>NW_028270143.1:74145640-75441803 GCF_037043375.1 Chiloscyllium plagiosum
CAACCTCCACCAATCCTCTGGCAGCTCATTCCATACAAGTACCATCCTCTGCATGAAAAAGTTGTCCCTTAGGTCTCTTATCTTTCCCCTCTCACCCTAAACCTATGCTCTCTAGTTCTGGACTCCCTGACCCCAGGGAAAAGACTTTGTCTATTTATCCTATCCATGCCCCTCATAATTTTGTAAACCTCTATAAGGTCACCCCTCAGCCTCCGACGCTCAAGGGAAAACAGCCCCAGCCTGTTCAGCCTCTCCCTGTAGCTCAGATCCTCCAACCCTGGCAACATCCTTGTAAATCTTTTCTGAACCCTTTCAAGTTTCACAACATCTTTCCAATAGGAAGGAGACCAGAATTGCACGCAATATTCCAACAGTGGCCTAACCAATGTCCTGTACAGCCGCAACATGACCTCCCAACTCCTATACTCAGTACACGGACCAATAAAGGAAAGCATACCAAACGCTTTCTTCACTATCCTATCTACCTGCGACTCCACTTTCAAGGAGCTATGAACCTGCACTCCAAGGTCTCTTTGTTCAGCAACACTCCCTAGGACCTTACCATTAAGTGTATAAGTCTTGCTAAGATTTGCTTTCCCAAAATGTTTTCCAATTGCATTTTACCAAATCTGTTTCGAACGAGTTAAAAAGGGGAGTTTGTGTAGAATCAATTGTGAGTATGCAACTTGTAGTGGTGACTTATGAGAATGTCATTGTTTGTTTCATTGTTTCAGTGACAGAATTGCAGGTTAAAGTCTGGATGTTGGATAATTATAGGCAACAAGATAGTTGGCAGGCTGTTGACAGGAGTAAAGGGATGTGCTGTTTGGCAATCTGGTGTGTTGTCCTTTCTCTTACATTTCTAAATCTCAACAGAAATTATCTTTAGAAATGGACATTTTTCTTACATGTATGCTTTTACTTTCTACGTTGCACATCTTACTTGCACAAGTGCGACTGATTTTCCAACATGGTCCCGTTAGTGTCATTTAGGGCAAGTTCCCTTTCGAAGAAAAATTCTGACATATGATCTGGATGTAACCAGCTGATATATTCTGACTTATTGTGCTTTAAAAAGCAACTAAATGTGGTTTGTTAATATGTTAGTCATAACCTAATGAACAATGCTAATCTTAACAAAACAAGATTAATTGTATTTGATGTCTTGTGCTGCACCATTTATTTTCATTTGAATCCATAAATCAAAAGATACTGCAGACTTCGTCATCTAATTGCTGCTGTGGGGAAAATGTGGCCTTCAGCTATTGGCAGTTAACTTGTATTTGCTCGTGCTTCTCCATCCATCCCCATTGTATTTTGTACCCCTTTGCTTTCCTACCAGCAACTTAATACCATTGTTTTCCTTCTCCTCTTAAGAAATAGTCACTCAATGCCTACATTGAACAGCCTATTGTGGTTTTCTCCTATCTGCCATAACTGTCTATCTATCTTCACTCATCTTGTTTGTCACTATTGTCCCCAATGTTGGGCAGCCAGTGGTCACCATCACATGTAATTCCTGGCATGTAAAAGCTAATTCCTCATCTTCTATATTTTCCGACGCTTCTCTGTTCCCCGATATAGAAGACGAGGAATTAGCTTTTATATGCCAAGAATTACAAGAGGTGATGACCACTGACTGCCCAACATTCGGGGATGGCGCACCAACTTTCCACTCATAAAATCAAAGAATCTCTACAGTGCGCAAGCAGGCCTTTCGGCTCATTGAGTCCACACTGACCCACTGAAGAGAATCTGACCCAGACCCACCTTCCTACCCTGTCCCTCTAACCCTGCATTTCCCATAGCTAATCCCACCTAGCTTGCACATCTCTGGTCACTATGGGCGATGGGAGGAAACTGGAGCACCCGGAGGAACCCCATACAGAAACAGGGAGAATGTGCAAACTCTACACAGGCAGTCACATGAGGGTGGAATAGAACCTGGGTTCTTAGCGCTCTGAGGCAGCTCTACTAACCCACTGAGCCGCCGTGCTGTCCTATGGCATGGGTTTGCATGGATAAACTTACAAATAGCACAGCTATTCTAATGGCAATATCAGGATCAGTGTGGTTTCCAAATTAAACAAATACAGCTCTTGCATGCTACTTGCTTTGCAATGTTGTTGTCAACAGCGTAAAGTTCAGGAGTGGTATGGGAAGTAAATTAGATGACGTTTCTCCCTTTCCAGCACCTGAGGCCAACCAATTAGTGATTATCTCACTGGTAATAAAAAGATACTCTGAGCTGGAGGCAGTTTTACTTCCAGTCATGCAGGCAAGCTGAATACCTCAGCTAACCTATATAACACACAAATAAGTCTACACTCAGTCTTGTAAAATTTACTCCTTAGCTATACATTTTTTTTGTGCTTTTGTAGTATAAGGATTCTTTGCAAAAGCTGCCAAAGTAGTTTTTCTTGACTTTGGAAGGCAAAAATAAGATCCCTATGGCTTAAGGTAAAGTATGGATTTGTTTTAAATAAAAATTAAATGGATAAACTAGCAATATTAAATACAAGTAGGAACAATGAAGAATTTCCTTTCTTCTACAGAATATTTGATTAGATTAGTTACAGTGTGGAAACAGGCCCTTTGGCCCAACAAGTCCATTCCGACCTACCGAAGCGCAATTCACCCAGACCCATTCTCCTACATTTACCCCTTCACCTAACACGACGGGCAATTTAGCTTGGCCAATTCACCAAACCTGCACATTTTTGGACTGTGGGAGGAAACCCACGCAGACACTGGGAGAATGTGCATACTCCACACAGTCAGTCATCTGAGGATATTAAAAACATCAAAGATGTATGTCTTGCACTGACAATCACAATCAGCAGTAGTTCGCTGTCGATCTAAATTTGTGTGGTTAGCCCAAAATAAAACAAGCTCAAGATTTTGAGACACACACTTTAATTTTTAAAATAAAAACTAAAAATGTTCAAAATACTTAGCAGGGTAGGCAGTAACTTTGGAAAGAGAAAGAGTCAACGTTTCAATTTGCCTCTCAAAAGTTCCCTCAAACTGAAATGTTAACTGTTTCTTCTATCACAAATGCTGTTTTATCTGCCAAATATATCAATATTTTCTGTTTTTATTTCAGATTTTCAGCATCCACAGTATTTTGCCTCAGTTAACACATCTGGTTGATGACTTTTCATAAGAACTGGGAAAAGTTGGAAATGTAATATCATCATCTTAAATGTAAATAATTGCATCTAAACTTTACTTTAACACTTACTGTTTCGAAAAGGATATGTAAGAATGCTTGGAAACTAAATATAAATGCCTAACATTTTAATCTGCTGATACAATCATATTTCAGTGTTATAATTGAGGATTTATCTACCACTGTTAAGTAGCAGTGTTTCAAGGAGCCCAGTTCAAATTCACAGGTTCACAAAATTTATAGCACAAACCATCAGGGAACAAATAAAAGTGCAGATTGATTCTAATGATTGTCTTCATGAACTGAATTGCCAAGGTTCAGGTTACATATAACTACAGGGACATGGTGGTATGCTGTTCAGAGGGTCGATGCAGACTTGATGGGCAGAATGACCCCTTACTGCACTGCAGGGATTCTATAATTCTATGAATCTAACTGTTGATTTACGGCTGCATTTTGAACAAAATAAAATGGACGTTTCTGGGATCTGTATCCAATAATTCATCAGACACTGTGCTTGGAGGAATACTTGTGCTATCTTTCTTGGCAAATTCTCATTTTTGTTATAAACTATTGTAATTTACAAGTTCATATGAAAAGACCTTGTCAGTCAATTCTTTTTTAATTTATGGGAATTATTTTCTGTTCTTTCAGGATTTGTGTGTTGTTGGCTTCCAGTCCAGCGGGCAGTTAAGTCAGCTACATTGCTATGGGCCCGGAGTCACAGACAAGGTAAGGATGGGAGATTTTCTTCCTGGCAGAGCATGGCCAGAACAGATGGTTTGTTTTTCTGACAATTGATAATTCATGGTGATTTTTATTGAATTCAAATTTCACTGTCTGGGATTCAAACTCAGGTCTCTCGAACATTACCTGGCTTTCAGGATTAATAGTCTAACAATAATATCACTAGGTAAAATCACAAGGCCATGGCTTCCCCCCCAAGCATTGCTGGCTATGGGTATTGATGTTGGTACACATTTGCTGTCCTTGGAATGTAGAGATCACCACAGTGCCATAAGGAAGGGAGTTCAAGAATGTTGATGTAGTTCCAAGTCAGGATCATGTGTGCCTTGGAGGGGAGCTTGCAGATGGTGGCATTCCCACGCATCTGCTTCCCTTGTTTTTCATGGTGATTTAAGTTACAGATTTGGAGAGTTGTGTTGAAAGAGCCTGGATGCATAACTACAATGTATCTTGGATATCATCCAAGTGAAAGTAATGAACGTTGAAGGTGATGACATAATGTTCAAGTCAAGTGGGTTGCTTTATTGACTTTCTACAGAAAATATAGGATTCCTAATAATGCTTGAGCTTTTTCAAGTTTCCACAGCCCCAATAAATGATCACCTTATTTGTTGATGTTAACAGTTGCAAATTTCATTAAATAGGAAATGATTCTCTTCAAGAGTAAGTTAAACAATTCATCATGTTTTGTATTCACAGGAGAAATTTCGATGGTTTCTGACTCCAAATAAACAAGTGGAGTGAAACAACCATGGGCAGTCTCAATGACCCAGAGGATATATATATTGCAGTTATTCGTCCTAAGAATGCTGCTAGTTTAAATTCTCGTGACTATCGAACTAAATCATATGAAGTAAGCCAGAAAATACTTTAAAACTATTTACTTAAGATATGTAAATGGTCAAATGTAAATTTGTTAAATAATTTGTTATTTCTCATGATGAGTGACAATTAGGTTGAATTGAAGCATTAATTTTAGCGACACAAATCTCATGTGTTTTTCTGCTTATGGAGAGTTTTCTTGTTGGCTCCTGAATATAAAGTTGGCGGACAAAGCACAGGCTAGATTGGCCACCATTGATCATAATTTTTAAATGGAAAGTGTCTTGGCAAAACATTCAACCACTTACAACACTGTTTTTAAGAAGAGTGCAAAGTATACTACACTGTCAAGAGGATAATAGCATATAATTTAAGTTTACCCAGTAAAATAGAGTTCCTTAAGTGAAGAAGGTTACCTCAGAATACAACGGGATCTTGATCAGATGGGCAAAGGGCTGAGGAATAGCAGATGGAGATAAATACTAGGTGCTGCATTTTGTGAAAGCAAATCTTAGCAGGGCTTATACACTTAATGGTAAGGTCCTGGGCAGTGTTGCTGAACAAAGAGCCCTTGGAATGCAGGTTCATAGCTCCTTGAAAGTGGAGTCGCAGTTAGATAGGATAGTGAAGAAGGCATTTGGTATGCTTTCCTTTATTGTTCAGAGCATTGAGTACAGGAGTTGGGAATCATAGAATCCCTACAGTGTGGAAACAGGCCCTTCGGCACAATGAGTCCACACTGACCCTCTGAAGAATAACCCATCCAGACTCATTCTCCTACCATATTATTCATCCCTGACCAATGCACCGAACCCACATATCCCTGAATGCTATGGGCAGTTGAGGATGGCCAATTCACCTAACCTGCACATCTTTGAATTGTGGGTGGAAACCGCAGCACCCAGAGGGGACTCACGCCGACACCAGGAGAATGTGCAAACTCCACACATACAGTCACCCGAGGCGGGAAATGAAACTAGGTTCCTGCCGCTGTGAGGTAGCAGTGCTAAGCACTGAGCCACCATGCCGTCCCTCAGAGGTCATGTTGTGTTTGTACAGGACATTGGTTTGGCCACTTTTGGAATATTGCTTACAGTTCTGGTCTCCTTCCTCTCGGAAGGATGTTGTGAAGGATTCAGAAAAGATTTACAAGTGTGTTGCCAAGTTTGGAGGACTTTAACTATAGGGAGAAGTTGAATTGGCTGGGGCTGTTTTCCCTGGAGCGTCAGAGGCTGAGGGATGACCTGATAGTTTACAAAATCATGTGATGCATAACACGGAAACAGACCCTTTGGTCCAACTCATCCATGCTGACGAGATATCCCAATCTAATCTAGTCACCTTTGCCAGAACTTGACCCATATCCCTTGAAACCCTTCCTATTCATATACCCATTCAGATGCCTTTTAAATGTTGCAATTGTACCAGCTTCCACCACTTCCTCTGGCAGCTCATTCCATACACGCACCACCATCTGTGTGAAAAAGTTGCCCCTTAGGACCCTTTTATACCTTTCCTCTCCTTACCCTAAACTTATGCCCTCTCATTCTGGACTCCCCAACCCCAGATAAAAGACTTTGTCCATTTATCCTATCCATGCCCCTCGTGATTTTATAAACCTCTGTAAGGTCACCCCTCAGCCTCTGACAGTCCAGGGAAAACAGCCCCACCTATTCAGCCTCTCTCTATAGCTTAAATCCTCCAACCCTGGCAACATCGGGGACTATGGTGGAGTGGAGGAGAGTCTGGGTGGGAAACTGAGAGGGGAGGGCAGAGGGGACTGAATGGGGGGTGGTCTGAGGAGAGAGTGGAGGAGACGACGAGGGGACTGAGGGGGTAGGGGCGGAGAAAACTGGGAAGGGAGAGGTGCTGAGGGGGGAGGGGAGGAAGGATCTGAGTAATTGGACAAAACTGGCAGATGGAGTTCAATAGCCAGGGAATTCCTAGAAGCATGGCACTCATCCACAAACTCCATCAACAAACGCATCGACCTGGACCCAATATACCGGCCACTACAGCAGACAGCTGAAACTGACAACCGGAAGCGGCAGGGACAGGCCACTATAAATGCCGGAGGAAACACCACAGAAGCGCTTCGCAGGAGGCTCCCAAGCACTGAGGATGTCACCTAGACAGGGGACGAAACGTTTGCAACAAAAATTTCCAGCTCGGCGAACAGAACCACAACAACGAGCACCCGAGCTACAAATCTTCACCCAAACTTTGAAGATGGAGTTCAAAGTAAGCAAATGTGCTTCGAAGCGATAAAGGACTGATCTTCTAGACAGCAAAATGCAGCGGTATGTCAGTCCTGGTGCTTCAGGTGCACGGATCTTTAACATGTCACAAACCAGAAAATAATCAAGACAGGTAATGGAATGCTGGCTGTTATATCAAGAGGACTTGATGAGGAGGTTATGCTGCAGTTATACCAAACACTGGTTAGACCCCACTTGGAGCACTTCTGAGAGCCACTCCTTCTGACGGATAGTTTGGTCTTGCAGGGAGTACAGTGTGGCCTTGCAAGAATGATAGCTGGGCTTCAGGCTTTAAGGTCATTTCTGTAGAACTGAGAAGGTTCGGGGTGATCTGATCGAAGTCTCCAAGATATCAACAGGAAACGACGGACGTAGTAAACTGTTTCCACCGAGCACAATGGCGGAGTGTTCAGGAGAGATGTTGGAAAGCACTTCCACACACCGGGTGGGAGAGGTTCGGAACAGTCCTCCGTGAACCGTGGATATGGGATCAGTTGTCAGCTTTAAATTGGAGAGTTTAAGCAAACATATGAAGGGTTATAGGCCAAGAGTGAGTGTTTGGAGTTAGGCCACAGATCAGCTACAGTCTCCTTGAATGGTGGGACAAGCAGGAGGTGCTAAATGACCTGTTGCTTTGCTCCTGTTGTCTGGGGAATGGGAAAAGGGATCCGAATTGGAAGGCGGTATCTGTGGCGAAGGGAGGAGGTGGGATCCGGAGTGAGAGGAGGGATCTGGGGGACGGAAGCAGCGTCCAGAATGGGAGGAAGGATCTGGGGAGGGTCAGAAGGAACCAGGGTGGGGAGTGAGAGGAGAGATCTGGGGAGGGAAGCAGGAATCCTGGGGAAGGGGGTGTGGGGCAAAGTTGAAAACAACATACTCGTGTTGCTGGTGGTTCATGCACTGGTTTTCTTGGTACCTCCTGGGCCCTGGTTCCCTGGAGAGGTGTCCATGATGGAGCCAGACACTGAACTCTGCACACTTCCATCATCACCTCTGACAGGCTCTGAACTTCTTTGGCATTGTAGACTGGTGGATAAGTATGACTGAAATAATCATATGTTCGGTACAGTGCAGGGAAGAGCCCATAGTTTTACTTCATTATTCTTTCATTGGATCTGGATATCACTGGAAGGATTAGCATTTGTTGACCATCTCTAATTGCCCACAAATGTTCACTAAGCCATTTCTGAGAGCAGTTAAAAATCGATCCATTGCTCGGCATCTGGAATCATGTAGGCCAGACCAGGTAACACTTTCCCTGAAGGATACAAGTGATCCTCAGGTTTTTACAACAAATGATACTTTTATGGACATCATAACTGAGACTACATTTACATTCCATGTTTTATTTTTGTATTTAATTCATTGCATTTCCAGACCAATTAGCCTGGACATGTAAATTACCACTACCCCACCATTTCCCCATAAAATATCGAAATTTTTTAGGTTTAAGAAAAACTGGAGAATCTTGGATTTTTCACCAGGAAATAATGAAAGTCACTTCCGAAAGTGACTTTTCAGGGTATATTTAAGATAGTGAAGACCCGGGTTCAGTTCCCAACTCAGGCGACTGACTGTGTGGAGTTTGCACATTCTCCCCGTGTCTGCGTGGGTTTCCTCTGGGTGCTCTGGTTCCCTCCCACAGTCCAAAGATGTGCAGGTCAGGTGAATTGGCCATGCTAAATTGTCCGTAGTGTTAGGTAAAGGGGTAAATGTAGGAGTATGGGTGGGTTGCACTTCGGCAGGTCGGTGTGGACTTGTTGGGCCGAAGGGCCTGTTTTCACACTAAGTAATCTAATCTAATCTAATCTAAGAGCATGGATATGGTAAATAGACAAAGTCCTTTCCCTGGGATGGGGGAGTCCAGAACTAGAGAGCAGAGGTTTAGGGTGAGAGGGGGAAGATATAAAAGAGACCCAAGGGGCAACTTTTTCCACGCAATGTGTGGTGCGCTTGTAACATGGGCTGCCAAAGGAAGTGGTGGAGGCTAGTACAATTGCAACATTTAAAAGGCATCTGGATTGGTATATGAATTGGAAGGGTTTGGAGAGATATGGACCGGGTGCTGGCAGGTGGAAGTAGATTGGGTTGAGATAGCTGGTCGAAATGGGTGAGTTGGACCGAAGGGTCTGTCTCTGTGCTGTACATCTCCATGACTCTATGACTCAAATTAAATGCAACTTGTTGCTGCTCTAATCCTGTTTGGTTAGTTGGAGGAAAGGTTAAAACAGGGAACTCATTGCAACTCTTTTTTTGCAAACAAATCAGGATTAGACCAGAGATATGCTGGCATACATAGCAGCTTTTGTTAAGCAGCTTGCATGTCTTCCAAGGATTTATAGATTCTCATTGGAATTGTCAACTGCAAAATGTTGAAGCAAGACAAAGGCAAGTTTTAATTTATTCATTCATGGGATGAGAGCATTGCTGACTAGGCAGCGATTATTGCCCATCCCAAATTGCCCAGAGGGCAGCTGAGAGTTGACCACATCTGTGGGTCTGGAGTTACAAGTCGTCTAGACCAGGTAAGGATGACAGCTTTCTTCCATAAAGGACATTTGTGAACCTGGTGGATGTTTCCTGGCAATCGGCAATGGATTCATGGTCATCATTAGACTCTTAATCCCAGATTTTTAAATTGAATTCAAATTCCACGATCTGCCATGGCACAATGTGAACCCAGGTCCCCAGAACATAAGCTGAGTCTTTGGATTAACAGTCCAACAATGATACTACTGGTCACAGCCTCAAGAAGTTCCTTTATCAAATGTTGTACCCCGTAAGAATATTATCACTGGTGCAGTTGCTTATTGGGTGGTGTTGAAGTATTTTTAGGATTCAACATCTCATACTCTTCTGTAGTGCTAATTATGTCCATAGCACTACATGTCATTCTGCATCTTATGATGATGAAGGATGCTATCCAGGTCAGTACCAGATGGATGCCTCTGAAGTTGAAGATGGCTTTTGTCACTTGTACCTTTGGAATTTTGTATCTAATATTGTTAATTGTGTGCTTTACAAATATCCCCCACCCTGATTCTGAACAAAGAACAATTCAGCGCCCTTTGGCCCTCGTTGTTGCACTGACGAGTGAACTAATCTAAATCCATCACCCTACATAATCCCATCATCATCCATGTGTTTATCCAAGGATTGTTTAAATCTTCCTAATGTGGCTGAGTTAACTACATTGGCAGGCAGAGCATTCCACGGTTCATATTACTTCGATGTTTTGAAATTACCATTCTTATGAGAATTCTGACAAACTTTTGACATGCGTTTGGGATTCTATGTGATCCAGACTTTTGCCAGATCTCATGTAAAATCTCAGCGCAAATACCTTTTTGATTCAAGGAGCTTTGTCGAACTTTTAGTAGCCAATAATTAAGCAATCCTGAGGGAACATGTTTCATGCAAGGATTATGCCTCTCTTGCTCTTCAAATTGGAGTTGTTGCTTGATTTTTTTCTGCTATGGTAGTGAGCAGCTGTCACCACATTCCTGTACTTGAGTGACATACAAGCATACCAGAAAACTTCCACCAGTCATATCCACATTCTCCTGATTCCATTAGACACTTTTAATTAAATGCTCATATCTGTCTTGAAGCCAGCTCTATAAATATTCAGGCAGAATACATTTTGGTGGTCTGTACACTATGATGAATTGTTGAAAAATGTCTTCCCGAGCAGTATTGTTTTCTCACTTCTCAACAAGTCAGAATTCCAGGGAAGTACATGGAAAAGCTATCAAGACACTGCAACTCTTCTTGAGGTCTGGCAGAACTAATACTAATGACTGGGAGGGCTTGTTATCGGTTGTTCAAATTAGCAACAACATGTCCATCAGGCTGCATCATGTTGAGTACAAATGCCTCCCTGATGAGGATTAGCAACAGCAGTGAAAGAAAGAAAGCAAGTGAGTCCTGTACTCAGAATGAATAAACTGCTGGTAGCGCTTCACCTATGCACACCAAAATCTATGGGTTGACATCTGGTTTTTTCAGTTTCATGAAAACCCAAGGCAGAAACACGTGACCCTGAAAAGACAACATTTTTAAGTTGAAACATAGTTAAAGTGTGATTCACATTTTTGCAAGGCTAGCACGAAGGTATCAAGTCCTGTTGCTGGAGCCTTCTTTGCATTAGGCTTCTGTCCTTATTTTTTGTTTAGATTTATTGTTTTAAGATCAGTCCATAAAGGAAACATGTTCTTTTATCCACTCAATATTTTGGTGAAGGTTACAAAGACCTTGAATTTCAGTTGTATTTCATCTCATCCGAGCACCTCAATGCAAAATAATCTTTGATACACAAATGTATTCACTGTTGCATCATGGCTCATTAAGCAAGCAAATGAACAGTACCCAGTACAAATGTAATATTTAGAGTTCACAGACTTTGCTGTCCTCATTATTAAAACAAGATGCAGTACATTATCCCACATCAATTATCCTTAGAGCATGGATGCTAATTTCTTTACTGGTAAAATGCTGCCATGGAGTCACTGGTGTCCGTCTCTGCTTACTTCATACTGGCTAAAATAAGAGTAGCCATGCTTAACCTTTCCTTTACAGATTGGAGCAAGTCTATTTTTTATGTTTTGAAACTAAACATTTTGGTGTCAGTTTTATTTAGAGGAAGTAACTCTAACTTGAGTCAGATCATGGATTCAAGTACCATAAAAATGTTCAAGTGAAATATCCAGACTGACACTTCAGTATGGGACCAGGACCATGCTGCAGTATCAAAGGTGCTGTCTTCTGGATGAAATGTTAAACTATAGTTCTGTCTAGCAATTTAGGTATAGTTAAAAATCCCAAGATAGCTTTTGAAGGAAAACTTGAGGTTTTTTCTTCCCTGGATTATTGGCTGATATTAATGCGCTGGAAATAAAGCCCCACTATTTCCAGAGTTGTCACAAGTATGAAAATTTGACAAAATCAACAAAGTACTCAACTTTCCCAGATTGTCTAATTTACATTAAAAAAATATGCATGCCAGTTTTTTCTATGAGCAAGAAAATAACCATTTACTCTAAACAGTTTTTAGCCAATGGCAATAAAGAAGCATGAATTACTAACTTTTAAAGTCTATAAATTAAACTCTATTCCTTTTTAATATTAGTCTCACAACCATTAAAGTAGGTGGTCAGTCAACACTTTGCTTTCAGTAGGATTAGGCACGCCATAAAATTGCTGATGTATTTCATATAATTGTAGAACCCTACAGTGTGGAAACAGACCATTCGGCCCATAGAATCCGCACCTGCCCTCTGAAGACCATTCCACCCAGATCAGCCACACTTGTTGTTCTGTTTGTTTTTGTGACATTTAATGACAAAGATATTTTAGATAAGCAACATCTCATTTGCCATGTTTATTATGCTAGTATATCATATTTTGCTGTGTTCAGTATCACATTTGGTTGTATACTTGTCTTTGTGAAGATTCTGCTGCTGGAGTTGCAAAATGAAGGCAAGGAGAAAAAGAGAAAGAAAGTTTTATTACAAACAAAACTGAAGAGGGATGAAAATAAAGGGCAAGACATTCTTGACTTTGTAGTTGAAGCCACCAAACTGATGTCACCTAACAACCAAGGAGTCAAAGGTACAAATAATGCACATTTTATTGCACTTATTCATGAGAGATTTCTTTTGTTCATTTGTAGTTTAGCATTGCTAATCGTCAAGATTCAGTAATTGCTTTATGGGATGAATAAATATAAAAGTTCTGTTTTAATTACCTCTTGTCAATCATGCCAAGGATTATTGGTGCAAATGATTTATTTGTTTATATTGGTGTTGGGACTTTTGTACTTTCAAGTTGTGGAAAGGAATTCAACTTTGTTTTATTGCTGCATTATGAAAAGATTCTGCCAAAAAAATTTAAACATGCAGCATTTAATTTTGTTGCCTGTGACGTATTTTTGATGTCCTCAAGTCAAGAATGGCATGCCATAAATGCCAACTTGTGTCCTTTCTGTCTTTCCTTTCAAACATTTTGTAGAAACTGCAAGTTGCAGTTGTTTAGAATAAACTTTGTAACATCGAAGAGGGCAGGAACAGAGATCAGCAGGATGTGAAGAGACAGTGCATTTAACAAATGAATGACGTTTGTTGCAGAAAAGTGTAAAGTATACAATTTAATAGTAAGAATGAGGAGAAGCAATATGAGCTAAAAAGTAATGTTAAATGGACTGTGGAAATCTGTAAAGCACATAAAATCCTTGACTTCATGTGTTAGGCTCAGAGCACAAAAGTGAGCTTTTCATTATAAATCTTTATAAAACACTCGTTGAGCTTCAGTTCCAGTATTATGTTCAGTTCCAGGCACCAGATCATAGAAAGACTATCGAGGCCTTTCAAAATGTGTGGAAGATTTTATTTCTTAGTCACAGGATGTGTGTGTTCCTGGCAAGGCAAGCATTTAATTGTTTCTAATTGTCCTTGAGAAGAAGGTGGTGAGCCGCTTCTTCAAACTATTGCAGTCTTTTGATGTTACAAAGGAAATTCCTGAATTTAACCTGGAGACCATGAAGGAATGGAAATGCAGTCCCAAATCAGGATGGTGTATGGGTTGGAGGCAAACTTACATTTAGTGATGCTGCCATGTATCTGCTGCCTTTGTCCTACTAATTGGTAGACATCTGTGGTTTCGAAGGTGCTCTTGAAGAAGCCTGTGTAAATATTTGTAGTGCCAAAGGAAGTGGTGGTATAATTGCAGCATTTAAAAGGCATCTGGATGGGTATATGAGTAGGAAGGGTTGAATGAGATATGGGCCAAATGCTGGCAAATGGGACAAGATTAATTTAGAATATCTGGTCGGCATGGACGAGTTGGACCAAAGGGTCTGTTTCCATGCTGTACAGCTGTGTCTCTATCTTGTAGATGGTACATACTGCTGCCACTGAGAGTCTGTCATGAAGAGAATGAATGTTCATGGTGAATAGGGTACCATTTGAGTGGTTTACTTTGTCTTGAATGGTGTCAAGCATCTTGTGTTGTGAGAACTGCACTACTTCAGGGAGGTAGAGAGTATTCTTTCGCAATCCTGACTTGTGCCTTGTATGTTGGAGAGGTTTTGAGGTTAATTTCCTTCCATGTATAATTCTTAGTCTCTGCCCTACACTTGTAATTTCAGTGTTTATATTCTGCTTCTCCGTGGTAATCAGGATTTGATGGTGGGAGATTTAGCAGTGATAATATAATTGAAGGTCAAGGGTTAGATTCTGTCTTGTTGGAGATGATGATTGTCTGGCTTTTTTATGGCATGTATGTTGCATGCCACTTATCAGCCCAAGCTTGTCCAGGTCTTCCTGAATATGGACACAGATTGCTTTTGTATCTGAAGAATCGCAAATGGTGTTGAACATTATGCGAATGTCAGTGAACATTCCCACTTCTGCCCTTATGACTTAGGGAAGGTAGTTGGAGAAACAGTTGAAGCTGGTTTGGCTCAGTACACGCCATGGGGAGCTCCTGCAGAAATGTCCAGGATGGTAAAAATGGGGGAGATACTAAATGAGTATTTTGCATCAGTATTTACTGTGGAAAAGGATATGGAAGATATAAACTTTAGGGAAATAGATGGTGACATCTTGCAAAATATCCAGATTACAGAGGCGGAAGTGCTGGATATCTTGAAATGGGTAAAGGTGGATAAATCCCCAGAACCTGATCAGGTGTACCCGAGAACTCTGTGGGAAGCTAGAGAAGTGATTGCTGGGTCTCTTGCTGAGATATTTGCATCATCGATAGTGATAGGTGAGGTACCAGAAGACTAGAGATTGGCAAACATGGTACCACTGTTTAAGAAGGATGGTAAAGACAAGCCAGGGAACTATAGACCAGTGAGTCTGACATCGGTGATGGGCAAGTTGTTGGAAGTAATCCTGAGGGACAGGATGTACATGTATTTGGAAAGGCAAGGAATGATTAGAGATAGTCAACATGGCTTTGTACATGGGAAATCATGTCTCACAAACTTGATTGAGTTTTTTGAAGAAGTAACAAAGAGGATTGATGACGGTAGAGCAGTAGATGTGATCTACATGGACTTCAGTAAGGCGTTCGATAAGGTTCCCCATGGGAGATTGATTAGCAAGGTTAGATTTCATGGAATAGAGGGAGAATTAGCCATTTGGATACAGAACTGGCTCAAAGGTAGAAGACAGAGGGTGATGGTGGAGGGTTGTTTTTCAGGTTGGAGGCCTGTGACCAGTGGAGTGCCACAAGGATCGGTGCTGGGTCCTCCTACTTTTTGTCATTTACTTAAATGATTTGGATGCGAGCATAAGAGGTATAGTTGGTAAGTTTGCAGATCACACTAAAATTGGAGGTATAGTGGACAGGCAAGAGGGTTACCTCAGATTACAACAGGATCTTGACCAGATGGGCCAATGGGCTGAGAAGTGGCAGATGGAGTTTAATTCCGATAAATGCGAGATGCTGAATTTTGTGAAAGCAAATCTTAGTAGAACTTGTACACTTAATGGTAAGGTGCTAGGGAGTGTTGCTTAACAAAGAGACCTTGGAGTGCAGGTTCATAGCTCCTTGAAAGTGGAGTCGCAGGTAGATAGGATAGTGAAGAAGGCGTTTGGTATGCTTTCCTTTATTGATCAGAGTATTGAGTACAGGAGTTAGGAGGTCATGTTGCGGCTGTACAGGACATTGGTTAGGCCCCTGTTGGAATATTGCGTGCAATTCTGGTCTCCTTCCTATCGGAAAGATGTTGTGAAACTTGAAAGGGTTCAGAAAAGATTTACAAGCATGTTGCCAGGGTTGGAGGATTTGAGCTATAGGGAGAGGCTGAACAGGCTGGGGCTGTTTTCCCTGGAGCGTCGGAGGCTGAGGGGTGACCTTATAGAGGTTTACAAAATTATGAGGGGCATGGATAGGATAAATAGACAAAGTCTTTTCCCTGGGGTGGGGGAGTCCAGAACTAGAGGGCATAGGTTTAGGGTGAGAGGGGAAAGATGTAAAAGAGATCTAAGGGGCAACTTTTTCACGCAGAGGGTGGTACGTTATGGAATGAACTGCCAGAGGAAGTGGTGGAGGCTGGTACAATTGCAACATTTAGGAGGCATTTGGATGGGTATCTGAAGAGGAAGGGTTTGGAGGAATAAGGGCCGGGTGCTGGCAGGTGGGACTAGATTGGGTTGGGATATCTGGTCGGCATGGACGGGTTGGACCGAAGGGTCTGTTTCCATGCTGCGCATCTCTATGACTCTATGATTGAGATGATTGACCTCAAAAATAAAACCAAAGCCTCCTTCATGTGTACTAAGTATTACTTGAACCAGCAGATAGTTTTCCCTCTGATCTTCATTGATTGTGGATTAGTTGGAACTCCTTGATAGCACACATGGTCAAATGTTACTTTGATGTCAAGCGCAGGCATTCTTCCCTCACTTTTGGAGTTCTGCTTTTCTGCCCATGTTTGTTCCAAAGTGACAGGAATATTGACCAGCGATGAGATACGTCAGTTATGTGGAGAGATGAAGCTGAGGATTTTCTTTTTGAAACAGGAATGTTTAAGAAGATAGTTTTATCTTCTATGTGTTGAAAGTAAAAGAAGGTTTTAAAGTAAATAAACCAAAGTTGTGGGGTTAAAGATTTGATACGAGAGGTTGCATGCTTCAGCAGATTGTGAAAGGAACAGAAGGCAACATGGGGATATTTTATTTGAATGTAACAAGTTGTTGTTGAATGTGTTGCTTTAAAAGGTGGTGCAAGCAGAGTAAAGTTGTAAAGTACAAATGTCCACAGGACTATAGGAAAAGGACAGCGGAGTGGGACAAATTGAATCACTTTCAAAGAGATGTCATGGGCACAATGAACTGAACAGCTCTTTAATACTGCATCATTCAAAGTTTATAAAATATTACTAAGTAATTTAAGTGGGAATTGTTGGCAGTATTTGTGTTTTCTTCCTTGTAATTGTGCGGATTAGACAACAAAGTATCTGCTTCTGTCCTCCTCCTCGTGCTGCAGAATAATTGAACACGAGCATGTGCACAAAAAAAGCTTGTGATCCCTGACATTGAAATTTATTTTCCATTTTTGTATTGAAATTTAACAGTTCTATTGAATTGCTAAAATTCTATTCTCTCATTTGACCTTCATCTTTTTATTTTTGCTTGTCTTGCTTTTCCTCAATTGAAACAGTTAACTTGATTCAGTGCATAGGCCCACAAGCAGTTTCCAGTAATCTTCCACTCCTTTTCTGGTGGACTTGTAACAATGTAAGATATAGGCCAATCACCCTGTAAAGCTTGTCCTGCAATTCTATAAGATCGTGGCTGATCTGCCCCAGATCTGAATTCCTCTTCCATGGCAACTCCTCAAAGCCCTCGCTCTTCAATATTTCAATAAACAGCCTAATCAAATAAATAATTAATTTGGATATTAAGTACTTTAGAAATATCTCATTACTGGACCTTTCAGCTGTAATATTTACTCCCTTTTAAACTTAGCAAATCAAACATGAGACAGAAGAGCTCCCTGCAAGTTGCATACCCATTTTTCTCTGTCTCTCACACTCCATGACTGGTAGAAGAGGCTCCCTGCTACCACTTTTGTCTCCTTCACTTGCTGCACTTTCCTCCCAGTCTGCTGCTTATTGATGATTTACTGCACATTCAGTCATAGTTATACAGTATGAAAACAGACCCTTTGGTCTAACTCATCCATGCCAACCAGACATCCCAATCTGACCTAGTCCCATTTGCCTGCATTTGGCCCATATCCCCCTCAGCCTTTCCTATTCATATACCCATCCATACGCCTTTTAAATGTTGTATCTGCTTCCACCACTTCCTCTGGCAGTTCATTTCATGTACGCACCACCCTCTGTGTGAGAATGTTTCCCCTCGGGTCCTTTTTAAATCTTTACCCTCTTTGTTAAACTTATGCCCTCTAGTTTTGGACTCCCCCACTCGAGGAAAAAGGCCTTAGCTATTCACCCTATCTGTGCCTCTGATGATTTGATAAACCTCTATAAGGTCACCCCCTCAGCCTCCAATGCTCCAAAAAGGCCCCAGCCTGATCAACCGCTCCCTATAACTCAAACCCCCCCCGTCCCAGCAACATCTTTTAAGTCTTTTCTGCACTCACTCAAGTTTAACAACATCCTTCCTGTAGAAGGGTGACCACCATTGTGCACAGCATCCTAAAAGTGGCCTAACCAATGTCCTGTGCAGGCTCAATATAACCTCCCAACTCCTGTACTCAGTGCTCTGACCAATGAAGGCATTAGTTCCAAGCACTTTCACTACCCTGTCTAACTGTGACTTCACTTTTAATGAACTATGCATCTGAATCTCTAGGTCTTTTTGTTCAGCAACAATCCCCAGGACCTTACCACTAACTGCATAAATCTTGCCCTGATTTGTTTTTCCAAAATGCTAAACGTCTCATTTATCTAAATTAAACTCCATCTGTTACTGCTATACCACCTAGTTTGGTGTCATCTGCAAGGTTGCTAACTATGCCTCCTAGATTCACATCCAAATCATTTATAAAAATGAAGAAAACAGCAGACCCAGCACTAATCGTTGTGGCACACTACTGTTCACAGGCCTCCAGTCTGAAAAGCAACCCTCTACAACCACCCTCTTTCTCATGCCTTCAAGCCAATTTTGGATCCAATTGCTAGCTCCCCAGGATCCCATGTGATCTAACCTTAACTAACCAATCTACCATTTAGAACCTTGTCGAAAAAGGCAATGCACTGCCCCTCAGCATGCTCTAGCTTTTTTCCAAACTGTCTATATCCTTTAGTTCCCAGCTATTTAAACAAAGCATTTCTCCTTATTTACCCTTAACTTTTACAAATAAAAGAATTGATTTGGATACATTGATGCAAAAATCAATTAATGTAATAAGTGTTACTCTTATTTGATCACAATGTTAAGAGTGTAATTCAGACTAAATTATAATTTGTGTTACTCAGATTTGAAGCTTTTCTGGAACCCAGTAGGATTTTAAAACAAACCAAAATGGAGCTAAGACTTTGGAAACCTTGCCTCACAATTTAACAGTGGAGGCAAACATTTTCCGTAAGACACTTAATCGTGTTTGCAGATTGGGAATGAGCTGAAACTTTATTGCTGGAACAGCACAGCAGGTCAGGCAGCATCTAGGGAACAGAAGATTCGACGTTTCGGGCACATGCCCTTCTTCAGGAATGAAGAAGATTGGGAATGATGCCACTGAGTGTCCAAAATGTGGTGTTACACCATTACGTGTGTACACAAGAAGCAAAAATTGACACCGGGAAAGACAGAAATGAAAAAACAGAAAATGATAGCAAAAACATTTTTAACAAGCTATAAGCAAATGTGCATGCAACTTGTTATTTCATGATTATCTTTTTTTTTTCCATAGGTAAACGAGTGGTGTTGATAAAAGAATTCCCTGTCCACAGGGAGAATTCTTGCAAGGCAGCTGCACTCTATGTTGTACCAGCAGCAGTTAAAGGTAAAAAAAATTGCAATGCTGTAATGCCTCAGTCCGTTTTATAATAAGCCTCACGTTGTGCTTGTGACTTGCCACATCAATTTAGTGATTTCTGTTTTGAGAAGCAATTTGTAAAGAGTTGCCATTAAGAAACTGTTTGAGCTCAACTTCCAGAATGTAATTATTGAAGGACAAGGGTGGGAGATCAAATAGGTGATGTACATTTCATTTTAAACTTTTAAATTTGCAAGCAAAAGTAAGGATATTTAATATTATTCAGTTTATGCTGTATTAGAGAGCAAGAAAACTTACTGTATGAATGTTCTGCCCCATTCTGGCTTTGTTACTTAAGAAGAGGGAATAAGTAACTGATTGGAATAGCTGCTCTGTAAATAAGCTATTTTATTCATTTTTTTGTTTGATTTTACTAATATGCACAATAATTTAGGAAAACTTGATAGGGATTCTTTGCTGCGTAACCTCAGTAGGAATGGTTTGCAATGTCCCCATATTTGTTTCCACTTGTGTACAGAAACTTCATTGCACCACTATTAAGTTGATGAAAGGTATGTGCTATTTGCACAATGTGTATCAATCCAGACTTTTCTTTGTTTGGAGAAAGTTTAGAGAAAACAGAGTTAGTGCACCGAATCCATGATGTGATCTCCTCAGCAGTGGTGGCATTTTGAGAGAGGTGACTGCCAAGATATGTCAAGTACACAACATATTCCAGAGACTGCCTTTCCAGATATATAGCACATTAAATATCTGGTTGAACAGTTGTCTTAGTGCACAGAACAGTTGTTGTCACCATACTATTGTATTACACTGAGGCTGGACTGTGTATTAACAAGACTTGAGAGCACTGGAGAAATTCCAGCATTATTACTTCAGATGGATCCTCTGACTTCGCTGAGAAGACCATGAAACAAATGCTAGTATCTCTACAAGCATTCAGTGAGAACACCAGCAAATTAAACTTCGATGCACAGCATTATATCCAGATGTCTGAAAAGCATTTTTCCGACATGGTCCCATTTTCTGAAACAGGTCATTTGTCGGGGTCTAAAAAATACTTGCAAGATACTCTGAAGTTCTCCTTGAAATCTGGGAACATAAGCATTAATGAAGAGAGCAGTTTGTAACCAATTGTTCAGAATGGTGACAAGTTGCCCATCAAGGAGCATCATGCTTTGAATCAGTGTCTTAATGATGAGGCAGAATAGCAGCAGAGAAAGAAAATAAAGGAAGCAAATCCTGCACTCCAGATCCTAGTACCTTGTGAGGCATCCTATGCCATGTGTTCACAAATCTCTGGCACGGGACTGTCTCTCTGTTCAGCTACCTGAAGACCCACGGTAGGAACGCAACTTTGAATAAACGTCAGCCTTGAGTTGAGGGACAGGTGGTAACGAGTGTATATAAAAGATGCTGTTGTGGGTTAATCATCACAAGTTACCTTTAATTCGTCTACTTGTTAAGAAATTTCACAGTGAATTACTGAAACAATAACTTAAACTTCATTGCATGTTGCATCCAAAATAAGACCCCACAAGCAAGTTAAGCCTCACAACTCAAGTTGGCTATTACTCGATTTATGGTTGAATTTAGCTACAATTCCAACCAACAGTGTCTATCTCTGCTGTCCAGGTTTGATCCTTGTGCAGTGTTGTTCTTTGAAGTTTTGCTGAAGGAGAGTTCTAGTATTGGATCCTTAGACAGTTTTATTGTCTGTCAGATCTATGATGTGATATTATTGATGATTCTTCATATTCTTTCATCTACATTATTGACTACTGCTCTGAAACTTGTCTGTAGCTTGCTTTCTTATCAGAAATAACTCCTGTGCTGTTTGTTACATTTAGTGTTAGCAATCTGTGGAAGGCACAGCTTTTCTGTGATGAACTCCTTAAATTCTTCTGCAGGGCAATCAGTGTTCTTGTGGCATAAAGAAGCCATATATCCAAGCAAGTATCAAAATAGTTTTGTTTATATATCTTTGGTTCCTTCTCCCAGACTTGGCTAATTGTTTTCAATTCTTGTGTAAGTTTTTCCTTGTCCCTTAATAGTTCAGACAGAGTTATTGATGCTTCTTTTGCATGTAGCAGTTTATCTTTGATTCTTTTTCAGTCCATGAACAGGTATTAAAATTCTGACGTTTACACTAGCACATTACTTGTGGTTCAAAATTTAGTTCCAGGTTCTTGGATAATCCCTTGAAGCCCATGTTAATGTGCCCATGACTTTTCTTTTATAGATGGATTGAACACTTTTTTTTTATATAACCATTGAATGTGATGTGCATGAAGAGATTGCGAAAAATGCAAATTGTTGTGCTATTAATTTTACGAGTGATTTTTACCCTTTGCAGACAACAGCAAGACATCCTATTGCCTTGGAGCACCAAGCTTTTACTGCTTCCAGGATATTATGCGTGTGTGCAGTGAATCTAGCACTCATTTTTCTACACTCAGTGCAAAAATGCTGATTGTCTTGGACAAGTAAGGAAATTTACAATTATTCAGTCTTCGCTGTATTGTAGTATAAAAAATAATGAAAATAGTAATGGTTTGTGATTCCCAGTGAGTAGATCTTCATTGGTACTATGCTTAAACTATAAATAAGAATGGAGTAAGAAATGGATAACTCGACTTCTAACATTTAGTGGTCTTCTTTCCCCTACTATGTCTTCACTCCTGATCAAATCTGAAATCAGAAGGTCAGTATGAAGAAGATAATAAGTGTTAATACAGACTTTTTGAATTGGATTTGCATGACTTAAATATGACTAAGAAAGGTAGAACAGTTGCAAACTTACTCAGTACCTCTAATGTCCCAGATTTGGTTGAAAATATCACAGTATTGCAACAATGCATGCTTTTATTAATGCACATTTGAACAACACTTGGCAGAATGGAAGAGTAATCTTCCAAATTCTGAATTATCACAAACCGTTGGGCAATTTGTGCCACTTTACAATTAGTTTTGTGAAACTAGAACTTGCAGTTGCACTCAAAAATTTAGTTTGGTAATTAGTAACTTAAACACCCTATACCAAAGTGACAACTTGATTCTGGCTGAAAAGGTGCATACTCTGTCAAAGCTTTAATGTATTGCATTCCTCAGACAATTTGCAAGAAATGCCAAAGGAAAGCAACAATTGTGACCATTCATTATTACTACCAGTTAATGACGTTTTTGCCAAAAGTAAGAAATTGTGAAGTGTGAATTCTCAGTTCTTCAGATTGTGATGCCTTGAGAGATTTTTAAAATGAGAAGTTCTATTTTTTCCTTATTCTATCTTTTATGTTTCTCCGAATGCAGTCTGTCTTTTCCTCTGTATTTCTCTTCTGCTCTAGATTTTACAATGGTGTAAAATCATCCCCTGTAATCCTTCCTCTGCTTATTTGCCAGTCTTTAATTTTGTTGATTATTGACATGACTATCATACCTGTTGCTCACTAAGATCTGAGAAGCCAATGCTGTTCCATTATCAGCTTGTGCTTCAAGCAATTCTGTAGCCAGTGTTTTTAAACCTGTCAAAATAGGCATGCCATGAGATGTCCTGCTCCAATAAAATCTGGTCTATGCTCATTTTTGTCAGCTGCCATCCATTTTCTTCTGAGCTTGTTCATAATATTTAAGGTCAAGTATAGAAGGCAGGTATTGACAGCATGTTCACCTGTTCCTCATGAAGCTACTGCAGGAGTCTACCCGTATGCTATATGCCTTAATCACCAGGCTATATAAAAGTCTATCATATCTTTCTGAGGTACTGCTAGATCAGTGTACAACTAACTGCATGAAGCTTGAAGATAAGATTATGCGATGAAGAAATAACCCATTCAGGCAAACCAACCCAGACCTGGAGCATCTTGAATGTTCTATGCAATCATTCATCACTGACAATATCAGCATTTATCAACTGTGTTAATTGCCTTGTCTTCTTGAACTTGCTGTAATACATCTTCTATAGATAAGCCCTCAGTACAATTTGAAAGGGATTTTGAGGTTTTTGACCAGGTCAGCAAAGGGATAGTGTTATGGTCCCAAGTTGTCATGGTGTGTGGTTTGGAGAAAAACCTGCAGATCTTCATGCTCTTGACTATTGCCTTTGATTATATAGGTGGTAGATGCCCTGCCCAGATCTGTTTTGCAGAATCCAACATATTAGTGCAAAAGACTCTGCTGAATTATCTTACACAAATCTTCAGTGTAAGGTGCTGGCTGGATACTCTTTTTAGCTTTGTCCTTTGGGCTCAATTATCATTCCAATGTCCAGCCAATTCCATTCACTTGTGATTCTGAAAAAGAGCTAACTCCCCTGTACACAGCAAAAGCTGTTTGTCATGACAGTTTCCTGAGTGTAGTGCTGAACATTTGTTCACACTGATCTAAACTCCGTGCTCAGCTGCTTTCTCAGCAAAGCTGTGGAATTTTAGTTACAACGCAGCCATCTAACAAATGATGTGAATGATGTAAAAAGGCCTATCCGCTCTATTTTAAAAAATCTTTTTCATGGGGCATCTCCATGACTCAATAGTTAGCACTGTCGCCTGACAGCATCAGGAGCCCAGGTTTGCTTCCACCCTCGAGGGCGACAGTTTGTGTGGAGTGTGCACATTCTCCCTGTGTCTGCGTGGGTTTTCTCCAGATACTCTGGAGTCCAAAGATGTGCAGGTTGGTTGGATTGGCCATGCTAAATTGCCCACGGTGCCCAGGGATTACCCATGGGAAATGCAGGGTTACATGGTAGGGTAGTTGGGGGGGGGGGGGGATGTGAATCGGGGTGAGATGCTCTTCAGGGGGTGAGTGTGGACTTGACGGGCTAAATGGCTTGAATCCATAATCTAGGGATTCTATGAAATCTAATTCGGTCACTTATCAGTAATGATGGGAATGTTTTTTTAATTTTGGTCAGTTTAAGAAAAAGCACATTTGGACACAAGATGTATTGTGATCTGTACAACTGATTCATTTAGATTTTGTAGCATGAGTAATTTACTCTAAACCAGATTTAAATTTAAGATTAATCTGGTGCATTTCATGAACAAATTTAATCCAGACTGTCTATTTAAACTGTTGGACTTCAGATTCTTTTATTTGTTGTTTGGGATTCTCTTGGCAGTAATATGAAGTGGGATGGTATTCAGTTTTGCATCACTTTGATTTTGTTATTGGCGTAATATTAATTCAAGATGTGCTGTGTTTTTGTGTGCATTTTCATAATTAAAATAAATCAATCTTTATACATTTCATCAATGCCACTAGTTTGCTCTTAACTGTAATATTGCACCGTGGACTTTAGAGGATTTATGGTATTAAACCTCAGCTATGTATTGTAGATTGGAGAAAAGGTTGAGGAGATTTGATTAAGGTATTCAAAATCATGATCTGAACCGAGCAGATGAGAAAAAAATGAGTGACAAGATTGAGAAGACTTGTACACAAAATAACAGTAATTGGCAAAATAAGCAGTGGTGACATGAGGGAAACCTTATGTAGCAAGTCTTTAGATCTGGAATATGTTGTGTCAAGGAAGAAGTCCTGGGGTAAGAAATGGTTTTCTGGATCAATACATTGAGATGTCAATGAGAGAATAAGCTGTCTGAGACAAAGTATTGTATAATGGGAGAGGAATAATTGACAACCTGGATGTACAAGGCCTCTTGATGACCACAATATGATGATTTTTCATTAAGATGAAGAGTGTCAAATAAATTCAGGACCCTAGTTTCAGCATCAACTAAAAGAAGCCACAGTGGAATGAGGTGTGATATGACTGTAGTAAGCTAGGGAGTGTTAATTAAAAATGGATAGAAAATAGCAAGCACTTGACCTGCAACAATTGCTCTTTTCTGTCGAGGCAAAACTAAATTGGGAAAGGACATCTGACCAGGGCTAACATAGGGAATTCTGCAGGAATCAGTGCTTAGACCCCAACTATTCAGAATATATGTTATGATTTAGATGTAAGGACTAAATATAATAGCTAACACTTTACAGACAACCCAAAACTGGATGGTAGAGTGAATTGTGAGGTGGCGACGGAGATGTTTCACTGGGATTTGGACAAGTTTGAGTGAGTGGCCAAATGTGAGGCAGATCAAGTATAATATGGAAATATGTGAAGTTATCCACATTGTTATCAAAAGCAGGTAGATTATTATCTGAATGGCAATGGATTTGGAAAGTTGGAGGTGCAAGATGTCTGTGTGCCCTTGTATATCAGTTGCTGAAAATATGCAGATTCAGCAGGCAGTGAAGAACGCAAATGGTGTTTTGGCCTTTGTAGTGAAAAGAGTCAGGTGCAGTAGAAGGGATGTCTTGCTGCAATTGTACAGAGCCTTAATTAGACTATTGTTTGCAGTTTTTAGTTTCCTTATTTGAGAAGGGATGTTCAAGCTGTTGGGGGAGTTCCATGAAGGTTTCCCAGCGTGATTCCTTGGATAACAGGTCCGATGTATGAAGAGAGACTGGATTGGTTAGGACTACATTCACTTGAGTTCAGAAAAGTAAGGGAGTATCTCATCAAAACTCAAATTGTAACTGTAATAAACAGAGTAAACACAAGTAAGATGTTACAGACGGTGGGGGAGTACAGAATTTTGGTCACGGTCTCAGGATATGGGCTATGTGATTTTGGACTGTGATGAGTATTTCCTTCTTCCAGAAAATTATGAGCCTGTGGAATTCTCTCGTCACAGAAAACTGTGGAGGGTAAAACATTGAATGTTTTCAAAAAGGAGCTAGATATAGTTCTTGGGGCCAAATGGATCAAAGGGCCTGAGTAGAAAACAGGATCAGGATCAAGCTACTGAGTTAGATGATCAGTCGTGACCATATTGAATGGTGGAGTGGTCTCGAGGGGCTAAGTGGGCTATGTTTGAGAGTATGGTGAAGGCAATTTCAATCATAGTATTCAAAGGGGAATTTGATTATGATCTGAAAACATAAAATATGCAGGGATGATGAACAAGCAAGGGAATGACATTCAGTGAATTTATCTTGTCAAGAGCCAACATGGACATCTGTCAAATAGCTGCCTTCTTTCCTGTAATGATGTTTGTTAAGAATCAGTGACTCCACCCATTAAAAAAGATACATTTTGAATGAGGAAAACATTGTGTAACTTGAATGGTCTTTTGCCACCCTAATCCAGTTCAGGGAGATTAAGGTTAATCAGTTTCCTTGTATTGATTGCCCTGCCCCAAAATGATCTTATAATTCCACATTCTTATGATTCTCCCAAATTGAGAGCTAGCTGATTCTAATTGAAAAACTGGCTTCAGCCCCATGATAAAATTGGGAAAACTAACTAGTATTTCCATTTGCAACATGTTGTTTGGCTGAAAAGCTTAATTATGAGGAAATGCAGAACTAGATGATTTTTGACACCCACACTAGCATACATTGTCAAATAATGCACATTTAGGTCAGCATATATATATTACCACAACAGGAGTGCAAGCTCTTGGGATTGGGAGAAACAGGTGAAAAAAATCTCATTGAAGATCATAAGCTTAAAAGATTTTTGAAAATGTCTTCCTGATTTCTTTGCAGGTGGTTGGCAGAACAGCACACAATCTCCCATGCCATTCCAGGTCTTTTTAGACCATCACCTCTTGACAGACTCAAATCTTGCGTAGCAAACCCTGCTTACATCAAAGAAATGGATCAGCATGAAAATACCATGCATGTGGGCTATACTGCTTTGGAGATAAAAAGTAAAATGTTGACACTGGAGAAAGCTGACCTCTGTATCTACAATCCACTTTTTGGATCAGACTTACAGTACACAAATAGGGTAGGAAGCAAAACACTATCATATAAATATACTGTGTTTTTTTTAAACAATGACTGTTGTGTTTGTCATTCTAATGTAAGCTTGATATTATGCTTGTATTGATTTCTGATGTAAGCTGCTGTATCACCATGAGCAGTCTTATTTGTTTCTTGGTTAACTGAAGTACAGTAAAGAATATTTGGTATTTTCACTGGCTATTAATGTGATTAAACTTGGGAGTGTTTGTTGGTTGCCTAAAAGATGTAAATAATGATTAATAATATCTACTCCATTCTAAATGTATTTGGGTAGTAATCCTGAAAAATGTGTTTTTGTGTTGTGCGTAATAATTTTCCAAAAAAAGTAACCAATGGCATCTGCCGGTAAATTCTGACTTCTCTTGTGAACACGGTGCAGTGACAGTGTACAAACTATTGGAAAACTACAGAGGGCTGCCACAGTTAGCAGTTTCCTTGCAAATCACAAGCCTGATTTTTGTATTGCTGTTTTTCCTCATCTTCTGTGGCTGAGTCACCTTTTGCTATAGTTATATCTCATCTCTTTTGCGATCTTGTATTTACTGTTATTTTTCCCTATTACTTAATGAAGATGAACATTTATATTACTTAAGTAGCCTGTTTTAAGCAGGTTGAAAACCTGTCAAAAGACTCATAGCCTTTGTTATATTTACAGTATCTATTCTTCCCTTCTTTTAACTTTTTAAAAATCTATTTACTCTTTTCCCATCTTTTAGTTCTGAAGAAGGGCCTTGTTTAAAATTTTGACTTTCTCTTGTCTCCATAGACAGATGTTTTCCAGAATTTACTCTTTGCTTGAACACATTTTATGATCTTTTCAAATATAATTTCATTCAAAATTAGAGTCACTCCAATATTTTAATCAAGTAGAATAATAAATAGGAGCACAAATGGATCAGGGAGAAAGTGAGGACTGCAGATGCTGGAGATCAGAGCTGAAAATGTGTTGCTGGAAAAGCGCAGCAGGTCAGGCAGCATCCAAGGAACAGGAGAATCGACGTTTTGGGCATGAGCCCTTCTTCAGGAATTCAGGATTCCTGAAGAAGGGCTCATGCCCAAAACGTCGATTCTCCTGTTCCTTGGATGCTGCCTGACCTGCGCTTTTCCAGCAACACATTTTCAGCACAAATGGATCAGCCATGATCTTTCTTGTTGGAGGAACAAGGTGTCATATGGCCTACTTCTCGTACTCATTCGTATATTTGAATGCAGTGAGTGTTATTGTGTTAAGCAAGTCAAGATTTGTAACAAATCCTTCAATCATTCAGCAACCATTTCATTGGTCAGGCTTGTAAGTGCTAAGAAGCAGATGAATGTGCTTTAAGATATTTTTGTGACTTTTACTTCGTTGTGTGAAATGATAACTGGAGAAATACCATGTTTGTGAAACTGCATTTAGTTATTTTTTGAAATTGCAAACTCTTTGCAGTCACCCAGAGTGGGAGATGGCTAATATGTGAATTACCTTTTTCTTTAAATGATTTTACTCATAGGTGGATAAAGTGGTGATAAATCCATACTTTGGTTTGGGAGCACCTGATTATTCCAAGATACAGATTCCAAAACGTGAGAAATGGCAACGCAGTATGAGTAGCATAATGGAGGACAAGTAAGTATATAAACAGTTCTAAATTACAAATGAACATTTATCATCCAAGCAGGTGTACTCCAGCAATATTAATTTGTTTGCACTGATGATAGAAACCAACATGGTACAGATCTGAGCGTTGACTGAACGAGCACTGCACAATATAAAGAATCTGGTATCTAGAGCTATTTGGTGTGCTTTGGTAAACTCGGAAGCTTTGGGAAAATGAGATATATCGATAAAAGTTTGTTATTGTGATGGCATAGTGATAATATCACTAGAATCCAGAGCCCCAGACTAATGTTCGAGGGACGTGAGTTGGAATCCCAGATGGTGAAATTTGAATTAATCAAAATTTGCAATGAAAGTCTAGTTGAACGGTGACCAGATAACCATTGTCATTTGTTGCAAAAACTCATTTGCTTCACTGATGTCATTTAGGGAAGCATATTTTTTATTTTCATCTGATCTGATCTCCAAGTGACCCACAGCAATGTGGTTGACCTTTAACTACTGTTTGAAATATACCAGCAAGCCACTCAGTTGCATCAAACTGTGACAAAATCTAATCAATGGCATGAAGCTAGATGGACCATTCTGAATCAGCCTTCTCACTGGAAACAAGAACAGCAAACCCAAGCCTATCGACCCTGCAATGACCTCCTGAATAACATATAGTGACTTGTTTCAAAATTGGGAAGGTTTTGGCACAGACAAGTAAAAGTCTGACATTGTTTGTAAGTAATGATTCTGTGATTATGTTCTATATATCATCATTGATATTCCTTTGTATGACCTACCAAAAGTGCTGGCAGAGTGCAATACAGTTAGGAGATTGTTGCCCTGGAGACTTGAACATTTATTCTGGATCCCATGAAGTCTCATGGCATCAGGTCAAACATAGGCAATGAAACCTTGTGCTGATTACCACATGCCGTGCAGAAAATAAGAGAGCATACCTAATGTTATGATCTCAGTTGTTGAACTCATGTGATGTGGGCATCGCTGGCTAGGCCAGCACTTGTTGTCTGTCTATAGTTGGCCTTGGGAAGGTGGTGTTGAGTTGCCTCCTTGAACTACTGAAGTCTGTGCGCTACCTAGGAGGAAATTGCTGGATTTTGACCAAATGACTCTGAAGGAATAATATACATTGCTAAGTATAGATGGTGAATTGCCTAGAGGAAAGCTTTGCAGGTTGTTGTGTTCCCATGTATCTGCTGCCCTTGTCCTTCTAGATGGAAGTGGTCATAGGTTTGGAAGGGGTTGGCTTCAGGAGCTTTGGCAAATTTCAGTAGTGCATCTTGGCGCTAGTACGCAATGCTGCTATTGAGAAGCATGTTTGTGGTTGTGGTGGCAAACAAGTGGGCTTCATTGTCCTGGATAGTGTCAAGCTTCTTGAGTGTTGTTAGAGCTGTACCTATCCAGGTAAGTGGGGAGTATGCCATCATACACCTGACTTGTGCCTTGCAGATGGTGGATAGGCTTTAGGGAATTGAGAGGTGAGTTACTTGTAAGATTCCTAGCTGCTGACCTGCTCTTGTAACCACTGTGTTTGTATGGCTGGTCCAGTTCGATTTCTGCTGAATGATCGTGGATGATTCAGTGGTGGTAATGGCATTGAATGTCAAGGCGCAATGGTTAGATTGTCTCTTACTGCCTGCCATTTGCACAGTGCACATGTAACCTTTTGGCCTGAGCCTGCCATATTGTCCAGGTCTTGTTGCATTTGGATGTGGACTTGTCAGATGCTGAAGTAGTCCGCGAATGGTGGTGAGCACTTTCATATCGTATCAAACAACCCCACTTCTGGGAGAAAGTGAGGACTGCAGATGCTGGAGATCAGGGCTGAAAAATGTGTTGCTGGAAAAGCGCAGCAGGTCAGGCAGCATCCAAGGAGCAGGAGAATCGACGTTTCGGGCATAAGCCTGAAGAAGGGCTTATGCCCGAAACATCGATTTTCCTGCTCCTTGGACGCTGTTTGACCTGCTGCGCTTTTCCAGCAACACATTTTTCAACCCCACTTCTGACCTTATGATAGAGGATTGGCTGTTAATGAAGCAGTGGAAAATGGTTTGGCCAAAGATGTTACCCTGAAGAGCTCCTGAAGAGATGTCTTGGAGCTGAGATGATTTACCTTCAACAGTCACAATCAAGTATGACTCAAACCTGAAGAGAGCTTTTTCCCTAATTCCCATTAACTTCAGTTTTCCTGTGGCTATTTGATGTCACACTCCCTGGTAAATTTGATCTTCATGTCAAGAGTAGTCAGTTTTACCTCTGAAACTAAGCTGTTTAGTCCAAATTTGAACCAAGGCTGAATAAATCAGATTCCAGTGTGAAACCAAGTTTGATAATCACAAGTTTCAGTTTTGCAGTTTATTTTGTTGATTTGTTATTGAAGATATTCACAAATTTATTGCATAAAAGGAAAAGCAATAAGTTGCACATGACAAGTTGAAAAAATTTTAACATAAGCACGAAAACAAAGATTGAATCCTTTTGCCAAAATTATGCTTTACAAATCCTTAGTTCCACTATCACTTCAGTTCTTAAGGTTTATTACCCAACTGAGTCTTTCCAGTCTTGATGACCTAGAGATCTAGACCTGCCTTTCTGACACAACTTTGATTCTTGCCTCTGATCATCTCTTTGTGTAGCCATAAGAATCAACTTTGCAAACATACAATAACCAAATACCTAGGTTGCTGAATAAGATAGTCAATTCACATGATTTATTGAAAATAATGTCTTTAGTTCGCTCTTCCAAATTGCATCTGACTTCTTGTCATAAACCACCCTCCCACCAAACATAATAAAGACAGGGTCCCCCTTGTCCTCACCTTCCGCCCGACTAGTCTGCATATCCGACGTATCGCCCTCAAATACTTCCGCCGACTCCTACTGGACTCCACCACTAAGAACATCTTCACCTCCTCACCCCTTCCTGCCTTCTGCAAGTACCATTCCCTTCGTCACTCCTTCGTTAGCTCCACTCTCCCCACCAACCCCCCGAACCCTCTGGTACCTTAACCGGCAACCATAAAAGATGCACAACCTGCTGGCACACCACCTCGTCACCTCCATCCAGAGCCTCAAATAGTCCTTCCAGATGAAACAGAAGTTCACTTGCTTCTCCTCCAACCTAGTTTACTGCATCCAGTGCCATGGTCTTCTCTACATCACACAGCATCTCAGCTGGGCCCTTAAGGGCCAGCCTGACCTCCCAATCACTACCATTTCAGTTCCCTTTCCCACTCTCCCTCTGACATGTCCATCCTTGGTCTACTCCATTGCCATAGTGAATCAGACCACAAAGTGGAGGAACAACACCTTATCTTCTGCCTGTACAGCCCACAGGACTCAACACCTGAGTTCTCCAATTTCAAGTAACCTCACACCAATCCCTGACTCCCTCTCCAGCCCTATCACCTACCTTCCATTCTTCTGATCGACTCTTCCTTCCAGCTACCAACCAGATTCATTCCTCCCATCGACCAACCAGATCATATCCACCATCTGTATTCACTTATCACAATGTCACTATTCTGACCCTCTCCCCACCCATAACTCTGCACCACCGGCTCACCAATCTGCAGCTCCCCTTACCTCTAGCTCCATTCCTGAAGAAGGGTTATACCCGAAATGTCGACTTCTCCACCTCCTGGCTTGCTGTGTTCCTCCAGCCTCCTGCTTGTCTACTTTCCTAACCTGTCTAAATCCTTTTGCAACCCCCCCCTGCCGCCTCAATACTACCTGTCACTCCACATATCTTTAGATTAGATTAGATTCCCTACAGTGTGGAAACTGGCCCTTCAGCCCCACAAGTCCACACTGACCCTCCGAAAAGCAACCCACCCAGACCCATTCCCCTACATTCACCCCTGACTAATGCACCTAATACTACGGGCAATTTAGCATGGGCAATTCACCTAACCCGCACATTTTTGGACATCTTTATCATCTGCAAACTTAGCCCGAATGACCTCCGTTCCTCCTCCTAGATCGTTAATGTATAAAATGAAAAGTTGTGGTCCCAACACTGACCCTTGCAGGACACTACTAGTCACCGGTTGCCATCCTGAGAAAGTCCCTTTTATCCCCTTTCTAGGCTTTCTGCCAGACAGCCAAGCTTCTATCCATGCTAGTATTTTGCCTGTAATACTATGGGCTCTTATGTTACCAAGCAGTCCCCCGTGTGGCACCGATCAAAGGCCTTTTGGAGGTCCAAGTAGATAACATACATGGGCTCTCTTGTTTAACCTGCACATTACAGTTGCTGACTAAGTGCTCTGCTGATGGAAATGATACCCCTCATATGTAAATCTGAATGTATGAGATCCCATGATACTATTTGAAAAGAAGTAGGCCAATTTCTTATAATGCAATAGGTAGCATTTATCCTAATACCATTGAAACCAATTAACTGTTCAATTATCTAATTGGTATTTTTGTGACCTTGCTACGTATTTATTAAATGTTGAATTTGCCTTCGTTACAACTGATGACTGAAGAATTTCCTTGTGAAGTATTTTAGGAATCCTGAGGACCATATATATTTGGAATGTGTACACAATATATATGTGGTAGTTATTTTTAAAAGCTAAGCATTGACAATTTATGAAGAAACGTTTTGCTGATGTATTAATTATCAGAAGAGAATCATATGTTTCAGAGATGGACCTTTCTTGTGACTGTTCAATTTGAAAAGTTTTTTTTAATGAATTTCATTTCTCCTTCAGGGAACGACAGTGGGTGGATGATTTTCCCCTGCATCGCAGTGCCTGTGAAGGTGTTACAGAGTTGCTGAGCAAACTTCTAGATAGTGGCTTTTCAGTTAATCAGTTGGACAGTGATCATTGGGCACCTATTCATTATGCTTGTTGGTATGTAATTTAGCTTCAACTTTAATCTTTTTATTATTTTCCATAATGAAAATATTCCATGAAAATCAAGTTGTTCGTGTTAAGCAAAGCCAAGAATGAAGTCTGCCACGGATTTTTATTCCTCTGACTTAGGCAGTGCATGGTTACTCTATGGCAGTGCTACACTTTGAGATTCATCATCATTTCTCAGCAGTATGTGTCACAATTTCTGTTTTTGCACTTTGGTCTTCTTGTATGTTGCATTCAATCTTGCTTGTATCACAAACATTGTGTGTGATTTTTTTCCATTCCAGAGGTGACAAGTACAATCGTGAATGTGATGACATAATTGGAAATCAGGTTCTCGCCATTCCAATAGATTTTGGAAACTCTTCATTCCTCCCATAGGTGCTGAGATAACTTTCTTGCCAACAAATTGCAAAAAAGAATCTATCTGCATGCATTTGCATCTCATTAGTTACCATCTCCCTTGAATTAAGTCGATCATCCCAACTAACCTTTGACATGTGAGAAATTTGACTACAAATTGGTTTCCTCTATGGGCTGCTACGGCACACCCTCCATATCCACACCTTTGTTAACTATCCGGATGCTGTGGCATTTCATCCTGCTATCCCGAGATTGTGGGGCCACTGGTCAGCTCAGTCACTATGATTTTTGGCATGTGCTAGTTTTTATGGTTCAGAGTGCAATTGGAGCCGATTTGTCATGAACCAGCATCTTCATCAAAAAATCTTCAATGTGACCATTACAGTCAGTAGTGTACCACTAATGAAACTCTGTTAGGTTTCCAGATAGCAACCATGACTCTTGGATCCTGGACCATTCACAGACCATCCTTTGAAAGACAGTCAGCCCATACAAGGATAGTTGCTGGACCACAGATGATACTTGCTGCACATTGGCTGATGATATGTCTAAGAAATCCTCAGCCTGCTGAGCAGAGGTACAGGCATTGTCCATGCCCTCAACCATAGCCATAGGCATGAAGACGAGGTTCCAATGTCTGGATTGTTCAGGCACTAACAATACAGTGTACTTCAGACAGGGTGGCCCATATCACTCTGGTCTGCTGCACCCACCACAGTCTGTCACCAACGGTGGGAGGGGAAATCTGTTCACTGGGGAGATGATGCAGGAAATGGAGAGGAGAGTATGGATATTGCAAGAGACCAAAATAATCATTGAAGACATGGAGAGGGCAATTATGTGCTGAGCCAGAGAGACTAGAGACAACCTTTTAAAGTCACCAGCTTTCAGGGTGACTGAGCTGTCCAGAAACATTTTGTGTTCATGTTTTCATTTGTGCAGTTGGCTGTTACTCTTCTGATTGCTATATGTTTCTCGAGGGCTGAGATGCTTTTCCATTTGATTTACGGTAACACTTCTCTCACTTGTGGCTGTGGTTTTTTTATTCTGTAAAAGCACAAGTGTGGGCACAAACCTTGTCTTGGATCAAGATGACATTCAAGAACTGTGATGGCAAGCCCTTCTACTACTGTTAGCTCCAGAATGCTTGTGTTAAAATGGTCCTTGCATCAAACATGTGCAAGACCCATCAAGGCGCACATTCCCTTGTGAATACCACTTTGTTGCCTATGAGCTTTACAATCTGTTTCCCTGCAGTGCTTCAGAGTGCCGTGTGCCTTTGCTGTATCCTTGTAATCCTTGAACATCTTCACTGAGAGCTCTTCCATTACTATGCACAGTGAAGTTTGAATCTGTTTTTTTTTAGATTAGATTACTTACAGTGTGGAAACAGGCCCTTCGGCCCAACAAGTCCACACCGACCCGCCGAAGCGCAACCCACCCATTCCCCTACATTTACCCCTTTACCTAACACTACGGGCAATTTAGCATGGCCAATTCACCTGACCTGCACATCTTTGGACTGTGGGAGGAAACCGGAGCACCCGGAGGAAACCCACGCAGACACGGGGAGAACGTGCAAACTCCACACAGTCAGTCGCCTGAGTCGGGAATTGAACCCGGGTCTCTGGCGCTGTGAGGCAGCAGTGCTAACCACTGTGCCACCGTGCCGCCCACGAAAATACTTTTGACAGCGCTGTTGCTGAAATGAGACGTCTCAGTTGCAGCTCTCACCCTTAAATTGTCTAGTATTGCTTGGATAACCACGGACAGGTGACAGACTTTTTCCCTCTGGAGTCTGTAGATATATAATAGGTTTGCTATCGTTTCCATATTGAGTGTATGCACCATATTGAGGATTCACCATTTGAACATCCAAAAGCACTTGCAAAGGAGTGTCACTGAAATTGAGAGGCTAGCTTCTGTGTTCTCTGATGCATTTCTTTGATGTTGGGAACAGACACCATTGGATCCAGGGATGCTCCTGGCATGCAGTGATGAAATGGCATCCAGCTGTTCTGCCAGGATTGAGAACATCCTGCTTGCTCATGATGTGTGTTTTGCCGAGTCATTTGTGTACACGACACTGGAATAGATAATGTGAGAAGTGTACGATCATCACCCAAATTAACACATTGGCTGTGATGCCATTTAAGACATATGATGCCATACTTGAAGTCAAAAATGGAAAATCTCTGTCATTGCATTTCATGTTCTGAAAATACATACAGCTTTATGATTTTTGCCTCAATCATGACACACCTCCAATATTCAGCGGAGGAGATGGCAACATGTATTTTGATTACTTTCTGTATAACCAGCTGTCTGTATTAGATTTTTATTTCTATTTTATGGTTCCTAAGGCTCAGAATCATATGACTTAGTTAAATGAACCTTTGCATTGTCTATTGTCTAACTGGATTTGAATTAGTTGGTTTAGCTGGCTAATAATTAGCACTATAGTTTTCTTGGTGAAATTCTACTTGTACCAATTCATTTTATTTATCACTTTAAAATGGCGTTTCATTGTCCTTTTGATTTTGTGCTTGTAATCATTGAATATCATCAGAAGAATAAGACAGTTGACTCATTTATTCAATGTTGATCTTCAATATGCTCACATATTGGCAGTTGACTTTAACCCTTTCCACTACCAATCTAATCTAGTATTACAAGTAATGCATATTTAAACCATTCATGAAAATATTTTTCTCAAATGAAGATTTTAGTATAATCTGTGAAATTATATTCAAGGCTGAGAGGTTAAAGTAATAAACGTAAAGTTTCAATTTCATTTTTCTTCCCACTGACCATTTGCTTTTTTAGGTATGGAAAGGTCGAAGCTACCCGCATCCTAATACAAAAGGGAAAGTGTAATCCCAACCTTCTAAATGGACAGCTTAGTTCACCACTTCATTTTGCAGCTGGTGGAGGACGTGCAGAAATTGTGCAACTTTTACTACAGCATCCTGAGATTGATCGGGTACAGTTCAGACAATTTCTTAGCACATTCTGTTCAAATCTTCATATAAACTAGACTTTTTGCTACATTGATCCTTGATTGTCTTTATTTTGGAGCAGATTTAATGTGTTAGTATTGAAAGTTATGCCAGTTTAGAAATGGTAGCTGATTGCATTGCATTGATAGTTTCAAAATTACTGGTCAATCTAGCAGCCTTCCAAGATTGTACCATTACTCAAAAATTGAGTGCAGTCAGACTTACCTCTCCACTAAAGCACCATTGCAGATATAAATTAGCATTGCACCATCAAGCTGCATATTTATTTCAGTTTATCCTTATTTCCCTTTTCAAGCAGTTTGAGACACTGCTTTACATAGAGATAATAAATAAATATTTCCACAATCTTGCTGTTCACTACTTTGTAGATATTTTCTAATTGGTCTGTTCAGAAATGCAATTACATACTTGCTGTCCTGATGGGACTTGAAGCCGTGCTTTCTCCACTACTTATAGAACATAGAAGAATACAGCGCAGTACAGGCCCTTTGGCCCTCGATGTTGCGCCGATCCAAGCCCACCTAACCAACACTAGCCCACTATCCTCCATATGCCTATCCGATGCCCGCTTAAATTCCCATAAAGAGGGAGAGTCCACCACTGCTACTGACAGGGCATTCCATGAACTCACGACTCGCTGAGTAAAGAACCTACCCCTAACATCTGTCCTATACCTACCACCCCTTAATTTAAAGCTATGCCCCCTCGTAATAGCTGACTCCATACGTGGAAAAAGGTTCTCACGGTCAACCCTATCTAAACCCCTACTTGATTTATTGTTTAATCGATATGTTCAGAGATGTTATTATATGCCTTTGGAGCACATGGCACTATACCTGCACCACAAGAGCCCTTCAAACATTTGTGAGTAGTTGTGTGTAAAGGAAATGTGATGACCAACACATATCAATAAAGGGTCCTTTCTTTGCTTTGTTCCCCACTAACCTGATGTTACACGTGGTGATAATTTTCCTCCCTCAGTCTTGCTGTGGGACAAGTCAAGAAGTCTTTTATTTAAAGTATGCATGGACAGGCTTTTGATAATATCTGCTAAAAGTCAATTATAGGGGCATTTTTTTAAAAATACATGATCCAGGGGAGAATCAACACAGAAGACTTTTTTTATTCGTTGATGGAATGTGGCCATTGCTACCTTGGCCAGCATTTCTATGCCATTCTAAATGCATGGCCGACAGTTAAGTGTCAACCACATTGTTCAGAATCTGAAGTCACATGTGGCCAGATTAGGGAAGGATGGCAGATTTCCTTCCCTAACTACATGGTAAACCAGATTGGTTTTTACAATTATCAAAGGTTATATAATTGCCATTTTTAAAATTTCAGACTTTTAGTGAAATGTGAATTCAATTCCTGCCATGATTGAATTGAAATCCAATTGTCCAGAACATTTTAAAGTAGAGTTATAGATTAGTAGTCCAGTGAGATTACCACTTTGATACTGTCTCCCCTAGCTTCCCTCTGTCACTTCATGATCTTCTGAAGCTAATTGTTATCATAGTCACACAACCAGATCATGAGAAAGTCCAGTCATGTTTAAAACACACCAAAATTAAACAACTTTAAGTTGTGTTGTCCAGTATAGTACTTCATTTCCATGAGAGAAATGTATCCTATTGCAGCTATTGATGAGGAGAAATTTCTTTCCTCAGAATAATCTTTTAATAATTAGAAATCTTATTAAAATCATACTTTGCATATTGTAGTGAAATTGTTTTATGCTTGTTGATTATTCCAGCATATTGTGGATCAACAAGGAAGGACAGCATTGCAGGTCTGCGAAGAGAATAAACAGAATGATTGGGAAAAAACAGTACAACTCCTAAATGATGCAATGAATAAGCCAGTAAGTTTATTTACTGACGCTTTTCTAAAATTAAAATGCAGAAACCTCTAGATCGTTGTCAATGTTCTGCATGTATTTAAAGAACTTGAACTTGAACATGTTTTAGAATTACCAAAACATGCATTTTTAGTTAACTGTACACATGTACATTTAGGAGAAAGTAAGGACTGCAGATGCTGGAGATCAGAGTTGAAAAGTGTGGCTCTGATGTGTGTTTCAGGTATGAGCCCATCATCAAGAATTTTCAGGGCTTATAGCTAAAACGTCAACTCTCCTGCTCTGCGGATGCTGCCTGACCTGCTGTGCTTTTCCAGCACCACACTTTTAGATGTGTATTAAGCACTTTGTGTATAGTTTTATTTTGTTAATTAACCATGATCTCTTTGTATAAGTGGCTGAAATTTCATAATTATGAAACAGCAGGAGATCATAGCCAACAAATGAATTTTAAAAAGTGGTGGGTGGATGTCCGATAAGAATAGATTAATGTAATCAGGTTTGTCCCACTGAGGCGCGGAAGGGATGGTAGGGTGAAGGAACCTTGTGTGACAAGGGGTGTGGAACATCTAGTCAAGAGGAAGAAGGAGGCTTGCTTAAGGTTGAGGAGGCAAGGATCGGACAGGGCTTTAGATGGTTACGAGGTAGCCAGGAAGAAACTGAAGAGTGAACTTGAGAGCTAGAAGCGAGCACGAAAAAGCTCTAGTGGGTAGGATTAAGGAAGACCCTAAGTTATCCTAAACTTGTGAGGAACAAGAGAATGGCCAGAGTGAGGTTAGGGTTGATCAGAGATAGTGGAGGGAACTTGCGTCTGGAGTTAGAGGAAGTAGGGGAAGTACTTAATGAATACTTTGCTTTAGTGTTCATTACTGAGAGGGACCTTGATGTTTGTGTGGACAGCATGAAACAGACTGATATGCGCAAACAGGTTGATGTTAGGAAGGAGCATGTGCTGAACATTTTGAAAAACATAAGGATAGATAAATTCCCTGGGCCAGATGGAATATACCCTGGGTTACTACAGGACGTGAGGGAAGAGATTGCTGCACCTGTGGCAATGATCTTTCTGTCCTCACTGTCCACTGGAGTAGTACCAGATGATTGGAAGGTGGCAAATGTTATTCCCTTGTTCAAGAAAGGGAATAGGGATAACCCTGGGAATTACAGGTCAGTCAGTCTTACGTCAGTGGTGGGCAGAAGAGAGACTTGATTTGTGATTACTTGGAAAACTATGCTTTGATTAGAGATAGTCAGCATGGCTTTGAGAGGGGCAGGTCGTGTTTCACAAACCTTATTGAATTCTTTGAGGATGTGTCAAAGCACATAGATAAAGGTAGAGCAGTGGATGTGGTGTACATGGATTTTAGCAAGACATTTGATAAGGTTCCCCATGGTAGGCTTATTCAGAAAGTAAGGAGGCATGCGATACAAGGAAATCTGGCTGTCTGGATACAGAATTGGCTGGCCCATTGAAGATAGAAGGTGGTGGTGGATTGATAGTATTCAGCCTGGAGCTCACGCAGGGATCTGTTCTGGGACCTTGCTCTTTGTGATTTTTATAAATGACTTGAATGAGGAAGTGGAAGGGTGTGTTAGTAAGTTTGCCGATGACACGAAGGTTGGTGGAGTGGCAGATAGTGTGCAAGGCTGTTGTAGGTCGCAACAGGGCAATGACAGGATGCAGAACTGGGCTGATAAGTGGCAGATGGAGTTCAGCCTGGAAAAGTGTGAAGTGATTCACTTTGGAAAGTCGAATTTGAATGCAGAATGCAGGGTTAGGGGCAAGATTCTTGGCAGTGTGGAGGAACAGAGGTCCTCCATGTCTGTAGATCCCTCAAAGTTGCCACCCAAGTTGAAAGGGTTGTTAAGAAGCCAGGCGGTGTGTTGGCTTTCATTAGCGGGGGATTGAGTTTAAGAGCCGCGAGGTTATGCTGCAGTTCTGTGGAGCCCTGGTTAGACCACACTTGCAATATTGTGCTCAGTTCTGGATGCCTCATTACAAGAAGGATGTGGAAGCTTTCGAAAAGGTGCAGAGGAGATTTTCCAGGATGCTGCCTAGACTGGAGGGCATATCTTATGAAGAAAGGTTTTTCTCATTGGAGTGAAAAAGGATGAGAGATGACTTGGTGGAGGTGTATAATGTGATGAGAGGCATAGATAGAGTGGATAGCCAAAGACATTTTCTCATGGCAGAATTGTCTATCACTAGGGGGCATAATTTTAAGGTGATTGGAGGAAGGTTTAGGGGTAATGTCAGAGGTAAGTTCTTTACACAGAGTGGTGGGTGCATGGAATGCACTGCCAGCAGTGGTAGTAGAGTCAGATACATTAGGGGCATTTAAGCAACTCTTGCATAGTTACGTAGAAGATAGTACAATGAAGGGAATGTGGGTTAGTCTGATGTTAGAGTAGAATAAACGATCAGCACAACATCAAGGGCCTGTACTGTACTGTGCTGTACTGTTCTGTGTTTTATGTTAATCACTAAGAATGAACAGTCAGAAAAAAACATACTTGAGATCTCAGAAGTTGTAATGTCTGGAGATGAAGAGTGAAACCAATTCGAATTGACTTGATAATCTTTCACTTTAACCAGGCAGGTCTGCAATGATCAGTAGTATAGATTGACAAAATGGTTTGGTTCATTGGATGGAATCTGGAGGGACAGTTCTTGCCACTTAAATACCAGAAGTTATATTTTGTAATGTTTGACAGGATGGCCGTGGTTGGCCAACAGTCGCTTGTAATCTTCTCTGGAAAGCTGTGTGGTTTTGAGTGGTCAAACTATTAGTATCTCCAGTATTTTTGTAAGTTGTTCACCACCTTTTTTACCCTGCGCCAAGAATATATGTATTTGGGTCATTTGAATGTATATGGCATGATCATTGTGTGTCCATTGGCAAAGAGACGCTCTTAACTTGACATAGATTTTTCAGAAACAAGAACCAGAAATTGCAGGAGAAATTCAGCAGGTCTAGCTTTATTTGTTGAGGGAAAGCACAGTTAACATTTGAGTCCAGTGACCCTCCTTCAGAACACTTTCTCTACATGGATTTATCCAGACCTGAATTTGGAACAATTTAAACATCGTAATGTGTTTCCACTTGTGTGTTAGACATTCAAATAGAAATAGCTAATGTAATGCAATATTTGATCTTAGGTAAACTTTGTTATTGCTGTAATGAAATATGCAGAACTGTAATACATTTGATTCAACTTTACTTGACAAATGACGTACAGATTTTTAATTTCCAAAAATTTATGGAGATATTTAGTAAACAATATATTAGATTAAAATAAATCTTAACATGCTTGAGCTATTTATTAAACATTAAATACTGGTACCTTGCTAAAATAATTTTGCTTATATCAGAAATGATTATTGATTACCTTAAAGATTGTTAAAACACTGATCTATTTGACAAATTATTAAGTGATCATCTGAAACAATTTGATAGCCATTGATCTTGTAATTAATATTATAGTAATATAATTCAAATAAATTTAAATATTTTGTGAACTATTATTTAAAGTATAATTTGAACTTTTTTGTTGAATCAACAGTATGAGAAAGTTAAAATTTATCGTACCGATGGATCTTATCGTGCTGTTGAGCTGAAGCATGGTAACAATACCACGGTGCAGCAGATAATGGAAGGCATGCGGCTGTCACAAGAAACACAACAATATTTTACAATCTGGATCTGCTCTGAGAACCTCAGTAAGAAATATGATAAATTGCTTTTATATTTAAATGGTTTAACTAAAAATGGTAAAATGTTGCAGACAATATAATTTTCGATTATTTTGTCAAAATAAGAGGATGAATGCATATTGGGGGAGGAGTCCTTGCAAATGTTATCAATTAAAAATCATAAGTTCAAATATGGTTTCCCATTTTGAATTCATCAGCCCCTTGCTATTTACAACGCTGATGCTAATTCACATCACAAATTTTCAATATAAGGGAGAAGAGCAATTTGTTTAGCTTTGTAAGTAGTCTCTTTTTGTGCTGGCAGCTTCTTCTTTTGTGCTGTTGCCAGGAAATATGGCCCATTGTTAGCTTGAAGCATTTGTACATGTAAACACTGCACCAGCCATCTTGCAGTCAGTGGGTCAGGTTAGAGACCGTTTGCGTTGAAGACCACATTTTTCATGATAGGATTATGCATATTTTATATTGGGCACTTAAAGCTAACAAGTAAAGCTGACTTTTGTCCTCACAATCTGGGCTAAATTTGAATACCGTTCCCAGAAATGAAATACTATTGTTAAGCCATTGAACTATCCTCCCTCATTTCTGTCTCTTTTTTTGAAGAAATAATGATAAGTAAATTTAATGGCAAAGACACTGCCACATCATTTTTCAAGTTTCTTTTTATCTAGGTTTGCAGCTCAAACCATACCATAAATCACTACAGCACCTGCGAGACTGGCCAGAGATTGTTGCAGAATTAACTAGCCTTGATCCACATTCGGAAAAACCACAACTCTTTCTGCGAAGGGATGTGCGACTTCCACTGGAAACTGAAAAGAAGGTTAGTACTAAAATGCAGCATTGATAACAGCTATCTCTTTTTTTTTAAAAGGGGAGCAACGCATATTTATAAGGCCTTGCCCTCCTTGCACTGCTGAAAATGGTTTTCTGTAATTATATGTACATGATGCATTTGTGAAGACCAATGGATTTTGATTGGTTTAAGAGAATGCTTTTCAACTTACAAGCGATGCTTAATCAATGTTCAATTCAAACAGTGAAAATGTGAACTATTCAATTCGGCTTTTAAGTCTTTGATCACATTTGTCATACTTGTATGGATGATTAGTTAATAAACAAAATAAAATTTGACTGTTTTGTCACTGATAAAATGGTACTCTCAAAGCAATTTCACACAGCTTTTTTTCAGCAGGAAACACTAATGAAAATGGCCAGGAAGTTCCAATGCCAGATAACCATTGAAGCAGCACCAACTGTAATTGTGCATCAGGATTATATGAAATCCTAGATGCGGCGCACATTTTGGGAATTGACCAGGAATTTTATGTCCATTTCCCTGTCTCTAGGACACTTTGGTAGAATCCATTAACGTTGAAGAGTTTGGAGGGTTCAGCTTTAATGAAGTCAGTTTATGCCCAGGAAAATTGAGGATTAAAGCCTACTATTCTCGCCCACCTCGCTCTTCCCACCGTATGCTGATCACAACACTGCCCCAACCCTCCAAACTACATGCTGATTGTGAGGCATTTACTGCAACTTGATTGACTTTGACTTTAACTTTACTTCACAGATCAACGGACTGCTTGATTTGTATTGAGGAGAAAGTGAGGTCTGCAGATGCTGGAGATCAGAGATGGAAGTGTGTTGCTGGAAAAGCGCAGCAGGTCAGGCAGCATCTAGGGAACAGGAGAATCGACGTTTCGGGCATTAGCCTGAAGAAGGGCTAATGCCCGAAACGTCGATTCTCCTGTTCCTAGATGCTGCCTGACCTGCTGCGCTTTTCCAGCAACACATTTCCATGCTTGATTTGTATTGCTTACCTGTATATTGGTGCTCATTTAGCTGCAGTTTTCCAGTTCACTGGGATATCAACAAACATTAGTATTTCCAAAGTGTGATACATTTATGTCTAACAATGTTATGTAAATACAACTAAGCAGTGTTGTATCAAAGGTTGTGTAGCTAAATCTTTTGTCCTTGCTGGCTTATTACTTTGTTCAACAATGATGTTCTTGGCTTTTCATTGGCTCATTGCTGGTGCGTTAACTAGTCAGTCAATGTTAATCACAGACTTTGTTCTTGCTTCAAATATAAATAACTTTTTATCAAGTTATATCTAGACTTAGCATCCTGTAGTTTTCAAGTCTGTTTAATTAAATTGCTCAGTTGCATTCAGTGAGAAATTTGTTAGTTGTAATTTTAATTGCACCTAAGCATAAACATCATATTTGTTGTATGTGGGCAAGAACAAGGCAGAAGAATTCATGTGAATGTGAGAGATTATCCAGTTTGAAAACATAACTAAGAATTAGCAGCAGGAGTTGTCTGTTCTGTCCTTTAGCCCGCCCCACCATTCATTAAGATCCCAATTGATCTGCCCAAGGTCTCAACATCTCTTTCGTGGCTGCCGCTTAAAGTTCTGAACTTCATGATATTTCAAAAATCTATCTACCTCCTCTTTGAATTCTTCCAGTGATTTAGCCTTCACAACTGTTTGGGGGTAGAGAATTCTAGATATTGCTAACCTCTGAGAGACGGAAGTCCTTCTCATCTCAGTTTTAGATGTGTTCCCGTATTCCCATATCCTGTAACTTTGCCCACTAGTTTGGGATTTCCCCATTCATAAGCACTGCCCCCCCCCCCCCACCTCAGGCCAATATCTACCCTGCCAGACCGCCTCAGAACCTTGTATGTTTCATGAGGACCTCCTCTCATTCTTATAATCCTAATGAATAAAGGTCTAAGATGCTTAACTGTTCTTGAAAAGTGAAGGTCTGTGTTCAAGGAATCAGCCTAGTGAATCACACTCGAACTGCCTCCAATGCAGAGAATCCTTTTTAAAATAGTGTCCAAAAATGTACACAGTACTCCAGGTGCAGCCTCATCAACACTCTGTGCAGTTATAATAAGACATCTCTATTTTTAAACTCTAACCCCTGAGCAGCCAAGCCCAGAATTCTGTTTGTCTTCATGATTACTTGCTGCATTGGCATGTTAATGTTTTGTGTTTCATGCACAAGAATACCCAGATCCCCCTATGCCTTTGGTATCTCCCTTCATTAGTTAATATTTATTTTGATTCCTCCTATCAAGGTGCCTGACCTCAAACATGTCTGCATTAAACTCCATCTGCTACATTTTTGCCCTGTCACTGAACGTTTTCTTATTTTCATGCAGATTCTTTTTGACTTCATTATAATGACCACACCGAACCTATTTTTGTATCAGCAGCAACTTTGGGCACTTTATATATTGCTAATATAGATGGTAATAATTAAGGCCCCAAGACTGATTCTTGTGGTATTTAATAGTTACGTCTTTGTAGCCTCCAAAAAGACTAATTAATCCTTATTAACCAGTATTAGCCAGTTTTCAATCCATGCTAATATATTACCTCTGATAGAATGAACTCCTGTCTTGTGCAATAATGTATTTTGTGACACCTTACCGAATGTCTTCTGCAAATTCAAAATACACCACATCTACTAAATCCCCTTAATCAACTCTGCTTGTTATATCCTTAAAAAACTCAAGCAAATTTGTCAGTCGTGATTTCCTTTCACAAAACCATGTCGGTTCTATTTGATGCTGTTCAGATTTCCTAAATGTGCTGCTATTTCTTCCTTTTATAATGACCTCCAGCACTTTTTGACTGACAGATGTTAGACTGACTAACCTATAATTTCCTGCTTTCTGTCTCTGTCACATCTTGTACAGGGGCCTCACGTAAGCAGTCTTCCAGTCCTCTGGAGCCCTCCAAGAATCCAGTGAGTTCTGGAATATTTAAGTTAATGCCTCCAATATTTCTGCTCCCACTTCTTTTAGCCTTTCAATGCAGCCCAACAGGTACTGGCATCTTGTCTACCTTCAGTACTATTAGTTTGTGAAATACGCAGGGCTATAAAGAGGGTTTTAAACTAATTACAGAGTAGAGGATTTGAGAGAGGGCAAATGTAGGCCTACATAGTAAGAGGATACCCAGCATTATAGGGCAGCAATTTGGATACCAACACCGAGGGTGGGACAGGAAGAGATGGTTGTGGGGGAGGAGGGAGTTGGTGTTAAGACAAGATTAATGGCTATTCACTTCAATATGCTTGGTATTCAAAAAATAAATTGACAGTTCAAATACATGTAAATGGGTATAATCTTGTAGCCTTTATAAAGACGTGATTACAAAGAGATCAAAGCAGGGAACTAAACATCCCAGTAAATTTTTGAAAGAACAGGCAGCAAGGAAAGGGTAATAGGGTAGCAGTGTTAGAACAGGAGGAATAAGTATTATAGTAAGAAATGATCTTGGGACAAGAAGTATAGTATCCATACAGTGGAAGTGAGAAATAAGAAGAGAAAGAAGATACTGGCAGTCTACAGGCCCTCTAACTGTTTGATAGAACAGAGGATAAATCAGAAGATAATGAGGGCATATAATAAAGGCAGTATATTAATCATGAGCAATTTTCAACTTCACAGATTGAGAGAACCAGATTTGCAAAGGTAGCCACAAAGAAGAACTCAGTGTGTTTTCAGGACAGTTTCCTAGAACAAAATATTGTGGATCCAGTCAGGGATCAGGCTGTTTTGGGTATGGTGATAGCCTTAATGAATCATGTCATGGTAAAAGATTGGCTTGGAAAGAGTGAACATGATGGCAGTATTTAGCATTTGATTTGACAGTGAGGATCTTGGAATGCAAACAACTATGCTAAGCATAAATCTAGGTAATTACAAAGGAATGAGTACAGAGCTGGCTGGAGTGATTTGGGAAAGGTGTTTAAAGCCAAGACAGTTGAGGAACAATGGCAGGTGCTTAAGAAAGTGTTTCATAGCTGGAAGCTGAATCAAAATCCTGGCATTTCCTCCCTGAGGGCATTGTGTAGCATATGGACTATAGTGGTTCAAGAAGGTGGTTCACCACGACCACCTGAAGGGCAAGTAGTTGTGGGTGATTAATGCTGGCCAGCCAGCAATGCCTCTATGCTATGAGTGAATAATTCAAATATTAGTGAAAAAGGAGGATTCTAGGAACGGAATAAATCAACCTTCGGTAACCAAGAATGTTAAGGATAACATCAAATTACAGAAGTGTGGCGAAGATTAATGATAAGGCAGTGGATTGGGAAAGTTTCAAAACTAACAAAAGGCAACCAAAAAAAAGAGATAAAGTTTGAGAGTAAACTTGCTTGTCATTTCAAAATGGAGACCTTCCTTAAATAAATCGAAGGAAGAGAAGCCAGAGTGAACATTAGTCCCTTAGAAAATGAGGTTGGGGAAATAATAATGGGGAACCAGGAAATGGCAGAGGACGCATTGAGATCTGAAGTGTTCACTCTGTTTTCTTTTCATTGATGCTGCCAGACCGGCTGAGTTTCTCCAGCATTGTATTGGGTCAAAAAATGGGTAAAAGACAAAAGTATAATGGCTATTTAAAGTTTGTTTCAGATCACTTATTAATCTTTCTTGATTACACATTCCTGGGGTGCAGTTTTGCTCAATTGATTGACTGGCTGGTTTGCAATGCAGAGTGAAACCAGCAGCTTGAGTTCACTTCCCACAGTGGCTGAAGTTACCATGAAATACCCTTCTTCTTACCCTCTCCCCTTGCCTGAGGTATGGTGACCCTGAGTATCTCTAATGCGAGAGCAGTCCTGTGGTCCAGACTAACTATGGTAACTTTACCCTTACATATTACTAGATGTAAAATTACCTATTCCTGGGTAAGTTTAGCCAGATACTGCTCTAAGAATCCCTGATGCACTCTGTAGATTTGTCTTCCATGTTACCCTTGCGCATCTGATTTATTCAGTCAATATGCAGATTAAAATAGGCAATTAGAACTTTAGTGCCCTTCTTGCATGCCTCATGCCCACCCATGATTTCCTTACCTTACAATTCCTTATTTTCATCCAAACAGATCCACATCACTTGTCACTACTCAGCACCACACTGATAACTTGCATTATTACCAGCATCCTTTTCCTCCTCCCCATGCTTCCAAAATATCAAATACTCTTAAGTGTTGTGTTCCCAGTCTTACTCATTTTGCAACTGTATTCGCATAATAGTTATCAAGTTACATTCATTTATTTCTATTTGTGTAGTTAACTCATCTATCTCGTTACAAATACCGCATGATTTCAAAAAGAGAGATTTAAGCTTTGACTTTTTACCTTTATTATTACTGTGGTTTTAATTTCTGCTGCACTTTTCTATCAAGGTTTTGCCTCTTCCTGTCACATTTTGATTAATGTTCACCTCTTCACTTTCATTACTTTTGCACTCTCATCTCCTTCTTTGATTTTTCAAACTTCCTTTCAGTTGAACGAGTTTAGAATGACTGGTGATTTCACTCGAACTTGCAAAATTTCTGGAATGCTAGATGGAGTAAATGCAGAAAGGATATATGCTTTGGGCATTGTCTCAAGCCAAAGACAATTTCCGAATAAGGAACAAAACATTAGAAGAGAGATTAGGAAGAACGTTTCTTTCTCCAGAGTGTAGTGGATCATTAGAATCCTCTACCACAGAAGGTTGTGGATGCTCAGTCATTGCCCATATTCAAAACACAGATTGATAATTTCAAATTACTAATAACATCAGGTGATAGTGTGAGAAAATGGTGTTGAGGTAGATGGTTAGTCATGATGTAGAATAGTGGAGCAGACTTGGGGGATCAATGGCCTACTCTTGCTTTTATATTTCTATGTTGTGCACATTGATTTTGTTTAATAAGCATAACGCACTATATAAACAATGGGCATATATATATTATATGTATAGAATACATATTTTAATTTGTTTGTTCAAGGTGGATGATCCCTTGGCTATCCTTATTCTATTTGATGAGGCACGCAGTAGCCTGCTGAAAGGATTATATCCATGTCCTGACAGTCAGTTGATAACATTGGCTGGTCTTCTCCTTCAAATCATCTATGGAAATTATGAGAGTAAAAAACATAAGCAGGGATTCCTCAAGTGAGTACATATTTTAAGTGATATATCAATTCCAGCCTTGGGTGACTGTTTGTGCGGAGTTTGCATGTTCTCCCTGTGTCTGCGTGGGTTTCCTCCGGGTGCTCCGGTTTCCTCCCACAATCCAAAGATGTGCACGTCAGGTGAATTAGCCATGCTAAAATTGCCCATAGCGTAGGGTAGGGAAATGGGTCTGGTGGTTTACTCTTTGGAGGGTCAGTTGGGCTGAAGGGCATGTTTCCATACTGTAGGGAATCTAATCTAGTCTAAAAAATGTAGAGTTTGATGAGATGCTTACAGACTTCAGTTTCAAGACATTAACAGATATTGCTACTGTACCTTCCAGATTTTTTTTGAAGTCTGGACTAAAATCCTTGCATTATTTAGCATTATAAGTAATCCCGTGTCAGTCAAATAATTATACTTGAGAGCTCCATTATTGCTTACCTTAATTGTTAGACCCGGGTATCATTCATATGATGGTCAGTACTTCCCAACCTTGTATTTAGGGGTTTAGAAAACACCATGTGCTTTTTCTTTTGAAGCATGTTGTCTTTATATTGCAGTTCTGGTCTTGTAGAGAGATGCTGTTTCTGATCGCTCATGCCTTATGTGCACAGCTATACTAGAAAATAGTTCATGTAACAGATTATGATCATGCCAGTTGGCTGCTGAAAATGTGTTGCTGGAAAAGCGTAGCAGGTCAGGCAGCATCCAAGGAACAGGAGAATCGACGTTTCGGGCATAAGCCTGTCTTCATGCCAGTTGGCTGGCTAACTGAAACCACTTGTCACGATATGAGCTGAAGGGATTCAATTTCTCTTGGTTGAGATAGAACCTAACCTGACTCCTGACATGCAAGAAGGACCAGTATCCATTAAATTTGAAAATGAATATTTCCTAAGATTAACAAAATGTATGCTATTTGGAAAGGGAATATAATGATATTGTGTGCAGCACATTTTCCACAGTATTTCTTTCCTTATCACTGGACAATTAAGGAATTTAAATACGTGCAGTTTATAATACCACGATTTCAATTATCTCAACAACTGCAGTAAAGGCAAAGTTCCACAAACATGTAAATAATGGATTAAGGAAGATATTTCGCTCTTCTGTGCATGGCTGTGCGATTGTATTTTGCTCTTTAAAAGGATGCCACCAACAGTCTAAAAAAGACAGTGTGTGCCATATATTTGAGCAACATTGCATATCAATTTCAATACAGGTTCAATGCAGATACTTAGCTGTTTGTCCCACTAATTGCATTTATTTCAGACGTTCATAATGGGCAAAGTACAGACTGTAGTCAAAGTGTGGCGCTGGAAAATCAGCAGGTCAGTCAGCATCTCAGAAGTAGGAGAGTCGACGTTTCAGGCATAAGCCCTTCAGTACAGAATATATCAACCAGCCATGTAAAAACCCGCCAAGCAAGAGTCAGTACCATCCCACCTTGCTGATGCAAGCAGGTCTCATACTGGGCCCAGATTTGCCTCTACCACCACTGCCTCCGAGAGGTGTTGGATGCAGAAGCCATGGGGAACCCAAACTTTCCTCTGCCACAGCAGTCATGCGATGCTGCTGGGCTCAACTTGTCAATGCAGAATCCACCAGGAACCCAAATCGTCTTCCGCCATGAGTCTGTGCAGGACTCGCCTCTCCACTGCTGATGCCATCATTGCCAATGCGGTCACCACAACAGAGTTCTTCACAAATAAACAAAGTCAACAAGAAAAGAGAAAAAATAAGAAAGAAAAGTGGATGGAGTGGTCGAACCTCTGGATCAGTATCCATACTCCGCTGCCATCTTGAATTAGCTACATTTTGACTATGCTGCATATTAAAGCTAACTGAATTCTCTTTCACCTGATGTGCATGTACTGTCTGTCACAGAAGAAGTGTTCCCAATTAATTCTTTAAACCAGGATTGCTGAAGTTGTATTTCAGAATTTTCTTGACTAGAATCAGGTAAATTCAATATAGTGCAAGAATTGAATATGTCAGTTTTTGACACATGGCTGAGTATCATATTAAAATGCATTCGCCGCTATTAAGGAAATTATTTTGTTATTTCAGAAAATGTTTATCTCCAGCATGTTTCACTATTCAGCTGCTGAAGTGAATGCTGGTTATTTATTTTACTATCTACAGTATTAGTTATCTTTAACTGAATAAAATTCTATGCATTTCAGTGAAGAAAATCTAAAGTGTGTCTTACCATGTACCAAACTGAAAAGCAAGGCTCCACACTGGATCAGTAGGATTTTACATGAATACAAGGTCAGTTTAAATAATTCTTTAAAATTTTGTTATACTCATTAAATCTTTCCTTTCTCACTTGACATTTTCTTTAAAAAAAAATACTTGATTGAACGTGTTGCTTACTCAACATGGATATATTGTTGTGACTGAAATAATTTGACAAAGCTTTAATGTGGAATTCCGAATGAGTGAGATGATGTACTTGGGCTGGACAAATAAGGCAAGGGAATATATAATAAATAGTCGGACTGTGGGAAGCGCCAAGGATCAAAGGATTGTTGGTCCCTTAAGGTATTAAGACAGGTGGATAAAATGATTATGAAGGCATCTGGTATACTTACCTTTATTAGACAAAGCCTAGAGGTTAAAATTAGGTTATGCTGGAAATTGGTTCGGCCACAGCTCGAGTACTGTATGCAGTTCTAGAATCCACATATTGAGAGTGACATAATAGCATTAGAGAGGGTGCAGAGTTGATTTACCAGGAGGTTGCTTCGCTGGAGAGTTTGTGAAGAGAGAATCTGACAGACTGGGTTAGGAGATAGTGGGTGGTGATGGAGGATTGTTTTCCGAACTGGAGACCTGTGAACTGTGGTGTTCTGCAGGGATCGGTGCTAGGCCCACTGTTGTTTGTCATTTATATAAAGGATTTGGATGAGAATTCAGGAGGTAAAGGTACTATGTTTGGGGTTGACACTAGAATTTGTGGTAAAATCAACAGTGAAGAAGGGTTATCTAAGATTACAAAGGGATATTGATCAATTGGACTGAGCAGTGGCAGATGGAATTTAATTTGGATAAGTGCGATATATTGCATTTTGGTAAAGCTAAAAGGGGCAGGATTTATAGAGTTAATGATGGGGCCCTGGATAGTGTTGTCAAACAGCAAGACCTAGGGATTCAGATAAGTAGTTCTTTTGAACGTAGACAGGGTGGTTAAGAAGACATTTAGCAAGCATGCCTTCATTGCTCAGACCATTGAGTATAGGAGTTGGAACGTCATGTTGAGGTTGTACAGGGCATTCTTGAGGCCACTTTTGCACGATTCTGTACAGTTCAGGTCACCCTGTTATAGAAAGGATATTATTAAATCGGAAAGCATTCGGAAAAGTTTTGCCTGGATGTTGCTGGGGAAAGGCAAGGACTGATTAGGGATAGTCAGCATGGCTTTGTGCATGGGAAATCATGTCTCACAACCTTGATTGTGTTTTTTGAAGAAGTAACAAAGAGGATTGATGAGGGCAGAACGGTAGATGTGATCTATATGGACTTCAGTAAGGCATTCGACAAGGTTCCACATGGGAGACTGGTTAGCAAGGTTAGATCTCATGGAATAGAGGAAAACTAGCCATTTGGATACAGAACTGACTCAAAGGAAGAAGACAGAGGGTGGTGGTGGAGGGTTGTTTTTCAGACTGGAGGCCTGTGACCAGTGGAGTGCCACAAGGATCTGTACTGGGTCCACTACTTTTCGTCATTTATATAAATGATTTGGATGTGAGCATAAGAGGTACAGTTAGTAAGTTTGCAGATGACACCAAAATTGGAGGTGTAGTGGACAATGAAGGAGGTTACCTCAGATTACAACGCGATCTTGATCAGATGGGCCAGTGGGCTGAGAAGTGGCAGATGGAGTTTAATTCAGATAATGCAAAGTGCTGCATTTTGTGAAAGCAAATTTTAGCTGGACTTATACACTTAATGGTGAGGTCCTCTGGAGTGCTGCTGAACAAAGAGACCTTGGAGTGCAGATTCATAGCTCCTTGAAAGTAGAGTCATAGGTAGATTCGGTATGCTTTACTTTATTGGTCAGACTATTGAGTACAGGAGTTGGGAGGTTATATTGCGACTGTACAAGACATTGGTTATGCCACTTTTGGAATATTGCATGCAATTCTGGTCTCCTTCCTATCAGAAGGATATTGTGAAACTTGAAAGGGTTCAGAAAAGACTTACAAGGATGTTACCAGGGTTGGAGGATTTGAGTTCTAGGGAGAGGTTGAATAGGCTGGGGCTGCTTTCCCTGGAGCATTGGAGGCTGAGGGGTGACCTTACAGAAGTTTATAAATCGTGGGCGGCACGGTGGCACAGTGGTTAGCACTGTTGCCTCACAGCACCAGAGACCTGGGTTCAGTTCCCGCCTCAGGCGACTGAGTTTGCACATTCTCCCCGTGTCTGCGTGGGTTTCCTCCGGGTGCTCCGGTTTCCTCCCACAGTCCAAAAATGTGCAGGTCAGGTGAATTGGCCATGCTAAATTGCCCGTAGTGTTAGGTGCAGGGGTAAATGTAGGGGAATGGGTCTGGGTGGGTTGTGCTTCGGCGGGTCGGTGTGGACTTGTTGGGCCGAAGGGCCTGTTTCCACACTGTAAGTAATCTAATCTAAATGAGGGACATGGATAGGATAAATAGACAAAGTCTCTTCCCAGAGGTGGAGGAGACCAGAACTAGAAGGCATAGGTTTAGGGTGAGAGGAGAACGATATAAAAGAGACCTTAGAGGCAATTGTTTCATGCAGAGGGTGGTACACGGATGGAATTAGCTGCCAGAGGAAGTGGTGGAAGCTGTTACAATTGCAACATTCAAAAGCATCAGGATGGGTATATGAAATTGAAGGGTCTGGAGGGATATGGGCCAGGTGCTGGCAGGTGGGACTAGATTGGTTTTGATATCTGGTCGGCAGGGACAAGTTGGACCAAAGGGTCTGTTTCTGTGTTGTACATTTCTATGACCCTATGGAGTGGAGAGTTTGGGAAGAGTAAAGGGCTGGATAAGCTGGGATTTTTTGCACTGGAGCAGAGGAGCTGGAGTCCTTGTAGATCTTTCTAAATTCACGAGGAGCATTGATAAGATTACTAGCAAAGATCTTTTTCCTAGGGTGGGATAGTTCAAAACTAGAAGGCATATTTTTAAGGTGAGAGAAGAAAGGGGAAATTTGTCACACCAGAGGGTGGTTTGTGGTGGAATGTACTGCCAGAGGAAGAGGTAGATGTAGGTACAGTTACACCATTTAAAAGACATTTGGACAGGTACATGAATATGTAAGGTTTAGAGGGATATGGGCCAAATGTAGGCAAGTGGGACAATTTAGTTCGGAAGACTTGGTTGGCATGGCTGAACTTGAGCAAAGGGTCAGTTTCTGTGTTGTATGACTCTGACTCTAAACTCCTTCAAGCAGAGGGGATTGAGAGCCTACGTGATTGAGATATATAAAATTATGAGCGTAGATAATTAGACAGGAAGAAACTTTTCCTCTTGATGATGGGATCATTGATCATAGGGCATAGATTTGAGGTAAAGGGCAGAAGCTTTAGAGGATATCTGAGGAAAAAACGTTTTCACCCAGAGGTTGCTGGGAATCTGAAACTCGCTCCTTGTAAGGGTGTTAGAGGCAGCAACCCTCATAACATTTAAGGTGTGTTGAGATGCCATGGCAGACAAAGTTATGGGCCAGGTGCTGAAAGTTCGAGGGTTGTTTTTGACCTGCATCGATACAATGGGTTGAAGGGCCTTTTTCTGTGCTATAAATCTCTGACTCTACACATCGCTTTGAATTAATTTGGTTTATGGAGAGCAGAAAATTAGCTTGGGTCTCAGGTGTGCTCAAACTTTTAAGTCGTCTTGTTCACAAGCAAAATCCCTCGTCACTAGATTAATATGCTAGTCATTTTTTACAAATTGGAACAATTGAATTTTAAATATGACTGCTAGCTCTTTGTTTTGAGCTTGTAACTCAAACTTTGAACAATCATTTTTTAATCAGCGCTAATGAGTAGCGAGTACTTTTCTTCTCACCATTCCCCGGGTGTTGAATAACTTAGTTTCATTTTCTTCATACGTACAGTAGCGCCTCGACTTACCGAAAAGTTCGCGAACTGAATCAATTTTTCCCATTGTTCGGATAGCGTAAGAATGCTTGGATGGTTGTTCACAGCGCACGCGCCAAAGACAAACTGAATGAGATCACGCGGGGCCCGAGAGCTTTTGCGTTCAACAAGCATGTAGCAAAGCAGAACAATGAAACTACGTGGTCGCACGCGGGCTTTTTGCGTTCGTATCTTCGTTTGTACCTTGAATTTCGTACGTACGTTGAAGCAAAATTTTACGTACAATCCTGTTCGTAAATTGATTTGTTCGTGAATGGGGTCGTTCGTATGTTGAGGTGCTACTGTACTGAGTTGCAGTCATTTCTCCAGACTAATGCTGTAACACATGCTCTTGCTGTTTACATCTGAATTGAAAGTAACATGAATGAAACCTGTGTTGTCAGCTTCACTGTCCTTTCAGGTCATGTTACATGGCATGGCAAAGATTGGTGAATATTAAGGTTGAAGATTAAGGCATGTTAAATTACAACTACAAAAGAGGAATTAGTGTGTTGTTGTTAATCAGCCCACTACACTTACGGCGAATTTCTATTTTCAGCTGTTACAGGCAAGAATATAGATTGAATATGAGAGTCCGATCAGGAGCATGAAACAAATAAGTAACTCAAAGAAACTGACCTGCTTAATTAACCATAAAAACAATCAATGCCTGTGGCAGCGCTTAGCTGGACAATTTCAAAATTACTTCTGCTCAGATCTTACTTTATATTGTTTCCTACTTCAAATATTTTTCCAGTTTTCCCTTGAATGCCTTTGCTTCAAACTTAGTGCTCTAACAAGAACCTGACTTGTCTCCTCAGTCTCCCTTGGTCCAGTATAGTCCTGCCATTCCAAGATAACTAGTAAGATAATTTTCACCACTGATCTATGGTGTACATTATCTAGTTTTCATGTCTTTTGTTAAACAGTCTGCCCAAAACATCTTTTGGTCACTCCAATTGCACGCCAATATGTATTGTGAAAGAATTGTTGTTTGATACTATAGAGAAAAGGAATAGTATCCTTCCTCAATCTTTCAGTTCTGAACTGGTTATCAGGTAGTACAAACAATGTTTTCTCTACTTCCCAGTCTGTACCACTTCCCCCTCTCCAAGCACCACCACCGCCACCAAGATGCGCGCATGTGCACACAATGTCATACTTCTCTTCAGAGTATTCAATACGGAGTATTAATGCCTTAATATCTTCAGCATTCAAATATTTTAATGATGACACTCAGGGAAATAAGTAGTCACAAACCTGTACTGAATTACAAACCGATCCTCTTATAAACTATAAGCCAGTACTGAGTGGGGTTGAATAAAATGTTACAACAAGGTGTTAATTAAAAATTCCATTATTTGCCTACTGCATTGGCTGCAGTTCTTAAACTGCGATTGGATGTGATGAGAATATTTTTCATGTGTATCTTTTTACGCACTGGCAACATTTACTTAAGGTTTATATTGCTTAAAATCTTTAACAGAGCCTTAGCAGTCGTGAAGGTATCAGTAAGGAGATGCACCACCTTCAGCGTCTTTTCCTGCAGATTTGCTGGGAGTTTCCATCTTATGGAGCAGCCTTTTTCACAGGACAAGTATATACTAAATCAAGCTCGAGTAGTCACAAAGTTGTCAAGGTATATGTTGGTGTAAACACGAAAGGTCTGCATTTGTTAAACATGGAAACAAAGGTAAATTGACAGTGATCCCTAGTGAATTTATGATGTAACAAGCATGTATTTTGATATTACACAGGAGACATTTTGTTGAAGCTGTTTGTCTTGCAATCATCAGGACAATTACAAATGATTAATATATATAAGGGAGCAATATGGTATGAATTTCACTGTTAGTGTAATGCCAGGTATTTGGGTGATATATCCCAAAGACTGGCAGTTCATATCAAACAGTGTATCCATGTTGCAACAAGCAACATACTGACTGGACTCAACCAACCGATGTTCGTAACGATCAAAACACAGAATCCAACATTGGATGTGATTCTGCAATTGACAACATTTACTGGATAATTTTCAGTGAACAAATGCATCCAATTTAGGATTGTCACTAGGCTCGCAAAGTGATGCTCATGTGAACTGGAAGCTCAATAAACCAATATACAAAGTCCTGTTCTTTACAGACAAATGAACATATGGACTGCACCTGTTTAAGTTCAACAAATTAGGTGGCAGCCTTCCACTGGCTCATTTCTTAGAGCAGTGCCTTGATTAGAGTCAACTTGCGTTGTATAAATTTTAGCACTGGCAGTAAACTAACCCCACAATCTCCACAGTGACGCCTCTACCATCCTCAGTCCACTTGTCAACCAATCAACACTCTTCTCTCATTCAGTATAAATGTTTACTTCTTTAAAGTGATTTTCTTGTGAATTGTGATGAATGCAAGTCAAAAGACTTTAACAAAATGTCATTTTTTCAGCAATACGCAAGTTCTCTACTACAAAACAACTATTTATAAACATGCATTTATTTGATCCCTTCTCGAATAATTATATGATTAATTACTTCTGAAGAACTGTGACTTTTGTTGTGGAAAGATCAATTCCTTAATTCTATATTAAAACTTTTTTGTTTTCCAAGGTCAGAGGTAAAACATTTTATCTATTTCATCCGTTAACTTGCTCTGTAACAACTAAAACAGATTGCCACAATGAACTTTTTGTGACAGTTGTGAACCTTTGGCTTCCTGTTCAACCTTGTATGAGTTGTAAATTCTGCATCCTATCCAATACCAGACTTGCAAATTTCCACTTTAAATATTGCAACAGAGTCATTATGTCCAAGTTTTTGTGATGAGTGCAAGACAAAATGTTTCAACTTTGTCTATTTTTTCAATGTTTAAGTTCTGAATCATAAGCAATTATTTTCATTCTTTTTAATATTGCCCACCCTGTAACCAGCATATGGGAAATCGTAGAATTGTCCTCAGCCTGTTCCTCTTGAATTTCTTTTGGTGATGTGGATGTGATTTGCTGACTGTAGGTGGAAGTTAACCGTCTCCACCAACTCATTACCAAAAATCTTTGCAGCACCATCAGCTGAATTCCAAATGCATTGCCATAGACTATTTCAAATAGAGGTTCTTCACTGCTGAAGGCACTGACAGATTATTTTCAGAACTGGTAATATTAATTGTTTTCTTACATTTGTATCTTTTCCAGGCTTTGTTGATTAGCCTTAAGTATGGCTCCCTTATGTGGCAATTGGGTGAAGCAGATGCCTACTTTCAAATTCACAGTTTGGAAAATAAAATGAGCCTCGTTGTGCATACAAAGCAGGTATAAAAAAACATTCTCGTCAGTGTTCAGATGAAGGTGAAGCCTTTCAGTTTTATTTAGGAAAGTAAATAATGCAAAGGACTTTGTAATTTTGTAACACCAATACTTAAAGTGAACAACAATTAATTATAAATTGATCAAACTGGTGTTATGGTAGTAGAACTGTATTTTTAAAACTTCTGAAATTTTCTTTAAAGAGAAATCTTCCAAATCATTGCAACAGTTTATTTTCAAAAGAAAAGGACTAATAATTATTAATCTTGTGTAAAACCTTAAGGATGAGTGACCATAGTATGATCAATTTTAAACTTTCTGAAAGTGAGATCGTTCAGTCTGAAGCAAGGGTGTTAAATTTGAGTAAGAGAAATTATGAATCGTGAGACACAGGATGGCTAAGTTGAATTTGGAAAATACATTAAAAGGCATAACTGTACAATGGGCAGTCTTCAAAGAACTATTAGATTGGGACGGCAACTATACATTTCTTCAAGGTGCAACAACTCTTTTTTTTTTAAAAAGAGCAAGTCAACTGTGGCTAATAAAGAAAGTTAATGATTGTATAAGATTAAAAGAAAAGGCTTGGTGATAAATCTAAGGATTATAGAAGTTTTTGAAATGGCAAAGAAAGATAAAGGTACTGGTAAGGAAAGGAGCAGTAGAATATGAATGCAGTCTAGCAAACACTATTAAAAATAGGCTTTAAAACCCTCTATATGTACATAAAAATGAAATGCTTGGCTCAGACAAATGTGGATCCCGTAGAAGCTGAGTCAGAAGAATTTATACTGAGGCATAGAGAAATGGCAGAGAAGCTTATTGTGTTTGATTTCACTGAGGAAGATGCAAGAAATCTCCTTGAATTAGAGGTAATGACTCGAGAGAAAAATAGGTGGGAAGGAAAGTGGTAAGGATAATACAAAGAAACTGCAGAAAGATCTAGACATGTTAAGCAAGTGGGCAGAAACTTGGCCGATAGAATATTTTTCCCACATTATATTCCTCCTGCTAAATGCATAACCTCATAAAGCAATTAAATATTATTTAAATGAAAAATATACTGCAGAAATCTACAGAGGAGGGATTTGGGAATCCTTGCGTATGAATCTCAACATCTGACACTGAAGGCAGTCCAGCTAAGATTCACTTGGCTACTCCCAGGTATGGGAATGTGAGGACTGGAGATCAGAGATCGGATGTGGCGCTGACAAAGTACAGCGGGTCAAGCGGCATCTGAGTAACAGGACAGTCAATGTTTTGGGAATTCCTGATGAAGGGCTTACGCCCGAAACGTCGACTCTCCTGCTGCTTGAATGCTGTGCTTTTCCAGCGCCACATTTTTCAGCTCTAATCCAAGGTATGAAGGGACTGTTTTATGAAGAGAAGTTCAGTAGATAGGGCCTGTACACATTGGAGTTTAGAAGAATGAGAGGTAACCTTATTGAAACTCAAGATCCTGAGGGAAGTTGACCAGTTAGATGTGGAAAAGCAGTTTTCCCCTTGTGAGAGTGCCTTGGGCCGGAGGGCATAACATCAGAATGTGGGGTTGTAAGACTCAAGGAGGAGTTTCTCCTCTGAGGGTTGTGAATCTGTGGAATTCTTTTCCTCAGTGGCTTTAGATAGAGTCATAGAGATGTACAGCACGGAACCAGACCCTTTGATCCAACTCGTCCATGCCAACCAGATATCCCAACTAATCTAGTTCCATTTGCCAGTACTTGGCCCATATCCCTCCATGCCCTTCCTATTCATATACCCATCCAGATGCCTTTTAAATGTTGCAGTTGTACTAGCCTCCACCACTTCGTCTTGCAGCTCATTGCATACTTGTACCACCCTCTGTATTAAAAAGTTTCTCCTTAGATCTCTTTTATATCTTTCTCCTCTCACCCTAAACCTATGCCCTCCAGTTCTGGACTCCTCCACCCCAGGCAAAAGACTTTGTCTATTTATCCTATCCATGCCCCTCGTGATTTTTTAAAAACCTCTATAAGGTCACCCCTCAGCCTCTGATGCTCCAGGGAAAACAGCCCCAGCCTATTCAACCTCTCCCTATAGCTCAAATCAGGAGTCATTTAAGTATATTCATGGCTGAGAGATCTTTAATCAGTAAGGGAATCGAACACTATGGAGAAAAAGCAGGAAAGTGGAGTTGAGGCCTTTGATTTGAGTACAGAAGTAATGAAGTCTTGCTTCAATTCGATAGGAGCCGGGTGAGACTGCACCTGGAGTACTGTTTGCAGTTTTGTCGCCTTCAGTCAGGAAACCGGTTATTGCCACGGAGATTGTGCTGCAAAGATTCACCAGACTTGTTCCTGGAATGGTGTGATTATCCTATGAAGAGAGATTAGGCACATTGGGCCTACATTTTCCAGAGTTTCGAAGAATGAGTGGTTATTTCATTGAAATCTACAACATGTGTAAAGGGATAGACAGGGTAGATGCAGGCCACAAAACAAAAATTGCTGGAGAAAATCAGCACTGAAGAAGGGCCACAGAACTCAAAATGTCGATTCTGCTTTCTGTTAACTGTCCATACAGCTGAATTTCTCCAGAAGTTTCTGTTTTTCTTTCAGATTTCCACCTTCTCCAGTTCTTTGTTTTATATTGGATGCAGTTAAGTTGTTTCCCCTGGGGAGTCTAGAATCAGGAAGCATAATTTGAAAAGAAGGGCGATGCCACTGAGGACTGGGAAGAGGAGACATTTTTCTCCTGTGTGAATATTTGGACTTCTGTACCCCAGAGGGTGTGAAAGCTCAACCTTTTGAGTATGTTTAAAGTGAAGATTGAATTTCTGATTACTGATGGAGTTAAAGGCTATGGAGATAGTGTGGGTAAAAGTACTTGATGAAGTGCTTGATAAGCCATAATATTATATTAGATAGTGGAGCAGCCTCAAAGGGCTGAATGGCCTATTCCTGTTCCTACTCTTTGCTCAGTATTTTAAATCAACTGTAATATTTACATACATCAGCACAACAAAGAATGGTAATCTCAAACTAAGACTTGTGCAGTTTATTGTTTCCTTTCAATAACATTTATTTCTGCCTCCATTTTTTAGGCTGGTCTGATTGTGAAATTACTGATGAAGTTAAGTGGCCAACTGAGTGTAAATGAAAGAAACTTGACAGATAAACATGGATATGGGTAACCATTAAATATCATGAGATCTTTATCTTGACAAGGCCATTCCTGTTGAACTGAAGCACTTCAGATTACTAAGAAGCCAGAAAAACCCACTGTGATTTAGCATTCCATGTATATTTGTATGATATTGAAGAATTGTATATCTTATTTGATGTATTTTAAAGCAAAGTATACATTGTGTATGTTGATTATTTCAATGTCTTGTTATTGTGCTAAAGAAGCAAGTTTTAATTTGGTTCTATAAAGAACAAAATTCTGAGTTATAGTATGTATTACAGCAATAGTTGTGCTCTTCAGTATGGTTTATAAAGTATTTTAGAAATATATCACAATATCGACATTTTTATGAATTAAAAGAGGATCTTCTAAATTTTGGTTGATTTGCATATTTCAGAATTACAGAACTATTATGGTCCAGTGGGAGGCCATTCATCCCATTGAGTCTGCACTGGAATGAAACCAGACACAGCATAGAGTCTAGAGATTATGGCACAGAAACAGACCCTTCAGTTCAACTTGTCCATGCGAACAAGATATCTAAATTAATCTAGTCCCATTTGCCAGTACTTGGCCCATATCTATCTTAAAGTCTTCCTATTCATATACCTATCCAGATGTCGTTTAAATGTTGTGATTATATCAGCTTCCACCACTTCCTCTGGCAGCTCATTCTATACTCTAACCACAATGCCATAAACAAACACACAGATCTAGATACCATCTATCAACCCCACAGAAAACGAACAGGAAATGACATCACCACAAACCCCAGGAATCCCATCCAGGACAAACATATATATGGAAAGCAGGAGACAACAGCTTAGTTTCACTTGGAGATCGCCACTGATGAAGTTACCTAGCCAGGTAATGAAATGTCTGGATATCAAACCTACAGCTCAGCGAGCAAACCTATACCCAAAACCTCAACCTGAGCTACAAACCTTGCAAAAATCCCATAAATTCTTACAACTTCAAGTTAAAGATAGATAAGGAAATATGTTGATTACACTCCATACCAAAGTGGTTCAGCAGTGCTTAAAGACATTGCTCCTAGATTGGATTGACAGCAGGTGAGGAGGGAAAAATGCACTTGACCTCATCGTCACCAGTCTTCCTGTCACAGTTGCATCTGTCCATGACAGTATTGGCAGAAGTGACCACTGTACATTCCTTGTGATTGTGTAGACTACTACTGAGCTAAACTGGATTGATTTAGATCAGATCTAACAGCTCAAGACTGGGTATCCATGAGGCACTGGGTCATTAACAGCGGCACAAATGTCCTAAAATACAATCTGCAACCTGATGGCCCATTGTGTCCCCCTTTCACCATTACCGTCAAACCAGGTGATCAACTGTGGTTCAATGAATAGTGCAGGAACACCAGGCATACATACAAACCAAGTGTCAATATGGTGAAACTACAAGAAAACATGACTTGCGTGTTAAGCAGTATATGTAGCAGATGATAGTTGCAACAAAGTGATTTCATAATCGGTGGATTGAAGCTCTGCAGTCCTGCCATGTCCCGTTGTGTATGGTGGTGGAGGACAATCAACCAACTCACTGGAAGGGGAATCCTAACAAATATGCCCATCTATAATAATTGTAATCCAGAACATAAGTGCAAAAGATGAGGCTGAAGCATATGCAACAAACTAAGGGTTCTCCATTCACTAAGATTTCCACCTGTACTTGACCTTCTGAAACACGTCACCTCACATTTGTCAGAATTAAACTCATCTGCCATTTTTTTTGCCCATGTCGCTGACTGATCCATATTCTGCTGTATCCTGACAATCATCCTCACTATCTGCACTCAACAAATCTTTGTATCATCTGCAAACTTACTAATTCGACCAGCTATGGTTTCCTACAAATCATTTACATAGACCACAAAAAGCAGAGGTCCTAGCACTGATCCCTGTGGAACACTACTAATCACAGCCCTCCATTCTGAAAAGCATCTTCGTACTGCTACCCCTTCTTCCTATGACAAAGCCAGTGCTGTATCCATTTTACAGCTCACCCTAGATTACGTGACTTCACCTTTTGTACCTGTCTGCCGTGAGGGACTTTGTCAGAGGCTTTACTGAAGTCCGTGTAGACAACATTGACCATTTTAACCTCATCAATCATCTTCATTGTCACCTCACAAAAACTATCAAGGTAGTGAGGCATGACCTCCTCCTCACAAAACAATGCTGTCTATTGCTGATGTCAGTCTATGTGCATATAGATACTGTCCCTGAGAATCTTTTCCAACAGTTTCCCTACCACTGATGTGAAACTCTCAGGCCTGTAATTTACAGGATTATCCCTGCTACTTTTCTTAAATAAATAGGCTTTTCTCCAGTCCTCTGGGACCTCACCTGTTGCCAAAGAGGATACAAAGATGTCTGGCAATGTCTAGCAATGTTTTCTCTTGCCTCTCCCAACAATCTGGGATAGATAGACTGCAGAGCTAGACTTTTCATTTGCTGGCACAGTGCTGATTAATTCTGAATCATGGTCACAACATCCCAGCCTTGCCTTTTTGCACTTTACTGCTTTTTTGCCATGTCATTTAGTGCAGACATAAAGCTTGCAAGTTTGTCATAGCTGCCAGCAGGCCTCGGTCAAATCAAGGGGGATAGATTTTTTTCATCCAATGTTGTCCCATTGTTTAGGCTCGGTTATAAAGTGGAGCAGTTAACCCAGAGGTACCTGAATGGAAACTGCTCTGCTACATCAATGGTAGCATTGTGTGTAAACCATTCCCTGTTCAATAAATGATGGAAGGCTACATTTGGGAACTATTGACAATTCCAGTTTAACCTTTGTAATAATATCAAATAACTATCATCCAAAATGGGAATACATCTGATCAAGGTCAATTAGAAATAAGTGTAGTTGTTTAATCTATCAACTGCTTAAACATTCAGCCTCTCATCGAGTCATAAAAATAGCTAGATGTCATGAACAATTAACAAGGAAACCAAAGTGACTGTGCAATGCTTTCCCCATTTTATAATTTTACAATGTTGCATGCCAACTTTGCAACAAAGGGAACACCAGAGTAATAGAATATAGTGTTACAGTTGCAGAGAAAGATCAACGTTAATATATGAGAAGTCCATTCATAAGTCAATAGCACTGGGCAGAAACTGTTCATAAATCTGCTGGTACATATTTATGAAATTACTCAACTTCACTGTCCATCTAATTCCTCATAACCCTTAATTTCTTTACTAATCAAAAGTCTGCCAGCTTCAGCCTTGACTGTTCTTAATAACCCAGCCCATCAGCGCTCTGTTAAAATGTTTCACACATTCATTACTGCCTGAGAGACTGCAAGTCAGACAAGTGTAAGTACCCAGGAGATTGGAAACTGAGGAATCTCAGTCTCTGCAATTCTTATGAGGTTCTTGCAAGCTGAGTGGGCAAGAGTTGTGTCAGCAGGGAGGATGAATGACCTGACCATAACACCTTAGTATAGGGAGTGATTCAAGTGGATGGGAAGGAAAGAGGTAAAAGAGTCATAAAGATGTACAGCATGGAAACAGGCCCTTTGGTCCAACCCGTCCATGCCATATCCCAACCCAATCTAGTCCCACCTGCCACCATCTGGCCCATATCCCTCTAAACCCTTCCTATTCAGATACCCATCCAAATGCCTCTTAAATGTTGCAATTGTACCAGCCTTCAATCTGGCACCTCATTCCATATTCGTACCACCCTCTGTGTGAAAAGGTTGCCCCATAGGTCTCTTTTATATCTTGCCTCTCTCATCCTAAACATATGCCCTCTAGTTCTGGATTCCCCGACCCCAGGGAAAAGACTTTGCCTATTTACCTTATCCATGCCCCTCATAATTTTGTAAATCTCTATAAGGTCACCCCTCAGCCTCCGACGCTCCAGGGAAAACAGTCCAACCTATTCAGCCTCTCCCTATAGCTCAAGTCCTCCAACGTGCTTGTGAATCTTTTCTGAACCCTTTCAAGTTTCACAACATCTTTCTGATAGGAAGGAGACCAGAACTGCATGCAATATTCCAACAGTGGCCTAACAATGTCCTGTACAGCCGCAACATGACCTTCCGACTCCTGTACTCTGACCAATAAAGGAAAGCATACTAAATAGCTTCTTCACTATCCTATCTACCAGCGACTCCACTTTCAAGGAGTTATGAACCTGCACTCCAAGGTCTCTTTGTTCAGTAACGCTCCCTAGGGCCTTACCATTAAGTGTATACGTCCTGCTAAGATTTGCTTTCCCAAAATGTAGCCCCTCGCATTTATCTGAATTAAACTCCATCTGCCACTCCTCAGCCCATTGGCCCAACTCGTGAAGATCCTGTTGTAATCTGAGATAACCCTCTTTGCTGTCCACTAGACCTCCAATTTTGGTGTCATCTGCAAACTTACTAACTCTAATGCTCACATCCAAATCATTTATGTAAATGACAAGAAGTAGAGGACCCAGCAACGATCCTTGTGGCACTCCATTGGCCTCCAGTCTGAAAAACAACCCTCTTGTCTTCTACCTTTGAGCCAGTTCTGTATCCAAATGGCAAGTTCTCCCTATATTCCGTGAGATCTAACCTTGCTAATCAGTCTCCCATGGGGAATCTTGTCGAATGCCTTACTGAAGTCCATACAGATCACATCTACTGCTCTGCCATCATCTATCCTCTTTGTTACTTCCCAAAAAACATAATCAAGTTTGTGAGACATGATTTCGCATGTACAAAGCCATGTTGACTATCCCTAGTCAGTTGCTGGAAAAGCGCAGCAGGTCAGGCAGCATGAGCCCTTCTTCAGGAGGGCCCGAAACATCGATTCCCCTGCTCCTTGAATGCTGCCTGACCTGCTGCACTTTTCCAGCAACACATTTTCAGCTCTGATCTCCAGTATCTGCAGTCCTCCCTTTCTCCTATCCCTAATCAGTCCATGCCTTTCCAAATACATGTACATACTGTCCCTCAGGATTCCCTCCAACAACCTGCCCACCACCGAGGTCAGGCTCACTGGTCTATAGTTCCCTGGCTTGTCCTTACCACCCTTCTTAAACAATGGCACCACGTTTGCCAACCTCCAGTCTTCCGGCACCTCACCTGTGACTATCGATGATACAAATATCTCAGCAAGAGACCCAGCAAACACTTCTCTAGCTTCCCACAGAGTTCTCGAATACACTTGATCAGGTCCTGGGGATTTATCCACCTTTACCCGTTTCAAGACATCCAGCACTTCCTCCTCTATAATATGGACCTTTTGCAAGGTGTCACCATCTATGTCCCTACAGTCTATATCTTCTATATCCTTTTCCACAGTAACTACTGATGCAAAATACTCATTTAGTATCTCTTCCATTTTCTGCGCCTTCACACAAAGGCTGCCTTGCTGATCTTTGAGGTGCCCTATTCTATTCTCTCCCTAGTTACTCTTTTCTACATGAACATTCTGAACAGCTTTGAGGTAATAATCTCTTGATTACTACCTGAGACATGGGAAACTGGCATAGGGAAAAAGAAGGATGCTAAAAAGACAAAATTAATGGCTATTTACTTGAATGTCTTGGTTTTTAGAACAAAATAAATGAATTTATGATACAAATATATGTTAATGGGTATAATCTCAGAGCTGCTAAGGAAACGATTTCAAAGAGTTGGAAACTAAATGTAACTTTTTGAAAAAGACAGGCAGGAAGTAAAGGGTCATGAAGTAGCATTGTTAGCCCTTGAAAGAGTAAGTACTCCAGCAAGAAATGATGTTGGGTTAGAAGAAATAGGATATACATGGGTGGAGTCAAGAAATAAAAAAGGGAAGTGGACACTAGTAGGGAGTAGTCTATGGGCCTCCTAACAGTAGATATATGGTTGGACAGAAAATATATCAAAATAGAATGAGGGCATGTAAAAAAGGCAATATGTTCCTTATGGGTGACTTAAATCTTCACTTAGATTAGAGTAGACAGTTTGGCAGAGGTAGCCAAGAGAAAGAATTCACAAAGTGTATTTTGGACAATTTCCTAAAACAATATGTTATGAATCCCAATCCAGCATCAGGGTGTTTTGGATCTGATGATGTGTAATGAGGCATGTTTAAGAAATGATGTCAGAGTAAAAGGTTCCCTTGGGAATCATAACCATAACATGGAACAATTTAGCACTCAGTTTGAGTGGGAGGAATTTGGATTGAAAACAGCTGTGCTAAGTTTTAATATAGATAGTTCTCCTTTAACACCATAGTTTTGTTCCAGTGAAACCTCACTAAATAGAAAATCACTTAATATAAATAATGGAGCCCATGGTAAAAACGGGGTTGGGGCATACCAGCAAAAAATATTCGCAATCATTCAAAAATCACCCAATCGTCTAACACAAAGTATAGCACAACCTGAATAAAGGTTGAAATTGTATTTATTAATGCAACAACAGTAAATTTAACACAGTCCATTTAAAAAAAATGTAAGAAAGCTGCTCTTTGTACAGTACGTCTCACAGAAAGCTGCTCTGTCGGCAGCTGACATCACACATACACAGAATGGCATGAAGACTGGCATGGACATTGGCACATACGCAGAACGAAGTATGTGAACCAATCCCCACTAGAATTGTGCCAATGCCAACAGAGGTAAGCGTTCTTGAAAATATTGTTCCCTAATTCTTCAGCGACGTTATAGCCAATGTGTTAATAGACAATAGACAATAGACAATAGGTGCAGGAGTAGGCCATTCAGCCCTTCGAGCCTGCACCGCCATTCAACATGATCATGACTGATCATTCCTAATCAGTATCCTGTTCCTGCCTTATCTCCATAACCCTTGATTCCACTATCTTTGAGAGCTCTATCCAACTCCTTCTTAAATGAATCCAGAGAGTGGGCCTCCACTGCCCCCTGTGGCAGAGCATTCCACATAGCCACCACTCTGGGTGAAGAAGTTTCTCCTGAGCTCTGTCCTAAATGGTCTACCCCGTATTTTTAAGCTGTGTCCTCTGGTTCGGCACTCACCCATCAGTGGAAATATGTTTCCTACTGCCAGAGTGTCCAATCCTTTCATAATCTTATACATCTCAATCAGATTCGCTTCAGTCTTTCAGTGTAAGGTAATCCTGCCATTCCAGGAATTGACCTCGTGAACCTATGCTGCACTCCCTCAATAGCCAGAATGTCTTTTCTCAAATTTGGAGACCAGAACTGCACACAGTACTCTAGGTGTGGTCTCACCAGGGCCCTGTACAGCTGCAGAAGCACCTCTTTGCTTCTATACTCAATTCCTCTTGTTATGAAGGCCAGCATGCTATTAGCCTTCTTCACTACCTGCTGTACCTGCATGCTTGCCTTCATTGACTGGTGTACAAGAACACCCAGATCTCTCTGTACTGCCCCTTTACATAAATTGATTCCATTGAGGTAGTAGTCTGCCTTCCTGTTCTTGCTACCAAAGTGGATAACCATACATTTATCCACATTAAACTGCATCTGCCATGCATCTGCCCACTCACCTAACTTGTCCAGGTCACCCTGTAATCTCCTAACATCCTCATCACATGTCACCCTGCCACCCAGCTTTGTATCGTCAGCAAATTTGTTAATGTTATTGCTGATACCATCTTCTATATCATTAACATATATTGTAAAAAGCTGTGGTCCCAGCACAGATCCCTGCGGTACCCCACTGGTCACTGCCTGCCATTCCGAAATGGAGCCGTTTATCACTACCCTTTGTTTCCTATTAGCCAACCAATTTTCAATCCAATCTAGTACTTTGCCCCCAATACCATGCACCCTAATTTTACTCACTAACCTCCTGTGTAGAATTTATGTTTACTACAAAATATACCCCAGTGATCCAAGAACTTGAATCCTTGCTTCCTGCACCAGTTCCCCAACCACACGTTCAAGTCCATTATCTCCCTGTTTCTGGCCACACTAGCCCGAGGAACTGGAAGCAAACCGGAGCTAACCACCTTGGACGTCCTGCTTTTCAGCCTTCTTCCTAGTTCTCCGAAGTCTCGCTGCAGTATGTTCCTCCTGTTCTTCCCGACATCATTTGTGCCGACATGTACCACCACCTCTGGCTCTTCACCCTCATCCTTGAGGATTTCCTGCACTCTGTCCGCGATGTCCTGCACACTGTCCGAGTGTGTGCACATTCAGCAATTGACCGAGCATATTGCAGCGCTGACGAAAGAACTCGAAGACCTTAGGCTCATCCGAGAGAACGAGATCTTTCTGGACAAGACCTTCAGTGATGTTATTACACCAATCATGCCAGAAGAGAGCAGAAGAGAGCAAATGATGAGGAAGGCAGAGAGGAGACAGGTGCAAGAGACCCCGGGAGAAGTATCTGTCAGGAACAAGTTGAAGCTTTTGGAAGCAGAGACTGATGACACTGCCAGTTCGCAAGGCAGGAAAGCAACACACCATCCTTAAATCCCGTCTGCTGCCACAAAAACCCCGGTCAGTTCCTCTCACGATGGAGTCCCCTATTACCACGGCTCTGTGCGATGTCCAACTCTTCCGCTCTGCCTCTGCGGCAACTTTTGATTGACAAACTTGGCCGCCTTGCGAACTGGCAGTGTCATCAGTCTCTGCTTCCAAAAGCTTCAACTTGTTCCTGACAGATACTTCTCCCGGGGTCTCTTGCACCTGTCTCCTCTCTGCCTTCCTCATCATTTGCTCTCTTCTGCTCTCTTCTGGCATGATTGGTGTAATAACATCACTGAAGGTCTTGTCCAGAAAGATCTCGTTCTCTCGGATGAGCCTAAGGTCTTCGAGTTCTTTCGTCAGCGCTGCAATATGCTCGGTCAATTGCTGAATGTGCACACACTTTCCACACATATACGAGCCAGATACACCAGAGTCGTTGACCTCCCACATCAAGCACGTAGCGCACTGAACCAGCTGGGCAGTCATGTCTTCACCCTCTTCAACTGTGGTGTAATCACTTCATTCAACCTCTTTGTCAAAGAGTCCTGAGCTGAAGCCTCCCTCCTCGATCTAAACTTCCTTAGACCCTCTTTTGTGGCACGTCTGTGGACTCTTAATTAAGGTTAGAGGAGGAGGGAGGGAGGGAGACCCTACTTTGTAGGACCTGGGGTTTAGAACACACCCACTCTAATAGCCATCACTTACCTTCCCGACCGGCTTTGCGCTCCGTCTGAACTTCCGCCCAGCTCCCGCCGCTCTCTGTTGCGAAAAGACCGTTGGCATCGAGTAAGTTCTTTATATAGTAATCACTTACCTTCCCGACCGGCTTTGCGCTCCGTCTGAACTTCCGCCCAGCTCCCGCCGCTCTCTGTTGCGAAAAGAACTACCTGTAATGGTAATTACAAAGGAAGGAGGGTAGAGTTGGCTGGAGAGGACTGGAAAAATAATTTAGCCAACAAGATGCTTGATAAACCATGAAAGGCTTTTAAGAAAATAACAAACATATATCCCACTGAGAAAGAAAGACTTTCAGAAGGTAAACCATTCTTAATCAAGGAAGTTAAGGATAGCAATGTGAAAAGGTTAGTTATAAACCAGAAAATTGGGCAAGTTTTAAAAATCAACAAAAGATGGCCAAAAACTGGGGAAAAAACTATAAGGGTAAAATAGAAAGTAAATTAAAGAAAAAGTGAGAGCTTCTTTAAATATGTAAAAGGAAATATAGAGGCCTAAGCAAATGTAGAGCTCATAGAGAATGATGACAAGGAAATAATAATGAGGAAGTGTAAAAACTGCAGAAAAGTTGAATAAATACTTTGCATCAGTCTTCACAGTAGAGAAAACTAATAGTATTCCAAAATAATCAAGGCATAAAAAAGCAGAGAGCAAATAAATACAATTACTATCTCTAGTGAATAAAGTGCTAAGAAAATAATGAGCTTATAAGGGCAATAAGTCCCCAGGTCTTGATGGGTTGCATCCTAGAATATTTAAGTATGACAAACCAATTGTGATAATTTTCCAAGAATCCTCAGATATTGAATAATTCCCAGAGAAATGGAAAATTGCCAGTATAACATTCTTATTCAAAAGGGAAGGAGGCAAAAACAAGTAACTATAGGCAAGTTAGTTTAATAACTGTCATTGAGAAAATATTAGCATCCATTGTAAAGGAGGTAATAACAGACCGTTTAGAAATATATAAAAAAAGCAAGCAGAGTCAGCATTGCTCCATGAAAGGAAATCATTCTTGCTAAATTTATTACAATTGTTTGAGGAGTACACAGGCAGAATAGATTGTTGTTGTATATTTGGATTTCCTAAAGGCATTTAATAAGGTACCACACATAAGGTTGCTTAATTAAATAAGAGCCCATGTTGTTGAGATGGTTAATGTATAGAAGATGGATGAAGGATTAGCTATATAATAGTAGACAGAAACTTGGGAAAAGGGGTCATTTTCAGGATGGCAACCTGTAACTAGTAGCATGTCAGAGGGATCAATGGTGAAGCCACAATTATTTACAATATATATTCATGACTTAGATGGAGGATGTAACTGTAGTATTGGTAAGGTTACAACATGTAAAAGAAACTGATAAGGATGACACAGAGAGTCTGCAGGTAGATATTTTTTAATCTAATGTTATTACACATCTCTGGAACAGATGGATGTGAACTGGGATCTCCTGGCTCAGAGGCAGGGACATTAACATTGCACCACAAGAGCCCTTTATCTGAGTGATATAGACATGCCAGCACCTGGGACTAGATTGGGTTGGGATATCTGGTCGGCATGGACAGGTTGGACCGAAGGGTCTTTTTCCATTCTGTACACCTCTATGACTCTATGTTGAATAAGCGAGCAAAATCTTGGCCTATGGAATTTAATGGAGGAAAATGTGAGGTTATGCACTTTGGCAGGAAATATAGGGGACCTGAATATTATCTAAATGGAAAAAGACTGCAGAAAGCTATAGCACGGAGTCCTCATGCATACATCATTAAAAGCTAGCATCTAAATTCAGTAGGTAATAGGAAAGGAAAATTGAATGTTAGTCTTAATTTCAAAGGGAGTTGAGCATAAAAAAAAGGTTTTTCTAAAACTATACAAGGCACTATTCAGACCTCACTTAGAAGACTGTGAACAATTTTGGTCTCCTGAAAAAAGCAAAGATATACTGGTCTTGTATGTAGTTGAGAGAAGATTCATTAAGTTGGTTCTTGGCAAGGAGGGATTTTCTTATGAGGAGAGGTTGAGTAGATTAGCTTTGTATGCTTCGGATTTTTGAAGAGCGAGAGGTGATTTTTATGAAGTATACAAAACTTGTAGACACTTGGAAGGGTAGATGTTGAGAGGTTGTATCCTCTTATAAGACAGTCTTGGATCAGAGGCCATAATCTCAGAGTAAAAAGTCACCATTTAAGACAAAGATGAAGAGGACTTTTTTCTCAGAGGGTTAGAATCCATTTATCACAGATGGCTATAAAGACAGTGCCATCTTCAAAATGGAGGTAGACACATTTTTAATCAGTAAGGGAATCAAGCATTATGAGAAAAACCAGGAAAATGGAACTGAGTATCAGATCAGCATCAATTTAATTGAAATGGAGCAGTTTTGATGGCTTACTTATGCTTCTACATCTATGGTCCGAATGCAAGTTTTTATATGGAACAAAGAAGCTGGATAATTTTGCCCTTCCCTAATGCTTTGTAATGTCTGCAGGTTGGCCTTCAGCTCAAAAATCCTGAGCTGGAGCTGTTCGATCTGCACAAATATTACTACAGGTGTGGTTGCTGTGAATTGACATAAACATCCACGAGCTCCCACATACTGCAACTATGACACATCACCTATCATGCCATCTTTATTGTTCGAGCTACATTTTTCTTATTTATTTTGTTTTAATTTCTACCAGCCAACTCTCTCTCACTCAACTCTTGACTTTGCACAGAGCAGACAAGCAGCACCAAGACATGTCTAGTTATACTCTTTGAAAAACAAGAAGTCAGTTTTGTGAAATAAGAGAAACCTGCTTAAGCTAGATAGCTTATTAACTAGCTACCACAGCTCTGGCTACTTAGAGTCATAGAGATGTACAGCATGGAAACAGACCCTTCAGTCCAACCCGTCCATGTCAACTAGATATCCCAACCCAATCTAGTCCCACCTGCCAGCTCCCGGCCCATATCCCTCCAACTCTTTCTATTCATATACCCATCCAGATGCCTTTTAAATGTTGCAATTTTACCAGCCTCCACCACTTCCTCTGGCAGCTCATTCCATACATGTACCACCCTCTGCGTGAAAAAGTTGCCCCTTAGGTCTCTTTTATATCTTTCCTCTCTTACCCTATACTAATGCCCTCTAGTTCTGGACTCCCTGACCCCAGGGAAAAGACTTTGTCTATTTATCCTATCCATGCCCCTCATGATTTTGTAAACCTCTATAAGGTCACCCCTCAGCCTCTGACGCTCCAGGGAAAACAGCCCCAGCCTTTTCAGCCTCTACCTATAGCTCAAATTCTCCAACCCTGGCAACATCCTTGTAAATCTTTTCTGAACCCTTTCATGTTTCACAACATGACCAGAATTGCATGCAATATTCTAACAGTGGTCTAACCAATGTCCTGTACAGCCAAAACATGACCTCCCAACTCCTGTATTCAATAGTCTGACCAATAAAAGAAAGCATATCAAACGCCTTCTTCACTATCCTATCTACCTGCGACTCCATTTTCAAGGAGCTATGAACCTGCAACACTCCCTAGGACCTTACCATTAAGTGTACAAGTCTGCTCAGATTTGCTTTCCCTGGCTTTGTCCTCATGAAGTTCTGATCCACATACAGATACAAGCCATAAATGCCAAACAAAAGGACTAAGTATGTGCTCTCAAAACCAAAGCACAATTCTACCTTGCAGTGGATGGAGTCATAACATACACAAAGAAAGGTGTTTGTGTTGGCACCAGTTATGATTTCCCAAAATTTCCTAGATTCTGATAAAATTCCAGCAGATTGAAGTTTGCAAGTATAGCACTGCTATTCAAGGAGGGAGAGAGAAAACATTGAATTGCAGGCCAATTATCCTGATGTCATTGTCGGCAAAATGTTGGAATCCATTATTACGAATATCTTAACAATGTATTAAATAATAGTGTGATCAAATGAAAGGAAAATTATAAATCTATTATACTGTTTTCAGTATGCAACTAGTATGGTGAATAAAGGAGAATAAAATGCCACACAAAAATGCCTTGTGGAGTTTGGAGGGGTGGGGAGGGGGAACAGTATTTTAACATGATAGAGAATTAGTTAACAAGTGGGGAAAAAAATAGGAATGAACTGGGCATTTTCAAATTGGCAGCTCTGACTGAGATCTACCACAAAGATTTCGGTTGAGGCCCCAGCTATTTATAATTTGTATCAATGACTCATGGAAAGAAGTAGTTAGTCGTATGTCTAAGTTTGCTGATGAAACAAAAGTAAGTGGAAATGTAAGGAGTGAAGACAGAAAAAGATCATAAATCAATATAAGCTTGTTAAGTGAGTGGGCAATAAGTTGGAAGATGGTGTCTAATTTCACACCACTTTGGTCCTAAGAATGGATATGTTTAAAACATATAAAATTAAAGTTTAGAGGGACTTGGGTGTAAAGAACAAAGTTAGTATAGAAATACAGAATAGAATAAAAGAATAAATGAATCTTCTTGCAATTATACAAGCAGAATACTTCCTCAGAATTTAAGAAAGGATGCATCTGTTTTGCAAGCTGTACAGCAAAGATTCATCACATTGGTCCTTGGCATGAGAGGGTTGTTTCATAATGAGAAGCTGAGTAAATTGAGTTTGTATTCTCTGGAGTTTGGAAGAATTAGATACAATTTATCAAAACTAATCAAGTCTAAAGGGGCTTAACAGGTTAGATACTGAGAAGTTATTTCTGCTGGCTGGAGTGTCTGGAACAGGAGGGCAGAGTATCAGGATGGCTCGATAATCATTTAGAATTCAGTAGTGGACAAAGATCTCTATTCAAAGCATTGTCAATTTTTGGAGTTCTCTATTCTGGAGGTTTGTGGATACTCTATTAGTCAGGACTGGAAAGTATGTGGTTTTTAATCTCTGAAGAAGAAAGTGAGGTGTATTATAACACAGTTTTTTAATAGTACATAGGAAGGTTAGATCAGGAAATTTACACTATATTGCGACATGAGACAGACTGAAAGTAACAAAGGACAAATATATTACCATTTTTAACTGCTTTGTACTACAGAATTTAAATATTGCTAACAAAAGATACACAATCAAAACCTTTCATCTTGCACTCATCAGGACTGGGACACAAGAAACCAAATTTAGAAAATGAACAACAATTTGTACAACATGTGCAGAGGGTGCTGATGCATGGAGATGAGGCAGGAACTGTTCACTGTCAAGCTTAGTTAGTTGACTTAGCATACTAGACAAGTAGACTCCAATTGGTCAGGATGTTGCTGGGGGACAGCAGCAGAGATTGGCAGCCCAGTTCTCAATGAAAAAAGTGCAATGTATAGATAAATTATTTCATCTCCAGAAAACAGGGTCATGCATGACTGAATAAATGTCACTTCGAGCACAGAGAAATAAATCATACTGCGTTCCCATTAGATAATCTTAAATTGGTTGGTGGTATATTTTTAGCACAGTTAGGATGATTTAATAGTTATTTCCCAATCACAGAATCATCTTAATGTGGGCCATTGTTCTGAGTTTTATAGGCATGGATTGCTTGAGCATGATCAGCATATTGCCTGTTGTAATGGTCAAAGGGATGCATTCTTTATTTAGTCCATGAGTCGTTGGGATGTATGACCTGCATGCCTGACATCAGACTGATACTCATATACCACATTGTTCGTTTGTGTCAGACAAAATGCCTCATTTTGGCTTAATGGCTGCTTTCTGTTGGTAGAGATTATTATTCATGTCTTCACTGCAAATTTGCAGCAAGTGATGATCAGTTTCACCTGATGCTCAAATTTCTGACCCACTTATAATTCCCAGGGTAATCTGAAGTAGATTGGGCACTGATCACTGTCAAAAATGGGGGACATAAGCCCATTCATGATTTTGTAAGATGTACAGCGAATGATAAATTGATTATTGTCACCATTATCATTCAGGGTAACTTTGATACATTATGTCTCAGCATCAAGTTTACACAGCAAGCAGATAACTAGGGCCCTATTCACGAAGTTGCCGGTAAGATTGATCTTGTAACATACTGTAGGAATCCCAACACATATATTGACTAGTGAATGTGGACTTGCCCCAGAGGCAGATTTTTCAACCAGCACCTTGAAGAGGCTTATTTGATTTCTCCTTTTCAGCAATAAATATGAGAGTAGATTGGTTAGCAAGCTGTGAAAAGGAATTCTTCAAATGTAGTTGTGAATTAAAATATTACAAATGTGTGGTTCATGAATTAGAATCAAGCAAGTGATTATTCCATTAAAGATATACTGACAAAGGATGTTAGCTAGGCTGAGAGGGGATCTCATAGCCATACAATTTCTTTGGGAATGCACAAATTGGCTAAGATCGCCGAGACTGAAATACATTACATTCTTTACAAACAAGACAATGTGGAAGTATATAGGAGCATAAGCAACTTGTAAATAGAAATTCTTGCAGGCAAACTGCCATTTTGTTGAGTGACACCACGGTGGAGTGAAAGAGAATATATTGTCAGCAACAGACTAAGCTAAAAGCCGAAGCTTGGAACTTAAATTTGCATAGTCATCGCATTCATATTCCTTTGTTTATGCAGAAAAGGAGAATGAGCACTGCAGAATTTCATAACTTTTACACAAGGAAGCAAAATTCTAAATTCTCTGCCTACAAAGGAATGCTTGGTACTATTCTATATCTACCCACTTACATTCTAGCAGTAGCAATCAATATGCTGTCAAACCATAGCCTCATTTATCACGATCTTCTTCCAGCTGATCCTATTGTTGATTTTATATTTTCAGAACATGACCAGGATCTGAAACAATCACCAATATGCAAAATCTGATTAGCATATTTTGCAAATCAAAATACTGAGTGTCGGTAATGGCAATCTGCATAGGTATGCTGGTAGGAGGATGTTAGTCACTTCAATATTTTGACCCAAATATTGTCGTGCCATTTTTTGAAAAAAATTCTTAGAATTTCTTGGAGAAATAAAGACTAAAATAAATGAAGGGATCTAAAAAGATTCATGATTTAAATGAGTTGGTCTTCCTTCAAAGTCCTGCAGCTGATGCAAATACGCACAATAAATTCAATAACTTCAAAAAATGAAAGAATATTTCTATCCCTCTATTATATTTGTGACAATATATTTTGTGTCAGATTTAATCGAAGCATGAAACGTTAAAAAGGAAATTAAAATTAGGATTGAAACCATTCCCTGCAACATTTACATTTTTTACATATCATTCAAATTAATGTGCACAATGAGATACTTAGCAATGGGAAGGGAAGGCAACAGGTTTTATGGAAAATTCCAGTCCTCTATTTACAAAGTCATGCACAAGTCAGAAGAAAGAATTCTGACAAAATTGCTTTTTCACCAGCTGGGGGCACTGTTGTCACAGCATTTGAATCACACACTTGTTCAGTGATACATTTTGAAAATAGATTTGCAATGTAATTGCAATAAGATTACAAAATAACTTAGAAAGCACAGCAGAAATTGACTTGTGTTATATAAGGCAAAAGTGAGGACTGCAGATGCTGGATGTTAGAGTCAAGAGTATGGTGCTGGTGATTGTTATTATAACGTTGTAGTTTGAAGTACAGTCATTTCAGCTATGACATGGTAGTTCTGTTCTCGTGTATCCCTGCGTTATAGGAAAATTGCGTAATAGCAGCATTGTCTAAACTAATGTGGCCAGAATCATGTTATCAACACATGCCTTTTAAATTTGCGCTATAGAAAGTGTCCCAATTCATAAATTGTGTTATATCAAATTTGCATTAACGAAATATGCGTTAAAGCAGAACAACCTGTATGCGAACAGAGACATGCTGGAAGTCAGTGGATTGAAACTTCTCTCTCCTACAATAATATAAATGTTTTCCATTTACAAAATAGCATGCCGCCTTAGTCTGAATAACTTTTTTTTTCTAAATTTTCCCCCAAATGACCCCTGGACCTTTTTTATTATAGTGAGACAATAAAAAAGGGGAAGCCATTGTGAATAGAATAGAATCTGTATATATCATATACATACACACTCACCACCATCAGTAAACACCTGTGTGGAAGCAAGTATGAATGATGTGTTCAAAATAATGAGGGGATCAGTCAGAGCATAGAGACAAGAACTGCTCCCATTGGTGCAAATATCAAGAAGCAGGGTATTGATTGAAGGCAATTCACAAAGGAGCCAATAGCAATCTGTTGAAAAACCTTTTGTCAGCAATGGTTAAGATCCAAATGCATGAGAGTCATAGAGGCCTACAGCTGCTAATTCTGCCCCACTGAACCATGTCTCAATGATAGCAATGACATTGTATACACTTTAATAATTTGTGCTTTCAACTCACCTGCCTTGTTCATCAGATTCTTGCATCAAATTAAATACCATCCAACCTTGACAACTCCCTTAAGCCTTAGCTGACTATTATTTTCAATGTCCTTGTGACTCACTTGCTGCACCCTCTACATTTGGCCATGCATCGCTCCCTGCTAAACCTTCTCTCAGGATTCCACGCCATTGCTAAAGTTAGTTTAAATCCTCCCCAGGGTTGCTGATTCTATTCTGGTTCAGGTGCAACCCATCCAACTTGTACAGTCCCAGTGTTTCAGAAGTATAAAGCCTTCCCCTCTCCACTATCTCTCCAGTCACACATTCATCTGGAGTAGCCTCCTACTTCTATACTCACAAGCACATGGAACCAGAGGTAATCTAGGCATTACTACTTTTTAGGTCCTGCTTTTTAGTCTATTTCCCAGATCTCTAAATTTACTTATAGAACCTCATCCCTTTTTCTACTTTGGTCACAGGTACCAATATATCTCAATCTCTTCTGTCCTCCTTCAGAAAGTGTACCTGAGAGTTTATTGGAGACAGACAAATTAGGGTTTTCAAAGAAGTTTTGAATAACTATTTAAAGAAAAAGAATTTCCACAATGACAGATAATACCATGGGACTGAGTTGTTTATGCAACTAGACCAAAAGGACTTTTGTAACCACTCTACAGTTTGAGGGAATGTATTTTGTTCTTTTCAAATTATTTTTTATTGAAAACATAAATAGTGAAAATGATTTTGACAATATTTTTAGTTTTACAACCTCAATATTTAAATAAATTGGCAGTAATACAAAGGAAGAAGAAAAACCAAACAATGACATAACTGAAATTGTAACAAATTATGCACAAAATACCAGAAGTGTATTTTAAACTCCAATGATTGCTTTGATATGAAAAATAAAGAGTATACAGCAAAGCAAAACTCCACAGAAGACCTTTTCAATTTAAAAAAAATGCCACTTTTCAGCTCTGAGACCACGTATGCATTAATAAAGACAAGTTGGAAAACTGAGTTTCATCTACAATAGCTATTCAAAACTGTAGGGAATCAGTTTAGTCTATCAGGAAAAGTAGAAAAAATATTGAAACATTCTGTATTGAATAGAGAACTAGACACCAAATATCAACCAATAATCTTTCCAAGATCTAAAAAAAAGGTTATTGCAATGTCAAGTTCAATTATTGGCACTATATCTTATTCAGAGCCACTAATCCAGAACCATATCTTAATATCTTGTCACTGTGTAGACTTCTCAGGCAGAAAGCTCTTTTATTTCAAGCAAGGATGGTACTTTTGCAGGGGTCCATGATACTTCTAGATGTTAATGTGAAGTTTCTCAAGCAACAGCTGGAATAAAGTACTGAAGGGACACATCTTCGTGCAGTAAAACAAAGTGAATAACTTTGTTAGTCACTATATCTGTAAAGAAAATACTTAATATTATTGAAATGTTTATGTAAGTATCAAATTTAACAAATTTCAGACATATAATCATAAAATAAAACAAGCATTAGCTCATTTGTTTAAAATAGGTTATATGAGAATTAGAACTTGCCACTATATACAAGATGTAACTTTTCCCACTCATCTAAGACAAATATGTAACTCGGCTTGCTTTGTAAGTGTGATAGATCATTTGCAGTCCTCACAGTAAGAGAAGGGCCTGTGCTAAACTGGATGTTCTTGAGACAAATCATTTCTCAAGAACATAAGAAACAGACAAGAAGTTTGGCCCAGCAAGCCTTCCTTACCATTCAATGAGATCGTGGCTGACCTTCTACCTCAATTCACATTACGTACACTCTGCATTACTTAATTTCCTATGTGCACAAAAATCAATCAATCTCTGTTTTGAACACTTTGTATCAACTGGAGGGATGTCAATGCATTGGAAGCAATTCAGAAAAGGTTTACAAATACCTTGAATGAGCGGATTGCCTTACAAGGAAAGGCTAGACAGGTGAGGCCTGTATTCCTCTGGAGTTTAGAAGAGTCAGCAATGATTTAACTGAATCATATAAGACCCTGAGGGGACTTAACTGTGTGGGTATTGAAAGGGATTTTTCTTCTTGTGGGAAAACTGGGGGATATTGTGTAAAAATAAGGGGTTGTCCATTTAAAATATTTTTCTTTCAGAGGGTTGAGTCTTTGGCCTGTTTCCACACTATAGGCATTCTATGAATCTTTGAAATTCTCTTCCTCAAAAGGCAGGTGATACTGAACCTTTAAATAGTTTTAAGGCAGAGCTAGGTTGATTCTGAATTATCAAGGATATGAAAGGGTATCAGGAATATGCAGGCATGTAGAGTTGAGATTAAAATCAGATCAACCATATTGAATGGCAGAGCAGGCTCAAAAGCTTCAGGTAGTCTTGCTCCTTGTTCATGTTAGTCCTCAGGAGTAGAGAATTTCATTTGAGTGAAGAAATCCCCTCTCAGCTCAGTTCTAAATAGTGGACCCCTTATTCTGAGACTGCATCTCAGGACTCCGAACCTGGACTCAGTCTAAACGTCCCAACACATTTTTATTGCTTTAGTTTAAGTCCCTTTATGACAAATGCTAATGATGACGTGTCTTTCTAATTGCTTGCTGCACCTGCTTTCTATCTTGTGATTTGTCCGTTGTGCAAGAACAGCCAGGTCTTTTTCAATGCTACCTGTCTCTCATCATTCAAAAAATATGCTTTTTCAATTTTTCCACACATTTTATTCCATAAGCTACTTCCCTGCACACTCTTTCTCAATGTTGATATCCCATTGCAGCATCAGGAAGGTGATGGCCTAGTGGTATTATTGTTAGACTATTAATCCAGAAACTCAGCTAATGTTCTGGGAACCAGGATTCGAACCCCACCACACAGCAGATGGTGGAATTTGAATTCAATTTAAAAATATCAGGAATGAAGAATCTGCTAAAACCATTGTTGATTGTCAGAAAAACCCATCTGGTTCACTAATGTCCATCAGGAAATGAAATCTGCCATCCTCTCCTAGTCCAGCTTACATTTGACTCCAGACACACAACAATGTGGTTCACTCTCAACTGCTCTCAATTTTCCTGCTCCTCGGATGCTGCCTGGCCTGCTGTGCTTTTCCAGCGCCACTCTAATCTTGACTCTGTTCTCTGAAATGGCCTAGCAAGCCACACAATTGTATCGACTGCTACGAGGTTCTCACCAAAGAAATGAAATGGACATTGGTCTAAGCACTGAAAAAGACAACAGCAGAAACAGTTGGGCGGCACGGTGGCACAGTGGTCAGCACTGCTGCCTCACAGCGCCAGAGACCCAGGTTCAATTCCTGCCTCAGGCGACTGACTGTGTGGAGTTTGCACGTTCTCCCCGTGTCTGCGTGGGTTTCCTCCGGGTGCTACGGTTTCCTCCCACAGTCCAAAGATGTGCAGGTCAGGTGAATTGGCCATGCTAAATTGTCCGTAGTCTTAGGTAAGGGGTAAATGTAGGGGTATGGGTGGGTTGCGCTTCGGTGGGTCGGTGTGGACTTGTTGGGCCGAAGGGCCTGTTTCCACACCGTAAGAAATCTAATTCTAATCTAAAAATCTAATTCTAAAAAAAAAACCCTATTAACCCTTCAAAGACCTCTGTACTAACATCTGGAGGCTAATGGCAAAATTCAGACAACTTTATCAAATATGAGTCAAGCAACAGTCTGATATAGTCATACTCATACAATTATACCTTACAAAGTCTAGACACCACTACCACCATACCTGGATATGTCTTATTCCACTGGCAGGAAAGACCCAGCGGAGGTGGCAGCACAGTGATATACAGTCAGGAGGGAGTTGTCTTTGGAGTCTTCTATATTGACTCCAGAACAAATGAAGTCTCATGGCTTCAGGTTAAACACAGGCAAGGAAACCTCTGCTGATTATCACTAACCATCTCCTTGGGCTGATGAATCATTACTCCTCGATGTTGAACAACACTTGGAGGATGCACTGAGGCTGGCACGGGTACAAAATGTAATGGGTAGGGAGCTTCAATATCCACCACCAAGAGTGGTTCGGCAGCAGCACTACTGATCGAGCCAGTCGGGTCCTAAAGGATATAACTGCTAGAGTGGGTCTGCGGCACGTGGTGAGGAAGCCAACAAGAGGGAAAGACATACTCGACCTCATCTTTACCAATCTGCCAGGTGCTGATACATCTGTCCATGACAATATCGGTAAGAGTGACCACCGCACAGTCCTTGTGAAGACAAAGTCTGCCTTCACATCGAGAATAACCTCCGTTGTCTGGTGTGACTCCATTGTACTAAATGGAACAGATTTTGAACAGATCCAGCAACTCGAGACTAGGCACTCATGCATCGCTGCGGGCCATCTACAGCAGCTGAATTATACTTCAGCACAACCTATAATTTCATGGTCCGGCATATCCCCAATTCAACCATGACCAGTGAGCCAGGGGAACAACTCTCGTTCAATGAAATGTGCAGAAGGACATGCCAGGAGCAGCAACAGTCAGACCTGAAATTGAGGTGTCAACCTGGTGGAGCTACCAAACAACATTACTTGCATGCCAAACAGCATAAGATTGCCAGAACTAAATGATCCCACTTACCAACGGATCAGATCGAAGCTCTGCAGTCCTTCCACACCCAGTCGTTAATGAATAATTTAACAACCCACTGGAGGAGAAGGCTCCACAAATATCCCATCCGCAATGATGGAAGATCCCAACACATCGGTGCAAAAGATAATGCATTTGCAGCAGTTTTTAGCCAAAAGTGCTGAGTGAATGATCCTTCGTGGCCTCTTCCAGTGGTCCTCAGCATAACAGATACTAGACTTCATCCAAATCAATTCACTCCATGTGATATCAGGAAACGATTGGAGGAACTGGATACTGTGAAGGCTATGGGCCCCGAGAACATTCTGGCAATAGTACTGAAGACTTGTGCTCCAGAACTTGCCGTTCCTCTAGCCAAGCTGTTCCAGTAGAGTTTCAATACTGGCATCTACCTGACAATATGGAAAATGGCCCAGGTGTGTTCTGTACACAAAATGCAGAACAAATCCAACATGGACAATTATTGCCCCATCAGTCTACTCTCGGTCATCAGTAAAGTGATGGAAGGTATCAGATAGAACCTATTCAACAATAAACTGCTCAGTGATGCCCGGTTTGGGTTCTGCCAGGGCCACTCAGCTCCCGAACCCATTACAGCCTTGGTTCAAACATGGACAAAAGAGCTGAATTCCAGAGGGGAGGGGAGAGTTACAGCTCTTGACCTCAAGGTCATATTCAACAGAGTATGACATCAAGGAGCCCTAGCAAATTGAAATCAATGGCTATTAGGGGGCACTCCCTTTGCTGCTTGGAGGCATACCTGCAACATATGAAAGATGGTTGTGGGTGCTGCCCGATTAATTTCTCTAGTTTCTTAATTTACGCTGGTTTTCTTCAGTTCTGCATTCAAATGAAACCCTTCAATCCTGATTATTTGTGGAATATTTATGGAACAAGTCTCTGTCATTTTCTTATTTCCCATTACAAGATAACATCTTGCCTTCCCAAGCTTGCCTCAGAGTTACGAAGATTACTTGATCTATTAAAAGAACCTCTAGCTACATAAACAATGCCTCAGAAGATTACAAAAAGTACACATGTCCAAGTAAAATGCAAAAATAATTGTCATGTGCAACTTGGTTATTGAAAATTTTAATTTTAAAATTCTGCTGAGTTTTCAATGGCTCCAGATTTACAGTAGGGCAATTAGCTCCCTGCTTTGGCTGAAGTTTCATAAATATTGTGTTAGGCTAACATATTCCCATTTGCAGATGAATATGGTCAAAATGCCAACCACCCAGATTTAACATTTCACTGTAGTTTTGTTGCATAATCTTATGAGAAGAACATAATAATGGCATGTTTACATAATTTATAAATAATCATACATTTTCCATGGAATTACACAACATGTGGCAGAGATGCTTTGAATAAGGATCTTTATAAAATACTGATTTAAAAATGACAGTTTTAAAAGATAAATTAGATTAAGACCATAAGAAATAGGAGTGGAAGCAAGGCCATTCAACCCATCGAATCCACTCCACCATTCAATCATGGCTGATGGGCATTTCAATGCCTTTTACCCACACTCTACTTGTATCCCTTAAATTTTTAATCTCACAAGGAATTATCATCTCTGCCTTGAAGACATTTAACATCCCGACCTCCAGGATTAAGGCGAGATGTAGACCTTTAGTATAGTGTACAAAGCACAGATATTAAGTTTAGGGAGATTGTGGGAATACATTTCATAGAACATAGAACATGGAAGAATACAGCACATAAGAGGTCCTTCGGCCCTCGATGCTACACCGACCTGTGAACTAATCTAAGCCCCATCCCACTACACTATCCCATCATCATCCATATGCTTATCCAAGGACTACTTAAATGCTCCTGATGTGGCTGAGTTAACTACATTGGCAGGCAGAGCATTCCACACCATTACCACTCTGAGTAAAGAGCCTGCATCTGACATCTGTCTTAAATCTATCACCCCTCAATTTGTAGCTTTGCCCCCCTCATACAAGCTGACGTCATCATCCTAGGAAAAAGACTTTCACTATCTACTCTATCTAATCCACTGACCATCTTGTATGTCTCTATTAAATCCCCTCTTAGCCTTCTTCTTTCCAATGAGAACAGATCCAGGTCTCTCAGCCTTTCCTCATAATACCTTGCATCCAGATCAGGCAACATCCTGGTAAATCTCCTCTTCACCTTTTCCAAGGGTTCCATATCCTCCCTATAATGGGGCGACCAGAACTGTACACAATATTCCAAGTGTGGCCACACCAGCGTTTTGTACAGTTGCAGCATGACATTACGGCTCTGGAACTCAATCCCTCCACCAATAAAACCTAACACACCATATGCCTTCTTAATAGCACGAGCAACCTGGGTAGCAACTTTCAGGGATCCACGGACATGGACTCCAGGATCCCTCTGCATGCCCACACTACCAAGAATCTTTCCATTGACCCAGTATTCTGCCTTCCTGTTATTCTTCCCAAAGTGAATCACCTCACATTTATCTGCAATGAACTCCATTTGCCACCCCTCAGCCCAATTCTGCAGTTTATCCAAATCCCCATGCAACCTGCAACATTCTTCCACACTGTCCACTACTCCACCGACTTGTGTCATCTGCAAACTTACTAACCTATCCATCTATGCCTGCGTCTAAGTCATTTATAAAAATGACAAACAGCAGTGGTCCCAAAATAGATTGTTGTGGCACACCACTAGTAACTGGACTCCATGCTGAATATTTTCCATCAACCATCACTCACTGCCTTCTTACAGAAAGCCAATTTCTAATCCAAACTGCTAAATTACCCTCAATCCCATGCCTCTGCATTTTCTCCAACAGCCTACCATGTGAAACCTTATCAAAGGCCTTATTGAAGTCCATGTAAAACAATGTCAACTGCCCTATCCTCATCCATATGTTTGGTCACCCTCTCAAAAAACTCAAATGAGGTTTGTGAGGCATGACCTGCCTTTGATGAAAGCATGTTGACTATCTCCAATCAAACTGTTGCTTACTAGATGATTATAAATCCTATCTCTTATAATCCTTTCCAAAGCTTTTCCTACAACAGACGAAAGGCTCACTGGTCATCTCTACCTGGGTCATCTCTACTGCCCTTCCTGAACAAGGGCACAACATTTGCAATCCTCCAGTCCTCTGATACTAAACCTATAGACAATGACGACTCAAAGATCAAAGCCAAATGCTCTGATACCTCCTCAGCTTCCCAGAGAATCCTTGGATAAATCTCATCTGGCCCAGGTGACTTGTCTACTTTCACTCCTTCTAGAATTGATAACATCTCTTCCTTACCAACCTCGATCCTTTCTAGTCTAATATCTCATACATGTCATTCTTCTCCTCCACAATATTCTCCTTTTCCTGAGTGAAAACAGATGAGACATATTCATTTAGCACCTCTCCTATCTCCACAGGGTCCACAAACAACTTCCCACTTCTGTCTCTGACTGGTCCTAGTCATCTTTTTGTTCCTCACACACCTATAGAAAGCTTTAGGATTCTCCTTTATTCTACCGGCTAAAGATTGCTCATGGTCCTCTCTTTGCTCTTCTTAACTCTCTCTCTAAATCCTTCCTATCTAATCTGTGATTCTACATCGCCTCATCTGAACCACCTTGTCTCATCGTCAAATAAGTCTCCTTCTTCCGCTTAACAAGAGATGCAATTTCTGTAGTAATCACAGTTCCCTTAACTTATCATGTCTTCCCTGCCTGACAGCGACATATCTATCAAGGACACGCAATATCTGTTCATTAAACCAGCTCCACATTTCGATTGTCTCCATCCCCTGCATTTTACCACCCCATTCTATGCATTCTAAATCTTGCCTAATCGCATTATAGTTGCCCTTGCCCCATCGATAACTCTTGCCCTGTGGCATGAACCTATCCCTTTCCATCACTAAAATAAACATAGTTAAAAATCACACAACACCAGGTTATAGTCCAACAGGTTTGATTGGAAGCACACTAGCTTTCGGAGCGACGCTCCTTCATCAGGTGATTGTGGAGGGCTCGATCGTAACACTATCGAGCCCTCCACAGTCACCTGATGAAGGCGTGTCGCTCTGAAAGCTAGTGTGCTTCCAATTAAACCTGTTGGACTCTAACCTGGTGTTGTGTGATTTTTAACTTTGTACACCCCAGTCCAACACCAGCATCTCCAAATCATAAAATAAACATAACTGAATTATGGTCACTCTCTCCAAAGTGCTCACCTTTCCATTCACAAAGCCTATTAAATAAGAGCTTTTAAAATAGAGGATGAGGTCATTAAAAATCAAAGAGATAATATGAAATAAAAGAAATGCCGTCAAAAAAATGAGGGGACAAATTTGATAATTAAAATGTAAAGGCATAACCGGGAAACTTAGCTTGCAAGACGACATGAAAAATGGAGTACTAGACATTCAGAAGGAACATAGTGTGTACCATACTCATATTATTGTCGTCTTGGCTAATGGCATATGTTTTTTCACTGTGTTAAAAAATGTTATGTGCACAGACTGGGACACAACAATAATACACAACCCATACACATACACTCACAAACACAAATGGTTTGTCTTGAATTTCCAATACTCCATTCATTACTCTTTCTTGCAAGCTCATCTTCCAAGTTTTATGTGTACCTACCATGATGGTACAGCTTTATACCAGTGCCTGTAGAATAATATTTACTGCCCTAGACTGCTTATGGCTCTGCTCGCTTTCTTCATAAGATATAGCTTTCTCAAAAGATACATGCTTCATTAATAAACTGCCACTTCAATTCTGAAAGTGCAGTTTGCATGTTCAAATGCCTGGAGAAAAATTAACTGTTGCAAAGGCACAGGTGCCTGAGACCAGGTCCAGGACAATCCAAATGAAATGCTTTGACACCATCTATATCAATTGCACGTGTATGATTTATGGACTCTAGGACTAATCTGGGATACATTCCTATCCTGTGGGAGGATGAAAAACGATCCCTAAGCGACGGCTGATTCCTTCTATATAAATAACTGATAACATCGGCATTCTCAATTTAATTTGTGAAAATCAGGAGAAACATTTTTATACAGTGCACAATATATAGAACTTACTGGAATGGCTGAGGTCAGTAACAAACTGAATTATGGGTAGGCAGATTAGAAAGGAGAAAGAAAGGAAAAGGAGAATGTGACCATAAGATCGTAAGAAATAGTAACAAGAGTAGACCATTCAGCCCCCTGGTCAAGACTTCACTGCCATTCAATAGGATCATGACTGAAGAAGGGCTTATGCCCGAAACGTCGATTCTCCTGTTCCCTGGATGCTGCCTGACCTGCTGCGCTTTTCCAGCAACACATTTTCAGCTCATGACTGATCGGACAAGTCCTCTTGTCCACTTCTCTGCTCTTTTCCCATAACCCTTGATTTCGCGACTTATCAAAAATCTAACTCAATCTTAAATCTAGAATGTAGATATATGAACTGTGGGAGATTGAGTATGTAGAATATCAGGAGACTCTAATGCCAGTCTTCATGTGCCAAGTATATAGATTGAAAGATCTATTGAGTGTCCTCATGGTGAGAGTATATCTACCTCGGGTTCAAGTCCCCATCTGTTCCAGAGGTGTGCAATAACATCTCTGAACTGATTGATTAGGGAATGACCCATTCCTATATCGTAACTTCTATCCAAAATCTAACAGTAATAGTCAAAACAGATAAAAAGTGGAAAACATATAAACAACTTACTACATATGGCTTTGCTCGGGTTGACTTGTTGTCCAGCAAGAAATTGAAGAAGTCTCTTTATGTCTATCCTAGCTTCAGCCATGCTTGTCGGATCGCTTATTTGGTAGGAATCAGGTTGTGTACCTTCTTCAACTGCCATAAATAATAATTCATACTTCATCAGTTGAATTTTAAGGTTGACGCTAAAGCTTATATTAAAAATCAATTTTACGGTTTTTAAAGCAGAACAGTTAACAGCATATTTCTTGAATTGCAATGCTTAATTCTAATAATAGTATCAAGATCAAAAGGAACTGGTCCATGCTCAGCAACACTGGGCATATCAGCAGATGAGTATAGATTTCACATTTTAGATATTAGCTCCAGGAGCTTCCAGTAAAATAAAGAGGCATCATATGCCACAGATTCTATAGGCCAAGTGCTGAAAAATGGGATTTAAATAGGTTATTGTTTTTGACTGGTGTGGGTGTGATTGGGCTGAAGGCCCTGTGTCATTGTTGTAGACCTCTATGACTCAGCAAAAGATCCAAAACCAGAGGATATCAGTTGAGTTAATTTGACTTATTGGATGGCAATAGCTGAGGTGATCAACTTGTTTGTTAGATATACAAAACTTGAATTTCATGATTTAGTGTTAACACTGAGTCTGTATAAATGCATTTTCCCCACGTGTTCCGTGTTTTAGCGTTCAGCAGTAATTTAAAAGCAAAAAAGTGAGTCAAGAGAATAACAGAAGTAACAAAGAGGATTGATGAGGACAGAGCAGTAGACGTGATCTACGTGGACTTCAGTAAGGCGTTCGACAAGGTTCCCCATGGGAGATTGGTTAGCCAGGTTGGATCTCATGGAATACAGGGAGAACTCGCCATTTGGTACAGAACTGGTTCAAAGGTAGAAGACATAGGGTGGTGATGGAGGGTTGTTTTTCAGACTGGAGGCCTGTGACCAGTGGAGTGCCACAAGGATCAGTGCTGGGTTCACTACTTTTCATCATTTATATAAATGATTTGGATGTGAGCATAAGAGGTATAGTAAGTAAGTAAGTTTGCAGATGACACCAAAATTGGAACTGTAGTGGACAGCCAAGAAGGTTACCTCAGATTACAACGGGATCTGGATGTAGGTTTGCTAGCTGAGCTGGGAGGTTCATTTCCAGACATTTCATCACCCTACTGGGTGACATCTTCAGTGGGCCTCAGGTTAAGCAGTGTACATGATTCCTGCTTTCTATTTAAATGTTTGGGTTTCTTTGGGTTGGTGATGTTATTTCCTGTGATGATGTCATTTCCCATGGTGATTCCATTTCCTGTTCTTTTTCTCAGGGGGTGGTAGATGAGATCTTGATCAGATGGGCCAATGGGCTGAGGAGTGGCGATGGAGTTTAATTTAGATAAATGCCAGGTACTGCATTTTGGAAAAGCAAATCAGAGCAAGACTTATACACTTCATGGGGAGGTCCTAGGGAGTGTTGCTAAACAAAGAGACCTTGGAGAGCAGGTTCATAGGTCCTTGAAAGTAGAGTCACACGTAGATAGGATAGTGAAGGCGGCGTTTGGTATGCTTTCCTTTATTGGTCAGAGTATTGAGTACAGGAATGCGGCCGTAAGGGACATTGGTTAGGCCACTGTTGGAATATTGCGTGCAATTCTGGTCTCCTTCCTATCAGAAAGATGTTGTGAAACTTGAAAGGGTTCAGAAAAGATTTACAAGGATGTTGCCAGGGTTGGAGGATTTGAGCTATAGGGAGAGGTTGAATAGTCTGGGCTGTTTTCCCTGGAGCGTCGGAGGCAGAGGGGTGATCTTATAGAGGTTTATAAAATTATGAGGAACATGGATAGGATAAATAGACAAAGTCTCTTTCCAGGGGTGGGGGAGTCCAGAACTAGAGAACATAGATTTACGGTAAGAGGGGAAAGATAATAAAAGAGACTTAAGGGGCAACGTTTTCATGCAGAGTGTGGTACATGTATGGAATGAGCTGCCAGAGGAAATGGTGCAACATTTAAAAGGCATTTGGATGGGTGAATGAATAGGAAGGGATATGGGCTGGTTGCTTGCAGGTAGAACAAGATTGTGTTGGGATATCTGGTCAGCATGGACGAGTTGGACCGAAGGGGCTGTTTCCATGATGTATATCTCTATCACTCTAAATAAAGTTATTGCAAAATAGAAAACAAATGTTGAGAATAGCTAATTCATAAAATTGTTTCTCTCCACCATTGCCCAACAGAAGATTTCCCTCCAGATATGAAGAACATTTACCTGCATGCAGACACACACACACACACATATAAAGATAATAGATAAAACAATAGAGCAAATCTCTTATAAAATGGGACAAAAGTATATAGGAAACTGGAATCTAATCTTTGAATTGTACATTGTCTAAAGTGTACTGTCACCTTGTTCAAGTTTATATCTCAATGTAAAAAGTCACCAAACGTTTGCATAGTAGATACCTCTACCTAGTATTTGACAAAACCTTTAAAATAAAGCAAGGATCTGTCCCGGGGCCATTGCTGTTTGCAATTCATGTAAATAAATTAGATGAAGGCACCAAAGGTAATATAGTATTTCCAAATTTGTCAATGAGAAAATTAGGTGAGAGTGTAAGTTGTGAGAGGGATGTAGAGAGGCTTCAAGGGGATGTTGATGGGCTAAGTTAATGGGCAAGAACATAGTGGATGAAATATAATGTGAATTAATATGAATTTATGCAATTTGGTCAAAAATACAGCCATGATTCTACGAATGACGATGCAGGTTCGAGGTGCTGAACAGTCTACTCCTTTCTTTCTGTGGTTTTACAAGAGTAATTTGTCAACACTGAGATGTTAGAAATTTGTAAATGTTCAATGGAACTTGGAGATGTCCTTGTTCATGAGTCATTAAAGGCATGCATGCAGGTGCAGCAAGCAATTAGGCAGGCAAATATATTTTGGTGTTCATAGCAACAAAGATGTCTTCCTACTGTTGTACAGAGCTTTGGTGAGACCGTACCTGGAGAATCGTGTACAACTTTGGTCTCCTAATCTAAGGTAGGATATACTTGCAATAAAGGAAGTGCAATGAAGGCTCACCAGACTATTCCCTGAGATGGTGATATTGAGGAAACTGAGCCCATATTTTCTAGCATTTCAAAGCATGAAAGGTGAGCTCATTAAAACGTACAAAATTCTTACCTGGAATGATACGGTGGATGTAGCAAGAATGATTCTCCTCGCTTGAGAGTCGAGAGAAAGATGACAATCTCAGAAACGGAATGGATCAGTTAATATTGAGATGAGGAGGAATATTCTTTATCCAGATAGTAGTGAATCTTTGGAATTCTCTACTGAGTGTTGTGGAAGCTCAATTGAGCATGAAGTAGCATAAGAAAGTGACTAACATAAATGATCAACCACGATCTAAATGAATAGCAGAACAAGCCCAAGGGGCTGAATGGCCTACTCATGTTCCTGTGTGTATGTACACATGTTTACTGAAATATTTGGCAATTTGACAAACAACTTTTAAACGCTACCATACTTTGTTTTCAATTTGCACAGATATTCTTATCAAAGTATTCTTATACTGGAATCTTGTTTCTAATCGTGTTGTGAATTTACCTACAGAAGATGGACTCTAACAGTTCACGAAGACAGCTCATCACTTCTCAAGGGAAACAAGTCAGTCAGCAATGCCCATATCCCACAAGTTACTGAAGAAAGTTACTTACTCCAAGGGGGATTCCCAAGTTCTTTAAAATGTGTTGTCACTGACACCAGATCAGTATCAATTTTCAAATTCATTTCTCCATTCTGATTGGCTTCAATTATCTGAAATGCAAAAATCTACAGATGTATTTACATTTATCACTAATGCCAAAACTGAAAACTCTCCAAGTTGCTGAACACATACTTCTCCTAAGTCAAGTAGCTGAGTTAATGTGAAAGTTCCGAGACAAGGCTACGGCTAAATTTATGACAGCACCCTTCTCACATCCACCCCATTCACCTAGAACCTCTCTCACAGCCTCCAGCCTCTCTCAACCCCTCTGACAGCCTCCTCTCCCCTACTCTCTTTTCCACATACATTCAATCCAGCCTCTCAGTATACTGTAAGTTTCAATCAGATCCACTCTCATCCTTCTAAACCAGAGTTCTCAATTATTCCTTATATAACAAGCCCTTCAACCCTGGAATCATTTTTGTAAACCTCCTTTGGACTCCCTCCAATACCAGCCCATCTCTCCTTAGATACGGGGTCCAAAATTGCTCACAATATTCCAAATGGTGTCTGATCAGAGCTTTATACAGCCTCTTTTCCACTTTTGTATTCTAGCCCTCTTGAATTGAATGCCAATGTTGCACTTGCCTTTCTAACTGCCAAACGAACAAGGACTCCCAAATTGTTTTGCGTTTCAGATTTCCGAAGCCTTCCCCTGATTAGAAAATCATCTAACCCTCTATTATTGCGTATTCGCTCATTTACAGTTCTGGAATTTAAGATTTGGTGACTACACTTCTAGGAGTCTATATCGACATGGAGTAAAATTTTAGGGTTTTGCCCCATCTATCTTTTTAAACAGTTCAGTTTGAATTTCTGCTTGTGAAACAGTTAACAGGTCAACTGTTTGCAAGCTGCTGGCTTAAATGACTTAAGGATCTGGTTGAGGTTTTGGATGTCGGTTTGCCCGCTGAGCTGAAAGGTTCATTTCCAGACGTTTCATTATCTGACTGGGTAACATCTTCAGTGGACCTCATGCGAAGCAATGCTGAAAATTCCTGCTTTCTATTTATATGTTTTGGTTTCTTTGGGTTGGTGATGTCATTTCCTTGGTGAAGTCACTTCCTGTTCCTTTTCTCATGGAGTGGGAAATGGGGTCTAACTCGATGTGTTTGTTGAGTGTGTTCCGGTTGGAATGCCACGCTTCTAGGGATTCTCATGCGTGTCTTTGTTTGGCTTGACTGGGATGTATTGTCCCAGTCGAAGTGGTGTCCTTCCTCATCCGTATGTGAGGATACTAGTGAGAGAGGGTCATGTCTTTTTCTGGTTAAAGGACATCTTGATCCTCACGATTTACATTTGAGCTTGATTGCTTTAGTATCCTGGGAATGATGAGTTGAACTGTTTATGACAGTTGATTTTATCAATAGAAGAATTAGTATTGTAATTCTATCTGTATTTACAAGTATGTGTAACTAAATTGAAATCTTACCTCTTGGATTCTAAAGACTAAGAGATATACATATGTTTTGCCTCAACTACAGATTTGAGGATGACACTAGATGACCCTCACCTTAATCCAGTGGAAAGAGATTATCCAAACCATTTCCTAACAAGAAACAAGAAACCCTTAGAATTAGGGCTAAGAGGTGACTGAGGTGTAATTCATCTCAGACTTGATTTAATATGATGTCACTTTGCAGACAGGAAAAAAAAGGCATAGCATTTGCTAGCACCATTCAAGGAATTCTGGGCCTTAAAAGATAAGCTTCCATGTTGTCTTCACTGTTTGGTTATTAAGTACTTATACAATCTTGCTGAATAAATTCCACTTGTTCCATAAGTACAAGTCTGTTCCTTGTTAGGTCAAACACAATTGAGGATCCTGTTGTTATCAACTAAAAATTTAGAAGTTAGAGTCTTTGATAGAAGTATATTATGCCTCAAAACCCCTAAAATGTAGGCAATCAACCAGCAAGCAATTTTCAATATCTTTCAAAAAAGTAACATGCTTTAATAACTCTCATATGTAACTACAGTAAATGTACACACTAATACTTTAAAAACAGAATGCCTTGAGTCTCACCATAAACAATTCCAGGGGACATCTGTTTGGACAAAATAAATCTAAAGATTCTGACTGAAAATCAAACAATACTACTGTTCCAGAAGACCAATCTAAAAGTCAAATAGTTAAATTGAAGTGCATCCCACTCAGTGAAGTCAGTTTTTTTTATTTGAGAAGTGTGACTGCAATCATCACATTTCTGCACAGAACAGCAAGAGATGCTATTCAACAGTGTAGCATGCGGATATAAAACTTTATGATTTGTACGAACACACTGAGTAAACACTAACAGTGCACAATGTCAGCACTAGTATATGAACTGTACCACAAAATTATAAACTTGCTTTAACATTTTTGTTACTCAAGCTATTTTATTGCCTGCCATCTTTTGTCAGTATTTCACTCACAACAATTTTGATATTTTGCACAGTTGAAGAGTTTTAAAACAAACAAGAATATATAATAGTGTTATCACAATGGATCAGAATCTCAAAAGTCTGAGACATTTATTTACTTTTAATTCCAAAATGCATTGCTGTGACCTCCTGTGACGACAAAGATAATAGGGGACTGATGATCCCCTATTCAACAGCAAGCCATCACTTGTGGATAACATTCCAATTCCAGATTCATTTTGTACTTCTCAATTTAAAGAGAACACAGGAACAGGGCTAAAAAACAAGATTCAGTTCTAGTAGTATGGTTTGGCAAGACTAGTGTAAGCTCCTTGGATGCTGCCTGAACTGCTGTGCTCTTCCAGCACCACTAATCCAAGACTAGTGTATCAGCCTGCATTCAAGTGACAGCATGCTGTGAAGGTCACAATTAAAGAACTGTTCCCAAGTTACCCCTGTGTTGCAGGCAGAACTTCTCTCACTCTAAGTACTGCAAACCAACTGAAAAAAAAGGGAATCAAGACTAAGGAACTTCAATCAGCCTATGAAACCAACCATTTCAAAATTCTTTGGTCAACTGCCAATATCCAATGACACCTGTAACTTCCAGTATCATGGTCAACCTGTGTTACACTATTATTTCTTCTCAAATGCAGTAATGATAAAAATCAATTTTTTTGTTAATTCAAGAAAGCCTGATGAAATTGGCACCTTGTAAAACAGAAGCTCATTTGAGTCTGGTTGAAAGGTATCCATAAGGGAAGGTATCCTTCTTAAAATAACTTTGTTGCAATTGAGGGGACGAGTGAATAGAGGATGTGAACCAGTTCACCCCCACTCACCAGGGAGCTTAACAATTTTCGGTATCCTGCCTGAACTGTAACAAATTGGTGGACCTCACCTGAAGTCTGGTCATAACAGTAGAGGTCTTGCTACCACTGCAAACTATGGCTAATGTACTGCAAATAAATTTGGTCAAATACTAAGAAGAGATGTCCTTTTATAGGAGAAGATTCACTAGGCTAAATCTGAAATAAAAGGCTTCTTCTTCAAGGGAAGAGCTTGAGCAAATTAGATCTATTCCCATTCAATTTTAGAAGAATGAGAGGTGAACTTATTGAAATATATAATGTTTCAAGAGATTTGGCATGATAGATGCTGAGAGAATGTTTGCACTTATGGAGACGTCTAGAACTGGGGGCAGGTGCATGGTGTTAAAAATGAGAAACTCTTCATTTCTTATGGAAAGGAGAAGGAACCTCTCTCAGAAAGTTGTTTGTGTTGGAATTCTTATCTCTAGTGAGCAGCGGAGGCTATATCACTAAAAATATTCCAAAGGTGCACTCAATAAATCTTTCATTCAAGAGAGAAAAAGGTTATTGGGTAGGCAGGAAAGCAGTGTTAACAATCTTATTGAATGGCACAGTAGGCCACAATGAGAAAGTCTATAGCCTTAAAACTTGTCTTTAAGCATTTAGACTAAAATGTAATGCTGAATTATAAAATACATTTCCTGCACACTAGAAAATAGACAGGCAGGAAGGCTTAGAAAAAGGGAGGAACTCAAGGAATGCAGAAGATAGGGACATGTGCGCTCACCAAGTGATAACAGGATGCTCTAAGGCAATTAAAGACATTTGTCTTAGCATCAGTGAATCTGTGTGAACAGGACACTAAGTGATAACATTCAGAGCCATTCCCTTATGAAATTAATGAGTGTGTTTGATTCTGACCCTGAAACAAAACTCGGTACTATCAAAAGCCTTGTAATTGATGGTCAGATCCTGTCAATTATAATGGATTCTTATTACCCCTTGCAAGCAGGGCAGACACAGAAAAAAACATCTTTGCTGTTACAAGACCCTGACTTGAGAGTTCAAAAGGACACTAGAGAGAGAGAGAACATTTTAGTGCTGAGGCTGTTGAAGCCACTAGAAAATTAACTCTTCGTGCTTACCTGCTATGGATTGAATTTAACTGCATTTTGGGACTTTATGATGATATTGAGCAGCCATTACCGGTTATTAAATACAAACTCTGTAAAAGGTAATACTTATGAAGCTTGAACTTACTTGCTGTTTTTGTAGACCACTCTACAGACCTTACAGACTGCCCCACTGTCAATTCTAACTAATCAGATCTTATGTCTTATTTGAATTTGAATCACAACCCTGAAAAAAAACAGCATGTTTAATTTAAAGACTAATGAATTAGTTTAAATGCAACCTTACAGTAACAGCTCAGCCTCAGGTACAGAATGATTCAGTGCTTAAAAAGCAGGACTCTACTTCTAGCTTAGAAATTATTCTAGGCCTAAAATTGAAGAGATTCTGGCACAATGTGTCAGGAAGCCATTTTATGGTCAAAAGTCTGCCCTCCTTGCTAAGAAGCCATTTTGTAAAACAACTGTATCTGACATGTGAGCTGTGCAAGCTGTACGAACTCTCCAATTAGCTCAGACTGGTACCACTTTATGATAGGAGTTTATCTTGCTAGCAGGTGCCTAACTTGACTGGGTATGTTTTTCCCACCTGATGAATGGCTTAGGGCCTGTAGGAGTGATTAGTCAATTGACAGGTCTGTGTATACTTAATTTTTCTTCCTTATGAATTATTGTCTTTCACTGTTGTCTGTCTAATAAAGAACATGCAATGTTTTTGTAAACTTTTGTATACAGGAAGCCACTGGGGCACTTGAAGAGTGGCTACCCTACTCTCCTAGGTTATTAGAACCTAGTTAGTTTAGCTTACAGGTATCAGTGTTATTTTGTAATAGTGATGCTATTGGTAAATAAAGGGGAGGACTAAAATTAAACTAATCTATCTATAAGAGGTTTCTCATTCCAGACTTCCAAAGAGTACGATTTCTGGGACGAACCAAGAGAGAGAGGCTTACAGGTCTGAGTACATAAGGGATTCCCTGGGCCATCTCAAATCTGTACTTTAACAACAAGAGGTCAAATAGCTTCCATCTAATCCTATTTCAACGTACTTGCTCCATCATATAGTAAGATATTGCCTGTACTTCTACATCACAACAATATTTTCACTCTATCTCCACATCTATTAAACCCTTAGTGGACAAATCCTATCAGTTATAGTCTTTAATGTGCTTAATGGCAAGCTACACAAGCTCTGGGGTTTAGAGAATACCAAAGATTTGTAAATATTTTGCCTCAACTCAGTCCTAAATGGCCAACCCAAAACCCCTTATTTATCATGTGTACTTACAAAAAAATGAAATACCTCAAGAATGTTACTTATACTATCCTCAGCAATTAAGATAATGATAGATTCAACAAATGGAGAAAAGTTTTAATACAGTTTTCAAGATACAAACTTACAATATGATTAGCAAGATTCTTCATTCTTTCCACAACACTCTTCATGATCTTCAGTACTGGTAAATAAATACTGACCTTTAAAATCCAATGATAAGCAGGTTTAAAAATACAAACAGTAGCTTGAATTATGATAATAACACTTCTATTCAATTACAGTAAGCACTAAAAATGTGAAAACTATGAAGTATGTTACACAACCTTTGGAAACAACTGAGGCTTCTGTGACTGAATATGATGCACTCTCCAGTTAGTTTCAGATTTTATCCTTTGAAAATCCCCCCAGCATGAAGACTATAGGTTCAAAATATTTCGGGTGTTCCTTCCCTAAAATTACCCTTCCATCCTCCTTTAAGATGCTCCTTAAAAACCCACCCTTTTAACCAAGCTTTTACTCAATTCTCCACAGAATTGATGTTGCTTGGTGCCACATATTATTTTATAATATTCCTTTTTGGCATCTTGGTGCAATTTAGTATGTTAAAGCAACTATAAAAATACAATTTTCTGTTCTTATTCATTGTTAACAGATGACACCAGGACTGAACAATCCGGAATACCATTACCCAATTCCACCTGCCCTGAAAGTTTGCTCTCAATTTCTACTCTCATTTTTCTCTGTGATCTGTTTCCTAACTCCATTTCCTTATCTTCTCGCAGGACCTTCTTCCGTTGTGTGTCTATATTTACTAGATCCACCACACCTTCCCCCTCCATTTAGCTTGTCCATTATCACCTCAAATACTTCAGAGGTTCATGAAGCGGAGTTGGTCCATGCTGTTTCATTATTTCCTTTAAATCTGTATGTAAAGTAATATTATCCTTAATTAGGTTAACTAAAATTTCCCAAACACAGGTATGAATCTTATTAGTGCTGTGACACATTCTGAAAATGGGTACTGGGCTGCTCACCTGCCAATCCTTCAGCACTCTACACTAAACAGCATGACAAACTTTAATTTGAGGTCAGTTCAATTTTGACCCAGAGTATTTCTAGAGATATCTCAATGATTAAGGATTATCAGATCAGCCATGACCTCATTCAATGGCACAGCAGACTCAATAGGCTGACTGGTCTAGTTCTTATCATTTGTTTTATGGTCCGATGGTCTTCCTGGTAACTCATCTTCCTTTAGCTTACTAACATATCAATTTTCCTTTCATCCAGCATGACATTACTAATCTAACCTTCAATCACATCATGATTGATATCCATTCCTACATCATTTTCCTCACTAAAGAGATATCAGTATTAAATATATCTGCCAACATTTGATCATTATTGAGAAGGTAAAAATTCTCTCCTTTCACAGGTCCCATTTTACTTGCACAATCTCTTTTTATATATGTACTTGTGAAGTACTTCAAGGTTCTTATTAATGCTTTTTATTTATTTTCCTCATTTTAGCTTTTGTTTTATTTCTTCCGGGAAGTGGTTTCACTGACAGGGCAGCATTTATTGCCTATTCCTCCATGTGGGATGGCATGGTGCTCAGTATTGCCTCACAGTTCCAGACACCCGGTTCAACTTAGGTGACTGTTTGTGTGGAGTTTGCACATTCTCCCTGTGTCTGTCTGGGTTTTCTCTGGTGCTCTGGTTTCCTCCCACAGTCCAAAGATGTGCAAAATAGATGTATTGGCGATTCTAAATTACTGCCCCTCCCATTCCACCAAGGACATGCAGGTCCTGGGCCTCCTCCATCACAAAACCCTAACCACCTGATGCTTGGAGGAAGAACGCCTCATCTTCCACCTTGGGACCCTGCAACCACACATGAAGGGGGTGAATCAATGTGGATTTCACGAGTTTCCTCATTTCCCCTTCCCCCACCTTATTCCAGTCCCAAGACTCCAACTTGGCACCACCTTCTTGACCTGTCCATCTTCCTTCTCACCTATCCACTTCACCTTCTTCTCTGATCTATCACTTTCACCCCTGTCTTCATCTACCTATCACCTTGGATGTTGCCTGACCTGCTGTGCTTTTCCAGCACCACACTCCCGACTCTGATCTCCAGTACCTGCAGACCTCTTTTTCTCCTTAAGTGTGTTAACCATGCAAAATATAGGGGGTGGGGGATGGGCCTGGGTGGGACGCTCTTTGGACAGTCAGTGTGGACTTGTTGGGTTGAATGGCCTGTTTCCATAAGGTTTGGATTCTATGACTGATTTCCCTGGAAAAGGTGGTGGTGAACTACCTTTTTGAACCACTGCAGTCCATTTAGTGTCAGTACACCCAGAGTGCTGTTAGGAATGGAACTCCAGGCTTTTGACACAGTGACAGTAGAAGAATGGTGATATATTTACAAATCAGCTTGGAATTCTCCACAACGTGGAATGTGCAAATGGTGGAGTTCCAATGCATCTACTGCCCCATCTTTCCAGATGGTAATGGTTGCTGGCTTGGAAGGTGTTATCTGAAGAGCTTTCATGAATTTGTGCAGTGCATCTTGTAAACTGTATACACTATTGCTGTGGTGGAGGGACTTATGTTTGTGGATGTGTTTCTTTAGTGTTATTAGAGCTGTTCTCATCCAAGGCAAGTGGGAATATTTTTCTTATCCTGTTAATCTCTATATTCTACTTTGGTATATTTTTCATTGTAATTCAGCATTTTTGTAATTCATCATCATTGAATAGTATATCTTCAACTGTAGTTTTTACATTTTTGCAAGCCAATCTAAAATTATTTGTAATACTTTTACTTAATGGAATATACTAGTCTCTTATTCTTGCAAACAGCTTCCCAGCTCTAAAAAGAGTCGAAGTGTGGCATTGGAAAAGCACAGCAGGTCAGGCAGCATCTGAGGAGCAGGAGAATTGATGTTTTAGCCATAAGCTCTTCATCAGGAATGGTTTTTTTGGGGGGGGTTTGGAGAGAGAAGGGGCCTGAGAATTAAACAGGAGGGTAGGGGAGGCGGACCACTTCAACTCCCCCTCCCACACTGCTAAGGCCACCTCCATCGCCAAATCCAAGCCATCCAATGACAGAAGGAAGAATGCCTCATTTTCAACTTCGGGACCCTTCAACCAACATTGATTTCACCAGTTTCCTTAACTCCCCTCGCCACCCTCCCCACCCCATCCCAGATCCAACCTCCAACTCGGCACGGCCCTCTTGAACTGTCCTACTTGTTCATCTTCCTTCCTACCTATCCGCTCCACCTCCACTTTGACCTATCACCATCACCCCCACTTAAATCTACCTATCACCTTCCCAGATACCTTCCCTCCACCCTCACCCTCCTATTTTTCTCTCAGCACCTTCCCCCCCACAACATTCCTGATAAAGGGCTTATGCCCGAAATGTCGATTTTCTTGCTCCTTGGATGCTGCCTGACCTGCTGTGCTTTTCCAGCATCACACTTTTCAACTCTGTTCTCCAGCATCTGCAGTCCTTACTTTTTCCCTGCTCTAAAAAGATACAAGTAAACTCTTTCTGAAGTTTTGAAGTCACCCTTTTGTGTCTTTTGGAAAACAATCAAATACCTGTGATTTGTTTCTGAGTAAGAAGTATTCTCTCATTCACCAATGCTTAATGGGAAGCAATTAACATACTGCATGCTCAAACACCAAATACACCTTCAGTCAAAAGTCACTGCTCTGGGAAAGATATGAAGTCCAAGATCAGGTTGCTAGGAGATTTTCAAACAAACACATACCACTCAAAGGCACATAAATGAGGTTGAGATTCAGATCAGCCACAAATAATGGAAATGCTTTAAAAGGACTGAACAATCTACTCACACCACCTCAAATTTAATTTGTTCTGATTAGTACTATGCTAGTTCAACAGTGTTTAGGGCATATTTGGAACTGGTACAGTATGTAGATTTTGGTTAGGAGGAGAGAGAATGGAATGAATCCACAAATTAGGAAGTATTCAAAGGTGCATAATAAAAACCTTCAGATGCATGTGCAAACAATTTCCTCATGCTCCCATCTACTGAGTCACTTTTAATTAAACAAAAGGAAAAACTCTAGTACTGGCAAAAGTATTGTTCATTATGTAATGAAATAAACTGAAGTGTGGTAAAAGTGTACTTCCACAACTTTAACAGGAGATGAGAGAGATACTAAATGAGTATTTTGCATCAGTGTTTACTGTGGAGAAGGATATGGAAGCTTGGGGAAATAAATAGCAATCTTGAAAAATGTCCATATTACAGAGGTGGTGGTACTGGATGTCCTAAAATGCATAAAGGCGGATAAATCCCTGGGACCCAATCAGGTGTACCCTAGAACTCTACAGGAAGCTAGGGAAGTAATTGCTGGGCTGAGGTGTTGTATCATCAGCCACAAGTGAGGTGCTGGAAGACTGGAGGTTTGCTAATGTGATGGCACTATTTAAGAAAGGTGGTAAGGAAAAGCCAGAGAACTATAGACCGGTCAGCCTGACATCAGTGGTGGTCATGTTGTTGGAGGGAAGCCTGGGGGACAGGATTTACAGTCTGTGGAAAGGCAAGGACTGAGTAGGGATAGTCAACATGGCTTTGTGCATGGGAAATCGTGTCTAATTAATTCAATTTAGTTTTTTGAAGAAGTAACAAAGAGGATAAATGAAAACACAGCTGTGGTTGTGATTTATATGGACTTCAGTAAGGCTTTTGACAAGGTTCCTCATGTAGACTAGTTAGCAAAATTAGATCACATGGAATACGGGGGAACTAACCATTTAGACACAGAACTGGCTCGAAGGAGACAGAGGGTGGTGGTGGATGGCTGCTTTTCAGATTGGAGGCCTGTGACCAGGGGTGGCCATAAGGTTTGGTGCTATGTCCACTGCTGTTTGATATTTTTATAAATGAGTTGGATGAAAACATAAGAGGTATGGCTAGTAAGTTTGCAGATAACACCAATATTAGAGGTGTAGTGGAATGCGAAGAAGGTTACCTCAGAGTACAATGGGACCTTGATCAGATGGGCCGGTGGGTCGAGGAATGGGAGATGCAGTTTAATTTAGATAAATGTGAGGTGCTGCATTTTGAAAAAGCAAACCAGGGAAGGACTTATACACTTAATGGTAAGGTAACGGGTAGTGTTGTTGAACAAAGAGACCTTGGATAGTAGGTTCATAACTCCTCAAAAGTAGAGGCACACATAGGCAGGATAGTGAAGGCATTTGGCATACTTGCCTTTATTGGTCAGTATATAGAGTATGGGAGTTTGGAGGTCATATTGTGGCTTTCCAGGATATTGTTTAGGCCACTTTTGGAATACTACATTCAATTCTGGTCTCCTTTCTATAGGAAGGATGTTATGAAAGTTGAAATTGTTCAGAAAAATATTTACAAGGATGTTGCCAGGATTGGATGGTTTAAGCTATAGAGAGAAGCTGAATAGGCTGGGGTTGTTTTTCCTAGGGTATCACAAAGGTCATAGTTAGGATGAATAGCCAAGGTCTCTTTCCCAGGGTAGCAGAGTCCAAAACTAGAAGGCATATGGTTACAGTGAGAGGGGCAAGATTTAAAATGCACCTAAGGGGCACCTTTTTCACACAGTGTGGTGTGTTTATGGAATGAACTGCCAGAGAAAGTGGTGGAGGCTGGTACAATCACAATATTTAAAAAGCATCTGGATGGGCATATGAACGGGAAGGGTTTAGAGGGGTAGGGGCCAAATGTTGACAAGTAGGATTAGATTAATTTAGGATATCTGTTTAGCATGGACAATTTGAACTGAATGGTCTGTTTCAATGCTGTACAGCTCTAAGACTCTATGACTCTAAAACCAACACAAAGAAACTCATTGTAAAATTATCACTTACATCGAAATCTGGAACACTGGGTTCTTCAAAATCATTCCAAAGCTTTCTGGGAATGATGCTAATGGGAATGTCATGTGTAACAATACGATTGTGGCTGGAGAGGGAGGGCTGTGAGAGCAGGAAACAAAGTTACAACAAGCTTTACAAACAAACTGCAGAAAGCGAGTTTTTGATTTACATCTGCAATTCTACAATGGGTTTTATTTTTAACAATTCTATTCGCAGATTTTATAAAACAATGCACACTTTGCTTGTAAAGCTAGAAGTTCTATAAATCCAAACTTTCTAGTTTCATAGATTATAACACTAAATCTCCCTGTGCTTCTTTCTTCTTACCCGTGATTGTAATTCTGTAATCCCCCAAGCTTTCTTCTCTAGCTTTGCGTGCCTTCCTCTGTGCCTGCTTTTGCTTTGTCTTAATGGTCAGCATTTTTCTTTTGCTGTATTTGCATCTCTGATCTTTTGCACTTGAATTCTTTTTGCAAACCTTATCTTCCCTCCAATTTCTCTCTTCCAAATATCGTCATGCAGGTGTTCTTTATTACTATCTCCCTTTCAGTCAGCAAGTTTCTGTTCCTCTTTGTTTGCTCTGCTTTTTCTCTCTTCTCTCCATCAAAAATGTTACAGTATAAACTCACTCATTTATTCAGTCCTCTTTCGATTAATAGCTGGCAGAATCATTTGCAATAACCTTATTCTGTCCAATTAATTAATAATCAGCATTTCAACTCACAAACACCAACCTCCTTAAAAAAGAAATAAAATGAAATGGCGTTTTACCAGGCAATCAAATCTTCAGCATAATTTGTTTTATAACTATTTACTTGTTTTAGATAGTAATAGTGTTGTAGCTAAGGTCTAATGAGCTTGGACAAGCAGATATTAGCGATTTTACAATTTTTTTCCTGTGGATGTGGTGGTTTCAGGAATTTAGTTACCTAGTCCCAATCCACATATCCAAAGCACCAAACTACTTGCACAATATAAGTACCACAAGAGGAGTTTAGCTAAGAATGACGTGAAATGTGAAGAGATTCATGGACTAAGGAAGAGTATCCATCTTTGTAATTCCTCAGAAAAGCGGAATGGAATAATGTTTTCACCATGATTTAGATAGTGTTAAATCAATGAATGGTAAGTTTGACACTTGATGAAAACTGCAAGCACAACTGCTCTTACCAGTTCTACAGCAATGGTGATACACGGACAATGCTTCATTGTCAACTTAATTTTTACAGTTTTGGCATTCTGAGCTGTTTTCAAGGACCTTGATAGGTTTTCAGGCATGAGTTCCAGGTAAATTTCATTATGTTCTGCTGATACTCCTTCAATCTGAAATTCATCAAAAAAATTCCCCTGTTGGATTGAACAGATCATACATTAAATTTCACACAATGCAGGAGTAATCTTGATATGTCACTAATCGAATGTGAACCTAACTACAACTGTACTTTTGCAATGCCCTCTGACCAAAGGATAGGCTTTGTGAACTGTGACTCGCAGTTAGGAGTTCCAATAAACCAAATCTACCACATTACATCATCAACAAGGTAGCATGAGAGAAAGGAAAAGGCTTAATGTGCACACAAAACTTTGAAGCTGGCAGGACAGGTTAATAAAGCAGCTAATTACACAAATGGAATCCTCGGCTTTTTAAACAGAAGCACAATGTACAAAATCTGAGTACAAAAGCTAACACAAAAGATGCTAGAGAAACTCAGTAGGTCTGACAACATCTGTGGAGAGAGAAACAGAGTTAATGTTTTGACTTCAGCATGATTCTTCTTCAGGAGTGCTCAAAGAGCTCGAGATGTTAACTCTGCATGTCTGGCAGCATTAGTGGGGAGAGAAACAGAGTTTCTCTAGCATTCTCTTGAGTTTGTTTGAGATTTCTAGCACCCGCAGTATATTGCTTTTATTAAAGGAATTAATCTAAAATCGATATAAAAGGGAGATGAGAGCATTGTGGTAATGTCACTGGACAAGCAACTTAGAGGCGCAGGCTTATCATCGGGACAATGAGTTCAAATCAAATTTGAATTAAATTAATAAATCTGATCTAGCCCCAGTTATGACTCTATAATCAATTGTCTGGCTCTCGAAAATTCTTCAGAGGAATACCTGAATGGCCTAAATAGAGCCATACGGTACAGAAACGGACCCTTCAGTCCAACTCGTCCCCGCTGACCAAATTTCCCAAACTAAACCAGCTCCATTTGCCTGTATTTGGCCCATAGTTTAGATCAGAGTGGTGCTGGAAAAGCACAGCAGGTCAGGCAGCATCCGAGGAGCATGAAAATCAATGCTTCGGGCAAAAGCCCTTCATCAGGAATTTTCCTGCTCCTCGGATGCTGCCTGACCTGCTGTGCTTTTCCAGCACCACTGATCTAAACTCTGGTTTCCAGCATCTGCAGTCCTCACTTTTGCCCTGTATTTGGCCCATAGCCCTCTAAAGCCTTCCTATTCATGTACCTGTCCAAATGTCTTTTAAATGTTATAACTATACCTGCATCTACCATTTCCTCTGGCAGTTCATTCCATACATGAACCACCCTCTGTTTGAAAAAATTGCCTAAAGCTCCTTTAAAAAAATTCTCCAATCACCTTAAAATTATGCCTTCTAGTTTTGAACTCCCCAAACCTGGGGGAAAAAAAACTTTGCTATTCACCATGTCTCATGCCACACAATCTTATAAACTGCTGTAAAGTCACCCCATGTGACTCCAGGCACACAGTAATGTGTTTGACTTTTAGCTGCCTTCTGAAATGGCCGAAAAACATATGTTGGCCCTTTCAGCAATGCCCACATCCCACAATGGAAACAGAAACATGATCTATAGCTTACAAGTAACTGCAGCATTACTCTACGCTAGATTTGCAAGACAATCTTATGATAAACATTCAAATAAGGAACAAGAGTAGGCCATTCAGCCCTTTGAGTCTGCTTTGCCATTCAATAAGATCATGGCTGATCTGATTTTAACCTCAACTCGACATTCTGCATATCTCCAATAATCTTATGCCCCCTTGGGTAATCAAGAATCTATCTATATCTGCCTTAAAAATAATTAAAGACTCTGCATCCACTGCCTTTTGAGGGAGAGAATGCCAAAGATTCTCAACCATCTGAGAGAGAAATAAAAAAGTCCTCATCTCAGTCTTAAGTAGGCAATTTCTTATTTTAAACTATCACTTAGGTTCTCAGGCATGAGGAAACATTCTCTCAACCCCCACCAAGTCAAGACCTCTCAGGATCTTATAATTTTCAATTAAATCAACTCTAAATTCAGAGAATACAGGCCGAGTCTGTCTAGCCTTTCTTTAAAAGAAAATCTACTCACTTCAGGTATTCATTTTGTAAACCTTCTCTGAACTGCTTCCAATGCATTAACATCCTTTCTTGACTACAGTGGCTGATATTATACACAGTACTCCGGACGCGGTCCCTCAATGCTCTCAATAACTGAAACATAACTCTTGGCTTCAATTCCTCTTGTAATAAAACATAATTCTATTAGCTTTTCTGATTACTTCCTGATGGTCTCTTCATGCATGCTAACTTTTTATAATTCATGCACTAGGACACCCAGATCTCTCGCCATTTAAATAATATATTTCTTTTTTATTCTTTCTGCCAAAATGGACAATTTCACATGCTGCTACATTATACTACATTTGTAAGATCTTTGATCACTCACTTAACCTATGTATATCCCTTGTAGGCTCCTTATATTAATTTCACAACTCACTTTCATATCTTCTTTGTGTCATCAGCAAGTTTAGCTACCATACCCTCAGTCCCTTCATCCATATCATCCATATAAATTGTAAGCAGTTGAGGCCCCAGCCTTCTGTGGCACACCACTCATGTCTTCCTGCCAGTCCAGAATAAAAAGTTCCGAATCTCTGCTTTTTATTGGCCAGTCAATTTCATATCCATGTCAAGATGTTCCCCTTTACACTATCAGCTGCTAATTTCTGCAATAACCTTTGATATGTTACCTTATCAAATGCATTCTGGAGATCTAAATACAATAAACCACCAGTTCATCGTTAGCTACAGCACAAATTGCTTCTTCAAAGAATTCTAATAAATTTAAACATGATATTCCTTTGACAAAACCATGTTGGCTATGTTCGATTACCTTGTACTTATCCAAATGTCCTGCTGTCACTTCTGTAATAACAGCTTCTAATATTTTCCCTATGACTGATGTTATAGGCCTGTAGTTTCTTGCTTTCTGCCTCCCTCCTTTTATAATAAAGGAGTTATGTGAGTTATTTTGCAATCTAAAGGAACACTCCCTGCAAACTATCATCAACACATCAACTATCTCATTAGCTATTTATTTTAACACCACAGAATGATATCCATCAGATCCTGGAGACTTGTCAACTTGCATTTCCAACAATTGGTTTGGAACTACTTCCCTAGTACTGCAATTGTTTTGAGTTTCCACCTCTCTTTCAGTTCCTGATTTACAGCAATTTCTGGAAAGCTACTTGCATCCTCTCGAGTAAAGGTCAATACAAAATATTTGTTCAACTCATCTGCTACCTCTTTATCCTCCATTACTAATTCCCAGACTAACTTCCTATAGAACCAGCAAGTTCTCTTCAAGTTGAATGCAAAAGATTCAGCCTGACCATGAATGTTGCTAAAACAGATGATTGGTCAAATATCCCCACTTCCCACATATAGTGAAGAAGAAATCCTGGAATATGTTAAGCACTTCCCATATCATGACAGCCACCTCATCAAAAGCTCACTTCTGACACAGAGATTCAACTCTGGATCAGCTCAGTTTTCTACAAACTATGGCAGTGAGAATGTGACAACCAAGCTCTCTGCAAGTCAACATAAGTCTTTGTGTACTGAACAGTTTTAATTTGGATTATTAATGATAGGGCCCTGGGTAATGTTTTATAACAGAGAAACGTAGGGGTTCAGATACATAATTCACTGAAATTTGCATCACATGTAGGCAGGATGGTTAAGAAGGCCTTTAGTACGCTTGCCTTCATTGCTTAATCCTTTGAGTATAGAATTGGGATGTCATATTGAGGTTATATAGGATATTGGTGAGGCCCCTTCTGGAGAACTGTGTCCAGTTCTGGTTTCCAAGTTATAGGAAGTATGTTATTAAGCTGGAGAGGATTCAGAAGAGATTTAGCAGGATGGTGCTGGAGTGGAAGGTTTCAGTTAAAAGGATAGGCTGGACAAACTGGCTTTTTCCACTGGAGCATAGAAAGTTGAATTGTGACCTTATAGAAGTTTATAGAAACATGAGGGGCACAGTTAAGGTGAATAGCAAGGGTCTTTCCCTAGGGTGGGGCAGTTCAAAACTAGGGGGCATATTTTTAAGTGGAGAAGAGAAAACTTTTAAAAAGCCAAGAGGGACAATTATTTTTACACAGAGTGGTTTGTATGTGGAACAAACTGCCAGAGGGGTAGATGCAGGTACAATTACAATATTTAAAATACATTTGGATAAATACAGGAATAGGAAAGGTTTGGAGAGATATAGGCCAAAAGCAGCAATTGGGACTAGTTTGGTTTGGGGACATGGTCAGCATGGATCAGCTGGACTGAAGGGTCTGTTTCCATGCTGTATTACTCTGTGCCACAATGAGACCTGGACCATGTATCAGTGGCATATAACTATAGTACAGAAATTACACTAGCAATGCTTCAGCTGCATCCTCTGGTTTCAATTGGAGGACTGTCAAACAAACGCTCATATTCTTCCTGAAACCTTCAGACAAAACTTGCAAATTAACTATGATGAACTGGACTCTGTAACTAGATAGCTAAAAAGTATCTCTACTGCCAGGTACTGATTTCTCAACTCTTATAAGGCCAGCGTTCCAGAGAAGGTCAAAGATGCTGCTGCAAAGATACTGCGAAATTCTCCTTGAAGCAAAATATCATTGATATTAATAAATGGGGTGAGCATGCAGCCAATTGTTCAAAACATACACTTTGTCCATCTTGAAAGGGTTCAGAAAGATTTATAAGGATGTTCCCAGGTTTGGAGGGTTTGACCTATAGGGAGAGGCTGAATAGGCTGGGGCTGTTTTCCCTGAAGTGTCAGAGGCTGAGGGGTGACCTTATGGAAGTTTATAAAATCATGAGGGGCATGGTTAAGGTAAATAGACAGGGTCTTTAACCCAGGGTGGGAGAATCCAGAACTAGAGGGCATAGGTTTAGGGTGAGAGGGGAAAGATTTAAAAGGGACCTAATGGGCAACGTTTTCACACAAAGGGTGGTGCACGTATGGAATGAGCTGCCAGAGGAAGGAGTGCAGATTGGCACAATTACAACATTCAAAAGGGATCTGGATGGATATATGAATAGCAAGGGTTTAGAGGGATAGGGGCCAAATGCTGACAAAGGGGACTAGATTAATTTTGGATATCTGGTCAACATGGATGAGTTGGATCGAAGGATCTGTTTCTGTGCTGTACATCTCTATGACTCTAAATCTGTTATCTTTCAGTTCAAATGTCTTAATGATGATGCAGGGAAAGAAAAGAATTGAAGCATATTCTATACTCAGGTTTGCATCACCTCATAAAGTGTCCTGTCCACGTGCCCAAAGATCTGAGGGTTGAGAGTTGGCCTGTTCAGTCATAAAACTACCCATGGCAGAAACTTGCAATCATGGGTAGATGTCATCGCCAAATCAAAGGGCAGCCAATGGCTGTGACTCCTGAGTTTCCTACCTTCTGGAAAAATTAGGCCAAATTAATAAAAAAAACGAAAAGATACCTCACACACGATACACAAGATGGATCATACCTGAAACAGCTGACACCACATTGCAACACCTCCACTGGCCACTTTGTCAGAAAGGATAAAGTACAGCTTGTCACTGGTAAGTCTTAGAATACATAACTTTGTGAGTTTGGAGATCGTGTTCACAACACCTGAAAATATAAAACAATTTAAACAACACATGCACTCCAGTCTATTCATTATAACACAAACTAATTTTTACATTGCAAAATGTGAACATTTCCAAAAAAGTAGCAATCTGTTGCTTCAAAATTTTGAATCAGATAAATTCAATTTTAAAACAAAGTGAAGTAGGCCATTCGGCTCAGCCTGATTCTGTCCTCATCTGATGTCAATATTTGCACACATTCTCAGGATTGATGACTGGATACTGATCAGATATGGTCAACAAAGCTGATCTTCAGTCTTTGATTTTCATGAACATTGACACAACTTGGAGTTGCCTAATTACTGAACCACCATAGAACAGTTAATTTAGCAAGCACTGGGGATAAAAATCTGATACCTTTCTTGTTTATGTGCATATAAAAGTGTGCCCAGCAATAAGCTTGCTCACTAACTCATTATCATTAGTCAAAATGTGTTTTATTGGCATAATTATTAACTGTGACCATACATACATGTAGACCAGATTTTACAATGATACTACAAAATTATACACAGTGGTCAAATTAAGATCTTATGCTCAAAATGTCGATTCTCCTGCTCCTTGGATGCTGCCTGACTGGCTGTGCTTTTCCAGCGCCATACTTTTTGACTCTAATTTCTAGCGTCTGCAGTCCCCACTTTGCCCCTGGTCAAAATTAATTGGAAGGTACTGTTGCAGGGCAAGCAAATAAAAAATTAGGCACAACTTCTGCAGATTTAAAAATAAATTTTAAGCACCAGTTTTGATTCCGCAACATTGGAAAATTTGCATTTAAGATGTGCTATTCATATCCTCAGCATTTGAAAGATATCACTCATTTATTGCTATGCTGTGTCAGCCAATATGTGCAGGGTAAAGTCCTACAAACAGCAATCTGCCATTTGTAGTGATATCGCTGGAGGAAAAGATATTGCGTACACCAATGAGGAGAATTCTCCTCCTCTTACTCAAAATAATGCCACAGAATACCTTGCGCTTCCTGAACTGACAGTTTGGTTCAGTTTTCAGAGATTAGTGAATCTTTAGAATTGTCTATCTCACTGGGGCATGGAAGCACAGTCACTGAATATGTTCAAAACAGAGATCACTAGATCCTGAGATAATAATGAAAAATGTGGGGATACTGTGGGAAATGGTTTTGAAGTGGATAATTAGCCATGATCTAGAATGGTGGAGCAGGCCCAAGGGATAAATGGTCAACTTCTGCTACAGTATTTCACCTGAGAGACAGCATCTTCAGGAGTGTTGCACTCCCATACCACACACTACATTTGACCTGCTCAAGTCTCCGGAACAGACTTGGACTCTCAGCCTTCCCTTTCTTTATAAGATTTCGGAACAGGCTACCTGACAACTGTTCTCCCACCTTCCACCCAACCATGATCAAATGGGGCATGATTCAATGGTGCTGTTCTTGCCTCTTAACTCAGTGTTTCATGAGTTCAAGATTTCTAAATTCTTTTTTTTTTAAATATATTTTTATTGAAAACAGAAGAAAATGTTTTTGGACATTACAACAAATACAATACAAACAATTCAAACCAATACAGAAAAACCCACTAATTACATAAATAAATAAATGATAACTAAAAAAAACCCATGATGGCGGTAATAATATAATACAGCTCAACAAAGCAAAGTAATAGCCCTCGACCATCAAGAGCATAAATTTATACATATTCGTGTGTTCGTAGTTCCTCCTCTCTGGATACCAGATTCATTAAACAGAATTGTTATGACTATATAAAGGCCTTTATTAGTATGGCAGACAAATGTGTACCCGAGTTGGCTAAAAAGGGCCGCTAGTCTTATAAAAATTCTCATTTTTAAGGTGCATCATACTAGTAAGAAAGTCCAAAGGGATGTGTTCCATGACTAGCTTACACCAGCCTATCAGCACAACCTCCCCCATGCCCAGAATGTTCTTTCTTGCACAATAAGTGAGGATATTAAAAAGCCTTTTTTGTGCGCATCTAATGGAAGTAGATTAACAAGGCCAAGAAGAAGAGATACCGGATCCATCTCCATCTCTGACCCTAAGATGCTCTCTATTTTGCCTACCACAGCACTCCAGTATGCCGGCAGTCTGTGGCAGGACCAGAGACAATGAGTGAGTGTGCCCATACTCATTTCGCATTTAGGACACATTGGAGATACTCCCTTTAAATTTTGAAAGGCGGTCTGGAACCAAGTGGACACTGTGGAGAATCTTCAATTGCAAGACATGGGTCCTGTTGCAAATTGATATCCTCCTTGCATTTTCCCAGATATCCTCCCATATTTTAGAAGAGCTCACAACGTCCAGCTCTCTCTCCCATACATTACAGAGCTCTTTGGACTCACCCGAGGGACCCTCTCCCAATAGGTGATAGACATTACTGACAGAAAGTGTGTTCTCGGTACTCAGCACCCTCTTCTCAGTGTCAGATCTATAAGAACCAGTTAGACGTGTGGTCTCTTTTTGTAAGAAATTCCTAATTTGAAAAAAGAATGGAAGAGGTCACCACTGGGCAACTCACATATCCGAACCAACTGGTCAAAAGACATCAGTATATTCCCGCCGAATAAGTCACCCAGGCAAGACACAGCCCTAGTTGCCCATAGTTTAAACCCAGAGTCCATGAACCCTGGCTGAAAACCTGACACACCAACTATGAGTGTAAAAAATGATATTGGAATGTGCTGGCAGACAGCAAACTGGTTTGAAGTGTGTCTACTTCAACGCCAGAAGTATCTGAAATAAGGTAGGTGAGCTTGCAGCTTGGATACTTCGATGTTGTGGCCACTTCGGAGACATGGATAGAACAGGGTGAGGAATGGATGTTGCAGGTTCCAGGGTTTTGATCTTTCATTAAGAACAGGCAAGGCGGTAAAAGAGGGGGAGGCATGGTCTTGTTAGTCAAGGATAGTATAACAGTGACTGAGAGAATGTTTGATGAGGACTACTACTGAGGTAGTGTGGGCTGAGGTTAGAAACAGGAGAGACGTCACACTGCTTGGAGTTTTTTATAGTCCCCCCAGAGTTCCAGGGCAGTGGAAGAGAGGATTAGCAAAATTAGTCTGGGTAGGCTGGGTAGGAGTGAAATGAACAGGGTCGTCATTATGGGGGACTTTAACATCCCCAGCATTGACTGGAAATGCTATAACTCTAGTATGTCAGATGGATCAGTTTTTGTCCAATGTGTACAGGAGGGTTTCCTGACACAGTATGTCGAAGGGCCGATAAGAGGGGAGGCACACTGGATCTGATGCTTGGTAATGAACCAGGCCAGGTGTTTGATTTAGTTGTAGGTGAACACTTTGGAGAAAGTGACCATAATTCAGTTATGTTTAGTTTAGCAATGGAAAGGGGTAGGTACATACCACAGGGCAAGAGTTATCAATGGGGCAAGGGCAATTATAATGCGATTAGGCAAGAATTAGGATGCATAGAATGGGGAAGCAAAATGCAGGAGATGCAGACAATGGAAATGTGGAGCTGGTTTAAGGAACACATATTGCATGTCCTTGATAGATATGTCCCTGTCAGGCAGGGAGGAATTGATAAGGTAAGGGAACTGTGGTTTACTACAGAAATTGCATCTCTTGTTAAGAAGAAGGAGGAGGTTTATGTGTTGATGAGGCAAGATGGTACAGATGAGGCGATGGAGAGTTACAGATCAGCTAGGAAGGATTTAAAGAGAGAGTTAAGAAGAGCAGGAGAGGACACGAGCAGTGTTTAGTAAATAGAATAAAGAAGAACCCTAAAGCTTTCTATAGGTATGTGAGGAATAAAAAGATGAATAGGGCCAGTCAAAGACAGAAGTGGGAAGTTGAGTGTGGACAGTGTGGAGATCGGAGAGCTGCTAAACGAACATTTCTCATCGGTGTTTACTCAGGAAAAGGAGAATCTTGCAGAGGAGAAGAATGAGGTACGAGATATTAGACTAGAAAGTATCGAGGTTAGTTATGTACAGGTATTATCAATTCTAAAAGGAGTGAAAGTAGACAAGTCCCCTGGGCCGGATGGGATTTATCCGAGGATTCTCTGGGACGCTAGGGAGGAGATAGTGGAGCCTTTGGTTTTGATATTTGAGTCGTCATTGTCTACTGGAGATTGCAAAAATTGTGCCCTTTTTAAGGGTAGCACAGTTGACCTAGGTAATTATAGACCAGTGAGCCTTATTTCTGTTGTAGGAAAGATTTTGGAAAGGATTATAAGAGATAAGATTTATAACCATCTAGCAAGCAACAATGTGATTTCAGATAGTCAATATGGTTTCGTCAAAGGCAGGTCGTGTCTCACAAACCTCATTGAGTTTTTTGAGAAGGTGACAAAGCATGTGGATGAGGGCAGGGCAGTTGACGTGATATACGTGGACTTCAGTAAAGCCTTTGATAAGGTTCCACATGGTAGGCTGTTGGAGAAAATGCAGAGGCATGGAATTGAGGGTGATTTAGCAGTTTGGATTACAAACTGGCTTTCTGAAAGAAGGCAGTGAGTGGTGGTTGATGGAAAATATTCAGCCTGGAGTCTGGTTACTAGTGGTATGCCACAAGGATCTGTTTTGGGACCACTGCTGTTTGTAATTTTTATAAATGACTTAAATGCAGGCGTAGGTGGATGGGCTAGTAAATTTGGATAAACTGCAGAATTGGGCTAAGAGGTGGCAAATGGAGTTCAATGCAGCTAAATGTGAGGTTTTTTAGATTAGATTAGATTAGATTAGATTACTTACAGTGTGGAAACAGGTCCTTCGGCCCAACAAGTCCACACCGACCCGCCGAAGCGCAACCCACCCATACCCCTACATTTACCCCTTATTACCTAACCCACCCATACCCCTACATTTACCCCTTATTACCTAACACTAAGGGCAATTTAGCATGGCCAATTTACCTAAGGTGATGCACTTTGGGAAGAATAACAGGAAGGCAGAATACTGGGTCAATGGAAAGATTCTTGGTAGTGTGGATGTGCAGAGGGATCTTGGAGTCCATGTACATAGGTCCCTGAAAGTTGACACCCTGGTAGATAGTGCTGTTAAAAAGGCACACGGTGTTAGGTTTCATTCGTAGAGGGATTGAGTTCCGGAGCCACAATATGATGCTGCAACTATACAAAACATTAGTGCGGCCACACTTGGAATATTGTGTACAGTTCTGGTCCTCATATTTCGGGAAGGATGTGGAAGCATTAGAAAAGATGCAGAGGAGATTAACCAGGATGTTGTCTGATCTGGAGGGAAGGTCTTATGAGAAAAGGCTGAGAGACTTGGGTCTGTTCTCATTGGAAAGCAGAAGGCTAAGAGGGGATTTGACAGAAACATTGCAAGAAGCACCAACTGTGGCAAGTGCACAGAACACACTCTGCATAGAAACAAAAGAAAATAGGAGCAGGACTAGGCAATTCAGCTCACCCAATCATTTTGCCATTCAACAGAATTACACATCCATCTCAAAGCCAGGTGTCTCCTTGTCCTATTATCCATAAAATTGTTGGCTTCTAGAAATCTATTTCTTTCATAAATATATTCAGTGAATTCACATTCGCAGCCTTCTATGCAGGAGAATTCCACAGCTTCACCATGCTGAATGAAGAAATTCTTCCTCATTACAGTCTGAAATGATCGACTACGCATCCCCACATTACGATCCATTGTTCTGGACCCCGGCCAGCAGAAACATCACCTCTATGTCCCGTCTGTCCAGCTCTGGCAAAAGTTATGTTTAAGTGAGATTTTTGTTCATATTTCAAGACTTCAGTGAGTACAGGTCAAGTTGACCCGATCATTCCTCAAAAGACAAACCTGCCATTCCAGGAATCATTCTGGTGAATCTTCACTGCACTCCCACTTTTCTTAGATAAGGAGGCCAAAACCACACAGAATACTCTATGAGTGGCGTAACCAATGCCATACACATCTACAGTAAGATTTCCTTGATCCTGTAGTCAAATTCTCCTACAATGATAGCCAATTTATTATGTGTCTTCCTAACTGGTTGCTGCATGTGCCTGCTTGCTTTCAATGATAGGTATGAAAGGATGCATGTCATTTTATACATCAAACTTTCTCAATCTATCACAGTTTCTTACTGAAAGGGACAACTTCATATTTAAATACTGCATCTGCCATGTATCTGTCTAGTCATTCAACTTGTCTAAATCACTGAAAGGCCTCTTTACGTCCTCCTCACCACTCACATTTCCACTTAATTTTGTGTTGTCAGTGAACTTGAAAATATTACACTTGATTCCTTCATCCAAATCATTAAAATATATATTGTGAATAACTAGGGCCCAAGCACTCATCCCTATGGCACCTCACTTGTCATCACCTTCCACATCAAAAATTCCTATTTTGTTTCTTTTCTGCTAACCAATTCTCAGTCCATGAGAGATATTACCATCAATCCCATATGTTTTGATTTTGAACAATAATGTCCTATGTGATACATTAGATGAATGAGAAAAACAGCACCTGAAAGTTCCTCTCCAAACTACTCACTATCCTGATTTGGAAATATATCACTCTTCATTCAGTGTCATTGGGTCAAAATCCTGGAGCATTCTGCCCAAAGACATTGGAGGTCCAGCCACAGCAACTGGACTGCAGCAATTCAAGTAGGCATCTCATCACCACCTTTTCAAGGGCAACTAGGCATGGTCAATAATTGATGGCCCAGTCAGTGACACCCACACTCTCCAAATGAATTTAAAAAACCTAGCAAAAGCTTTCTGAAAATAAAAATACTCCACATTCAATGGTTCTCCCTCATCAAGTTACAACCTTAAAAATTCCAATAAGTTTGTCAAACATAATTTGTTTTTCATAAATCGCTGTTGACTTCTTGTAATACCATTACTATTTCTAAGTGTCTTATTATTGTATACTTTTTCTAAGGATGGCATCCTTTGGGGACTTCACTGTCTATTATCAAGCATGAATTGGTAGTAACATGACCAACCGAATCTGGTCAACTCTTAAAGATAATAGCCATTAGGCTGTGTCTGCTACATAGTAAGGGAACCAACAAGAGGAAAAAAAACTTACTGAAACTGGTCCTCAGCAATTTAGCCCATGGAGAGGCACCTGACCATGACAGTACTTGTAGGTCTGATGAACACACATTTCTTGTGGTGCAGAAGACTGGCCTTCACATTTAGAATATTTTTTCATTATATGCCACTACCACTGTGCTAAATGGGCTAGAGTTTGAACAGACCTAGCAAACTTAAAACCATGAATCCATGAGGCGTTGAGGGCTATCAGCAATGGCAGAATTTTATTTAACCTCAATGTGTAACTTCATTGGCCCAACATATTTCTAACTCTATCATTCCCATCAAGCCATTGGATCAACTTTAGTGCAGGTGTGCATGCCAGGAGCAAAGTTAGGCATACCTGAATATCAGGTGACAACTTGGTAAAGCAATAGCACAACACTACTTGCAAAAGTCTATGCAAAGCAATACCATGATCAATGGATCAGATCTAGACTCTGCAGTCCTACCATATTCAGTTACGACTCATGGTGGACAGGTGAACAACTAATAGGGAGAGGCGGCAGCTTCGTGAATATCCCAACCTCAATGATAAGAGAGACTAACAGATCTTTATAAGACATAAGCTGAAGCATTTGCAACTATTTTCAGCCAATGATCCAGCTTGTGCTCTTCCTGAGGTCCCCAGCATCAAAAATGGCAGTCTTCAGCCGATTTGATTCATTCCACAATCTATGAAGAGAAAAACTGGAAGCAAAGGCTATGGGTCCTGACCAGGTCGAAGACTTGTGCTTTAACAATAAGCTGCAAGCCAAGCTAACAAAGATTATGAAACTTTCCTAGATATGTCTGTCCACGAAAAGCAAGGCAAATCAAACCTCACCAATTGTTATCTGATCAGTCTACTTCCAATAATCAAAATGACAAAAGTGCTATTAACAGTGTTATCAAGCAGCACTTTCTTAATCATTACCTGCTCATTGACACACAGTTTGCTGTCCATTCGGGCCACTCAACACCTGACCAAATTTGAGTCTTAGTCACAATAAGCATAAATAGCTGAACTCAAGAGGTAAGGTACAGGTGACTGTTCATGATCTCAAGGTAACATTTGACTAAGTATCAAGAAGCCTCAGCAAAAGTTGACACAGTGGGAAGCTGGGTATGACTTCATGTACTCTTCACTGCATGCAGTCATATCAAGAACAAATGCTTGTGTTTCTTAAAAGTCATTGGACTTCACTGCAGGAGTTTCTCAAGGTTGTGTCCTAGGACCAAGCATTTTCAGTTGCTTAGTTCTCATTCTCATTATGTAGGAATTTGAAATATTTGCAGATAATTGCACAATATTTAGTGCCATTCGAGACTCCTCAGATGCTTTTTTTTATTCACTCATGAGGTATGGGAGTTTTCTGGCTGGTCCAGCATTTATTTCCCATTCTTAATTACCCAAACAGGAGTGAAAAGTCAACCAACATTGTGCACCTTGAGTCACATATGGTCCAGATCTGGTAAGGGTGACAGTCTTCCTTCCTTAAAATACATTGGTAAACTAGATGGGTTTTTACGATTTTGGAGGCCATTAGACTAGCTTTATTTTAAAAATTAACTTCAAATTTCACCATTTGCCATAGTGCGATTTTAAGCCATGTGCCCAAAACATAAGTTTGGAGTTCTGGGTTATTAGTCCTGTTGCATTATTACTACACTACAAACCATCCCAGAAGCATTGCATGATCAAGCAATAATACCTGAACCACATCCAGACTGGGGTGGTAAGTGGTAAGCAACATTTGTCCCATGGCAAGTGCCAAACAATGATCATATCCAATGACAGAGAATCTAACCATTCCCCCCTTAACATTCAATGACTTTACCATTGCTGAATCTTCCTCCATCAACATCCTGGAGGTTATCATTGATCATAAGCTGAACTGGAGTAGCCAAATACATACTGTACTTAGAAGAGCAAGACAGAGGCTAGAACGTGCATGGCAAGTAACTTATCATCTGACTCCCCAAAGCTGTCTATCATCTACAAGGCACAAGTTCAGATTGTGGTGAGATACTCTTCACTTACCTTGAAGAGTGCCACTTTGACAACCTTCAAGAAACTCAACATCAACCAGGGCAATGCAGCCCACTTTATTGGAATCCATCCAACATCTTCAACTTTCATTCCCTCTAGCACAATATACAGTGGCAACTATTTGCACCATCTACAAGCTGCATTGCAGAAATTCAGTAAGGCTCTTTACTTCTGAAACTTACAACCACAACCACCCAGGAGAACAGGGGCAGCAAATGCATGTGAGCACCATAACCTGCAAGCTCACCTCTAAATCATATATCATCCTAACTATATCACCATTCCATCATTGTCACTGGGTCAAAATCCTGGAATTCCCTTCCTAACAGCATTGTGGGTGTACCCCTCCTTGACTGCAGCAATTCAAGAAGGCAGCTCAATACCACCTTCCCATGGGCAATCAGGAATGGGCAATAAATGCTAGCCTAGCCAGCAATGGCACATCGAGCAAATAAAAAAAGCAACTCCACTTTTCTGTCTGCTCCGTTACCCTCAATTCACTATTAACCAAAATGTCAAATTAAGATTGCATTTATTCAATAATCCATCCTCCACTTATTGCTGAGGAAGAGATTTTCAAACAGAAATGACCCTCAGATGAAATTCTTCTTCACTTCCTTCTTAAATGGGCGATTCCCTGTTTTTAAACGTATGCCCTTTAATTCTGGATTCCCGCAAGACAGGAACAGCTCTTTCAGCATCTACTTTGTCAAATCTCTCAGAATCCTACACATTTCAATAAGATAATCTCAACTTTCTAAGCTACAATGAGGAAAGGCACAATCTGCTAAACCTAAATGCATGTCTGTCCCTCCTTACATAAAGAAGCCAAAACTTGACTCATTTTATAATAGAAACAAAGCCTGTTTCAGGGAGACCAAACATAGACTCAGGGGCCAGGATGCACAGCACCTGTGCTCCACATGCATCAACCAACCTGACCCGCTGGTTGCCATTCTTTTTAATTGCCCAGAGACACTTCCATCCTCCATGCCAGAGTGAGGTCAAACAGAAACTGGAGGAATACTACCTGGGAAGCTGACAGTCCAATGTCCTCAATATTGACTTCACCAGCTTCAAAGTTCCTCCACCCCCCAGCCTTATCCCATATCTAGACCCCATCCCTCCTCATCATCTCCATGACGTGACCTGACCAAAATGTCCATTTTCCTACTCACCTATCCACCCTTCCCACTGACCAGTCATAATAACCCTCTACCTGCATCCACCTATCACCCCGTTTACTTCTTGGGTTTTGACTTGAAATGTTGGTTTTTCTGCTCCTTTGGATGCGGTCTGCCTGCTGTGCTTTTCCAGCTCCACATCTATTGACTCTTGCTTCCAGCTCCTGCAGATGTACTGGACAGTGAGCCGCCTGAGTGACAGGAAAATGCAGCGAGTTGATTGTGGGATGGTTTACAACACGAGTAAAGCAAAGGCCGGAATTTAGGAAAATCTGGTGAACATGAAAAAAAATGCGAATAGGGCTTTAGTAACAGTAAAGGTGCAGAGAGGCCAACAGTGGAAGTGGAGCTGGTAATTGCCCCAGATTCTGGAAAGGTCTCGAAACGGCACTGGAGGAGTTAGAAGAAATATTGGGAAAAGAGGTCACTGTTACTTCCACGGGAGCTGGACCCTGACTGATAAAGGAAAAGACTGACTTCAGCTGACGGACTGACTTACGGGTGAAATGATTTAAACAACCAACATCCACGATCTTCCCTCGGAACTTCATCCCAATAGCGACCGGAAATACAATACCGGAAACAACGTTCCGTTGCAGCACTGTACGTCACTTCCGCCCCTTGTTGACGCCGCTTGGTTACCAAGGCAACACCCAGGCTGGCGGTTGTCGGGGGTACAAAGGCTCGGCCTCCGAACCGACCAAGTGAAGGAAACATTTCCTTCAATTCTTTTCAATACCCAGGAGTTGCTGCGCCACACAGGTGCCCATATAATGGCATTCAATGGTATAACCATGACTGAAATCAGCAACTGGAAATGATGCTCGGCGAACCATTCCCGATCTTTGGTCTCCTCGTTGTAGAGAAGACGACATCGGGAGGTCAGTGTTGGGACCACAACTTTTCACTTTATAAGTTAATGATCTAAATGAAGCCAATTACTATCCCGACTGAGAAATATGATGTTAGAAATCACACAACACCAGGTTATAGTCCAACAGGTTTAATTGGAAGCACACTAGATTTCGGAGCGACGCTCCTTCATCAGGTGATAGTGGAGGGCTCAATCCTAACACAGAATTCATAGCAAAAATTTGCAGTGTGATGTAACTGAAATTATACATTGAAGAATTGATTGTCTGTTAAGCCTTTCATCTGTTAGAATACAGTGATAGTTTCACTTCTTTCATGTGTAAATCACAAAACCCTTTTTTTAAAAGTTGCATTCTCGGGTTAGCAGTTAACAATGGTGATAGCTAGACAATATGTTAAAGGTGTTAGTCCCCTGTGTTCTCTGTCTATGACCGGATGTTTAGATTGATTCCAATCTAAAAAGTGAGATAACAGAGTTTTACATAAATTCATGCAGTTTTTGAGATTAGAGTTCTACATGAATGTATGTGGTTTTTGAGCAAAGTGCAATGTAACTCTGAAAGTACCAAAAAAATTCACCACACAAAATATATGTGTGCATGTGGGTCTTTGTCTGTGTGTGTGTGTGTGCCTGTCTGGGGTGGGGGTTGTGAGTGTGAGAAAGTGTGTGTGTGTGTTTGTGTGTGTGTAGTGAATGCAGAGTGGCTTAAGTCTGTGAGGGCGTGCTTGTGTGGGAGTCTGTGTGTCTATAAAGGTGTGTGTGGGTGTCTGTGTGCGCGTCTGTGTGTATCTGTGTCCGTGTGTATGTGAGAGTGTGTGTGTAGTGCAATGGTGATCACCTATAGTGTGACATGATCCCAAGGTCCCGGTTGAGGCCCTCCATATGGGTACCGAACTTAGCTATCATCCTCTGCTCGGCCACTTTCCTCTGCTGCCTGTCCCGAAGTCCACCTTGGAGGATGGTCACCCGAAGGTCCGAGGCTGAATGTCCTGGACCACTGAAGTGTTCCCCAACTGGGAGGGAACTCTCCTGTCTGTTGATTGTTGTGCGGTGCCCATTCATCCGTTGTTATAGCCTTTGCTCGGTTTCCCCAATGTACCATGCCTCCGGGCATCCCTGCCTGCAACGTATAAGATAAACAACGTTGGCTGAGTCACATGAGTACCTGCCATGTACACGGTGGGAGGTGTTCCCACGTGTAATAGTGGTATCAATGTCCACAATCTGACACTTTTTGCAGCGTCCACCGTGACAAGGTTGTATGGAGTCCTCAGGATGTGCTGCAGGTTGCAAAGAACATGGTGTAGTTTCTCCGCTCCCAGGAAGTACTGGACAACGAAGAGTACCCTATCTGTTACATCCCGTGTCTGTCTCCTGAGGAGGTTATTATGGTTTCTCGCTGTGGCACATCAGAACTGGCAGTCTGTGAGTTGAGCATCATACCCTGTTCTTATGAGGGCATCCTTGAGGACCTTCAGGTGTCCATCACATTCCTCCTCATCCGAACAGATCCATCAGCTGCACCCACAAGGTAGAGCAAAACATCACCTGATCAAAACATAATGCCATCCAACACTATCAAAACTAATAGCATCATTGTCATCAAACCAGCAGATAAAAGAGGCGTCATCATCATTCAGAATAGAACAGACTACTGCAAGGAAAATTGAACAACAAAGAACACTACAGGCAACTGCTGGCCAATCTGACCAAAGAACACACACATGAACTAAAACATTGATCAGGACTTTTGATCCAGTCCTTCAGAGTTCCCTATACACTCTCATCCCATGTATTTCTTGTGTAGGGGAATTCTACTGCCTTTTGAGGATACACAAACACACCTGGATGTTCCATCATATCAAGCAATGGGACCCTGTGTGAGAACCTCTCTGGTTATGTCAAGGGAATCTTGAAACCCAATGTACAGGGGAACCCCAGCTTCTGTTGCGACACTACAGATTTTCTACAGCCACTTCAACACCCACAGACGAGTCGAACCAGGAACATTCCTCATCATAATGTACGTTTCAGCACTCTACACCAGCATCCCCCATATTGACATCATCACTGCAACAGCCTCAGTACTTAATACAAACAACTGCCAATCTCCAAGCACCATCCTACAACTCATCTGCTTCATCTTCGGCCAGGTTTTCACCTTTGACAACCAGTTCTTCATCCAAATGCCTGAACAGCCAGGAGGACCAAACTTGTACCCCATTATGCCAACATTTTCATGCACAAGTTTGAAAAAGACTTCTTTGCTGCATAAGACCTCCAACCAGCACTATACACCAGGCATATTGATGACATTTTCTTCCTCTGGACCCAAGGCGAGGAGTCACTGAAACAACTATGCAGTGATATCAACAAGTTTCATCCTACCATCAGATCTCCTAGGGACTACTCTTTAGTATCTGTCTCATTCTTGGACACATGCAACTCCATTAAGGACTGGCACATCAGTACCTCACTCCACTACAAACCACGGATAACCTCATGATGCTACACTTCTCTAGCTTCCACCCTAAACATATCAAATAGCCATCCCCTATGGACAATCCCTACGCATACATAGGATCTGTTTAGATGAGGAGGAATGTGACAGACACCTGAAGGTGCTCAAGGATGCCCTCATAGGAACAAGGTACGATGCTCAACTCATCGATCACCCACAGCGAGAAACCGTAATGACTTCCACAGGAGACAGACACGGGATGCAACCAATAGGGTACCCTTCATTGTCCAGTACTTCCTGGGAGCGGAGAAACTACGCCATGCTCTTCGCAGCCTGCAACACATTATCGATGAGGATGAGCACCTCGCCAAGACCTTCCCTATGCCTCCACTTCTCACTTTAAACAACTGCCAAACTTGAAACAGACTATTGTCCGCAGGACAACATCGACCACAAAATCGTACAACCCTGTCATGGCAACCACTGCAAGATATGTCAGAGTGTTGACTTGCGGGAACACCACTCACCATATGCGCACCAGGTACTCATGTGACTCGGCCAATGTTGTCTATCTCATACACTACGAGGCCTGGTACATTAGCGAGACCAAGCAGACACTGCAACAACAGATGGATGGACACAGGACAACAATTGCCAGACAGAGGTGCTTCTTCCCAGTTGGGGAACACTTCAGTGGTCAGAGACATTCGGCATTGGATTTTCAGGTGACCATCCTCCAAGGCAGACTTCGGGATACAAAACAACATAGAGTGGCTGAGCAGAGGCTGATAGCCAAGTTCAGTACCCATGAGGATGGCCTTGGGTTCATGTTACATGAAAGGTGACCTCACTACACTATACACTTTCTCTCTCACACACACACTCTTACATATTCACACACTCATGCAGACCCTCCCCACACACACACACACACACTCACTCACTCTCTCACTCTCTCACTCTCTCTCTCTCACTCACTCACTCACTCACTCACTCACTCACTCACACACATGCACACACACACACATACATATAAGTCAATGGGGTAAATTTGCAATTGCAGAATTATATTTGCAAATACATTCTGTTTTGCTCAAGAAGTGCACAATATTCACATCTGCGAATCCATGTAATATTTTATAAATTCCACTTTGGAAGTAGAACTAGTCTGACTCACTTGGGATACAGACAGACTCTAACCTCACACCTTTAATGCATTGTCTGAGCTGAGGTATCACCTTTTTGTAAAACCTTAAGTTATCTTAATAATATGACTTTAAAGAAATTATGGGATTTACATATTAATGAATATTAGGATGCATAGGATGTGGAAGGAAACTGCAGTGGATGGACACACTTGAAATGTAAAGCTTATTCAAGGAACAGCTACTGCGAGTCCTTGATAAATATGTACCTATCAGGCAGTGGGGGAGTTGTTGAGAGAGGGAACCATGGTTTACTAAAGAAATTGAAGCTCTTGTCAAGAGGAAGAAGAAGGCTTATGTGAGGATGAGGCGTGAAGGCTCAGTTAGTAGCTTGAGAGTTATAAGTTATCCAGAAAAGATCTAAAGAGAGGGCTAAGAAGAACCAGGAGGGGACAATGAGAAGTTGTTGGTGGATAGGATCAAGGAAAACCCTAAGGCCTTCTATAGGTATATCAGGAATAAAACAATGATTAGAGTAAGATTAGGGCCAATCAAAGATAGTAGTGAAAGGTTGTATGTGGAATCTGAGGACATGGGGAAGGGCTTAATGAATACTTTTCATCAGTATTCACATTGGAAAAGGGCAATGTTAGTGAGAGTATGGAGATACAGGCTACAAGATTAGATGGGATTGAGGTTGACAAAGAAGAGGTTTTAGCAATTTTGGAAGATCTGAAAATAGATAAGACCCCTGGGCCGGATGGAATTTACCCTAGGATTCTCTGGGACGCTAGGGAGGAGATTGCAGAGCCTTTGACTTCGATCTTTATGTCATTGTCAACAGGAATAGTGCCAGAAGATTGGCGGATAGCAAATGTTGTTCCCTTGTTTAAGGAGGAGAGTCGGGACAATCCTGGTAATTATAGGCCAGTTAGCCTTACTTCAGTTGTGGGTAATGTGCTGGAAAAGGTTATAAGAGATAGGATTTATAATCATCTGGAAAGGAATAATTTGATTAGGGATAGTCAACATGGTTTTGTGAAGGGTAGATCGTGCCTCACTAACCTTATTGAGTTCTTGAGAAGATGACAAAACAGGTGGATGAAGGTAAAGCAGTTGATGTGGTGTATGTGGACTTCACTAAGGCATTTGATAAGGTTCCACACAGTAGGCTATTACACAAAATATGGAGTTTCGGGATTGAAGGTGATTTAGTGGTTTGGATCAGAAATTGGCTAGCTGAAAGAGGACAAAGGATGGTGGTTTATGGAAAATGTTTACCCTGGAGCTCAGTTACCAGTGGTGTGCCACAAGGATCTGTTTTTATAAATGATCTGGAGGTAGGCATAGAAGGATGGGTTAGTAAATTTGCAGATGACATTAAGGTAGGCAGAGTTGTGGATGTTGTGGGTTACTGAGGGACATAGATAAGATGCAGAGTTGGGCTGAGAAGTGGCAAATGGAGTTTAATGCGGAAGAAGCAACAGGAATGCAGAGTACTGGGCTAATGGTAAAATTCTTGGCAGTGTAGATGAACAGAGAGATTTCTGTGTCCAGGTGCATAAATCCCTGAAGGTTGCCACCCAGGTTGATAGGGTTGTTAAGAAGGCATATAATGTGTTGCTGTTTATTGGTAGGGGGATTGAGTTTTGGAGCCATGAGTCATGCTTCAAGATACTTGTAAGGCTGCACCTGGAGTATTGCGTGCAGTTCTAGTCATCGCATTATAGGAAGGATGTGGAAGCTTTGAAAAGGATTACTAGGATGTTGCCTGTATGGAGGGAAGGTCTTACAAGGAAAGGCTGAGGGAACTGAAGCTGTTTTCATTGGAGAGAAAAAGGTTGAGAGGTGACTTAATCGAGATGTATAAGATAATAGAGGGTTATATAGGGTGGACAGTGAGAGCCTCTTTCCTCGGATGGTGAAGGCTAACACGAGGGGACGTAGCTTTAAATTGAGGGGTGATAGATATAGGACAGGTATCAAGGGTAGTTTCTTTACTCAGAGAGTAGTAGGGCTGTGGAACAGCCTGCCTGCAACAGTAAAAACAGTAAAAGGTGCTGGAAACCAGATTCTGGATTAGTGGTGCTGGAAGAGCACAGCATTTCAGGCAGCATTCGAGGAGCAGTAAAATCGACGTTTCGGGCAAAAGCCCTTCATCAGGAATACAGGCAGAGAGCCTGTAGGGTGGAGGGATAAGTGAGAGGAGGGTGGGAGTGGGAGAAAGTAGCATAGAGTACAATAGGTGAGTGGGGGAGGGGATGAAGGTGATAGGTTGTGGGGGGAGGGACTCGTCGACGTCAAGGGCATTTAAATGAGTATTGGACATTCATATGGATAATAATGGAACAGTGTAGGTTAGATGGGCATCAGATTAATTTTACAGGTCAGCGCAATATTGAGGGCTGAAGGGCCTGTACTGTGCTGTAACGTTCTATATTCTATGTGAACCGAAACTGCAACCCATTCTAAAAGATGAATGAATTAACAGCAATCTACGTTTGTTCAATATGTCATTTCAGTTGCATGACAGTGATCTTTTGCTACAAATTCTGTATCTCCTGTTCCTGCTACCTGCTCCACAGCTACCTGATGAAGGAGCAGCGCTCCGAAAGCTAGTGCTTCCAAATAAACCTGTTGGACTATAACCTGGTATTATGTGATTTTTAATTTTGTCCACCCCAGTCCAACACCAGCTCTTCCACAAGTAGGATTATATTCACTAGACGTTAGAAGAATGAGAGGAATCTCATAAATACCTATAAAATTTCAACAAGGTTGATGGAGGATGGATAGTTTCAATGACCAGGAGTACAGAATCAGGGGCCGCAGTCTAAGTACAAGGGGGTAGTCCTTTTAGGACACAGATGAGTAGGAATTTCTTCATAGAGAGAGTGCTGAGTTTGTGGAGTTTTTTGCCACAGGAAAATGTTGAGACCAAAATATTGAAGCCTTTCAAGAAAGATGTAGGTCTAGTTCTTAAGATGAAAGAAATTGAAGAACATGGCGAGAAAGCAGGAATTGGCTATGAAGTTGGATGATGAACCATGGTCATATTGAATGGCCTACTCCTGCTCCTATATTCTGTTTCTGTGGCAGGAAAAATAGAGGAGCTAGACATTATTTAAATAAAAGAATTTGGAGTTTTCTTTTATGAATCAAGTTCAGTGTAATAGGGAAGGCACATGTAACTTTGGCTTTTATTTCAAAGGGAATGAACATAAAAAGTGTGGTGGTTTTGCTAATACTACACAAGGCACTAGTCCAACCACAACTGGAGTACTGAACATTTCTGGGCCCCTTAATTAAGGAAAGATGTCCTGGCATTGGAGGCATCCTAGAGAAGATTCACAAGATTGATACCAGGTCTGGAGGAACTATCTTATTAAGAGAGGTTAAGTAGATTGGACCTGTATTCATTGGAGTTTAGAATTATGAGAATTGACCTTATTGCAAGATACAAGATTCTTAGCAGTAGATATGAAAAGGTTGATCCACCTTGGGGGACAGTCAAGGATCATAGGGCATAGTCTCAGAATAAGGGGCCTCGTATTTGAATATAGCTAAACTTAGAAACATAGAAAGTAGATGCAGGAGTAGACCATTTGGCCCTTTGAGCCTGCACCACCATTCAATATGATGATGCAATTTTAGCATCCCACTACCGCTTTCTCTCCATATCGCTTGAACCCTTTCATCGCAAGCTCCTTCTGGAATATGTCTGACAAACTGGCTCCAACAGCTTTCTGTGGTAGAGAATTCCACAGGGTTCACAACTCTGAGTGAAGAAATTCTTCCTCATCTCAGTCCTGAATGGCTTACCCCTTATTCTTAGACTGTGACCCCTAGTTCTGGACTTCCCCAACACTGTGAACATTCTTCCTGCAGCTAGCCTGTCCAGTCCTATCATGATTTTGTATGTTTCTATCAGATCTCCCCTCCCTGCTATTCTTCTAAATTCCAGTGAGTACAAGCCCAGTTGATCCAGTCTTTCTTCATATGTTAGTCCTGCCAACCCGGGAATCAGTCTGGTGAACCTCAATAGCAAGGAGATTTCTTTTCTCAGAATCAGGGGAATTCTTTACTATTGAGGGCTGTCAAGGCTGGTTTGTTAAGTATATTCAAAGCTGAGATAGATTTTTAATGAGTAGGAGAATTCGAGCTTTTGGAGAAAAGGCAAGAAAATAGAGATGAGATCAGCCAAGATCTCACTGAATGGGGAGGAGACTCGATCAGCTGAATGATCTACTGCTCCTATGGCTTATGGTGTAGACTTGTACCCAGGAATAGTTAATGATTCACTCCTGCCCTTCTGCCACCATTCCTATTTGTTATATGCACTGTAATCATGATTTAAATTTTGTCTTACTATTTCCTACCTTAATGTTAGTTACCTCCCAGAATTTTGTACACTTGGTATTCAATGAGCTTTCCTATAAACATCTTAAAACTGGTCTGTTCCCTTTACTCCACCATGGGTGGCTGTGCCTTCAGCTATCTAGAGCTCAGTGCCTGAAATCTGAGTTCAATTAATACAACCATAAGAAATAGAAACAGGAGTATGCCATTCAGCCCCTTAGCCTGCTCTACATTCAATAGGATCATTATTGATCTGATCCTTGATTTCTCTACTGATCAAGAATCTATCTATCTTAATGTTAAATATACGCAAGGACTGTTCCCTCTCAACTCTCTGTGACAAATAATTACAAAAATTCTCAATGACTGAAAGAAGAAGTTTCTCCTCCTCTGTTTTAATTGGTATCTCTTTATTCTGAGACGATGCCCTCTCATCTTAGATTCTCCCATGAGGCAAAAATCCTCTCAGCATTTACCCTGTCAAGAACCTTGGGGCGGCACGGTGGCTTAGTGGTTAGCACTGCTGCCTCACCGCACCAGGGTCCCAGGTTCAATTCTAGCCGTGGGCAACTGTCTGTGTGGAGTCTGCACATTCTCCTCATGTCTGTGTGGGTTTCCTCCCACATTCCAAAGATGTGCGGGTCAGGTGAATTGGCCATGCTAAATTGCCCATGGTGTTAGGTGCATTAGTCAGAGGGAAATGGGTCTGGGTGGGTTACTTTTCTGAGGGTTGGTGTGGACTTGTTGGGCCGAAGGACCTGTTTCCATACTGGAGGGAATCTAATCTAATCCCATAAATTTCAATGAGATCACCTCTCATACTTCTAAACTTCCAGCAACACATTCTCGACTCTGCATCTCCAGCATTTGCAGATCTCAATTTCTCCCAACCAGTTTAGCCTTTGCTTATAAAACAATCCTGGGAATCATCTTAGTGAACCTTCTCTGAATTGTCTCTAACAAAATATCATTCCATAAAGGGACCAAAACTGCTTCTCCAGATGTGGTTTACCAGAATCTTGTACAGTTGCAGAATGACTTCCCTACTGGTACACTCCACACCCCTTGAACTAAGGGCCAACCTTCCTGATCACCACCTGCACCTCTGTGCTGGCTTTCTGTGTTTCTTACACTGGTACCTCCAAATCCCTTTGTATTGGAGTTTTTACTATATTTAAATAATACTGTTCTTCTATCCAAAATGAACAATTTCTTATTATCCCACATTATACTCCATTTGCCAACTTTTTACCTACTTAGGCTATTAGGATCTCTCTGCAAACCATTTCCTGATGAAGGGCTTTTGCTCAAAACATCGATTCTCCTGTTCCTCAGACGCTGCCTCACTCTAATCTAAACTCTGGTTTCCAGAATCTGCAGTCCTCACTTTCGCCTGACTCTGTAAACTGTTTGAATGCTCCTTATAATTTGCATTTGCACTGATTTTTTTGTGACATCTGTAAATTTGGTTACAGTACATTTGCTTAGATCCTCCAAGTTGTGATCCCAGTACTGAACTCTGTGGAACCATATAGCCAAGTTGGGCAATCTTAAAAAAACATTCCCACTCACTGCTTACCGATAATTTTCTGTCTTTGCCAATATACTACTCTTATGACATTTTGTTGAACGCCTTTAAATCTGAAATATAACTCGTGTCAGTAATGATGACAGTAACAGCTGCCATCAATTGTCAAAACCTTCAGGGAAGGAGTTCTGCCTACTGTTACCCATACTGGCCTCCACATCAATGTGGTTGGCTCTTAACTGCCCACTGAAACCGCCTGCAAGCTGCTCAATTCAGACATGCCCATAACCTGTGAAAGAGTAATTTACAATAAACCAGATGATGCTGTAAACTGTCAGTAATTTGTAGATTTCCAGCTTCTGTGTAGTTTATGCCATTAAATGTGTAAGCTGCCTTTCTCCTGATGCCCGGGACGTTTTATTTGCGGAAGAAAAATGTTGATAAACGTAGGCCGGTATTGATGCAGTACGCGTGTGTAGAAGGGCAAGTAGAGGATCGCGAGGTATGGGGCGGGGGCGGGACTATCCACTGAGGGTGGGCCTCGCATTGTGACATCATATAGTCAGATATGGGTAGAGCGACGATTAGCCAATGAGAGCTGCAGAGTTGAGTGTAGCCAGTCTGTAGCCGCAGTAGGAGGATTGGTCGCGCGAAAAGCACCATCCACTGTCTTAGTGAGAACGGCAGATTGTATCCCACTGGCTCCAGAAAGGGAAATACTGTATGCCACTGCTGCTGAGGAGACATAGCGTAGCTCATTGCTTCAGTGAGAAAGAAATACTATCTCACTGGAGGGACATATTGTATCCCACTGCCATTGAGGGGAGGGGGCATAGTGTAGCTCACTTCCTCAGTGAGAAGGACATACTGTATCTCTTTACCTCTGAGGGGTATACTGTATCGCATGCCTCTGAGAGAGGAATATACTGAATCCCACTTCTTCCGTGAGGGACATAGCCCACTGATCAGTGAAAGGAACATCGCGTATTACATACTCTGTGAGGATATACTTTATCCCACTTCTTCAGTAAGAGGGATATTGTCCCGTTACCTCAGCGAGAGGGACATGGTATATTCTGCTGCCTCTCCGAGAGGACATTATCTCACTGCCTCAGCGTGAGGCTTACTGTCCCTCTGTCTGAGAGGGGGCACTGCCTCAGTCAGAGGCCAGCGACCCGCGGATTCGCTGAGAAGATCACTGTTCCGCTGCCGCAGTTCTGCTCCATTTCCACCAGATCTTCCCTGCTGTCACAGTTTCCTAATCTGCCGAAGTTCGCTGGTGCAGACCGGGAGAAAGAGGAGGAAGATGCTGCCACTGCTGGAGGCTGGCACCTCTCTGATAGAAAATGCCGTGGAAAGAGTGGTGGAGGGCAGCTTGACATCTACTGTGTTGGTCACTTCAGCTTTTATCTTGAGTGTGGCGTATTTCTCTAAAATGACTTTAAAACAGACCGAAAATCAGAAGGGTGTGGTATGTATGATTTTTTTTAATGTTCTTTTTATTCTTGCTTTTACATTTTGAAAATATCCATTCGGAACAAATAATGGGCATGAAAAAAATGCTGACAAGTTTACTTCATGTCACTTTTTTTTACCCAAGTTATTTCGTGCGTGAGCTAGTGTTCGATCAGAATTATAACGATTCGTTATTTTTTTTTCTAATGCGATCAAAATTAGAATCAAAATTCAAAATGTTTAATTGTGAAATAATAGGTTTGTTATGAATGCATCTTTTATGTTTGAATTAGTCCACTAGTAGCCAGCTATGATGTAATGGTTTCCTTCAGGGTGGACTGTTCGCCGAAACACTGTTGATGCCCATTGCCAAAGTCAGTGTAGGGTTCCACGATTCCTGCTTTGTAGTTTGCCTTTAATAAAAATATAAGGCAAATTGTTTTGTCGTAAGCCCACTTAAAACGAAGAGGGGCAAAATTGGTGTTCGGAGAACTTCATGCAGTTGATGCATCAAAATGAAACTTCTAAAATAAATGAACAATAATAATAGACAACACATTAAAATATTACTGAGAAGATTTGCTGCTCTAGAAAATCTAAGAACACCAATCTTGGGTGTCATTGATTAAAATGGGGGAGATTTACATTTGGGCTTTGCTCATGAGAAGGTAAGATATTCCCTGAAGTGATTGCTAGTAACGAGTGATGTTATGAAACTTTTTAACTGGAACTTAAAACTAGGTATCAAAAACAAAAACAACAGAAGTGTATTCCACCACAACCTATAAGCCCCTGGCCTGGCACATCTCTATACTACTATTGTAACTATGAAATTGAGTGCCCGAATCTTCTTCAATAATGTGTGTGGAGGAGCAACACCAGACTATCTGAGAATTAGATTGGAACCTGGTGAAGTTTTGATGAAGGACAACATGCGTGTTCAATAGCAGGAGCAGATGTTGTACACAGCCAAGTGATCCTGTAAATGACAGTTTGGATTAAAACTTTGCTGTTCTACCACAATAGTTGTGAGCAATTAAAGGACCAAAAGGAGGAAGACAGGGAACCTCCAAATGCATCACAATCCTCAATGACACTTAAACCCAGCCCATGAATGCAAACAACAAGGATAAAGCATTCACAACCATTTTCAACCAGAAGGCCTTGATTGGGTGATCTATCTCAAGTCCGTTTTATGGTCTCCACTGTCACAGATGCCAGACTTTAGTAAACTTGATTCACACCATGTGATGCCAACAAACAACTGATCACACTGGAAATATTAAAGGCTACAAATTCTGATAAAATCCAAAATTCTGGTTGCTCCAGAAGAAGAATGCTCCTATCCAAACTGTCCCAGAATAGCTGCAGCACTGGGTCCAACTGAGAAAGTGGGAAGCTATTCAGCGATGTCTCTTCCACAAAAAGTAGGACAAATCCAACGAGACTAATTACCATTAGTGCGTTCTTGCTTTTCAACACAACAATGGAAGATGTTGGTCACAGAGGGAGTTGCAATGTGATCCCTAACAGAGAATATGGTTCATTTTTTGGATTAAAAATACATTGTTAGCCTAGTGGGCAGGAGGATGTAAAATGTCTCAGATGGACATATTATTAAAGGCAAGACTTGAAGTTGATAAGGCTATTAAAATGATAATTAGAGTGCTATGCAGTGTTAATCTCCACATGATTGCAAGGATAGTGAGGCTTTCCAAAAGGTACAAGTAGGATAGTCCTTATTATGAACAATACAAATGAGAAGACTTGAAAATTGCAAAGTATTCATTCAAAGCATGCTGATTGTAGGGTGATATAATATTAAATGATTTTATCGTATGATCATTGTCCTACTTATGGGGAGATTATTTTCAGTTGTTGAAGGGCATTTATTAGAAAATTAAATACAATTATTTTATGCGTGATAAGTACTATTTGTCTTGATTTGTGAGATTGTGGAATTCACCCACGTGTTATTGGTTGAGGCTGAAACTGCTAATGTTAAAGGTGCAATTGGGTCACTAGGTGTAGCAACAGAATGGGTAAATGTGACCAGAATTATGTGCTTAGATGGTAGATAGATATTAATTTGGGACTGATAGAACATGAAATAGTTCATTTGTGCAATCAATCCATTGTTTTTGATTACTATTTTATAACTTATAAGATTTTGCTTTTTTTTTTCAGAAATACCCACCTTATATTTATTCCGGTATTCCATTTCTTGGACATGCAATTGCCTTTGGAAGAAGTCCAATTGAATTCTTAGAAAATGCATACTGTAAGGTTAGTGCTAATTTCCCTACATTGTAGCACACAAGCTTAGCTTTGAAGCTTCTAAATGCACCAAAAATAGGAATTGAAATGGATACATAAAATAAAACTTGATGCACTGTTAGTGTGGTAGTCACCATTTTGAAATGTGAAAGAACAGCACCAGTAATTCATTTATTCTTGCACTAGTCTTTTTCTTTCTGCAGTACAATTAATGAGCAATTTACCAAAGTCAGCTTCACACTTCATTCTTTTTGCCAGGTGTTGTAATAATGTTCCCATGAATGGTCTGTAGAGCGTGAGCATGTCCTAAAACGCTTAAAACCCATGTTTAATTCATGTATTGCCTACTTGACCCCATGTGCTTACATGTAATATGAATAAACGTGCATTTCTGAGCAGAAAGGTTGGAGTAGACTCCTAATACATGTATGGCATTTCTTTGCAAAAAGAGGGAAGTTGACTTAAATGCCATGATCCATTATATTTGTATTCCTTACTTCTTCCCTCCACCCCTGAGAACTGGGCATAATAACGTTAATTGTGCATACGGTTCCAGTTCCTCTCATTACATGGTTTTTGTTATTACTAAAGTAGAGCAAAATATTTATTAACTAGCACCTATGGGACCAGGAGTGTGCCGGTTCACCAAATATTCTGGTTAATCAATGTAAAAACACATACTAAGCAATACATCGGATATACACATCACTATTATACTTTACTTACAGCATAAATCACTTAAGTAATAATGCACATTTGCCTTAAATAAAACTTACAGGCAAAGAGCCTTCTTACACCCTTAATTGACTACTCTGACGTCGCAATAATGCAGTAAACTTCTGGTATTTTAGATATATAAATTTTGCTGGTTCATTGAGCGTGCTGGTTTATAAGGTGCTGGCTAAAATAAAGTTTTCTGTAAATGGTTTAAACCCTTGCATAGAATATTGGATTTTGAAATGAAGATTGCACTATGGGTCTAGGTGGGGAGATGGAATGTTGAACAAAGGTCTCTACCTATCAAACTTTTTGTGCCAAATATTATTTGAATTGTGTACTCCTTTAAAACTATTAAAACTTTTAATGAGAAATGTAAATTTCCAAAGATATAGCACAATAAACTTGTTTACATTGTAAGACCGGATGATAATCTAGTATTTATATTTACATTATTAATTCCGATTTCAAGGATGAAATTCCTCTGCTGTGGACTTTCAGTGGACTGAAAGCATTCGCAAAACTGTTATTCCTAAATTTATTTTTGTAATGTTCCTGTTATCCATCTTTATGTTTAGTTAATATATAACTGTGTCTACTTCACATATTTGCCTTTCTACTGAATAGGATTTATACTAATTGCTTAATCATTTAAAGTTTAGCTGTCATATTCTTTAAGGCTGCTTTTCTAATACATTTCTACAGAGACCAAGTTGAAGCTTTTTGTCTTTTACTCAACAGGACTAGGATGCAAGAAACTGAGTTGGTGGAGAATAAGAATGATAATTTTTATCACATAACAATAAAGTGTTGATAGGTTGGGCCTTATCTTGGTAATGCAGTAAGAACAGTTGATGGCTAACCCTATCTCTCAAACCAGGCTCTGATTGGTCAGGGTGTTGCCGTGGGAATGTAGCAGAGATTGGCAGACTCCATGACTCATTTTATCCCAATGAGAAAGCTTCAACAAATCTATGAATTGTCTTTGCCTATGCCAAACAGGGTTCTGTGTTTTAAAATGTGTAACTTCTAGCATGTGCAATTCCATCACATTGGGAGCACAATTAATACTCTTAAATTGGTTTCTGTTGTAATTCTTAGCACAGTCAATTTTATTAAATAAATGTTCAACAGTGGAATCACATGTATTGTTGGACATTGTCAACCATCTTCTGCAGAGTACAATGATTGGCACACTGCCCACCACTAATGATCAATGGGATGTGTAGTTTGATGTGATCTGCCAGTAACTGGGCCATGCAACCGACATACCTGGCATCAAACTGGCATTGCAACTCATGTATCGGATTACTAAGTTGTGAGAAAGGAAATATTTTTCGCTTGATGGCAATATCCTTAATGGAGAAAAGCACTTGAGTTTGGTTGCAAAGTAGTAGCCTGGGACAACTGGCTTCACTGCTCTTCAAATCTTTGAGATGTACTCCTTCAAATGCTGCCATAATGTCCAGGGCAGTCAGTCTCAGCTTGTTTCTGGAAATCAGCTCTTTTGTTCACGTTTGGACAAAGGCTGTAATGTAATTTGGAACTGAGTACTTGGCTAAGCATTGCTGTGCACGTTATTGATGAGAAATTTCCCACTGACAGCACTGTCGATGACTCCTTCCATCAGTTTGTATAAACTACAACTAATGATCTGATTCCAACCTGTACTTCTTGTAATTGTTTCTGTCATTGATATCCATACATGGCAGCAATGTCCGGACACTTTTATTCTTTGTAAGTTATTCCTGTAGATATTTCTGAAGTTATGTATAAAGTTAAAAATGTGGAATTAATTCTGAAATATTACACAATATGAGATTGACTTGTAATGAGTCACCCTGGTGCTGCCATTCTTAATTATTACCTTTCAAGGTTCTGCCCAAGCTAATACAATTTGTTTTTGCCAAGTATTCCATACACTCTGAATTTATTAATCATATTTTTGTACAAATGGATAGTATATCTTTAGGTAATCCTGTTGGTTTTGTGTAGTCTAATCCCACTAACCAACATTGTAACTTTCGATCCACATAAAATCCATCTGTCGTGCCTGGTTTCATCCAGTTAATTTGGTACTGATTCCATGGAATGCTGTCAGCTATTCATAGTTCACCTGGGTAATGGCTAATGCTGGCAGTTGTCAAGCTGATTGCAACATTGTCAAGTTGCACCCGATTTGAAAATTTAACACATCAGTGTGTTGTGTTGTAAACATTAGATGCAGTTTTAAATTGCATCTTCTGAATTTTTAGAAGTTGCTGTTTTAAAATAAGATGAATGTGAACAAACAGAGTTGGAAAACCAGGTTTATATTTAATTGGAGTGCATGCAGACAATTATTAAACTGCAATTACGAGAATGTATTTTTTGAAGATAGAGTAATGTGAATTAATTTGATTATTTATTTTTATAGCATTTCTTAATCCATATCACTCTTTTTGTTTTTGAACAGTATGGTCCAGTGTTTAGTTTTACAATGGTTGGAAAGACATTTACCTATTTGCTGGGGAGTGACTCGGCAGCTTTGCTCTTCAACAGTAAAAACGAAGACTTGAATGCTGAGGATGTTTACTCCAGGCTGACAACACCAGTGTTTGGCAAAGGAGTTGCTTATGATGTCCCAAACCCTGTGCGTATGTTCGAATGTTGTATAGCAAATATGATGCAAGTAACATGCTAGAATCTCAAGCCCACCTTGTAATTAATTTATTCATTTGTTTTGTATAGTTTTGCTTTGCTTTTGAGATAATGCTTGTTGCCAGTTTAGTTTTAGTAGTCCATGAACATCACTTTCCGCATGGTTTCAGTAATTGTTGAATATGAAACCAGCCTCATTAAAGAGGTAATTAAATTATGAGTGTGAATTGAAGATAGTTGTAGGTTACAGGAAGATATCAATGGGTCGGTCAGATGGACAGACCAGTGGAGATGGTATTTTACTCTGATAAGTGTGAAGTGATGTACTTGTGGAAAAAGAAACAGGATAAGGAAGTATTTAATGAATGACAGGACACTGGGTAGTTTAGAGGAACAGTAGAAGATTATTCACATATCCCTGAACTCAGTAGAGCACATGAATAGGATAGTTAAGAAAACATATAGGACACTTGCTCGGTGCAGACTTGATTGGGGCAAAGGGCCTTTTCGGCGCTGTATGAATCAATGAATTGCACCAAACTGAAACTTCTTTTTCCCCAGTTTCCTGCAGAACAATTAATTCTTGTTACAAAAGAGCTAGTAAATGATCCTAGACTTCGGTCATATTTATAGTCACATAAGCAAGATGCTAGAATAAATAGAAATTGCAGGATAGAAAACAGCAAGTCTGACAGTGTCATTGAACAGAAAGCAAAGTTAATGTTTTGCATCCAGTGACCCTTCTTCAAAATTGATTGTAGCTAGGAAATGTTACATAAGCTAAGGAAGGGATTGGGGTAGGGGGAAGGAGTAAACAATTGGTGGAGATGGAGCCCAGGGGAGAAGAAAACAATTGGACAGACAAAGGAAGGTCCTCGGATGCTGCCTCATCTGCTGTGCTTTTCCAGCACCACTCTAATCTAGACTCAAAGATAAAGGTCAACCTGGGAGAATGAATAGCTGCGAATGGGTGACATTAGTTGCTGACAATGGGACAATGACCTGGTCCCACAAACAACCCTACTGCCTGGAACTTTGCTGTACCAAATAGCAAACAGCAACTGACTTGCAATCGCAGAGATGTAGAGATTTTTATACACCCTGTTCAGAGACGCTATAACTTTTTAAGCTGATGGGACTTGAACCCAAGCCTTCTAGCTCAGAGGTAAGGACACTACCATTGTGCCACAACAGTTCCCATCCCAGAGATGTATACTTCAGCAATTCACAAAGCTTATATTTCAGTCATGTTCTAAAGATGGGTAGTTCAGCTGCTAATAGCCCATCTTGGTGGTCTAATTGGAAGGTGATTAAGCTAACAGCATAGCTTTGTCTTATCCAGAAACTAGGTGAAAAGGTATTTGTAAAAGCATGAGCAGCCATTTTAAATAATGGGTTTTGAGATTTCTCTTTACCAAAATATGACTGGAGGAGATGACTCATCTTCAAGCCATTCATGTCAGTTTGGTTTGGAACATTCATAAAATGGGGTTCAGAAACTTCTGGATATATGATCATAGCATCAGCTATTTTGAGTCAAGCAAGGTTGTTTGTTTTTAAAAGAATCAAGTTAAACACAGAAATAAAAATGTAAATAGTTTTCTTTGAGATTTCTTTTCATTCCTTCTGGCCATGACATTAGGATTCTAATAACTGATCATTCAAATGTGCTTGATCGCTGCTAAACATACTCGGAAACAGCCACTGCATATAAGAAATACTTCCAAATCTTTTGGTTCATGCATGCCTACCTTCCATTACAAGTTAATTCCCTGAGTTGCAGTTTTGCAGAACTTTTATGTAACATCATCTCTGTCAGATCTGTGTTATCATCCTTTGTGTCAGCATCAAAACATTAATGTCATACTTTATTTGATGATGTTTCTCAGCTGACTTGATATTCCAGTAATAGCCAGAATCTATCTCCAATGATTCTCAGCTCAGTCAATTTATTTTGAATGACATTGCTTGAACTTTCATCAGGAAAATGGTAGAAATGATTAACTTGTAAAAGATATCACTTTTATAGTTATTAATTTTGCTAGCCGGGTGATCATTGAAGATGGAAGGCACATGACACCAGGTCATAGTTCACCAGGTTTATATAAAATTACAGGCTTTCGGAGCACTCCACCTTCGTCCCTTCACCGGTATGACATGTGACTTCTGACTTTGTCGTCCCTAGTCGACACATCCACGTCGCCATTTAAGACGCTTCTGATAAAAGGTGGTGGAAGCTGAAAGCCTAACTAATCCATCAGCCTGTCTGCTTCCATTTTCATTTTATTTGAAAACATTATTAAATCTTTAATGGGATGTAATACATTGTGGAAATAGGCATTGTGATTTTGATATAATTAATGTTGTTTGTATCTTGATCCCGATCTCTGATTTGAGAGCCAAGTTTTTCCTCCTCTTCAGTTACTTCAGTGCTTGCTAGCCAAAACTAAATGAAATTATGGGAATCTCACAGTGTGACAGCCTTTATTCTATGCTAACTTTTCAAGAGAGCTGTCATGTTTTGTCCGACATGCCTTTTTGTCCATAACCCTATAAGTTCCTCATCCTGAAGTAATTATTCATTTCCTTTTAAAATCATGTAAAAGCTCCCACCACCTTTTCAAGTCTTCCTGATTTAGAATCCCGCTGTTGAGTGAAAACATTTCATCTTGTCTCCCTCTAAATCCTAAAATGAGTTTGAACCCATGGCCTCAGATATTGGTCTCCTATATTACTTATAATAATACTGTATTTTTTCCTCTCTACTCTGTAAAAACCTTGAAAACCATTATTAAGTTATCCCTTACCTTCATCTGTTCCAAGGAACAGGGTCCTAATTTTTCCAAACGCTGTTCGAGTTTGAAGTCCCTGATCTCTTGCAATATTCTGATAAACACTAATCTTAACATAGAAGAATACAGCGCAGTACAGGCCCTTGGGCCCTCGATGTTGCGCCGATCCAAGCCCACCTAAACTACACTAACCCACTATCCTCCATATACCTATCCAATGCCCTCTTAAATGCCCATAAAGAGGGAGAGTCCACCACTGTTACTGGCAGGGCATTCCATGAACTAACGACTCGCTGAGTGAAGAACCTACCCCTAACATCAGTCCTATATCTACCCCCCCTTAATTTAAAGCTATGCCCCCTTGTAATACCCGACTCAATACGCGGGAAAAGGTTCATACTGTCGACCCTATCTAACCCCCTAATCATCTTGTACACCTCAATCAAGTCACCCCTAAACCTTCTTTTCTCTAGTGAAAACAGCCCCAAGTGCCTCAGTCTTTCCTCATACGATTTTCCTTCCATACCAGGCAACATCCTGGTAAACCTCCTCTGCACCCGTTCCAATGCCTCCACATCCTTCCTATAGTATGGCGACCAAAACTGCACACAATATTCCAGATGCGGCCGTACCAGAGTCTTATACAACTGCATCATGACCTCAGGACTCCGGAACTCAATTCCTCTACCAATATCTTTGTCATTTCTAAAGTTTTTTACATCTTTCCTGAATTTTGTTACTTAGGATTGTCACAAAATTTCAAATCAGGTAACTATTGCTATGTGCCTTTGGTATCATTAAACATAAGAAAGAGAAGATGGGAATGAGAAGGTCTTGGCAAGCTTGGCTAATTCAGCAGTGAAGGTTCATTCGATTGATCCTGAGCATAAAGGGATTATCTTATGAGGAGAGGTTGAGTAGCATGGACCCATACTCATTGAAATTTAGAAAGGCTGAGAGGAGACCACAATGAAGGAAAAAACAAGATTCTTAGAGGGCTTGTCAGGATAGATGTGGAAAGGTTTTTCCCCTTCTGGGTGAACCGAGAACCCGAGTATAATCTCAAAGTAAGGGATTGCACATTTAAGACAGAGTTGAGGAGGAAATTCTTCTACAGAATTCTTTACTGCACAAGGCAATCTCACTGAGGCTACAGTTTGCTCATGTGGCATGTGCCGGAGGTGCTGTAGCTCGGATGGCATTCTGTTGTACCAGGATGGTTTAAGAGCAGAGGCACCTGAGGACAGAGTAAATGAAGTATTACTCTGCCATTACCTTCACATGGGAGTGGCCAGCAGTTTATCCAAAATAGGAAATGTTTAAACTTTGAGGCAAAATACATTCCCCTCACAGTTGCTTAAGAAGAAGCTGTTCCAAGTTTAGAGGATAATTTCTTTATAGCATTGACTTCTTTTCGTAAATGAAAGTTGCTCTGATATTCCTTCATCAGTTTATTGTTGTTACTTTCTTGTCTTACAAGATATTCTTGGAACAAAAGAAGATGCTCAAAACTGGTCTGAACATTGCTCAATTTAAACAGTACATCTCTCTGATTGAAGGGGAAACCCATAAGTATTTTAAACGCTGGGGTGATAGCGGAGTTAAAAGTAAGTATTCAGATATTTCATCCTCATAATTGTGCACAAAGTGCCAAATTGTGAATTTTGATCAGTGAAGTTATATTGCAATTTTGATAAAAATTTGAAGGCCATGTGTATTTTCTAAAATCTATGCAATTATCAGCACATAACTTGTCTGATACTGAAAGAAACCCATGTGTAATTTCACAGGTCACTGAGCAAATATAATACTGAGCATAGCAAACTTTGAAGATCCCATTTTATTGCTAGGTCTGTACTTCATTTGATGATCTTACTCATTTGGCATAGTCATAGAGTCATACAGCATGGCAACAGACTCTTCAGTCCAACTCGTCCATGTCAATCTTATCCTAAACTAAACTAGTTCTATTTGCCTGTGTTTGGCCCACATCCCTCTAAACCTTTCCTATCCATGTACATATCCAAATGTCTTATAGATGTTGTAATTGTACCCACCTCTACCACTTCATCTAGCACCTCATTCCATACATGTACCATCCTCTGTGTGAAAAAGTTACCTTTCAGGTCCATTTTAAATTTTTCCCTTCTCGTCTTAAGCCCATACCCTATAGTTTTGGAGTCCCCTACCCTTGGAACAAGACCTTATCTATTCCCAACTTGGCTAATGTCTATTTAAACCAAGCAATATGAATTTTGATGCAAAGCTAAATTGTTCTTGGCTGTGGCTACTTCAGAAGTTTCTCCTAGCATGCCAGATTCTGGTATCCTAATTTATGCCCTATGATTGTATACTTGGATGAGATATTAACAAAGGACAAAAAGCCAGTAAAACATGTGAATGATCTTCAGTGTTTTTGGGTTTTGTGGCACAGTTGGCAATGTTCCTACTTCTAGGCCAGCGGGTTCCAGGTTCATGTCCCATTTGCCTCAGAGGTGTCATAATCTGTTTGAACAGGTTGACTTAAAATACCTTTAAATATGTTCCACACTCTTTCCTGACAATTTAAAATTGAGTATCACACCTGAGAAAACAAAGAAACAAGGTTTTATTTCACTTCTGAACCTAAATATTGCTCTTGAGTGAATTTATCAATCTCAATTCAAGAGCAGTTCAACTTGGACCTCACCTCCTACTCATTGAAGACTAAACCCACATTTTGCCATTTAAGTGACATTGATTCACTTCAACAGCAGAATAGTATGCATTATGTATTGAGCATGATCCTTTTACAATAACATACCAACCAATTTTACATATGTAATACCATGGAATACCTACCAGCTTAGAACATAGTGCTTAATGCTTGTTGCTGACAAATGAGTGCAATTTTTTTTAGGCTGTAGTCATGAATGGTTAACATAAGCAACAAGCTCTGACATTAATTAAATCTTGAAAGAGACTTTTAAAAACTCATCCAGAAAATCTGATCATCCTATCTTTTTATGTTTTGCACAGAAAGGCACACTCTGATTTTTGTTTTGCCATAACTTCCTCCACAATGATTTCCTGCCAGAGCTGAAAATGTGTTGCTGGAAAAGCGCAGCAAGTCAGGCAGCATCCAAGGAGCAGGAGAATCGACGTTTCGGGCATGAGCCCTTCTTCAGGACTCATGCCCGAAACGTCGATTCTCCTGCTCCTTGGATGCTGCCTGACCTGCTGCGCTTTTCCAGCAACACATTTTCAGCGCTGATCTCCAGCATCTGCAGTCCTCATTTTCGCCACAATGATTTCCTGCCAGCCGAGCAACTTGAACTGTTTTGAAGCTTGACAGACTAGCAGCCACAAAAAGCAAACATAAACATTCTGATTAATTATTGAATTGTTTGGTTGGATATCATCATGTAATTTGTTTACAAATTCACAGGAACAAAATGGTTACTACTTAACAGAGTGTCTGTTCCTATGCCAATATAGCTGGTGTATTTGAAACATTGTAAGATTAGTAGAAATAGTCTGTGATGGGCCATAGCCATCTCTCACCATGAGAGAAAATTATTGTATTCGGGAATCGCCTCCTTAAAGTTCACTAATTTAATATTGTTTTACTTTACTGCCATTAATAAAGTAGGTCACTATACCTATTAAAAGTTGACTTTTCCAGTCTTGAAGACCCTCTTGTGACCCAGTCCCTGTTTTCGTCCTGTGGTCTTACTTTTACTGTCCCTGGTCCATTGCTAGTACTCAGAAAATTCCTGATGAAGGGCTTTTGCCCTTGGATGCTGCCTGAACCACTGTGCTCTTCCAGCGCCACTAATCCAGAATCTGGTTTCCAGCATCTGTAGTCATTGTTTTTACATCATTGCTAGTACTCGGCATTTCACTTGTATCTCCTGCTCTACCTGCGACTTGCCTTAGCGTCAGTATATCTTCTCCTAGCTCCTTTTTGAAAATGAATTCATGGGATGTGGGTGTCACTGACTGGGCCAGCATTTATTGCCCTTGATAAGATGTTGGTGAGCTGCTGCCTCGATTTGCTACAACCTATATGGTGACGGGAGACTCACAATGATTAGATTAGATTAGATTCCCTACATGTGTTAGGGAATGAACTCCAGGATTTTGACCCAACAGCACTGAAAGAACGATAATATATTTCCATGTTAGGATGGTGAGTGGCTTCGAGGGGACCTTGCAAGTGATGATGTTCCATGTAACTGCTGTCCTTGTCTCGATGGTAGCAGTTTTGGGTTTGGAAGGTACTGTCTAAGGAGCCTCTTTCCACCTTCCTCTTACTCATATCCATTGCCAATGCTACTTTAGCTGCTGTTTTAATTCCATTACATTCTGCACTTGCAATGAATTCCTGATCTCCATCTAGTTCCAGACATTGGTCAGTATTGTACAAACAGTCCTGGGACTTCACTGGCTACCTGCAGTACCAACCTTTGCCACAAGATGGAATCTTATCAAAACAATCATGACTGCAATTTAATATTATTTAAATTTTTATTGCTTTTTTTATTTTTATGTTTATTCTAAAGATTATTTTGCTATTGAATGTCAGCGTCTAAAATGTGCAGCATTTACTAAAGTAGCTCTGTATTCCTTTTATGTTTATTAATTTATTTTGTTTGCAAGTTACATCAGTGAGCAATGCTCAGTACTCATGATATTCTTTCATGGGATATTCTTTCATGTCATTATCAAGACTATTATTCATCTCTAATTGTCCTTGAACTGAGTAGCTTAGTCAGCCCTTTCACTGGTCATTTAAGAGTCTTTGTGAGTCTGGTGTCATATGTAGGCCAGACCGTGTGAGGATGACACATTCCCTCGAGGATATTAGAGAACCAGAAGAGTTTTATGAAAATTGATGATAGTTTCACGGCAGCAATACTGAGACAAACTTTAAATTTTGCATCTTAATAAATGGATTTAAATTCCACCAATTCCTGTGATGAGATTTTAACACCTGTCCCCAATGTACTAATCTGGATGAATACAATCAGGATTGGTAGTCCAGTGACACAAAGCCAAGTTTGGTTTCTCTGGGCAAGAAATGTCCTAACTCAACTTTTACATAAGATCCCATAGAAATCAACGTTTCATTTAAAGTCGTGGTTCACAGGACCAGGGGCACACTTTAAATGAGGATTTGTTCAAAGCCAAAGGGGTATGAATCTGCAAGCATGGGGTGAGATGTGGAGATGGATATTGCTTTTTAAAGTGTTGAATTTAGCGCACTTGACGTTTTTATGGTGAGAGCTGGCAAATTGTTGATTGTAATGATTAAAATTTCAGGCTTTTAGGATTCCAAATACCTCCAAGCATTACCTCCAAGTAAGGCTTTTGATTAGCTTTCGTTATGGGAAATGTTACATCCAAAAGATCCAGATGTGCTTGTATTAATACCAGTATATTATTTCCTAGCATAAAATGTTAGAACTTAAAACACATTTCTTATTTAAAGACTCTGTTATTTGCTCTCTCATTTTATTTTTTAGATTTGTTTGAGGCTTTGTCAGAGCTGATCATTTTAACAGCTAGCAGTTGCTTACATGGGAAAGAGATACGAAACCTGCTGAATGAACAGATTGCACAGCTCTATGCTGACCTCGATGGTGGATTTACCCATGCTGCCTGGCTTCTTCCTGGTTGGTTACCTCTTCCCAGTTTTAGGTAATGAATAGGAGGCAAAGTGGCAAAGCATGACCCCTTAATCAAACAATAATTGTTTAGAAAAAGTTAAATGAGAATTCCCATGTTTAAAACTGTAATATTGTGTGTGTCTTAAGTTTACTATGTATGCTTCCTTGTGAATCTTCTGTAGCATTTCTTATCAAATGATTACACTGTTCTAAAAGAACAAAAACAAAATACACTTCAGAATATAATCTGTTAGGCTAGTACATAGTGCTTATATACCAGCTTATTTTTTTGGGCGGGGGGGGTGGGGTGCTGCTGCCAGCCTGAGCTAGTCCCTGGTAAGCAGAAAATATGTACCAAAGGAGGAAGAAGAAATACCAAGTTCTAAAATGGCATGTAGAGCTAGAACATTTGGCTGAATGCAGCTTGAGATATTCTTAATTAGTCGGATTTATGCAAATTGATTTTGCATCATGTTTTCGATTAATGTTTTCTAGCTGGCACATGTGTACTTTTGTCATCTTATTAAGCTTTGTAAAAGTTTTGTATACTTTTTTTATTCTAAATCATCAAAACATTCCTGTCTTTCTGGATAGGCGGAGGGACAGAGCGCATCGAGAAATCAAGAATATCTTCTTTAAGGTAATCCAGAAACGCAGGGGTTCAAGTGAGAAGGAGAATGACATATTGCAGACCTTATTGGAGGCCACCTACAAGTGAGTGTTATGGCCAAGTATGGAAGGATGAATAAATTCTTCTCTTTCCATTCTTGTAGTTGGAATAACAAAGTTTGAATTTTTAAAAAGTAGTGCTTTCCAAATCAATATTGCTGTGATTATCTTCAACCGGTAATTGGATATGTTGTGGAGAAAGAATTTGCATTGGTCTAGAAAAGCAGTTGGTTAAATGACTGTATATGTTGGAGATCTGAAGCAAAAACAGAAATTGCTCAAGAAACTCAGCAGGTCTGATTGCGTCAGTGGGGAGAAAGCATTGTTAATGCTTTGAGTCTGGTGACTGTTCATTAGAATAGTCCTGATTAAGAGTCATCTGACTGGAAATGTTAACTCTGCTTTCTGCAGGTCAGGCAGCATCTAGGGAACAGAAGATTCGACGTTTCGGGCACATGCCCTTCTTCAGGAATCTTCCTGAAGAAGGGCATGTGCCCGAAACGTCGAATCTTCTGTTCCCTAGATGCTGCCTGACCTGCTGTGCTGTTCCAGCAATAAAGTTTCAGCTTTGATCTCCAGCGTCTGCAGACCTCACTTTCTCCTAACTCTGCTTTCTCCCTACAGATGTTGTCAGATCTGCTGAGTTTCTCCAGCAATTCCTGTTTTTGTATTAGAAGTTATTAATTAGCTCTTATAAAGAGCAGGCATGATGTTGTGAATAGACTCTTCTGTTCTCTGTAACTATGTGGAAAGCAGCAACCTTGCACCCACTACAACCTAATTATGTTGAGTACATTCTGGGGGACTTTTGTTTAAGAGCAGCCTCCTAGTCTGCTCCTTCCAGCTAAGGAAAATATGTTATATATTTCATTTGTTTCCTGCTAAATCACTGCAATTCACTTTGTTGTATGTTTTCCAGGGATGGTACCCCTCTAACTGATGATGAAATTGCAGGCTTGCTTATTGGCCTGCTGTTGGCAGGGCAACATACTTCCTCCACCACTAGTGCCTGGATGGGATTTTTCTTGGCTAAAGACAAAGAGCTTCAGGAACGTTGCTATGCAGAGCAGAAAACTGTGTGTGGAGAGGATTTGCCACCACTACACTATGATCAGGTACATGCCTGACCTGATCTGTGAAATGCAGAAAGATTTGTAAGCAATGACTGTTTAGCAGATGAAAGGCTAAATACACATTGAACAACTGCCTCTGTGCATTTATGCTTGCATTTTAACATAACAGATCTCTCTTGGATTATTGTAGTTTTGTCTGGGGAAATGGACATCATACATAGGTGGATCCATAACATCTGATTTTCTACCCATTTTTAAAAGGAAAGAATGCTCATATTACTTGAGTGTCCCTAAAACTTGCCCTTTGTTACTTTCATATTTTATTAATTTGTTTTCCTGCTCAAAAGTGAAGAGTGGAACACAGAAACACAGAATATTGAAAATAAGAGCTGGAGTAAGTCCTTCGAACCTGTTTCACCATTCAAAATATTCATAGCTGAGCATCTCACTCAGTACCCTGTTCCTGCTTTCTGCTCATATGCTTTGGACAATTTAAGATTATTCCATAATCATTTGTAGATTTATACTGTATGAAACATGGCCACATTCCTTTTATTAATCTATCCCAAATTAAACCAGCAAATCTCTTTAATCTTAAAGCACTGCTGTTAATATTTCTATTTCCACTTTTATACTGGCATAACTACTGAATTCTGAAACCTGTTCAGAGATATTATTAAACCTCTCTGGAGTAGGTGGGAATTGAACCCAGAACTCTTTGTCTGGAGGTAAGGATATTAAAGTAATCAGAGTCCTTTCCTTCTGAGCCATTTTAGACTTGGGGATTTGATTAGAGAAATTCAATATAGAACCCAGTAATTTTCTTTGTTTTGAATTGTCCTTTAAATTATTTCATTGAATCAGTGCCTTGAATAGATGGTAATTATTGTAGCAGGAACCTGAGCAAGCATTTGCAACTTGGGAGTGATCCATTAATCCTCTGTAAATGTTTTGCAAACCATACTTTTTCTTTCTTAAGATGAAGGGAATCTGTTAAGAGGAAAGGTTAAGTAAATTGAACCTATACCCATTGGAGTTTGGAAGAATGCAAAGTAATCTTACTGAAACTTCTAAGATCTTGGGGACACTTGGCAGGTTTGATGCTGAGGGAATGTTTTCCCTTGTGGCAGAGTTTAGAAGATAGTTTAAAAATATAGAGTTTTTTTTACTATATACAGTTAGTCTGTGGAATTCTCTTCCCCAGAGAAAGGCGGAAGCTGGGACCCTTGAATATATTTCATGCAGGCTTTGTTAAATAGACTTGATTAAGAGTCTAGGATTACTTGGGGCTGGTAGAAAAGTGGAATTGAGGCCACAATCAAATTAACCATGATCTCATCGAGTGATGGAGCAGGCACAAAGCCAAATTAGCTTCTCCTACTTTTAGTTTTACGTTCTTTCATACAATTGTAAAAGAAACTGGTAAAATTAATAATGGTCAAGGTCTGGCCTGGATTAGATTTACTGCTGCACAGTCAACATTGTGCTTTTTGATTTATTTGTAGCTGAAGGACATGAACTTGTTGGATCGCTGTTTAAAAGAAACACTGAGGCTCCGTCCTCCAATAATGACAATGATGAGAATGGCAAGAACACCACAAGTATGTAAAGAGCCTGAAGGAACAGTACCAATACAATTGGTATTGATTTTTGATTAGAAATGTCATCATGGATTTTGTGGAGCTGAGAGCTACTGTACTTCTGATTGTGTGTTTTTCAACTTGTGATTCTGTTCAGAAAAAAAGTCAAATATTTGCTAACAACCACAAAGCTTTTCAGTAGATTTACTGGCAGTTGATTGTTTGCATCAAAGAACAAGTTAGATACATACTAACGTCAAGTGATAACTCTGTGAACAGGTGTAACCAACAATTATTCTCCACCATTGCGCCCTTTGGATCAATCAATCAGGATTGAATAATTAGAGCGTTTTCTGGATTATCCATTGTTCTGTGTTAGTAACTAAAATGGCCCCGGGTTCTATACTGAGTCACTAGGGTGGCAATGACACTTTGCAATTGGCTTCAGTGTTCAAAGGGTGGGAAAGATCAACAATATATCACTTGATGTTTGTGTTTGGACATATTTGTTGCTGCTTCACAGTAAACCTTATCCTAAATTACCATTATATACTTTGATGACAGTTTCAATTTGCAAGCAAATGATATTAAGTATCTTTTGCCTTAATTTGATCCAAATCTATTAACTGTTCTCCTCTTGCCATCTTTCTCCTTACTAATTCTGAGTTTAATTTGGATAGACAATTTTTTTGAGGTGCTTACACTGTTAGTCAATTAAGGATCAATAAGGCCTTAATTTGTTATGAAAAGCCATTATTTTTGTGCAATTGAAATACTTAGCAAGATTATTAATTAATTATGAACATTTTCATTCAATATTCTACCACTCTTTACTTCTAATTAGCAATTATATGAATGAGCTGAGAAATATTTGTAATCCTGAGCTTTAATTACTTCACAGACTGTAGCTGGTTACACTATTCCTCCTGGTCACCAAGTGTGTGTGTCTCCTACTATCAACCATAGACTTCAGGATACCTGGACTAACAGGCTTGATTTTAACCCAGATCGCTTTCTCCAAGATAATCCAGCAGCCCTGCAGAAGTTTGCATTTGTACCTTTTGGTGCAGGTAGGCCTTATTGGTCTCGAGTGTTTTGTGAAACTTGATAAGATTAGATTCCCTACAGTATGGAAACAGGCCCTTTGGCCCAACAAGTCGACACTAACCCTCTGAAGAGTAACCCACCCAGATCCATTCCCCTATATTTACTAATGCACCTAACACTGAGCAATTTAGCATGGCCAATTCAGCTGCACATCTTTGGGTTGTGGGAGGAAACCGGAGTACCTGGAGGAAACCCACGCAGACACTCGGAGAATGTGCAAACTCCACACAGTCACCTGAGGCTGGGATTGAACCCAGGTCCCTGGTGCTGTGAGGCAGCAGAGCTAACCACTGAGCCAGTGTGCCACCCCAAGAAAACAAAAGCGATGGTTATCATACAGAGATTTAAATCTCTGGGCAGAATAACTGGAGTAGATAGCTAATGAACTAATATACTGTAATATTTTGGTTTATGTTGGCCCATCCTATTGATTTATTCCATATAGGAAACTCTTAATCCTAGAATGAACTTTTCAGATGATAATGGCAGAGCAGTCATAGAATCCCTACAGTCTGGAAGGAAGCCCATCAAGTTTGCATTGACCCTCCGAAGAGCATCCCACCCAAACCCAGACCTCAGCCTTTCCCTGTAACTCATTAATAGCTAATCTGCCTAACCGGCACATCTTTGGACTGTGGAGGGAAACCAGAACACCCAGCAGAAACCTATGTGAGAGTGTGTAAACGCCACACAGACACTCACTTAAGGTTAGAAGCAAGCCTGATTCCCTTGCACTGTGAGGCAACAGTGCACATCACTGAGCCACCTGCTACTGGATCAAAATTAACAAAGGATCAGGAAACTAATAAACCTTTTTTTTATAGATCAACCTTCCTCCTAACTGACTTATCACCAGATTTTTTCCCTTTATGAAAGTGCATTGTCAACTTCAGTAGCATGTCTGACTTTTCCCTCTTATTGTTTAGGTGCTAATTTGTAACACCTTAAATGAACAATCTGCTTAAGTAAATTCCTTTACAATCTTGCAACATATGTCATTGTTCAGAAATAAAATCAAGCCCAATTTTGTTTTTTTTGAAATAACATCAGTTCCTGACTCACTAAATTGGTTGCTGCAGTAGAGGCAAGAATGAGGAGCAGCGTAAATAGGCAGAAGGAATAAGGCTGGATCCTGGGGATAATGTTAGAGGCACAATTTGAGAATGAGGGAGAACGGGGAAAGAAATGACTGCACCTTGGTATGCCCATTTGGCTAATGTAATGTCATACTCAGACCAAGTGAATTACTAATGTTTACTACACTTTTAGTATCAGATGCTAATCACCCAATCCACTCATTTGACTTATGCAATATTTTCTTCTAATTCAGTACATTACCTTATTTGCTCTTTTTTAAATCAGCAGGTAAAGCATGTTAATAATGGTTTCATAGAGTAACCCTAGATCTTATAGTTTTTGGTTTATTTTTAAATCCATAAGTAATCCAAAGTATCATAAATCACTAAGGAAGTTCAGCTATTGTCTTAATAGTTTTATTTATCAGATTTGTAACTTCCTTTCTTTTCTCTGTCTAGGGCGCCATCGTTGTATTGGGGAAAACTTTGCATTTGTACAGATCAAGACTATCTGGTCCACTTTAATTCGATTGTATGAATTTGATCTTGTTGATGGATATTTTCCAACAATAAATTACACAACTATGATACATACCCCTAATAATCCAGTAATCAACTACAAGAGGCGAATACAATGAGAACTGGATTAATAAAAGTAATTTTTGTTGTATTCAATTACTCATTTAGGTTTTGCCCCTAAGATTTATTTCACTGATCTGTTATAGGTACACAACTGGAATGTAAATGAAATAATTTAGTACTGATTATTTATAATATGTAAGATGGTACTGTACACCTATTAATTTCATTTTTAGAATTTTAAAACCCAACCGGTGAGAGACTTTCCCAGCTTGTTTCTTAAGTTCCTTACGCTAGGATTCTGAATCTTGTTTCTATTAAACAAAATCAAATCTCATTAGACTTCAAAACAATGTCAGGTCTTTTAGTAAATTACATGCTTTACTGGTTTACTCATAAATTTAAAAAATGAACGTGGGTGCTGTTTTGGCAGTGATTAATCATCAGACATTAAGCAGCTGATTCAGGCCACTTGTATTTTATTGATTTCATGAAGTATAATTATGCCCCATCTTCAAATATGAAATTTTATGTTGATATAATTTGACATTTTAATTTCCCTTGTGACAATTATTTTTAAATAAGTACATTGAGAAAATGTAATAATTTAATTTTTATTGTGGTTTTCTTATATGGAAAGTGTGGGAACAGGGTTCTAGCATGAATATTAGAATAGGAATTTGATATTCATTTCATTATAATTATTGAATGATAGAATTTGGACAAAGTTTGGTATTTCTGAAAGGCTATATACCATGTTGAAAGTTTGAGTCATATTTTCCCAACCTCAAGTTGCAGTCACAATTTATAACTTCAGCTGTCTCGTTTATTGTAATGTTGGATAAAATAAACAGTTGTCTAATGTGCCAGATATTTTGTGATTAATGAAAATTGTTTCAGTGCAACTGTCTGACTGTTTTAAGAATGTCCCCTTGAAGTAAAGTCCACTATACTTAAATATTGAAAGTTAAAGTAGAAACTGGTGAAAATTGTTACTTGGAGGAAATTAAGTGAATCTACTGATAATTTTAGTGTTGGTATTTCTCATGATAGATTAAATGATAGGTGGCACTTCTTTAGCTGTAGAAATAAACTTTACATGGTTGAGAATTCAGCCAGGCAAGAACAGACTCTGGGTTTACAAAGGTTAGAGTAAATATGTGCTTTTAGAATGAAACAATTGTGTTCTAAGCAAAGGAAATTTTTAAAATTTGCCTCATTTTCCATTGTTAAACACACCGGCTCAGATGCTTCCTGCAATTTAACATGTAAGCTGGCTTTACACACTGCAGTTAGGTGCATAGGTTGTATAGGTGTTTTATATCCAAGTCTAGGTGAGGACATTTTTTAAATTTAAAAAAATCCAAATGATACAATTACTTTCTATAATGTGGAATACTGTTTGTGCTGGATGTATATTTTGCAGATTTTAAAAATTCAATCATGGGATGAGTATTTCATTGACTGAGCCAGAATTTTGCCCATCTTTAGTTGTCCTTAAGATGGTGGTGGTTAGTTGCCTTTTTGGACCACTACAGTTCATTTTGTGTAGATATACCCACCCATATTGCCAGTAGATTGAGAAGATTGGCATTTGCTTTCGTTCAAGAACAGTAACGTGAAACACATTTATCACTGTGAACATGGTAAGCCTAGCTGAATTGCTCCTGCAGAGAACCAACACAGACAAGATGGGTACAAATGGCCTTTTTCTGTGCTGTAAACATTCCATGATTACATGTAATGTATTTACTCCATCCATGACCATTAATATCTAGAAAGACAAGGGCAGTAGATACATAGGAACGCTGACGTACAATTTTCCCATCAAGCCACTCACCATCTAGATTTGGAAATATAATTCCTGTTCTTTCAGTGTCACTAGATCAAAATCTAGAACTTTCTCCCTAATAGCATTGTGGGTCAGCTACACCATGGGACTGCATTGATTAAAAAAAAAGCAGCTCATCACCACCTTCTTGATAGCAACTAGGAACGAATAAAAAAAATCTTATCCCAGCCAGTGATGCTTGCATTCCATGAATGAATTATTGAAACTGCACTAATACCCAGTTGGTCTGCCTATATTTGACTAACTGTAATGATTACTGGGGGAGGCAGTGGCAGTGTTGCTGGACTAATAAGCACGAGTCCAAGGCCAATACTATGGAAACATGATTTTGAATCCTATACAGATGGTGCAAGTTAAATAAATGAAAATCTGGATTTGAACAAAAAACAAACTGGCCTAACGGCAAACATATAGCAATCAACTTATTAAAAACTGATCTGGTTTACTAATGCCCTTCAAGGGAGGAAATTTGTCATCATTACCTGGTCTACATGTGACTTTAAACCAAAGCAGTTACTTCAAGTGGTAACTACGAATGAGCAGTAAATATTGCCCAATCAGCAACAGAATCCATGACAATTAAAATCAGGCATTAAATGACCTATAATGTGATAACTCAAATTGGATGCTAACTCCAGCCTCAATATTTTATTCAAGTTTATCACAATTTTTACTCTTGAACTCTGCACTATTTATAAAAAATATTGGCTTGTTACATGCATTTTCATGAAATTATGTATTTGAAAGCCTATGTTTCTCTGTTCATCCATCCTTTGAGCATTCTCATTCTTGTGTTGCCTCAGTGGTCTTGATTGCGACAATCCATTGCCAGCTTACCTTTTGCAATAGTGAAAGGACAGTTTGCAGCACAGTACACTTTGCAATTACCTACACTAGGTTATACAAGTGTATAGATACATGTGTAAGACTTAGCCAGAGATGCAAAATAACATTTTTTTTGTTTGTCATTTTAAGAGATGGACACATCTAAGGCCTGTTCTGTTCTGTGTTGTATGATTTTTATATCATTACTATGTAGGGAAAATACATCCAATATTAGAAATCAAAACAAAATGCTGTAGATACTCAACAAGTCAAGCAGCCTGTTACAGAGAGTAACAGCTCAGATGTTGCCAAATCTGATTATTACTTGCATTTTCAGTTTTTATTCCATATTTAAAGTATGTGCAGTTTTTTTTCCTTTTATTCCAATAACAAGAAACATTCTTACTAATGCCAAACCACTTGGCAAAATGCTGCAGTGGAGAGTGATGGTATTCAAAGCTAGTTGGACAAATTGAATAGATAAATTAAGGAATAACAAAGTTTAATGTTAATAAATGTAAAGCAACATGCATTGTTACAGGAGACATGAAACTAGCATACAATACAAAGATGCTATTTCGAAACATTACTTTTGTAGTTCAGTAACTTAACAGGCAAACTTTGGCGGCATTAATGAACAAACATTAGCCAGGGTAACAGGAAACATTTTTATTCTCTTTGGAACAATGACATGGGCCATTTATTGACATCTAAATAAGTGGATGATATCTTGGTTTAAATTCACAGCCACAGAGTGCTGCTCATTAGTAAGAATTCAGCAGGATTCTTGAACATTCACTGAAACACTTCAGTTAACCCAACATCAGATAACTAATCATCAATAAGGCTAATGAAGTAGTGGAAAATACTGGTAGTGTTTGACCATGCTCATTTAAATCTCATTTGAAAAATGGGCGTGCACACACAATTTTAGTTGCTCCAACTTTAGAAATCCAATTGATACAGTTGACAGAGTTGAGCAAAGATCTGTTAGTCATGAAGATATACTTAAAGAATTTAATTGACTAAAATCTTAGTCAAGGTCCCAGTGTCTGCTCAGAAAGTGGAATAAAAGCTGGGACTTACTCATCTGCATTACTCAGCCTTGAATCAGGTGAGCCACCAGGAAAGTTGATTTGATGTTTGAAATGCTGAAAGCCCCAAGTAATTTATATGGTGGTAGGTTATTTATTTAACTTCCAGTACTACAGGATATTTGTACAAACTTGACAAATTTTAGTACAACTAATTCATTTCCTGAGTAGATCTTTTAGTGCAATGAAGGTTTTTTAGAAAAGAGCAAGACTAAATTTTTAAAAAGTCGTTGGACCAATAGGTTGGACATAAGTAGTTAAAGGCAGTATTGACTATTTTGAGGCTACATATTGAAATTGTTTAATAAATATTCTGGAACTATGACTTCAATTCTGAAGTGACTGATGATATAGTTTATTAAATTCTACTTGTCTGTGTTGGATTAGACACAATGCAATGTTAGACGTTTTTGCTGGAGTTTCCATTAAATTAATCTGAATTAAGAAAAATTTCAGGTATCATGTTTGAAGTATTATCAGCTGTTATCTACATCCCTCAAGAATCAAATTATTTGGACTACATCTCTGAAGGTACAAGCTATACATGGTTATTTGTGGAAAAGAGTGACCTGAATCAGAATACACCGCATTTTCACATTTCATGTTGAAAGATTGCCACTGCTACAAGAGATTAGAATATTGGAACATATTGAATCCAATTTCTGGGTCTAATGTATCAAAATATCAAATTCCAGTTTGCAAGAACAGACTATACAATTACATAAAAATGTCCCTGTAGTTCTTGAAAGAGCAAGTCTTAAGGAGTTAGCCCATTTAGAGAGTTTCAACTTTATCTTCATACATGTACTTCGCAGAGAAAATGGCAAGTTTCAAAATTCTGAATTCATATTTATTTTAGTACTTTGACAAAATGCCCATATAATTCAAAACTTCTACCATTACAAAAATAATTCCTCTACAAACTGTACTGTCCACAATGCCATAGTTAATTATGGATCATGTAGTGTAAAGCTCAGCAGTCATTAGAGGGACTGCAGTGCACCTGAAACCATTTAATAAACATTTTTCCTTTCACCCTTTAAATAAACAGTATTAAGTTATAATCATTTTTAAATTAGCATTCCACAAATATACACAAATTATTTAGACAGATTGTATTGTGCACACTGGAAGGTTAAACTTATATAAAGGATAAAACTCATTTAAATTATTTCATTTGGACTTGCAGGCAAGACATTTTCATTATTAAATCCATGATGGTCCCATAATATACATAAAATAGAAAAACAAAGCCCAGCTTCAAAAGCAATTCAGTTTCAAGTCAAGATCTATTTCCAAGACACTATCTTCTGGTTCCATAGTACATCTGAGCATAAGTTGTTGAACCTAAGCAAGCAGAGAACACAGACCAGTTAAAAGTTGTACAGAATACTTTAAAAAATTAGTCATTCCATTTTACAAAATGTACAAAACAAAACAACTGCAATAAATTCATCCATTTAAAAATATTTGAGGTAAAACCTAAGCTGATTGATTTATCAAGGCTTTCACAAGGTTGGAATAAAATCAGAATTTTTAAATTAAGTAACAGCAGTAATTATTGCTGCTTTCATCATCTGCAAGGATTTCCACAACTATCCTAAACATTTGGACTGAATGTTGACATAGATCATCTGAAAATAACCAATCTACTGTGCTGGCAGAACTTATTACCTTTAATGCACCTGACAAACCTTTAGCAACTAAGGGGCAGCATAGCTCAGTGATTATTACTGCTGCCTCACAGTACCGTGAACCTAGGTTCGATTCCACCCTTGGGTGACTGTCTCTGTGGAGTTTGCACATTCTTCCCATGTCTGTGTGGGCTTCTGCCGGGTTTCCTCCCACGGTCCAAAAATGTGCAGGTTAGCTGGGGATTGGCTTTGCTAAATTTCCCATTGTATCCAAGGATGTGTGTGTTAGGTGATTAGCCATGGGAAATGCAGGGTTTCAGGATTGGATACGGGCTTGGGTCCAGGTGGGATGCTGTTTGGATATCAGTATGAATTCAAGGGGCCGAATAGTCTGTTTCCACATTGTAGGGATTCTAACAGTGATCATGACTTAAACAGAACAGTTTTCCTCAAATAAGTGTACTTACATTCTAGATTGATATAGAGAAAGTGTTGAGTAATAGCTGCCTGTATACCTTTCACATTTTCATTTAATTCATTTTACTATTTTCAGCAAATCCATACATACATTGATGTTATCTTACAGACAGACAGATAACTATTTATACAACTGGGGAACTTCCATCAGCATGTCTTGATATGACTTTCACAAAAAATGCCACACAATGGGCTCATGGAAGTGGTCAGCAACAAAACCCAGTAAAGCCTAAATGTTTCTTCTCCTGTTATATAGTCATACTTAGAAGTACCTTATGGGATGAGTTGGAAATCATTATAGTTTGATGATCATCTTTCAATAACTAGTCTTTCCTCAAATGTGCTGATACCTGGAAAGGCTATTATTTCACTCCGGTAAGTGAGCAAGGTGTTGTTAAAATTCCCCCACTGGTTATTAAAATCCAGGTCTGGCACACAAAACACATTCTTCCTTTTTAGTATTCAATTTTCTCTCCCCTCCTTGTCGAAGAAGTCTAACAATTGCCCAAAGCAGTGGAATAGTTCAAAGTTTAAACTCAAAGTGTGTAAGTAGCATATAATTTAACTCATTTTACTGGTCACAAAAATAATGCACAGATTCTCAGTGTTTTATGCAGTAGGTGTGGACACGATGCACCATTTGTGCACTACTTCTGTGCAAGAAGCTGAAAATATTGCATTATGTGCACTAAACCAACTGGCAGCATAGGTCTATTATTTATATGATAAAGTCCACGCATCAAAAGAAAGGCATGCAACCTTTTATTATCCCCCTGTTGGCACTTTCTTAAACAGTATGATCACCTTCCCTCACTCCTACCCAGGACTGTGATTACCCCAGCCTCAACCCTGACAATGATCACCACCTCTTAGTGCTCTCCTTTCCATATGGTGCCATGACAATGCACCTCTTTCTCCCAATCCCAAGCATGCGTGTTCACACACACATACTGGACTACATTGGAGAAATCAGGCAGGGACGATGGGGGTCGATGTGCTGGAGCAATAAGTCTTAAGTGCATGCTGGATTTCCAATCTAGCGGTGGGGAGGGAGGGAGTGGAGGGTATCAGGTCCCGCAGTGTTAGGAATGGGAGTATCTTGTTGCTACATTTCTACAGTACTTTGATGCTTTCTCTGGTTGTTTCAAATTTGAAAACAATTAAGCATCTGCCTTACTAGATCCTGTAATGTGTTTTGTTAACTTTAAACCTTCTGTACAAACAATAGCTCCCAGGCATGGACATACCAACCATTAAGCCTGCCTCTCGGAATACAGCATAACTTGGAGAACAAGCAGAATCCATTGTCAGTTTTTAGGTGCAACAGGAGGATGAAAAGGAGAATAATTCTTAAAAGGTCCATATCTGCCTAGGAACTTGAACAAGCAATTTTCCTAACTGAACCTTAGCAAGAAAGTGTGCGGTGTGAGAGTCTGCATCTCACTAAGGTCTTGGTCACTGAAATATACAAATTGTTCCAACACAATTGTAGCCTCAGAGTAGGGTTGGCTTGAAATTGCCAATGGTTACGAAGTTGATTATGATAAACTTTTCAGTTTTATTATTTTGAGGTTAAAGGTGATGATCAGCAACATCTCACAGATTGACATCCCCTGTTGTATAAGACCAATGAAGCTCTTAATAAGGTAAAATCAGTCTGCACCCTTGCCAAAGGCAAGCAGACAGAGCACAACAGGATTTGTTCAAATTGTAGGCTTTCCCATGGTACACAATGCCTTCGGAAACAGAGGAAGTTCCAGGGCTTGATGGCAGCAGCGGGTTAGCAGTGACTTGTGGTTTTGGGAATGAAAACCCACTTACCTTCTGGAGATGAGACTTTAAGATACAGGCATTTCTCTTTCTTCCTGGCTCTGCTTGTGTGTTTTGTATCTAAAATGGTTGTTTTGGTTTTGTATCTAAGAAGGTTGTTTCTGTTAAATCTGGATTTTTGTACCCAAGAATGTGCTGGATAAAGGTGATTTTGTACACTTTTCACTGTTACTCCTGTATCTCTGTACTGGAGTACACATGACAAGAAACCTAATTCTAAAATTCATTACCTTTGGGCAATCCTATAGTCATCTATGCATACTACCGACGTGACTATTCCTACACAGTGCTATCCCAGGTTGCTGACTTTCAGTGGAGGGAGACTGCAGATGGAGAATGATTTTGTGTATCATCTCAATATGGGTGCCAGGACTCTGACCTGGCTGGTTGACTGATAGCAAAGAACATAGAAATCATATTAATAAAAAGTAGTATGAAGATGGCAGCCTTCCTGCATTACACCCAATGGACACATGTGAATCAAGTATTGCAATGCCTGCACATATCTGACACTTAATCTAATTTAACCCCCAGAGGTTCATGACAAAATTAGGATTTAGTAGATCAATAAAGCTCACTTCAAAAAACACAATTTGAATGGATAAAAGTACAGTTTTCAAAATGCTGTACCATCAGGTGCACCATAACTAGGAATGTCATCCCAGCTTGGGTTGATCATTGTCTGAAACCAGATTCTAGATTAGAGTGGTGCTGGAAAACCACAGCAGTTCAGGCAGCATCCGAGGAGCAGGAAAATCGACGTTTCGGGCAAAAGCCCTTCATCAAGAATAGAGCCTCTATTCCTGATGAAGGGTTTTTGCCCGAAATGTTGATTTTCCTGCTTCTCAGAAGCTGCTTGAATTGCTGTGCTTTTCCAGCACCACTCTAATCTAGAATCTGGTTTCCAGCATCCGCAGTCCTTGTTTTTACCCATTGTCAGAAACAATCCAATAAGAAATATCAAAGATGATGTGCAAGCAGGTTACTGGCCTGCTGAAGGAGGCTAGATAACTCACTGCACCCATCTTCAGGAGAGATTAAACTCTGTTTATCTGTACTGAAAAATACATTACCTGATTGCACACTTCCCAGTCGTCTCTGCAATGCTTCTAATCTATTAATATAATCAGTTAAAGCTCTGTCAGGGTCATAACTTTGCAGGTGTGAGGATGCCAAAGAACTTGGATTAGAATCAGGTAGGCTTGATTGATACCTAGGATAAAGAGGAAAAATAATTGGATACCTAGATCCACAGTTCCAATGAACACTTCCTCAAACTGACACAGTAATTATCTGCTAATGATCTAATGACAAACAGAAACTCCTTAAACCAGTGGAACATGACTGGAGTTACGTGGAAGGATTACAGTTGCCTTCTCAAACATTTTTGTTCATTTACATACATAAAATGACATGTAATCAGAATAGTTAAGTAAAAATACTTTAAAACTTCTCTGTGCAACAGCAGTCACTGAATTTTCAAATTGGTGTTTGACAGAGACATGAATGAGGAGTTCTTGATATAGTTTGTCAGCATAGGGAGGTGCCAGTGTTGCACCGGGTGGACAAAATTAAATGTCACAAGACACAAGTTTATTTGAAATTGCAAGCTTTCAGAGTGCTGCTTCTTTGTCAGGTGAAGTCCTCTACACCTGATGAAGAAGCAGCACTCCAAAAGCTTGTGATTTCAAGTAAACCTGTTGGACTACAACATGGTGTCATACAGTCATAGAAATGTACAGCACAGAAACAGACCCTTCGATCCAACTCGTCCATGCTGACCAGATACCCCAACCCAATCTAGTCCCACCGGCAAGCACCCAGCCCATATTTCTCCAATCCCTTCCTATTCATATACCCATTCAGATGCCTTTTAAATGTTGCAATTGTACCAGCCTCCACTGGCAGCTCATTTCATATACGTACCACCCTCTGCGTGAAAAAGTTGCCCCTTACGTCTCTTTTATAAATTTCCCCCCTCACCCTAAATCTATGCCCTCTAGTTCTGGACTCCCCCACCCCACGGAAATGACTTTGTCTATTTACCCCATCCATGCCCCTCATGATTTTATAAACCTCTATAAGGTCACCCCTCAGCCTCCGACGCTCCAGGGAAAACAGCCCCAGTCTATTCAACGTCTCCCGAAAGCTTAAATCCTCCAACCCTGGCCACATCCTTGTAAATCTTTTCTGAACCCTTTCAAGTTTCACAATATCCTTCCGATAGGAAGGGAAGAACTGCACGCAATATTCCAACAGTGGCCTAACCAATGTCCTGTACAGCTGCAACATGACCTCCCAACTCCTGTACTCAATACTCAGACCAATAAAGGAAAGCATACCAAACGCCTTCTTCACTATCCTATCTACCTGTGACTCTACTTTCAAGAAGCTATGAACCTGCACTCCAAAGTCTCTTTGTTCAGCAACAGTCCCTTGGACCTTATCATTCAGTGTTCCAAGTCCTGCTAAGATTTGCTTTCCCAAATGCAGCACCTCACATTTATCTAAATTAAAACGCCATCTGCCACTCCTCAGCCCACTGGCCCATCGGATCAAGATCCCGTTGTAATCTGAGGTAACCTTCTTCGCTGTCCACTACAACTTCAATTTTGCTGTTTTCTGCAAACTTACTGACTATACCTCTTATGCTCACATCCACATCATTTATATAAATGAGGAAAAGTAGTGTACCCAGCACTGATCCTTGTGGCACTCCACTGGCCACAGGCCTCCAGTCTGAAAAACAACCCTCCACCACCACCCTATGTCTTCTACCTCGAGCCAGTTCTGTGTCCAAATGGATAGTTTTCCCTGTATTCCATGAGATCTAACCTTGCTAACCAGTCTCTGATGGGGAACCTTGTCGAACGCCTTACTGAAGTCCATACAGATCACGTCCACCACCCTGCTCTCATCAATCCTGCTTCAAAAAAACTCAATCAAGTTTGTGAGACATGATTTCCCACACACAAAGCCATGTTGACTATCCCGAATCAGTCCTTGCCTTTCCAAATACATGTACATCCTGTCCCTCAGGACTCCCTCCAACAACTTGCCCACCACTGATGTCAGGTTCATGGGTCTAAAGTTCCCTGGCTTGTCCTTACCACCTTTCTTAAACAGTGGCTCCAATCTTCTTGCACCTCACCTGTGACTATCAATGATACAAATATCTCAGCCAGGGGACCAGCAATTACTTTTCTAGCTTCCCACAGAGTTCTAGGGTACACCTGATCAGGTCCAGGGGATTTATCCATTTTACGCATTTCAAGACATCCAGCACTTCCTCCTCTGTAATATGGACATTTTTCAAGATGTCATCATCTATTTCCTTACATTCTATACCTTCCATGTCCTTTTTCACATAAACACTGACATAAAATACTGGTTTACTATCTCCCCCATCTCCTGCAGCTCACACAAAGGCCTCCTTGCTGATCTTTGAGGGGCCCCATTTTGTCCCTAGTTACCCTCCTGTCCTTAATGAATTTGTAAAAACCCTTAGGATTTTCCTTAACTCTATTTGTCAAAGCTATCTCATAGCCCCTTTTTGCCCTCCTGATTTCCCTCTGTTGTGTGACCTCTGACTTTGATACAGTTGTAACATAGAGAAACTTAAATGTGACTTATTTTTCTCTTTACATGTATAGATTTTATAAAGGTCGATTGGTTGTACATTTCACCACTTCACATGATACAATAACTGTTTTTTAAAAAAATTACCTGGGTTGAGAATTTGTGATTGATCTCGGAGACTCTTGACCAGACCTTTGCCTACTTGTGCTGTGTCTATGCTCTCCAAACAACTCTCTTGTCAGACTTGATTCCAAAGATATGCTCCCAGAATGGAGGAAAGGAGAATCTGCTCTTGGTTCAGTAGCTAGGTTTTATAGAAAATTGATGGCATGAGTGGGAAATGCTCGCCCATTTCATGGTACTTGATTCACAAATAAAGTTCTATATCTGTGATTAAGGTCTTGTTTAAAGTATTGCAGTTATTTTATTAATTTACCAAAAATGGTATGCTTTGTTATACTAGAAGAGAAATAACACTCTACATTGTCTGATTGAAGATGAAGAATTATCAGCAATGACAGAAGTTATGACAAAGTCCCTAACATGTACTGGCATAATCTTCAAACAAAGCTGCATATTACTGACAGAAGGGGGTGAGCTATTGATGGGGATTAGATTACTTACAGTGTGGAAACAGGCCCTTCAGCCCAACAAGTCCACACCGACCCGCTGAAATGCAACCCACCCAGACCCATTCCCCTACATTTACCCCGTCACCTAACACTACGGGCAATTTAGCAAGGCCAATTCACCTGACCTGCACATCTTTGGACTGTGGGAGGAAACTGGAGCACCCGGAGAAAATCCACGCAGACACGGGGAGAATGTGCAAACTCCACACAGTCAGTTGCCTGAGGCGGGAATTGAACCCAGGTCTCTGGTGCTGTGAGGCAGCAATGCTAACCACTGTGCCATCGTGCCGCAGAGAGAGTGAGAGTGAGAGTGAGAGTGAGAGTGAGAGTGAGAGTGAGAATGAGAATGAGAATGAGAATGAGAATGAGAATATGGGACAAATATCCAAGTGCTTTCAGACTCTCTTTCATTCCAATGCAGTATGTTTTTTTGAAATTAAACAGATACACCTGTTTAATAGTTCACTGTGTACTCTACAACTTTTGCAACATTGTTGTTATTGCTGTGGAGTTTCCAATCCCAACAGTAGAAAGCTAAAGGCATAATTAGTGGTTATTCTGTACAATTTCAAATGGACAAAATTGAACAAGTGCAAGCATGCAATGTACAGAGAGATTACAGTACATTAAAACTGTTTGCTTTTGCAGAAGGTTTTAACTTCAGCACTAATGCCATTAGTTGACTGATATTGGTGAACTTACCTGACACCTGACTGTCACCATTCCGATTACCAGTCAAACTGCTTGACCCAGCAACTCGTAACCATCTACGGACCAAGAATCGCAACCTGTGGAGAAGATTTAAAAGAAGTCAAGAATTGAAATAAAACTTACTTCATCACAATGATGTGAAAACTTAATTAACAACAACCAACTGGGGTTTCAAAATGTTTAATGCATTAAACTATCCCTTGAATTCTGAGGATATGACCAAAACAAATTAACTGAATTTCAAAGATTAAATCTAATTATAAAATAAATATCCAAATGTGTGTGAACGAATGGAATGGACAATGGTGAATGCAGTCAGAATGTTTGAAAGCATCTGTGGAGTGCAAAACAGAGTTAATGGTTTGAATATTCCCAGCCTGAAGAGGTTAAGCTTGGAGGCATTGTAGCTGGAAAAATATTAATGGCAGCCACCATGTCAGGATGACTCTATGATGCACGCTTGCTGCTGAGGAATTTTACATGAAGGAGCTAATTATTGGATTGAATGCTTGCTCTACTTATGCGGGTAACCATACTGGTGGAGTGGCATGCAGAGACTGCCCATCTCAATGAATACTGTCTGCCAGGCCATCAGAGACTGAAACTCCATGACTCAATAAAAGAATTCAATCTTGGCCAAGCCCAATCCAAACTCTTTCATGGTTTTGCCAGCCCAGATTTTGTTTATTTCTTCACTATTGTGTAATCCGGTGAGGGCACCTACTTGCTGAGGCACCCTCACAATTTGGTACAAAAGTGCCCATTACTCAAGGTAGCACTATCAAGACTTCAGTGCTGGTTGTCCTCTGATTGCGTCTGTGAGAGCTCACTATGCGTGGGCACCGCAAATTAGTATTTTCTACTTTAGTCTGGATTTCCAACAGGTGCACTAGTTCAGAGTATATTTCAAAACAGGTTCACTTGATTCATACCTGTGACAGTAAGAGAGAGATTATCTAATGAGGAACAGTTAGATAGACTCGGCCTATATCCAGTTGAGTTTAAAATAATGAGAGGTGATCTTGTAGAAATATACAAGATCTTGCAGGGACTGGACAGGGTAGCTGTTAAAAGGTTGTCTCCCGTTGTAGGAGACAGAGTAGAAATGGTTTAAAAGTCAAGAGTCTTCCATTTAAGACTGAAATTGGAGAATTTTTTTTCTCCCTTAGAATGCTGAGTATCTTTGCAATTCTCTTCCCCAGTGAGCAGTGAAAGTGCAGTCATTGAGTAATTTAAGGCGGGGTAGATGGATTCTTGACTAACAAGGGAGTCAAAGGATTTGAGGATGTGCAAGTGCGTGGATTTGAAGCCACAATCAGATCAGCCACAATCTAATTAAGTGGCGGAGCAGGCTAGAGCAGCTAAATGCCTTAGTCCTGCTCCTAATTCATATGCATATGCTCATATGCTTGTAACCTCTGTACATTGCTCAAGAATTTATCTCTGAACACATTTAATTAGTAAATCTGAATTTTATAATAGCCTTGAAACCAATTAGAAATTTGTTTTCTTTCCTACGCAGCAAAGATAAACAGATCTAATTTATACACAATTAGTGTCACTGATCATAACGTATTCAAACAATTAGCAGCAAATTACATATGATTTTTACGTGAATTTGCAAGTCAGCTGATAAGATTTTCAGTTCCAGCAAATGGTACATTTTTCATATTTGGCACAGACAGAAAGAATCTCATAAATTACACACATAGATCACCTAACTACCTTAGTTGATTTGTATCTTGTGACGGTTGGAGGCGGCTTTATTTCAACAACATTTACAGAAATAATACCCAATGAGAGACAAAAATAACATCTGCATCACCTAAACTATTTGTTTTACGTTGTTAATGCCAGTTCTTAAGCTATAGCTGATGCATAACTAACCCATTTATACAATAGCTGCAAACTATATAATGTGAAGGGATTCCAAGACACAGCAAAGGCCTTAATGTCACCTTTAAATCATCTCTTACATACCAATGTTCAGAGTGTTTTTTAGGCAACATGTCCTAAACAGGACTGCAGTTATGCGCCTTGCACTCTTGTCCTTGATAAACTGAGTTAACACTGATCGAACCTGTTTCAGCTAAAATTCCTAAATCTGTAACACCATTTGAAAAAAATTTTGATTGCTTACCTTGAGATTGCTATGGAAACCCTAACCACTGAGCGGAATCTGGTAAAACCTCTGGAACGACGGGTAATAGTCTGTAAATCAGTACAAGATGGGTGACCTCCCATTCGGGCTATAAATGAAAGCGTTGCTTGCTCACATTCTTGAAATCCACCAAGTAGGAGTAGCAAGTATTTCTTTTGATAAATGAGAGCTTTTCGGAACCCTTCTGCCCGCAGATACTTTCCATAAATTCTCTACAAGAGTTCAGAAGAAGAATTCCTATTAAAATGCCAAATCTTATTTCTAGTTTTTTTCCTTCCAGTTACACATTAATCTATTTTTACAAGGCAATCTTTAACATCTTCAAATTCACATTGAAGCTCTTTACATATATTACAAATGCAAATCTACAATGAAACTGAGATATATGTCCATTATGCAATGCTATATTCAAGTTAAATATAATAAACTATAGTCAAAACAACATGCACTTTCAAGTAACTTACCTTTACAGCAACAGTTTCAGAAATTGATCCAAGCAACTGTGTGTGTAAAGATTCACTTCTGGCTTCAGCCTTCATTTTAGATAGTTCTGCCTCTGCCAGCTTTAAGGCCTTCTGCAGGTTAGATTTTTCTCTAGCCCAAACTATTCTTTCTGATTTTATTAGGGCATCAACACAGTCTTGATTATCCACTGGCCTTCTTGATAACTGGAAAATGGAAAAACAGATTTACCAACAGATAAACATAGGAAGAAAAAGGGCAAGTTGTGACACAGACATAACCCATTTATATTTCTTGGAAGATGTTTTGAGTGGGTGGGCACAGATTTGGCAGATAGAAGGTAAATGTGAACTTTGCGTTAGCAAGAACAGAAAAGCAACATATTAGTAAGTTGACAGAGACTGCAGAAATGAGATGGGAGAGATCTAGGAGTCACAGTACACAAATCACAAAACATTGCTCATCAGGGACAGCAAGTGATCACAAAGGTAAAAGTTGTTTATTGCTACATTTGCAATGGACATTAGTGAGACTACATCTGGAGTATACTTTATGCAGTTTTGATCTCCTTATACTCTCAGAGAGTATATAAATGCACAAGGATCAGTCAGAGAAGATCCACTCAACTGATACTGGAATGGGTAGGGTTATCTTAGGATGAAAGATTGAACAGGCTGGATCTATATTCATTGGAGTTAAGAAGAATGAGAGGTGATCTTATCTAAACAAAATTGAGATCTTGGTGGGAAATTGACGGGTTGGTCACTTCAAGGCTGTTTGCCATTTTGAGTGGATTTGGCTGGGGGAGGTGTATATTGGGGGTGGGTTTGGAAAAGAAAAAGAACTATGGGACACTGCATAAAAGTTAAGGAGTCTTTTTCTCTCAGAATATTGTGTCTTTGAAACTCTTGCAGAGAGGTGTTGAGAAAAGGTCATTCAATATTTTAAGGCAAGTATTAACACATTTTTGACTAACATGGGAATCAAAGGGCATTATCAGGTGCAGGTAGGAATGTTGAAGTTGAGGCCACAAATAATCAGCTGTGATCTACTAAATTGTGGCTTGAAGCCCCAAGTGGTCTATTTCAGAGATCTTCAAGTATCTAATCTATTCATTTTGACTGTTGCCAACGGGAAGTGGAATTGGCTTTGTGCTATCCAAAGACTGCATCTTCTGCTATGTATTTAAAATCAGGATTTCACATTTTCATCCAACTGCTTAACATTTCAAACTCCTTTTACATGCTCATTTAAATAAACCAAATGCATTTCCTAAATATTGTACACACCTTCATGCTGGAAGCTTCTTTCAGACAAACAAATCTTGAAATTTAGAACAAACAAAATTGTAATGAAATTTATTGATAATTCAGTTCTTATTTACATACACAAATATAAAACCTTTGTCTTCATAGTGTAGGCATTTGCTAACCAAGTTCAGAGTAATGCAGTTAAAACTGCCACATTTGCTGCTGTTTTTATCAATTGTAATATTTACTGAATAGTATGCTTTATTTACTTTGATTAACTTTTATTAATAAAACATACCTGATCACTAGAATTTCGTTGACGGTATTTTCGAACTTCTTCCTGTAATTTCAGTAGACTATTGTGCAGGTCATTCTTTTCTTCTGTGAGTCTGCTGACAAAGCTGGTCAAGTCGGTATTTTGCTTCAAAAGTCGCTCTGTGAGAGCAGCAGTTGATCCACTAGAGGGAATGAGATTCTGTTGGAAAATCATAATTGAACATTTGCTGTAATGAAAGATACTAATGAGAAAAATTTTCAATGTTAAAGATCTTGTTTTCAGCAGACACAATAAAGATTAAAATAAAACAAAATCAGAGTCTCCATAGGTTAAAAAGGAGACATTGTTGCAAACGGATATATACTTCAAAATTATCCAATTAAAATCAATCCATCTTCAACATTGCTGAGGATACTTGCTTAATTCTGCACCATTAAGGTAAATGACAGGTGCCAGGGAAACTCAGTGCTCTAAAATTCTGACGTATTTATGCTTTTATTTCATGCAATATCAACCAATGTAACATTCTAACATTCAGAGGGATGCTCACTCACGGGACATGGTGCAAAACCACAAAATTCTCATTCTATTTCCATACAGATGTAATCGACAGAGATAACTTTCTTACACTACACCTACACTTTAATAATACTTCATTGGCTATAAAGTGCTCTCGGATATCCTTAAGGTCAATGAAAGATGCAAAATATACACATGCCTTCTTTAACTTTCCTTTCCAACTGAACTGAAGCTTCATATCCTAATACCCTCAGCTTTCAGCTTCTCAACAAATTTTTGGATCCAACTTGCTAATTTACTTCTAGTGCAAGTCTGTCATGTAGGATATTGTCAAAAGTTTTGTGAAATTGATACAAACTAGTACATTTGCAGATGACATGAAAATTGGAAGTATCGTGGACAGCAAAGAAGGTTACCTCAGAGTACAACGGAATCTTGATCAGATGTGCCAATGGGCTGAGGAGTGGCAGATGGAGTTTAATTTAGATATATGTGAGGTGCTGCATATTGGAAAAGCAAATTAGAACATGACTTATATACTTAATTGTAAGGTCCTAGGGAGTGTTGCTGAACAAAGAGATTTTGGAGTGCAGGTTAGTAGCTCCTTGAAAATAGAGTCGCAGGTAGATAGGATAATGAAGAAGGCATTTGGTATGCTTTCCTTTTTTGGTCAGAGTATTGAGTACAGGAGTTGGGAGATCATGTTGCAGCTGTATGGGATATTGGTTAGCTGTATGGGATACTGGTTAGGCCACTTTTGGAATATTGCATGCAATTATGGTCTCCTTCCTATCGGAAGGATGTTGTGAAACATGAAAGGGTTTGGAAAAGACTTACATGGATGTTGCCAGGGTTGGAGGATTTGAGCTATAGGGAGAGGCTGAACAGGCTGGGGCTGTGTTGCCTGGAGCATCAGAGGCTGAGGTGACCTTATAGAGGTTTATAAAATCATGAGGGGCATGGATAGGATAAATAGACAAAGCCTGGGTGAGGAGTCCAGAAGTAGAGGGCATAGGTTTAGAGTGAGAGGGGAAAGATATAAGAGAGAACTAAGGTGCAACTCTTTCACACAGAGGGTGATACATAAATGGAATGAGCTGCCAGAGGAAGTGGTGGAAGCTAGTACAATTGCAATATTTAAAAGGCATCTGGATGGGTATATGAATAGGAAAGATTTGGAGGGATATGGGCTGGGTGCTGGCAGGCGATTGGGTTGGGATATCTGGTCAGCATGGACGAATTGGACTGAAGGGTCTGTTTCCGTGCTGAACATCCCTATGACTCTAAATGCTCAACTCATCAAGTTTCCTTGTTAACTTCATTAAAAAATTAATCTCATTGATCAAACATTGATAGGTGCTTAACAAATCCATGCTGTCTTTGTTTAATCCATGTTTCCCTAAATGAAGATTTTTCCCATTCCTCAGAATTTTCTTCAATAACTTTTCCACAGAGTTATTCCTAATTACCCATTAATTATCCCTCTCTCCCTATTAAACAATGATATAATGTTAGCTGTGCTCTCAGCCTTTGGCACCACCACTATAGTCAAAGAGAACTGGAAAATTATGTTTGAGTTTCTGTTGTTTCCTTCTTGCTTCCTAGCCTCGAAAAGATTTTGTTTGGGACTGCATACACGAGGGTATCCGGAGTTGTACGCACATTGAAAAGAAGTTAAGCTCCATAATGCTTCATTTCTAACAATGTTAATTTTGTCTAATATCTCACACTCCCAACACACAGGTTAGCCTTATGGTCTTAGTTTCAATAATAACTAAAAAAATCATACTCCCAGGATTTAAATCTGCTCTCCATTCATTTGCCTTATTCCCTGCATTTCTTGCACTTGAGTGTATACCATTTAACATTGTCAAATTCCCATGTTGCCTGTAGAGTTTAGTCTTCCTTTCTCTTCCAAACATGTTTACTAATCTTCTGCCTTTCATTTCCAAATTTTCTTCTCACCTTTCTGAATCAATTCTTAGGATCCCAATCCGAGGCTTAGTTATTTCAAACTCTCCTGATTAGCATCTGCAATGATACTTTACCCAATCTTGTTAAGGCGTAACTCATTCGGTTTGTAGATTGTATCTCATCAGAAGCAGTCACAACACTTCAGAATTAAAGCTCCATTTCACCTCCCTCACACTAACCTCTCAAGCCATGCACATATCAGGTAAATCATCTCACTTCTGAACTCAAATACGAGAATAATTACTGAAAGCAATACAGAATTTTTACTTTGAGGTTGCGTTTTCCCTAGGTCCTGAAACTCTGTCTTCAGACTTCATCCCTCTTTCAACTTAAATAAGGGCAATTATAGATAGAAAGACAATGAAGCAGGAGTTGCCTAAAGCAGGTTGGGAAATGGACTAAGGGGAAAGCCAGCAGATGAGAAGTAGCAGTATTTAAGCAAATTTTCAATTCTGCTCAGCAAAACTTTATTCTGGTCAAAAAAGATTAGATGAGAAGAATGAACTACCCGTGGTTAATGAAGGCTGTCAAAGAGAGCATCCAATCAAAAACTAAGGCATACAAAGTGGCACAAGTGATAAGCCAGAGGATTTCTTTTAATAAAGGGAACCAGCAGCAATGACTTGAAACCTAATAAAAAGGGAGAAGATTGATTCGGAAAGTAATAGTAAACATTGAGAGGATGTTTCCTCTTATGACATAATCTAGAACAAAAGGTCATGGCTTTAGGATAAGGAATAGCAAATTTAAAACAGCGATGAGGAGAAATGACTTCTCCCAAATGCTCATGAATCTGTGCAATTCATAATCCCAGAGTGCAGTGAATGCTGGGACATTGATTGAATTTAAGGAGCAGATAGACAAGATTTTTAATTAGTAATGGATTGAAGGGTTATGAAGAGCAGGCAGTAATGTCAAATTGAACCTGAGATGATATAAGCCATGAGCATATTGAATGGCAGAGCAGGCTCAAGCTGCTGAATAGTCTACTGTTGCTTCTACTCCTTACATTTTTATATTCTAAATATAATGACCAACAGCAAGAGTTCTAGGGGATATAAAAAGAAAGTGACTAAAGTGAGCGTAGGAGCCTTGAACGATGCAATGGGGCATTTGATAATGGGAAACCAGGAAATAACAGATAATTTAAACCAATATTTTATACTGATCATCATGGTGGACAACACTATAAACTTGCCAAAGATAACAGATAAACAAGCTGCTAAATGGGAGGAGAGGGTTTATAACAGTTTCTATCATCAGTGACAATTTATTTGACAAACTAATGGACAGAAGGACCTGGTGGCCTGCTTCCAAATATTTTAAACAAAGTGGAAGCATTAGGCGAAATATTGCAGAACTCACTGAATTCTGGGAGGATATTTGCAAATCCCTGATCAAGAAAGGAGGGAAATGAAAGCAGGAAGACATAATTAAAGACATAGCAGGACATTTAGAAAAGCTAATGAAATCAAACAAAGTCAACATGGGTTTTGTGAAAGAAAAATGATGTTCCACAAACTTGCTTCAATTTCTTGAGGTTATAACAAGCAGAGTTGACAAAAGGGAGCCAACAGATGTGGTACTTAGATTTCCAGAAAACACTCGATTAGGTGCCATATAAAATATTATTTCACAAGGCAGGAACTCAAGATATTGGGGCTAATTATTAGCATGGACTGAGGTTTGGCTAACACACAGAAGAGCTGCAATTAAAGGTACTTTTACAGGCTGGAATGATGTAACCAATTGATTGCCACAAGGAGCAGTCTTATGACCTCAAATATTTATTATCTATATTAATGACTTGGAGAACTAAAGGACCTAAGGGGCAACTTTTTCACGTGGAGGGTTGTGTACGTATGGAACAAACTGCTGGGAAAAGTGGTGGAAGCTGGTACAATAACAACATTTAAAAAGCATCTGGAGGTGTATATGAATAGGAAAAGTTTAGAGAGATATGGGCCAAATGCTGGCAAATGGAACTAGATTAATTTAGGATATCTGTTCGGCATGGACGAGTTGGACTGCAGGGTCTGTTTCCGTGCTGTACGTCTCTATGACTCCGACTGTATGACTGGGCAGAGTGCAATATATCTAAATTTGCTGATGACACAAAATAGATGAGAGAGCATGTTGTGAAGAGGACATAGATAATCTAGGTTGGGTGAGTGACTGGGTAAAATCTAGGCAGATAGAGTTTAATTTAGGAACTGAGAGATCATGTACTTTGTTGGGAAGAATCAAAGGCATGCTATTAGTTTAATGGAGTGACATTTGAAAAAATGCAGATCTTGTGCATCAAACACGAAAGTTTAGCATACATGTGTAGCTGGTAATTAAGGTGACAAATAAAACTTTGGCCTTCATTGCTAACAAGTTGGAGTTTAAAACTAGGGAAAGCTTGTTACAACTGCAGGGGGTCTAGCTGATATTGTGGAATATTGTGTTCAATTTTGGTTCCCATATTTAAGAAAATATATTTTGACATTGGAGGTAGTTCAAAAAAGATTCACTAGGGCTGATTTCTGGGATGAAGTGGTTGACTGATTGAGAACTGTCTTTATTAATTATAGAAGAATAAGGAGTGATCTTATTGAAACATACAAGATTCTGAGGTACTTAACAGGGTAGATATTGAGGAGACTTTTCTATTAATGAAGAAATCTTGAACTAGGGGACATGGTTACAGAATAAGGGGACATTTACTTAAAACTGAGATACAAAGGAATGTCTTCTCTCATTGGGTAGTGAATGTGTGGAATTTGGCATCCCAGACAGTTGTGAAGGTTATACCACAGAAGTATTTAAGAAGGAGGTAGATAGATTTTTTAAATATCAAGGATGTTATAGAATGACAGAGCAAGATTAAGGGGCTGAATGGCCTACTCCTATTTCTTATGCTGTGTTCTACCTAGCCATGGTGCCCAAAAGGTAATTGATTTTAATAAGAACACAAGTTTCTGCTCAAACTAATGAGTGCACTTTATATATTGTAAACCATGGCACTAAAAAGTGGTCATGCTATTTACATAGACAAATGAGCTAATGGGACCTTACTGGACCAGACCAGCAACACAGGGTAGCAGCTGTATTCTAAATAGATGTCTTATTGAATGGAAGACCGTCAAGGACACTGCAATGTTGGACCCAGAAAACATTGCATTGATCATATCCAAAATTTAACATAAAAGCTTAAAATCACAGCTTAAGGACTTGTAGAAATCTTGGATCTCCAGGGAATAACTAAACATAAAGTAACTTCCTGCATTTTAAAAAAGTCTATTGTACTTTGAATTAATGCGATATTTATTTATCTGCTTCTTGTGGGGAAGGAACTGAACTACAATTGGTGTTTATGAGGAAATAAGGGGTAATGTTCAAGGACAGAGGTATACCTGGCTATATGTTAAGACAATCCTTTTATTTAAAAAGTTCTGCCACCCAAAGCTCAACAGTCAAATCTTAATTTATCCAGGCAGGGTTGATTGAAAAGGATAAAATTTCAGCTGCTTTTGTTTTTAGCAGATGTTAAAAGCTCCATTTTGTTGCAGTAGAAAGATAACTGAGAGACCGCAGGATTGAACACAGAAAACAATACCAGATCTTTAGTGTAATTTAACTCACCTCTGGAACAGGGATTTGCAACTGCAATGCAATGTCCTGAATGTTATTCTGTAACCAGGTCAGGTCTTCATCATCTGTGGTTTCACTGCTGTGCTGCATTCTACTTTAAATGAATAATGAATTTCAGCTGAAGATACTCAAAATTGTAAAATAAGTAAAATTGGCATAAATACTAACATCAAGCAATGTTAACATTTCAATTGTTTTGTTAAGTGAGTTTCTTTTCTAGTATCACACAAATATCACACTAAACATTGAACATATTCTCTTTAGGGCCTGCTACTAAGACGACAGAAATGTCTCCAATGTCAAGTGACACTTCTATTCAGGAGGGAAGAGGATGAATGTTTTTAAAAAACTTTAAAGACTTTAATTACAAATGTTAAATAACAGCACTAGTATGAAATACAACTAAACTAAAGATAATATATATTCATCAGCTGCACAGAAATACAAGAATAATTTCCAATCTTTTAAAAATTGTTTCTTCCAATGACAAGTGCCAAAGAAAACTGAACATTGGAAATAAGCATGGGCAATAAATGTAGGCTTAGCCAACAGTACCCTCATTCCACAAATTAAAAAGAAAATGGCCCCTTGTCACTTTCAGAGTGAACGTTTCCCTGTAGCAAATAAAGCTGACCCATGTGAGCTTTGATTATTTTGCATAAATGTTTACAGGGAGGGAACTGAGAGCACGATTAGAGGTTTGTTGAGTACAGATAAGAAGATAAAGAAATCACACAACTGTAGAATGTAACAGGGGAACTTCACTAATTTTCTGACATTCTGTTGCCTGTCTATTAGCCAATGAGATAGACATTGGCTATTTTCTGGCTCAGAGACTGAATGGCAGAGGGTAGCACATGTCAGGCATGACTGAAAGAACTGTAATATAACAAGTAGGAAAGATAGAAATAATGATGACTAGTGCAGGGGAAAGGGCTCCATCTCTACCAGAGAGCAAAGACTGGGAAGGAGAGTGTACTGTTCATGCCAGCTGGAGGTTCAGGAATTTGGTTTGAGAAGTGTTCATGCTCACAAGTAGTGATATAAAAAGCAAATAAATTTGTCCAACTGCTCCTCTCTCCAATAGATGCTGAGTCATGGAAAACCTCAGGCCAGTCTTAAATTTAAATCAAATTTCCAACTGACCAGGTGCAAACCTATTTAAATAAAGGAATTAAGTTCCTAGCTCTCGGTGGTGAGATGCAGACATACAACCTAATGACATACAAAAGACAACGTTCATGTATGGAGGAGTTTCAGTCACAATACATTAACATTTTTGAATCCCCATTATTCATTTCAACACTCTTTATACCTAGTAATAACTTTGTTGGCCAACATTCTAAGTTTGGAAATAATCAGCTGCATCTTCTGTCTGATGCGTTCCATGTTAATATTTTCTCCAGATGCGCTGCCTCCTCCATCAATTTCAGTACCATTCACTGATTCAGTATACCATTGCTCGCTATAAACTGAGGCATCCTTTCCATTCTCTGTTGCTGCCAACTTTTGGTGCATAATCCAGTTTCTTGTTCTATCAGTTGAAAGCCCAATGTTGCAAGTATTCTGCAACTGCAGGGAAACAAAAATCAGTTTAACAATGTGTATGAAAAATAAACTAATAGTCCACTCTCATGACCATTTATATTTACGTATATACCAGAATAATTTGTGTTTTAGTTTGGTGTTCATCAACCACGTACTACACATTCTTTTGATCTATCTCAAAAAGATATCACTTTTGGCAACAAGTTAAGAATGAGTACATCCCTAGCTTAAAAAAATAAATTGGTTAATCTTCAAAGAGCAAGCCAAGAGAGCCAAGAGAAAAATTTCATTTTTCTGAGAAATAGATTTCAAAATCTGGTCCTGGTGGAAAAGCTGTTGGTACACATGGATAGGTTGCCTTTCAAAGATAGTTGCATTAACAGGTATTAAAAGAATATGATCATGAATTCTTTGGTGCATATGAACAGTGGCTGAAGAGGTCTTTCACTGCTAATAATATCCTGGATAGCCCTGATAATCAAACTATGGGGTAACAAGTATGGAAAATTCAAAGATTTGCTTGCCCCAACTAACTGAAAAGACATGTCACTGTCAGACATTTTGGACCAGCTTGAGCAGCATTATAGTTCCACCACTGGAGATTGCTGCAAGTTATCAGTTTGGAACAAGGGATCAATTGCCCAGTGAGGGCATTGCAGAGTTTATTGTGGCTTTGAAAATTAAGGAGAATTTCAAGAAAGACTGTTATGGGTCAGAGTTTCGTGCATTTTAAAAGTGAGGGCAGATGTATTAAGTTCCTGACCTTGCCAAATAGCAGTTTTCACCGATATGGTGGAATACGACACAAGAATAGTCAATTGTCAGTCAGTACTGAAGTAAATAAGCTTCATTAGATTATGCCAAAAGTTCCAATCAAGGCAATTATATAGTCTTGTCACCATGTTATACCTTTGTGGGGCTGTGAATTGTCCATTTCTGCAGTCAGAATGCTACAGTTACAAAAAGGGCCATCTTGCCAAGGCATTGATTTGATTTGATTTGATTGTGATATCAGAAGCTGGACAAAATACTGACAAGGAGGACATGATACAAGTGAACATTGGCAAATAGTAGCAGCTCATTGACTGCTACTGCGATCTTTTCAATAAAAAGCACAACAACGTTAAATGCAAGTTCATAGTCTATTATCATCCGAGTAATACTGAATGGAGTTTTATTGGACAGGGAGTTTGATATGGAATTTCAGCATGACACTGAATAGCTATCAAAAAACGAATTAGCATCAGTTGAGAAATCACATCTAAAATTAAGGAATTGTAGAGGATATAAAATTTCTATAATAGTCAATTACAAAGAGCAATGGGCAAAATTACCAACTGTCATAACGAAGTGTCAACAACTAGTCCCACTCAGAAGGAACTGATTAAAAACAGTGAAATTACTCTCAAATATGATTGTTCACATAGAAATGAAACACACAATGCAAGATGAGTGATTGTCAAGAATCCTCAGTTGTTTCAATGGAACTGAACACCTGATTCAAGGACAAAGGGTACTTGGGCTGCACCCATAATGGTCGGGCCAAAGGCAAATGGCTGTTTGACACGATGTGGAGATTATAAAGTAACTCACAATAATTTGCCAAATGTCAAAAATCTATTCATTGTGTTGTTCAGAGACCAGGTTTCTTCAAAGTTAGATCTGATATTTCCCTTTCCACAAATAAAATTGACAATGAGTTAAAGTCATATTTCATAATTAACAGTCACATAGGTCTACTTCAGTTTCCATTCAGTGTTTCTGAGTCCTCAGAAATTTTGAGTTGGTGAACTAAATGTTGCAAGGAATTCAGGGATTATGTTACTTGAATGACAGATTTGCTTGAGATCCAAACAGGCAGACCCATGATGAGAAGCTGAAAAAGGTATACAAATATTTAGAAAAGCATGAAGGTCAACTGAAAGCAGTTAAAGGGAAATGTTTCAAAATTCTGTAGTGTAGTTGGATCTCTCAGTAGCCAAAGATAGGTAACACCCTATCCAGAGAATGGTTCAAAACACTAAGAAATGCTCCACACCCTCTACACTCTATTAGAACTATTTTTGGAGTAGTGAATTATTTCAAGAAATTCATACCAAATTTGGCTACCTTTTTGCATCCATTAAACAAACTTTTTGAAAAAGGGTGTTACATAGTTTTTGATAAAGGAGTATGACAAAGCACTCAAGCTGCATTAAAATAAATGCAAAGGTGGGAAGTGCTTATGTATTGTGGTGTCCAAAAAGATTAAATTATCGTGTGGTGAATGTCGATGCAGTGTAGCTATTGTGATCTCTCAAATGTTAGATAAATGCTGGAAGTGCTTTCAGGAGAGATATTTTGCACACAAAAAGCAATAGATGTTCGAAATTCTATTTCACAAATGGCAGTTGTTGCTGGATAGGTTGTTAATTTAAATTTGAGATTGATCAATTTTTATTCAACAAATGTATTACAGGATATGTGCCAAAAGCAGGTACACGGAGTTAAGCTACACTTCAACCATGACCTCACTGTATCCCTCTTAGAATACAAAATTAGTGGTTAAGTTAGATTTGTGGATAAATGGAAAACAAAATAAATTGTATTGAATTTTGAGTACCGTATACCATATTAAAGACAAAGGAGTCTAATACCACCTTGTGGTCATTGGCACATATCTATATAACTGAATAACCCAGTTTTTAATTCAATGTTGACCTCCCATGTGCTAAACACTATTTAATATGTTTTGAAAATATATCAAAGACTTTAATTTCAGCAATACCATTTCAAACAAATTTCAGTCTTTTATATTATAAAGTTTTTATAAAACTGAAACCCAATACCTTTATGGTTAAACTTGTATGCATTAAGAACATAATACTATTACAATGCTTCTAAAGTAACATCACTAAGCAGAATTTAGGGATTCTCAGTTGGTTGAATATACGTTTTGGCACTTATTCATGATTTTAAAAAGCAGAGATACATTCAACCCAATAAACTATTTGACATAGTAATGGACGCCAGAGTGGGGCCAGTGACCAAGGATTCAAACTCTGAAAACACAGAGGAAGGAAAACATATGAAAAAGGCAATACAACATTGGTAAAGTGTGTAGGAAAATAGATATTCGACAAAAAAAAATGGCTTTAAAACAAACTACTGGTGATACAGTATTTTTCTGAATTTTGATATGTGTCAACTAAATCATTGTGGTCACATTCAAGTCTCTACATTCCTATGTCGCTTTGTATTTTATTAGGTTTGTATGAAGAGGCCTTCCTTGTTTACTCTTTCATATTACAGAAACAGAAAACTGTGCCACAGTATATTTTTGTTTGATACCACATGGCAGAAACAGTTTTCTAAGAAGTGACTCATGTTGAAGTGAACAACAATACAGTACAACCTTGATTATCCAAACATCAATTATCCGAATTTCACATTTTCCAAATAAGATCTCAAAGTCCAGTAAAAACGGCATTAGGCAACTCAGCATTCAGTTATCAGTTAAACAGCATTATAGAGTGTATTGCCGGATAACCGATAAATGTTCGATAACTGGCTCTCAAATTATGATAGAACAGTTGTCGGTTAAACTGCATTATGGCACGCATTGCTAGATGACAGAGAAATGTTCAGATAACCAGCATTCATAAATTATCGCTTGTTTACGATCAGATCGATTATCTGAACGATCAATTATCTGAACAAAATACTCCCGGCCAGTGTCGTTTGCATAATCGAGGTTCTACTGTATTTCCTTTAAGCATGAGAAAAGCAAACTGCAGGTTATATTAATAGACTGGGAGTACACTTGGAAAAACTTGTGAAACCTGTTGAACTGCTCTAGCGCTCAGCTGCACGCTACAAAAGAAACTGGTATGAAATCAAAGAACTGTGGATGCTGGAATTCTGAAATACAAGCACAATATGCTGGAGAAACTCAGCAGGTTCAGTAGCAGCCGTGAAGAGACGCTTCAAGTCGGGATGAGTCCAGTTCTAATGAAGGGCCACTGGACTTGAAACATTTACTGAGAGTTTCTGTCTACAGATGCTGCCAGACCTGCCTGAGTTTGACTAAAAACTGGTATTGAGAATGCAAAATGAGGGATTTGGCATATGATTATTGACGACTTTTTTTTTCATTTGTGGACAACTGATTAAAAGCTTATCGTAAATTTTGTTAACAAGATCTTGTTGGCTAAACTAATAGAATTTAACATAAATTTCGCTCTGGTTAGTTTATTTTATGAAAAATAAAATACTACAGATGCGTGACATTTAAAATAAACGCAAAGTGCTAGAAAATAGCAGTATTGGCAGCATCTGTGTAAAGAAAAACAGGGTTAATTAGTCAATTTGAATATGACTGAATAAGTCATATTTGAACCAAATGTTAACTTTGTTTCTCTCTTGATCCGTTTTATGCTGCTAAATTTCATGTTATTTTGAAATGTACAAAATAGATAGATTTTATTTCTCCTAGACTAGCCTAGATCAAGATGACAGGGAGAAAGTGACGACTGCAGATGCTGGAGATCAGAGCTTAAAAATGTGTTGCTGGAAAAGCCTAGATCAGCCAAGTTACAAGGCAAATGTTCCTCATTTGTGCAAAAAAGTGAAACTCTGAGAATGATTACATTACTTTTGAGGGTAATTGCTCAAGAAAGAAAGCGTCATGATTATGATTGCAACCCAATATTTGATTTTGTCATTGTAATGTGGTGAAAATGTGTTGCTGGAACAGCGCAGCAGGTCAGGCAGCATCCAGGGAACAGGAGAATCGACGTTTCGGGCATAAGCCCTTCTTCAGGAATGAGGAAAGTGTGTCCAGCAGGCTAAGATAAAAGGTAGGGAGGAGGGACTTGGGGGAGGGGCGTTGGAAATGCGATAGGTGGAAAGAGGTCAAGGTGAGGGTGATAGGTCAGACTGGGGTGGGGGCGGAGAGGTCAGGAAGAAGATTGCAGGTTAGGAAGGCAGTGCTGAGTTCAATGGATTTGACTGACAAGATGGGGGGGGAGGGGAAATGAGGAAACTGGTGAAATCCGAGTTCATCCCTTGTGGTTGGAGGGTTCCTAGGCAGAAGATGAGGCGCTCTTCCTCCAACCGTCGTGTTGTTGTGGTCTGGCGATGGAGGAGTCCAAAGACCTGCATACCCTTGGCAGAGTGGGAGAGGGAGTTGAAGTGTTGAGCCACAGGGTGGTTGGGTTGGTTGGTCTTCCGCCTAGGAACCCTCCAACCACAAGGGATGAACTCGGATTTCACCAGTTTCCTAATCTTAGCCTGTTGGACACACTTTCCTCATTCCTGAAGAAGGGCTTGTGCCCAAAACGTCGATTCTCCTGTTCCCTGGATGCTGCCTGACCTGCTGTGCTGTTCCAGCAACACATTTTCAGCTCTGATCTCCAGCATCTGCAGACCTCACTTTCTCCTCATTGTAATGTGGCACAAGTGAATGCATTAGAAAAGAATAAAAGTCAAGTTTAGATTCGATACCATACTCATAATCTCTCCAGTTATGTTCCAAATCAGATTTAGTGGAGCTACAACTTTTTGGGTACACAACTGGCTATCCATTTACAATTCTAACGTTTCAACAGATATCGCTCTCATTTAAAGTTTTTGGTTTCACATTTTATACTTTATTTCCTATCTTTGACATTTTACCCCAAACTATGAGAAGCTTATAAAACAACTTCAATGAAAAACCACAAGACGCGAGAAGACAAGATTTACAGTGGTGCTAGACTTTATGCGGGACTGAAATTAACATGTGGCAATTTTCAGATGTAAATCCATGCCGACAATCAAGTCCCCAGCCGGAATTTTTGTGCACACCTTTGATGTTTGGATGAATGTTTGGATAAACTGAGGTTGTGGATTGTGAAGTTTGGAGCATTTTATGTAAAAGTCACAGCTTTTCTAGTGTGGCACGTATCTATGTCCCAGTGAGCTGTAAGGATGCTTAGATTTTAAGAACATGAGAAATAGGAGTGAAGAAGATTGGCTGGCCCCTCCAGCCTGCCTCACCATTCAAGAACATTGTGACTGATCTTCCTCAAGCCTTAAATCCTCTTTCACACCAGCTCTTCATAGTCCTGGACAAATTGAGATTTTAAAGTACGATCTGTGTACTCTTTCAATACCTTCATTGATCAAACCTCCCCAACTCATGGGGTAGGTATTTCCAGGTGTTCACTAGCCTCAGAGGGGAAAGATATAAAAGAGACGGGGGCGGCACGGTGGCACAGTGGTTAGCACTGCTGCCTCACAGCGCCAGAGACCCGGGTTCAATTCCCGACTCAGGCGACTGACTGTGTGGAGTTTGCACATTCTCCCCGTGTCTGCGTGGGTTTCCTCCGGGTGCTCCGGTTTCCTCCCACAGTCCAAAAAGATGTGCGGGTCAGGTGAATTGGCCATGCTAAATTGCCCATAGTGTTAGGTTAAAGGGGTAAATGTAGGGGTATGGGTGGGTTGCGCTTCGGCGGGTCGGTGTGGACTTGTTGGGCCGAAGGGCCTGTTTCCACACTGTAAGTAATCTAAGTAATCTAATCTAATCTATAGAGCATATTTACACACATAATAAGTACTATATAAATGCAAATTTTTGGCTGTAGTTATGACAAGTTGTTGAAATGAGGTATTAGTCAATTTTACAGCATGTACCTTTGCTTGAGGGATCTTGTCAGTGACAGCTACATCTGTGTCCAATTGATTTTCTGCCTCTCCGGTTCTCACTTGTTTCATTTCCTGTAATGCCTGAACAGTTTCTTTCAATTTTTCTTTCTCTCTTTGCAACTTTAAAACTTCATGTTTTTCTTTTTCCAACTGGTCCATGAGTTCTTTTGCTTGTAGCTGCAAGGAATCTACTTTTTCCAGGATATGTTTATGCGATTCTTGCTCCTTTAACAGGGACTTCCTATTAATCTGCTGCTGTTCCTCAAGGTGTTGCCTCAATTGAACTGACTCAAGTTTGTAGCTTTCCATCTCACTCACCAACTCTACTATACGATTATGTTGATCTTCTAGTTGTCTTTGCAGCTCCCCTATTAGCATTTCAGATGTCATCTCAGCTGTCTTCACCATTCCTTCCTGCTTCTCCTTTGCCTGAGGAAGCAGCTTCAAGATCCGCCGTTCTCGTTCTAGTGCACTGCTTAATTCACAAGATCTACTTTTTTCAGCATCTAAGGCAACTTGGAGCTCACTGACGCGACTTTTCTCATGGGATAATTCAGTTTCATGTAGGGCTTTCTCAGAATCTAGATTCTGTCTAAGGTCATTTATTGTCACCCTTTCATTTTCCAAAGTACATTCCAAGTGCAAATATTTTTTCTTTTGATCCTCAAGTGCAAATTTCAGGTCCTGAAATTAGACAAGAACATGTTTTTCTAATATTGCTAATAAAATTTGCTTCAAATATGTTTAGTTTTATAATTACTGGCATATTTGTGACTATTTTATCATGCATATCTTCCGTAGAAACAGAAAAAAAGGAGTAGGTCATTCAGCCCATCGAGCGTGTTTGCCATTCAACGATCATTGATGTTCATCTATATCAATGCTATACTCTCATTCTCTCCCCATACCCCTTAATGCCTGTAGTGTCTTAAAATGTTTTTTTTTTCTTAAATATAGCCAGTGCCTTGCCCTCCACAGTCCTATATGTTAAAGAATTCCATGGGTTCACCATTACCTGAGTGAAGACATGCCTCCATATTTCAGTATTAAATGGCCTATCACAAATCCTGAGACTGTGACCCCCTTTCTCAAGACCAACAAGAAGGGTGAAATACATTGCATCTAATTTGTCCAACTTTATCAGAATTTTACAAATGGTGGTACAGTGACTCGGTGGTTAGCATTACTGCCTCACAGCGGCAGAGACCTGGGTTCGATTCCCAACTTGGTCGATTGTCTGCACATTTTCCCCATATCTACATGGGTTTCCTCCAGGTGTTCCTGTTTCCTCCCACAGTACAAAGACATGCAGGTTAGGTGGACTGCTTTCCACTCTTGAAAATAAAATTTGTTCCTCCTCTGATAATGTCTGCTGAATAATTCTGAATCTATGCCAGTTTATTGTTCTTTAATCTTGCACGCTAACCTATTATATGGGACTTCATCAAAGCTTCCTGAAAATCCAAATACATTGCACATTCTCTCCGTGTCTGCATGGGTTTCCTCCACGTGCTCCGGTTTCCTCCCACAATCCAAAGATGTGCAGGTCAGGTGAATTGGCCATGCTAAATTGCCCGTAGTGATAGGTGCATTAGTCAGGGGTAAATATAGGGGCTAGGGGAATGGGTCTGGGTGGGTTACTCTTTGGAGGGTTGGTGTGGACTTGTTGGGCCGAAGGGCCTGTTCCCATACTGTAGGGAATCTAATCACCATTCGCTAGTTTCCCTTTAACTATTCTATTAGTTACCTTGCCAAAGCTCAAGTAAGTTTCTCAAACATAATGTGTATTTTATGACAGTTTAAGACTTTGAAATAGAATAAGGTCATTTAGCCCACCAAATCTGCTCTCCATTGAACTAGATAATCACTGATCTGACAGTCCTTATCTTAATTTTTCCGCCTTATCCATATACACTTTGATTCCCTCACTGATTAGATAAATTTTATACTGAAATAGATATTCAATGACCAGGCTCAGCAGCCCTCTGCTGTAAAGAATGCCACTGATTCACTACCCTCAGAATAAAAAGCCTCCTTATCTGTATTTTAAATGGGGAATCTCTGAGATTATGTTCTTTGGTCCTAGACTTTCCCACAAGGGTAAATACCCTCTCCACATCTATACTATCAAGCCATCTAAGAATGTTATATATTTCAATTAGGTCTCCTCTCATTCTTCTAAACTCCAGTGAGTATATGCCCAGTCTACTCAACCTCTCCCCATAAGAAAATTCCTCCAAAGCCAGAATCAATCAAAGCAGCTTCTCTGGACTGCCTCCAATGTAGTATATCTTTTCTTAGATAAGTGGATGAAAAAGTGCTCATAGTATTCCAGCTATGGTCTAGCAATTGCCTTAATAGCTTTAGCAATACCTCCCTATTTTTATACTTCATTCCCTTTGAAAATAAACACCAGTAATCCATTTGCCTTTCCCATTATCTGGGAGAAAGTGAGGATTGCAGATGCTGGAGAGACAGAGTTGCAAAATTGTAGCGCTGGAAAAGCACAGGTCAGACACCATCCAAGAAACAGGAGAGTCGATGTTTCGGGCATAAACCTTCATCAGGAAACATTCGGAGGGTGGGGTACCGAGTGATAAATAAGAGGGTGGGGGTAGGACTGGGAAGGCAGCTGGGAAGGTGATAAGTGGATGCAGATGCGGGGTGATTATGATAAATCAGTGGGGAGGGTGGAGCAGATAGGTGGGAAGCTAGGTCGGATGCTGCCTGACCTGCTGCGCTTTTCCAGCACCACACTCTTTCCTATTGTCTGTTGAACTTGGATGCTAGCTTTTTGTGATTCATGCACAAAGATTCTTAATCTCTCTTTGCTGCAGCTTTCTACAATATTTCTCCACTTAAATAATATTCAACTCTTTTATTCTTCCTGTCAAACCTCACAGTTTCCCACGTCAAACTTTACCTAATCACAACCTATTTATATCCCTCTATAGGCACTCATCTGCAAACCTCCCTAAATTAAGTCATTAATTAATACTATAAATAACTACGATTCCAGCAATGATCACCGTGACACTCGACTAGTAACAGGGTGACATCCTGATTATGCTCGCTTTATCCCAACTCTGTTGTCGATTAGTAAGCCAATCAACTAGCCATGCGGAGGTACTACCACTAACATCACAGGCTCTTATTTTGTTAAGTTACCTTTTGTGTGGTTTCTTGTCAAATGTCTTTTCAAAATCAAATTACATTTCCTAGTTCCTTTTTATCTATATTGTTTGTTATTTGCTTTCATAAATACATATTAACTTTGTCCAATCCCATTCATATTTTCTGAGCGCTCTGTTATTACATCCTTTATAATAGACTGCAACATTTTCCTTCATACTAATGTTAACCTAACCAGTTGGTAATTCCGTGCTTTCTCCCTTGCCCCTTTTTAAATAGTGGGGTTACATTTGCTATACTGCAATCTGCAAGGAATATTTCAGAATTTATAGAATTTTGGTAGATGACAACCAAACACATTCACTATTTCTGTAACACCTCTTTTAGCACCCTGTAATGTATATTATCAGGCCTTGGAGCTTGATCCACTTTCAGTCCCATTAATTTCTCAAGGATTTTTTATAAAATTGATATGGATTTCCTCTAATTCCTTCTTCTCATTAGAGCCTTGGCTCCCTAGCATTTCTGGACAATTATTCGTGTCTTCTATGAAGACAGAAATAAATTATTGTATAAGTGCTCTGCCATTTCTGTGTTCTCCATATCAATTCCTTCATTGCTGATTGCAAAGAGCATATATTTGTTTTCTCTTTTTACGTAATGTATAAAAGCTTTTACAGACTACTTTTACATTTTGTGCTGGTCTATTTTCTTACTATATCTTTCCCTTCTTAATCAATCAATCCTCTTTTGCTGAATTCCAAAGTACTCCCAATCCCCAGACTTGCTAATTTTTCTAGCAACTTTATGAGACTCCTTTTTGGATCTAATATATTCCTTAATCTGTAACTGTTGGAAATCATGCATTCATTCCTTTAATAGTAACCATTGCTTATCTACTGTCATGCCTTTTTGTAATGTTACCCAATCTATTATAGCCAATTTACCCCTGATATCTTTCTGTTTTCATTTATTTAGGATTAGGACCCCCAGCTATAGATTGGCCTACTTCATTCCCCGTCTCAATGAATAATTCTTTCAAGTTATGGTTACTCTTCACTTAAGGACCAAAAAGATTATTCATTAAACCCTCTGTACTGCACTATACCAATTCTAGGCTGACCTGTTCCCTAGTTGATTCCTCGACATACTAGTCTAAAACACCATCTTGTACACACTCCAGGAATTTACCTGTCACCGTATTATTGCTAATGTGGTTTACCCAGCCTCTATGCAGATGTGATTTAGAGATGTCAGTGTTGGACTGGAGTGTACAAAATTAAAAATCACACAACACCAGGTTATAGCCCAACAGGTTTAATTGGAAGCACTTGCTTTTGGAGCGCTGCTCCTTCATCAAGTGGTTGTGGAGTACACAATTGTAAGACACAGAATCTATAGCAAAAATTTACAGTGTGATGTAACTCAACCTCCTCACAGACCGCGTTAGGGAACTGGAGCTGGAGTTGGATGAACTGAGGCTGAGAGGGTGATAGATAGAAGCTACAGGAACATAGTTACGCCAGAGAACAGAGGTGGCTGGATAACAGTTAGAGGTGGGAAGGGGAGGAAGCAGGCAGTGCAGGGATCCCCTGTGGTCGTTCCCCTCAACAATAAGTATACCGCTTTGGATACTGTTGGGGGGGATGACCCAGCAGGGGTAAGCTGCAGTGACCGGGTCTCTGGCATGAGGTCTGGCTCTGAGGTTCAGAAGGGAAAGAGGGAGAGGAGGAGAGCGCTAGTTATAGGAGACTCTATAGTTAGAGGGACAGACAGGCGGTTCTGTGGACATGGCCGAGACTCTCGGATGGTTTGTTGCCTCTTGGCTGACAGGGTCCGAGACGTCTTGGACAGTGTCTTCAGAATCCTTAAGGGGGAGGGTGCGCAGCCAGAAGTTGTGGTGCACATTGGCACCAACGACATAGGTAGGAAGAGGGATGGGGAGGTCATTCAGGAGCTCAGGGAGTTAGGCTGGAAGCTAAAAGCTAGGACGGACAGAGTCGTCATCTCTGGGTTGTTGCCGGTGCTACGTGACAGTGAGGCAAGGAATAGGGAGAGAGTACAGTTGAACACGTGGCTGCAAGGATGGTGTAGGAGGGAGGGCTTCAGGTATTTGGACAATTGGACTGCATTCTGGGGAAGGTGGGATCTGTACAAGCAGGACGGGTTGCACCTGAACCAGAAGGGCACCAACATCCTGGGAGGTAGGTTTGCTAGCACTCGTCGGGGGGTTTAAACTAATTTGGCAGGGGGATGGGATCCGGACTTGTAGTCCAGCAAGTAGGTTAGCTGTTTTTCAGTGTGTCCAAGAATGTAGGGAGGCTGTGGAGAAGGTAGCACTGACAGGGAATACTTGCGGACACAGAGATGGGTTCAAGTGTGTATACTTCAACGCAAGGAGTATCAGAAATAAGGTGGGTGAACTTAAGGCGTGGATCGGTACCTGGGACTACGATGTTGTGGCCATCACGGAAATGTGGATAGAAGAGGGACAGGAATGGTTGTTGGAGGTTCCTGGTTACAGATGTTTCAGTAAGATTAGGGGGGGGTGGTGGCGTTGCTAATTAGAAATGATATAACGGCTGCAGAAAGGCAGTTCGAGAGGGATCTGCCTTTGGAGGTAGTATGGGCTGAAGTCAGAAATAGGAATGGAGTAGTCACCTTGTTGGGTGTTTACTATAGGCCCCCCAATAGCAGCAGAGATGTGGAGAAACAGATTGGGAAACAGATTTTGGAAAGGTGTAGAAGCCACAGGGTAATAGACATGGGCGATTTCAACTTCCCAAATATTGATTGGAAGCTCTTTAGATCAAGTAGATTGGATGGGGCGGTGTTTGTGCAGTGTGTCCAGGAAGCTTTTTTAACTCAGTATGTAGATTGTCTGACCAGAGGGGAGGCCATATTGGATTTGGTACTTGGTAACGAACCGGGACAAGTTATGGGCTTGTTAGTGGGTGAGCATTTTGGTGATGGTGACCACAATTCTGTGACTTTCACCGTGGTTATGGAAAGAGATAGGTGCGTGCAACAGGGTCGGTTTTACAATTGGGGGAAGGGTAAATACGATGCTCTAAGACAGGATCTGAGGAGCATAAGTTGGGAGCATAGGCTGTCAGGAAAGGATGTCATTGAAATGTGGAACTTTTTCAAGGAACAGATATAATGTGTCCTTGATATGTATGTACCTGTCAGGCAGGAAAGAAATGGTCGTGTGAGGGAACCTTGGTTGACGAGGGAGGTTGAATGTCTTGTAAAGAGGAAGAAGGAGGCTTACATAAGGTTGAGGAAACAAGGTTCAGACAGAGCATTGGAGGGATACAGGATAGCCAGGAGGGAGCTGAAAAAAGGGATGAGGAGAGCTAAGAGAGGGCATGAAAACTCTTTGGCGGGTAGGATCAAGGATAACCCCAAAGCCTTTTATGCGTATGTGAGAAACATGAGAATTACGAGAACGAGGGTAGGTCCGATCAAGGACAGTAGTGGGAGACTGTGTATTGAGTCGGAAGAGATAGGAGAGGTCTTGAATGAGTACTTTTCTTCAGTAATTACAAATGAGAGGGACCGTATTGTTGAACAGGAGAGTATAAAACGGACTGGTAAGCTAGAGGAGATACTTATTAGGAAGGAAGATGTGTTGAGCATTTTGAACAACTTGAGGATAGACAAGTCCCCCGGGCCTGACGAGATATATCCTAGGGTTATGTGGGAAACAAGAGAGGAAATTGCAGAGCCGTTGGCAATGATCTTTTCGTCTTCACTGTCAACGGGGATGGTACCAGGGGACTGGAGAGTGGCGAATATTGTGCCCCTGTTCAAAAAAGGGAATAGGGATAACCCTGGGAATTACAGGCCAGTTAGTTTTACTTCGGTGGTAGGCAAAGCAATGGAAAGGGTACTGAGGGATAGGATTTATGAGTATCTGGAAAGACACTGCTTGATTAGAGACAGCCAGCACCGATTTGTGAGGGGTAGGTCTTGCCTTACAAGTCTTATTGAATTCTTTGAGGAGGTGACCAAGCATGTGGATGAAGGTAGAGCAGTGGATGTAGTGTACATGGATTTTAGTAAGGCATTTGATAAGGTTCCCCATGGTAGGCTTATGCGGAAAGTCAGGAGGCATGGGATAGAGGGAAATTTGGTCAGTTGGATAGAGAACTGGCTAACCGGTCGAAGTCAGAGAGTGGTGGTGGATAGTAAATATTCAGCCTGGAGCCCAGTTACAAGTGGAGTTCCGCAGGGATCAGTTCTGGGTCCTCTGCTGTTTGTAATTTTTATTAATGACTTGGAAGAGGGAGTTGAAGGGTGGGTCAGTAAATTTGCAGACGATACGAAGATTGGTGGAGTTGTGGATAGTGAGGAGGGCTGTTGTTGGTTGCAAAGAGACTTAGATATGATGCAGAACTGGGCTGAGGAGTGGCAGATGGAGTTCAACCCTGTCAAGTGTGAGGTTGTCCATTTTGGAAGGACAAATAAGAATGCGGAATACAGGGTTAACGGTAGGGTTCTTAGTAAGGTGGAGGAGCAGAGGGATCTTGGGGTCTATGTTCATAGATCTTTGAAAGTTGCCACTCAGGTGGATAGAGCTTGTAAGGCGGTCTCTGGTGTATTAGCGTGCATTAGCAGAGGGATTGAATTCAAGAGTCGTGAGGTGATGTTGCAGCTGTACAGGACCTTGGTAAGGCCACATTTGGAGTACTGTGTGCAGGGGAATAGATAGAGTGGACAGTCAGAGACTTTTTCCCCGGGTACAACAGAGTGTTACAAGGGGACATAAATTTAAGGTGAAGGTTGAAAGGTATAGAGGGGATGTCAGGTGTAGGTTCTTTACCCAGAGAGTCGTGGGGGCATGGAATGCGCTGCCTGTGGGAGTGGCAGAGTCAGAATCATTGGTGACCTTTAAGCGGCAATTGGATAGGTACATGGATAGGTGCTTAAGCTAAGACAAATATTCGGCACAACATCATGGGCCGAAGGGTCTGTTCTGAGCTGTATTGTTCTATGTTCTAACTGAAATTATACATTGAAAAATACCTTGATTGTTTGTTGAGTCTTTCATCTGTTAGAATGACCATGATAGTTTCACTTCTTTCATATGTAAATCACAAAACCTTTTATAAAAGTTACATTCTCAGGTTAACCGTAACAATTGGTGTCAGCCAGATAATATGAAGGTGTTAGGCCCCCTGTGTTCCCTCTCTATGCCATAATGTTTACACTGATTATAATCTAAAATGTGAGTTAACAGAGTCTTACATGGATTCATGCAGTTTTTAAGCAAAATACAATGAAACTCTGCAGTACAAATTCACCCCACAAACGTATATGTGTGTCTGTCTGTCTATCTGTGGTGGGGGGCTGTGAGTGTGAGAGAGAGTGTATGTGTGTGTGTATGTGCGTGTAAATTGACTAAGTCTGTGAGTGGGGGCATGTGTGAGTGTGTGTCTCTGTAGGAGTGTGTGTCTCTGTAGGAGTGTGTGCGTGTGTGTGTGTCTGTCTGTCTGGGGTGGGGGGTTGTGAGTGTATGTGGGAGAGAATGTATATGTGTGTGTATGTGAGTGTAAAGTGGTCTAAGTCTGTGAGAGGATGCATGTGTGAGTGTCTGTATGCGTGTGTATACGTGTGTCAGTGTGTATGCGTGTATAGGAATGTCTTTGAAGGGCTGATGAAGGGTTTTTGCCCGAAACCTCGATTTTTCTGCTCCTCGGATGCTGCCTGAACTGCTGTGCTTTTCCAGGACCACTAATCCAGAATCTGGTTTCCAGCATCTGCAGTCCTTGTTTTTACCTAGCTAAGTTCCGTACTCATAGAGAGGGCCTCAACCAGGACCTTGGGTTCATGTCACACTATAGGTGACCACCATTGCACTATACACACACACACACAAATCCTCTTTCAGACTTAGACCACATTACACACACACACACACACACACACACACACATATATATATATACACTCTCCCAAGACACTCACAACCCCCCCACCCCAGAGACACACACACACACCCTCACACAAGCCCCCTCCCACAGACTTAGACACTTTACACTCACTCTCTCTCACACTCTCAACCCCGTACCACAGACAGACACACACACATATACGTTTGTAGGGTGAATTTGTACTTGCAGAGTTACATTGTACTTTGCTAACAAACTGCATGAATCCATGTAAGACTCTGTTAACTCACTTTTTAGATTAGAATCAGTCTAAACATTATGGCACAGACAGGGAACACAGGGGGCTAACACCTTCAACATATTATCTGGCTGACACCAATTGTTACAGTTAACCTGAGAATGTAACTTTTAAAACCTTTATGCGATTTAGATATGAATACTATCATGGTCAATGTATAATTTCAGTTACATCACACTGTAAACTTTTGTTATAAATTCTGTGTCTTACAATTGTGTACTCCACAACCACCTGATGAAGGAGCGGTGCTCCGAAAGCTAGTACTTCCAACTAAACCTGTTGGACTATAACCTGGTGTTGTGTGATTTTTTTAACTATATGCAGATGCAAATCACCCAGAATTGTAATGTTATCTGCATCTCCAATTTCCTGTTTAATGTCATCCCCACTTTACCAATACTGACTGGAGGCTTTTTAACGACTCTCGCTTTTTCCCCTTGTTGTTTCTTGCATTCAACCAGACAGGTTTTACATGTAAATTTTCTAAGCCAATATTCTTTCTCACTGTTGCATAAACCGTATTCTTTACCAACACCATCCATCTCCTTTCCCCTGCTCTTTCTAAATATTAAATAACCTTGTCAATTCAGTTTCTAGCCTTCGTCACCTGCAGTCATCAGTCACCCTGTTCACAATTGTAATCATATTGTACTTGTTTACAACTATTTGCACTACTGCAAATATTCTGTGCATCTACATGCAGTATCTATGGATTAGTCTTTGGTTAACTTTTTTTTTCACACCTTTTTGTACTATAATCCTATTTATTGCTAGCCTTCGTTTCCTCTGTCCCCTACTTCTGCATTCTACATTTCTATCTTTCAAGTCTATCTTTGTTTCCGTTTACTTCTCCTTGCTCAAGTCCCCTTCTCAAGCCCCTCTAAGTTAACCCTCTCCCACAATACCAACAAATGCCCCTGCTAGGTACGACGCATCCAGCTTCAACGTGTTCGCTTCAACATGTTCGCCTTCCCCAGAATTGGACACAATTTCTCAGAAATCTAAACCTTTCTTTCTAACACCATCTCTCCAGCCACACTTTCATCCAGTTTATTCACCTCTTTCTGAATGTATTAGAATGTATCAGTGGAAGCATCTTTTCTAGCTCCGTATATTTTGCCTGAGGGACCTCAACCTTCTCTTTATATATATATTTTATACATATATTTTGTATATGTATCAACATCTGACAGTTTACCCTCCTTCAGAATGTCCTGCAGCCATTCTGTCATCCTTGATCCTGACATTAGGGAGGCAATGCAACATACTGGATGTTACATCTGTGACCCTAGAAACATTGATGTTTCTCTTATGATAGAATCCCCTATCACTATTGCTCTTCAACCCTTTTTTTCCCTTCTAACTCTGTGCACCTGAACCGATTTTGCCATAGGCAGAGATACCATCGCTCCCGGCAATAAGTTCTTAGTGCATTGAAGCCAAATAAATCGGTCAAGTTTATAATTGGGGAGCAATTTTTTTTTATTTTACTGAACTCGCTAAATAATATAAATCTCCACTAACGATAGAACTATAATACTGTCCTGAACATAAAACTCATTTCATTTCAAAATTAGGGTTTTCTCTGTAATTTTACAAGCCATTTCTACTTGTACAAGTATGTGGCAGTAGTTAACTAATCAACTCAAATCCTAATTGTGATCAGGTTATTTGATTTTAGGTTTAAATATAATACAGCCCTTTGGTTTTACAGATGAACTTCAAATTCAAGTAAACCACAATTAAATTCAACATTCAAGCATTTCTGTTCTATGCGGGCTGAATAAATTTTCATGAGGCAGATGCATCAAGGATGCAGTTAAGAGTGCACACAAAATTATAACAGTTATCTAGATCACGAAGATAAGTAAACATTCATACTTTTTAAAAAAAAAATTGAACCTTCCAAATTATTTTGGCCACTAAACTCAAACCTTAAGTAAATTTATTTCATTTTTGACCCAGGTTGGTCATGAACAGGATCTGAATTTAGAAGATCTGACAAAAATCAGAAAATGTACTTAACAACATGTTATGGATTACACTAATGTTTTGTTGACAGAGCAACAAAATCAGTCTGGGATTGGGGAGGAGGGCAAGAGGAGATGGCAGTCAGAAAATGTTAAGCCCTGCTTCTTTGATTCATATTTGATTGACAACAAAAGAATACTAACCTCCAATTCTTCTCGGTCTTGTTCTTCTTTTCTATTTGTCTTACACTGCTCTTTTTCCAATGCCCACTGTAGTTCCCGTGCTTTCTTCTGTTCACGTGCCAACACATCACTCAGCATGTCTACTTCAGCTGCCTTGTCAGTTAACTCAACTCTAAAAAAAATTAAATGATCATTGGAACTTCATTGTTAATTTGGTTGGCCATTTTATATTTACCAAGTATTTAAAAACTTAATAGCAGTAAAAATGCTAACGTTTGAGCTTCTTTGCTGATATCAGATCATGTCTTCTGATAGAAAAAAAATACCCTCAATGAGTTAGCAATTAAGAACAAAAATTGCTGAAGCAAAAGGTATTTGTTTTAAGCTTTTTGACTTGCACACATTAGGTCATTTCACAAGAAATTCAAATGTAAAACCAGCATTTACATTGCATGACAGGAGATTGCTGATTGGTTGGCGAATAGACTGATTGCATTCTCCAAGGCAACACCTATCCCAATCACAGTCCACTTGCCAACTAATCAGCACTCTTCTCTCATACAGGTCTTCATGTCTGACGAATGATGCTCTGGCTACCGAGGGAATGTTACAAAGGTTTTCTAGACTGATCCTTGGGATGACAAGACTGACGTATTGGATCAGTCGGGATTATATTCACTGGGGTTTAGAAGAATGAGGGGGATCCCTTGAATCCTATTACATTTTAACATGAGCAGACAGAATGTAAACACAGGAAGAATGTTCCCGATACCTGGGGAGTCCAGAACCAGAGGCCACAATCTAAGGATACAAGGTACGCTATTTAGGATTGAGGTGAGAAGTTCCTTCACCAAGAGAGTGATGAGCCTGTGGAATTCTCTGTGATGGAAAGTGTTTGAGGCCAATACATTGAATGCTTTCAAAGAGGAGTTAGATATAATTCTTAGGGGTAAAGGGGTCAAAGGGTATGGCGAGAAAGCAGGAACAGGGTACTGAATTGCATGATAAGCCATGATCATACGAATGGTGGCGCAGCTTTGAAGGTCTGAATGGCCTATTCCTGCTCTATTTTCTGTGTTTCTATAAAAATTGGTTTCCGTTTGAATTTGTATTCTTGCAAAATGTCCTGATAACAGCAAGATGAAAAAGTTTGACAAAATGTCTTTTTTCAGCAATATTCAGGCTCTCTACTACTAAACGAATAAAAGATATATTACTCACTTTAGCTGAAAGGACTCAGAGATCAAGAATATTAGCATTGCAACTAAGATGAGTATTTTTAAAAACTGCTTGACTGAATTAACTAAATTACCTTAGCATCTCTAAATCTTTCAAGTGCTTATGTTGTGTCTTAAGTGTCGTTTCAAGCTCCAATTTAGTTTGAGAAAGCTCATTTTTCATCTCTGCCACGATTATTTTCTCCAAATTCAGTTGGTCTTGGAGTTCAGCTCCTTTTTCCTTTACTGTATTCAATTCCGTCTGTAACTTGAGAAATTGAGTCTCCTTTTGTTGTAAACTGCTTCCTAGTAGTTCCACTAAAAATGAAGAGATGCATTAAGCTTGAGTTTATAAGTACAGATAGCTTGAGATACACATCACTTTGTTTTAAAGTCATACTTTTGACAGCCTCTTTTTGTGTATTTGGTGAAGCTTGCATCAATTTGGGAAGCAGCAAAAATTAGTTACAGGTTAAATGAGTCTGTATAATAGGAGGTAAGTTGGGGAGCTACAGACAGTTTTACAGTTATCAGGCAAAGTACTATCTAAGGGCAGAATTTCCTCTTTCACCCTTCCCCAACAGGCAGGACACTTGGCACTGCTATAAGTCTACAATGAACAGCCATGAAAGAGGATGAACTAGAACCTAGGTACTCTTGCTTCTTCAGTCAGACAGGGCGTTGCTAATAAGATGCTCAAATAGGGCAATCTGCTGCAAACACTGCCTTCACAATAGGGCAGCCCTGCTGCCTCAGTGTCAGAGACCCATGTTCGATTCTAGCCTTCGGTGACTGTATGGAGTTTGCATATTTTTCCAGTGTCTGTGCTGGGTTTCTGTCCGCTGCTTCAGTTTCCTCCCATAGTCCAAAGATGTATAGGCTCACTGAATTAACCATAGTAAATGTGGAGTTATGGGGTAGAGATGGGGGTTGGGTCTGGGTGTGATGCTCTTCAGACGGTCAGTGCAGACTCAATGGGCTTCTTTCCACACTAGGGATTCTTTGATTCTATGCAAATTCCAAGCCTGGTAGTCTTGCCATGTACAGCAAGGGGAAGGGCTTCTTCAGTGACCATTTGTTAACTAGCCAAGAGCTTCGACTTACCCAAGGACATGCAGGTTGCTGGACACCAACCCTGCCACTATTACAATGCCTGCAGAGGCATGTAAACTACTAGCAAACTGCCACCATCCTCATCCTACTCGTCAGATTGAGGGCAAGTTCAAGCCTTAAAATCGTCACTTAAGTATAAATATAATCAATTATGTGGATTAGGCATGATCATGAACTTAAAACCACCTTCGCTTCTTTGTGCAATTTGTTCTTCCACAGTCATTGGCATCTTGTCACCCTGTTGGGACCTTTGCAGATATGACCACAGTTCACGTATCTCCATCATCATACTATCCCTATCTGCAGTCATTAGATGCTCCATATCAGCACTCCTCTGTGCTTCCTGTAGCAAATAGAAAAGGAAGATTCTAATATCATCTATATCTGTGTTAACACAAGATTCATTTTTTCCAATGCTCTCATGGCTAGCCTCCCAACCTCAATAAACTTTAGTTCATTTAAAACTCTGTCATTCATATCTTATCTAACATCAGATCATGTTCACTAATCACATATTGCTTGATGACCAATTGACTCCTGGTCTGGCAACAGCTTGATTTTGATAAGCTCATGTTCAGGTTGGAATAACTGTACAGACTTATTTCTCCTCATTGTTGTAATGTACTTCAAACTGACAATTCTCTAAAATTTCTGCATTCCTCCACAATCTGGCCTCTTGGATAACTTTGCTTTCTATTGCTATGGTTTGTGACCTTTGAAGGGGTAGGTCGTAGAGTTCTCGAATTTTTGCAATACATCTTTCTGCCTCTCCACGTTTTTCTCTTAACTCATTCCTTAAAATCTTCTTGTGGAGATCTGTGATGTATTGGGTTTGAAAATGCTCCTTAAAAACTCCCCTTTATACTTGCTAACAATAACTTTCCATCTTGTGCCATACTTTGCCATGAAACCTCACAGTCATTAAGTGTTAATATGCAACTTAATGTTTGGTGCAAGTCCATGCAGATATTAGTTATGGAATTATTTTTGTTTATGTCACTAAGGTGCTTTAATTTGAGAAAGACATACAAGATCACAAGGACTGTTTGTGTGGAATTTGCATGTTCTCCCAGTGTCTGCGTCTGTTTCCTCAGGATGCTCTGGTTTCTTCCCACAGTCCAAAAATGCACAGGTTAGGTGGGTTGGCCATGCCAAATTTCTCCATAGTGTCCAGTTATGTGCAGGCTATGTGGGTTAGCCATGGTAAATGTCAGGTTATAGGTATAGGGTGGAGGCTGGGTTTGAGTGGGATGTTTTTGGGAGGGTCAGTGAGACCTGATGGACCAAATGGCCTCTTTCTCCAACAATCTATGACAAGATAAACTATGAATAAAGTAAGAACTCTGTTAATAAAAATCTTGTAAATGATTTTGTGACAAATACTTTAGATTGCGTACTTTAGTAACCTTACACTCAATGTCCAATCATACAACACAGAAAATCAGCTTTCCTAATTGAAAATACTTTCAATTAGGAAAAACAAGGTGTATTTTTAGTGAGGAGAGATACCTGTTCTTTTAGTAAGCTTAATAATGCCATCGCATCCATACTATTCAATGATGAAGCTTGTGCACGAAGAGCAACCATTAAAATATCACGTTCTTTATTAAAAACATTTTGAACAGCTTGGAGAAGTTCACGCCGCCAGTCTGTGATGTTTTCAGGAGATAAAGCCTGTGAATATATAAATTTTTTTGAATTTATATATTTTTTAGGTAGATACCACATCTGAAACTTATCAATGTAAATCTTTCAAAAGATTACACTTAGTTCTGCTAACTAAATTAGTGCAAGCAGTTACATACCATTACTTACATTCTTTGGATGAGATAATGGACCGAATCTTTCGGCAGTCTGAAAGTCAGAGATTCTGTGGGAGTTGCCTGCAAAGTTTAATCTTCTGATGGACAATGTGCCTACCTCTAAGGACTCTCAGGGAAAAGTACCCAAATCTGAGTTAGAGTTGAAGACTTTGGGCAGTTCTAACTTACTTACCTGAATGTTTATTTAGAAAATGCAAGTTCAAAAAATTCTAGACTAATGCCTGCATACCTATCCAAATTCTATCAGGCTTTCTGACTACTTCCAGACCCCAGTCTCCACCAATGCCTTACTACTTTGTTTCCAAGCCACTCTGGTGCTCCCCACACCCAACTACCATCTGATTAAGATTACCACCTACACACACCACACATGCACCCCTATCCCAATCAGCACCTAACCTAACAACCCCTCCTAACTCAATTATGCACCTCACACCTGCCATTCTTATCCAGGCTATCCTATCCCCTTCGCAACACTCATTCACTAAAACACCAAAAAGATGTTTAAACATCCCAAAACGTTTTGGTATTAGTAAATTAACATATAATAGCATACAGCAACTAGTGTGCATAACTAACCCTAACCACACCACCATCCTGTGCTACAAAGAAGATTGAAGGAAGATCACTCTGCATCTCTGAAGACACCAGATTTAGGAGTCCCAGCTAGAAAAGCAAAACTTGATTGCAGCAGTTTCAATTAAGAGTAAAGTGCTAATCTGATGATGAGTACTGCTTTTTGGACAATTTGGGCCAATTCTATTTTGGCCAATCGGTGGACTTTAAAGAACACATAACACTTCTCAAAGTTGTGAGCAGGGAAGGAGAGAAAATAATTTAGTGTTGCTTAGCAGAGCCATTAGTTTGCTTTGACCAATCCAAAGAAAATATATAATATGGTGAGAAACACAATAGCATGTTCAAAGCATTGTATACATTGTGTTGTTTTCATAAAATAAAAAGTTTATTTCTGAAAAAAAGAAAACAAAACACTTCTCAAAGTCAGGCTATTTGAAAGGGCGTTTTCCTGTTCAGTCACTATATATATATATATACCAAATTATTTAATTGTGGTGCACTGCTTACCTGCAAACTGTGGTGATCATGCAAAAGTGATATGAAGCACTTTGAAGTGAAAATGTGTACTACAAAAAATGTATAGCTTATTTCTTGTCTAAATTAGATGATTTGTGCGTTTTTTTTATACAGTGAATTTCTCTTTATATCCAAGTCTCTGTATATATTTACGGGCGGCACGGTGGCACAGTGGTTAGCACTGCTGCCTCGCAGCGCCAGAGACCCGGGTTTAATTCCCGACTCAGGCGACTGACTGTGTGGAGTTTGCACGTTCTCCCCGTGTCTGCGTGGGTTTCCTCCGGGTGCTCCGGTTTCCTCCCACAGTCCAAAGATGTGCAGGTCAGGTGAATTGGCCATGCTAAATTGCCCGTAGTGTTAGGTATAGGGATAAATGTAGGGGTATGGGTGGGTTGCGCTTCGGCGGGTCGGTGTGGACTTGTTGGGCCGAAGGGCCTGTTTCCATACTGTAATGTAATCTAATCTAATATGATATGATGTGGATTAGTGGATGATCAGACTAATGCCAACATCTGCTAATGACACTTTCAACCACCTAGAAGAATATATATCAAACCTGATGATGGCATTTTCCAATTTCCACATTGCAGTGTGACTGAGATTGAAAGCTTTGTGAAATTTACGAGGTTCAAATACATTGTATGCTACATCATCCTGCAAGATTAGGCTGAAGATTTTATCAAGATAAGACTAAGGTTCTGAAATCATATTGAGAGAGCGTGGGCCACATATTTTATAACGTGGATGAAATTCTTCAAGTTACTTTAGTGGCTGTGGTAACCTATTTAAGATTGGTAGAATAGAGGAAGCAATTAGTTTTAGTTTAGTTAATCCATTCAGAAAGGACTCATGGTTCCCAAATCACTAAGAGCACCAAGAGAGATCTTTAACATCATCCTTTTCTTTGGCAGTCCTCAGGGTTGAGGATGACTCCCTTCCACTCAATGGAATGGAGAATGGATAGTGGGTTGGGTTATGTGGTGAACAGTCCAATCCTGGAGCTGCAGACTCTGCCACAGGTGGAATAGTTGCTACTTGACGAGGCAAACAGGTAGAACTCTCTTCATTCTGCGCGCTCTTTCTGCTACTTGCACATACTCACTGACACTCCAAGTGATCGATGCCTATGTGGATACTTCTTATATTATATTTTCTAGGGCAAGAAATTCCCATAGATTGATGGAGATGTTGAATTTGCTTAGGAAGGCTTTCAAGGTGTCCTTAAGGAACTTGCTGTCTTCCCACTAGCAAAACTCAGAGTAGAGCACTTGTTTTGGTGAGTAATTGTGCAGACAATATGGTCCACCATCATAGCTCGTTGTATGTGAGTAATCCCTTAATACTGAAGACATTAGCCTGGGAGAGAACACAGGTTGGTATGTCTATCCTGCCAGTGGATTTGCCAGATTTTGTGATAACAACCTTTGAATCCCTGAAGAGTTAGGAATGCATTATATAAATCTTAGTTTGTGGGCTTGGATCAGGAAATTAACCATGAAGGTTTTGATGCCAAAACTCTAGATTACAAACGTCTCAAAACAAAGCAGATCAGTGACCCCAGTCCCATGTTATATGCATAAATCCTAAGACCTTCAGGAGTGAAAATTCTGATTAGGGATATTTGTGTGCTTGTATGGTAAACGCCATAAATAGGCCAATGATCTGCTTCTTCTGTAATTACGTTTGGCTGTTAATGCTTAGCTCTGGATGTTCAATAGATACTTTCCACCATTATTATCCATATTTTGCAAACAAATGTGAACAAGTACATTAAAAACAGTTCTTTAATGTTTTGTTCTTACCTTAGTTTCTCCAGTGCCCTGAACATTGGCAAGTACATCTTTCAGTGATTGTACCATATTCAAAAGTTCCCATCTTTCCTGAAACCAACTGTCTGTGTGACTTTCCAGAGGTGGTTGTTGCCCTTCAAAGTAGGGGGATTTTGAAAGGGTCAATACCTGTATACCCTCTTGATGTACCTCATGAAGTAAAGACTATAAAAGATTGAGCAAAGAATGAATTAAACATTTAAGCAGTTTCCTTACATTGTTTTGGAAGCAGATTACTGATATGAATTTCTTCAATAAGTAGTATATAAGAAACATTTACTTAAAAAAGGAACAATCATCTTTTAGAAAATTTTATTTTCTTTAATTAAATCATTTTGATCAGTGTGAGGAATGTTTTTAACAAATAGAACTCTTAACTTGGTTATTTGACACTGCACTCAAGTATTCCAAATTAGGTAAGAATAAACGTGCCACTGGATCCCAACAATGGGTTTGGACCTACTCTCCGGAAGAATAATGCCTTCACTATCAATATGGTATTTTCCATTTCCTCAACAGCTACACTGTGGTGTTAGAAAGAATATTGACACCTTACCTTTATTTTATCAGGAAGATTCTCTGTATCTTCCCTACGTGTTGTATGAACTGTGTGGGACACGTGGTTCACCCTATTTTCTGCAGACATGTTTCTATATTCCTGTCCATCAGGAGGAATATCAAAAGTTCTTGGGCTCCCAGAGCTACTATCTGCAAGCAGGGTGAAATATGTACATTCAGTTGAATTAACATACTTGAGTGAAAAACATTCAACTAGCAACATATTTCATGATGCTTGGACATTTTGATAGAAAATTCAATTATATTTTTGAAAATAAAAATGCGGTTAACAAACAGTAAATTATTATGTAATCCCTCCCTGACAATGCTGCATTCTGTTAAATCAAGGATCCTTTCACAGCAAGTTCCAAATCCACAAGCTCTACTGCCTGGAAGGACAAGGGCAGAAGATGCATGGGAACAGCAGCATCTCCAAGTTCTCTCCATGTAACATGCCATCTGGACTTGGAACAATATCATTAACCCTTCACTGATACTGTGTCAACGTCCTGGAATCCCCTACCAAAAATACAGTAGGTGTACCTACCTTACATGGAATTCAGCCATTCCAAGCTGGCTCATCACCATCTTCTTTATAACAATAATTGCTGTACTTGCCAGTAAAGCCCATATTCCATGAACATATTATAAAAATGCTCTTCACATTCCCTGTCTGCTTTCCCAACATTCCCTTTCCAATTCCTTAATTCTGATTAAATTTCACAAGTATTAAGCTTGCTGTAACCCATTTTGAGGGGTCTTCGAAGAGACTGCATAAATACAAGTCTAGCTTTTGCCTTTTCCTTTTAAATCTCTCTCCTTTACTGCTTCAGTTCTAATTTCCAGCAATTGGAGGATGCTTTTATTCACAAAAGCCGAGACTATCTGTTCAATTGCCTCTCCTCCTTCCCCTCATTTCACCTTGCTCAGCAAGCCAAGCTTTTAGTTATTTCACAGCTTAACCTTGAATCCACAGTGCTCTGCCATTTACAGCCCTTTATAGTTCATCTTATTCAAAAAATCCAAAACCCCTACTGCCTTGAAACCCATTCCCACTAAACTGCTAACCATCAGACAGCTCCATGCACATTGACATACTGGATAGCTCTCTTTCCAGGTACTTACCCTTCACATTTTCAACACTGCCATTGCCCACTTTACTATTGACCAACACGTGTTCCTCTGAAAAGACTTTAAGAGCATGTCATGGCTCACATTCTTATTCTTCTTCCCTGACAATGTTCAATTAAGTTTCTAACCTCACCATTACACTGAAAGCACCAGGAATATTACAGAGATAGCTGGACCTGTTGTTGCAACTCCTTACAACCAAAAGAAAGAAGATACTTTCATCCAATCAGTATTGAGTAAATTAGAATCAAATAGGCAAAAAGGTCCTGTACTAATTCAATGCATAATTTATTCCCAAACTACATTCTTAGTAATAATTTGTATTTATATATTACGTATAATGTAACATCACAAGGTAATAAGCCTTTATAGGTACAAATAACAAATCTTATATTTTCAAACTAAACCATATCCTTTCTGACCAGTATTGGAGATTGGCTCAAATTTTTAAAAAAAGATAGTTATGGAAAAGTATCGAGTAATAAAATGTTCTTACCACTGACATTGTTATCCCTGAGTTGTAATGTGATTGATGGTTCTGGTTGACCAAGATAAGCCTGAGTGTAGGAAAAGTTGACAAAATGTTTTAGAACATAATTTAACACTAGTAATTAAATATCTGTCAAAAAATAAAAGCTGTATAAAATACCCAAGGCAACAAAAAAAATTAATATAGTTTATAATAGAAAATAAAAAGGATGCATGCCATAAAAATAGCAATGGCATCACCACAACATCTACAGTCATTATTATAGCATAAACTTAAATGAAATTCTACTAGAAATAATGTCAAATTATTTTAAGAACTGGTTTGGATCTGTTCCAAGTTCCAGGGTGACACACTGGAAGAATCATGGTAGATTCACTTTAGCTCTGAAATGTCTCTGTCCAGGATTCCTACTGTGCAAGATGGGTGAGGGCAAATACTTTTTTGTTGTATTTTTAAAAATACCATTTTCAAAAATGAAGTCCTTTTCTGTACAGTTAAATGAGCCACCACTGCCAGCCCAATAGAACAACACCTGCCTGTACTTTATCCTCTTCAAAACAGTACCAAATTTTGTCTCACCATTGCTAATTTGATTTGTGCCCTTGCTTCAGTCCTCATCCATTAGTGTTACCTTAAATAATTTGCAGCATTGCACCTGATCATATTTCAACAAATATTGGTCAATTCAAAGGGGAAAATTTTGTTGTCATGAGTGGACACACAACCACCAGTCTGAAAAGAGTGAAGCAAATGAAATTAAGGTGAAATCCCTTTGCTAAGAAGAAAGAGCAAAGCAGGAATGGCTAAAAGGTATACTGTTCACAGATTTTGTCACTGCAAGGAATTACACAAAAAAATCTTCTGACATTGATGCTACGCAAGTTTTATATATGGAATTTTCAGTAAAAGCCAAGAGCAAGGAAATTATATTGAAGATATACAAGAAATTTATTCAGCCTCAGTTGGAATACTGTGTCTAGTTCTGGGCACTGCACTTTAGGAAGGAAGCTTAGGTATTGGAAAGAGTGCAAAAGAGATTTACAAGAATAGTTCTATAGATGAGGAATTTCAGTTATGAAAATGGATTGCAGAGCTTGGAACTGTTCCTGACGGCATGCTGAGGGGGGATCAGAAAGAAGTATTCAAAGTCATGTGGAATCTGGACAGAACAGATTGGGAGAAGATGCTCCCACTTGTCATAGAGTCATAGAGGTGTACAGCATGGAAACAGACTCTTCGGTCCAACCCGTCCATGCCGACCAGATATCCCAACCCACCTGCCAGCGCCCGGCCCATATCCCTCCAAACCCTTCCTATTCATATACCCATCCAAATGCCTCTTAAATGTTACAATTGTACCAGCCTTCACCACATCCTCTGGCAGCTCATTCCATACACGTACCACCTTCTGTGTCAAAAAGTTGCCCCTTAGGTCTCTTTTAGATCTTTCGCCTCGCATCCTAAACCTATGTCCTCTAGTTCTGGACTCCCCGACCCCAGAGAAAAGACTTTGTCTATTTATCCTATCCATGCCCCTCATAATTTTGTAAACCTCTATAAGAACATAGAGCATAGAACATAGAACAATACAGCACAGAACAGGCCCTTCGGCCCACGATGTTGTGCCGAACATTTGTCCTAGCTTAAGCACCTATCCAATTGCCGCTTAAAGGTCACCAATGATTCTGACTCTGCCACTCCCACAGGCAGCACATTCCATGCCTCCACCACTCTCTGGGTAAAGAACCTACCCCTGACATCCCCCCTATACTTTCCAACCTTCACCTTAAATTTATGTCCCCTTGTAACACTCTGTTGTACCCGGGGAAAAAGTCTCTGACTGTCTACTCTATCTATTCCCCGATCATCTTATAAACCTCTATCAAGTCACCCCTCATCCTTCGCCGTTCCAATGAGAAAAGGCCTAGAACTCTCAACCTATCCTCGTACGACCTATTCTCCATTCCAGGCAACATCCTGGTAAATCTTCTCTGCATCCTCTCCAAAGCTTCCACATCTTTCCTAAAGTGAGGCGACCAGAACTGTATACAGTACTCCAAATGTGGCCTAGCCAAGGTCCTGTACAGCTACAACATCACCTCACGACTCTTGAATTCAATCTCTCTGCTAATGAACGCTGATACACCATAGGCCACCTTACAAGCTCTATCCACCTGAGTGGCAACTTTCAAAGATCTATGAACATAGACCCCAAGATCCCTCTGCTCCTCCACCTTACTAAGAACCCTACCGTTAACCCTGTATTCCGCATTCTTATTTGTCCTTCCAAAATGGACAACCTCACACTTGACAGGGTTGAACTCCATCTGCCACTCCTCAGCCCAGTTCTGCATCATATCTAAGTCTCTTTGCAACCAACAACAGCCCTCCTCACTATCCACAACTCCACCAATCTTCGTATCGTCTGCAAATTTACTGACCCACCCTTCAACTCCCTCTTCCAAGTCATTAATAAAAATTACAAACAGCAGAGGACCCAGAACTGATCCCTGCGGAACTCCACTTGTAACTGGGCTCCAGGCTGAATATTTACTATCCACCACCACTCTCTGACTTCGACCGGTTAGCCAGTTTTCTATCCAACTGACCAAATTTCCCTCTATCCCATGCCTCCTGACTTTCCGCATAAGCCTACCATGGGGAACCTTATCAAATGCCTTACTAAAATCCATGTACACTACATCCACTGCTCTACCCTCATCCACATGCTTGGTCACCTCCTCAAAGAATTCAATAAGACTTGTAAGGCAAGACCTACCCTTCACAAATCCGTGCTGGCTGTCCCTAATCAAGCAGTGGCTTTCCAGATACTCATAAATCCTATCCCTCAGTACTCTTTCCATTACTTTGCCTACCACTGAAGTAAGACTAACTGGCCTGTAATTCCCGGGGTTATCCCTATTCCCTTTTTTGAACAGGGGCACAACATTCGCCACTCTCCAGTCCCCTGGTACCACCCCCGTTGACAGTGAAGACGAAAGGATCATTGCCAACGGTTCTGCAATTTCCTCTCTTGCTTCCCACATAACCCTAGGATATATCCCGTCAGGCCCGGGGGACTTGTCTATCCTCAAGTTGTTCAAAATGCCTAACACATCTTCCTTCCTAATAAGTATCTCTTCTAGCTTACCAGTCCGTTTCACACTCTCCTCTTCAACAATACGGTCCCTCTCATTTGTAAATACTGAAGAAAAGTACTCATTCAAGACCTCTCCTATCTCTTCCGACTCAATACACAGTCTCCCACTACTGTCCTTGATCGGACCTACCCTCGTTCTCGTCCTTCTCATGTTTCTCACATACGCATAAAATGCCTTGGGGTTATCCTTGATCCTATCCGCCAAAGATTTTTCATGCCCTCTCTTAGCTCTCCTCATCCCTTTTTTCAGCTCCCTCCTGGCTATCCTGTATCCCTCCAACGCTCTGTCTGAACCTTGTTTCCTCAACCTTATGTAAGCCTCCTTCTTCCTCTTTCCAAGACATTCAACCTCCCTCGTCAACCAAGGTTCCCTCACACGACCATCTCCTTCCTGCCTGACAGGTACATACATATCAAGGACACGTTGTATCTGTTCCTTGAAAAAGTTCCACATTTCCACGACATCCTTCCCTGACAGCCTATGCTCCCAACTTATGCTCCTCAGATCCTGTCTTACAGCATCGTATTTACCCTTCCAATTGTAAAACCGACCCTGTTGCACGCACCTATCTCTCTCCATAACCAAGGTGAAAGTCACAGAATTGTGGTCACCATCACCAAAATGTTCACCCACTAACAAGCCCATCACTTGTCCCGGTTCGTTACCAAGTACCAAATCCAATATGGCCGCCCCTCTGGTCGGACAATCTACATACGGAGTTAGAAAAGCTTCCTGGACACACTGCACAAACACCACCTCATCCAATCTACTTGATCTAAATAGCTTCCAATCAATATTTGGGAAGTTGAAATCGCCCATGACGACTACCCTGTGGGTTCTGCAACTTTCCAAAATCTATTTCCCAATCTGTTTCTCCACATCTCTGCTGCTATTGGGGGGCCTATAGTAAACACCCAACAAGGTGACTGCTCCATTCCTATTTCTGACTTCAGCCCATACTACCTCCAAAGGCAGATCCTCCTCGAACTGCCTTTCTGCAGCCATTATACCATTTCTAATTAGCAACGCCACCCCCCCTCCTTTTTTGCCACCCCCCCTCATCCCCCTGCCAAATTAGTTTAAACCCCCCCGAAGAGTGCTAGCAAACCTACCTCCCAGGATATTGGTGCCCTTCTGGTTCAGGTGCAACCCGTCCTGCTTGTACAGGTCCCACCTTCCCCAGAATGCAGCTCTTCTGGCTGCACACCCTCCCCCTTAAGGATTCTGAAGACACGGTTCGAGACATCTCGGACCCTGCCAGCCAAGAGGCAACAAACCATCCGAGAGTCTCGCCCATGTCCACAGAACCGCCTGTCCGTCCCTCTAACTATAGAGTCTCCTATAACTAGCGCTGTCCTCATCTCCCCCTTTCCCTTCTGAGCCTCAGAGCTGGACCTCATGCCAGAGACCCAGTCACTGCAGCTTACCCCTCAGCCTCCGATGCTCCAGAGAAAACAGCCCCAGCCTGTTCAGCCTCTTTGAGGGATAGAAATAGTTCATTTAAAAAAAAAGTTGTATCTGATCAGGTATAATCTAAATGGCACAGCATGCTTGACAGTCTGAATGGTTTACTCCAGTTCCTGTGTTTGTTTTTTTTAAAATAATTCAAAGTTGGCAGCTTTAAAGGAAAGGTTTTCATTTTCTCTGTCACCTAACAGGGTAAAAACAAGGACTGCAGATGCTGGAAACCAGATTCTAGATTAGAGTGGTGCTGGAAAAGCACAGCAGTCCTGGCAGCATCCGAGGAGCAGGAAAATCGATGCCCCGGGCAAAAGCCCCTCACCAGGCTCCATTCCTGATGAAATAGAACCTGATGAAGGGCCCCCGCCCGAAACGTCGACCCTCCCGCTCCCCAAACGCCGCCCAAACCGCCGTGCCCCCCCAGCACCACTCCAATCTAGAATCTGCCACCTAACAGCCAACACGGTTTCTAACTGCACTGTTGTGTTCTGACATAAATGTTATCTGAATCTTTTTGTGCGCACTATAAGCATAATTGCTGAATTTACTAAAGTCAGTAGAAAGCTTAAGTTCTCTGAAGGCAGTCTGGAGAAAGCTATCAAATGGTTTTCTGTGTGGAATCTCTCAGTTTGAATATCTTCAAGTACCAGTTTTGTTGATGCATTATTTAGTCCAAACAGTTTAAAAAACAGGACAAAGACAAGAGTTCCTATTGCAATAAAGAATTCATGAATCCACAGCATGTAAATATGTATAAATGTTTGAAAACATGCATTAATCAATTAGAGTTATCAGCGGATAGTTACGCAGCCATTTATAGCATGAAAACATTCATAACCCCTAAGGTGGGCAGTGTAATTACACCAAACGTTACGGGGGGGGGAGAAGAAATGTTGAAGGGGGAGCCTCTGAAAGCCACCACCCACCCCCGGCACTCCGAAATCCCCACCCTGTCTGCCAGCTCCTCCCCTGCCATTGGGGGCAGCATGCCAATCATCCCGAACCACACTCATGCCACCACTCCGAAAAACTGCACCCGCCGTCACAGCAATGCTCAAGCAGACACCGCTGCGACCCAGTGCACACACCATGCAGGTGCCCAAATTCTATTCCTGTCCCCCCCTCTCTCTTCCACCTCTTCGACCACTAGACTGCACAATAGACATGCTTGACTTGTGAAAGGATCAGGAATGAGAGGGCATAGATTTAAAGTTAAGGTGTACAAGAAACACCTTTTTCACAAGTGGTTAAGATTTGGAATGCACTGCCAGAAAGTATGGAGAAGGCCAATTCAATGGAAGCATTCAAAAGAGAACTAGATGGTTATTTGCAAAGGAACAAAATGAAGAGTTGCAGAGAGAAGTGGTATTAAGTAAGCAGCTGATTTAGAAATCTGGCATAGACATGGTGGGTTGATGGCTTCCTTCGATTTGAAACAATTTTTTTTTGATACTCAAGTGCAAATTTCAGATCCTGAAATGAGATAAGAACATGTTTTTCTAATACTGCTAATAAAATTTGCTTCAAATATGTTTAGTTTTATAATCACTGGAATATTTGTGACTATTTTACAATGCATATCTTCCACCGAAACATAGAAAATAGGAGTAGGCCATTGAGTCCATCGAGCTTGTTTGCCAATCAACATGACCATAGCTGATCATCTATATCTATGTTATACTCTCATTCTCTCCCTATACTCCTTGATTCCTATAATGACTTGAAATCTACTTTTTTCTGAAATATAGCCAGTGCCTTGCCCTCCACAGTCATTCATGTTGAAGAATTCCATGGGTTTACCACTTTCTGAATTAAGACATTTCTTCATATTTCAGCATTAAATATCCCAGACTGTGAGCCCTGTCCAAGACTAACAAGAGAAAACTTGCCAAACCTGTTGAACTGCTCTAGGGCTCAGCTGCACGCATAACATGAGAAACATAAAAAACAAAGAACTGTGGATGCTGGAAATCTGAAACAGAAATGCTGGAGAAACTCAGCAAGTCCAATGGCATCGGTGAAGTGACAAACAGAGTTAACACTTCAAGTTGTGACAAGTCCAGTTCTGATGAAGGGTCACTGGACTCGAATGTTATTGAACACCATTTGCAACTTAGCCACCTAAGGAGATTTTTGGACTGGTGATCAAAGGCTTGGTTAAGCAGAAGATTTAAGAAGTGTCCCAAATGAGGGTGGAAGGACAACAATATTGAACAGGATGTGGGTTTGAAGGTTTGAAACCATTGTTGGAGCAACAGAAATTGGGGATTTGCAAGAGATCAGAATATTGAAGTGCACAGGGGATCTCACAGTGCAACTCTCACTATGCTGGAATAAATAATCCAATGTCAATGCTTTAACCTGTTATAAATGCAACAGCTTAAACAAAATTGTTCAACTGCTTAAACAAAATTACTGGGTAAATTCTGACATTTTTACATTCATTACTGAAATTTCTGTAACCAGTCTTGAGCTGTTAATCACTGTTTTGAGAGAATGATATTCTTCTCTCAGTGTATTCATTTGTGTTGTGCGGTACTTTATCAATGCTTCTATTTCAGCAGAATATTTAGCTTCCAGTTTGGCTATTTCTACACCATGGAGTTCTTGTAGTTGATTAAGTTCTTCAAAGCTTTGACTTACTTTTGTAATTTCCTCTGAAGAACTAATATATGATTTACAATTAGTTTGGTCTTCTACATTTGTGGTTGATGTTGCTCCAGTAATATCAGAAATCAGTATTTTGCTTTGGACTGCAGAGTCTACCAGGCTTTTTACTGGTCTTTCTTTGATAATGCATTTTTGAGGAGTTTGTTCTTCATGTTCCAAACTGATGCCTTTCTCTTTGCCTAAGGCTTCCTTTGCAATGTTGAAGTTTTCCTGAAGATTTATTATAGTTAATGCTTTTGCCTAAATAAAAGAAAGGCAGTTCAGGTTTTTAACACATTTTTGGTTTGCTGTCAGCAGATTTCCCAGGCAATTTTCTGGATCCTGGCAACTAATCAGATTTAAAGGCACATTTTCTGAATTATACAATATCACACTTTGAGAGGACCTGTGCATTTGTACAAATACAAAGGATTTTAAAAAGTAAATATCCCTCTTAATTACAATAAAGAAATCCAATCTGTAATTATGAGCTATCACTTTTTAAAATGTTCTAGAGATAAACTGTCTCAGCTATTAACAGAAGTTGATAATCCTTTTCCTCAAAAGCAGAATCAAATTGCAAGATAGTACGGATCTTAAAGTTTATATATTACAACATATATAACAATACTGAAGATTGCATCAAGGACCAAGAGATGCAAGACAAAGATGACGACAGCAAGAGCAAAATAATGATGGGGAAACAGCAAGAGGAGAAAATCACCTTGCTGAGTACATGAACTACATCACCCTTGGGCTGCACAACAAAAAACTGTTTCTTAATATAAAAATGGTAGCTTTTTACCTGCAAATCTTCTTTGAGTTTCTCAGTCTGGTTTCTGTAGTTGTTTAATTGTTCTTTAGTTTCTTCAGCTTCAGCTTTAACTTGTTCCAGTTCCAAAGTCAGGGCAATTATTGAGGTGGCACCTTGTTGAACAGGATTTATTAAACATGAAACTTGCTCTTGATCAGCCTGCAAGGCAAAATTATGAAGCGTTATCAGCGCTGTACAATGAATACTTCAGCAGAGTTCTGGATGACGAAGTTTTTTCATACTAAAAGGTTAACGATGAAATAAATTATGCTCAGTAATTATAATCTCTAAGTTTGACTGGATTTACCTAGCCATGAAGAAACTCTTTACAGTTTGTCAGGTAATAGTAAACTGGTGTTATGAATCTTGCTTAAAACTATTCTTGGCAAAGCAGCACTGTACAGTTAATAATAACTAATTAATAGCTAGGTTATATTTACAATTAATGATGTTGAAATCTGTCTTCCACTATCTTGTTCTTTTGTTTGTTCTTTCTTCTCTTCCATCATTTGATGCAACTCAATTAATTTCTCTTCTTTTTCTGTGGCTTCTTTTCGAGTAATTGAAAGCACTTTCCTTTCCATTTCAAGTTCTTTTTGGAGATCAATTAACTGCTGTTGCACCTCAGTTAACTGCTCTCTTAACTTGATTAATTCTTCTGTTTGGTGTTCAATATTTATCATGCCTTGTTGCTCTGGAATTATTTGATTGGTATCTTTGGAGTCTACTGGCCACATCTGTGTTTTTTCTCCTTCCTCTAGATGCTCCAAAGGTGATGCCTCCATTCCAATTGAAGTAGTATCTGTTTCTTTAATTTGACCCCTTCGTTGTTCAACACATATCCTTATTTGCTGTTGCACTGCCTTTAACTGTGCTTCGCTCACTAGAATTGTTGCTACTTTTTCCCTTACAGCCTCTTCCAGAGTGAGTATTTGGTTTTCATGTTCTTTAGTTTTAGTTTGGGCTTGATCCTTTAGGCTTTGTATTTGAAGGTAACATGAATCCAACTCTTTCTCTTTCTTTTCAATGGTTGCTTGCAATTCCTGAATTTGGAATTCCACACTACTGATGGAATCTTGAACGCATTCTAGAAAAGTATCTTTTTTCTCTGCTTGGATTTTTATCAATTCTAAGCCCTGAGATTGCAACATTCTGTTTTGTTCTAGTTTCTGCTGTGTAAATATTAACTCTTCATTTAGCTTATCTATTTGTTGCTGCAGCAGCTCTTTTTCTTCCATCACCTTGTCAAGCTGAAGTTTCAAATTTTCTGCATCTTCAGAAGGAACTAATTCCAATGGTGTTACATTTGTCAGTTCCAACTGCAACTTTTCTATTACTTCATTTAACTGTTCAACCTCTTCCTCATGATACTTTTTTAGACGCTGTTGATCACATTTTAGGAATTCTATTTGGGCTTCCAGTTCTTTCATATGTTCGTTCTTTTTCTGAGTCATCTAAAAGATAAAAATCATTGACACAATTACATAGACTTTTATATAATTCTAGAAATTCTATGATTTTAAAAGTATTTTAGTTTCTCTTGTTTTTTTTTTCATCCATGTTACAGAGCTGTGAATTTCCCAAGCACTGCTAATTCTATGTAACCTGAACGTCCTCTGTAATTTCATTTGCATATTTTGCTTGCTGCGTTCATCCCAAACCCATTAATTCTACCTTTTCTTCCTTCTGTTGGGGCCCTTCTCATGTGTTTCCTCTGAATCTCAGACTCCCCTGTTCTCAAAATAGCAATCCATAACACAGGAGTTGGCCATTCAGCACAATGAGACTGCTCCACGATTTAGTACAATCTTTGCTGGTCAAATACTTCAATGCCCTTTTGCCAGACTATTCCTATAACACTGACATTTTTTACAAACCCACCGACTCCCACAGCTACCTGGATTACACCTCTTCCCACCCTACCTCTTGCAAAAATGCCATCCCCTATTCCCAATTCCTCCGCTCCCAGGAGGACCAGTTCCACCACAGAACACACCAGATGGCCTCCTTCTTTAGAGACCACAATTTCCCTTCCCACGTGGTTAAAGATGCCCTCCAACGCATCTCGTCCACATCCCGCACCTCTGCCCTCAGACCCCACCCCTCCAACTGTAACAAGGACAGAACGCCCCTGGTGCTCACCTTCCACCCTACCAACCTTCGCATAAACCAAATCATCCGCCGATATTTCCGCCACCTCCAAAAAGACCCCACCACTAGGGATATATTTCCCTCCCCACCCCTTTCCGCCTTCCGCAAAGACCGTTCCCTCTGTGACTACCTGGTCAGGTCCACGCCCCCCAACCCACCCTCCCATCCTGGCACCTTCCCCTGCCACCGCAGGAACTGCAAAACCTGTGCCCACACCTCCTCCCTCACCTCCATCCAAGGCCCTAAAGGAGCCTTCCACATCCAAAGTTTTACCTGCACATCCACTAATATTATTTATTGCATCCGTTGCTCCCGATGCGGTCTCCTCTACACTGGGGAGACTGGATGCCTCCTGGCAGAGTACTTTAGGGAACATCTCCGGGACACCCGCACCAATCAACCACACCGCCCTGTGGCCCAACATTTCAACTCCCCCTCCCACTTTGCCGAGGACATGCAGTCCCTGGGCCTCCTTCACCGCCGCTCCCTCACCACCAGACGCCTGGAGGAAGAACACCTCATCTTCGCCTCGGAACACTTAAACCCCAGGGCATCAATTTGGACTTCAACAGTTTCATTTCCCCTTCCCCCACCTCACCCTAGTTCCAAACTTCCAGCTCAGCACTGTCCCCATGACTTGTCCTACCTGACTATCTTCTTTTCCACCTATCCACTTCACCCTCTCCTCCCTGACCTATCACCTTCATCCCCTCCCCCACTCACCTATTGTATTCCACGCTACTTTCTCCCCACCCCCACCAGCTTATCTCTCCACGCTTCAGGCTCTCTGCCTTTATACCTGATGAAGGGCTTTTGCCCAAAACGTCGATTTTGCTGCTCCTCGGATGCTGCCTGAACTGCAGTGCTCTTCCAGCACCACTAATCCAAAAAAAAATTCCTATAACCCTTTACTCCATTGATAGATTATGTTTAAAATAAAGACTGGCAAAGACTAGGCTTGCACAGCCCTTTGAGGTACAGAATTCTAAAGATTCAGCATCATCTGCATAAAATAAATGACTCCACATCTCAGACCTATATGGCAGCACATCTTGTCGGCATCTATGTTTCCTATCTCAAAGTATTTTATAGGTTTCAATGAGATCACCTGTCATTTTTCAAAACTCTAGAAAATACAGATCTAGAGTGAACAATATATATATGGCAACAGTATCCTTTGAGGTAAGGAGACCAAAACACACAGCATTTCAAGTGTGGTTTAACCAAGCCCCTATCCAGTTGAAGCAAGACTTCACTTCTGCTGTACTCAAATCCACTGCAAAAAAGGCTAACATTTCATTGGCTTTTCTAAAAGTTTGCTGCACCTGTATTTTAGCTTTTAGCAACCTAATGAACCTTGGGTCCTTTTGTATATCTACATTTTCCAATTTCCCACCATTTAAGAAATACTCTGCACATCTGTTCCTCCCAGCAAAATGGATAACCTCTCATTTTTCCACATTTCATTCCACTTGCTATACTCTTGCCCAATCATTAAGCCTATCCAAATCTTCCTCAATATACTTTACATCTTCCTCACATCACACATTTTCACTTTAGTTTTGTATCATCTGCAAATTTGGAAATGTTACATTTGGACCCACATCCAATTTATAATATAAATTGTGAGATGCTGGGGCCATAAGATCATAAGATATAGAAGTAGAATTAAAACATTTAGTCAGTTTGCTCTTACATTCCATCATGGTTGATAAGTTTCTCAACCACATTCTCCTGCCTTCTCCCCTTACTCATCAAAAACCTTTCTACCTTGGTCATAAATACATTCAATGACTTGGCCTTCTGCAGCAATGAGTTCCACTGATTCACCACACTGTGGCTAAAGGAATTCACCCTTATCTCAGTTCTAAGGGGTTGTTCCTTCACTTTGGGGCTGTGCACTCAATTCTAGTCCTCTCCTATTGTGGAGACATCATCTCCACGTCCACTCTGTCCATGTCCAAGTACTAGCTCTTGAATCCTGAGTCACAGCATGCCAATATGAGAATTATCCATTTATTCCTATTGACTGTTTTCTGTCAATTAGCCAATCCTTAATCTAAGTCAATACATTACCTCCAGTGCTTTAATATTTTAGAACATAGAACAATACAGCACAGAACAGTCCCTTCAGCCCACGATGTTGTGCTGAACATTTGTCCTAGCTTAAGCACCTATCCATGTACCTAACCAATTGCTGCTTAAAGGTCACCAATGATTCTGACTCTGCCACTCCCACAGGCAGCACATTCCATGCCCCCACCACTCTGGGTAAAGGACCTACCCCTGACATCCCCCCTATACTTTCCACCCGTCACCTTAAATTTATGTCCCCTTGTAACACTCTGTTGTACCCGGGGGAAAAGTCTCTGACTGTCTATCTATTCCCCTGATCATCTTATAAACCTCTATCAAGTCACCCCTCATCCTTCGCCGTTCCAATGAGAAAAGGCCTAGCACTCTCAACCAAAAGGCCTAGCACTCTGAACCTAAACAATCTACTTTAGGGGATGACCTAATCAGAAGTATCTGAAACTTCAAGGATACATCTCCCTCCCACAGGTTCTGGGGGATAACTTGGAGATTATCAGGTCACACTTGAGTTTTGAAAACGCTGTCTTGTACACTGATGGATGGCATGCTTAATAGAAGAAAGTCTATTCTGTGACTAAAGAGAACTTTGTCCACTTGATCTTGTGCTGCAAGTGGTCTGGTGGCTTCAAAAATGCTTCATGTCATGGTGGCAAGCATATTGTTGAATCTTTTAAGCTTTCATTTCCCATATGCCCATCGATTTCTGGAGTTATCTCTGGGCATCAATTTTGAGCTAATGAAATGCTACCTCTGTATCTAAATAGTCACAAATGGTTCTGAAAATTTTGCAATCAGTGAACATCCCCATTTCTGACTTTATAATGGAAGGAAGGTCATTGATGAAATATTTGAAGATAGATGAGCATAGGACACTATCTTGAGGAACTCCTGCAGAGATACCCTGGAGTTGAGATGACTGGCTCACAAGCATAACCATCCCCTCATACCAGCCATAAGTATGACTGCAACCAGTGCAGAGTTTTCTCTGATTTCCATTGACTGTAGTTTTGTAAGGGATCCTGAATGCTATTCTCATTCAAATGTAGCCTTGATGTAAACAAACAGTCACTGATACTTCTCCTCTGTAGTTCAGTTCTTTTGACCATGTTTGAACTATGACTAATGAGATCAGGAGCTGAGTGACCCAGACGGAACCCAATACTGAGCCCGAATGAGCAGAACATTGCTGAACAAATGCTGCTTCACAGCACAGTTGATAATCCTTTTTACTACTGATGATCACGAGTCGACTGATGGTGGGGTAAGTGAATGAGTTGGGCTTGTCCGTGTGTGCGCGTGCGTGTGCGCGCATGCAGAGGATACACCTGGGTAAAGTTCCATAATGTCAGGAAGATGCAGTACTGTGACTATACTATTGTTTGCATTATACTATATATTGTTTATGGTGCGCTATGGATAAACTAAACTGGGTCTATCATTTTTATAATTAGAGTTCTGACAGCGCATTTAAGATCCTCCTCCAGTTCAAAGAAAACATGATCCTTATTCTCAAAAAAACTCTAGCTATTTTCTCGTAAAGTACTTCCCCAAAGTTCCTATCCACTCCAAAATATTACAACACTCTGTCACTGCCCAAATTCATTCACAACTTTCCTGTAACTCTTTACAAACAACTTCCCAAACCACCCCTGAAAGCCACATCTCCACCGAAATGCCCAAATCAAAGACACAACTAATATCTTGACCATAACGTTTCCTTGACCTTGATCACTTGGCAAACTTCGACTTCAGCTACACCACCCTCTTACAACACTACTCCTAAGTTGTCCAGCTCACTAAAGCGGCCCTCATATTTTCACTCTTACCTATTGAATAGTGTTAGTTCATCTGCAGTAATGGCTTCTTGTCCTGCCACCTGTGTTTACAGTTGGAATCTTCATCAGCCTTTTCATTGACATGCAGTCCTCTGATGACAAGTGTGTGGGGTAATGAATTATTTCAAAATGAAACTTGTTACAAAATTGAGGGAAATAAACTTGCAAGATCACAGGCAAAAAGGACCATGACCAACTGGCAACATCCTTCTAAATCTTTTCTGAATCCTTTTAAGTTTTAAGTATAGCAGGGAGACCAGGAACTGCAGGCAGTATTTCAACTGTGGCCTAACCACAGTTAGGCCTGTACAGCTGCAATATAACCTCCCAACTCCTATACTCAATGTACTGACCAATAAGGGTGAGCATACCAAATGCCTTCTTCACTATTCTATCTACCAGAGACTCCACTTTCAAGGAACTATGAACCTGCACTCCAAGATCTCTTTGCTCAGTAACACTCCCAAGGACTTTACCAAGTCTTTCAGTCCTGCCCTGATTTGCCTTTCCAAAACGCAGCACCTAATATTTATCTAAATTAAACTGCACCTGGCACTCCTTGGCCCAGTTCTGATCAAGATCCCATTGTACTCTGAGGTAGTCTTCTTACAACCCACTACACCACCAATTTTGATGTCATTTGCAAACTTTCTAACCATACCTCTTACGTCTACATCCAAGTCAGGAGTATGACTGAATATTCTCCATTTGTCTCCAGCTCCAGCAACACTCAAGAAGCTCAACATAATCCATAATATTTGATTTTTACCTTGTCCACTGCCTCAAACATTCTCTCCTCCGTAATGTGCCTTAAGGGTTTACTTTCCACAAGATGCACAGAAGAAGCTGGCCATCATCCTTCAAACCTTTCATACTTTTACCATGTCAAAAAGACAACAGCAGAATAATGGGAACATTACTATTTCCCTTCCAAGTCACACATGATTCTTGACTTGCAAATCAACTGCCATACCTTTGTCTAACCAGGTGAAAATCCTGGAATTTTCTATTTAACTACTGTGGAGGTACATTCATGCCACTTAGATTAGATTCTCTACAGTGTGGAAACAGGCCCTACAAGTCCATACTGACCCTTTGAAGAGTAACCCACTCAGACCCATTTCCCACTGACTAATGCATCTAAAACTATGGGCAATTTAGCATGGCCAATTTACAGCAGAAAAAAAAGGCCTTTCAGCCAACCATATCTATGCTGACCAACAAACATGGAACCAACCTTTGCATTCATCATCTGCTCCCTGCCTACTCTTTCCCTTAGTCATGCTGACTTCATTATCTAGTTCCTTAAGGGCTTTAGGTACTATCTCTTTATTGACCCAAGGCCTTGCATAACTCTGACTCTGGTCTTCTGCTCAACCTGTCTTCACAAAAACATTGGTGGTTCAGCTGTCACACTGGAATTTCCTCCCCTGAAGCACTGTGTTCAGTCATTTGTCAATGATATTGATTTTGGTAATAATTAGGGTCAAAGAATCATACAGCAGAGCCGTTGGAGAGAGTTTAAACTAATGTGGCAGGGTGATGGGAACCAAATGAGGAGATTAGTGGAGAGTAAAGAGGTAGTAACTAAAGCCTGTAAGGAACTACATAATGAAGTCAACATGACTAAGGGGAAGTGTAAGCAGGGAGCAGGTGATGAACGCAAAGAGACAGGTGGTCAGAGGTTCATTTGTTTTAATGCAAGAAGTATAGTAGGTAAGGCAGATGAACTTAGGGCTTGGATTAGGGCTTGGAGTATGATGATATTGCTATTACTGAGACTTGGTTGAGGGAAGAGCAAGATTGACAACTAAATATCCCAGGATACAGATGCTTCAGGTGAGATACAGAGGGAGGTAAAAGGGGTGGAGGAGATGCATTACTGATCAGACAGGAGATCACAGCTATGCTGAAGAGGGCACTATGGAGGACTCGAGCAGTGAGGCAATATGGCCAAAGCTCAGAAATAGGAATAGTGCAGTAATAATATTGAGGCCTCCCAACAATGAGCGTGAGACTGAGGTACAAATATGTAGAGAGATTATGAAAAGATGTCAGAGCAACATGGCGGTAGTGATGGGAGATTTTAATTTTCCCAATAATATTGAAATAGGAATAGTGCAGTAATAATAATACAGGCCTCCCAACAATGAGCGTGAGACTGAGGTACAAATATGTAGAGAGATTATGAAAAGATGTCAGAGCAACATGGCGGTAGTGATGGGAGATTTTAATTTTCCCAACATTGACTGGGATTCACTTAATGTTAGAGGTTTGGATGGAGCAGAATTTGTAAGGAGCATCAAGGAGAGCTTTATAGAGCAGTATGCAAATAGTCCAACTCGGGAAAGGGCCATATTGGACCTGGTGTTGGGGAATGAACCCAGCTATAGTGATCACAATTCAATAAGTTTGAGAATACTCATGGACAAGAGTGATCCTAAAGGAAGACTGCTAAATTGGGGGACGGCCAACCATAGCAAAATCGGCAGGAGCTGGGAAATATGGATTGGGAGCAACTATTTGAGGGTAAATTCACATTTGATATGTGGCAAGCTTTTAAAGAGAGATTGATTAGAATGCAGGACAGACATGTCCCTGTGAAAATGAGGGATAGAAATGGCAAGATTAGGAAAGCATGGATGACAAGTGAAATTGAGAGACTAGCTAAGAGGGAAAAGGAAGCATGCATAAGGTCTAGGCGACTGTAAACACGAAATTCTGGAAGAATATCGGGAAAGCAGGGCCAAAATGAAACAAAGAATTAGTAGGAGTAAAAGGGGTCATGAAATATCTTTAGCAAACAGGGTTAAGGAAAATACCAAAACCTTTTATTCTATATAAGGAACAAGAGGGTAACTAGAGAAAGGCCCACTCAATGACAAAGGAGGAGAGTTATGCATAGAGTCAGAGAAAATGGGTGAGATACTTCATGAGTACTTTGTGATGGTATTCACCAAGAAGAGGGACATGACTGATGTTGAGGTTAGGGATAGATGTTTGATTACTCTGTCAAGTTGGCATAAGGAGAGAGGAAGTGTTGTGTATTCTAAAAGGCATTAAGGTAGAGAAGTCCCCAGGTGCAGATAGGTTACTGAGGGAAGAGAGAGGAAATAGCTGGGGCATTAACAGATATCTTTGCAGCATCCTTGAACACAGGTGAGGTCTCAAAGGACTGGAGAATTGCTAATGTTGTCCCTTGTTTAAGGGTAGCAAGAATAATGCAGGTAATTATAGACAGGTGAGCCTGATGTCGGTGGTAGGGAAGCTGCTGGAAAAGATACTGAGGGATAGGATCTATTTACATTTGGAAGAAAATGGGCTTATCAGTGATAGGCAGCATGGTTTTGTGTACAGAAGGTCAGTAGATGTCATATTTGTGGACTTCAATAAGGTATTTAATAAGGTTCCCCATGGTAGGCTGCTGGAGAAAGTGAAGTCGCATGGGGTCCAGGTTGCACTAGTTAGATGGATGGAGAACTGGCTGGGCAAGAGGAGACACAGTAGTAGTAGTAGAAAGGGGTTTCTTAAAATGGACAACTGTGACAAGTGGTGCTCCATGCTGGGACCATTGTTGTTTGTAATATACATAAATGATCTGAAGGAAGGTATAGGTGGTCTGATGAGCAAGTTTGCAGATGACACGAACATAAATGGAGTAACAGTGAAGGGGATTGTCAGAGAATGGAGCAGAATATAGATAGATTGGAGAATTGGGCAGAGAAATAGCAGATGGAGTTCAATCTGGGCAAATGCGAAGTGATGCATTTTGGAAGATCCAATTCAAGAGCAAACTATATGGTAAGTGGAAAAGCCCTGGGGAAAATTGACGTATAGAGAGATCTGGGTGTTCAGGTCCATTGAAGCTGAAGGTGGCAATGCAGGTCAATAGTGTGGTCAAGAAGGCATGCAGCATGCTTTCCTCCATCAGATAGGGCATTGAATCGGGCAGTTGTGTAGGACTTTAGCTAGGCCACATTTGGAATACAATTCTGGTTGCCATATTACCAGAAGAATGTGGATGCTTAGGAGAGTGTGCAGAGGAGGTTCATCAGGATGTTGTCTGGTATGCAGGGTGTTAACTATGAGGAGAGGTTGAGTAGATTAGGATTATTTTCATTAGAAAAACGGAGGTTGAGGGGGGACCTGATTGAGGTCGTCAAAATCATAAGAGGTATAGACGACAGGTATAGGAGAGCAAGAAGCTCCCCCCACCCCCACCATACAAACAGAGTGAGGGGACTCAATTACTCAGGGTCACGAGTTCAAGGTGAGAGGGGAAAAGTTTAAGGGAAATATGCATGGAAAGTTCTTTACACAGAGGGTGGTGGATAACTGGAACGCATTGCTACCGGAGGTGGTAGAGCATCTTTTAAGATGTATCTAGACAGGTACATGAATGGGCAGGGAGCAGATGGATACAGATCCTTGGAAAATAGGCAGTAGGTTGAGATAGAGGATCTGGATCGGCACAGGTTTGGAGGGCTGAAGAGCCTGCTCCTGCGCTGTAATTGTCTTTGCCCTTTGTTCACACCAATGCCATTTACCTGCACTTGTCTATATCCTACTGGTATTTAAGTGCTCATCCAGATGGCTCCACAACACACTAGGCAGTGTGTGCTCCATATTTCTATTTCCTCGGATTGCCTCTAAACAACTTACTCCTCACCTTAAATGTGCCCCCTGGTCTTATATTTTATCTGGGCCAATTCTAATCATCATTTAAATCAGTTAGCCCCTCAGTATTCTTTTAGATAGGAGACAAGAGAAGATATTGCAAACCATATCATATTCTGTCTATGAACAATTAAAATTTGTAAAACTCAAAGGAAGGCACAATTCTTCAAAAGAAATCTTCCTAATTGCTGAGCCTCAATTTAAAATGCATGAAGTAATTGGTTCGGAGGGTTAAAGGAAGGGAATTACACAAATCAGTGGTTTGAAATCCTTACATATCTATTTATCTTCAATACATATTGTAGAAATAACTCATATCCAGTGACACTATTAGTTTAATTTTACTGACCTTATTGTCAGAAGGGAGTTCAAGCTGCTGTTCCAACTTTATAATTTGTTCACTGAGTTTTTCTAATTCTTGATCTCTTTCCTTTAGGGTTTGAGACAAATTCCCAACAGATGAGCAATGATTGCCTGATGAATGCAAGCTGTCTACTTCATCCTGCCATGTGAAGGATAGGACATAATTTTAAAACACGAATAGTTAAGGATTTAAAAAAAAATTAAATCTGACTGCAATAAAGTTACAAACTCACAAAAGCTGCATTGTTCTCAACATCTAGATTTACATCTGGCAACATATACTGAAGAAAAAGCTTCTATTTCATATTTAAAAATTAAGTCAAAGAAGTATTCCTACCCGTTCCATACAAACGAAGTCTTTTATATTCAAAATTAAGCATATAAGATCGAAAATGAACGATATTCACAGTCAACAAAGCAAACCTACGCAGTTACAACTAGATACTTTTACTCAGGACAGATCTTTAGGAATTTTTTGATATATCCATTGAGAGTAACAGACAGAGCTGCTACGTTTACAACCATCTGTTTAAATAGAAGATTTACCTGGCCAATAACGGGCATCCATGTGATGCTGTGGACCACCAGTAACAACATTTGTTTCAAACACAATCTGAAACCTCATTATAGAATATCATCCAACCGTAATATCATCAAGGCTGTGGGCATTATCCTAGTACAATTAAAAGCTTGGGATGGCATGTCAAGAACAACATCAATCCTATCTAAAAATGATATACCAACCTACTGAAGTTACAGCACAGGGGAAGCAGTTACCAAACAGTGGAAACAGCATGCCATGGACAAGGCAAAGCAATCTGACAATTGAAGGATCTGATCTACAGTCTGCAATTCTGCATGTTCAGTTGCGGATGGTGGTGGACAATTAAACAACCAACAGGAAGTTCTTTCACAATTCTCTCAGTTGTCAAGGATGGGGAATCTGGTACATCAGTGCAAAAGACAAGGCTGAACAAAGTATTTTCATCCATCTTCAGTCAAAAGTACCACATTCAATTCAGCCTCCTGCTTAGGTTTCCAGCATTATACATACCAAATTGGATGTATTCTATGTTATATCAAGGAACAGCTGAAGACAATGAATACTGAAAAAGCTATAAGGTCAGAAAGCATCACAACAAATGTACTGAACAGTAGTGCTCCAGAATTAGCCAAAACCAAAGCTAACCTGTTGCAGTGAAGTTACAACACTGACATGTACCCAACAATACTGGAGTTTCATTGAATCATAGAATCTTTGCAGTGTGGAAACAAGCCATTTGGTCCCCAAAAGAGAAAATGCTGGAAAATCTCAGCAAGTCTGGCAGCATGTGTAAGGAGAGAAAAGAGCTGATGTTTCGAGTTTAACTAACCCTTTGACAAACATCAAACGTCAGCTCTTTTCTCTCCTTACAGATGCTGCCAGACCTGCTAAGATTTTCCAGCACTTTTTCTTTTGGTTTCAGATTCCAGCATCCGCAGTAATTTGCTTTTAAGCCATTCAGTCCACTGAGTCTACACCGACCCTCCGAACAGGATCCCAATCACAGCGATTTCCCTACCCTATTCCTGTAAACCGTGTATTTCCCATGGCTGACCTACTGAGCCTGTACATCTGGACACTATGGATAATTTAGCATGGCCAATCCACCTAATCTGCACATCTTTGGACTGTTGGAAGAAACCAGAGCACCTGGAGGAAACCCACGCAGACATGGGGAGAATGTGCAAACTCCACACTGACAGTCACCCAAGGGTGAAATTGAACTTAGGTTACTTTTGTCTCAAAGTGAAACGCAGAAGTCTTCCATTAACATATAAATCATTGAATATTAAGAAAAGAGGTTGCGCTGATTAATGGTCAAGCAGGCAATCAATCCAGAGAGGCACAGGGCATGGCTGAGGAATTATATCATTATTCTGCACCTGTTTTTATCAAGGAAAATAAGGTTGCCAAAGTCATAGTGAATGAGAAGGCCAGGGAGATACTTGATAAATTAAAAATTGATGAATATTAGAAACACTGGCTGAACTTTAAAACTGATAAATCATCAGTATCAGGTGGGATGGTTCCAAGATGCTAGTGAAATAAGGACACAAATTGTGGAGGTACTGCCCATTATCTTTCAATTTTCCTTGAAAACAGAGATGCCAGAGCACAGGAAAATTACAAATGTTACTGGTATAAGGATAAGCTCACCAATGATGGAAGGGCATTCAGAAATAATGATGAGACAACATTAACAGCCATGTGGCGAATGGTGAGTTAAAAGTAAATTTTCAGCACAAATTTGTTAAAGGCAAATAACCCAACTGAGTTTTTTTCATGAGTTGACAGAAAGGGTTGATGCAATGCATGTATACTAAAGGCGTTTGATAAAAGTTTACACAATAGCTAGTAAGCAAATCTGAGACACATTGTATAATAGGGACAGCAGTGACAATGAAGGTTTGCTGAGTGACACAAAACAGTAAACAGTTGCTTTTCAGACTGGAGAAAGCTTTATGGCAATGTTCTCCAGGAATGACGAGTAAGGCCTTTGCTTTTCCTCATAAATATTAATGACTTAGCCTGAAGTACAAAGCACAATTGCCAAATTCATGGAAATCACAAAACTTGGATTGTGAATTGAGAGGGAGCTAATATTATATTGAGTAAAACGCACGTTTTAATTCAACATCACATTAATAAATCTGAAAATGATGGAACCTGAAATTATACCAAAAATGTTCAAACTACATAGATGCTACCACTGTGTTTATACATGAATATAGAAGTAGCAGTAGGCCATTCAACCCCCTCAAGCCTGTACCACCATTTAATGAGATCATGGTTGATCTGTGGTCCAACTCCATATTCCTGCATATGGGCCCTATCCATTAATACAATACTTTCACTACACAAAAATCTTCCAAAGTACTTCAGAGGTATAAAAGAATTATGTCAAACAAGCAGAAATTGGAAAGCCTAGTTAAAGCTCATGAGGTGGAATTTAAAAAGGATCTTAAAACAGGTAAGAAGAAATTTAGTGTGAGTATTGCAGAGAATTAGTCTCAGGCAATAACAAGGGGAGGAGCGATTGAAGAGGGTTGGCTATGCACAAGAGATCAATCAAAATAATCAATAGTTTTGCAGCCAGAGAGGCTATAGAATTAGGGCTAAATGAGGCCATGAGTGTGATAAACAAAAAAAAAAATGCAGATTTTCACATATGAGACATTAGCAAACAAGAATCTAACATTGATCTATAAGGACAGCGGTGAATCAGGATAAGATGCAGATTAGCATATTTTTGAATTTGCATCTAAGAGAGGAGGAGGAAGCAAAATAACAACTCCACTGTGTGAGGAGTGAGTAGATAACAATTAATAGAGACGCCCTAACCGCAACTAAATATTGGAAAATTAATCATGCAAGGCAGTCCACATAATTGAAAAAAAGTTTACATTCTAAATTTGAATTAACTTTCTTTTCTCCTTTTTTGGATGCTGAAGGACCTGCTTTACATTTCCAATTTATTTTATGTTTCGGAACTTTGCGAATGATGTGCACTTTTTCCAGCCCTATGCTGCTGACAATTAGACTTAAAGGAATGCTAGCTATAAATATCATTTAAAACTTAGTACTTTATATCACATATTAAAAATGAAAAATAGCTCAAGTTTTTTCTCAAATATTATAATGTTTAATCTTCCAACATTACTATTTATATGTTGCCTTTAATCTAATAAAACATCCTGACAAGTTTTACTGAGACATCATAAAACAAGCCAAGGTATTTAATGAAACATTAGTGCAAATGGTCAAAAGCTGAAAAAGGTGAGATTTTAAAATGTCTCAAATGAGAAAAAGTGAGAGACAAGGAGAACATTTTAGAGAATTCCAGTGCTCAAGGTCTAGACAGAGTACAATTTAATGTGAATTTACCATTCCTAGATTGTTTACTTTTACGTACTTAGCATTGACATAGAATGTACAGAACAAATGTTTGGTCTAAGCCCAAGACATCAGTTTTTGCAGTCCTCTCTGCTGTTCTTGTATTGCTCCCATTTAGCAGTGGAAAGTCCCAAATTTTGCCAATTTGCCTTAGTCTTACACTACCAGGGGTCAGCCTTGTGGCTTTTCTCTGCACAGCCTGCAGAACCTTAATGCCTCTGTGGCTCAACATCTAAATATTTTGGGGTCAGTTAGCTCAGTTGCTGGACAGCTGGTTCATTATGCAGAATGATGCCAAAAGCATGGGTCAGCTGAGGTCACCCATGAAACTATTAACTTTTTGACTTCACCCCTAACCTGAGTTGTGGTGATCTTCAGATTAAACCACCACCAGTTGTGTCTCTGTCTCTCTCTCGAGAACAGCTCTACAGTTCTCTGGGAGCATGGTGACTTTAATTTTACTTATTCACACTTACTTATAAAACAAAATGCAAAAGGTAGGAGCAAATGGGGACAATATGGTTTTTATCAACACTGCTTCACTATTCAATATGATTATGGCTGAACTTAGGCTTGAACTCAGTTTTCCTGCCTGCTCCTGATATCTCTTGATTCCCTGAGGGACCAAAAATCTGTCTGTCCAGCCTTAACTGCATTCAGCGATGGGACATCCATAACTTTCTGGGGTAGGCAATTCTAAAGATTCATATTCTTTGAGTGGAGTAAATTTTCATCATCTCAGCACTAAATTATCACCCCCTTACCTGAAACTGTGTCCCAGTGCTTTGGATTTCCCAACCAGTGGAAATCATCTTGGAGAGTCTATTGTATCAAGAATCCTGCATGCGAGATCCCTCTTATTCTTCTAAACTCCAGAAAATATAGGCCCAATTTTCTCTGCTTATGGGCATACCCAACCACCTCATTGCAGGGGCTAATTTAGTGAATCTTTGCTGTACTGCCGCAATGCAAGTTTATCATTCCTCAATTAAGGTGACACAAGCTACAGACAGTATTCCAGATATGGTCTCATCAAAACCCAGTATAATTGTGGCAAGACTCACTCTAGTACTCAAATCTTATTGTAATAAATACTAACATGCTATTCGCCTTCAAAAATTACCTGCTGTACCTGTGTTTTAATTTCCCATGTTCGTTGCACGAGCACAGTCAGAACTCTTTGTGCACCCACGTTTAGAAGTTTTTAAAAATGTTCTGCTTTTCTATTCTGAACTACTTCACACTTTCCCATGTGAAAATTGCTTCTGTCATCTTATTGCTCCTCACTTAAACTTGCCTATATAGTACATGTTCACCCCACAGCTTGCTTTCCACTTAGCTTTATATTATCAGCAAACTTTGATGTTTTACTTTGTCTCATTATCTAAATCATGAATTTAGCTAGTAAATAGCTGAGGCCACAGCAATGACATTTGCAATACTACACGAGTTACACTCTGTCAGCTTGAAAAGGCTCCATTTATGTCCACTCTTTGTTTTCTGTTTGTTAACTAATCCTTTTCCAATTCTAATATATTATGCCCTCCTACTCCATGACCCTTTGAGGCCTAAGGCTTTGTCATATATTAAGCAACTTAATTTGGAAGAAAATTTCTGTCCATAATGTTAGCCATCATAAAACAATGATTTTTGAAACAATAAATAAAAGTTAATGTTAGAAAAAAAAGTCAAAACAACAGCAGTTTTAAAAGGGAGAAGAGCAGACACATTGAGAGAGAGAGAGAGAGAGAGAGAGAGAGAGAGAGAGAGAGAGATAGAAAGAAAGAAAGAAAGAAAGAAGGAACCTGCACAGTTACTGCCTTTGCTGTTTGAATTCGTGTATGGAATGAGCTGCCAGAGGATGTCTTGGAGGCTGGTACAATTGCAACAGTTAAGAGTGATTTGGATGTGTATATGAATAGGAAGGGTTTGGAGGGATATGGGCCAGCTGCTGGCAGGTGGGACGAATTTGGGTTGGGATATCTGGTCGGCATGGACAGGTTGGACGGAAGGTTCTGTTTCCATGCTGTACCTCTCTATGACTCTAAATATCTCTAATTCTGCTGTCTTTTACAAACAACCCGTATTTTCTTTAATTGGTGAGAAGTTTAGGGCAGATTGAATTTTCAACAGCATTGATCAGTGGCAATTCATGTTGACTACTTAGAGCTCTGTTTTCCATTGCATTGCTTGTGCATTTATGATTAACAAGATTTGAGCTATAGGGAGAGGTTGAATAGGCTAGGGCTGTTTTCCCTGGAGCGTCAGAGGCTGAGGGGTGACCTTTTAGAGGTTTATAAAATCATGAGGGACATGGATAGGACAAATACACAAGATCTTTTCTCTGGGGTTGTGAAGTCCAGAACTAGGGGGCATAGGTTTAGGTGAGACTGGAAAGATATGAGAGACCTACGGGGCAACATATTCACGCAGAGGGTGGTACATGTATGGAATGAGCTAACAGAGGAAGTGGTGGAGGCTAGTACAATTGCAACATTTAAAAGGCATCTGGATGGGTATATGAATAGGAAGGGTTTGGAGGGATATGGGCCAAGTGCTGGCAGGTGGGATTAGATTGGGTTGGGATATCTGGTCGGCATGGACGAGTTGGATCGAAGGGTCTGTTTCGTGCTGTACATCTCTATGACTCTAACTGAAAACCCAGCACCAATGGTAGACAATTAAAAATCAAGGATACCCAGGAAGTTAGAATTAAATTAATGGGGAGATATCTTTGAGGGTTGCAGAGTTCGAGGAGATTCCAAAGATAGGAAGGGGCCAGGTAAGGGAGGGATTTGAAAACTCGTATGAGCATTTCATTTGGGGCTGTGTTTAACCAGAAGCCAGTGCAGATCAGCAAATATAGAACTCATGGGAGAACAAGAATTGGTGCAAGTTAGGACATTGGCAATAGTCAAGTTTAGAGACAAAAAAAAGCATGAATAATGTGAGCAGCAGATGAGCTGATGCAGGGATAGAGTTAGGCGATACCACAAAGATGGAAATAGGCAACTTTTGTGATGGTGTAGGTATAGAACATAGAACAACCCAGCACAGAACAGGCCCTTTAGCCCTCGATGTTGCGCCGACCTGTGAACTATTCTCAGCGCGTCCCCCTACACTATCCCATCATCATCCATGTGCTTATCTAAGGATTGTTTAAATCGCCCTAATGTGGCTGAGTTGACTACATTAGTAGGTAGGCCATTCCATACTCTTAACACTCTCTGTGTAAAGAACCTGCCTCTGACATCTGTCTTAAATCTATCACCCCTCAATTTGTAGTTATGCCCCCTTCGTACAAGCTGACATCATCCTAGGAAAAAGACTCTCCCTGTCTACACTATCTAGTCCTCTGATCATCTTGTATGTCTCTATCAAATCCCCCCTTAGCCTTCTTCTCTCCAATGAGAACAGACCCAAGTCTCTCAGCCTTTCCTAATAAGAGCTTCCCTCCAGACCAGGCAACATCCTGGTAAATCTCCTCTGCACCTTTTCCACTTCCTTCCTGTAATGGGGCGACCAGAACTGTACACAATATTCCAAGTGCGGACACACCAGCGTTTTGTATAGTTGCAGCATGATATTACGGTTTCAGAACTCAATTCCTCTCCCAATGAAACCTAACACACCGTATGCCTTCTTAACAGCACTGTCCACCTGGGTGGCAACTTTCAGGTATCTATGTACATGGACACCAAGAACTCTCTGAACATCCACATTCCCAATAATATTTCCATTGACCCAGTATTCTGCCTTCCTGTTATTCTTCCCAAAGTGAATCACCTCACATTTAGTTGCATTTGCCACCTCTCAGCCCAATTCTGCAGTTTACCTAAGTCCCCCTGCAACAGTCTTCCACACTGTCCACCACTATAAGGAGCCTATAAGAGGCTGGTTCACCTTCCAACAGTTGCCAGGAAGGGTGATAATAATGAGTTAATGATGGTAACCTTAGATAATAGCTTTAGTCTTTCTAACCTTTAATTGGAGGAAATTTCTGCTAATGCAGCATTGGATGTCAAACAAGCGGTCTGACGTGGTGAAGAAAAGTGATGGTGAGGGTAGAGCTGGGTGTTGTCAGTGTCCAGGTGGAAGTGTGTTTTTGGATGATGTCACATCAGGGGGCTTGTAAATAAGAATAGAAGGGAGAACAGAGGTATGCGGGATACCTGAGATAAGTGTGAAGGAATGCTGATCTCCGGTTAAATGAGTAGAACCAGATGAGTGCAGAGCTACCCAGCTAGGCAACAATGGAGAGATAGCAGAAGGAGATGTTGTGATTAAGTTTGCAAAAACTGCAAATAAATCGAGGAGGAAGAGGAGTAATAGTTTTCCTGATCTTTTCATGTAAGATATAATTTATGTCTTTGGTAAAAACACTGTGGTTGTGGCAGAAACCTGATTGGAAGGGTTTAAACTTAGAGTCCCAGGAGTTTTGGGTAACAATTTGGGAGGCTACATATGTTCAAAGACTTCAGAGGAAAGAAGTAGAGATGAGATATTAACTTTCAGGTATGGAGGGATCAAGTAGACATATTAAACTCTCCTAAATGATAAGGATAATCATGAATTCAAAAGGAGGCTACCATAATATTTCAGGAAGACCAGTTCTGAAGCTGGACTCAAAAATATTCTGAAAGATTGCTGCCTGGTGATAGTGAATTCAACAAAATTAATTTATTTAAGGTTATGCAAAGTGAAATAACTTATCACAGTTGAATGTTTTACTGAAGGTTACAATAGATTGGACCTTGAACTAATTAATGGCAGCAACATCCTTACCTCAAGTCGCTTGTTTTCGTGCTGAATCTCTTGCAACTGGGTGGCAGCTTCTTTCTTCTGAATTTCTAACTGCATAAGCAACTGCTGAACTTCTTCATTCTTATTTAATAGCTCTTCCCTAAACTGCTCCAATTGTTCTTCTAGGTTTGCTATCTGTAATTAAACAAAATCCAATCCAAGAAATTTAATCAACTATTTCAAAGCTCTGGTTAATGTTGTGGGGACATTGATTTAAGTCTCAACATGGCAAATAGTAAAATCTGAATTCAATAAAATCTGGAATTAAGAGACGGGCTAGTCTAATGGCACCATCTAATCAACGCTGATTGTTGTAAAAACACAATGCCCTTCAGGAAAGGAAAGCTGCTGTCTATACATGATGTGGCTACAGGTGACTCCAAATCCACAGAAAAATGTTGATTCTTAACTACCCTGTGAAATGGGCTACCAAGCTACTCAGGTAAAGAGCAATTATTGATGGGCAACAAATGTTGGCAATGCCAGTGATAACCACATCTCATGTGAGAAAAGTGCTTATGACATTTCATTACATAACAAAGTGAGGTACCTATTTAACATTTTTCAAATCAGCAAAATCTGGGAGAATGGTTTGTAGATTGGAGGAAATGAAAAGAGGTAGAAAAGAGTTAAGGAAACAAGTTGAACAAAACGTTGGTAAATTTCACAATATTTAAAAAGCCTGGATGCAAAGGCATGGTAGAAGATAATAGAGTCTTCCCAATGGCCTAACACTGGCACCTCCACATCAAAGGACTATAATTTGGTGGTGAATTTCAAAATCAACATTACATGCAATAATCAGCAAACAAATATTGTGCATAAGCAATAGGACTGCAAGGAATCACTGAGGCAAGATGAGATAAAGCCCAGGAAGGAACTTGATGTCAAAAATAAAAATTCCAAAATTGACTTCTCGGCACACAAGAGTAGTGTAATTAGATGCATCCTAATATACATCTCAAGTTTTAAAACTATTTAGAAACATACCAGAATAACACAGTTTATATTTCATATGCTCATATTTTTTCCAATTTACTTTAAGTCACACAAAACCTGCAGCACAAGATAAAGCACTTAACTAAACAGGTGCTTTAATCCACATGAGTATCACATTGTATTTACCTCCTCTCACCATCTTCAAATATGAATCATGTCTCCTTGTAAATGTCAAATCTTCCAAGGTACGTAACGTGGATGTAGAATTACATGCAAAAGATCAAAGCTAATAAATAATAGAATCCAAAGACAAAGGCTACGGACAAGTGACTTGTGATACTCTTGTTATGTATTATCCAGTGACGTTTTTAGAAATGGTGACTCCATGTCTTGATTTTACAGTCACCTCAAGTTTTTTTTAATTAATTCATACATTTGGGCGTCACTGCACGGGTCAGCATTTATTGTCTATCCCTATTTGCTCTTGATAGTTGTTGGTGAGCTGCCTTAAATGAATCACTGCAATCCATTAAGTGTAGGTACATCTGCAGTGCTGTTAGAAAAGGAATTCCAGACTTATGATTCAGCATCAGTGAAGCAACAGTGATATTGTTCCAAGTCTGGATGGTGAAGTGAGTCGAAGGGGAACTTGTATGACAACAGTATCTATATTTGCTGATCTTGCACTTCTAGGTGGACTGATCACATTTTTGGAAGGTAGTGTTGAATGTGCCTTGGTGAGTGGCTGCAGGGCATAATACAACACTGTACTTTGGTGGTGGAAGGAGTGAATGCTGAAATTGGTGTATGCTACACTAATCAAACAGCTGCTTTGTCCTGGGGATGGAGATAGAGTTGTTCACTGCAGAATACTTTTGCATCCACAGTATGCATATGCCTATTCAGTTTCTGCTCGAAGTTAACCCCCAGGATGTTGAAAATGGGGAACTCAGTGGTGGCATGCCATTGAAAGCCAAGATGCAATGGTTAGATTCTCTCTTCTTGGAGATGGTCTTTGCCGAAGAAGGTGTGAACATTATTTGTTACTTATCAGCTCAAGTCTGAATGTTGTCCAGGTTTGTTGGATATGAATACAGACTTCTTCTATATCCAAGTTGTGAGTGCTGCAGAACATTGTGGAATCGCCCTCAAACATCCCACTCTGATCTTCTTTCCAACATAAGGTCATTTAAGAAGCAGCTGAAGATGGTTGGGTCTAGCTAACTATACTGACATTTTACTGTGTGCTAGATAAGGTAATATCCAGTGAAAAGCTTTCCCTGATTCCTATTGAGGTCATTATTGCTGGTGATCCATGATGCGAAGGATAGCTGCCCTCCAAATTCGTCAGATTACATTAAAAATTATGACCAGGAAAAGGATTTTAACAGTATCCAGAACAATGAAACTACATTAGGCAATGAACCAAAGAAAATGCAAAATAGGGTGGTCCATATTTGCTGCTGCGGACTTCATAGGAAAAATATTTTCCATAAAACAAAACAAAAATCAAGTATTTGACATTTATTACGTGTTCTGTAAGACAGACCCTTCCATACTGAAGCAAAATCACTACTGCAATACTTTTCTGAACTTATATCCATATTGGATTAAGATTTTTGATTCCTCGATCTTTGCAATTCTAGAATTCCACTTTGTAGTAATATGCAAAGAAAATCACATAAAAAGATAAAGGCAGTGACATTTTCCCTTTTTGAAATTTTGAATTACCATGATCTCATGCTTCCTCTTTCTTTGCAATCCTGGCAAATGTCTTTGACAATCTGTCTCCCTTCATACGGAGAAGGTACTGAATAGAATAGTCATTTCCTCAATTTTGCACCTCCCTACACGAATATAGTATAATTAACATCAGTTTCCACTCAATTTCCTCATTCTGTCGAAAAATATTAATGTCTCATTTCAATAAGTTTCAGAGCAGGAGCTGAGTTGAGCAGAATTCAAACCTGTGTCAAAACTTTATGCCCGTATCTGCCCCACAACTACCAAGCCAACAGACATGCAATAAAAACAAAATACAGAGAAGTGTAATAGTAAAAAGTCACTCAAGCTGGAAGAATGCAAGATAAGCAATTTTTCTTTTGAGAGAGAAAATAGAGTTAGATAACATACCAACATATCATGTTTCCTAGCATGTAGCGGATCCAACAGATCAATGAAAAGAAGTAATTGCTGGAAACACTCAGCAAGTCAGGAGAATATTTGTACAGAGAAATACAATATTAACATCACTTAATGTCAAGTTCAGCAAAAAGAAGCATCCTAATTCTACAAGTCTGGCTTCAAATGTCACACAAGTACAATTTTAAAAGTAGTTTTAAAAATGAGTTTATACCTCCTTCTCCTTTCGCTCTAAAGCATCACGTTCTGCTTGCAGCTGTATCTGAAGTGTGTTGTCTCCTTGGATTTCTAAGGCAACGTGCAATTTTCTTTCTTCATTCTTTTTAATTATAACAGGAGATTAGAGAATGTCCGATTATGAAAGACTATTGATAGTTGCACTGTATAATAACATGGCAACAGCTATCATTTTCAAGCCAGAAAACCTATTGTCCATCTAACTCATCTACCAATAGTATTTCCTTAATTTTTTATCTTGTAAGTCTCTAAATGTTTAAACAGGTTAAGAATCCCGCAATTTTATTCTGGAAATCCTTGAATTCATTCACAGGCTTAACACATTTTTAATTTTAACAAGTCTCTTTGATTTTATTTTCAAAATTTGTAAATTTGACCACTTGCAACTATAATTCTGTTTATGGCAAAAAAGTCTCCCTTGGATCCAATTTGTCCAAACCTTTCATAAAGTTAAATCCTCTATCCTCATATACTTTATATCTACTCAGCAGTCAAAATAATTACCGTTTGCAAAGGATAAGTGGTACTGATCAATGCATGTTCCAATTCTCTAACTCGGTTTTCCATTTTTTCAATTTCTTCATTCCGTTCTTGTACATCTCTCTGAAGTTGTTCCTTGGCAAGCAGAAGTTCACTGCATCGGTCAGTCTTGTCTTTCAACTGATCTGCAAGATTTTCCATCTACCAAAACATGAAGCCAAATTGGACAACTTGTTAGCTCGTTACCTTTGTTTGATAAAGCTAAAATAACAATAGGGGAAACAAAAATCAGCCATGAACTTAAGAATGCTCTAAATTAAATCAGTGGTGAATTACTTTTAAAAACTGATAAAGGTTCTTTGGAAAAAGAAACAAAATAAGTAGAAAGACAACAGTGTTTTTAGTGACCAAATCATTAAAAGTTTTTGATATAGAATTTATTGCAACTATATGATCTGTGATTTATGTTGTAAATTAAGTCATTTTCTGCTATTTTTACTGGTGCAAACTTGTTCCAAACTTTCCTGGACAAATCACTTCAAAACAACAGATCAAAACTATAGGTGCACACAAAATGGCACAGCCAACATTTTATGATATCATCATCAATTAAATAGATAAATGTTGCATTTCTAAGCCAGACTGTTCTGAATTCCAAAGCCTTTCACTATGCTAAATTTGACCACTTGCCTCAAATAGTTGAGTTATCGACTTATGCCATAACTGATGTGCAGTTATAAGATGACATCAACAACTTCCAGTGTCAAATCAAACAAATGGGGAGGCAGTATGGTGCACTTTGGGAAATAGTGTAAAGACAGATCATGCTAATCGCTTTCTAGATTAGATTCCCTACATTGTGGAAACAGGCCCTTCGGCCCAACAAGTCCACACCGAGGCTCACTGTCCTACATTTACCCCTGACTAATGCACCTTACACTATGGGCAATTTATCTTGGCCAATTCATTCGACCTGCACATCTTTTGGAATGTGGGAGGAAACCAGAGCACCCAGAGGAAACCCACACAGACACGGGGAGAATGTGCAAACTCCACACAGTTGCCCAAGGCTGGAATCGAACCCAGGTTCCTGGCGCTGTGAGGCAGCAGTGCTAACCAATGAGCCACTGTGCCACCCCAAATTGGGCAATAAGTCCAATTTTTGAAGTGAAGCTAGCTGAAATTGCAAGAAATTTTGAAAGTGGGATCCACACAGACACTGCAAGGCAGAGAGTGCTACTGTTTGTTGCAAATACTTTAAAAACAGCAGCATCCACTTGTTACTATTCAGACTTTTATCATCATTGTTACATTTGATGTTTACATTATTATAATATGAACTTGGCGCAATATTCAGTATTAAGTTAGAAACATGATTTACATGTTTTAATTATTAATTAATCAGAATTTAAATTTGGTGGTAAGGCATCTTCTTGAATGGTTTACTATGCCACTTCAAAGGGCTGTTAGAGTCAACCACACTAGTGGCTGCATCATTTGAAACTTTAATGATGTAAACTGAACCAAATATTGATGTAAAGAATACCACTTGATGTAAAGAATTACCTCTCTATTTCTTTGATCATTGATAGGCTGGATTCTCTGTGGAGTTTTCAGTTGTTGCTCTAATTTAAATATCTCTTGCTGAAACACATCTCTCTCCTGCTCACGATCTATTGCCTGCTCCTGTGTGGAAAAACAACAATGCACTCATAACAATTTTCAGCATTTCTGTCTGCATTTAATCAAATGGCTCTCTCAGACAAACATTTTTGTTGCATTATATCACCTAAATTGAGATACAACTTTCATTACATTGCAGATCATTATGCAATTTAAGGTTTAATTGATTGTACAACCGAAATAATATAATTTTTATTTTGGCATTAAGATGTCTTGGTGTATTTGCTTGTATTACTATATACATGGGTGAAGTGAAGAACATATATAGAAGGGAATAGTTACAGCATTGCCAAAATGGATACAACCAGAATGCAGGAAATTAACATGCATATTGACTTGATAGTTAGTTTATTGTCAATTTAGTTTAAATTTTGCATTTGTTACTTCACAAAAAATTTAAATGGGAACAGTCAAAAGACATGGTTTTGCAGTGATGTATTTCTAAAGTCATACCGCCAAACTTTAACCGCTCAGCAGCTCTAAGTTGCAACTTTGTCCACATTGAACCAAAGTTACAAATAGTAAGTCTGTGATGGACACAGTTCAAAAAATCAGAAGACTTGCAAACAAGTATTGTCAATAAATTGGGGCTAATTTCCCTCCATCAATCAGCTTAATGGGAAACAAGTCAGGTTCACCATGATCTGACATTTTCATGACCTCGTATCATAACCTGCATACACATTGGAATAGAATAGATCAGATCATGGGTCAGAAGTTTCTAAAACAAGGAATCATTTCTGTGACATTCATTTGATTTGAATTCGGTGGAGATGATCCAGTCAACTGGATTTTTCTCATTCTTTGAATAAGCTTACTGCACTGTGTTCATATGAATAATTCAAATCTGAATAACAGAAATCGTGACAGAATTATTTCAGATAATCTTTGTGAAAGTTTCATAAGTCAAGCAATATTCTCCAATGAGCAATGCAGAAGAATTTTAGATAAAGAGGCAGAATAATGTTCTGAGTATATAGCGCATATCAAACAGCACAAAGAGATCAACAAACTCAGAACATAGATAAACCTTAAGAAGCACTACTGAGGAAATGTTTTGTTTATAAAATTAGCTCCAAGAAAAACAAAAAACATAACTGGATACAAAATTGGTTTAATGGTAGAATTTGCAAGGTGGTGGTGGAGGGTTATTTTTCTGGCTAGAGGCCTGCTACAAGTGGTATGCCACAAGCATTGGTGCTGGATCCATTGATTTTGTCATTTATATAAATGATTTGGATGGTTATGGTTAGTAAGTTTGCATATGGCACCAAAATTGGTGGTGTAGTCAACAATGAGCATCTTGATCAGATGGACCAATGGGCTGTGAAGTGGCAGATGAGCTTAATTTAGATAAATATGAGGTGTTGCATTTTGGTAAGACAAATCACTTAATGGTAAAACCCTGGGGAGTGTTGCCGAACAAGACAACCTTGGAGTGCAGATTCATAGTTCCTTGAAGGTGGAGTCACAGATAGACAGGCTGGTCAAGGTGGTGCTCGGCATGCTTGCCTTCATTGGTCAATACATTAAGTAAAGGAGTTGGGATGTCATGTTGCGGTTATAGAGGACATTAGTGAGACCACTCTTAGAATACTGTGTTCTATTCTAGTCTCTCTCCTATAGGAAAGATGTTGATAAACTCGAAAGAGTTCAGCACAGAATTACAAGGATGTTGCCAGGGTTGGAGGGTTTGAGTTAGGGGAGAGGCGGAATCATTTGGGGCTGTACTTCTAGGAGCATTGGAGGCGGAGGGGTGACTTTATAGAGGTTTATAAATTCATGAGGGGCATGAACAGGGTGAATAGCAAAGGTGTTTTTCCCAGGGTAGGGGAATCGAAAACTGGAGGGCATAGGTTTAAGGTGAGGGGAAAGATTTAAAAGGGACCTAAGAGCAATCTTTACATGCAGAGGATGGTGTGTTCATGGAATGAGTGATGGAGGCTGATACAATTATAATATTTAAAAGGCATCTGGATAGGTACATGAAAAGGAAGGCCTTGGAGGGATATGGGCCAAACGCTGGCAAATGGGACTAGATTAATTTAGGGTATCTGGTCAGCATGGATGAGTTGGACCGAAGGGTCTGTTTCCTATGATGAGATCTTGCACTTTACTAATTACTGTTTGAACAGCTTCCATCATTTGATTCACAGCTCTAGGTGAAAATGAGGACTGCAGATGCTGGAGATCAGAGTCTAAATTAGAGTGGTGCTGGAAAAGCACAGTAGGTCAGGAATCATCGGAGGAGCAGGATACTCAACGTTTCGGACAAAAACCCTTCATCAGGAATGAGGCAGGGAGACTCCGGGCTGGAGAGATGAATGGGAGGAGGGTGGGGTTGGGGAGAAGGTAGCTAAGAGTTCAATAGGTGGATGGAGGTGGGGATGAAAGTGATAGGTCGGAGAGGAGAGTGGAGCGGATAGGTGGGAAGGAAGATTGGCAAGTAGGACAGGTCATGAGGATGGTGCTGGCTGGCAAGTTGAAACTGGGGTAAGGTGGGAGGTGGGAAAATAAGGAAACTGGTAAAGACCACACTAATACCCTGGGGTTGAAGTATTCCGAGATGGAAGATAAGGCTTTCTTCCTCCAGGCATCGGATGGTGAGGGAATGGCGACGGAGGAAATCCAGGACCTGCATGTCCTTGGCAGAGTGGGAGGGGGAGTTGAAATGTTCAGCCACGGGGCGGTGGGGTTGATTGGTGCGAGTGTCCCGGAGATGTTCCCGAAAGCGCTCTGTGAGGAGGTGTCCAGTCTCCCCAGTGTAAAGGAGACCGCATCGGGAGCAACTGATACAATAAATGACCTGGGTGGGTGTGCAGGTGAAACTTTGATGGACGTGGAAGGGTACTTTGGGGCCTTGGATGGAGGTGAGGGGGGAGGTGTGGGCGCAGGTTTTGCGATTCCTGTGGTGGCAGGGGAAGATGCCAGGAGGGGAGGGTGGGTTGTTTGGGCACGTGGACCTGACCAGGTAGTCACAGAGGGAATGGTCTTTGCGGAAAGCGGAAAGGGGTGGGGAGGGAAATAGATGGTGGGGTCAGTTTGTAGTTGGCAGAAATGTCGGTATATGATGCAGTTTATGCAGAGGTTGGTAGGGTGGAAGGTGAAGACTGGGGGGGCTCTGTCCTTGTTGCGTTTGGAGGGGTAGGGTTTAAGGGCAGAGATGCAGGACGTGGATGAGATGCATTGGAGGTACAACCACGTGGGAAGGGAAATTACGGTCTTTAAAGAAGGAGGCCATCTGGTGTGTGTTCTGTGGTGGAACTGGTCCTCCTGGGAGCATTGTACTCAAAGGTATTCTGACTCATCTGGAATTGAACACCTAGCATAAGCCCGAAATGAAATTTTTGTTTGAGGTAAGATTGTGTCAGCTGAACCCAATAAGTAATTCATCAGATTTGAGCCAGAACGTGTCATCTATTTGGTGAGTACATACATTTTTCACTAGTTTTGGCTTCTGTAATCACCACAACTTCGAAACAGTTCGAGTCTCAACAAAAGCAAATTTCTTTACAGTATTGATAGTTTTTGGCAAGAATAAGTTCCTAAACTTCACAAGTAAACTAGCTGTTTTGAAATTAGTTAAGAGTCATGGGCTTAAGTTTGAAATTTTCTTATGGTAGATTTTGTAGTGAAGCAGCACTCGGAGACTCCCTGCCTCATTCCTGAAGGGCTTTTGCCTGAAACATCGATTTTCCTGCTCCTCCGATACTGCCTGATCTGCCCCGATTCACAGTTCTGCTCACCCTACTGTGGTCAATCGCTGCTGATCACTACAAAGTCTACCATATGAAAATTTCAAACTTAAGCCCATGACATACATTCTGCCCTCCCAAAAATAATATTGAAATCAATCATGTTATGGTCTCTATCAGTCATGTTCCATTATAGTTAGACTCATTATTCTTGACTAAATTCAAAACAGCTAGTTTACTTGTGAAGTTTAGGAATTTATTCTTGCCAAAAACTATCAGTACTGTGATGAAATTTGTTTTCGTTAAGACTCGAACTGTTTTGAAGTTGTGGTGATTACAGAGGCCAAAACTAGTGAAAAATGTATGTACTGACCAAATAGATGACACATTCTGGGTCAAATCTGATGAATTACTTATTGGGTTCAGCTGATACAATTTTACCTCAAACCAAAAATTTCATTTCAGGTTTATGCTAGGTGTTCAATTCCAGATGAGTCAGCATACCTCTGAGTACAACGCTCAAGTGGATATTTTAATGCTTAAGTGCAGATAGCAGATTATTCACCTGCTGAGAACATTCACAATCGACACCAATGTGGTCTTTAACGATTATTGCACTTTCAGCAGAGTCACTGGGAGAGCAAGCAGGAGTGAATACTTTAGCTGATTTTTCTTCAAAATAAAAGCCCAAACATTTTCAGATGTGTATTTTCGCAAAGTTAAAAGTCACACAACACCAGGTTATAGTTCAACAGCTGTCTATCTGATGAAGGACAGCACCCCGAAAGCTACTGCCTCCAAATTAACCCGTTGAACTATAACCTGGTGTTGTGAGATTTTTAACTTTGTCCTCCCCAATCCGATGCTGACTCCTCTATACCATATTTTCTGAAGGAGCATCCTCTAGCCAAGGAAATTTATCTCACATGCCATTGTAAACATTACAGAATTCTAATACTAAAAAGCAAGAACATACATACATCCAAAAATTTTCTGTTTTTCTCCAGTTGTTTTTCCAGGGCCACAATTTGCTGCTGGAGGTCCAGAATCTCAGCATTCTTTTCCTGTTCTATTTCTATCATTCTGTTCATCTGCTCCTCTAATTCACTTTCCAACATTTTCACTTGTTTGGTCAAGTCATTTTGTTCTTTCTCTGCCTGGCGCTGCACTTCCTGTTTTTCCTTCATAAGTTTTTCCGTCTCTTCCAATAGATCTGCACATAAAGTAAAAACCTATTATTGTCTTTGAAATAGAAGGATAAACCAGTCTCGAGGTGCCTGAAGTGCCAGGAGTCTTCAAAAGACTTACCAAAGCTTCCCCATCACCTACCTCTGTATCAAAAATGAAGAACCACAACCATGAGAAGCAGTTTAAGTAATCATGTTAGAAGAATATAGAAAATTTGTAAAGACAGAATCCATGTTAGTAATGCTCAAATTATATACCACAGCTAGTATGAATCCAATGGCAACCGTCATCTTTTTAAAAAAATCTTTTTAGTGATTCAAAAAATTTCTTCGATACACTTTTGCTCTCATAATTTTGTGAAGCCTAAGAACAAAGAGTAGCACTAAGCCACTTATTTCACCCCACTTGCATAATAAAAATGGCTCAAATGTTATGATTTATAATTTAGATGGATTCTAATATTGAAAAAAATCATTTTGTATTGAAAGGTATTGAAGCTTGTTTATCCAACATGAAATTAATATGGACAGCATAATATGGTTTCGTTTTTATACCGTAATACTTAATCTCAGAAACTGTGTTAAAGGATATGGTTTGTCTCTATTAAAAATGTCTTTTTTTAAAAAGATGATTTACACTTCTGTTGCATCAATTAGTTAACAGGGATCATGCTTATTTTAACCTGTTGTGATTACGTGTCAGTAAATCTAAAATTATAATAATTGTATATAAATTATTTTGAAAGTTAGATTAATAATTAGAGAGCCAAAGAAGCAAACATCCAGCCCAAAACAATTGAAATCAGTACAGCTCAACTTTCCAAATGTACAGTATCTGATTGCAGTTTGGCCATGCAATATACAAACACACCTGCTTCTGGTGCTGCATCTGCAGCTTCAACTAGGCCTAGGAGAACAAAAAAGCACAGTAATTCAGATGCCAACTATAAAGCTTTCAACTTAGAATATGGTGAGTTTACAGAAGAAAGTACAGCAAAGAATTTTATAAAATGATTAGTAACTCACAGTTATATTTTACATGCAATGTAAAAACATGGATATTAAAAGTTGAACTTGAAACACTTTTTAAAATAAGTAATTCTTTTGTCAAAATATACTTACTTAAAATGAATAGACTATTTAATAGCAAATATGCTCATTATAAAAAATAGTTTCTGACAAGTAAATATAAAAAATTCAATCCCACATAACTAAAGCATGATTCAATATATATTGCTGGTCATACAAAAGTTTGTTCTCAAAATTAATTTTGGAATCTTTACTCCTGATTGTGATAAGTTTTCATGTATTTCAAATATTGACAATTAAGGTACCAATAACTGTGACATGCACAGCAGTATGGATCTGGAAATTAAAGTGCATTAAATAATGATACACAGGGGTCACTATTTCTAATGACAAGCTTGGAATCAGTTTGAATTGCGCTAACTGGCCCCGAACTACAAATTGCTTACCACTGAAAAAGGGACCTTCTTTTAAGTAGCAAATATTTAATAAGGAAGCTCACAGAGAAAGAATGTCTTAAATGGTAAAACAAATAGATTTTGAAAACGTTTTTAAAAATTAGGTTAATATTCTAAGATTTGTCACTGCCTTACGATGAAACAAAACTTATTTTGCTATTTCCTTGTTTCAAAGCGAATCACTACTTAAACAAATCAGATCAATCTTGTTAAAAGGTCAACATAAAACCTTTAAAAAGCCATACAGATTTCACATTAAACAAATGATTTTTAGCATTACCTCTCAAACATTTTAAATTTTCATCACCTAATTATCCAACTTCCTCAAGATATGTATAAGAATTCTGATCAAAATTACTTTCCTTTTAAAAATATTCAAAATTTTATTTTTTTTAAGATGAATTATGCCAAATAAACTTGATGTTCTAATGCCATTTATTGGAATAGCCTGTTTTATACAATTTTCATAGTGCAGTAACTTTTGTATCACACAAATGCCAGCAACGGCCATCTCCAATAACAGACAAGCTAACCACTGCCTCTTGACATTCAATGGTGTTACTATCAATATCCTGGAGGTTACCATTGACCAGAAACTCAATTGGACTCAGCTATTGTCTCTGGAGTGTCAGAGGCTGAAGGGTGACCTTATAGAGGTTTATAAAAGCATGTTGGGCATGGAAAGGGTAACTAGACAAGGTTTTTTCCCCAGGATGGGAAAGAGTCCAAAACTAGAGGGCATAGGTTTAAAGTGAGAGGGGAAAGATTTAAAAGGGAACTAAGGGACAACATTTTCATGCAGAGGGTGGTGCGTTTATGGAATGGGCTACCAGAGGAAGTGGTGGAGTCTGGTACAATTACAACATTAAAAAGGCATCTGGATGGGTATGTGAATAGGAAGGGTTTAGAGGGATACGAGCCAAATACTGGCAAATTGGACTAGATTTATTTAGGATATCTGGTTGGCATGGAGAAGTTGGACCAAAGGGTCTGTTTCTATGCTGTACATTTCGAAGATTCGATTTAAACACATTGTCTACAAGATTAGATGATAGGCTGGGAATTACTGTGGCGAGTAACTCACTTCTTGATTCACCCAAGTTTGTCCACCAACTACAAGGCACAAGTCAGAATTGTGATGAAATACTCCTCAGTGCAGTTCCAACCACACACAAGAAACTTGACACCCTCCAGAACAAAGCAGCCTGCATGATTGGCTCTACATCCACAAGCACCCACTCCCTCCAGCAGTGACACTTCGAAGTGCAATCTACAAGTTGCACTGCACAAGTTCACCAAACATGCTTAGATAATATCTTCCAAACCCAGGACGACTAGAAGGAACATCTACATGCGAACACCACCATGTGCAAGTTACCCTCCAAGCCACTCAGTGTCCTGACATGGAAATACATCACCGTTCCTTCACTGTTGCTGGTCACAATCCTTGAATTCCCTCCATAAGGGAAATATGGATCAAACTACAATATGTGGACTGCAGCAGTTAAAGAAGGCAGCTCACCATCACTTTCTCAATGGCAAATAGAGACAGACAATAAATGCTGGCAGCATCCCATGCATGAATTAAAAAAAAAAGTGACTGGGAGCCATTTTCACAACAACTTTCAATTTTTGCCCCTGTTACAAAGCACCAGACAAACAACTCTATCCCTGTCAAGGTGATGAAATTCTTGCCATGAGGATCATGTTTAAGTAGATTGATTTGATGTCAACAGTGAGCACGGTTACGGTGTTACTGTGCTGCTGACTACAGAATAAGTGTTTCATGACTTCCATGAAAACCACAAAGAAATTAATTTTCATATTCAATGTTAAACAAATATCTATGAATAGATCCTAATATACACTTTTGATGTATGGCTCATTTTATTTCACAAGATAATGTGATAACTACAAATGAGGAAGTCCATCGGGTTACCTCATGCATTAAGAGGAAATTACTGAGCCGCTCCAAGCATTCACAGCACCCAATATTATTTACGTTAAAGTTTCTCTATAAATATAAGTGGCATTACTTATTTTGCCATCCTTTTACAAGGTTGAAGGCTTCAGGTTTCTCCTATCTGTCTTCAGCATTCCATTCACAATGTACACAAGTTTAGAGAGGGTTGATTCTTGGGATGAAAGGGTTGGCGTAAGAGGAAAGGTTGAGCCGGTTGGTCTGATAAACATTTAAAATCATAAAAATGAGAGATGGTATTATTGCAAAATAATTTGGAGATACCGGTGTTGGACTGGGGTGTACAAAGTTAAAAATCACACAACACCAGGTTATAGTCCAACAGGTGGGCGGCACGGTGGCAAGCACTGCTGCCTCACAGCGCCAGAGACCCGGGTTCAATTCCCGCCTCAGGCGACTGACAGTGTGGAGTTTGCATGTTCTCCCCGTGTCTGCGTGGGTTTCCTCCGGGTGCTCCGGTTTCCTCCCACAGTCCAAAGGTGTGCATGTCAGGTGAATTGGCCATACTAAATTGCCCATAGTGTTAGATAAGGGGTAAATGTAGGGGTATGGGTGGGTTGCGCTTCGGCGGGTTGGTGTGGATTTGTTGGGCCGAAGGGCCTGTTACCACACTGTAATCTAATCTAATCTAATCAAAGGTTTAATTGGAAGCTGATGAAGGAGCGTCGCTCCGAACGCTAGTGTGCTTCCAATTAAATCTGTTGGACTATAACCTGGTGTTGTGTGATTTTTAACATTGCAAAATAAGATTTTGAGGTTTTAGAAAGTACAGATACAGAGGATGCTATGTCTCATGGAAAGATCTAGAATAGGGGTATAGTTTCAAAATAACCAATCACTTATTTAAACTGAGATAAAAAGGAATGTGTTCCATCAGAGTGTTGTCGGTCTTTGAAATTCTATATATCAGCCACCAGTGGAGGCTGTCTCATTGAATATATTCAAAGCTGAGTTGGTGGTTTCTCATTTCTACTCCATTAAATATAAATTAAACTTTTTTTTGATCCAGTGACATTTAACAAAAAGGACATCCTAATTAGTACTCCTCTCTACTCTAACATCACTGTTCGAACAGTTTTTATGTTTTCAAATTATGCACAAATATAAAATGGCTTAACAAATACCATGATACAATAAATACATTGTGAATATCAATTTTTTCTGTGCAATGTTTTGAAAGGAATTTCATCAGTGTCTTCTTAGATCTACACTGTTTTCTAGGATCATTGCACAGACCAATGAAAATAGAATGCCTACATATCAACCAAGGTAGTTAAAGAGAAAATATTTTCGCCAAAGTATTCCTTATCTAATAAAAAAGGCTTAATTTTGCTTTATATTCATTAAAACAAAAACTATAACCTGCATGAATCTTTAGAAATAATATACTTTATACTGAATTTGAGAATAGTAAGCTCTACAAGCATGTCAAGAGAAACTCATTCCAATAAATAGCTCGTCATCTGAAGACTTCAGTTTGGATTCTCAGCCTTTTGGAAGTTTAGAATCACAAAAGCTGCTGTGGGAATCAAAGTGGTGACTTAGGCCACAACACTAATAAGCAGTCATGTTGAATCATCTTTCCTGAAATACATTCAATGTCTGGAAAAAAAATGTCAGAATTTTCCAACTAATGATGCTTGACTAATATTACAAAATATTGTCAAGAGAGGAGTCAAGCAGTCAAAAACATTGTAATCCAGATTCCAGAGACTTATCCTAAAAGTCGATGATTTTCTTATATCACAAATCCGATCTTCAAGCTTATGTAGTCAAGGTGAACCTAGCATTGCATACATTATATTTCAAAGAGAAGCACAGAAGCAGACAAAGACAAAAGGTTGACTGGCAACTAAAATATACCCTAAAGACTTCTGCTTCTGCAGAAAAAAATGGAGGGGGAACTACTCTCTGTCCAGTGCAGACACAATGGGCCAAAGGGCCTTTTTAGTGCTGCAATCTCTAAATCATTGACATACAACAAGTTCATAGTTTATGGGAAATCACAGGCCTCTTTGCTCAGCTGTGAGAAGGAAAAGGGCTAGCATCCACAATGAACAACTTTAAAATTACACAAAGAAGGCAATTAATGAACAAATACCCTGATACTCAAAATGCAGGAATAGACATAACTTGGGCAATTTCCTCCCAAACGCAACCTAAGCTTGATCCAGCAGTTTACTAAAAACATTAATGAAACACAATGAAACAACTGCTTCCTATCTCTCAAAGAGTCACTTAAATTAGACAATACGTACGGAGCTCCACAGTTCCTGCATTTTCTTTCATTGCAACCTGTTGTCTTATGATTAATTCCTTCTCTTGATGAACCTGTTGCCGCTCCTCTTCTAGCTCATGCAGACGACTACTTGTATGTTGGAGTTCCTGTGCGATCTGATTCTGGATCTCAGTTTTCTCCTGAATTTGCTTTTCCAGGCTAGCTTTCTCCTCTGTGTAACCATCAATGATACCTGAAAAAGAGATTTTTATAAAACAAAATGAAGCACTCTGACATAAAAGGGATATCAAAATGATAAAAACACAGCTGAGGGAATAAAAGGCAATGCTTTAGAAAACCTGATGTGTGTCAACAAAAAACCCCACTAATTCTGTGGACTGAATTATGAAATAGATTAGGTACTTACACTTCTGAAAATTTATTTTAAGTTCTTACACGACATGGATGGAGTCCAATATTTTCTTTTGTCTTTTTAGATTATTTGCTTCTAGGATCTGGGCATTACCTGCTGGACCAATATTGATGCTTAGCCAACTTCTTAGACTCTTGAGGTCCATAGGAAATGCACACCACAATGCTGTTAGAATGTGGAATTCCAAGATTTTAAGCTAGCAACAGTAAAGGATCAACAATATAGTTCCAAGTGTTGCTTGGAGATGGATTTGCAGGTGGCAGCACTCCTATACGTTTTCTACCTTCTAGGTAGTACAGATCACAGGTTTACAAGTGCTGTTGAAGGTGATGTTATTCTAGATATTTCTAATCAACCTATTCAGACGTGTTTGAAGCACAACTGGAGCAGGTGGGACTTGAACCCAGGTCTCCTGGCCCAGAGGTACAGTTACTACCATCATGCCATGGAAGCCCCCTTTTTTGCAAATCAACCTGTACAGAACTGTTACCACACATTTCTGGAGCAGGTGGGACTTGAACCAGGGTCTCCTCGCTCAGAGGTAGGGACTCTTTGGTGTACTATATTGGTAGACAGCATCTTCCAACCCACAACCACTTCCATCTAGAAGAACAAGGGCAGCAGATACATGGGAACACCACCACCACCTGCAAATTCCCCTCTAAGTCACTAACATTCCTGATTTGGAGATTTATTACTGTTCCTACACTGTCACTGAGCCAAAATCATGGAATTCACTCCCTAAGGGTATTGTAGGTCTACCTACAGCACATGGACTACAGCAGTTCAAGAAGGTAGCTCACCATCACCTTAAGGGCAACTAGGGATGGGCAATAAATGCTGGCAAGCCAGCAAAGCCCACGTCCCACAACGTTTAAAAAAAAGCTACCACAACATCACAGAAGCCATCTTTTAACAATTATATCTGGAATAGGTTTTATTGATCTTAATTCACGTGCCACAGCTAAAGAGTTAATAATAATGTTTTACAATTGGGACTAAATCAGCAATTTCATTAAGAGACAACATATAGTAAAAAGGTACAGTTTTCAAAAAGCAACTATTTGAAAAGACACAGATGTCATTGCAAACTAAACAGCAAAAGGAACTTACAAATTGTATTGTATTTCCACATTCTGAAAGTATGTTTCATAGCTGAAAGCAAAATCCTGCCAATAATGGAAATCTAAAATAAAAACGAAAATGCTGGAAATACGCAATCATCTACCAGCACCTGTGGAGAGTGAAAGAGAGGCTGAAATGTTCCCAGCTTCTGAAAGACATGGGCATTGGTGAGAAAGTTGGGAAAAACTGGGTGAGATTGGCATTAAGAAAGTAAGTCATATTGAAAGTAAAATGTTCCATTCTCCATCCAGGTGTTGGATCTTAAGATGGGAATTTTATTCGCGAGTTGTGAGTGGCCTATTTACATCCAATTTCATTCCATTATTAGTTAATCTCACCTCATTGATATGGAGTCTCCTATTCTTCCACCTACCGACTAGAAATCAGATGACGATAATTCCGATATATAAATCAGAGTTATTACATGGCAACTTCAGCTTGCCACTTGCTTCTCTACCTCTCCAACTTGGACAGCGGACATCTATATCTCATGGGAAGCAACTGCACACACTCATTGAGCACATGTGGTGGCATTGGATATGTACCCGCCTCACCTCACCTCATGGTACACTCCCGATCCACTTGCTCTATGATTCTGTACTTAAATGCTGCACTTTAGAGTACACTATGATCTTTCATTGTAATCCCACTACAAGGACATTCAGGGTTTGGAACAGGTATCATCTCTGGGTGATTAAACTGCTCTCTCAGTGCTCAATCACCTTGCACATGCTTGAATGCTCACAGCATCTCTGCCTTATCTAGTTAAAAATCACACAAGACCAGGTTATAGTCCAGTAGGTTTAATTGGAAGCACTAGCTTTCGGAGCGCAGCGCCTTCATCTGGTGGTTGTAGAGTACACATTATCTGGGCTGACACCAATTGTTAAAGTTCACCTGAGAAGGTAACTTGTAAAAAAAATTTTGCGATTTACATATGAAAGAAGTGAAACTAACATGGTCATTCTAACAGATGAGAGACTTAACAAACAATCAAGGTATTTTTTGATGTATAATTTCAGTTACATCACACTGTAAACTTTTGCTACAAATTTTGTGTCTTACAACTGTGTACTCCACAACCACCTGATAAAGGAGCAGTGCTCCGAAAGCTAGTGCTTCCAATTAAACCTGTTGGACTACAACCTGATGTGAGATTTTTAACTTTGTACACCCCAGTCCAACGCCAACTGCCTTCCCTAGCTTTTATGGTCGTTGTCCCCACGGTAAGAGCTTAAAGGATCATATTACTTCTGTCTTGACTGACTTTTCATGCACATACAAAACCAGACAGATTCTCACATAGTCAGCAGTAGTTCCTTCAAGGGGGTCGACATGTTGCAGTATGGCACTGCATTAATCTTATAACTGTAATATGTGCTAGTAATTACACACCAAACACCGTGAATGTGCTTCAACCAAAGGGTTATCTCTTAAAGTGTAAGGGAGCGATCTTTGGACAAGTCAAGAGAAACAGCCTTCACTCATGGCTCCCAGCACAGTTAGATGAGGACATTGTCTGCTACCAGTCCAGGGTTTTGGACATGGTCAATTTGCCACTTGGGAGCAGTCAAGGTCAGTGAACCTGTATCTCTCTTGTTTGAGAATGAGTCTTGTCAGTTTGGCAGGTCCAGTGCAAACAGTCTGGGGAGTTGAGGCACGTCAGTTGGACAGCTGTGCAGAGATAGTAAGAAAATAAGTAGCAGGAGTAGGTATTCAGCTCCTAAAGCCAGCCTGCCAGTCAGTACAATCATGGCTGATCTGGCCAAGGCCTTGATACCTCTTTTGTTACAGCTCATCATAGACGCAATGCCCCAATATTTGAAAAACATTATTTACCTATTCTTAAAAACTTTAAGTACTTTATCAACTATCTAGTCACAAGTCAGTTGATGTTTTTCATCCAAAGTGATTACAGAGGTGGGTGGACCATAGTCAGTTTTGGGGGTCAGCTTAATGAAAGTCAACAGGAGCTGTCAGGGGAACAGCTGTGGTAGGCAAGTGGAAGAACTTGATTCTGGGGTTTGGAAACAGCATGCTGCGATGCAGAGGGGACATTAATAGTGAAATGAAAACTCAACATGTGGGTGCAGTGGGATGAGGTAGACAATGGTACATTAAGGGAGACATGGTTTACTCAGGATGTTGGGAGGGATTGGGTATCATTGACAGTCACCACCACCTTGGCCTTGACAAGAGGGCATTGCAACCTGATAGTTGGCATGAGCAAACGGTCAAGCCAGGACTCGGGGTTAATGGTAAGAGATTAAGTCATATTTCAAAGCTGGTGTGGGAACATTTAGAGGCTCAGTACTGATGGGCTTGACAGCATTTGCCAGGAAGAAAGGAACAAAGGAAAGTTCAGGAGGGGCCACTTTGAATTACAGGCTCAGCCTAGTAATGTGCCAAACTACTTTCCATACGCAAATGACATGCACATCTCACTTGAGTACGTAAATTGTAAATGTACAGTTGTTGCAACCACACCCTTAATGGGCGTAGTTAGTGTTTCATTTTTTTTAATGAACATGTGGGCTCTACTTGTGAGAAATATGAAGGGAAATGTATTAATCAGGTGCTTTCACAGTAGAAGTTGAAGTCATCTGTGATCTCATTCAAGGTCTCCAAGGTCTCTTTGTTCAGCAACACTCTCCAGAACCTGACCATTAAGTATAAAAGTCCTACCCTGATTTGTCTTTCCAAAATGCAGTACCACACATTTACCTAAATTAAACTCCATCTGCCATTCCTCGGCCCACTGGCCCATCTGATCAAGACCCCTTCGTACTCTGAGGTAATCTTTGCTGTCCACTACACCTCCAATTTCGGTGTCATCTGTAAACTAACTATACCTCCTATGTTCACATCCAAATCATTTATATAAGTGATGAAAAGCAGTGGACCCAGCAGTGGATCCTTGTGGCACACTACGCATCACAGACCTTCAGTCTGAAAAGCAACCCTCCACCACCACCCTCTGCCTTCTACCTTCTATTCCATGAGATCTAATCTTGCTAACCAGTCCATCATGAGGAACCTTGTTGAACGCTTTACTGAAGTACACACAGATCATGTCCACCGTTCTGCCCAATTCTTCTTTAGTAAAGACAGAAGCAAGCTAATTATTTAATATCTCAATATTGCCCTCAGCTTCCATGCATGAATCTCATTTATGGTCCATAATTGGTACACTTCTTTTACTACTTTTTTCCCAAAGACAACTTTAGGACACCTTCTCAAAGATTTGCCCATCTCTTCTCCTATTCCCTCATTGCTTCTCTTATTTGCTTTATCACCATCTTGCTTAACTGTTAATTAGCTGTATTTTTAATAATAATTTCTACATCTTAGTCATTCGGAGATTTCTGGATTTAGCTGCGTTACTTTTCCCTTACGAGGGTATATATCAGAACTGAGCCCACACACTCTCTTTGTTGAAGGTAAATCCATTGTTCCGGTATCATTTATTATACCAACCTTCAACTTCAATTTACTCAATTCAGATCCCTTTCTACCCGAGTGAAGTTAGCTTTTCCCTAACTAATCATTCTTACTCTTTACTATAAGAATAATTAATTGGGGGATTACTCCACATTCTCCTTTTTCACAGTCACCTCAAACCTTATGGCACAGTGATCACAATCCCCTAAATCCCACTAAGATTTGATCAATTTGGTCCATCTCATTTCCTAAGAACGAGGACATGTAACGCCTCCTTTTTCACTGTACTGGAAACACACATTTCTTCTGTCCTTTGTACAGCTACTAATCTAGTCCATGTTTGGATAATTAAAGACTCCCATTATATTTACTCTAATTTTCAGTTGTCCACAATTTCCTAGCAAATGTCTCCCCCTATTATCTTTACCATTAGTTGGTAGCGTATAAATTACACCAAGCAATCTGATTGCATTGTTCTTGTTCCTTATTTTGAGACCTGTCGATTTTGTTTTTGATCCCTTTGGGACATCGTCTTCCTCTGGCACTGCAATGCTCTCGTTAATCAATAATATTAGCCCACCCCCTTTTCATTTTCCCTGATCATGGGAATATGGAAACAACACCTTTTAATATAACTGGCAGCATATCCCTTAGAAATATCAATTTCAGACAGAACTGAAACTGAAACAAAAAAATTAAAATATGAACAACCACAACCACTTGTGAAATTCCTGTTGTTAAGGATGAATGGTCAACAAATAAGCCAATTCATCTTCCTGCTTTACTATGGACAACTGAGAAATCAAAGCCAAAAGGGCATGAAACTAATTTCATCAAATGTTCAATGTATTGTGATGGATCCTCATTTGAGACAAGACAACCTCAGCTGTCTAAGATCATGGCATGACATGCCACAGTACTGTCTGAATACCAGTCAAACACACCACTTCATTCGAAAAAGGACTGGGAGTAATTTTAGGTCATGAGTCTATAACAGCCATGTTTGCACTTGCTTTTAGGAGTTACAGCAGAAGCAGGAAAAGTCACTATGAGAGATTTTATGTAAAACCCATCTGAAAAGCCATCAAAACCTAATGCAAGAGAACTATGCAGACAAGGTAAAACAGCCATACCTTGGAAGTGGAAGAAGGGATCTACCTACCACTTTCACTCCACCCCAACCTTTGGGGCAAGTGTGTGATAATAAATAACCTTTTGATTTTAAATTTACAAAAGCTCGGTGCTTGAAGTTATTTAAAATGAGATTAACCAGTTCAGTGTAAGAAAACATACAAAAAACCATGTGAAAACACTCAACTCTGCTGGTCAAATCTTCATTTTGCCTTTGATTACCAAAAAAACTGCTCAAAGTTACAAAGACAGCTTCTTCCTAATGTAACAGTTCTCCATTCTCATCCAACTACAGCAATTACTTAAGTGCTGCAAAATGAATGCATCTGAATTAAACACTAGCTCTAGCCTTTTAAGAAACAAAAATGTTGATGAACCTGTATATCGTTCCACATTTTTGCATGGCCAGAATCGTATACATATCTCAATGTCCCAGCAGTCTTTAATCTACATTTGTTGCTAGAAGCAACTCAATTCAATACTGCAGCAAAACAGTTTTTAAAATATATCCAAGTCATAAAAAGAGCACTTTTATCTAAACAAACTATGTGAATGCTGGCATGATCGATCTGGGTTGTCATATATTTAATCTTTTGTTTGGCTGCTCTATTAATATTTGATACTCCCATTTTGGAATGTGAAAACTTTTACAGAAAGTAATAATACCTTTCACATATACAAAACTTCCATGGTGCGGTAACCCAATATCAAAGCCATCATGGTGACCTTACACCAAATGATTGCATTATAAAGACATCTTTCAAAACGAAAATATTCAGTTACTTCACCTAATATATAATGTATACATTCTATTCAGAAAGAAAACTTGCTTTACTGTTATTACTTATGCATCACTGAATTTCTATTCAAACAGGTTTTATCACTTGAAAGGATTGTAAGATCTAGTAATTAAAAGGAAGATGAAAATGTTTATAACTTATGGATGATATACCTGAATTTTAATTTTTTGGGGGGGGGGCAAATTAGAATTTCATAATGATAATAATAGGTCTAATTCTATACTTTTTTGTATACCAGCACTGAAATTTATACATGGAGTTGCTCAATTATATGTTCAGCAGAAAGTTTTTTCAGACTGATACCAGCACCCTGTCCAGCAGAGTACAGGGCATACTCATCAAGCAAACATTTGTAAAATCCAAAACAAAACTTCTCCTTTCAGATGGAATTCTGCAACTGGAAAGCACTTCATGAACAATCCTAAGTGTACTAAAAACATGAACAACCATTTCAAGACAATCAAAGGCTCAACAAGGGACCCTTTTACAAGTCCTAGAATTGACATAAGCAATGATGCATTCTTTGCAAAAAAAGGCCTACAATATTTCTGAATCACCCAAGAGCATGGAGAGTTAATTTCTTGATATTTCAAAATGACAATGAATAGGAGAATAAAGGCCAACTTGTCATTCAACTATGTGAAATAGAAAGGATAAAAGGTGTGGACCAAGAGGCATACAGTGACATTCTGTGTTTTAAAATGATGTGCAAATGAAGAAAGGATGTAAGAAAAAACATCTTCACACAGCAAGTGGTTAGGGACTGCACTGCCTGGAAATGTAATGGAGGCTGGTTCAATTGAGGCATTCAAAAGGGCATTAGATGACTGCTTGCATAGAAATAGTGTGCAGGGAAATGGGAAAAGGCAGGAGATTGGCACTAGGTAACAGAATTGGTGTAGGTACAATGAACTGCATGGCTTCCTTCTGCATCCTAACAATTCTGCGATTGAATGATGTCATAAACCATAGAAGCTGATTGCTGAGTAGGATTGATGAATAGTCAAGTTTTTAAAAGTACAAGTCTTGAGTTTAAGTCTCCAGCCCTTCTTTCTTTAGAGTCAGTAATACAACGTAGAAAGAAGTGCTGTAAATACCATGGATGATTTGGTTGTGGGGAATAAAATCATTCTTTTCAGCATGATAACATTTATGGACATAAAGAAAAGGAATGAAGCTAAAGGGATCACCTGGTAAGGTTCTAGGCATTGGGAATAACAGTAGTAAAGCTTTTGCAGTATGGTTTTCAGCAAATTGGAGATAGTGAGAACTGCAGATGCTGGAGAGTCAGAGTGGATAGAGTTTTGTTGGAAAAAGCACATCATGTCAAACAACAGAGGAGATAGGGAGTTGATGCTGCAGGTCAGAAGATTTCATCAGGAGTGGAGGAAGGGAAGAGGGCTGCAAAATAAATAGAGGGAGGTGGGTGGGGCTGGGGGAAAGATGGGTGGGATGTTAATAGGTGGATGCAGGTAGGTGATGGCTGTGATTGGTCAGTGGGAGGGGTGCCCCCTCCACCTGAGCAGACCTGTCCAGCTACCTTCCCACCATCCGCTCCACCCCTCCCACTGACTGATGAATTTGAACAATGAGTTTGAAATTTATGATTTGAAGTCCTGTGGGACTCACAACAGCAGAATAGAACTAGCAACAGCAGACTTGCAATCAATTACAAACTATAATCTCATAGTTCTACTAAGTTAGGGAATCATCGCTGGTTTAGTGAAGACTGCAGGAGTATATGCCAGGAGCAGCACCAGGCATTCCTAAAAATGAGATGTCAACCTGCTGGAAGACTACTCACATGCCAAAGCATAGACCTGTATGCTCTCTTTCTATTTATATATTTAAAGAAATTCTTACTGTCTGCTACTTGTGTTACTTGTTTGTTTGCCATCATAATTATTTTCCTCCTTTTATGATCAACTTTTGTTGGCCGTTAAAACTTTCCCAATCCTCGGATTTACCACTAATCTTTTTATTCAATTTGATAATATCCTCAACTTTCCTGGCTAGTCACAGTCATTCTAAATGTCTTTCTACCTCACTGGGTTACATCTTTGCTGACATCATGAACTATTTTCCTAAACATTTGCCTTTTCTCTCAACCTTCTTTTCTGCTAAACTCTTGTCACAGTTCTCTTCAGTCCTTATTCTTTTATAAATGCCCTTATTTAAGGTTAGCACAGTTGGCTGCAACTAAAGCTTCTCACTCTCAAACTTAATGCTAATTTCAACTGTGTTAGGTCACTGTTTCCAGAGGAATTTTACTCTGACATCATTTAATAAACCTGCCTCATGTGCCTCATTACACATGATTCATTTGGACAGTGAGCATGGGAAATATTGTATAACCTATACCCATTGTCTCAAACTAACAACTTAATTAATTTCAAATGGTGACACTCCAAGCATATAACCAGCCATTATTCCAACTAATCAGATATAAATGCTCAATTTGATTTTAAAACCGGTTCACATTTAACATACCTTCTGCTTTATGAAGTTCCAATGCAAGCTGCTCCCTTGCCTTCAGCTCTTCATTAATTCTCTCAAGTAGTTCTTCTTGGCGTTTACGTAAATCATCGATCTCAGTTTTCTTTCTGACAGATTTTCGCACGAGCTCAGTCTGAGTGATTCTGGCATGTTCAAGCTACAGGCAAAGCATATTACATAAATGAATCTTAAACAACTGTTTATCAGTTCTTAAAAAAGCTTTGTTACATTCTAAAAATAATTATTATTTGCTCAGTTTAAAATGCACTTATTACGTAGTGCAATTCTTATTCATTCATGGGATGAAGGTGGTGCTGACTAGGTCAGCATTTATTACCCATCCCTAATTGCCCAAAGAAGAGTTAAGAGTCAACCATCTGTGGGTCTAGAGTCATACGTAGGCCAGACCAGGTCAGGATGGTAGTTTTCCTCCCTAAAGGAGGTTAGTGAACTCGTAGGATTTTCCAACAATCGACAATTGATTCATGGTCTTTTCACTAAACTTTTAATTCTAGATTTTTACTGAACTCAAATTTCATCTTCTGCCATGTGGGATTTGAACTCAGGTCCCCAGAACATTAGCTGAGTCTTTCAATTAACAGTCAAGCAGTAATACCACTAGTCCATTATGTCCCCCAAATTTTAATATGTTTGGGTTTTTTGTTAGTTAATGAAATATGTTTGGAAGAGAATTGGTGGTTAATTAGAAACCATAGTACATTTTACTGTAAGAGGTAATACATACCTTTCCCTCAACATCTGAAATTAAAAATGAATTGAAAGCTCCATTACTTTTTTTTATTTAGTGTAAGTCATCCAGAAAAATTTAAATTAGTAAGAATAATGTTTATGTATTCAGTTCACTGTACTGGGGACGTAATCTTACAAAATAATTATTATTTGCTCCATCTACTCCACAGATATAAATGTTAACTGAAAATGTAATCAAATATATAGTACATTATTTGATGCTGCCACATTAGAACCATTAGGGTATATTCTTAAAAAATAAAATGAACTTTGTTAAAATCTTGAAATCCTGAACTATGGTTCCCCAGAAATTGAAGTGTCCCGATCTACATAATCTCTGAGACTGGCAGGAGATGTGTCTAATCCAACAAAACTTTATAGAATTAAAGATACTTCCATATCAAAAATGACAATTTGTGACATGATGGAGTATTTGCCCTGGGTCGGGTGGGTGGAAAGAAAGAGTGAAAAAAAAGGAAATTGACTTCAGATCTTAAAATAGCTTCATATAGCAGTTTGAGATATTAAACAAGTGGAGAGCTTTCAAATCCACCAGCTTTTCTATGGCAACTGATAACAGATCTCATATCATTTTCTGCTCCTAAATTTTAACAAAATGGTAAAATATGTGCCCATAAGTATTTTATCATTAAAACATCATAAAAATTTGGACTACAAATGAATACAACTTCATAGAAGTGTGCATCACTATTCTACCCATCATATTTGAAATGTTATATGTATATATCCTCAGAGTATCTAATTTTCCAACAGGTGTACTGACATTAATGCTTTCCATGGAGTTATGCTGCATTTAAGCTGCAATACAGAACGAAGTTGTCAATACTTGCGTTCAGCTCGATTATTTATATAAATCTGTAATGATCTGTCACTGCAAGACTTCAACTAAGCAGAGCTTGCTCACACTATGAAGTATATCAACAAAAGTAGAATTTAAGGTGTATTTTGCAAAAACTATTCCTCCAATTTAATCTTGCAAAACCCAGGAATGTCCATACATTCCATAAGCTCTTGACAATTTCTACTTTGCTTAATACCTTAGAGTCATAGAGTTGCACAGCATGAAAATGGAACTTCGGTCCAACTGTCCATGCTGACCAGATACCCTAAACTGCTCTAGTCCCATTTGCCAGCATTAGACTCATCCAGGTATATTTTTCATGTTGTAACTGTTCCCAGCTCCATCACTTCCTCTGGCAGCTCATTCCATACATGCGCCACCCTCTGCATGAAAATGTTGCCACTCAGGTCCCTTTTGAATCTTCCCCTCTCACTTTATACCTATGCCCTCGAGTATTGGACTCCCCTTCCATGGGGAAAAGACCCTGACTATTCACCCGATCCATGCTCTCATGATTTATTAAATCTCTGTAAGGTGATCCCTTCAGCCTCAATGCTCCAGGTGAAAAAGCCTCACCTTATTCAGCCTCTTCCTGTAGCTAAAATCCTCCACAGAGTCTTACAGTATGGAAGCAGCCCCTTCAGTCCAACCAGTCCATACCGAACATAATTCCAAATTAAACTAATCCCACCTGCCTCCGCTTGGTCCATATCCCTCTAAATGTTCCTTATTCATGTAATTATCGGAGTGTCTTTTAAATGTTGTAACTGTGTCCACCACTTCCTCTGCAAGTTCGTTCCACGCGTGAAAAACTTGGGCATAAAAAATCTGCCCTTAATATCTTTTTATAAATGTCTCCTCTCACCTTAAAAATATGTGACCAAGTCTTGAAATCTCCCACCCTGTGGAAAAGACACCTGCCATTCATTTTATCTATACCCCTCATGGTCATTTCTCAACTATTTATGTTCCAGGGAAAAATGTCCTCGTCTATTCAGCCTCTCCTAATAACTCAAGAACTCCATTCTCAGCAACATCCTGGTAAATCTCTTCTGAAGTCGAAGTGTAGTGCTGGAAAAGCACAGCAAGTCAGGCAGGATCCAAGGAGCAGGAGGAACGACGTTTTGGGCATAAGCCCTTCATCAGGAATGAGGCTTGTGGGACGGAGGTGCTGAGATAAATGGGAGGGTGTTGGGGCTGGGGGGGGGGGGGGGGGGGGGGAGAGAGAAGATAACTGAGAATCCAATAGGTAGATGAAGGTAGGGGAGAAGGTGATAGGTTGGAGAGGAGGCTTGAGGGGATAGATGGAAAAGGCGATGGACAGGGCAAGAGGGTGGTGCCGATTTGGAGGCTTGGGACTGAGAAAAGGTGGAGGCAGGGGAAATGAGGAAACTGGTGAAATCCACATTAATCCTGTATGGTGGCATGGTCCCAAGGCAGATGATGAGGCATTCTTCCTCATCAGGTGGTTAGGGTTTGCATGTCCTTGGTGGAGTGGGAGGGGGAGTTGAAGTGTTCAGCCATGGGGCCGTAGGTTTGGATGATGCGGGTGCGCTCTGAAATGAACCACAAGTTGGCTTCCTGTCTCCCCAATATAAAGAAGACCACATTGGGTGCAACAGATACAGGAGATGACATTTGTGGAGATACAGGTAAATTTCTGTCTGATGCGGAAGGATCCTTTGGGACCTTGGGTGGACGTGAGGCAGGAGGTGAGCGTGCAGGTTTTGGACTTCCTGCATTGGTAGGAGAAGGTGCCGGGTATGGGGTGAGGGCTCGTGGATCTGACAAGGTAGCAGCAGAGGGAATAGTCTCTCCAGAACACAGATAGAGGTGGGGGGGACTGTTTATAGGTGGCAGATGTGGTGGAGGATAATGTGATGTACACGGAGGTTGGTGGGGTGGAAGGTGAGGACCAGGTGAATCTGTCTTTGTTGCATTGGTAGGAGTGGGTTTCAAGGACAAAGCTGCGGGAAGTGGAGGAGATACGTTGGAGGGCATCATTGAACATGTGGGAGGGGAAATTGCAGTCTTTGAAGAATGAGGCCACCTGAGGTTTTCTATGGTGGAATTTGTCATCATGGGAACAGATGCAGTAGAGGTGGAGGAATTGAGAATAAGGGATTGTGTTTTTACAGGAAGCAGGGTGGGAGAAGGTGTAGTCCAGGTTGCTGTGGATTTGTAGTAGATGTCCGTGGTCAATCGTCTCCGGAGATGGAGATGGAGAGGTCCAGGACAGGGAAGGTGGTGTCCGAGATGGTCCAGGTGAATTTAAGGTCAGGGTAAAAGGTGTTAGTGAAGTTGATGAACTGTTCAACCTCCTTGTGGAAGCATGAGGTAGCACCGATACATTCATCGATGTAGTGGAGAAAAAGTTGGGGGATTATGCAAGTGTAGCTGCGGAACATGGACTTTCCCGACAAAGAGACAGGCATAGTTGGGGCCCATGCGAGTGCCCATAGCTACCCCTTAAGTTTGGACGAAATGGGAGGATTGGAATGAGAAGTTAAGGGTGAGGACCAGTTCAGCCAGGCGGATGAGGGTGTCAGTGGAAGGGTACTGGTTGGGACGGCATGGGAGGAAGAAATGGACAGCTTGGAGGCCTTTGTCTTGGCGGACAGATGCGTACAGGAACTGGATGTTCACGGTGAAGATTATGCGTAGGGGGCCGGGTAAACAAAAGTCTTGGAGGTGGTGAAGGGCATGGGTAGTGTTCCGAACATAGGTGGGGACACCTGCACCAACCAACCCCACCGCCGTGTGGCTGAACACTTCAACTCCTCCTCCCACTCCACCAAGACATGCAGGTCCTCGGCCTCCTCAATTGACAAACTGTAACCACACGATGCCTGGAGGAAGAACACCTCATCTTCTATCTTGGGACGCTGTAACTACACGGGACTAATGTGGATATCACCAGTTTCCTCATTTCCCCTCTCTCTCCCCCCCCCCCCAAACCTTATCCCAGTCCCAAGTCTCCAATTCGGCACCACCCTCTTTACCTCTCCATCGCCTTTCCTATCTATCTGCTCCACCCTCCTCTCTAACCTATCACCTTCTCTCCCACCTTCATCTACCTATTGCATTCTCAGCTACCTTCCCCCCCCAGGCCCATCACCCTTCCATTTATCTCTCAGCCCCCCCCACCCCGGCCTACAAGCCTCATTTTTGATGAAGGGCTTATGCCAAAAACATTGATTCTTCTGCTCCTCAGATGCTGCCTGACCTGCTGTGCTTTTCCAGCACCACACTCTCGACTCTGATCTCCAGCAACTGCATGTCCTCACTTCCTCCATTATTGCTTCTGTAGTTAAGTATTTAGTCTGTATGTGTTGTTTTCCTGTAGACGCTGGTTTGAAGTTTCCCATTGACTGTTCACTCTGTGACACCTAGGAATGGCAATTTGTTGTTGTTTTCCTCTTCTTTTGTGAATTTTACACCAGTAAGGATATTATTGATGATCCTGAAGGTTTCCTCGAATTTGTTTTGTTTAGTGATGGTAAAGTGTCATCCATGTAGCGGACTGGAAGTTTGAGCTGGATGGTTGGGAGAGCTGTTTGCTCGAGTCTCTGCATTACTGCTTTTGCTAGGAACCCTGATATCATTGATCCCATAGGTGTTCCTTTGATTTGCTTGTGGTCTTGTTTTTGAAAGTGGTGAGGCATAGGTGTCTGGTATTTGTGTCTTTGTCTTTTCTACTAGTGTAATCAGTGTTTCATTGGCCAGGTTGATGTTGATGGATGTGAACAAGTTGTTATCTATATCTAAGATTTCTACATATGTGTTCCTCAATTTCCATAACTATTGGGAGGAGGGTTCTATTGTATAAGCCCATCAAGGTCATAGTCATAGAGTTGTACAGCATGGAAACAGACCCTTCGGTTCAACCTGTCCATGCTGGTCAGTTATCCTATATTAATTTAGTCCCATTTGCCAGGATTTAGCCAATATCCCTCTAAACCATTCCCATTCATATACCAATCCAGATGCTGTTTAAATGTTGTAAAGGTACCTGCCTCTGGCAGCTCAATCCATACAAGCAACACTTCTGTGTGGAAAACTTTACCCTTTAAGTCCCTTTTAAAGCTTTCCCCTCTCACCTTAAACCTATGCCCTCTAGTTCTGGACTTCTCCAACCCTTGTGTTCATTCATTTTTTATTTCTAATTTCAACCCATATATTTTTGCTTTTGAATGTTCAATTTTGATTTTTCCCAGCAACATCCTTGTAAATCTTTTCTGAACTCTTTCAAGTTTAACAACATCTTTCCTTTACCATGGAGACCAGAATTGAATGAAGTAGTCTAAAAGTGGCCTAATCAATATCCTGTATAGTTGCAACATGATATCTTAATTCTTATACTCAATGCACTGACCAATGAAGGCAAGCATTCCAAGTGCATTCTTCTCCACCTTGTCTACCTGTGACTCCATTTTCAAGGAACTATAAACCTGCACCCAGAGGTGCCTTTGTTTGGCAACACTCCTCAGGGCCATTTCATGAAAGATCTGCCATAATCTACCTTCCTAAAATGCAGCACCTCACATTGAAGTAAAATGTCACTCTTTGGCCTTTTGGCCCATCTGAACAAAGTCCCATGTACTTGGAGATAACCTTCATCACTGTTCACTACACCACCAATTTTAGTCTTCTATGCAAACATACTAACCACACCTCCTATATTCACATCCAAATCATTTATATAAATGACAAAATGCAGTGGAACCAGTGCTGATCCATACAGCACAACACTGTCTCAGGTTTCCAGTCCAAAAATAACCCTCCACTACCACTACCTTCTATCTTCAGCCAATTTTGTAATCAACTGGCTAGCTCCCACTGGATTCCATGTTATCTAACCTCGCTCACCAGTCTAACATGTGGAACCTTTTCAAATGTCCTGCTGACAACATCTACCAGTCTGTCTTCATCAATCTTCTTTGTCATTTCTTCAAAAAACTGATGAGACATGATTTTCCACGCACAAAGCTACTTTGACTCCCCTTAATCAGTCCTTGCCTTTCCAAATACATGTAAATCCTGTCCGTCAGAATCCCCTCCAACAACATACTGACCACTGACATCTGACTCACCGGTCTATAGTTCCCTGTCTTTTCTTCACCACCTTTCTTAAATAATGGCACCACATTAGTCAACCTGCAGTCGTCCGACAGCCCTCCTGTGCCTCTTGATCATACAAATATCTTAGCAAGGGGCCCATCGTTAAAGAGAAATTCATATTTTACAACTTGTTTGTCAAAGGTTTCTACTTAATTTGTATTTTGAAAGCATCAACATTTATATTAGAATCCCATAACAACAGATCGAAATTATGAAGGAAAATTTATCAATAATTACATTTTAAATGATATCTTTAAAAAGTTAGAAATCTCAAGAACTTAAGAAAAATAGCAGTATACCATTTGTCCCTCAAGCCTGCTTGGCTATCCAACATTAACTATGTAAGTTAGCTTGCTGAGCTGGAAGGTTTGTTTTCAGAAGTTTCGTCATCATACGCGGTAGCATCAGTGAGCGTCTCTGGTGAAGCGCTGGTGCTATGTCTCGCCTCTCTAATTATGTGACATTATGATACATTAATGTGACCAACGACTGCTGCAACTCCATTTTCCCTCTCCATACCCCTTGTTTCACAGAAAAATGCACAACGATAGAGCATTTAAAATCCTCCAAGTAATGTCTCCACATCTCAGTTGTAAATGACTGATTCCTTATCCTGATTCCTAGATTCCTCGGGAGAAAGTGAGGACTGCAGATGCTGGAGATCAGAGCTGAAAATGTGTTGCTGGAAAAGCGCAGCAGGTCAGGGCAGCATCCAAGGAGCAGGAGAATCGACGTTTCGGGCATGAGCCCTTCTTCAGGAATGAGGAAAGTATGCCAAGTAGGCTAAGATAAAAGGTAGGGAGGAGGGACTTGGGGGAGGGGTGTTGGAAATGCGATAGGTGGAAGGAGGTTAAGGTGAGGGTGATAAGGTGAGGGTGATAGGCCGGAGTGGGGATGGGAGCGGAGAGGTCAGGAAGAAGATTGCAGGTTAGGAAGGTGGTGCTGAGTTCGAGGGTTGGGACTGAGACAAGGTGGGGGCAGGGGAAATGAGGAAACTGGAGAAATCTGAGTTCATCCCTTGTGGTTGGAGGGTTCCTAGACGGAAGATGAGGTGCTCTTCCTCCAGCCGTCGTGTTGCTATGGTCTGGCGATGGGGGAGTCCAAGGACCTGCATGTCCTTGGTGGAGTGGGAGGGGGAGTTGAAGTGTTGAGCCACGGGGTGGTTGGGTTGGTTGGTCTGGGTGTACCAAAGGTGTTCTCTGAAACATTCCGCCTGTCTCCCCAATATAGAGGAGGCCACATCGGGTGCAGTAAATGATGTGTGTGGAGGTGCAGGTGAATTTGTGGCGGATATGGAAGGATCCCTTGGTGCCTTGGAGGCAAGTAAGGGGGTAGGTGTGGGCGCAAGTTTTGCATTTCTTGCAGTTGCAGGGGAAGGTGCCGGGAGTGGAGGCACCAACCCAATCTCCATTCCCGGCATCTTCCCCTGCAACCGCAAGAAATGCAAAACTTGCGCCCACACCTCCCCCCTTACTTCCCTCCAAGGCACCAAGGGATCCTTCCATATCCGCCACAAATTCACCTGCACCTCCACACACATCATTTACTGCATCCACTGCACCCGACGTGGTCTCCTCTATATTGGGGAGACAGGCCGCCTACTTGCAGAATGTTTCAGAGAACACCTCTGGGACAGATTTTGCCTGTCCTCGGATGCTGCCTGAATTGCTGTGCTCTTCCAGCACCACTGATCCAGAATCTGGTTTCCAGCATCTGCAGTCATTGTTTTTACCTTGTTTTAACCCGGACCAACCAACCCAACCACCCCGTGGCTCAACACTTCAACTCCCCCTCCCACTCCACCAAGGACATGCAGGTCCTTGGACTCCTCCATCGCCAGACCATAGCAACACGACGGCTGGAAGAAGAGCGCCTCATCTTTCGCCTAGGAACCCTCCAACCACAAGGGATGAACTCAGATTTCTCCAGTCTCCTCATTTCCCCTCCCCCCACCTTGTCTCAGTCCCAACCCACGAACTCAGCACCACCTTCCTAACCTGCAATCTTCTTCCTGACCTCTCCGCCCCCGCCCCACCCCCACTCCGGCCTAACACCCTCACCTTATCACCCTTACCTTAACCTCCTTCCACCTTCGCATTTCCAACACCCCTCCCCCAAGTCCCTCCTCCCTACCTTTTATCTTAGCCTACTTGGCATACCTTCCTCATTCCTGAAGAGGGCTCATGCCCGAAACGTCGATTCTCCTGCTCCTTGGATGCTACCCTGACCTGCTGCTCTTTTCCAGCAACACATTTTCAGCCCTAGATTCCTCAGCCTGGAGAAACAATCTCAGTGTCTAAACATGTCAAACCCTTTCAGCATCTTCTACATTTCAATGAAATTGCCACTTCAAACCCCTCCAGTAAACTCTTCAGTAAACTAGAATCTTATATGCAAAAGATTTCTCACAGCTTTGCACAAACGATATTCCCTATGAGACGTTTCTCAATACTTGTGAATCATTAGTTATTTTGAACACTGCATCCCAGAAGAATTGTAAATCTCTATATGGTGGTCATCGCAGAATAAGATGGGAATCAAAACAATGTCTGTAACTCAGAACCTACAGGCACTTCAGATCTTTGATTACAAATGCAAAGCTACCCTATATAAAAAAATCATTTTGTTTCTCTTGTCATATGAGATTATCATAGTACGTTGATGCATATTATATAATTAAACTCACCAACAAATACACAATATTTCAAAACATGAAAATACACATTCTTAGCAGCTAAAAATTTCTTCCAGCAACGTCTCTTACAAACTCAACACAGGCAAGATGAGCCAAATGATGTCCCTCTGTAATGTTCAACGGTGTACACTAATAAATGAAACTTCAGGTGAATTTAAAACAGCTCATAAATTCTACTTAAATCTTCAATTCTCTAGCAACCTGTGCATTACAAAAACATGACTGCACTTAAAGTATTCACCACATAATTAGTTTTAATAGGTAATTTAACAAGAGGAGTTTCAAATTCAAATTATACTGTTATGTTCTGCAATGTTTATAGTAAGCAAGGAACTAAACGCATGAACATTGCTTAATCTGTACTTTGTAAATGGCCCACATATGACAAAGCTGAAGTGATAAATAAGATATTTCAATATAAAGCTTTGTAATAGCAAACTAAGTTTGCAAACTAACCAAAAGTTGTAAATTTTAATTATCAACTTTTCAGCTTTTCTATTTTTATACAACTTTAGATTAGAATACTTACAGAGTGGGAACAGGCCCTTCGGCCCAACATGTCTACACCGACGCAAAACCCACCCAGACCCATTCCCCTACATTTTATCCCTGCCCCTTACACTACGGGCAATTTAGCATAGTCAATTCACCTAACCTGCACATTTTTGGACTGTGGGAGGAAACCGGAGCACCCGGAGGTAACCCACGCAGACACGGGGAGAATGTGCAAACTCCACACAGTCAGTCGCCTGAGGCAGGAATTGAACCCAGGTCTCTGGCGCTGTGAGGCAGTAGTGCTAACCACTGTGCCACTGTGCCGCCCACTTCGTTCTCCCAGTGTCTGCGTGGGTTTCCTCCGGGTGCTCCGGTTTCCTCCCACAGTCCAAAAGATGTGCAGGGTCAGGTGAATTGGCCATGCTAAATTGCCTGTAGTGTTAGGTAAGGGGTAAATGTAGGGGTATGGGTGGGTTTCGCTTCGGCGGGTCGGTGTGGACTTGTTGGGCCGAAGGGCCTGTTTCCACACTGTAATGTAATCTAAAAACAAACTTTTATGCTGCCATAAATAATTTAAAAACAGCAATGAGAGTAGATGCTTTATGAATAAATTATTTTGGAAAAATAGCAAAATTACAGAACAGAATTGGTCATCTAACCTGTTGCATCTATGCCACCTAGAAAACAGCTTGTCAACCCAATCTCAATTTCCAGTTCTTGATAACTTTCCCTCTCGGCCACGGCACTTCAAGCATATATCCTTATCTTAAATGCATTTATTCTAAATGCAATAAGGATTTGTGTCTCTAGCGCCCTTTCAGGCAGTGACCTCGAGAGCTTTGGTCACCACCCATGGATTTCTTTTTGGAAAATAAATCTTTCATGTATACTCTATGTTCCTCATAGTTTTATGTACCTCAATAAAATCTGTCTCCTCCAATCCAAAGAATACCAACTCTGCCCATTACAATCTATCCTCATAGATTGCAATGGACAGGTGGCATGATGGCTCAGTGGTTAGCACTACTGCCTCACAGCACCTCTGCTTGAATCCAGCCTCTGTGGAGTTTGCACATTCTCTCTGTGTCTGCATGCGTTTGCCTGGTTGCTTCCCCCCACACTCCAAAGATGTGCAGATTAGATGGACTGGCCAAGATAAATTGTCTGCAGTGTCTAGGGATGTGCAGGCTAGGTGGGTTAGCCACGGGGAATGCAGAGTTATAGGAATATTGTGGGGTGTCTGGGTGCGATGCTCTTTGGAGGGTTGGTGTGAACGGGCTGAACGGCCTTTTTCTGCACTGTAGGGATTCTATGAGTATTGTTAAAATTCTTCAGTCTGCAACATCTTTGCAAATCTTGTCATACCGTATAGTGTAATGCAGAGACCAGAACTGTACACACCATCACAGCTGTGGTTGAACTATTGTTTTATATAACTCTAGTGTAATTCAACTTTAACTCTATATTGAGCTATTAATATAAATTCAGACATTTCTTAATTGAACAACTTTGTGGAGTCAACTAGTTCCACAAAATATTACTCCAATATTTTTTTAAAAATTACTTCAGTTTGATTAAAACAGTAACACTGACAATTTTAACCCATTTTACTTGTACTTTAAAATATAAAGGAACAAAATTAAAATAGTCTTAATACTTACTGTGTATGGAGGGGTAGGCAAAGAAATCTGTGAAACTACTCTTAGCAAGTGTCCATCCACATCACTATAATGACCTATCGTAATGTGGACCACTATTGAATTTAGTTCCGTTAAATGTGTTGAAAAAGTAAATGGCCGTGGCAGTGGGATACGTGATTCAACTTCATAAACTTCATCTTCTTCACCTTCTGGCCAAGCAATGTTTAAAGTATCAGAAGTACATCTCCGCTGAATAGACTCCATATCAAGAAGTGTTTAATCCAAATCTTATACATGGGCTTTTATTTACAGTAAAAACTTATTTTACTAATGAGCTCAAGCCTTATCAAAACCATCACCAACCCAATGCAACTTCAAATCAGCTGACACTTTTTGCAAGTCTTCAGCAAAGGTCTATTCAACAGATGATCACAAGTTGAAAGCAGTGAACAGATAGCAAAGAATTGGCAAAATAAGTGAATAAATCACTTTTGTTTAGCTTATGACAGAATGCTTTAGTCAATTCCAAAAACACTTTAGGGAATTAAGATCCATGCTTCAGTTTATGAAACTCATGGATGATGAGTTACATAGTCAGTTGCCATTTCAATAAAGTTCACTGCTGATTTAAAAAAAAATACATCTGCTCCAAGCCAGTGTAACTAAAGAAATCCATCTTATACTCATTCAATGATTATCTGCCTCAGTGTAGCTAAATAGATCACTGGAGTTTGTCCTGTTGCGTACTTCAGTCTTCATATAAAACAGCGTATGGAACGTTGAGATCACACTTCAAAAATGGTTGTTTTCGTAGGAGCACAAGAGCTGTAGTCTGCTTCCTGAACCCGATTATACAATAACTGCTTCCTGGATTTAGATTTTACATGCAGTGCAGGGGAGTGGCCTAATGTTCATACCTCCAAGCAACCTAGCAGGTGTGACTGCAAACAAAGGTCAGTCAACACAGAGCCAGTAAAACAGGATTCAAAATCCACGTCACTGCAAGTGCTAATTGCTGGTGCCAAGAACTTTGCATTTCAATTTCAGAAAGCTTACAAAACTATGTATATTTTTAAAAATACATTCCACAGCTATATATCCAAAATTAGATATCAGTCTTGGCTTGATGCTACAGCATTATTACAATTAGAAAGTTGTGACTTTAAACCTCATTCCAGGATATAAGCATATAATCTTAGTTGAACATTCAGTAACTGCTACACTGTCACAGGCATTGTTTTTTAGTTGAGATGCTAAGACGAGGCGTTGCCTGTCTTTGCATGTCATACTATCTGAACAACAGGTGGGAAGCTCTCCATGTATGTTGGCAATGTTAATTCCTCAATTAACATCACTACATAGACTATCTAGTCATTTATCTCATTGATATTTGAGACTATTCTGTGCAAATTGGCTAACCATATTTCGCCTTGAATATGTGACCGTAATTCAAAGGCTGTCAAAACAACATAATTGAATGTTTTAAAAGCTTGTGAAAGGCTCTATTTAAGTTCTCTTAAAATGTTAATGCTCAGAAGAATTTTTTAAAATTTGTGAAGCACAAATACCTCAAAAACATTTCTCAAGTAAAAAATAGCTAATTTGTAAACAATATTCTCAAAATCCTTCCTTTAGTGGCATAAAAAGCAATCGTTGTCCAAAACGAATTCCATAACTTCAGTAATTCATTGTCAATCAAGCAATAAAGTAATAAAACATATGTACAATTCAATTCAACCACGAGAATTTGATTAATTTAAAGTTTTGTCCCCAAAATAAAGTAACTACTTATACTACAAACAAGTTGTATTTATAGTCCATAAGATTAGATTAGATTACTTAGAGTGTAGAAACAGGTCCTTCAGCCCAAGTCCACACCGATCCTCCGAAAAGCAACCCACCTAGACCCTTCCCCTACATTTACCCCTTCACCTAACACTATGGGCAATTTAACATGGCCAATTCACCTAATCTGCACATCTTTGGACTGTGGGAGGAAACCGGAGTACCCGGAGGAAACCCACGCAGACACGGGGAGAATGTACAAACTCCACACAGGCAGTAGCCAGAGGCGGGAATTGAACCCAGGTCTCTGGCGCTGTGAGGCAGCAGTGCTAACAACTGTGCCACCCCAATAAATAGAGATGCAAGTTCATCAACCTGTTTCTCATTGCACAAATGATGCCAGTCCTGCTGAATATTTCCAGCATTTTCTCTTTGTAGTTAAAGAAAATTTAGAGCAGATGCCCAAAGGTTTGGTTAAACAGGTAGGCTTATATTAAGTACTTTTAATGAGAAGCACTGATTGGACAGCAGTGAAGTTTGGAGAGAGAATTTCAGACGTTATGATTCCAGCAGTTGAAGGCAATGCTATCAATGGATAAAATAAAAATCATTGATGCTTGAGAAAGAGATCTGCATTATTACAGCACTTAACATGACAACTAGATGGCTCAAAAAAAGCTTTATAGCCAATGTACTATAACGTGCCTTTTGAAGTGTAATCACTTTTTTCTTTGTCCATGGGATTTGGGTGTCATTGACTAGTCAGCATTATTACCCACTGCTGTTGTCCAGAGGATATTTAAAAGTCAACCACTATGAAATAGGCCTGGAATCCCAAGTAGGCCATACCAGGTAAGAATGGAAGATTTGCTTCCCTAAAATACATCAATGGGTTTTTATAATGTGGTTACATGGTTGTCATTAAACCAAGATTCAGTGCACCCTTGACCTTTCTGGGCTTCCAACACTCAGATTTGTATATTATGCGGATCATGAAGCTTCATGCATTCTTTTTATTAACATGTATATCAAATAGTTAGGTGACTACTATTGCAGTCATTGATTGGCACAGACTCAATAATCCAAAGAGCTTTTTCCTTAGACTTGTATGACTCTAAATTTTATACTCTCCTTGTAAATTTTACCTATTTATAGATCATCGTAAAAGCTAAGACCTTTTAACATGTTACAGACTTCTCCAATCATATATTTTAGCGCTAGTTTTATTTCTGCTTCCAGTACAAGGTTAAATAAGTAAGTTAACAACAAGCATCATTCTCTCAACTCAACTCTTGATATAAGTCATGTTTCATATCTAGTGTCAAATGTAGTTATTGGTTTAAAAGTTTTATTGCTGCCACTATCAGATGACAACATGAAAGTAAAATCAAATCAACCTCTATTTAGATAGTACTTTTAATTATGGTAAGTACTCCACATTGCAAAAACTGTTGGTGCAATTCCCAGAAGAGTAATTCCAAAGTATAATCAAGTTAACATGAATCAGCATCATAATCAACTTTGATCGTGTGCAAAAGAATATAGATGGGACAGTTAAACACCAAAGAAACTAAAATCAACCATAATTTTGTAACATATGCACTGGTATCTTAACCCAGACCAGTAGGCTGGTTACAGGACATCCAAATCTGGTCTGACTCTCAAAGGCATACTCAGTATCGAGTGTATCCTTTCCTTTATGTACAAGTTTCCATTTGATGGAAGTTAGAATGATAAAGAATTTCTATCAAAGTACAGGAAGAAGCCATTCAGCCCATTGCGTCTGCAAAGGCCCTTCGAACAGCATCCCACCCAGACCCAGCTCCATACCCTATCTCCGTAACCCCAGGGCTAATCCACCTAGCCTACATGCCCCTGGACAATACAGACAATTTATCATGGCCAATCCGCCTAACCTGCACACCTTTGTACTTTGGGAAGAAACCAGAGCACCCAGCAGAAATCCAAATCTGGGAACACAGACAGTCACCTGAGGCTGGAATTGAACCAGAGTCCCCAGCACTATGAGGCAGCAGGCTAATTACTGAGCCACTGCTGCCAAGGATGATGAATGTGCATGCAGATGACCTTTCCAAAGCTACTGTTCCCATCTCTTCATTTCAAAAAAAATGTTGAGAGGTGTGATCACTGAAGATCGTTGGGCCTTAGTATGGTGTAATTCAATGGACAGGATGCTGGAGTGAACCTTTAGAGGAACCTTGCTGTGGTGAAAATAGAGGGGTACTTTAGTACAATTCCATGAAATTCCATGAAATGCACCTTCCAAATGATGGAAGCCCTAGGTAGGTGACTGAGCAAGTGGGTGAGAGTAGAAAGTTGTTAATTAGGAAAACAAACCTCAATTCAAACTTATATAGAAAATATGTTACCTGATGGGTAGTTTCACTGATAGCTTCCAGCAACTTTTCCAAAGCAGCTTGCAGACGAGCGCCCACATTTAGTACAAGCTCTTCAGTCTCAGGATCCAGTTCTCCACTGCTGAAAATGCTTTCTGTGAAATGGTGAGACAGCTCCAGCCCTCCATCTGGAGCTCCAGCCATTCCTCCTGGCCAGATACTACTATCATCCCCTGCTGTGTCATGTCCATGATAGGAATGTAACTGCTCTTCTGAGGATTAAACAAAAAGTCTATAAATCGCGCTTTGCTCACTGAACACAAGACCATTTCACAATAATAGTTATGAAAGCATTCAGAGCTTTAGTTCAAACATACTGGTCCAGATTTTGCATCATTAAATATTTTGAAATTGCCTGCATTCACAGCCATTACTTCTTTGAAATCGACAGCAATTTTTGGAAATCCAAAGTCTACTGCCAGCGATTCTATACCTCTTCAAAAAGTCCCACTTTAGGAATTCCCTAAATCCGTATACAATTTAGAGGTTACTGAGCTAACTTTACTCTTTTACCCAACTAATATCACTGTAATGATCTTTGAAGAAGTTACACATTAGTGAATGATGGGTACCTGGGTTTTTAATGACACATTAAGTTCACAATTATTATTGAATAACTCCTCTAGCTCTGTAGAAAGTGTCAAAGTTTTCCATTATGCTTCAAAAATTCCATATTTTAATAATTGTTTTATAAACCTAATACATCCCTGAAGGTGGTAAGACAGGTTAATAGGGTAATTAAGGCAGCATGTGGGATGGTTGCCTTTATCAGTTGTGGCATAGATTATAAGAGCAGGGAGGCTATGTTGGAGCAATACATAAATTTGATTCGGCCACAGCTGAAGTACTGGTGCAATTACGGTCAGCATACTATAGGAACAATGTCATTGCACTGGATGGGTTGCAAAGGAAATTCACCAGGCTAGTGTTTGGGATAAAGCATTTCAGTTATGAAAAGAAACTGAATAAGCTCTGGATGTTTTCTTTGGAGCAGATTGAGGGGAGGCCTGATAGAGGTATATTAGATTATGAGGGGCATAGACATGTTGGATAGGAAGCATTTCCCTTAGTTGAGGAATCAATAACATGGGGCTATAATTTTGAAGAGAAATACAGGAGGTTTAGATGATTTGAAAAAAAAACTTTCGACCTAGAGAGTGGTGGGGGTGTGAAATGGACTGCCTGGGAAACATCACAGCCTTTAAAAAGTACTTGGGATGGACACTTGAAGTGTCACAACATGCAAGATTAAGGACCTAGTATAAGTACTGGTGTATTTTTGTTGGTAGAGACTCAGTTGTCCAAAGAGCCTGTTCTGTACTTTATGGTTCTATGCAACATTTTTGATATTTCATGCATTTTTAATATGCATATGAGTCATTTATTTCACTCTGTAAAATGTCATTGATAATACATTTTATTTCATGGTGCTCTGTCTGAGAGAACACTTTGAAGTGATTGGCTACATATCCAAATGCCATCACAGCTTTTGGACCCTTGCACCTGGAGACAACACATCCCCACATCCAATGCCACAAATCACTATAAATCTGTGCACCTGATCCTTCTGGATCAATTGCAAACAGTCATTTCACTGCTGATTGTAAAATTAGGGGCATTTCAGTAACAATATCAGTACGTATGCTGTCTACTAGCCATCAAAAACTTTCTAAAAATAAATGTTCTTTCTAACATTTTGAATTAAGATTACTTAAGAATTTTATTAAACTACATAGAGAACACATTTTAAGCCTGCTTAAAAATACATAGAACAGTAGCTTTGGTAATGAAAACAAAAACACAACTTATGGCATTTTGGGCTTAAATTTTCAGACGTCTAGAAGGTTAAGAGATAAACAAACATTTTAGTAATTCTGGGAAAAAATATGCAAGAAATATAATAGTGATACACCAGTGGAGTGAGTCAATCAAATAATCATTCAGCACAGAAAACTTTGGGTTTACTATGCTAAGACAGCTGTTTGAAAGGAACATGTCTTACTCACTGGTACTTCCCACATAACTTAAAATCCTTGTAAGGCAGAGAGTGTGTTGCTGGAAAAGCACAGCAGGTCAAGCAGCATCCGAGAAACAGGTAAATAGACATTTTGGGCTGGAGCCCTTCGCCAGAAACGTTGATTCGCCTGCTCCTCGGATGCTGCCTGACCTGCAGTGCTTTTCCAGTACCACACACTCAACTCTGATGTCCAGCAGCTGCAGACCTCATTGTCTCCCTACAAGGATTTTAAACCTATTTATTGATGAACCAACTATTTTATATAACAAGAAGAGAAACATATACAATGTCTTTGGGGAAAAAACAACTATTACTCTACATTGACTATTGTTTAATTGATTTCAAAGGCAGTTGAAGAGGCTTTGTACCAGAGACAAACAAAATGAATGAGCATGACTTTAAGCTAACCACGCAACATGAATCACTAATTGAATGAGAAGTCAGGGACAGAGTGATAACAAAAAGGAATATTTTTGATTCATGGAATGTAACAAGGAGTTATGATTTGTATGGGCTTTAGCTTTCCATATGTATTAATAACAGTTAAAGAAATTCTGAGTCACGTATTTAAATTAATAGGTATAGTTAAATTGCCTGGCTGGAAGTAGGTAGCTAGAACATTGTCAAAAAATGCAAAAGTGAGCAAAACTCCACCAGAATGCAAATTCTACAAGGGGAATTGTTTGTCATTTATATAAATGATTTGGATGAGAATACAGGAAGCATAGTTAATAAGCTTAAGGATGACACCAAAAATTCGTGGTATAGTAGACAATGAAGAAGGGTATCTAAGATTACAAAGGAATCATGATCAATTGGGACAATGGGCCGAGGAATGGCAAATGGAGCTTAATTTAAATAAATATGAGGTGTTGCATTTTGGTTAGACAAACAAGGACAGGAATTATACAGTTAATGGTATAGCCCTGTGAAGTGTTGTCGAACAGAGGGATCTAAGAGGTTAGGTACATAACTCCTTGAAAGTGGTGTCACAGATAGACAGGATGCATAATTGCCTTTCTTGCTTAGATCATTGAGTATAGGAGTTGGGATGTTATTTTGTGGTTGGACAGGATGTTGGCAAGGCCACTTCTGGAGTATTATGTACAGTTCTAGTCACCCTGCTATAGGACAGATATTATTAAGTTAGAGAGGACACAGAAAAGATTTAGAAGAATGTTACTAGGACCTGAGGATTTGAGTGGTAAGGAGAGCCTGGGACTTTTTTCACTGGAGTGGAGGAGGTTGAAGAATACATTATAGAGGTTTGTAAAACCATAAGGGCATAGAGAAGGTGAATAGCAAAGGCCTTTTCCCTGCGATAAGTAAGTTCAAAACTGGAGGGGATAATTTTAAGGTGAGAGGAGAAAGATTTAAAAGGGACCTTAGGGGCAACTATTTCATACAGAGGATAGTTCATTTGAGTAATGAACCACCAGAGGGAGTGGTAGATTCAGGTACAGTTACAATATTTAAAAGACATTTGGATAGGTACATGAATAGAAAACGTTTAGAAGGATATGGAGCAAACACAGGCAAATGGGACTAGTTTACTTTGGGAAACTTGGTCGACATGAACGCATTAGACCAGAGGGTATGTTTCTATACTGTATGATTCTATTACTCTAAGTATAAAATTATCTCCTGTAAATCCAACAAAGATCAATGTGAATATTTTCTGATGAGAAATTAGGAGCTAGAAACAGAATTTAGATACCCATGTACAAAACTAAAAAGCTATTTTTTTTATTAAAATAGGACTGAAAATCACAAGAAAGAAAGTGATCTTCGGTTGTATAGAATCAGACCCCAATCTGCAGCACTGCAATCACTTTTGGAACACTGCACATCAGGAAGGAATTATGGTCTTGGAGAAAATAATGGGGAAATTTAAGAAATGTATATAAGGGCTTGGAAGACAAATCACAATACTGTTGTATTCCATTGAGCATAGAGAATTGCAAGATGATGTAATAGAGATGTTTAAAATAATAAAGTGATTTGATCGAGTGGATATGCGGAACATAAGCTTAACGTTACAGTTGGATCATTCAGGAGTAAGACGCACCTTCTTTGTACAAAGGTTTGTGGAAATTGCATCTCCTAAAGAATGTGGATGGACTGAGTCAATTACAATGTTTATGACTGAATTAGACAGATATTTGTTTGGTCAGGGATATGAAGAAAAGGCAAGTAAATACCAGTTATGATCAAAACTGAAAAGTTCAATGGTGTCTCTTTATTCATGCAATGTTAGTTTCAATTTTCCAGTGCTTTGTTATCATTACTTCCTGCAAGACTGAACTAGGACACTAATTTAAACTAATAGTCAGGAAATTAAAAGCTCTCAAATGTATAAAACAGTAAGTGAATTAATGAAGGTATTAGCCAATGTTAACACAATTCTCCAAGTATGGCATGTTTACAGTGCTTTGAACATACTTTAAACAGACCTAGCAACTCAAACTTAGGCATCCACATGGTGCTGTGGGCCATCAGCAGCAGCAGAATTGTGCCTGACCACAATCTATAACTTTTTGCCTCAGTATAACTCAATCAAACCAGAAGATCAACACTGGTTTGATGAAAAGTGCAGGAGGGCATGCTTCTCAGCACCAGGCATATATAAAATGAAGGTGTCAACTGAGTGAAACAACTATCCAGGACGACCTGCATCCCAAACATTAGAAGCAATATGAAACAGATAGAGCTAAATGATCTCACAACCAACAGTTCTGTTTGAAGCTATGCAGTCCTGTCACAACCAGTCCTGAATAGTGGCAGACCATTAAACAACTCTCAGGTGTGGAGGCTCCATAAATATCCTCATCCTTAATGAGTCATAGGGGGTGACAGCACAGAAAAAAGGCCTGTTGACCCACTGAGTCTGCACCTATTAAAAACAACCACCAACTATTTTAATCACATTTTGCAGCATTTGGCATTACAAGTGTACATCGCAAGGGTTTCTGCTTCGACCACCCTTACAGGACGTGAGTTCCAGATTCCCATTATCCTGTGGGTGAGAAACAATTTCCTCATATCCCAACTAAACCTCCTGTTTTCCTATGCTCCCTGTCATTGATCCCTCCACCATGGGGAAAAGTTTCTTTCCAACTAGCCTAAACTATGCCCCTTTTAATTTTATACATCTCAATTCTGGCCCTGCTCAGCTCCTCTACTCCAAAGAAAACAATTCTATTTGAAAACAGCTAATTCTCTCTCTTCGTAGCAAAATTATCACCTGGCAATATCCTGGTAAATCAACTCTGTACCCTCTATAGTACAATCATATCTCTCCCATAACACGGTTTGCAGGGCAGGACACAATACTGTGAGAGAACACCATGTCAGTGTAAAGACAAGGCTGAAGTATTTGCATTCATCTACAGCTAGAAGTGCCAAGTGAATGATGCATCACAACCTCCTATCAAGTCCCCAGCATCCCAGCTGACAGTCTTCAACCAATTCAGATCACATCTCAAGAGACAAGTGAAGATTTGGATACTGTAAAAAGACTATGGGGCCTAATAACATTCAGTACATGAGTACTGAAGTATCCCTCCATAACTAGCTGTGACCTGGACAAACTGCTCCAGTACAGCTATAACACTGGTATCTACCTGACATTTTGGGAATTTACACAGGTGTATTCAATGCACAAAAAGCAAGATGAATCCAACATGACCAATTACTGCCCTGTTAGCATAATGCCAGTCATCAAAGTGATGAAAGGGGCATCAACCCTGCTATCAAATGGAACCTGCAAAGGAATAACCTGCTCAATGATGCAACATTTTTGTTCCACCACGACTTCTAAGCTTCTGACCTTATTATACCCTTCGTCCAAACATGACCCAGAGTGGGAAGTCCAGAGGGGAGTGACTGTCCCTCACACGAAGGCAGTATTCAACAAAACATGGTATCAAGGACCCTTAAAAAAAATCAGGTCAATGAAAATCAGGAGAAAACTCTGTGCACAAAGGCACAGATCAAGACTATCATAGAATTTTCTCTACTTGCTTGGATGCATGCAGCTCTAACAACTTTCAAGAAGCTCGACACCATCCAGAACAAAGCAGGTTCCTTGACTGGTACATAATCCACCACCGTCAACGGTCACTTCCTTCACAGTCAATGTACACTGGCTGCAGTGTAAGCCATTTACAAGATGTTAAGCAGTTATTCACCATCAACCATCAACAGCACATTCCAAACGAGTGACTTCTACCATCAAGAAGGACAAGAGCAGCCAATGCATTGAAATTCATCAGTTGCAAATTCCCCAAGTCAGACACCAAAAAAAACTTGCTCTTTAATCTAAATTCCAATTACAGTATACCTCACATTCGTCAACATCAGCCATCAACAGTTACTTTTATCTGATGAAATTAGATAATTATAATAATCAGTATCAACATTGACATACCTTCTACAGTTCCAAGGTTCTGTAATCTGAAAGACTGCAGTGCTTCAATAGATTCTTGTGTGTCTTGATCCCATGAAGGTGTTCCCAAAGAAGGCTGTCCCCTAATGGATCTCTCCACAAAAGCTGAAACATGCCTACTTATGGTTTCTTCTGCAGCTGCCGTAGTCTTAACCACTTCTGACAACACTTTCAACAGTCTCTCATTGGTCTTTTTTAAACTATTTCTGTACAAGTAAATGAAACATTAACAAGGGAATGTTTTAATGTACAAGTTTAAACATTGTATAAAGAATAATCAAATATTAATAACACTACCTTTTTTCAAATAGAAATTAAATACAACTTCTTAATTTAACAATTAAAAGTATTGCAATTTCTTATGTCACTTAACCAGAACCAAAAGTACTCAACAGTAAGGTAGGACAAAAACATTCATCACTGTTAAAATGAGGCAAAAAGTTGACCCGTTTCATTTTACACTCATCAGACCTAGGAAGCAAAAACAGGAGCAATATTGCAACATGATCACAGTCAAAGAGGATATCATTTCTGACTTGCATTAAGATGTTTTCATTGCTGTGGCAGAAGTAGAAAACTAATTGGAGAGCTTCAAGAAAGCTGAATATATATCTGGAAGGAGAGATCATGTTCAAAGCTTGGGAGAAAAAAGGGAAGTTGGAGATATAGGGTTTGTTTTCAAGGATGGGAATGGGTAAACAATTCTTTTTCTTGAAGTGGAGAGAGTGATAATAGCAGATTTAAAAGCAAAAGTATCTGAAGAGGGAGATCTGTTTATGGCATCAACAAACATGAGGATGAGGACAAAAGAAATGTTGGATGATCAACAATTTATTAGGACTAAGATCAAGAAGTGGGTCTCATCAAAGGAGGATCTCATAGATACATGTGGTACACATGGCTTTAGCAATTCAAACTAGCAATATTGCTGAATTTCATTGTGTTTATATATTATACCAAAAATGAACTTGAACTACTCTTCAAATTATTCAATAATTAATGCATAATTACTCTAATTTATTATTCTGTTTCACTCTGTGTCAAGTTGTAGCTTTGTAGCAAATAAGTACATTCAAAAAACCTGTCATTTTACTTTAATATTTGTGTTGTCCAAATTCATTATCTCATTTCATACAAACTTTGGACTTAAAGCAACTTTACATAATATTCAATCTATCAGCTTCAAACTATGCTGACACATGCATTTATGAAGTCAGTTTTTAAAATCCTAGTTTTACTCTCAACTTTAAAAGGAGAAAGTGAGGTCTGCAGATGCTGGAGATCAGAGCTGAAAATGTGTTGCTGGAAAAGTGCAGCAGGTCAGGCAGCATCCAGGGAACAGGAGAATCGACGTTTCGGGCATAAGCCCTTCTTCAGGAATGAGGAAAGTTTGTCCAGCAGGCTGAGATAAAAGGTAGGGAGGAGGGACTTGGGGGAGGGGCATCAGAAATGCGATAGGTGGAAAGAGGTCAAGGTGAGGGTGATAGGTCAGACTGGGGTGGGGGCGGAGAGGTCAGGAAGAAGATTGCAGGTTAGGAAGGCGGTGCTGAGTTCGATGGATTTGACTGAGACAAGGTGGGGGGAGGGGAAATGAGGAAACTGGTGAAATCCGAGTTCATCCCTTGTGGTTGGAGGGTTCCTAGGCGGAAGATGAGGCGCTCTTCCTCCAACCGTCGTGTTGTTGTGGTCTGGCGATGGAGGAGTCCAAACACCTGCATATCCTTGGTGGAGTGAGAGGGGGAGTTGAAGTGTTGAGCCACAGGGTGGTTGGGTTGGTTGGTCCGGGTGTCCCAGAGGTGTTCTCTGAAACGCTCCGCAAGTAGGCGGCCTGTCTCCCCAATATAGAGGAGGCCACATCAGGTGCAGAGGATGCAATAGATGATGTGTGTGGAGGTGCAGGTGAATCTGTGGTGGATCAGTCCTCACCCTGAACAACTTCTCTTTCTAATCCTCCCACTTCCTCCAAACGAAAGGAGTAGCCATGGACACCCGCATGGGCCCCAGCTATGCCTGCCTCTTCATGGGATATGTGGAACAGTCCATCTTCCGCAACTACACTGGCCCCACCCCCCACCTTTTCCTCCGCTACATCGATGACTGTATCGGCGCCGCCTCGTGCTCCCACGAGGAGGTTGAACAGTTCAACCACTTCACCAACATTTTCCACCCCGACCTCAAATTAACCTGGACAGTCTCAGATTCCTCCCTCCCCTTCCTCGACCTTTCTATTTCTATCTCAGGCGACTGAATCAACACGGACATCTACTACAAACCGACCGACTCCCACAGCTACCTGGACTACACCTCCTCCCACCCTGCCCCCTGTAAAAACGCCATCCCATTCTCCCAATTCCTTCGTCTCCGCCGCATCTGCTCCCAGGAGGACCAGTTCCAAAAACGTACAACCCAGATGGCCTCCTTCTTCAAGGACCGCAATTTCCCCCCCGACGTGGTCGACGATGCCCTCCACCGCATCTCTTCCACTTCCCGCTCCTCCGCCCTTGAGCCCCGCCCCTCCAACCGCCACCAGGACAGAACCACACTGGTCCTCACCTACCACCCCACCAATCTCAATGTACAGCGCATTATCCGCCGTCATTTCCGCCACCTCCAAACGAACCCCACCACCAGTGATATATTTCCCTCTCCTCCCCTATCAGCATTCCGTAAAGACCACTCCCTCCGTGACTCCCTCGTCAGATCCACACCCCCCACCAACCCAACCTCCACACTCGGCACCTTCACCTGCAACCGCAGGAGGTGCAAGACTTGCGCCCACACCTCCCCCCTCACATCCCTCCAAGGCCCCAAAGGAAACTTCCATATCCTCCACAGATTCACCTGCACCTCCACACACATCATCTATTGCATCCTCTGCACCCGATGTGGTCTCCTCTATATTGGGGAAACAGGCCGCCTACTTGCGGAGCGTTTCAGAGAACACCTCTGGGACACCCGGACCAACCAACCCAACCACCCTGTGGCTCAACACTTCAACTCCCCCTCCCACTCCACCAAGGATATGCAGGTCTTTGGACTCCTCCATCGCCAGACCACAACAACACGACGGTTGGAGGAAGAGCGCCTCATCTTCCGCCTAGAAACCCTCCAACCACAAGGGATGAACTCGGATTTCACCAGTTTCCTCATTTCCCCTCCCCCCACCTTGTCTCAGTCAAATCCATCGAACTCAGCACCGCCTTCCTAACCTGCAATCTTCTTCCTGACCTCTCCGCCCCCACCCCAGTCTGACCTATCACCCTCACCTTGACCTCTTTCCACCTATCGCATTTCTGATGCCCCTCCCCCAAGTCCCTCCTCCCTACCTTTTATCTCAGCCTGCTGGACAAACTTTCCTCATTCCTGAAGAAGGGCTTATGCCCGAAACGTCGATTCTCCTGTTCCCTGGATGCTGCCTGACCTGCTGCACTTTTCCAGCAACACATTTTCAGCTCTAAACTTTAAAATTTAACTTGGGGAAATAAAATACAAATAGGGTTCAATTAATTCATGTTTTCAATGTTGAGTATTCAAACTTGTGAAGCAAATTGTTACACCATGCTAACCTTTGTTTTGTGATGGCATTTTCATCATCGTCTTCGGATTTTTCTTCACTTGTTGATATGCTCTTTGGATCGTGAGGATGTTCTTTGGATTTATGCTGGTCTTCTGTTTTGCTCTGTCCCAAGTTGTGGATTGGTAGCAAATTAACAAATGACAAAAATCCTGTCATTTTACTTTAACACTTTTCTTCCCTAAGTTCATTTCCTGATTTCATACAAACTCCAGACCCAAAGCAAATTCACATAACGTTCAATTTATCAGCTCCAAATTATGCTGAAACATGCAACGAAACAACACTGTTTTTAGCTACTTCTTTTCAATGTTTTGCAAATTTGAGACCAATGCATTACATTTGGCTTGGCAAAACAAACAGCACAGAATTAAGTCCCTCTTGTATGCTGCTATGACAACACAAGACTTCAGCTATTAATGGTGTAAACGATGCCACGCCTTTACCTGTTGAAACCAATAAATACAACAGCCCCACGAATTTTACATTCATTTGTTGACAGCATATAAGTGCTGAATTTAAATAATTGAGAAATTATTTAAAAATAAACATCAGACCTGCATTATTAGACAAGCACAATTTACCATCTCTGTCTGTGTACTGTTGTGGATTCCCTGTGAGTGCCTTTCCTTTCCAGTTGCATTAAGACTTTTAAGCTTTTCCAATTCTGCAAACATTCTTTCATTTTCTAATGTCAGTTTCTCATTATAAATAGAACCATTCTGTAAATAAATAAAATGTGAAAAAATTCTAGTGAACATTAAATTGGTCCAATATTTTATCAATTAACATTCAAGCGTCAAATTATATTGACTGCATACTAATTTTATTTAAAACCAGATACAGGGTTTAAAAGTGAAAGAAATGGAAACATTTATTTTAGCATTTTTGATTGTTAATCAAAGGTATTGTTGAGAACTGACACTTTTTTTTAAGTCATACAGGGCTGAGACAGAGTAGATGGACAGAAACTGCTCTAAAGGATCAAGGACCTAGGCACATCAACTGGCTGGCAAAAGAATTAATGGCGACATGAAGAAAAATTTTTATGCAGCAAATAGTTAGAATCTAGAATATATCAACTGCGGTGCAAGTAGTCACAATTAGCGTTTTCACAATGAGATTGATAAGCAACCACGAGAATGAATTCCACAGTACTGCAATTTTATTATCCACTCTAGTAGGAAAAACAGAACGGCAGAATTGTATTCAAATGGTGATAAACTGGGAAATGTTGATGTACAAAGGGAACTGGATGGCCTTGTTCATCAGTCACTGAAAACATGCATACAGATGCAGCAAGCAGTTAGAAAGGCAAATATATTAGCGTTCATTACAAGGGAATTTGAGTGAAAGAGCAAGGGTGTCTTGCTGAATCTGTACTTGACCTTGGTGAGATCATACCTGGAGTATTGTCAGTAGTTTTGGTGCCTTTATCTAAGCCCATTTAAGCCAGAAAATGTATATTTTAATAGTGATAGTCTGTTCAGTGAATTGAGGTCAAGAATTAAAACTGCACAAGACAGAGTTATCAACAAATTCAACAGGTTGATTCCTGGGGTGCCAGGTTTGTTCTGAGAGATTGTGTCAACTAGGCCTGCGTTCACTGGAGTTTAGTAGAATGATAGAGGGTTTTGTTGAAATGTATTATTCTGACAGGACTGTACAGACTGGATCTGGGGATGGTGTTCCACTTGCTGTGTGTTGACTGTGTGCTCTAGAATCAAGGGCCACAGTCACAGGATACAGGGTGTATCATTTAGGACAGAAATGAGGATTTCTTCACTCAGATTGTGGTGACCCTGTGAAATTCTCCACCATATGAGTTATGGAGAGCATGTATGGGACCTTTAAAGTGAAATTATGTTTAATTAATTTGCTTGAGTTTTTATTGAGATAATGTAACAGAGGATTGATGAGGATAATGTTGTTGTCATGCTGTTCATCGACTTCTAAAGGTACTTAATAAAGTGACTCATAGCGGAACTGGTTAAAATCAATCATACATCTTAAATTCAGCAAAACAAATCTCAGACAACAACAAGACTGAGTGATGAGCAAATATTATTGGTAAATAGTTGCTTTATGGAGTGGAGAAAGGTTTATAATAAATTTCCCAGGGATAGTTTCAGCAATCCTTGAAATCCCTAATCAATGATTTGAGTCAATTGAAACTTCCAAAAGAATTGAATTGTCTGAGAAGGAAATGTTTCCAGAGGAACAGAGAAATGGCAGGGCAGTGGCATTATGTCAGCATTCAAAATATGCCACTGGAAGGTTGGGGGTGAATTTGCACCTGAAATCCCAAAATACCTAAGACCATTCAGCCACAGGAAAGACCAATTAAGAAAAATTGATCCAATATGAAATCTTCCATACTGCTTCTCCCTCAAATTGATGCTGAGAGTGATAGGGAGGGGATGAGGGAGGAAGGCTGCAAGGGAGAGGAGGAGAGAGTGAAATCCAGAGAGAGAGAGAGAGAGAGAGAGCGGGAGGACAAGAAATAATGAAGGGATAGCGTGAAAGGCAGGGAGGGAGACTGCAAGGGAAGGGGAGAGAAAGAAAGGGAGGCAAGGAGAGACTAGACAGGAGGATGTAAGCAGCAGAGAAAATCAAGGAGAGGCTCCAAGAGTGTATGAGGCAGATTCTGAAAGATGTGAGGAGGAAGACAGAGGCAGACTGGGGAAAAAGTGGTTGGCAAGCTCTAAGTGAGATGGTCTGAGGAGGAAAGCTTCAAAAGAGAACAGTTTTGAACCTGTCAATAAAGAAAGACTTCATTAACTTGGCAAAAAGCAACTTGAAAGTACTGCAAGTGAATTCCAGCTTTGTCAATCCTTGATGGTGGGGTACAAGTTGTGGCTTCATCAATCTCCAAAAGATGTCTTTAGGCTGATGACTTTCTGTGTGTAATAGTCTTTGCCAGTTCTTTTGAGCAAGAAGATTTTAATTTATGCCTGTTGCTTTGTGCTAAAAACTGTGCTGTATAAGGAAACAATGCTTTTCCTTTGTACAATATTGTAACTTTACATTTAATAGAAGGTTGATAATCATTGAGGATATCAATGAATCCTTTTAATTCTGCCTTTGTACAGATCCGAAGACCATATATACTGCATATCAACAGACATACAGAAGGTATTGTTATTATGTAAATACATCACCTAGTAAATATGGAGCTAGAAGGGAAACAAAGTACCTAGAAACCTAATTGTTTCCTTAAAGAAAAACACAGAGTAAGCAAAAAATAAATCATTGGTGCCCTGCATTAGGTGAATGGCTCCTTTAGAGGGCCAGCACAAACACAATGAGCTGTAAGCCTCTTCGAGCTGTAATAATTCAATGGCTCAATGAGGGTCAATTAAATATTAGTGCAACATTTGAGTGAACAAATTGTTGCAGCAGAAACTGTTCCTCGCAAAGAAGAAATTAGAGGCTGCTTAATGGTAAAAACATGCAGAAAATAAGAGACAATCTGTTAACAAAAGTAACAGTAATTGTGGAATGTCAAAGTTTGGGCGAATTTGGTCATAGGCCTATTGGTTAGATAAGAGAAAGTCTCAGCTAAGGATAAGGTTCTAATACTAAATTATAGTCATGAGATAATATACATGCAACCTCGAGTTAAGTTTTTACAGGATCAGTGCTGGAAAGATACAAGCTAAATATAATCTGTGTGACTGCAGTAGAAATTTCTAACAGCCACACAACTAGAGATGGATGTAATGTATCACAAAGGAATAATACAATGCTGGATTCAATGCTATTCAATCATGATGTGAAAAGTCATGATGAAGAGAAAGCATGGGAAACAGTTCCAAGATGGAAGTCATTCTGCACAATGTAATTTAGAGAAAAAAAAAATCAGATCTTACAGAGCACCCTGAAGAATTATGACATTTAGACCTTGATGTTTGTGCTAAGCTTATTTAGTATAATATGCAAGGGTAAAGATAAAGGCCAGAAAATGGGAAATAGAGAAATTGAACAGAGGTCTAAAAAGAGATCAGGATCGTGGCTGCAAATAATACAAAAATATGCAGCAAAAAAAATCTGATTGATCTCTCTTCACTCACCATGACCCTCACTAAAGAAGTAAATGTATCATACACAAGTTCTCCCAAATTTCTGTTTTTATTGGTTCTTTAGGTATTTTTTTAAAATATAATTTCCACAAAACTTTTCAATCTAAAATTGCAACCCAATTTCTTTCTTATTCATATATAAACATCTCCATCTCATCCTTTCAGTACTTTTGTTGATTTTCAGATGTCCTACATTCAGATTTCTAGGACCCTTTTTAACTCGGTTTAATATATATTGATATTGTGTTAGTGCCTACATTCCATCTTTATAAACTGGGTACATATTATTCTCAATCTGCATCCTGTTAATTTATTCTCACCTCTGCAAGTTGCTTCTTCAGTTTTTCCACCTCAGCCAACAATTGCTCTTGTTCATCATGCAGTCGTTCTAGCTGTAGTGCATGAAATTGTCGTAAAGCTTCTACTGATTGCTGATGTTCCTGATCTTGTCGAACAAGCTCCTGCCTTAAGTCCTCTAAACTCTCCTGTGAGCAAGTTGGAAAAAGGTGAGGCTGCAATTTATTTTCTGTTTGTAAAGTATATCATTCATCCAAAATGTCATATTGCAACATTACCATTCTACTGCAGATGTTTTAGTGCTTCTGAATAAATACTGCTTAAATATATTCTCAGACTGTGCGTTTAAATTCTTATTTAATTTTTCTTTAAAATTTATCAGAAAGTACATGAGAATCAGACAGCTCTTTAAACACTGTCTCAAGAAATCTTAACTAGTCCAGGTGTTCCTATACTCAAAAGTGAGAAAGTACTCCAATTGATTACGGGAAAATGCTTAGCGCTAAGGACAGAACTCCCAATTTCCTGTAACAATCAAGCATGTCCGAGTGCACTGCATTTTGTGTTCAACTTACCAAAGAATTAAGAGATCATAGAGTCATACAGCACTGATACAGACTTTTCAGTCCAACTTGTTCATGCCAACCAGGTTTCCTAAAGTGAACTATTCATTTGCTTGCATTTAGGCCATATCCCTCAAAACCTTTCTTATCCACATACTTGTCCAAATGTCTCTTAAATGTTGTATTTGTACTCATTTCTATCATTTCCTCTGGCAGTTTATTCCATATACGCACCACCCTTTGTGGGAAAAAGTTGACACTCTTTCCCCTCTCACCTTAAACCTATGGTCTCTAGTTTTGGACTCCCCTAACCTGGGGAAAAGACCTTGGCTATTCAGCTTATCTATGGTTCTCATGATTTTCTAAACCTTAATAGGTTCACCATTCAGGCCCATACTGTCCAGGAAGGAAAAAAAGACCAAGCCTGTCCCTCTAACTCAAACCCTGCAGTCGAGGTAACATCCTTGTAGATCTTTTCTGCACCCTTTCCAGTTTAATGACATCCTTCCTATAGTAGGGCAATCAGAAATGTACATAGTACTCCAAACATGTCCTCACCAATGTCTTGTACAGCTGCAATATGATGTCCCACCTCCTATTATTCAATTCATGAAGGCAAATGTGCCAAATGCCTTCTTTACCACCCTCTTTATCTGTGACCCAACTTTCAAGGAATTATGTATCTGAACCCCTAGGTCTCTCTCTTTGACAACACTTCCCAGGGTCAAGATTAGAGTGGTGCTGGAAAAGCACAGTGGATCAGGCAGCATCCGAGGAGCAGGAAAATCGACCTTTTGGGCAGGAGCCCTGGCTTATTTGGAGAATTACCCCACGAAGGCAATTGCAAAGTCTTGTTGTTGGTGTCCAGTCCAGATGCCCCAGAGAGTGGGGTGGGTGTATATGAAGTTGGGGGTGTGTGTGGGTGACGATGTTGGACTGGGCTGGGGGAAGGGGGTGTTGGAGAGGGTCAGGGGCAGGAAGGGTGGTGGGGGGGTGGGGGGGAGATGTTAGACAGGGGTGGGGGCAGGTGTTGAACAGGGTTGGGGGGGCGGTGTTGGGGGCAGGGGGTGGTGTTGCATGGGGTCAGGGGCGGAGGTTGTTGGGGGCGAGTAGATGGTGTTGGACGGGGTCAGGGGTGGGGGCGGTGTTGGGGGCAGGGCCTCGCGCATTGTGGCCTGCTGCAGTCTTCTGAATGGGGAGCAGACTTTAAAAACTCCTGAGCCCCAGAGGAAAGGCATTTAATCGATTAACTGAATAATCGATTATCCGAATGAAATAGTGCCTGCCCATCAGGTTCAGATAATTGAGGTTCCCCCTGTATAGGGTGGGTGGGGAATTTCAATGTTCACAAACAAGAGGGGCGCACGAGCAGCACTACTGATTGAGCTGGTCAGTTCCAAAAGGATATAGCTACTAGACTGGGTTTGCAGCAGGTGATGAAGGAACCACGAGGGGGAAAAAGTGCTGGTTGCAGATCCATCTAACCAGTAAGAGTGACCACTGCACAGTCCTTATGGAGATGAAGTCCCACCTTCCCACTGAGAATAAGCTCCATGATGTTGTGTGGCACTATCACCATCGTAAACGGGAGAGATTTCGAATAGATCTAGCAACTGAAGATTGGATACCCATGAAATTGGATCAACAGCAGCAGAAATGTACTTCAACACAATCTGTAACCTCATGGCCTGGCAAATCCCCAACTCAACTATTACTATCAAGCCAGGGGATGAACTTTGCTTCAATGAAGAGTGCAACAGGGCACACCAGGAGCAGCATCAGGCATACCTGAAAACGAGGTGTCAACCTGATGAAGCTACCAAACAGAATTACCAAATAGCGTAAGCAGCAAGTAATATTCAGAGCTAGCGACCCCACAACCAGGAGATCAAATCTAAGCTCTGCAATCCTGGCATATCCAATAGCAAATGGTGATGATCAATTAAACAACTTATTGGAGGAGACGACTCCACAAGTATCTCTCAATGACGAAAGAGCCCAGCACATCAGTTCAAAAGGTAAGGTTTAAGCATTTGTAGCAATCTTCTACCAAAACTGCCCTGTGGATAATCCATCTTGGCCTCTGCCAGTGGTCCCCAATATTACAGATACCAATCAGATCTTCAGATACAGATGTTTAACCAATTTGATTCACTCCATATGATATCAAGAAATAGTTGGAGGCACTGGATACTGCCCTGACATGGGCCCTGGCAACATTCCAGCAATAGTACTGAAGGCTTGTGCTCCAGAACTTGCCCAGGTATGTGTCATACATAAAAAGCAGGACAATCCAACCCGGCCAATAACCACCCCATCAGTTTGTTCTTGATCATCAGTAAAGGGATGGAAAGTGTCATCGACAATGCTAGCAAGCAGCACCTGCTCAGCAATAACTCGCTCAGTGACACCCAGTTTGGGTTCCACCAGGGCCACTCATTACAACCTTGATTCAAACATGGATAAAATTAATTGAATTGCAGAGGTGAGATGACAGTGATAGCCCTTGACACCAAGACTGCATTCGATCAAGTATGGCATCAAGGAACCCTGGAATCAAATCTATCAGGAGACAAATACTCCACTGATTGGAGTCATACCTGGTAAATAAAATGATAGTCGTTGTTTTTGAAGGTCAGTCATATCAGCTCCAGGACCTCTCTGCAGGAGTTCGTCAGGGTAGTGTCCTAGGTCCAACCAACTTCAGCTGCTTTATCAATGACCTTCTCTCTATATAAGGTCAGAAGTGGGGATGTTCGCCAATGATTGCACAGTTGTCAACACCATGCAACTCCTCAGATAATGAAATAGCACATGTTCAAATACACTAAGATCTGGACAATATAAAGACTTTGGCTGACAAGTGCCAAGATAAATAGCCACACAAATGCCAGGTTATGACCATCACCAATAAAAAACAATCCAACTTTCGACTTTTGAAATTCAATGGTGTTACCATCACTGAATACCCCACTATCAACATCCTGGGGAGTTACCATTGACCAGAAATTCAACTGATCTTTCCATATAAATACAACAGCTGTAAGAGCAGGTGAGAGGCGAAGAATACTGCAGCGAGTAACTTACCACCTGACTCTGTAAAGATAGCCCACCATCTACAAGGTGCAAGTCAGGACGTGGATTACTCCCCATTTGCCTGGATGGGTGCAAGTCCAACAACACTCAAGAAGCTTGACACCATCCAAAACAAAGCAGCCAGCTTGATTGGCACCACACCCACAAACATCCACTCATCACACCACCGATGCTCAGTAGCAGCATTGTCTACAAGATGCACTGCAGAAGCTCATTAAAGATCCTCAGACAGCACCTTCCAACACTACCATCTTGAAGTACAAGGGAAACAAATATATGGGAACACCACCAGCTTTAACTTTCCCTCCAAGCCACTCCTCATCCTGATTTGGAAATATATTGCCGTTCCTGAACTGTTATTCAGTCATACCCTGGAATTCCCTTCCTACTGGCATTGTGGGTCAACCCACACAAGTGGAATGCAGTGGTTCAAGAAGGCAGCTCACCACCACCTCTCAAGGGCAACTAGAGATGGGCAATAAAAGCTATTCATCCAGCAATGCCACAATCCCACAAATGAATTTTAAAAATTAACTGATTCATGAAAACATGATGGCACCAAATACACCAACAAAACAGGTAGGACATGAATAAATATAAACCTATTCATATGTTCATACAGGCACAAAGTTACATTATCAGCATGCTGTACTCAAAAAATGTGGCCCAAAAATTGAATATTGTACAATGTCTGTTATGATATTTTGAATATAAGGTTAAGCTATTTGATAAGGCACTGAATCTGATCTGAGCTCTGCTATAACATACATGGAAGTGCTAGAGGAACTGCTACAAGATTTTCATTATTTATTCCAGAGAAGTGGAAACTCACCTGTGCGACTTCATGCATCGTTAATTCAGTATCTTCTACTTTACACTCACTGCTAAGTTCCTTCAAATTCAGACTTGAATGATCTTGAACATAAGAATGTTTGTACAATTGCTGGTTAGCTTTCAAAACCTCTTCGTGCAAAGCCACATCCGTAACTATACCAACATTTTCAAATTTATATTCTGTCTTGTAATTCTCCAATTGCCTTTGAAGAGCTTGAATTTCAGCTTCCTTTTGTTTCAAGGAATTCTGAAGTTTCTCTTTTTCTTCTGAAAACAGATTTTCTAATCTTTTTCTGTCTGCATCAAATTGAATCTGGAGATCTTGTTTCAGAGTACTCAACCTCTGCTCCACTTCCTTCTCTAATTCTTCACTTATTTTACATGGATTAGGATCTTCTTGAAGGTTCCTTGTCATCCTGGCCATCTCTGTCTGCTGAGCAAACTGTACAGACATGTGTACGATCACCTACAAAATAATTGAAAATACACTGGACTAAAATACCGATTTAAAAACCATCTCAGAGTCATACATCATAAAGCAAGTTTAAAAATCACACAACACCAGGTTATGGTCCAACAGATTTATTTGGAAACACTAGCTTTTGAAGTGCTGCTTCTTCATCAGGTGGTTACAGGTGGTACAATTACCTGATGAAGAAACAGTGTTTCGAAAGCTAGTGCTTCCAAATAAATCTATTGGACTGTAACCTGGTGTTGTGTGATTTTTAACTTTGTCCAGCCCAGTCCAAGGCCTGCTCCTCCAACTCATCATAAATCAAACAACTTTAATATTTCTATTGTTTCATAGCAAACATTTCTGACATTCTCAAAGTCAAAAGCAGCGCAGTTTCAGCTACTGCTAATTGTCATTTTAGACTCGTGACTATGCTGTAGTGAGAGAATTATAAGGCAAGGGAAAAATAGACTGCAGATTACTAGTACAGGGAACTTTAAAACCAACCTCTCCAATTCATGTCAAACCACTAATTTTACTAAATCTTTTGCATTGTGCCATATTCTTTAGTATTTACCTTAGCTATTTCTTCCTGCATGCGTTTTTCGTACTGTTCCTTTTGAAGATGTATAACTTGATGAGATTCACTCTTTTGTTCTTCATTCTCTTGCAATACATCTGTTAGAATAACTTCATTCAGGACCCTGAAAGTAGGATCTCCTCCAGCATATTGAATTGACTCCTCTCCAAATATTCCCACTCCTTGATTATACTGTGTTCTTATTTCAGTTTCCACGTGCTCCAATTTGTGATTGTGTTGTTCCTTCATATCAGAACTTTCCTCTTTATTCATGGCACACACATTTTTTCCCAAACATTGCAGCTGTTGTGAAAGATCAAGCTGTTTCATGTTCCTTTGAGTGACCCCAAACTTTTCCTCATCCTATGTGGAAAAAAAAGTTACTCCATTAGCTCATTTGTCTGGTGTTTTAGTGCTCATGATGCATTTTACAAAACTGATACTTAAATAAAGTTGTCAAGGGTCTAAGTATTGATTTAAACTATTTCATTTTCCAAGTTGATAGTCTGTTATATTAACACTGAGTCATTAGAAGCAGCACAATATTATCCTCACAAGTTAGACTACCTAACAGAAATGTAACGCCAAAGCCACAACAACCAATCTGAAACATATAATTTTACTAATCATTTGGTTAACCGTTTAGTAAATGCTTTCGTAACATAGGTTAACCAAAATATACACCATATAATAGCTTCATTTACACTTAAGAGCAATTATTAACTCGACACAGCAAAATTGCTAATGCACATTATCCACAGCCACAGGAATTCAGTTGCCAAAACTATTGCTGCTCTTAACAGAAAAAAAAGCATTGAATTATAGCCTTTGTTTATCTTCTTGCTAGCTTGGGCTAGCAAGTGGCAGCTGACATTTTTTGCCAACTGATGACCAGCTTTAACATAAAAGCCCAGCCTTCTGTTCCTGGAAAAGACGAGTTAATCTATTCAGATCAACTGGAAATTAATCATAAATGGGGTTCTACCAGCATTGCCCACATAGGGAAAGCATCAGAACATATGGTAGATTCTCATCACTGGGACACCCTTTGGTGCAGAACGGTTGCTGTATTTTCCCACAAAACTTCACCTCAAACGTAATTCAATCTGTGGAGCATTTTAAGACAATCAAGCGCAATAAAATCCTGCACATATTTGGAAGGTCAAGCACAAGACATTCTGTCTTGAACAAGCAATTATTATCTTGTAACAAAAACCATTCACCACGATAGCACCATTTCCAAACTAAAGTGCAAGATTTATGAAAATCCTACCTACATACCCACCTCAAGGTGGCCTGGAGAGTCATAGGAACAGGGGTAGGCCATTCAGCACCTCAAGGCTGTTCCGTCATTTAATTAGATCATAGCTGATCTGTGGACTAACTCCATATATAGGCAGTCCTTGCATTACAAATGGGTTATATTCTTGAGTCTGTTCGCTAGTCACTTTGGACACAAATCAGAACACAATGCAGGGAAATATAAAATAGCTGTTCACAAGTAGAAGGAAATGCTCACATGTTGGATTTTTAATATTAATTTACTTCCTTATGTGATCACGTTCAAAAGTATGAGCATTTGTAAGTCAGCCACTCAAATTGGGGAAACCCTTTACCTGCCTTTGGCCCATATCTCTTCAACCATTGTTTAACAAAAAATTTATTTGTCTCAGATTGAAAATTAACAACTAATTGAGCATTAACAGCCATTGATGGAAGAGTGTTCCAAACCTATACCACCCTTTGTTTTAGAAGTGCTCCCTAACATCTTTCCTGAATGATCTGATCCTTAAATTTTAGACTGTGTCCCATAGTTCTAGAATCTTCCAGCCAGTGGAAATAGTTTATCTTTTTTTTATAGATATTTTTATTAGAAATTTAACATTTTTACAAGTTTACAAAAATAAACAAAACTCTCAGATATAAACATTGATATACAATTAGCTCAAATATACAATAGCCAAAATTTGACAAAAAAAACAAAACAACAAAAAAAAAAACGAAAAGAAAAAAAAAACAAAACTCAACTATCTACTAATCTAACCTACAACTAACCAGGGTGTATATTTAACTCTCTTACATGCTCGGGATGTGTTAGCATCAGATATGATAAAACCCGTATTCGTGCGGGATTCCTCCCCCGAGGGGCCGCGGACCAGCCAGGTTTGTAATCTCAATTAAATAAAAGCCCTTGTTAGGATAGCTGAAATATCTGTATTTATGTAATTCAAAAAGGGCTGCCATATTTTATAAAATAATTCGGTCTTTCGGTGTACCATATTTGTAAGGAAGTCAAGGGGAATACATTCCATAATTAGTCTGTGCCAATTTGAAAGTCCAGGGGGGCCCTCCGCCACCCAGTTCATCAAAATATTTTTCCTTGCACAGAAAGAAAGAATAGAAAATAGTCTCTTCCCGTACGTGTCCAGGGAGGGAAAGTTCGAAAAGCCCAAGAGGAGAGATACAGGGTCCACTTTTATTTCCGTTCCTAAAATTTCTGTCAGGGTACTTGCTACTTTAGTCCAATATCTACGGATCTTATGACAGGTCTATAAGCAATGTACAAGAGTGCCCACCTCTATTTTGCATTTAGGACACATTGGAGATGCTCCTGCCTTAAATTTTGCCAATCGAACCGGTGCTATATGGGCCCTATGAAGTATCTTCAGCTGGATAGCCTGGGTTCTGTTACAAATAGTAATTCTTCTAGCATTTTCCCAGATATCATTCCACGTTTCTGTGGAGATTTTTAGTCCCAGATCCTGATCCCATGTTTTAAGCAGATTATCCATATCTCCCGATACTTCATCATGTAGTAAATGATAAATATTACTGACGGAAGATACCCCCACTGGTCGTAGGACACTACATTCTCTATCGGATTTATAAAAACTATCTAATAACGTAGTCTTCTTCTGTATATAATCTCGAATTTGGAAGTATCGAAAGAGGTCTCCATTGGGTAATCCGAATTTCTGACGCAGCTGTCCGAAAGACATCAGGACCCCATCTTTAAATAAATCCCCGAGACATGAGATACCCCTGGATCTCCAGAGTTTAAAAGTGGCATCTGTTAACCCCGGTTGGAATCCCCATGCTCCCACTATCGGTGCATAGGGGGATGTTTTATGTGAATTACCCTCATTTTGCCGCATTATATTCCAAGCCTTGATTGTATTCAGTATTATAGGGTTTTTACAGTGATCTGTAATGATTTTCCTCTTGTCTGAGAATAAAAGGTTAATAAGTGGGTATTTTACTTGAGAAGCCTCGATGTCCAACCAGATTGATTGTGGATCAGACAAGACCCAATCAGCTATGTAACTTAATAGGGAACTTAATTGATATTTCCTAAAATCTGGGAAGTCCAATCCACCCCTTGCCTGTGGAAGCTGTAGCTTCTTCAGCTTAATGAGGGGCCGCCTATGATTCCAGATAAAGGAACTCAGCCAGCCGTATAATTTACATAAAGCCGTCCTCGGCAGCATCACCGGAAGCATTCTCATAGGATATAGGAGACGGGGCAGGATATTCATTTTGATTAATGCTATTCTACCCAACCAGGAAATTGGCAGGTCTCCCCATCGCTGGAGGTCCTGCCTTATCCTTTCCAATAAGTACACAAAATTAGCCTTATACAACTGACCAAATACTGGAGTAATAAAAATGCCTAAATATAAGAAACCCTCCAGGGACCAGCGAAAGGGAAAAAGGGAACCGTCCGCTAAGCGGGGTATCACAGCAAGGCCACCCATTGGCATAGCCTCCGATTTTGAAAAATTAATTTTATAGCCTGAGAATGCACTAAATGTATTAATAACTTGGATTAAGCGAGGTATGGACATCAAAGGGTTACTGAGGAATAGAAGAACATCATCTGCATAAAGGGTAATTTTATGTTTACCTGTACCAATCCTTGGGGCCACTATATTAGGATCAGCTCGTATAGCTTCTGCTAGTGGTTCAATTATTAGCGTGAATAACAATGGCGAGAGGGGACATCCCTGACGGCAGCCCCTACCCACGCTGAAGCTATCCGAGCCTAATCCATTGGTAACCACAACTGCTTTGGGATCACTATACAATGTTGAGATCCATTTGGTAAACACCTGTCCAACACCAAACCTCTCCAATGTGTAAAACAAATATGACCATTCGACCCTATCAAATGCCTTTTCCGCGTCTAATGAAACCACTACTCCTGGTATCTTTCCCTGATGACAAGCTTGAATCATATTCAGAGCCCTTCTAACATTATTGGATGATCTACGGCCCTTAATAAACCCCGTCTGATCCTCCTTTATAATATGTGGCAGTATCCTTTCTAATCTCAGTGCTAACGTTTTAGAGAGGATTTTAAAATCTACATTTAGCAAGGATATTGGTCTGTATGATGTACAATCTTCTGGGTCCTTTCCTTTTTTAAGGATAAGAGAGATATTTGCCTCTTTCAGCGAAGGCGGGAGACAGCCCTGACTATATGCATAGTTATACATGTCCATAAGTGGACCAACCAGTATTTCTGTAAATTCTTTATAGAATTCAGCTTGAAAGCCATCTGGGCCCGGCGCCTTACCATTTTGAAGGTGCCTAATTGCATCAACTATTTCTTGGGGTGTAAGAGGAGCATTTAGGACCGATACTTGTTCCGGAGTTAGGTCTGGAAAAGTCAAATTTTTAAAAAATGACTGCATCCTCTTCGTCCTATCTTCACAATCCTGTGATTTATATAACTCAGAATAGAATTCTCTAAAGGTCGCATTAATCTTTTTATGGTCATGAGTCAAAATACCCGTACTTTCCTTGATAGACATAATAGTCTGAGGGGCCTTTTTTTTCTTTGCAAGAAATGCTAAGTATCTACCCGGTTTGTCGCCATATTCATATAACCTTTGCTTTGCAAATAATATTTCCCTCTTAGCCGTTTGAGTAAGTGTAGTATTTAGAGCTGTCCTAAGAGCTGTAATCCTTTGCAATTTAATAATAGAAGGTCTATCAGTGTATGCTGTTTCAGCCGCTTTTAAGCGGGCTTCAAGCAGACGCTGTTGTTCTCCCTTTAATTTCTTCTGGGTCGCTGAGTAGGAGATGATCAAGCCTCGCGTGTAAGCTTTGATGGTCTCCCACATCATTGACGGGTTGCTAGCTGTACCTGAATTAATTTCTAAAAAAGTTTTAAATTCTTGAGAGAAGTACTTTACAAATTTACTATCTTTCATTAAGAAGGGGTCCATACGCCAATGCCGAGGGGATGTCCCACTGTTCCTCGCCTTAGTTTCCATATATACAGCAGCGTGGTCAGAAATTGCTATATTACCTATTTTACAGGATGATATGGAATTTAAAAAAATCGAGGGGGCAAAAAACATATCAATTCTGGTATGACATTTATGTGGATTAGAGTAGAAAGAAAAATCTCTACCCTGTGGATGAAGACATCTCCATACATCTACTAATCCTAATTCTTTGTTCAGATCCATCAATTGTCTAGATCTGGGAGATACTCCTGCAGTACTCTTAGGAATCCTTCTATTTCCGGATCCATAATACAATTAAAGTCTCCCCCTATAATTATATGACGGGCATCAAAAGCCATCAATTTTGAAAAGGCTTCCGTTATAAATTTAAAGGGGTGTGCCGGGGGGCAGTACAAATTTAAAATCCCATATTCCTCTCCATTTATGAGGGCTTTAATCAAGATATATCGTCCAGATTCGTCTTTTATCTGCTTTAGGATTTTGAAAGGGAAATTCTTCCGAACAAGAATAACAACTCCCCTGCTTTTTGAGCTAAAAGAAGAAAAAAAGGTCTGATCAAATCCGCCCTGTCGTAATTTCAAGTGTTCTTTATCTGACAGGTGTGTCTCCTGTAGGAGAGCTATATCAACTCTTTCCTTCTTAAGATTTGATAATATTTTCTTCCTTTTAAGTGGCGAATTACTCCCCTTGACATTCCAGGTGCACCACTTAACCGACTGATCAACCATAATCCTCTGGGCCAATCCGAGACCCCTCGGGAGGGGGAACCCTATCCAGAACATCCCGAGCATGGAACATGTAAAATTTACAAAAATAAAGCCTCTTTAATACACCCACAACAATACAGTAAAAAACTATTTCTAAATAAAAAAATTATAAAATGTATCTAAGTGGAGACTTTCCCCCTTGTTCCCAGGGGGCGTCACTTCCTCTCCAAAAATCCCTCATATCCTCTCCCAACCAATGCCCCACCCTTGACCCAGGCACTCCTCAATAAAATGAGGAAAATTCAAATATAATACAAAGCTAGAGTTAACAGTGAGCACCCCACCCCCACCAACACCTGGGTATATTTGGTAATGTTAATACCATATATAAACATATAACTATAAAATTACCAGTTCAACAAATAATAATTAAATATGATAATACAAAATAACGAAGGGAAAAACAACCCCGCTCCTAAAGACAGAGGTAAAATCGAATAAGATAACCACCTCCCCCCACCAACATTAACCAAATCCCCCAGCTTATATATATATATATATATACATACACATACACATACACACATATATATATATATATATATATACACACACATACATACACACACACATATACATACATCCCTCATATATACATAAAATAATAACAGAAAACAACTCCAAGGGGGGGGGGGGGAGAAAATCAAATCCTTCTCCCCACCCCCCATGATAATATTAAGCAATAAGGTAAAAAAAAAAGGGAGGGGATATAAACCAAAGCGGGGGGGGGGCGGGGGGGGAAGGCAGACCAACATCCATTATGTCCTACAGTTTATCTAAGAGAGTCCAAGAATTCCTTAGCCTTTTCTGGTGATCCAAAGTTATATACGGATCCTTCATGGTTAAAACGTAACATCGCTGGGTAGCGTAAGGAGTACTGAACATTTAAGTCCCTTAAACGCTTCTTTGCCTCGTCGAATGCCTTCCTCTTTCGAACCAGAGCCGGGGAAAAGTCCTGAAATAGCATGATCTTGGATCCTTTGTAGATCATAGCTTGGGGGTCTTTTCCAAGATTTCTAGAGGCTTCTAGGAGTATCTGCCTCTCCCTGTAGCTCTGCAGCCGGAACAGGACCGGGCGTGGGCGCTGGTTCGAGCCAGGCCCGCGTATTGCTACCCGGTAGGCCCATTCCACCCTTACCTGGCCTGATCCAGCTTGCAGATTTAAAAGTTGTGGCAGCCACTGCTCCAGGAATGCTGTAAGCTGGCCTTCCTCTTCCCGTTCGGGAAGGCCCAGCAAACGAATATTTTTTCGGCGACCTCGATTAGAGGTCGTCAATATGATTTTCCAAGGTCCGGACTCGCTACTCGAGAGTCCGGACCTGATCCACGGCCGATTGAGCGGTTGTCTCAGAGGTCGCGGCCTTTAACTCCGCCCCTCCGACTCGGCGTTGAATTTCTTCAATTTCACGGTCGTGCTTCTGCAGCGCGGCCGAGAGCGACTCCCAACGATTTCTGGATTCGACGATAAAGGCATCGATCTTCGAGTCAAGCTTGGAAAGCATTTCTGCAAGACTTGCTACTGTTGGTAAGTCCCCCGGGGCGGCTGTGGACGCCTCTGCTGCAGCTGGAGAGTGTGGGGGAGGGGTTCCTGCTTGCTGAGAGCTGCGGGCTCCCTTCCCTTTAGTCATTTTAACTTAGGATAAAGTTGCTTAAATGTAATATTACACAACTAATTGAGTTACTAAACTATTATAAATGATTTATAAATGATTTGGTGAGCTTGGTAGGGAGTAGGTGACCCACTGTGCCCAAGTCTTGGGAGGAGCACTATAGTCTCAGTCTTACTGGGTCGCCGCCATCTTGGATCCCCCCAATAGTTTATCTTTATGCATTCAGTCATTCCTTGTTAATATCCTGAAGACTTCGATTAGAATACTCCTCAACCTTCTATATTCTAAAGAATAAAGATCTGATTTATATAATCACTTCTCATAACTTCTCCCCTGAAATCCAGGTATCATTCTTGTAAACCTACATTATACCAACCTCCAAGGCTAATATATCCTTCCTGAGGTGTGGTGCCCAGATCTGCTCACAGTATTCTAAATAGGGTCAAACCAGGATTTTGTATAGCTGCAGCATAACTTCTGTGTCCTTATGCTCCAGTTCTCCAGATATAAAGGCAAGTATTCCGCTAGCTTTCTTGATCATTTTCTGTATTTGTTTGTGGCAATTTATACATGTATGTAACTGGACCCCACGTCTCTTTGTTGACATTGGTAGGGAAAACAGTACCAAAAATTTGATCAAGGATCAGTTTAACTAGTAGCATACTTTTGCAGAGTTTATATTTGAGTTTTTAAATGGAAATACAGAATGGTAATGTTTGAAAAGTCCAAAACAAAAAACACTGGAGAAACTCAGCAGATTTGGCAGTATCTGTAGAGAGAAAAGCAAAGTTAACACTTCAAATCCAATGACCCACTTGTAAGAACTGAAGATAGCTGGAGAAAGATGGTTTTTATGCTGATGAGGCGACTGGTGGGTGGAGGGGGGAGTGGAGCACATGGGAACAGTACGTGGTGGGGGGGGGGGGGTGGGAGAAAGTAAAAAAAACAAACAACAGTGATTGCTGATAAACCACAAGAGACATAATTGTTATCTGGAGCGCAAACAAGAATGTAAATGATTGAAAATCGATTGGTTATGCTGGGATCAGTCTATGCACAGGACAGGATCTGGTGTGGGGGATGGGAACAAACATGGTAAAAGGTGGACAAAGTTGAGTGCTGAAGGCTTTAAAGTACCTAGCCAGATGAAATGTTGCCCTTCCGGATTGTGTTAAGCCTCACTTCAGCATCACAACAGGCCTGAGACAGAATATTGGCATGGGAACATGGCATGCAAGTGGCAGGCAACAGGAAGCTTGGGGTTATTTTGACAAAGTGTTGGTGTTTGGGCAAGTGGACACCCATTCTGCATTTCAGCTTCGCAACATACAGGAGACTGCATTGGGAGCAGCTAGATTGAATAAAGTGCAAGCAAATTGTTGCTTCCCTTAGGAGGCACGTCTGGGGCCTTGGACAATGAGGAAATCAGTAAACAAGCAAGTGTTACACCTACTGTGATTGCATGAGAAGGTGTTATTGGGATATGGAGAGGTGTTACAAGTGAAGGAGTGAACCAGTGTGTTCTGGAGGGAATGGTCCCTGTGGAATGCTGACAAGGGGTGAAAGGGAAAATTGTCTTGCAATGGCATTCCATTGCAGGTGACAGCAACAGTGGCTTATGATCCTGTTGGAAACTAATGGAGTGGAATGTGAGGATCATGGGTACCCTATTGTTGACACAGGAGGAGAGAGAGACAGTGAGGGCAGAACTGCAGGAAATGGGTCTGACACATCTGATGTTCTTGTCAACCAGAGTAGCAAGAAATCCTTGGTTGAGGAAAAAGGTGGACATTTCTGAGGGCCTCTGTGGAAGGTGGCATGATCAGAACCGATGCAATGGAATCAAAGAAACTGCAAGAATGGGTAAAGTCCTTACAGGAAGCAGAATGTGAGGGCATATAGACAAGGTAATTGAAAGAGTTGGTGCATTTGTAATAGAGTCGAGAGCGTGGTGCTGGAAAAGTACAGCAGGTCAGGCAGAATGCAATGAGCAGGAGAATCTATATTTTGGGCAAAAGTGTTAGATATCCCAACCCAATCTAGTTCCACCTGCCAGCACCTCGCCCATATCCCTTCAAACCCTTCCTATTCATATACCCATCCAGATGCCTTTTAAATGTTGCAATCGTACTAGCCTACACCACTTCTTCTCATTCCAAACACGTACCACCCTCTGTGAAAAAGTTGTCCCATAGGTCTCTTTGATATCTTTCCCCTTTCACCCTAAACCTACGCCCTCTAGTTCTGAACTCACCCACCCCAGGGAAGAGACTTTGTCTACTTATCCTATCCATGTCCCTCATGATTTTGTACACCTTTATAAGATCACCCCTCAGCCTCTGACACTCCAGGAAAAAAAGCTCTAGCCTATTCAACCTCTTCTTATAGCTCAAATCCTCCAATCCTGGCAACATCTTTGTAAATCTTTTCTGAAACCTTTCAAGTTTCACAACATCTTTCTGATAGGAAGGAGACCAGAACTGCATGCAATATTCCAACAGTGGCCTAACCTATGTCCTGTACAGCCACAACATGACTTCCCAACTCCTGTATTCAATACTCTGACCAATAAAGGAAAGCATACCAAACGCCTTCTTCACTATCCTATCTACCTGCGACTCTACTTTCAAGGTGCAACTTAGAACGAAGCTATTTGTGTGATAGGACAGCTGGTGCCAGCAAACTGTCAGTTTCATAGTTACCAGTCAGAAATGTTCACTGTTTTCTTTAAATGAGGATCCCCCACCACCGTAATTGATGGAGTCCTCAAATATGTCTGACCCATTTCCTGCAGCTCTGCCCTCATCCCTTCCCTCTGCTCTTAATCAACAATAGCATACCACTGGTTCTCAATTTCCACCCCACCAGCCTCTACATCAAAAGATCATAAGCCACTAATTCCTCCACCATCAGACACAAATCCTCCAATCCCAAGATAGCATTCGAAAAGGTCTGTTCCTTCTGATACACCCTGATGCACTCCTCAAATCCCAACACCTCTTCACACCACCACTGCACCTTCTCATGCCATCGCAGAAGGTCTGTTTACCTCTCCTTCCTCATTATTCAAGGCTCCAGATACAGCTCCCAGGTAAAGCAGCCATTTACCTGCACTCCATTCAATCTAGTCTACTGTGTTCGCCGCTTACAAGACTGATTCCCCTACGTTAGGAAGATGAAATGCAGCCTGGATGATCACTTCTCTCGGTCTATAAACTCTGAACTTCCAGTTGCCTGTCAAATAATTTAAATTAATTCAGTTGTGGTCAACCAAGGCAAGGGGCAATGGTGATATAAAGAGGAGCCTCCATCACCATTCAGGAGAGTAACAATTTGCCGATGCTTTATTCAGAATCATAATGGTTTTGGGATCATCACTCAGACACTGATCACAACATAGAAGATTGGAAAAGTCAGGAGATTTATTCCCATTCTGCACGTTCTGTGTTCCCTGCAGAGTATCAATTCAGAACCCCATTGGTTATTTTGTTCTCAAAATGAGGAAGGGAGAAGATAAATCAGCCAGAACACCTATTCTTGTCAGCATAACTGTATGTCAATTTGCATCTGTCTATCTGTGGTTGTGTGTCTACATATGGGGCTGAATTTTTCCAGGCCCTTCATAATATGCGCAGTGGCGCATCAATTGACAAAATACAGCAAGAAAGATTAGATTTTTGACATTGAGGAAACAAAAAGTTCAATTTTCCACCCAAAGTTTTAATGGCTCCTTGAGAATTGCACTGGTGAGCAGAGCAGATCCTATTTGAGTGCATAAACATCTCTTTATTAATTAATCACACCTACATGCATGATGATATTTTCCCAAACAATGAAGAGAAAAAATTCACAACAAAGAGGTCAGTGTGTGTATCTGGAGCTGTGATGTACTAATGCATACTTCAGGCCCCCATCTTGGCCGGCATTCTCAAATATTTCTGGCATACTCAATGGGCTGCCTGTGACTGCCTGCACCCTCTGTCCACGGTAGTTAGCATCAGCAAAACACCAGGTTCACTACATCATCTTGGTACTTCTCAGATTCACTTATAATGCAACATATCACTTCAATATTGGTCTTTAGCACACACCAACACTTTACCTATGGAAGGTGGGACCTGTACAAGAAGCACCTGAACTGGAGGGGCACAAATGTCCTGGGTGGGAGATTTGTTTGGTGTTTTGGGAGGGTTTAAACTAGTTTGGCAAGGGGGTGGGACCAGAGCTACATATCTGAGAGGGGGTTAGCTGTAGATGGGGCAGTGACAGGATGCAGTGAATCTAACAGGAAGGTTTTTCACGTGATGAAACAAAGGGATCCATTAAAGTGTGTCTGCTTTAACGCAAGGGGTGTCAGAAATAAGAGTGATAGACTTAGTCCCAAGTACTGATCCATGCTCTATGATGTTGTAGCCATAATGGAGACTTGGGTTTCACAGGGGCAGGAATGGTCGCTAGATGTTCCAGAGTTTAGAGCATTTAAAAAGAACAGGGAGAGTGGAAAAAGAGGGAGGATGTAGCATTGCTAATAAGAGAGTGCATCACAGCTATTGAAACAAAGGTTGTTGAGGAAGGTTTGTCTACTGGGTGGAAGTTAGGAACAGAAAGGGAGCAACCACTATATTTGGGGTTTCTACAGACCCCTTAACAGCAGTAAGGAGATTGAAGAACTCATAGGCTGGCAGATTTTGGAAAAAGCACAGCAGTTCAGACAGCATCCGAGGAGCAATAAAATCGACATTTCGGGCAAAAGCCCTTCATCAGCCCATCTTTCCTGATGAAGGGTTTTGCCCGAAACGTCGATTTTACTGCTCCTCGGATGCTGCCTGAACTGCTGTGCTTTTCCAGCACCTCTAATCCAGAATCTGGTTTCCAGCATCCGCAGTCATTGTTTTTACCTAGATTTTGGAAAAATGCAGTTGTAACTGGGTTATTGTTGTGGGTGACTTCAACTTTCCCAATATTGACTGGAACCTCCTTAGTGCAGATGGTTTGGATGGAGTCATTTTTTTCAGATGTGTTCAGGAGGGTTTCCTTACTCAGTATATAGACAGGCCAATGAGAGGAGAGGCCATTTTGGATTTGATATTCGACAATGAGGCAAGACAGGTGTCAGATCTCGCAGTGGGAGAACACTTTGATGACAGTGACCACAACTGCCTCACATTTACCATAGCCATAGAGACGGAAAGGACAGTAACCAAGGGAAAACATTTAATTGGGAAAAAGGAAATTATGATGCTATCAGACAGGAGTTGGGAAGTATAGATTGGGAGCAATTGTTCCATGGAAAGGACACAACAGACATGTGGAAACTGTTTAAGGAGCAGTTGTTGCAATGGATGCACAAACTTGATCTTCTGAGTCAGGCAGGAAGGGGTAAGATTAAGGAGCCTTGGATGATGAGAACAGAGGAGCTTCTCGTCAAAGGAAGAAGGCAGCTTACGTAAGGTGGAGAAAGCAAGGATCTAGCATAGCTTTAGAGGATTACAGGCTTACTAGAAACAAGCTCAGATATGGACTGTGGAGAGCCAGGAGGGGTCACGGAAAAATACTCATGTGAGGAATAAGAGAATGATCAGGGAGAAGGTAGGGCCGATCAGGGAAAGCGTAGGGAACCTGTGGGTGGAGTCTGAGCAGATAGGGGAAGCCCTAAATGAGTTTTTTGCCTCGGTTTTCACTAAGCAAAAGGACCTTGTTGTGAATGAGAACTTTGAGGAGCTGGGAAACAGGCTTGAACAGATCAAGATTGATAAGGTTGATATGCTGGAAATTTTGACAAACATTAAGATTGCGAAGTCCCCAGGGCCAGACCAGATTTATCTTAGGCTGCTCCGGGAAGGAGGGTGCTAAGCCGCTGACGAAGATCTTTGCTTTCTCACTCTCCATGGGAGTTGTACCAGAGGATTGGAGGTAGGTGAATGTTGTTCCTCTTTTCAAGAACGGGAATAGGGAAATCCCGGGCAATTACAGACCAGTCAGTCTTACGTCTGTGGTCAGCAAAGATTTGGAAAGAATTCTGAGGGATAGGATTTATGGCTGTTTGGAAAAGCATAGGGTGATTAAAGGCAGTCAGCATGCCTTTGTGAGGCACAGGTCATGCCTCACTAATCTTACTGAGTTCTTTGAGGAGGTGACAAGCCAGGTTGATGAAGGTCAAGCAGTAGATGTGGCATATATGGTCTTCAGCAAGGCATGTGACAAGACTCCCCATGATTGGCTCATTCATAAAGTCTGAAGGTATGGGATACAGGGAGATTTGGCTGTCTGGATTTAGAATTGGTTGGCTGATAGAAGGCAGACAGTGGTTGCAGATGGAAAGTATTCTGCCTGGAGGTCAGTGGTGAGTGGTGTCCCGCAGGGCTCTGTTCTTAGGCCTCTGCTCTTTGTAGTTTTTATAAATGACTTGGATGAGAAGGTTGAGGGATGGGTTAGTAAATTTGCCGATGACACAAAGGTTGGACGTGCCGTTGATAGTATCAAGAGCTATTGCAGGCTGCAGAGCTGGACTGAGAAATGGCAGATGGAGTTCAATCTGGATAAATGCAAAGTGATGCATTTTGGAAGGTCAAACTTGAATGCTGAATATAGGATCAAAGACAGGATTCTTGGCAGTGTGTGGAGGAACAGAGGGATCTTGGTGTTCAAGTTCCCTCAAATTTGCTACCCAAGTACATAGTGTTGTTATGAAAGCACATGGTGTGTTGGCTTTCATTAATGGAGGATCGAGTTTAATGGGGATTATAGTTACTTAATGGGGTGGTTCATCAATGAGGGAAAGGGGGTGAAGTGTCTTGAGTAAGTGAGAAGGAACCGTAGAGGGCAGGAACATTCAGTAGCTTGGGTGGAGTTGGGGGTGAATGAGAACGATTGATTGAAGATGCTGCATGTGATAGTGAGAGCGGAAAATCATGAGGTTTGATGGGATTTCGATGCAATGATAGAATAAGAGTGAGTGTGAAGTAGCACTCATCCTGTGGGATGCAGAAAGTCATTAACCTTCTTGTAGCATTGCTGTGTGTTTCTCCACACTGTGAACATTGCACTGACCCAGTGACAATTTTGGACCAAACTGGCAGAGTTTTACAATAATGTGCAGATCAAATCATGAGCAACATAAAATTGCGTTTGAAAAATTGCTAGGGCTCACGGAGGTCAACTCTCCGTGAAACACCCTGAAATTGACAGTTATCTTTTGGTAAAATTCTACCCAATGTATATATTCAGTGATTTTGGATGAAAAGTCAGACTCAGCCACATGGACAAGAAACTGCCTATTGAATTATATCCTTCAAAGAATAACAAAAAAGAAAGAAAGTTTAAAGACAAAAAATGCTGGATTAAAAATGAATATTAGTTCTGTTTGATCAATTTTGTATTTGGCAATAGGGATTAGTCATACAGTCATAGAGATGTACAGCATGGAAACAGACCTTTCGGTCTAACCTGTCCATGCCGACCAGATATCCCAACCCAATCTAGTCCCACCTGCCAGTGCCCGGCCCATATCCCTCCAAACACTTCCTACTCATATACCCATCCAAATGCCTTTTAAATGTTGCAATTGTACCAGCCTCCACCATATCCTCTGGCAGCTCATTCCATATACGTACCACCCTCTGCATGAAAAAGTTGCCCCTTAGGTCATACGGTTTTAAATTAACATGCCACTGTCATACATCTGGAATTGCAGAGCCTTTGCTGACAAGAACCTAATGATAATTAAATTGCCAACATGTACTCATTGGGACCCGGTCTATATACGAATGAATATATCAGCACATGTGTATGACATCCTTCTAACTACTATTGTAAATAAGGCCATTATGTTTAAATGATTTTAGAGCAAGGGCTGCTATCTTTGTTGAAATAGTGGACAAAAGAACATTTAATACATTAAGGATGAATTTCTGTGCCAATGATTTTTGTTAAAAAAAAAATGTGAAAAGCAAAAGGGAACTATTTTAAGCATAGAAAATAAAATACACTGTCTCTTCAAATAATGAAAAGGAACCACAAATAATAAAAACTGAATGCAGCGCTATGATAGTCACATTTAACTGCAAAAATTAACAGTAACTAGAGGGCATAGGCTTAAGGTGAGAAGGGAAGGATTTAAAAGGGACCTGAGAGACAACTTTCAGAGGATGTGTTGGAGGCTGGTACAATTACAACATTTAAAAGGCATCTGGATGAGTTTATGATCAAACAGGATATGGACCAAGTGCTGGCAAATGGGACTAGATTAGTTTAGGATATCTGGTCGGCATGGATGTGTTGCCCCGAAGGGTCTTTTTCTGTGCTGTACATTTCAATGTCTTCAATTCACCAGCACGTTCCCATACGAGGCCCTCTGCTATTCGCCAGAAAGGCTCAACACAAACAGGAGGAGCAACACCTCATCTTACAACCTTCAGGACTCATTGAACTTAACAACTTAAGAACATGTACATTCTCTTTGTTTGTTTCCCTGCTCAACGTAGGTCCTGTCCCATATCGTATACTACAAGCACAGCCAATCCATTTTTAACCATTTACACTTCTCACTAGCACCACCACCTAGAAATTCTCTTTCTCATGGCTTAACATCGGCAATCTATTTGTTAGTTTATCACTTTATTCTCTCTGTCTTCCTCTGGGCACTGTTTCCTTGCACTCTATTCTCCCATCCCTACCATTGGCTTACTGCACTTCAGTTCTGATAAAGGATCATCCACCTCAAACTGTTAACTCACCCATATCTACTTTTCTCTCTATAGATGCAGCAGACATTCTGAATTTCTCCAGGGCTTTCTGTTTTTGTTCAAGTTTCTCTAAACTTACCCTCAGGAGCAAATTTCAACATGAAAGTAGTTCTTCTGTGGAACTCTATTTGATACATTGCACTGAATTTTCACATTCAGGACTGTCATTTTAGCTTGGAATGGCACTGACGTAGTCAGTGGCTACAGACAACATCAGACTAATAAAAAAAGTTTCCTGCTGAGTAAAGATAAACTCAAGAGAACTGCCATATTGTGACAGTAACTAGAAATCTCACACTAAAGGAATACAGAAATGAAAAATAAGTATATGCAAACTGTTGAAATAGAAGGTGTTCTTTGGAGAGTGGTGTTGAGATGCCTCATGAGGATAGAAAGAAGTTAGCCCAATTCTATATCTTATACATGTGTGTACAGGTCATTCTGCTATTACATGCATTTGAGTAACATGAATTTGCTGTAACGTGATTGTCAAATTGAGGACACTGTTTCTAAAGCTCAAACTTTTAAAATGTGTGTTGGCTGTAATGTGATTACATCACCAACACTGTACGTGCTGTTTCTAAAGTGGGATTTTTCTATAATGCAGGGTTGCACAAGAACACAACTATCAAGTTATCGAAGAACTATTTGCAATTAGATAGCAATTAGAATGTTGAATGTTTGCCAAGAGTGATAAAAACATTTCTCGCCCAGTACCTTCAAATGCATAACATTCACCAAGATTAGGGACAAAGTGACTAGATGTTTCTAATGGGAGAAGGGAAGGTCTGTGGGATTTGAGTACAGTTCAAAGTTTGTGAGAAGATTTGTAGCTCGGGTGCTCATTGTTGTGGTTCTGTTCGCCCAGCTGGGAATTTGTGTTGCAGACATTTCGTCCCCTGTCTAGGTGACATCCTCAGTGCTTGGGCGCCTCCCATGAAGCGCTTCTGTGATCTTTCCTCCGCCATTTGTAGTGGTTTGAATCTGCCGCTTCCGGTTGTCAGTTCCAGCTTCCGTTGCAGTGGTCGGTATATTGGGTCCAGGTCGATGTGCTTATTGATTGAATTTGTGGATGAGTGCCATGCCTCTAGGAATTCCCTGGCTATTCTCAGTTTGCCTTGTCCTATAATAGTAGTGTTGTCCCAGTCAAATTCATGTTGCTTGTCATCTGCGTGTGTGGCTACTAAGGATAGCTGGTCGTGTCGTTTTGTGGCTAGTTGGTGTTCATGGATGCGGATCGTTAGCTGTCTTCCTGTTTGTCCTATGTAGTGTTTTGTGCAGTCCTTGCATGGGATCTTGTACACTACATTAGTTTTGCTCATGCTGGGTATCGGGTCCTTCCTTCCGGTGAGTTGTTGTCTGAAAGTGGCTGTTGGTTTGTGTGCTGTTATAAGTCCTAGGTGGTCGCAGTAGTCTGGCTGTCAGTTCGGAAATGCTCTTGATGTATGGTAGTGTGGCTAGTCCTTTGGGTTGCGGCATGTCCTCATTCCATTGTCTTTCCCTTTGGCATCTGTTGATGAAATTGCATGGGTATCCGTTTTTGGCGAATACATTGTATAGGTGTTCTTCTTCCTCTTTTTGCAGTTCTGGTGTACTGCAGTGTGTTGTGGCTCTTTTGAATAGTGTCTTGATACAACTTCTTTTGTGTGTGTTGGGGCGGTTGCTTTCGTAGTTCAGGACTTCGTCTGTGTGTGTGGCTTTTCTGTATACCTTTGTGGTGAATTCTCCGTTAGGTGTTTTCTGTACCATCACGTCTAGGAATGGGAGTTGATTGTCCTTTTCTTCCTCTCTAGTGAATCGGATTCCTGTGAGTGTGGCATTGATGATCCGGTGTGTGTTCTCTATTTCTGTGTTTTTAATGATTACAAAGGTGTCATCCACATATCTGACCCAGAGTTTGGGTTGAATTTGCATTAAGACTGTTTGTTCTAATCTTTGCATTACCGCTTCTGCTACAAGTCCAGAGATGGGTGAGCCCGTGGGTGTGCCGTTGATTTGTTCATATATTTGGTTGTTGAATGTGAAGTGTGTTGAGAGGCACAGGTCCAGTAGTTTGAGTATGCCGTCTTTGTTGATAGGTTCAACATCCTGTTGTCTGTTCTGTACGTCCAGCAGGTTGGCTATTGTTTCTCTGCTAGGGTTTTGTCGATAGAGGTGAACAGTGCCGTTACATCGAATGAGACCATGGTTCCTTGTCTATGTGTATATTTCTGATGATGTCCAAGAATTCCTGTGTTGATTGTACAGTGTCTGGATCCGCTGATCAGATGTTTCAGTTTCTGCTGTAGTTCTTTAGCCAGTTTGTGTGATGGTGTCCCTGACAGTGATACTATGGGTCTGAGTGGGATGTCTGGTTTGTGCACTTTAGGTAGTCCATAGAACCTGGGGGTGTTGTTGCTTTCAGGTTTCATTCTTTGTAGGTCCGACCTGGTTATCTGTCCGTTTTTTTGGAGGTTCCTCAGTGTTGTTTATCCTATTGGTGAGCTGTGGGGTGAGGTCAAACTCCCTCTTTTGGTAGGTGTTGGTATCTGCAAGTAGTTGTTGCGCTTTTTGGATGTAGTCTGCTTTGTCCAGGATGACCGTCATTCTGCCTTTGTCTGCTGATAGTATGATTATGTTCTTATCGTTTCTTAGTGATTTTAGTGCTTCCCTCTCCTTGGTGTTGAGGTTACGTGTTTGTCTTTTCCTTGTTATCAGAAGTACGATACTTTGTCTCACTGTTTGTTGTGTCTCTTCTGTCAGTCCATTGTTCCTGAGTGTTCCTGTGCATTCTAGTGCTGCTAGGAAGTCTGCTGTTTTGGCGTCCCTGTGGTTGTAGTTGAGTCCCTTGGCCAGTATTGTTCTTTCCATGTCTTGTGAGCTGTCTGTGGGAGAGGTTTCTAACCCAGGTGTGTGTTGTGGTGTCCTCTCTGTTGTGTGTTAGTTTGGCCATTTTTCCTTTTAGTGCCGTTTTTTTGCGGTGTGTGGTCCTGTTCTATCCTATGGTTCGGGTCCATTCCTGATTGGTGGTTTTTGAAATTAACGATTTTTGGCGCGCAATTTCTTGTCTGTATTTGTGAAGTCTGTTGTGAGCGTCTGTAATCATTACCTGGATCATTCTGAATCCGTTCTGTCTGGCTGTGTCCCTGGCTTCTTTCGGCATTCATGCAGGAACCGGAGTTGTTCGTATGTGGCGCTTAGGTGGTTGGCACAGGATTCCCATTTCCTGGCTTGTCTTAGCGTCTCTCACCCGTAGGTGTTCAAAGTTTGTGAGAAGATTTGTAGCTCGGGTGCTTGTTGTTGTGGTTCTGTTCGCTGAGCTGGGAATTTGTGTTGCAGACATTTCATCCCCTGTCTAGGTGACATCCTCAGTGCTTGGGAGCCTCCTGTGAAGCGCTTCTGTGATCTTCCCTCCGCCATTTGTAGTGGTTTAAATCTGCTGCTTCCGGTTGTGAGTACAGTGTTTGAATTTTTCTTTCCCTTGATAAAGAAGATTCATGTGCATGAAGCTAAGAAGTTTAGTGTAATTAAGTTGAACAATATATGTGGTGATATCTAGAATTCAAGGATGGCGGGTTGGCAAATTGAGGATGGGAAAATACAAGACACTGTCCAGAACAATCATGCTTTTCAAATAGGAGAGCAGCTATGTACTGTTATACAATTCTCAAACTACCTTGAAAGATATCAGTATCACAACTGATAATTTGGTTTTAGTTAAGAAAACAAATTAAGAATGCATAAGTTTGTAATTAAGCTACATGAAAGTAGGAATGTTCAGGAGAGTGTATGAGAAGAGCAAGTAAAAAGACAAACCAATAAAACAAATACCATGGTGTAAATAATAAGGGTGGCATGGTGGCTCAGTGGTTAGCACTGCTGCCTCACAGTTCCAGGGACCCAGGTTTGATTCCAGACTCGGGCAACTGTCTGTATGGAGTTTGCACATTCTCCCAGTGTCTGCGTGGGTTTCCTCTGGCCGCTCCTGTTTCTTCCCACAATCCAAAAATGTGCAGGTTAGGTGAATTGGCCATGCTAAATTGCCAATACTGTTCAGGGATGTGTAAGTTAGGTGCAATAGTTAGGGGTAAATGTAGAGGGATAGGGTATTGGAATGGGTCTGGGTGGGTTATTCTTTGGAGCATCGGTATGGACTTGTTGGGCCAAATGGCCTGTTTCCGCACTGTAGGGATTCTATGATTTTATGATGCTTTAAAATAAACCATTTTCATTAAAAGCTGAAATTGAAATCTTTGTATCCACACAAGATGTTACTATTATTTCTAAGCCATTTTCAGAATGGTTTTCCTCACAGAACAGTTAATTCAAGTACTACACTGATAAGATAAACTGTCACTCCAGTAAGAAACTAAACAATAGTACTTAAAGACAGCTAAACATTCACAATACACAAATGACAGGTATTAACCAAAGTACAAGAACAAGTCCAATCACCTACCCTTAACATTTAGTGCATTGCCAAAAGCTGAATCCCCAGCACATCAGCAACGATCCAAAGCATAGCTGGACTAGACAAAATAACATGGGTACAAACCCAAGTCAGAGTCTGGGTATTCTGGAGTGAGTTGTTCACCTCTGGCATCCCTATTTTTCCATCTACAAGGCATCAGGCCAGGGATGTGATGGAATATTTGCCACTTGAGTGACTACAGTTTCAAAAACACTAAACTAGCTCAATTATATCATGAACAAACCGATTAATTATTTGCATCCCATTCACTATATCTGCAATGTGGGTGCAAAGTACCAAATCTCCTGCAATGGTACACTTTCCAAATAAGAAACCTTTATCATCTAGAAAGAGAAGAGTAGCAGATGCATGGGAACATCATTACCTCCTAAAACCTATTCAATTCACACAACACCCAGATTTCTTTCATCATCACTGATCAAAATCTGGAAATCGCTATCTGGCAGCATTGTGTTCTATCCGCATTGAACTCAATGGTTCAAGATGGTGGCTCACCATCACTTTCTTGAGGACAATTAAGGATGGGCAATGAAGACTCATGTTGCCAGCAATACCCTAATCTTGAAAATGAATAAATTTACAAAAAAAATCTAATAATTCCACTAAACTAAATCTCTCATAAGAAAACACCACAAATATACAAGATTAATTTCTCTATTTCTTAATTAAAGTACACTTATACTTTGTTGCACTACCTTAAATGCTGCTACTTTATCTTGGTCAAGATCAGCAATACAACCTTCAGCCACTTGATTATCATGGGCAATTACTTCTGACCTAAATGAGGGGATAGAGAAAACAGACAACAAGATAAATCAGTATGAATGTAATCACTCTATTGGGCTCCCATCAATTCTGTAATCTTTGCATTATTTCTTTTCTCTTCTCAGTCTTTAAACTATATGGCCAAACTTTTGTCATTTCCACTAATCTCTCTTTCTTTGTGTCAATGCTCATTGAGAGTAAGATTAAGTCATTATAAATACAATTGGTTACTGTTTAGCTAGATTTATTCAACAGTAGCGGCACGCATTAATATTCAAAAGTTGAAGATACAAGCCAATGTACATGCAAAGTTAACTGTAACTATTTACATTATAGCTTCTAAACAGTGGAAGATAGCATTCAAACATTCCAAATAAAAAAAAAACTTAAGATGCATCAACAGAATTAATTTCAAACAAAAACCTGTGCACAGAACATTTGAGAGATTAGAACATAATGAGTATACAGAGTTTCCTTTCACAGGATAAAAACATCGTTAACGAATATAATTTTTCCAGCTGCAATGAGGGAATTTGAACTCAGATCTTAGCATAACTAGTCTAGAATTCTGGATCACTAATCTGCACAAGTGACACAAGGACCTGTGCTTGGGCCTCAATTCTTTCTAATTTATATAAATGACATGGATAAAGGGACAGGAGAGTTGTGCCATTATTTTATATTGCTGCTCTACCAAAATGTACCCTTCATGATTCCCTCCCTTAAGCTTCTTTTACCAATTCCATCAATCTCTGTTTGTCTGCTTTAAGTCTATCACTATCCTCCTCACAGTTCACAATACTTCCAAATTTTTTGACATCTGTAAAGGTTGAATCTGTGTCCTTCATGTCAAAATCTAGGTCATTAACACATATCAGAAATGAGATAATCTTGGACCAATCCACCAGCAACACCATTGCACACATTCCTCCAGACTGAAAAACAAACATTCACCAAGGTTCTACTCCCTACTGGTTAATAACATCCTATCAAGAGGCTCGTTCGATATGCTTCAACTTTGCAGGCAAGACTAATTATTTTATTACACATGTTGTGGAAGTCCACGTAAACCCACAACTCAACAGCAGCTTCCAAATGCAGTTCTGGTCTCCAAATTTGAGAAAAGACATTCTGGCTAATGAGGGAGTGGAGCGTAGATTCACGAGGTCAATTCCTGGAATGGCAGGATTACCTTACACTGAAAGACTGAAGCGACTGGGCTTGTATACCCTTGAGTTTCGAAGACGGAGAGGGGATCTGATTGAGACGTATAAGATTATGAAAGGATTGGACACTCTGGCAGTAGGAAACATATTTCCACTGATGGGTGAGTGCCGAACCAGAGGACACAGCTTAAAAATACGGGGTAGACCATTTAGGACAGAGTTCAGGAGAAACTTCTTCACCCAGAGAGTAGTGGCTGTGTGGAATGCTCTGCCCCAGAGGGCAATGGAGGCCCACTCTCTGGATTCATTTAAGAAAGAGTTGGATAGAGCTCTCAAAGATAGTGGAATCAAGGGTTATGGAGATAAGGCAGGAACAGGATACTGATTAGGAATGATCAGCCATGATTATATTGAATGGCGGTGCAGGCTCGAAGGGCTGAATGGCCTACTCCTGCACCTATTGTCTATAAATGCATTAACTCTACCACCTGAAAGAACAAGGGCAGCAAATGCACAGGAACACACCATTACAAGTTTTCCTCCAAGTCATACACTGGCCTGAACTTGAAATTATTTCATCACTTCTTCACTGCTGCTGAGCCAAATCCTGAAACACATCAACCACGTTATCCTCATCGATGATCTCTTACCAAAAAAGCCCAAATGAGTTAAACAGTTAGCCTTTAACAAATCTTGTTATTTTCCTAATTAAACCACACTTCATAGAGTCATAGAGATGTACAGCATGGAAACAGACCCTTCGGTCCAACCCGTCCATGCCGACCAGATATCCCAATCCAATCTAGTCCCACCTGCCAGCACCCAGCCTATATCCCTCCAAACCCTTCCCATTAATATACCAATCCAAATGCCTCTTAAATGTTGCAATTCTACCAGCCTCCACCACTTCCTCTGGGAGCTCATTCCATACACGCACCACCCTCTATGTGAAAAAGTTGCCCCTTAGGTCTCTTTTATATCTTTCCACTCCCACCCTAAACCTATGCCCTCTAGTTCTGGACTCCCCGACCCTTGGGAAAAGACTCTGTCTATCTACCCTTGCCATGCCCCTCAATTTTGTAAACCTCTCTAAGGTCACCCCTCAGCCTCTGACGCTCCAGGGAAAACAGCCCCAGCCTATTCAGCCTCTCCCTATAGCTCAAATCCTCCAACCCTGGCAACATCCTTGTAAATCTTTTCTGAATCCTTTCAAGTTTCACAACATCTTTCCAATAGGAAGGAGACCAGAAATGCACGCAATATTCCAACAGTGGCCTAACCAAAGTCCTGTATAGCCATAACATGACCGCCCAACTCCTGTACTCAATACTCTGACCGATTTCCAATATATGACTTGGAAAGTGTGGACGCTAGGAAATTGTTTCCGTTAAGCGAGGAGACTAGGACCCGTGGACACAGCCTTAGAATTGGAGGGGGTAAATTCAGAACAGAAATGTGGAGACATTTTTTCAGCCAGAGAGTGGTGGGCCTGTGGAATTCATTGCCACAGAGTGCAGTGGAGGTCGGGACACTAAATGTCTTCAAGGCAGTGATTGATAAATTCTTGATGTCACAAGGAATTAAGGGCTACAGGGAGAATGCGGGTAAGTGGAGTTAAAATGCCTATCAGCCATGATTGAATGGCGTAGTGGACCCGATGGGCCGAATGGCCTTACTTCCACTCCTATGTCTTATGGTCTTATTTTGTTCTGGATTATCATCTTTAAAAGCTTTTGCACCACTCAAGTTGAAATGATTGACCTGCAGTTGTTGGGTTTATCCTTGTACCTGGTTTTGAATAGAGGCAAATATTTGCAATTCTCTAGTTCTCTGGCACCACTGCCAGTATGTAAGAAGGAATTTGCTCTGATTGCCAATTACCATAATTTTCATCTTTCAGCATTCTAGATGCATCTCATTCAATCCTGGTAATTTATTAACTCCAAATACAGAAATACTTTCTAATACTCTTCATAGTCAAGTTTTAGTTTATCTAGCATTTCAAATGCCTCTTCTTTCACTATGATCGTAACAATATCTTCTACCTTTGTAGATACAAAATATTTACTCAATACCTCAGCTCTTCTCCAGGATCCCCAAATGCTCCACATCCTCCTCTTACTACTATTTTACCTATGAAATTTTGGATTCCATTTCATGTTAGCTACATTTCTTCATAAACTCTCTTTGCCTTTCATGTTTCCTTTTATACTTATAATCCAACAATGAGGTGATTAGATCCATGGTTAAAACAAAAATCATGTTTTATTTTAACGTCTTCCAAGCATCGCAGACTAACCAAGAATTTATTGCCCACCATAAACATATTTTTTAAAAAATTATTCAGAGGATGTGGTCAACATTTGTTATGAATTTCTCACGGCTTTCAAATTGGTTGGCCATTTCACAGGCCAGTTAAGAATCAACAACATTACTGCAGATTTGGAGTCAAATGTAGACAAGACTGGTAAGGATAAGACCTTAAAACATATGAGTTGAAGAAGGCCATTCAGCCCATTAAGTTGGTTCCAAATTTCAAGGAGATCATGGCTAAACTAATAACACTCAACTTTCCTTCTCGTGCCTTTTCACTATAACTCAATTCCACTACTGATTAAAAATATGCCTATCTCAGTACTTAATATACTTCATGACCATACCCTTAACAACCTTCTATGGTAAAGAATTCCACAGATTCAAAGTTTCAGAAGAAATTCCTCCTCATAGCTGCCTTAAATATGCAGCCCCTTGTTCTGAGATTATGCCCTCTGGTCCTAGGCTATCCCACAAAGGGAAACCACCTTTTCAAATCTGTCTACAATGTCAGTATAATCTTTCTTAAAAAGGACTCCAAAACTGCTCATAATAACCTAACTATGGTCTGACTAGTTCCTTCTATAGTTTTATCAAGACTTCCCTATTTTTATACTCCATTCGTTTTGAAATAAAATCTAACACTCCATTTGCATTCCCTATTACTTATTGAACTCAGATATTAGACTTATGTGATGCATGGACGAAGACTTCCAAATCCCTGTGTACCATATTTTCTGCATCCATCTTTGTCCATCCAAATAACATTCAGCTCCTTTACTCTTCCTGTCAAAGTGCCTAACCTTACATTTCCCCACATTTATCTGACATCTTACTGTCCACTCACTTAACATGTCTGTAATCCCTTTGCAGAATGTGTGTCAACCTCATCATTTGCCTTCCCCCTATTTTTTGTCAGCTGCAAACATAGCTATAGTACATTCACCTTTCTTATCTAAGTCATTAATATTGTAAATAATTGCGGCCCAACCACTGATTCATGTGGTACACAGGTTGTCATCATGAAAATGCCCCTTTAAGCCAACTCTATCAGTTTGTTAATCGCCTATCCATGCTAATATACTACTTCCAACAGCATGGGCTCTTATCCTATTAAGTACATCTCTCTCTAAAGGGTAGTAGAGAACCAGGTTGATTCTTACATTAATTGATAATATTTAGATTAGATTAGATTCCCTATTTTGATCATCATTACTCAAACTAGATTTATATTCCAGATTGATTAACTGAATTTAAATTCCATCAGCTAATGTAGTTGGATTTGAACTAGTGTCCACAAATCATGAACTGGGAACTCTGGATTACTTGCCCATCTCCCTCTTCAGAAGGTTGTGGTAACTGCCTTCTTGAAACATGGAGGTACAAATACACCTATGTGCTATTAGAAAGGAAGTTCCAGGATTTTGATTCAGTGACAGTGAAAAAATATGATGTTCCTGTGCATCTGTTGCCCTTCAGTAACTTGCTCAACCATCATCCTTTGTTCTAAGAATGACTCCAATGAGAAAGCTTTCCTTCTGATTTCCATTGACTCTAGTTTAATCAGGCAATTTATAGGCAATTTTCCTTCTGAATGGTGAAGGGGAAGTGATGTCTATAACTAACAAATGACTGAGTCAAGTAAGTGTCTGAAGCAGGCTAGGGATGTGGAATATGCTGTATTTGTAAAGTGGAGATCAACTGATTGTATTAACTTCTAAGGTCTGGCGTGAAGTTTGGTTCCAGTAATCATTAATTCTTAAACTCTGGCAATCTTGATTCTAAGCCTGGAACATGATTAATGTGGTGTAACTATACTATGTAAAGGAACTGAACAGACAAAAACCTGGAAGATTGTTTTCTCGCTAAGATGAAATATTAAATTCATAAGACTGAGGTTGTTGTTAAATTTGTAATAAATACACCATATGGGTAGTCGCACAGAAATTGAGAAATTGTCTAGTTAATCACGAGGGCTGGAGAACAAAGAACTAGCTGTTCAAGATGTTTTAAAAGTTGCTGATGTTGCCAAGAGGCTTCTGGCCAATCACTGAGCCTCAAGAGGGTAGGTTTGGCTTATCAGACAACTCACCAATTGCTAAGTGGAGAGAAGGCAGGTTCAGCATACCCAAAGTCAATTATGTCAGAAGCAAGTACTAAGTGGGGTATAGAGGTCGCAACTTGCCATAGCTAGTTCAGGATCAAGTAGGCTGATCATTTATTTGGAGACTGGAAGGAGAGAACTGATCATTTAGAGATTTTACAGAACTGAGAGAGACCCTTCAACTCATCACATCTATGCCAATCATCATTCATTTATTCTAAACCTCCGTTTCAGAACTTTCCCCATAGTCTTTAATGCTATGGAGTTCCAACAGCTCACCTAAATGATTCTCAAAAACCTTCAGGGTTCTCACCTTTATCATCTTTTCAGGCAGTGAATTCCAGACACCCACAACCCTGTGGGTGAAACGTTTTTTCTCAAATCCTCTCTAAACCTCTTGCTTCTTACCATAAACGATACTCCCTGGTTTCAGATCCTTCTAAGAGAAAATATTTCTGCCTATTTACCTATTTATGTACATCTCGATCAGCTCTCCCCTTAGCCTTCTCTCACCGAAGGAAAATAACCCTAGCCTATCTACTCTCCCTTCATAGCTGAATCACTACAGCCTAGGCAACATCCCTCTCTGGTACACACACATTTTTCCTATAGTGTGGCAACCAGAACTGTACACAGGTGTCCAGCGCAGCCCAACTGACATTACAGAAAGCTCCATCATAACCTACTTGCTCTGTATTCAATGCCTTGACTGACAAAGGCAAGTATTTGATATGTCTTCTTAACCACCATATTTACTTGTCCTGCTGCCTTCAAGGCTGTATGAACATGCACACCAGAGTCCCACTGATCCTCTCTACTTCCTAGGGTCCTTTCATTCAATGTGTGCTCCCTTACCTTGTTGGCCCTCCTGAAAAGCATAACCTCAGGCTTTTCATTATTAAATTTGTGGGCGGCACGGTGGCACAGTGGTTAGCACTGCTGCCTCACAGCGCCAGAGACCTGGGTTCAATTCCCGCCTCAGGCGACTGACTGTGTGGAGTTTGCACGTTCTCCCCGTGTCTGCGTGGGTTTCCTCCGGGTGCTCCAGTTTCCTCCCACAGTCTAAAAGATGTGCAGGTCAGGTGAATTGGCCATGCTAAATTGCCCGTAGTGTTAGGTAAGGGGTAAATGTAGGGGTACGGGTGGGTTGCGCTTCGGCGGGGCGGTGTGGACTTGTTGGGCCGAAGGGCCTGTTTCCACACTGTAAGTAATCTAATCTAATCTAATCTAAATTCCATTTGCCACTGATCAGCTCATTTATGTCATCTTATAGCCTAGGGATTTCTTCCTCACGGCTTACCAGCATCACCAACATTTTTGTCATCTGCAAACTTACTAATCGTACCTTCTACATTCATATCTAGATTGTTAACACATCAACAAACAGCAAAGGAGGCAGAACCAAAATTGGTGGCCCACCTCTCAATGCAGACTTCCTGTCACAAAACACCCTTTGACCATCATCCTTGGCTTGAAGCCACTAAGCCAGTTCTAGATCCAATTTGCCAAATTGTCCTGAATTCCATCAGCTCATAGCTTCTTAACCAGACTAGCATGCAATATCTTATCAAAAGCCCCATCGAAGTTTATGTAGACTATCTACACTACCCTCATCTATGTCAAAGGGTCTGTTCCTGTGCTGTAAATGTTCTACGTACACACCTAGCCATCAACTCGAAAAGTTGTTAAATTTCTTAGACATTAACTCTCTCTTACAAAGCCCAGTGATCACTCTTGATTAATTTTAGTCTCTCCAAGTGGAGATTAATTAGTGAAGGCAGTGTTTGGTATGCTTATCTTTACTGGTCAGTTAACTGAGTATCAGAGTTGGGAGGTCATGCTGTAGCTGTACAGAACATTCACTAGGCCATTTTTGTAATACCGCGTTTAATTCTGGTCTCCTTGCTACAGGGAAGGGTGTTGTGAAACTTGAAAGGGTTCAGAAAAGATTTACAAAGCTGTTGCCAGGGTTGGAGGGCTTGAGCTAAAGGGAGAATCTGAATAGGTTGGGATTATTTTCCCTACAGCGTCAGAGGCTGAGGGGTGACCTTATCAAAATTTATAAAATCATCAGGGGCATAGATAGGATGAATAGCCAAGATTTTTTCTCCAGGGTGAGACTAGAGACCATGGGGGTTTAGGGTGAGCAGGAAAAAAATTAAAATGGACCAAAGGGGCAATGTTTTCACTCAGAAGGTGGTGCATGTATGGAATGAGCTGCCAGAGGAAGTTGTAGAGGCTGGTACAATTACAACATTTAAAAGGCATCTGAAAGACATATAAATAGGAAGGGTTTAAAGAGTGAAATGAGCCAAATGCTGGCAAATGGGACGAGATTAATTTAGGATATCTATTCTGCATGGATGGGTTGGACTGAAGGATCTATTTCCATGCTGTACAGCTTGTTGACTCTAAGTTCCAAAGTCTGTCAACTCTCAGAAGAAATTGTCAGCTCAAGCCTCAGTGAAGAAGTTCCTCCTCATTTCACTTTTAAATTGTCACCCTTTATTCTGTGACTATCGCCTCTGGTCCTACATTCAACCACGAGGGGAAAAATCTTCTCAAGCCCCTTAAGAATTCTACATTTCAACAATATCACCTCTCACTCTTCTAAATTCCAGTGAGTAGAGTCCAACTTACTTAGCCTTTGCTCATAAGAAAGTTCCTCCAAACCAGGGATCATCCAAGTGAACCCTCTGAACTCTCTCCAATGAAATAAATGATGTTCTTAAATAAGGGAACCTAAATTGCTTATAGCACTCTAGATGTGGTCTCATCAGCACCTCGTACAGTTGCACTAAGACTTGCCTACTCTTATATGTTAACGCCCTTGAAACAATAGCCAACATCCCATTAGCCTTCCCAATTACCTGCTGTACTTGTGTGCAAGCTTTCTGTGTTTTACTGATTTGTTCTAATTTTGGCACACGCCCCATATGTTTATAAAGCTGAACAGGTGTTCACAAGCTGAACAGGGTCGGAGTTGCTGAGTCACACCTGGTTCCTAAGTCCATTTGGTTTTATTTTTTGCTTTCCTTTCCTTTGGCTTTGTTACAGTTGACCAAGTCAGAGGTCAGTCAGATAGCATCAGATAGTATTTCAGAGCCAGCCCCACTCTTGAGAGTCTGGACCCTCACAACGTCCAGCCTTCTTTTTTCACATGTGAAATGTGAGTATCACTGGCAGGTTGACATCTATTGCCCATTCCTAGTTGACCTTGAGGAGGTGGTAATGAATTGTCTTCTTGAACCGCTGCACACCATGACCCACAGTGCCCTTGGGGGGGGGGGAAATTCCAGGATTTTGACCTAACCAAAGTGAACGAATAGTGATATACTTCCAAGTCAGAATGGTGAGTGGCTCGGAGGGGAACTTGCGGGTAGTGGTGTTTCCATGTATCTGCAGTCCATGTGCTTCTAGGTGAACTAGAAGTGGGTTTGGAAGGTACTGTCTAAGACTCTTTGGTGAATTCTTGCAGTGTATCTTGTAGATGATTCACACTGCTGCAACTGAATGTCAGTGGAGGAGGCTGTGGGTGCTTGTGGATACACTGCCAATCAAGCTGGCTGCTTTGTCTTGGAATGGTGCCTAGCTTCTTGGCTGCCCTTGGAGCTGCAGCCATCCAGGCAAATAGAAAGTATTCCATCACACTCTGGCTTCTCCTTTGTAGATGGTGAGCAGGCTTTGGGGAGTAAGGAGGTGGGTTATTTGCTGCAGTATTCCTAGCCTCTGACCTGATCTAATAGCCATTGTATTTATATGGCAAGTCCAGTTGAGTTTCTGGTCAATGGCAACCCACAATATTGATAATGGGAATTCCGTGATGGTAACATCACTGAATAACAAGGGGCAGTGGTTAGATTGTCTCTTATTAGAGATGATCCCTACCTGGCATTTGTGTGGCACAAGAATTATTTGCCCTTGTCAGCCCAAGCCTGGATATTGTCCAGATCTTACTGCAGGGAGAAAGTGAGGACTGCAGATGTTGGAGATCAGAGCTTAAAAATGTGTTGCTGGAAAAGCGCAGCAGGTCAGGCAGCATTAAAGGAACAGGAGAATCGATGTTTTGGGCATAAGCCTTCCTGAAGAAGGGCTTATGCCCGAAACGTCGATTCTTCTGTTCCTTTGATGCTGCCTGACCTGCTGCGCTTTTCCAGATCTTACTGCACTTGAACATGTTCTGCTTCAGTATCAGAAGAGTTATGTATGCTGCTGATCATTGTGCAATCATCACTTTTGATCCTATGATGGAGGAATATTCATTGATCAAGCAGCTGGAAATAGCTGGAGGTAGGACACAGCTCTGAGGAACTCCTGCAGAGATGCCCTGGAACTGAGCTGACTAACCCCTAATGACCACAACTATCTTCTTATATGCCAGATATGACTCTAACCAGCACAAACTCTCTCCCGATTCCCAATGATTTCAGCTTTGCTAGGGCTCCTTGATGCTACACTTGTTTGAATGTGGCTTTGAAATCAAATGCTGTCACTCTCATCTCACCTCACCTCTGAAATTCAGCACTTTTGACCATGTTTGAACCAAGACTGTAAGGAAGTCAGAAGCTGAGTGGCTGTGGAAGAACCCAAACTGGGGGTCAGTGAGCAGGAGTAGATAGGGACAGTATATTTCCTTCCATAAAGGACATCAGTGAATTAGACATCAGTGACGTTGCCACAATGCTAAAAACATTGATTTGTATTGATCCTTGAACATACTCCCCTAAATGTTTTAAGGTATAATATTCTATTTCAAACGGTGAATAAAATTGGTTCATACCTGCACTGAGAAAGTAAACTAGTTAAATTCTGTAGTTTTTCCTGCAGAGAGAAAATCTCTGCAATGTACTTCTTCTCCATTTCTTTGCATTGTTGTTCATGAGAAGTCCTCAGATCATTTAGTTCGTCTACATGCTGGTTCTCCAACTCAGCTTTCTGTTGGCAAAATTCCAGCTTTATCTTTTCAATCTCTTCAAGCCGAGCTGACCGGACCCGCAACTGCTCCTTAAGATCTAAACAATACAGGCAGATAAGAGAAGTGGATTATTGCAGTCCTTCAATTAACGATGCAAGCTTGAAATTTACTTTCCCTCACACCAGTACACTTTACTATTTTACATTTACAAATTACAGTTTTGACTCCAAGTACATTCATTTGCTAAATAAAGTTACATAGCATACCATTAAGGTCTTGAGAACTAGCACGTGAACTTTCTATCTGCATTCGTAAACTAGCATTTTCTTCTTGGCTTTGCAATTGCAAATTTACGTAAGCAGACTGGAGGTCTTCAATCTGCAATTATAAAAAAAATGAAACAAGGTTTTGCATTTATAGCACATACACTGACACCATAACTTTAAAATTGTTAATTTCAATTTCTAGATGATTACATTCTCTCAAAATCTTTTCATATTTAATACATAGCATTATAATTTAGATAGCAACTTTGACAACTTCAACTAGATAAAAACAATGACTGCAGATGCTGGAAACCAGATTCTGGATTAGTGATGCCGGAAGAACACAGCAGTTCAGGCAGCATCCGAGGAGCAGTAAAATCGATGTTTCGGGCAAAAGCCCTTCATCAGGAATACAGGCAGAGAGCCTGAAGGGTGGAGAGATAAGTGAGAGGAGGGTGGGGGTGGGGAGAAAGTAGTATAGAGTACAATAGGTGAGTGAGGAAGAGGATGAAGGTGATAGGTTGGGGGGGGGGTGGGGGAGGGTGGAGTGGATATGTGGAAAAGAAGATAGGCAGGTAGGGCAAGTCATGGGGACAGTGCTGAGCTGGAAATTTGGAACTGGGGTGAGGTGGGGGAAGGGGAAATGAGGAAACTGTTGAAGTCCACATTGATGCCCGGGGGTTGAACTGTTCCGAGGCGGAAGATGAGGCGTTCTTCCTCCAGGCGTCTGGTGGTGAGGGAGCGGCGGTGAAGGACCTCCATGTCCTCGGCAGAGTGGGAGGGGAAGTTGAAATGTTGGGCCACAGGGCGGTGCGGTTGATTGGTGCAGGTGTCCCAGAGATGTTCCCTAAAGCGCTCTGATAGGAGGCTTCCAGTCTCCCCAGTCTAGAGGAGACCGCATAGGGAGCAACGGATACAATAAATGATATTGGTGGATGTGCAGGTAAAACTTTGATGGATGTGGAAGGCTCCTTTAGGACCTTGGAGGGAGGTGAGGGAGGAAGTGTGGGCGCAGGTTTTGCAATTCCTGCGATGGCAGGGGAAGGTGCTAGGATGGGAGGGTGGGTTGTAGGGGGGCATGGACCTGACCAGGTAGTCACGGAGGGAACGGTCTTTGCGGAGGGCAGAAAGGGGTGGGGAGGGAAATATATCCCTGGTGGTGAGGTCTGTTTGGAGGTGGCGGAAATGTCGGCGGATGATTTGGTTTATGCAAAGGTTGGTAGGGTGGAAGGTGAGCACCAGGGGCGTTCTGTCCTTGTTACGCTTGGACCACAGAACACACCAGATGGCTTCCTTCTTTAGAGACCGCAATTTCCCTTCCCACGTGGTTAAAGATGCCCTCCAAAGCATCTCGTCCACATCCCGCACCTCCGTCCTCAGACCTCATCCCTCCAACTGTAACTCCACTATCAGTGCACAGTGACATCAGTGTGCATCATTCACAAGATACACTGCAGCAAAGCAAGGCTCTTTTCACTGCAACCTCTATCACAGAGAAGAATGAGGGCAACAGATGGACAGAAACTCCAAAACTTGCAAGTTCCCTTCTAAGTCATACATCATATTGATATGAATCCATATTTCTGTTCATTTCTTAAAAATAGTCGGTGAACCTACACCACATGCGCTTCAGTGGTGGTTCACCATCACCATCTTAAGTGCAATTAGCAATGGCGAATAAATTATACTCTGACCAGCAATTTTCTCATTCAATGACTCAGTAAAAAAAGGAGCCACAGATAAAAGCACAAATTTCATAATCAATGCAATAAAACAACACTTACTATCTACCGAAGAAAATGTTGCCAACTTACAAAGTTCCACACATACAATACTAGTGTCTCCATCTCAGAGAAGCTGTTTAAAAACAATTATGATTGAGGATGCTATTATCTAGATGATCAGTTACACTTTAATCAACATGACTTAACATTTTCAATGGTTTAACAGCAAGAATAGATTTTTTTAAAAATCAACTTGTTCAGAGATACTCTTACACACTTCTGGAGCAGGTGGGACGTGAACCCAGACAGCAAAAAGTTGGAGTTGACCTCAAATCGCTGATTTGTTATTGATTTCATCGGCGATTTGGAGAGTAAGCCATCACTGATAGCAACTTTCAGCTTACTACTTTGCATTGCATATGCCATATTTTGTTTAGCGTTTTACACAGTAAAGACTGACTGATGACAGTTTCCATCAATATAATAGCAAATCCTAAACCAATCTATTAGAGATTGCTGCAAAAAGAGATACATTTTGTCAAAGTTTCTCCTCATGCACAATTTGCAAGAAATACCAAAGTAAAAGAAAAGCCTCATTTATGCTGTCTCGAAGGGGAAAGTAGTTAGCATACAAACTCTAGATTGGTGGAGTCATTACCATGGAGAATGCACCAGTAAAAGATAACTTGGCAGTTGACTGCCAAGTTCTGTTTAAATTTTAAACAAGGCAAGTTAATTCTGATTGGTCAAGGTACTGCTCCATGAAATGAACAAAAAATGGCTGTCATTTATTTTACTATGTTGAAACAGATACAGTATGTATACACTGTGTCTTTCTGTAAAGAACAGGACTCCGTATTAATGTATGTAACTGTCAATACATTCAAATGTGCGATAATGTGAGCCAAACAAATATTCCTAAAGTGCCAGCACTGGATTATATGCAAATGTTCTCCAAATGCAGAATCACATCCAATGTTGGTCACTGTTGTGAGTTTTGCATCTGCTTGTTTTTGTATAATGTTTGATGTCATCTGAAAGTCTCTGGGTTGAACAGCTTAAATGTCTAGCCAGAGTGAAACTCAAATACCACATTACTCATTTGTATGATAGACAGACTGTTTACTGGCTAGAGAGCAGCAACCTCTTAATGGCAAACACTACTCTTTTTGCAAATGCATAATAGTAGTGTATAAGTGCTAGTTTCACGTATTGCTCTTGCAGGGTAATCCAACCAACTGTAGGACAAAAGTAACCAATCTTGAGTCCACTCATGACTTACAGCGAATGTACAGAAATAAATTATCTACTTAGGGTAGCAAGGATGGCTTTGATGTACCCTATTTCAGCATAATGAACAAGTAACTTGGGTCCTTATTACGAGCTTGCCAATAAAACCATTTCTAAGGTGCATGGAACTATAGGTTCAAAAGCTGGAGTCAGGTATTCTACACTGCTGTAAGGCAGTAACAACATGAGTGGTACTAGAACAGACTGCATGCATTACTTGATAAGAAAGTTTAGATAAGAAAACGGCTTGATAAGAAAATTTAGTCTAACTTAGTATGTAGCTGGCATTAAGAAGAAGGATGCAGTTTAAATTCTGTAGTAGCTGGCCTTAAACAGGATTTTTTAAAACAAAACGTTGCAGTGAAAGAGTAGTTTAATTAAGAACAAGCTAAAACTGTTTCCCAATTAAGTGACTGAGCACCATGCTACAAGAAGTTCTTCAAGTGAGGGGAGAGAACACGCATTTAGTAGAGGTAGGGGACAATATAATTAGCTCTCTAATTATATTGCAACTATGAGTGGGAGACTCAAAGGCTGTGGTTGCCTGTCCATTGCTAGTGTTAAGGACATCTCTTCAGGGCTTGAAAGGTCCAGATGTGGTCATCCATGGTGATACCAACAACATTGATAGCACTAGAAAAAAGTTCTGTTGAAAGATTTTGAACAGTTAGATCTCAGGTTTGCTACCAAAATCACAGGCAAACAGGCATAGGGTAAATAAAATCAAGGGGTTAAATGCATGGCTCAAAGATTAATAGAGGAGAAATGGGTTTTAATTCACGGGGCATTGACATTAGTACTGGAGTAAAAGGAAGATATTCAGTTGAACAGGTTTTACATGAAACGTGTTGGGAACAGTGTCCTGTCGAATCAAATAACTAGACTGTGGAGCAGGCTTTAAGTTAATTGAGTGGAGGGGTTCTGGAGAGGAGATATGAAGCAAAAGGAGATCACAGCATTACAGAGCAGCCATTTAGGGACAAAATTAGGGCAGTATACAAGCACTAAAAAAAACACAGCAAATGGGATCAAAGGAGGAAAAAAAATGTGAAAAAGGCAAAACAAGTGACTGTTAAAATGCACTTAGAACTCAAAATAAATTAATTAATGATGCAAATAGAGATTAATGGGTGTAATCTTATGGGCATTACAGATACATGATTGCAAGGAGATCAAAGCTGGAGCATGTGACATTTCAACAGGACAGGCAAAAAGGAAAGTGTGGTGGGATAGCTTTGTTAGTAAGGGAGCCATAAATATGACAGCTAGAAATTATCTTGGATTGGAAGATGCAGGATCCATTTGCCTGGATCTAAGAAATAGAAAGGGAAAGATGACACTGGTGTGAATAATATATAGGCACTCTAAGAGTAGCTATACAGTCGAAGAAAGATTAAATCAGGAGATAATGATGGTATGTAAAAAAGGATATTAATCACATGACTTTAATTCTCATGTTGATTACGAGTCGTCAGATTGGCAGAGGAAGTCATGAGGATGAATTCTTAGAGTATTTACAGGACAATTTCCAAGAATAATATACTGCGTATCCAACCAGGGATCAGGCTATTTTGGATCATATAATATGTAATGAGGCACTTTTAATAAATTGCAGAGTAAAAGATCATCTAGGTGGAAAAAACCCATAACATGACAAAATTTAGCATACAGTTTGAGAGAAATGTCTGTCCTAAATTTGAGGGTAATCACAATGGAATGAGAGTGGAGGTGGCTTGAGAAAAGATAGTTGATCAACTGCAGCAGTCGTTTAACAAAATGGTTCATGATCTACAGCAAAGATATATCCTATTGAGGAAGGATTCCAGGAAGGGGACAAACTGACCATAGTCAATTAAGGAAGTTAAGGACAGTTTCAAATTGAAAGAAAACAAACATGCATTGTGGCAAAGAGGGAAACGAGAGCAATAGAAAAGTTTTAAAAGATAATAAAAGATGACAAAAAACATAGAAAATAAACTTAGGGTAAACTAGCAGGTAATAGAAAAACAGGCAGTAGGAACTTCTTTGAATGTAGAAATGAAGAGACAAAGGGAATGCAGGACCTTAGAGAATGAACCTAGGAAAACAATAACAGGGAACCAGAAAATGGCACAGAGCTGACAGAATATGTTATGTCAGACTTTACATTAGAAGACACAAAAAGCATTCCAAAAATTCTGAACATTTAGGGTGACAGACTGGGTAAAGAGGAGAGACAGACAGACAGATAGACAGTAAATAAATGCAACTAACATTAAAGAAAAATACTAGGCAAACTAATGAATCTAAACACCAAAACATTCTTTGGACCTGATGTGATGCATCCTCGGATACTAAAGGAAATGGCTACTGAGATAGTGTCAGGCAGGGAGGAAAGGGTCGTGTGAGGGAGCCGTGGTTTAATAAGGAATTGGAATCCCTTGTTAAATGGAAGAGGGCGGCCTATGTAAAGATGAGGTGTGAAGGTTCAATTGGGGTGATTGAGTGTTATAAGGTAGCCAGGAAGGATCTGAAGAGAGAGCTAAGAGCAGCAAGGAGGGGACATGAAAGGTCCTTAGTTGGTAGGATTAGGGAAAATCCTAAGGTTTTCTATAGGTATGTCAGGAATAAAAGAATGACTAGGGTAGGAATAGGTCCAGTCAAGGATAGTAGTGGGAAGTTGCGTGTGGAGGCTGAAGAGATTGGGGAGACACTGAATGAATACTTTTCGTCAGTATTCACTCAGGTACAGGACATTGTTGCCGATGTGAATATTGAGTCACAATTAATTAGAATGGACGGCTTTGAGGTATGTAGGGAAGAGGTGTTGGAAATTCTGGAAAGGGTGAAAATAGATAAGTCCCCTGGGCCTGATGGCATTTATCCTAGGATTCTCTGGGAAGCAAGGGAGGAGATTGCAGCGCCATTGGCCTTGATTTTTATGTCCTCGTTGTCTACAGGAATAGTGCCAGTAGACTGGAGGATAGCAAATGTGGTTCCCTTGTTCAAGAAGGGGAGTAGGGATAACCCTAGTAACTATAGGCCGGTGAGTCTCACTTCTGTTGTGGGCAAAGTCTTAGAGAGAATTGTAAGGGATAGGATTTATGAACATCTGGATAGGAATAATCTGATCAAGGATAGTCAGCATGGTTTTGTGAAGGGCAGGTCATGCCTCACAAACCTTACTGAATTCTTTGAGAAGGTGACGAAGGAGGTGGACAAGAGTAAAGGGGTAGATGTGGTGTATATGGATTTTAGTAAGGTGTTTGATAAGGTTCCCCATGGTAGGCTACTGCAAAAATACGCAGGTATGGCATTGAGGGTGAGTTGGAGGTTTGGATTAGGAATTGGCTGGGTGGAAGAAGACAGAGGGTAGTAGTTGATGGTAAAGGTTCACCTTGGAGTGCAGTTATTAGCGGTGTTCCGCAAGGATCTGTTTTGGGACCATTGCTGTTTGTCATTTTTATAAATGACCTGGAGGAGGGGCTAGAAGGTTGGGTGAGCAAGTTTGCGGATGATACGAAAGTCGGTGGAGTTGTTGACAGTGAAGAAGGATATGTCAGGTTACAGCGGGATATAGATAAGTTGCAGAGCTGGGCAGAAAGGTGGCAAATGGAGTTCAATGTAGGTAAGTGTGAGGTGATTCACTTTGGTAAGAGTAACAAAAAGACGGGGTACTGGGCTAATGGTCGGATACTTGGTAGTGTGGATGAGCAGAAGGATCTTGGTATCCATGTACACAGATCTCTGAAAGTTGCCACCCAGGTAAATAGTGCGGTGAAGAAGGCATATGGCGTACTGGCTTTTATTGGTAGAGAAATTGAGTTCCGGAGCCCTGAGGTCATGTTGCAGTTGTATAAGACTCTGGTGCGGCTGCATCTGGAGTATTGTGTGCAGTTTTGGCCGCCATACTATAGGAAGGATGTGGAGGCACTGGAACGGGTGCAGAGGAGGTTTACCAGGATGTTGCCTGGTATGGTAGGAAGATCGTATGAGGAAAGGCTGAGGCACTTGGGGCTGTTTTCATTGGAGAAAAGAAGGTTTAGGGGTGACTTGATAGAGGTGTACAAGATGATTAGGGGTTTAGATAGGATTGACCATGAGAACCATTTTCCACGTATGGAGTCAGCTTTTACGAGGGGGCATAGCTTTAAATTAAGGGGTGGTAGGTATAGGACAGATGTTAGGGGTAGATTCTTTACTCAGCGAGTCGTGAGTTCATGGAATGCCCTGCCAGTTGCAGTGGTGGACTTTCCCTCTTTATGGGCATTGGATAGGCATATGGAGGATAGTGGGCTAGTGTAGGTTAGGTGGGCTTGGATCGGCGCAACATCGAGGACCAAAGGGCCTGTACTGCGCTGTATTTTTCTATGTTCTATGTTCTATGGATGTACTGATGGCAACCTTTCAAGAATCTTCTGATTTCAGCAAAGTCCCAGAGGATTGAAAATTATTGAATAAAGGTGGAGATTCTTTTTTAAAAAAACTATCTATAGGCTGGTTAGCTTAACATCTGTCATTTGGAAGATGTTAGAGCCTACTAGTACAGCAGTTGAAATACACAATATAATCAAGCAGAATCAATATGGCCTTGTAAAAAGGAAATCATATCTAACAGTTTAATTATAATTGTTTGAGGTGGTAACAAGCAGGATTCATAAAGGGGAACCACAAAGGACAAACATGTAATACATTTGAATATCAAAATGGTACACAAGGCTACTTAATAGGAAAAGAGCAGGGCTGGAGGATAAGCTAACTGATAGAAGATGGAAAGTTGAGATAGAGGGGGAACCTGTAACTAGTGGTGTGTCACAGGGATTAGCGCTGGGGCCACAATTACTTATAATATATATTCATACTTGGATGAGGAAAGTGAGAGTACTATAGCCAAATTTGTGAATGACACAAAAATAGCTGGGAAAGCAAGTGCTGAAGAAAAAAACAAGGAGTCTGAAGAGGGATATAGACAGGTTAAGTGCGTGGGCACAAACTTGGCAGATGGCATATAATGTAGGGAAATATATGCTTATATATTTTGATAGGATAAACAGTGGAGCTGAATGCTATTTGGATAGAGAAAAACTGCAGAAAGCTGGAGCAAAGGTTTTTGGGGATTCTTATTCATGAGTCATAATAAACTTGCCAAAATTCAGTGGATAATAAGGAAAGTAAATTGAATGTTGTCCCTTATTTTAAAATGGAATGGCGCAGTGAAAAAAAAGAGAAGTCTTGCTGAAAAATGCAAAGCACTAAGCTAACCAGATCACAGCTACAATACTGTGTTGAGTTTTGGTCCCCTTATCCAAGGAGAATTTACAGTGGCACTGTAGGCAGTCCACAGGAAGTTCACTCAATTGATCCAGGATATAGAGAAATTTTATGAGGAATAAACAAACACTGTCTAGGATACAAGGCAAACTTTCTTTCCTTCAAGTACTGCCATGGGATCATTTCTGGATGTAAAAGATGCACAGAGCCTTGGTTTAACGTTGTATCTGAAAGACATCATCTCTAACAATGCACATTGCACAGCCCAGATCTATGAGTGAGACGATAGCTTAGTGGTATTATTGTTGGACTGTTAATCCTGAAACCCAGATAATGTTCTGGGGACTAATGTTTGAATCCCACCATGGCAGATGATTGAATTTGTATTAACAAATTTTAAAATTCAGTAGATGTCCCTTAAGGAAGTAAACTGCCATCCCTACTTGGTCTGGACACATGTGACTCCAGACTCACAGCAATGTGGTTGACTCTTAACTGCCCTCTGGTCAATTAGGGATGGGCAATAAATGCTGTCCAGCCAGCAATGCCTTCAACCTATGAATGAATAAAGGAAATTTTGCACCAAATCTGTGCAATGGAACTTCAACCCGGAAAGATCTGAATTAGAACCAAAATATATTACCAACAGAAACATGGCTAACAGTAAGAATTTTATGGAGAAAATCAAATTGCTTTTGTTTTTCAAAAACAACTGCTGCTTCTGGATACACTGAATTACTTTACTTACCTTTTTGAAATCATTAGTTAATTGAGTTTGAAGAACTCTCAGTTGATTGTACTCCTCATGTAGTTCTCTTTGCAGCATCTGTAGATTTGTTTGCAGTGCTTAAATAAAAACAAAAGTTACAGGTCACATCTCCCTCCGAAATCAAATCTTGAAGATGTGCTTTGTAAAGTGAAACTGTGAAATTCTGATTGAATGTTCAATTCAAAGTCCTATAAGCATTTCACAATTTCTAATAGCATTTGAATTGAAAAATCTTTCCATCCATGTCAAATGTCTTCCAAAACTATTGCAATGTTTTACCATGAAAATGCTGGAACTAACTGTTCTACTATATTTGTTGGAATAAACAATTTAAGTTGTAGCAAACTCTTATAATTGCCTGAACATGAAAACATCACCCATTAAGCATTTATAGATTACAACTTTCCATGTTGCTGTGACCAGACGATTATTTCCCCCATTGTATGATGAACTAAATATAAAAGCCCAGAATTTCTGGTCAACAGTGCTCATTGGTTACCTGGAAAAAAGCTGCCCACAAAAGTCTAGCATCCGTTTGGGGTAACCATTCCCTTCAGCCACCCTGTTAAATTTCTCATCAACGAAGGATATCACAATGGAGGATTCTTAGAGAGAGTAAACTAGAGAGATGAAAGTTGAGTGTGGGGTGCTGGAAAAGCATACCAGGTCAGGCAGCATCCGAGGAGCAGGAGAATTGACATTTTGGCATAAGCCCTTCATCAAGAATGAGGCTTGTGAGTCGGGGGGGCTGAGAGATAAATGGGACAGGGGTGGGGAGAAGGTAGCTAGGAATGTCATAGGTAAATGAAGGTGTGGGTGGAGTGATAAGTCGGAGGGGAGCGTGGAGCAGATGGGTGGAAAGGAAGGAAGGTGGACATGTAGGACCGGTTAAGGTGGCAGTACCAAGTTGGAGGCTTGGGACAGGGGTATGACTTGGGGGGGGGGGGTGGAAATAAGGAAACTGGTGAAATCTACATTGCTCCCGTGTGGTTGCAGGGTCCCCCCAAGGCAGAAGATGAGGCGTTCTTCCACCAGGCATCGGGTGGTAAGGGTTAGACGATGGAGGAGGCTCATGACCTGCATGTCCTTGGTGGAGTGGAGGGGAAGTTAAAATGTTCACCCACGGGGCTGTGGGGTTGGTTGGTGCGGCTGTCCCAGAGATGTTCTCTGAAACAATCCACAAGTTGGTGCCCTGTCTCCTTGATGTAGAGGAGATCACATCGGGTGCAACAGTTAAAGTAGATTATGTGCACGGAAGTACAAGTAAATTTCTGTTGGATGTGGAAAAATCCTTTGAGGCCTTGGACTGAGTTGAGGTGGGGTGGTGTGGGCGCAGGTTTTGCACTTCCTACGGTGGCAGGGGAAGGTGTTGGGGGGTGGGGGCGGGGGTGAGTGGTGGGGGCAGTGTGGGCTGGTGGGGGACACGGATCTGACAAAGGAGTCACAGAGGAATGGTTTCTCCAGAATGCAGATAGCAGTGGGGAGGGAAATATATCCCTCATGGTGGGGTCTGTTTGCAGGTTGTGAAAGTAGCAGAGGACAATGCAATGCATGCAGAGGAAGGTGAGGTGGAAGGGGGTTCTTTCCCTGTTGCGATTGAAGGGGTGGGGTTCAAGGGCAGAGCAAAAGGAAGTTAAGAAGATGTGCTAGAGGGCATCATAGACCATGTGGGAGGGGAAAATGCGGTCTTTGAAGGAAGAGGCCACCCGGGATGTTCTATGGTGGAACAGGTCTATCTGGGAGCATAGAGTCATAGAGGTGTACAGCATGGAAACAGACCCTTCAGTTCAACCCGTCCATGCCGACCAGATATCCCAACCCAATCTAGTCTCATCTGCCAGCACCCGGCCCATATCCCTCCAAACCCTTCCTATTTACATACCCAGAGCAATAGGGATATATTTCCCTCCCTACCCCTATCTGCACACGGGACATATTTCCCTCCCCACCCCTACCTGCACACTAGGGACATATTTCCCTCCCCACCCTTACTGCATCTGCTCCCAGGAGCTAAAAGTAGGTAAGATCCCTGGCCCTGACTGTGCATATATTGGTTGAAATTTTTCAAAAATCATTGGATTTTGGAGAGATACCAGAGGACTGGAAAATGACCAATGTGAAACTCCTACTTAAAAAGGGAGGGAGACAAAAGCAGGTAATTAGCATTACACCTATTGTTGGAAAAGTATTGGAATCAATTATAAAATAAGTAATAACAGAGTTTTTGGAAGATCATCATCTAATCAAGCAGAATCAGCATGGCTTCATGAAAGGGAAATTGTGTCTGACATTGAGATCAGTGCTGGGACTGCAACTGTATACAACATATTAATGACTCGGAATAAGGAAGTGAATGTATTGCAGCCAAATTTGCAGACAACACAAAATTAGGTGGAAAAACAGGTTGTGAGAAGAATGCAAACAGTTTATAAAGAGATATTGATAAATTAAGTGGGCAAAAAGTTGGCAAATGGAATGGGGGAAAATGCAAAATTGTTCATTTTGGAAGGGAGAACAAAAGAACAGAATATTATTTAAATATTCCATTTGGATGTGGCACGATGGCTCAGTGGTTAGCACTGCTGTCTCACAGCACCAGGGTCCCAGGTTCGATTCCAAGCTTGGGCAACTGTCTGTGTGGAGTTTGCACATTCTCCCATGTCTGCGTGGGTTTCCTCTGGGTACTCCGTTTTCCTCCCACAATCCAAAGATGTGCAGGTCAGGTGAATTGGCCATGTTAAATTGCCCACTGTGTTAGGTACATTAGTCAGAGGGAAATGGGTCTGGGTGGGTTACTCTTCAGAGGGACGTTGTGGACTTGTTGGGCCAAAGGGCCTGTTTCCACACTGTAGAGAATCTAATCTAAATGCAGAAAAACTGCACAAAAGCTACACTACTAAAAGGACTTTGCAGCACTTGTACACAAAACACAAACTAACATACAGGTGCAGCAAATATTCAGGAAGGCTAATGGAAGGTTGGTCTTCATTTCAATGCATAAGAGTAGGAAAATCTTACTTCAGCTGTACAAGGTGCTGATGAGATCAGATTTGGAGTGATTATGTGATCAGTTCTGGTTCTCCCTATATAAGTAAAGGTATCATTTCATTAGAGGCAGCTAATGTTCATTAGGATGATCCTTAGAATGGAGGGATGTCTTATGAGCAAAGGCTAAACAGGTTGAGACTCTACTCACTGGAATTTAGAAGAAAGAGGGGTGATCTCATTGAAACATATAAGATTCTTAAGAGGCTTGAGAAGGTAAATGTTGAGCAGATGTTTCCTCTCAAAGGAGAGTCCAGGAGCAGACGGCATTGTCTCAGAATAAAGTAGTGCCAATTTAAGACAGAGCTGAGGAGGAATTTCTTCTCTCAGAGGGTTGAGAGCTGTAGGGGCACAGTCCTTGTGTATATTTAAGGCATAGATAGATACAGTCTTGATCAGAAGTGAAATCAAAGGTTACAGGGTAAGGGCAGGAAAATGGACATGTGGAGTATCAGATCAGTCAGGATTCTATTTAATGGTGACGCAGGCTCAAGAGGCCGAATGGCTTACTCCTGTTCCTGTTTCTTATGGTCTTATCTGTTCGGAGACCTCAGTTTGTCAAATTATTATCCTTGTGTTTGAATATCTCTGACTCTCCTAATTCATACTTTCTGTTCCTACAACTCTGGTTTCTTGTTTAGCTGTTTGGTCCACCACACAAAACCTAATCTCTTAAATTAATCCCAAAACTACTTTGCCTCTCTCTTTGTCTACTATTGACAAAACCCAAATCATTGACTAAGTTATTCAATTACTTCTTGTCATCTCTTTGGTTCTGTATCCACTTTCCTTAAACCTGTGAAGTACTTTTAAGATATTGTTCTAAATTAATGGTGCTTAAATTATTCAAATTGTTCTGATAAGATTGTATCACCACATAGTTCAATTTGTTTAGCATAAAACTGGTTAATAAACAGTGAAACACACTATATATGTTGAAGAAGTCAAATGTTGACATCACTAAATTTTAGTGATAATAAATTCAGTGGGTACGGAATTAAGTAGCCATGTGTAGAAAAGTGGTAACCAATTTGTAAAAGAGTAAATGTATTGGTAAATATTGTGTTATCTCTTTGTGGTTAATTTTATTTTGGTCAGTGCAAGAACTGTTTATGGAAATTATAATCTACAAACTGTGCAAATAAATTCAAAGAGCTCAAAGCAGTCAAATTGCAGCAGGCAACTCTGATGAAGGTTCTCTGTTGAAACATTAACTTTCCATTTGTTTTCTAAAGATGTTAACTAACAAACTGTGAATATTCAGAATTTCCGGTTTTATTTTGCAGTGCCAGTAGTCATAATTTCCAAAAAGTTACATAAAACTCAAGTGTTCTAAAACACAATTCAACACAAGAGTACCGATTTGCAACATAGTGATCATCCTAGAGATTTTAGACAAAAATAGATAATAGGAAAAAAACAAAGAACTGCAGATGCTGGAAATAGAAAACAAAAACAGAAATTGCTGGAAGAAATCAGCAGAGTTGGCAGCATCTCCCCTTTTCTTCCCCTTGTCCAGTACCTTCCCACATACATCAAGGATTATGACACTTGACATAAGTTTCAGAATTTCCAGCTTGTGGGCTCAAGCCAATGCCTCTTCATCTTGGATGGTTTCAGGGCTTTCCACTGCTACCTGGGAAAAAGATCTTAACTGTCCCCATTCTCCAGTACCCTCTGCCTGGCCAAGCTTGTCCCCACTTTGAGCAATTTCTCCTTTAACTCACCTTAATTTCTTCAGGTCAAAAGTGCAGCGTTGGGTAGATATGCCTGTCTCTTTGTGGGGTACGTGGATAATTCCTCATTCCAGTCCTACTCAGGCCCCCCCACCCTCAACGTTTTGTCTGGTATATTGATAACATAATTGGTGCTGCTTCTCTCTCTCATTCAATTTCCACCCTGCTCTCATCTTCACCCCGTCCATCTCAGACTCCTCCCTTCTCTGTCAACTTCTTTGTTTCCATTTCTGAGGATAGGATGACCACCAATATCCATTACAAACCCACTTATTACCACAGTTACTTTCACTATACATCCTTACACCCTGATTCCTGTAAAGACTATCCCATTCTCCTAGTTTCATTGTCTCTGTCATACCTGTTCTGATAATGCCAGCTTCTGCAAGGGTGCCTCTGACATGTCACCTTTTTCCACAACCAAGAATTCCCTACTACGTGGTTAACAGAGCCCTTAGTTGTATTCAACCCATCTCTTGTATTATGGCTCTCACCCATTCTCTTCCCTCCCACAACAGCAATAAGAGCCTCAGTCCCCACTTACAAACCCACCAGCAGCCACCTCCAAAGGATCATTAGCCAACATTTCTGCTACTTCCAATGCGATGCCATCACCAGGCTAATATGCCACCCCCCAACCCCCACACCTCTCCCCACTCCCCCCCCAACCTCAACTGTCAGCCTTCCACAGGGGCCGTTCTCTCTGGGATAACTTGGTCCACTCCACTTCTACTCCCAACACCTCCAGTGCACCTTCGCAGGCAATCACTGAATGTGCAACACAGTTCATTTACTTCCTCCGTTCTCACTATCCAAGGTTTTAGAAACACCTTCTAGGTCAAGCAGTGATTTACTTGCACTTTATTTAATCTAGTCTCCTGGGGAGATAAAACTTAGATTTGGCGACCACTTTCAAAATACCACGTTCTGCCTGCAAAATCAACCTGAGCTTCCTGTTGCCTGCCACTTAAACACACCACGGTGTTCCTGGCTGACATCTCTGTCTCAGGCTTGCTGCAGAGCTCCAGTGAAGCTCAGTGCAAGCTGGAAGGACAGCATCTCTTTTTCAGCTTGGGGATCCTGCAGCCTTCAGAAGTCAATACCAAATTCAATCATTTGAGGGCCTCAGTACCTTCTCCCATGTCCTTACCCTACGCCCAACTTATTCACTACACACCAGACCTTGTCACCACATGGGCTGCTACAACAAACAATCCATTGTCAACCACTAATGGTCCCCGTTAGCAGGCCTTTACCCAGTGACTAGAGGTGTGCCTCAGGGATCGGTGTTGGGACCACAAATTATTCACAATTTATATAGATGGTTTGGAGTTGGGGATCACATGTAGGCTTTCAAAGTTTGCAAATGACATTAAGATGAGTGGCAGAATAAAGTGTGCAGAGGACTGTGAAACTTTGCAGAGGAACATAGATACATTGAGTGAGCGAGTAAAGGTCTGGCAGATGGAATACAATTTTAATAAATGTGAAGTCATACATTTTGGTAGGAGTAACAGTAAAAAGGATTAGTACTTCAATGGTAAGAAGTTGTAGCATGCTGCTATGCAGAGGGACCTGGTATCATTGTGCATGAATCACAGAAGGTTGGTCGGCAGATGCAACAGGTAATTTGGAAGGCAAATAGAATTTTATCCTTCATTGCTAAAGGATTGAGTTTAAAAGTTGAGAGGTTATGTTGCAGCTGTGGTGGAACTGGTCCTCCTGGGAGCAAATAGGGCGGAGGAATTGGGAAATAGGGATGGCATTTTTGCAGGAGGCAGGGTGGGAAGAGGTGTAAGCCAGGTAGCTGTGGGAGTTGGTGGGTTTGTAAAAAATGTTGGTATCAAGTCAGTCATCATTAACGGAGATGGAGAGGTTCAGGAAGGGGAGGGAGGTGTCAGAGATGGTCCAGGTAAATTTAAGGTCAGGGTGGACGTTCCACCACAGAACACACTAGATGGCCTCCTTCTTTAGAGACCACAATTTCCCTTCCCACGTGGTTAAAGATGCCCTCCAACGCATCTCGGCCACATCCCGCACCTCTGCCCTCAGACCCCACCCCTCCAACCATAACAAGGACAGAACCCCCTTGGTACTCACCTTCCACCTTACCAACCTTCGTATAAACCAAATCATCCACCAACATTTCTGCCACCTCCAAACGGACCCCACCACCAGGGATATATTTCCCTCCGCAAAGACCGTTCCCTCCGTGACTACCTGGTCAGGTCCACGCCCCCTACAACCCACCCTCCTGTCCTGGCACCTTCCTCTGCCACCGCAGGAATTGCAAAATCTGTGCCCAAACCTCCTCCCTCACCTCCATCCAAGGCCCTAAAGGAGCCTTCCACATTCATCAAAGTTTTACCTGCACATCCACCAATATCATTTATTGTATCCATTGCTCCCGATGTGGTCTCCTTTACATTGGGGAGACTGAACGCCTCCTAGCAGAGTGCTTCAGGGAACATCTCTGGGACACCCGCACAAATCAACCACACCGCCCTGTGGCCCAACATTTCAACTGCCCCTCCCACTCTGCCGAGGACATGGAGGTCCTGGGCCTCCTTCACCGCCGCTCCCTCACCACCAGATGCCTGGAGGAAGAACGCCTCATTTTCCCCTCGGAATACTTCAACCCCAAGGCATCAATGCGGACTTCACCAGTTTCTTCATTTCCCCTTCCCCTACCTCACCTTAGTTCCAAACTTCCAGTTCAGCACTGTCCCCATGACCTGTCCTACCTGCCTATCTTCTTTTCCACCTATCCACTCCACCCTCCTCCCTGACCTAACAACTTCATCCCACCCCCATCCACCCACTGTACTCTGTGCTACCTTCCCCCACTCTCCTCCCTGACCTATCACCTTCATCCCCACCCCCACTCACCTATTGTACTCTATGCTACTTTCTCCCCACCCCCATCCTCCTCTCACTTATCTCTCCACCCTTCAGGCTCTCTGCCTGTATTCCTGATGAAGGGCTTTTGCCCAAAACGTCAATTTTACTGCTCCTCGGATGCTGCCTGAACTGCTGTGCTTTTCCAGCACCACTAATCCAGAATTGGGTTTCCTGCATCTGCAGTCATTGTTTTTACCAAGGTGCTGATGAGGCCACACCTTGAGTACTGTGTACAGTTTTGGTCTCCTTACTTGAGAAAAGATGTACTGGCACTGGCAGGGGTGCAGAGGAGGTTCGCTAGGTTGAAACCTATACAAATATGAAGGGAATAGATAAGAAAGAAGTAGAGAAGATATTTCCACTGGCAGGTGAAGCTAGGACAAGAGGGCATAGCCTCAAGATTAGAGGAAGCAAATTTAGGACTGAATTGAGAAGGAACTTCTTCACCCAGAGGGTTGTAGATCTATAGAATTCCTTGCCCAGTGAAGTAGTTGATGCTACATCAGTAAGTGCTTTTAAAGCTAAGGTAGATTTTTTTTTGAACAATAAAGGAATTAAGTGACATGGTGAGAGTGTGGATAAGTGGATCTGAGTCTACAAAAACAATGATCTTACTGAATGGTTCAACAGACTCAAAGGGCTGGATGGCCTACTCCTCTTCATAGTTCTTATGCTCTTATGTACTCAACTCCTTTGTCTGCCCAACTGTGTTATTCCCTCTCTGGACTCCATCTCTATGCATTTTTACTCTTTCCCACCAGCTCTTTACCCTGTCCCCCGCCTCCCCCAACCCCACCCCAATCCCATCTCCAGTATATATACTAACTTTCTCCTAGCTACAATCAGTACTGAAGAAGGGTCACTGGACCAGAAACATTAACTCTGCATTCTCTCCACAGATGTTGCCGGACCTGCTGAGTTTTTCCAGAAATTTCTGTATTTGAATAGGTGTTAGGACCTGCATTAAATATTTTTGTAGTTTAATTGGCTTCAACAGCTGTGTTATCAAATACTACAGAAAGGTATTTTACCTCTTGCTCCTTCCGTGAGATCCTTGTGCACTTGGGTTCCCTCATCAATATTGTCTTTATTTCCTAAAATTAAACCTTCCTCAGGCTGATCGTGATGTTCTTTTTTTTCTTTCAAATTACCTTCGCTCAGCAGACTGGTAAGTAACTGTCAAACAAAAACACTGAATTGAGATATAATCAAATCAAAAATAAAAGCTACAGATAATGTTCATCTGAACAAAGAAAACTACTCTAGTTATAAAAGAAGGAATAGCGTGAAAACAGAAGAGAAAGACAGCAGAACTTAAATTTCAAAAGAGATGAAGGTGCAAATTTATACTTGTTGTAAAAAAAATGCCAAACCTCTAACATTTCTGGTTCTAATGGAATGTCAATAACCTGAAATGTTAGCTGATTCTTACTTCACATATTCAGAGTTTTTAAACAATATTTTCTGTTTTTCTGAATTTCATTATCAGCTGTAATTGTTTTTGAATTAACAAATAGCAAAGGAAAATCTAAAAAAGTAGAAAGGCTCACGATAGGGAAGATTTTAGAATTCAGGGAAGTTTAGAAATACAGGAACAGGTGTAGGGCATTCAGCCCATCAAGTCTGTTCTGCCGTTCAATGAAAGCATGGCTAAACTACAGCTTGACATCATACCGATTCCCTTAACAAAAAATTATGTCTCAGTTTTAAAATTAGCATTTGATCCACCATCCACTGCTGTTTGTGGAAGAGAGTTCTAAACATCTACCACCTTTGCCCATAGAAGTACTTTCGAATTTCTCTCATGAACAGTCTGACCCAATTCTCAGACTAGTTCTAGAAACCCCAACGAGTGGAAATAGTTCATCTTTATCTGCCCTGTCTTTCCCTGTTACTATCTTGAAGATGTTGATTAGATCATCATTTAACCGTATAAATTCTCAAGAAAACACAGCTCCTCTTCGGAACTTAACTCCTGAAGTTCAGGTATCATTCTTGTAAACCTACGTTGTACCCCTTCCAAGGCAAATACATTCTTCCTAAGGTTTTGCACCCAGATCTACTCCCAGTAGTCCAAATGGGGTTTCACCAGGGTTTTATATAGTTGTGGCAGAACTTTGGCATTCTTGTGCTCCATTTCTTTATATATAAAGGCCATGTTTACATTAGTTTCTTGATTATTTTCTGCACCTGTTTCTGACATTGAAAATATCTATGCACCTGAATCCCAAAGTCTTTTGGACACACTGTATTTAACTTCGCACCATCTAAAAAGTACCCTGATCTATCCTTTCTTAGTCCAAAATGGCCAACAAATTTATAAAAGAAATGAGAAAGACAGTAAAATAGCAAAACGCAAAATAGATTGAACAAGCTGTTGAAAAGGAAGAAATTAGTAAACATAAACATGGATCTATGAGAAAAGGGGCAGGAGAAATTATACCGAGTATCAAAGAAATTACAGATATATTAAACATATACATTATGTCTGACTTTGCACTAGAAGACAACTCAGACCTTAAAAATTTAGAGAAGTAAGAGTCTAAGAATGAAAAGTTTAAACAAACTAGTGAATCAACTGGAGAAATAAACAATTCTGAAAGCAGACAAATTCCCTGAACCTGAATAAAGCTTTCAAAGATCTTCCTGAGTTTCCCAGATTCATTACAATTTGCAAGGTAGTTAACCAAGATGTTCAAGGAATGAGAGAAAAAACACAAAATAGGCCAGTTAGTGTGGATTGGTTAATGAACAAAAAAGCAATTGTGGGAATAAACACATCTTTTGGGACTGAATTGAGAAGGAACTTCTTCACCCAGAGGGTTGCACTGCTCAAATATGGTCTCCTTTCCATTGGGAGATGAATGCTTTGTGGAACAGGCTAGATAAATGCTTTGTGGAACACCTACATTCTGTTCACAAAATACCCGCAAGCTTCCAGATACCTGCCACTTCAACATCACCACGTTTCCTAGCCAATATTTCTGTCCCTGAGCTATTGCAGTGTTCCAATGAAGCTCAGCATAAACTGACTAACAGCATTTCACTTGCCACTTGCAGCCCCTGTGGGCTTCACACCTCAACATTGAATTCAATAATTTTAGGCCTGGACACCACCTTCCATGTCTTTTGCCCACTCCCATATCCCTGGTCCCGTCATCACATATACTGCTTTCACCTCAGCCAACCCATTTTCACCTGCTAACAGTTTTTATTATCAACTTTTCTTTCTCCCTGGCTCACCAGTATCCAGCTCTGTCTACCCAACTGCAGCTCACACTCTCTGGGCTCCATCTCCACCTTTTGTTTATTTCTTTAGCACCTCCACTCCCCCATACCACCACCTCTTGTCTTCAGCATATATATCACTTTTTGCTAGCTATAATCAGTTCTGAAGATAGATAACTGGACACAAAGTGCTGATTCTGCGTTCTCTACACAGATTCTGTCAGACTTGCTGACTTTCTTTGGCACTTTCTGCTTTGTTTTCAGATTTCCAGTTTCTGTAATCTTTGTTTTTTTCCTTTGGGGTCTTGAACGGCAGTCGCTAAGAGTGTGCTGAAAGAATCAGTGCTTGAGCCTCAGCTATTTACAATCCTTATAAATGCTTATTGAAGTGTTCAAGAGTAAAATATCCAAATTGGTTATGCAGAATTGGTTGGCAATGTTAGCAGCAAAGAGGCTGGAAAAACATTAAATAATGGAGTAGAATTTGACAGAGGAAATATCGCAGAGATAAATGAGAAACTACTTCGACAGGAAAAATATAAAAAAGTTTTTTAAAATCATGAGAGACCTGCAATTGTTAGCAATGAAAGGAATTGGATGTCCTTACCCACAAAATCAAAAAATTATCGTGTAGCTGCAGAAAGCAAATGGTTTCTTGCCTTTAATACAAAGGAACTGGAGTAGAAGGATAAGTAAGTCCTACTAAAACTATGAGAAACCTCAAGTACCAACTACAGTTTTAGTCTTTGTATTCAAGAGAAGATATTGCCTTATAGGTTCACTAAACTAATTCGCAGGAAAAGAGTCAATCAAAAGAGGTTCAATAGACTAAGTCTATTATCACTAATGCTTTAAAAGAAAAGATTTCATTGAAATCTGCAACATTCTTAAAGGACTTAACAGGACAGATGCTGCAAAATACATTTCCCCTGGCAGGGAAGTCTATAACAAGGGGTAATTGTCTCAAGAGGAGGATGTTTTCCATGCAAAGAATGGGGAACTATTGGAATTCTCTAGCCAACCTCAGCGAATCAGGATACTCAACTGTCAGATTTAAAGATTTTTGGAATTAAGGGAAATAGGGAATAGTGTGAAAAGATGCAGCTGAGGAAGTCAGCCATGATCATACTAAATGGCAAAGCAGACATGGGGCTAAATAGCCTTCTTCTGCTCCTAGTTGTATGGTTATTTTACAGCAACATATTGCTCATTTGTTTACATGTTATCAAAAATTTCTTTAAACATTAGAAGATGGTCGTTTTCTGAACATAATTTTCGAACAAGTAAAACAGTCTATAAGTGTTCAATTTTATTTTACTGTTAAAGCAATGTTCATGACAATTTAACTGCACAAGGGAAAAGAATTTCTGTTCTTTGATGACTGCAGTGTAACTGCTTACAAAAAGCTATCATCACAAATACTGCAAACAGTTGATTCTTTACTTAAAATTGATTCTTCAAATATTAAATACAAAATTTAAATATTACTTACTCTGAAAAGCAATCTCATCTTGAAATGTGCAAAATATCAGAATACATATAAACAAAAGTCCAGCATAACTCCTAACAATGTGACTTTCCAAGTTTTTAAAAAAACGTACCTGGGTGAGTTGCGTGCATTCATTTGAAATCTTCTTGTTGAGCTTCTCTATCAAGGCTTGAGAAGATTCTTCAAAGTCTAAACAATAACCATTTATTACAAATCAGATTTCTAAGAAAAGGTAACATTGGCATAGTCCACGGGTGTGCTAAACAAATCCAAGTTAATGCGATCAAAACTGTACGCAAATTATTTATGGATTTAAAACATTTGTCCAGCTGAAGGTAACATTTAATTGTAAAAATACTTGCCCTCTCCTAGTTACTCCATTGAGTAATAAAGGTTTTGCTGATCACGTTAACAGAAACCTAATTTTGAACAGAGAATTGGGCATCTGTTTATTTTCATACAAATTTTCAAAGAATCTCTACCATGTGGAGACAGGCTATTTGGGCCAACAAGTGCACACCAACTCTCCAAAGAGTGTCCCACCCAGACCCATTCTCCTAACTTATTACTCTACATTTCCCCTGGCTAAAGCACCTAGTCTATACATCCCCAAACACAATGGGCAATTTAGCATGGCCAATTTACCTAACCTGCATATCTTTGGACTGTAGGAGCAAACCGCAGAACCTGGAGGAAACCCACAGAGACACGTGGAGAATGTGCAAACTCCACACAGACAGTTGCCTGAGGTTAGAATTGAATCTGGGTCCCTGGTGCTGTGAGGCAGTACTGACCACTGAGCCACTGTTCTACTGTGACACACTACACCAGCTGCTGACGTAGAATAGCTACTGAATTGTTTCTGCCATTGCTTTTTTAAAATTTTCTAATCAATCTGTTCAAAATGTTATTATACATAACTGGAGTATAATGGTAGGATGTGAGCCCAGGCCTCCTAGTCCAGAGGCAGGACAGTATGCCACAAGAGCTCATTATTGCCTACTGCATTTATATCATTATACATCTCTGCAGTCGATGAGATTCAAACCAAGATATTCTAGTCAAGAGGTAGGGACATTACCATTGTGTCACAAGATTCACCCTGTTTATATTGCTATTGGAGATGTGCAGTTCAATGTTCATGCCACAATTAGTGCCTTGTGCATTGGAAGCAATGTTTAAAGCCACTAAAACGTGCTTCCAGAGAAGAGGGCTATTAAAAATAAATTAAAACATTTAATAATCAAATATTAATATTATACTGGTTTCACATTAAACAGGCTCAGACTGTGCTGTCCCCACAGAGGTTGTCTATTTTTTTAAATCACCTTTGTGCGATTCTTTGAAGCGCTGTAATTCCAGCTGGGATTGCGCTTGAAGCTGCCTTATTTCTGAAGTATGTGAGGCTGTGAGCTTCTCTCCAAGTCTTTCAAGAGCAATCTCTTTTTCATTTTTCAAACTGTCCTGGACAAGCTCCAGTTGAGCAGCATAAATCTGTGTAAGACTAATGCGCTGCGCCTCCAACTGAAGCTTTAACTCAGCCTGCCAAAAACAGAAATATTAATTTCTTGAACATGATTACTGACTAGAATATTATTTGAGACACAATAGCAAAAAACATTAGAATGTAAGATAGACATTCAATGAATGCACAAGTTTACAAGGATGTCAATCTAAGAAATATAAATTTTTAAACCCTTAGCATTTTAACAATACTAAGTCAAACTTTCAATTTTCTTAAAATATTACGTACCATTTTAGGGGCATTTCTTTGGGTGGTGCTGAGGTAGTGATAGACATGGGTTAAGAGTGAGTAAAATGTTGAACTAAATTTAGAGAACCATACCTCTGCCTGCAGCTTAGTTTGTTCCAGTTGTGTCATGTAATCTTGATCAGATGCAGTACATCCCTGAACTGCGACAGCATTCTCATATCCTTTGTGTACTGTCTCTTTTGCCTGTGGCAAAACAGAAAACACATAATGCATAACAGAAGTTGTGTTTGAATTAGGAGAAAAGTCAATGCTTAAGTGAAATTTTAAACATTATCGCCAACAGTAAAAACATATTTAACGACCTCACTATTTTAGTTTTGAGAAAATAGTAATTGACTTTGAGAATGAGTGATTATTAATGGTAATTATTATAAAATTTCCAGGTTTACAGTATTTAATTTTTCACTCACATACCTGATTTTCCTCCAATTCAGTGTGTTGTTCACAAACAGAAACTCCAATTTGTGCTTCAATCTTCTTCTCCAATTCCAACTTCTCCTGCTGAGTTATAATTAGAGCATGTTTCATTTCCTCTCTTTCTTTGTGAAAGGCTTCTTCGAGCAACATTTTCTGCTGTACAAGTTCAGCCAATCCCAACTGCTCATTTCGAGTAGACTCCAGCTGATGCCTGAGATGGTCTATTTCAGTCTGCAGACTGCCTAAGGATTCAGATGCTAGTTTCTCCTGTAGGTGTTTAATTTGGGTTAGTAAAGACTCTTTTTCTTGACTAAAGTTAATCTGATTTTGTTGCATCTCATCTCTTTCTGAAACAATGATCTTCATCGAATTTTGTAGCAAAATTAGTTGTTCCATTAGATTTTCTTCCTGCTGCTCATGTTCTTTTAAATCGCAAGAAACAATAAAAGATGATTGTTCAGACTGACTCTCATTCTTTGCTTTGATTAAATTTGTTTGGGACATTTGTTTGTGTTCTTGAGACTCCTCTTCAACATCTGGTACTTCCTGACTTTCAATTCTGGCAGTTTCCTCACACTTTTCTTTGGCCTGCTCTTTTAGAAATTTTAGTTCCTCTTTCAAATGTAAAATTTCATTCTGTCTCAAAATCAAAACCTCTGATAGATCGGTCAGTCTCTTCGAGAGCTCATCCTTATGCTGTTGAGCTATCTCAAGTTTTTCCATAAGTTCAGTTGCATCTTTTTCAATAACTTCTATAGGTTGGGTACTGGAACTGTCAGGTGTTTTGTCTAGCTGCACTTCATTTTTCATTGTGCAGTTTTCAGTGTCTGACTTTAACAGCTGGAGCTGTTTGCTTAAGATCTTTAATTTAGCTTCATATTCGACTTCTTGCTTAATCATCTTTTCTTCTGTGAGTGACTTCATTTTCAATAGACAATCATATTCATCACGTAATTCTTGGAAGTTAACTTCAAAATTTTTCTCAGCGAAAGAAAAGGTGTTCCTTTGTCTCTCAACCTCCTCAAGAAGTTCTTTCTCACGGTCTTCAAGTTGTCCATTAACAATTGTAAGCCTTTTGATTTGTTCTTTCATTTCTGAAAGCTCATCTTCACTAACTGATGCTAACTTATTTTCTTCAGATACAAAATGCATTTTCAGCTTCTCTTCTAATTGTTTTTTGGTTTGTTGAAGACCTTCATTTTCATTTTGAAGACCAGTGATTTTCATCTGCACAGCTTCTTGCTCAGTAAACTGTTCCTCCAAAACCTTATTCCTGATTTGTAGCTCTAATATTCCCTTTTCTAGTGCACTCTTTTCTTTCTCAACTTCTCTTAGTGCTTCAACTTCTGTTTCAAGTTCAAGTATCCGTAAATGCATTTCTTCCAGTTTATCATTTTTAACTGACGTCTGCGGTTCCTCTTTCAATAAAGCAATCTCAGATAATAGTTGATTATTTTTAATTACAAAATTATCCCTTTCACATTTCATTTCTTCTATTTCTTTTCTAAATTCTGTTTGCAAGTTTTCTAATTGCTGACTCTGTTTCATGGCCAAATCTTCTTGAAGATTACGAATATTTAATTTATGTTCTCTTTCTAGGTCTTCTTTTAGTTTGCTTAGCTCTTCTTCATGACTAAAAAGAAGTTGAGTCCTTACTCTTTCTAATTCAGCTTCCTGAGATTCAGCCATTCTGTCCAAAACTTCATCTTTTTCCCTCTCCAGCATGTCGAGCTTAATTTTATAATTGGTAATTTCTGCCTCGTGCTCAGATTCCAGCTCCTTATGAGACTCTGAAGTAGCTAATAGTTGAGCTTTCAATTGTTCAACTGTGTCTTTCAGTTCTTCTACTTCCTGTATTTTGTATTTCTGATTAGTAATGCTTTCTGAGGCTCTCCGAATTTGATCTTTTGTGAAGTTGAGCTCCTCTAAGTGTTCTTGAACTTGTTTCTGTAGTTGTATGTTTTTTTCAGAACTTCTTTCCAGCTGTTGTGTTAGTTCTTGCCTTATTTGATCTCTCTGAAAATGAGAGTCTCTTAATTTGGCATTTAATTCATTGATTGCCGCATTTAATATATCAATTTGTTCCTCATTGACTAAGTTATTTACAGAATGACCCAGAGCTGTTTCCATTTCAGTCTTATGCTGTTCATTGAGTCTCCTAATCTCTAAAGTATGCTGTTGCTGCAATTCTTGCTTCATCTGCACAATCTGTTTACCATACATTTCATCCAATTCTGCTTGAAGTTGCTCCATTTTTCGATGACTTTCTATTTCAATTTTTTGTACTGCTTCTAATTCAGACAAATTGCCCATGTGACAGCGTTTCTGAAGTGTTTCTACAGTACCCATTAACTGTTTTATTTCATCTGATGACTGTCTCTCCCTTTGCTTTGAGCTAGTCAATTCTGTTCTCAGGTTCTCAGTCTCTTGATTCTTTTGAACTATCTGTTCATTTAAGTCTTGAACTAACTCATCAGAAGCAAGCATCTTATCTTTCAACAATAATGCAGTATTTTCATGTTCTTTAACTGTTTTTTCAAGCTGTTCAATTAGTTGGTCTTTGCTATTTAACTTCAGCGTATTATCGGTCTTTTCACTGTCAGTCTGTTTATAAAAAGAAATAAAGATGAATATTCTAAACATTCATATTCATTTTCAAAAAAGAACTTTGTTTGATCTGGTATTAGGAAAATAAATTTTAATAAGAAACCTTTTATTAAATCTTAACAAGATTAAAGCAAATTAAAGAGAATGCTCTCAGCCTGAACAGATTGTGCTGAAAGCATGCCAACCCTCGTAATGTTATCGGGAAAAAAGCTTTGTGCGTTCCAAAATTGCACACTCGTATAAAGGACTCGGTAACTTCAAACTGACCTGGAAAGCAATCTGGTAAAATTCAATTTCAGATGAACGCATTAAGTGCACGATAAAATCTATCAGGTGATCTCCCAGAAAAGAGGAAATTTTGAAAATAGATCATTTGGATCTCATTTCAATAACCAAAAGCAAAACTTAAATTGTTACATAATTTCTTAGAGGTGCCAATATGACAAAAACGTTGGGACAAAAGAGAGTCTCCAAAATGAAATGTGCACCAAACAGTTCTCAAATATAAGTCCAAACAATGCAAAATATCTGCATGCTGATATCTAATGTGTGAATCTCATTCAGCCATGAACATAAGCAAAGTAAACGCAATGAATTCCTCAAGGTAGGAAAGGAGACACCAAATTCAACATCAATGTTTTGCATTTACTGGCTACCCAAGCCAATAACAGGAGAATGCAAGGGAAGTTAAGGAAACTGAGAAAACAATTAAAGTCACTGCTGTAAAGTGAAAATAGTTGGAACCCCAACACCAAATCCAGAAGCATTTCATTTCCACAATATCTCCTCAATCTGTCAAGTAGCTTCTCCAAAAGGTATTCATTCCTTTATGCATCTGATCAATTACTAGGTTTGATTTTGAATGCCCAAAGCTTTAAAGTAGAACTTTCTTCAAATAGGCAATAAAATTAATGTAGGCCATATTCTAAGGTTTTCTACTCTACACTTAGCAGTGACTTCCGCAAAACAAAAAGCAAAGAGGATTCAGAAGATTCAGCAAGATTGTACCCAAATCGTCTACTGCTTATTTGGTTATGTTAAACTGGGAGAATGCCAACTATAACCAAATCAGGCAAGAGCTGGAGAATGTAGATTGCTTGAGGATAAATGTACATCTGATACAAGTCTTTTAAGGACCAGTTGATTAGAATGCGCGACTGGCATGTTGTGAAAATGAAAGAGAGGAATAGCAGGATTCAAGAACCTTGGACGACAGGGGAAATTATCAGCTTATTAGAAGCATACCTAAGATCTAAACAACTAAAAATAGATGAAGTCCTTGAAGAATATAAAGAAAGTGGGAGGGAGCACAAACAGGAAGTTAGGAAGGCTAAAAGGAGATATGAAATGTCCTTGGCCAACAGCGTTAAAGAGCATCCTACAGCATTTTATACATATATTAGAAGGGTAGCTATGGACAGAGTTGGTCCACTCAAGGATAAATCAGGGAGGTTTTGTGTGGAGCTAGAGGAAATGGGTAAGATCCTTAATGAGCACTTTCCATTGGTGTTCACTAAAGACAGGAACATGAGGGATGTGGAGGTTTGGCAAAGGTTAATGAATATTCTCAGGCAGGCCAACATAATGGAGGAGGAAGAGATGGCTGTTTTGAAATAAATTAAGGTAGTCAAAACCCCAGATCCAGATGGGATCTATCCCAGGATACTGGGGGAGACCAGGGAGGAAACAGCAAGGGCCATAACAGTTATCTCTGCATCTTCCTTGGCCTCAGGCGTGGTTCCAGAGGACTGGAGAATGGCCAATATTGTTCTTTTGTTTAAGAAGGGAATCAGAGATGATCCAAGCAAATACAGGCTGGTGAGCGGTCAGCAGTGGGGACACTGTGGGAGAAGATACTGAGAGATAGAATTTATTCACATTTAGAAGCTAATAGACTTGTTATTTGATAGGTGTCATGGGTTTGTGTGGGGGAAGGACATAGCTCACCAACTTGATTGAGTTTTTTGAGGAGATGACAAGAATGATTGATGAGGGAAAGGCAGTAGGTGTTGTCTACATAGACATTAGCATGGAATTTTGATAAGGTACCACATGGCAGACTGGTATGAAGGTAGACTTTCATAGGATCTGGGGTGAACTGGCTAAATGAAGTCAAACCTGACAGAGAGAAGCAGTGGAAGTTTTTGCAATAGAGATCAGTAACTGGTGGCGTTTCACAGGAATCAGTGCTGAGACCTTTGTAGTTGTAATATATATATATATATATATATATATAAATAATCTGGAGGAAAATGTAAGTGGTCTGAGTTAGTAACTTTGCAGTGGACACCAAAATTGGCAGAATTGCAGATAGTGAGGGGGACTGTCAAAGGCTCCAGTGGGATATAGTTAGATTACAGATTTGAGCAGAGAAGTGGCAGATGGAATTTACTCCAGACAAGTGCAAAGTGATGCATTTTGAAAGATTAAATTCAAGTGCAAATTATACAATAAACGGCAGAGCCGTTAGGAGCACTGATGTGCAGAGAGATCTGGGCATTCAGATGTGCAGATCCCTGAAAATGGCAACTTAGGTGGATAAGGCAGTCAAGAAAGCATACAGCACACTTGCCTTCATTAACCAGGGCATCAAATATAAAAACTGGCAACTTATATTGGGATGAGTTGGACTGATGGGTCTATTTCTGTGCTATATGACTGTGATACAGCTGTACAAAACTTTAGTAAGGCCACATTTGGAATATTCCATGCAATTCTGGTTGCCACACTACCAGAAGGACGTGGATGCTTTGGAGAGGGTGCAGAGAAGGTTTACTAGGATGTTGCCTGGTCGGGAAGGTTTTAGTTATAAGGAAAGATTGGATAAACTTGTATTGTTTTCACTGGAGAGATGAAGGCTGAGGGGAAACCTGACAGAGGTCTACAAAATTATGAGAGGCATTTTCCCAAGGTGGAAATGTCAACTACAAGAGGGCACAGGTTCAAGGTGAGGGTGGGGTGGGGTGGGGTTTAGAGGAGAAGTGCAGGGACAATTTTCCACACTTTCCAGTGCCTGGAACACACTGCCGGTGGAGATGTTGGACGCAGACGTGTGACCAACATGTAAGGTATGTCTCAATAGACACATGAACAGGATGCGAACAGAGGAATAGAAACCATGCATGTGCAATAAGTAGTAAGTCCAAATAAGGATTAGGAATCAGTGCAGACTTGGTGGGCTGAAGGACCTGTTCCTGCACTTATTATATTATATTATTCCCAATAATTAGTAATACAAGATTAACAGGTCAACACCTGGTCTGTTTCTTTTGTTAGACTATTTGAAAATAAGTATCAAATCATTATAACTCTAACCCCAAAGAATAACTCTTTGATTAATTATTCTATAACTATAATTTGCAAAAGAAAATAACCCCCACAATCACCAGAATTGACAGTCAACATAAAAATAAATACAACACCTGACTTCAGTTCAAATACTGTGGGGAGTGGTATCATATGATCAGCATTTTATTTGAACTTGTACACACACACAGTCCAGGGAGCTAAACTTTCTAATATAAATCATTGAGGAAAAAAATATTTCTTTTGCAGGATATCTACATTTAACCTGAAGCAAGGGAAGATGGAATAGGCTTCTACAGGAATGTTAAATGAAAGCAAATGGTTAAGTTTACAGTATCAAAATGCAGATCGTTTTGTTATAAAGTGCGTTTCGTCAATACAAATTTGCTGTAACGCAATTGACAAATTCGGGACGCTGTTTAGAGTCATAGAGATGTACAGCATGGAAACAGACCCTTAGGTCCAATCCATCCATGCCGACCAGATATCCCAGCCCAATCTAGTCCCAACTGCCAGCACCCAGACCGTATCCCTCCAAACCCGTCCTATTCAGATACACATCCAAATGCCTCTTAAATGTTCCAATTGTACCAGCCTCCACCACTTCCTCTGGCAGCTCATTCCATTTACGTACCACCCTCTGTGTGAAAAAGTTGCCCCTTGGGTCTCTTTTATATCTTTCCCCTCTCAGCTTAAACCTAAGCCCTCTAGTTCTGCACTCCCCGACCCCAGGGAAAAGACTTTGCTAGTTACCCTATCCATGCCCCTCATAATTTTGTAAACCTCTATAAGGTCACCCCTCAGCCTCCAACGCTCCAGGGAAAACAGCCCCAGCCTGTTCAGCCTCTCCCTATAGCTCAAATCCTCCAACCCTGGCAACATTCTTGTAAATCTTTTCTGAACCCTTTCAAGTTTCACAACATCTTTCTGATCGGAAGGAGACCAGAATTGCACGCAATATTCCAACAGTGGCCTAACCAATGTCCTGTACAGCTGCAGCATGACTTCCCAACTCCTGTATTCAATACTCTGACCAATAAAGGAAAGCATACCAAATGCCTTCTTCACTATCCTATCTACCTGCGACTCCACTTTCAAGGAGCTACAAACCTGCACTCCAAGGTCTCTTTTTTCAGTAACACTCCCTAGAACCTTACCATTAAGTGTATCAATCCTGCTAAGATTTGCTTTCCCATAATGCAGCACCTTGCATTTATCTGAATTAAACTCCATCTGTCACTTCTCAGCCCATTGGCCCATCTGGTCCAGATCCTGTTGTAATCTAAGGTAACCCTCTTCGCTGTTCACTACACCTCCAAGTTTGGTGCCATCTGCAAACTTACCAACTGTACCTCTTATGCTCGCATCTAAAGCATTTATGTAAATGATAAGAAGTAGAGAACCCAGCACCGATCCTTGTGGCACTCCATTGGTCACAGGCCTCCAGTCTGAAAAACAACCCTCCACCACCACCCTCTGTCTTCTACCTTTGAGCCAGTTCTTTCTCCAAATGGCTACTTCTCCCTGCATTCCATGAGATCTAACCTTGCTAATCAATCTCCCATGGGGAACCTTGTCGAATGCCTTACTGAAGTCCATATAGATCACATCAACTGCTCTGCCCTCATCAATCCTTTTTGTTACTTCTTCAAAGAACTCAATCAAGTTTGTGAGACATGATTTCCCATGCACAAAGCCATGTTGACTATCCCTAATCAGTCCTTGCCTTTCCAAATACATGTACATCCTGTTCCTCAGGATTCCCTCCAACAACTTGCCCACCACTGTCAGGCTCACCGGTCTATAGTTCCCTGGCTTGTCTTTACCGCCCTTCTTCAACAGTGGCACCATGTTTGTCAACCTCCAGTCTTCCGGCACCTCGCCTGTGACTATCGATGATACAAATATCTCAGCAAGAGGCCCAGCAATCACTTTTCTAGCTTCCCACAGAGTTCTCGGGTACACCTGATCAGGTCCTGGTGATTTATCCACCTTTCACAGTTTCAAGACATCCAGCACTTCCTTCTCTGTAATCTGGACATATTGCAAGATGTCACCATCTATTTCCCTACAGTCTATATCTTCCATATCCTTTTCCACAGTAAATACTGATGCAAAATACTCATTTAGTATCTCCCCCATTTTCTGCAGATCCACACAAAGGCCACCTTGCTGATCTTTGGGGGGCCCTATTCTCTCCCTAGTTACCCTTTTGTCCTTAATGTATTTGTAAAAACCATTTGGATACTCCTTAATTCTATGTGCCAAAGCTACCTCATGTCCCCTTTTTGCTCAAGAATGCAACTATCGCGTTATGGAAGAACTGACTGTACTCACAAATAATCCAGAAACAGTTACTAATCAACTAGTATAGATTTTGGAATAAAACTACTACAATGTCATCACATTTGTTTTATTAAATAAATTAACATAAATCATGTCTCTGCTCAGAGTCTGGAAAGCTGGGGTCATATTAAATGATTCTCTTACCAGAACAAAATTCTTTACTTAAAAAGTGTTAGCTTTTATATTCAGAAACAGACATACCACTGCATAATCTTGAAGCTGATTCTGTAGATATTCAATTTGTTCTTGACACTTATCATTCATTTTCTGGAAGGCTTTCAATTGTTGTTCCTGCTCATCAATCTGCAATTGATACATGATGAGCTGCTGTTTCGACTGGATCAAGTCAGCTGTTGTCGTACCATGGTTCGTACTTCTCATAGCTTCACTAGCTTGCAACTGCAATTTATATGAAGGAAAACGCATTTAGTCAAGCTGTTAATTTTTTCAAAATAAAATATCTATACTAATTATAATTACCTTCATAAAATGATAAAATGCAAAAATAGCGAAATATTTCATGAATGAATGAACATGTAGACATATGGTTTCGCAGCTATGTTCCTTCTATTTTTGTTTCCCCACTATGCAAACTCAGAGGTCTGAGTGTGGCAGTGGCTTTTCCATGTGGAAGCCAATATGTCAAAACTCCAGACAGTGTGCATGAGACCTCCAAGTATCTGTGCAGCCATAGAGGCTATAGCAAACGTTGTTTAGGAGCCAAGGTAGGGGACGGACACTTGGCCTTTCAAGGTTGTGCCGCCATTTAAAATTATCATGGCTGGTCTGACAGTAAGCTCAACTCCACGTTCCAACCCCCCTCAATAATTTTTCAGCCCCATGCTTACTAAGAGCCTACCCAATACTGCCTTAAAAATATTCAAAGATTCTGCTGCCACTACCTTTTGAAGATGAGAATTTCAAAAACTCACAAACTTCTCAGACAGAAAAAAATCTGATCTGTGTCCTAAATGGGCAATCTCTTATTTTTAAACAGTGACCCATTTGTTCTATTCTTTCCTCAAAGGAAACACCATTTCCACATTCACCCTCAAGTCCCTTCAGGACCTTATATATTTCAATTGTCACCTCTTACTCTTCCAAACTCCATCTAATTTCTATTAATACTGTACAACATTTAAAGCTATGGATCTACAGTAAGGTCAAGCGATTGTTGCAGTAGAAGAGATCACTATACAAAGAACATGTCAGTGAAAGTTGTCTAACTTTATCCAATCTATTTAAACTTTAAATTTTAAATAAAACATCTAGACAGAAACGCACCTGAAAAAGTCTAAAATCAAGCAGATTTAATTTTACACTTTAATTTAGCATTGAGTTAAAGGCAATAACACAAGGAAACATGGATTTTTTGACATAAATTGCAAAAAATAATGCACAGTACCAATGACGGCATAAACTAAAATTTCAGTTAGTAGAGCAGGGAATGTTCTAATATGATGCAAGAATGCAAGTTGATATGACCACAATATAAAAATAAAAATTACTTCAAAAATATATCAAGTTATGCTTGTGTGTTGCTCATTTGTTAATTGTTATCTGGCAATTTGCAATTCCATACATTGAGAATATTACATTGTTCAATACACGATAGAGTGAAAAGTTTATTTGACAATGATCTTTTCCCAGAAGATCTGATCAAGGAGTCCAGCAGTCCATTAGGTTTGTGTGGGTGAAGCTTCAATAAATAGCTTTTCAGTGCTCATGTGCAGGAAGTAGCAAACTAATATTTTCCATACTTTCAATCAGCTACAGTCACCCAGTTATCCAACCTCACTGGGTTTCACTGGTCCACTACCGTAATGCGATGCTCCTTGAGGAAGGAACATTGATGAGAACACCATGTCAATGCCTTGCTCTTGTTAAAATAATGTCACGGCAAGTTCATCCATCTCAATGTAAAAGTTAGTATCTCACTACAGAACTGCATTATAAGCAGATTGTGAATTTGTATTCTGGAGTGGAGGTGGAACTTAATACTCTATGCTCAACTGGTAATAGGTATACCAGAGTGCTGAATTAACAGCTTGCACACCTGTATACAAATTCATCTCTTTAGCAATATTTTAACTCGACTGGTAATAGTTAATTTTACCTGTTGAAACTGAATTTGTAGTTTTTGACTTTGCTCTGTTAAGTCCAAAAATTCTTGTAGAATCTCATCCTTTTCTTTCCTAGCTTGCTGTAGATTAGCAGTAAGCTGAGTAATAATACCATCTCTTTGCTTGACTGCAGCTTCAAAATCCTGTAGCTATGTAAAGAATACAATTATAAGACATAAAAAGAATGATTAATTACAAAGAATACAATTATAAAAAATAAATAAAAATCAATTACGACTTTTAACTATTTTCATACAGCACTGATGACACAGCGGACAGATATAAACACATCTCTCTCTACCTATTCTAAAGTGCATTTGAATAAATGTATTTTCATTTGAATTTGTTGATAAATTAGGAATATTTCCCAAATAATGCTACCATAACTTTTGTTTTTGTATACTTACTGGGCAAGGTTAGTCTCTTTCCTGAAGCAAATTACCATCAACTCTCCTGCTCACAAACTTCTTCTCAAACCCACCTGCTTGTATCATTCTACTCTCTCGATTCATCACCCCTTCTGCTTGCTGTTTCCTTGAGCGACTCTCTGGCTTTGCTATTTCCATTCCAGACCCTCCCTCTAAATTCACCCTCCACAATTCCCCCCCCCCACCATAGCCATTCTTGTCTATCTTCCCCTGTCTATCCCACTCTTGCTCGTTGTAAAGGTTTGAGAGATGGAAGCAATGAGGGGCAAGGAAAGGCAGGGGAATGGAAAGAATGAAAGACCAGACAAAAACAAACGGTACTTTAATAGCTCAAATAAGTCATTACATAGTTTTGCACACTCATATTAACAATGCAATAACTGTACGTCCAGTCGGAATTTTCGGTGAATTCAGCATTCCAACCACATGCACGGCTGGCAGGATTGGAAGTCATCAGGAATCGGACGTAGGTTCAGACTGATTGGTTATCGGTTATAGGAAAAATGTAGAGTAACAAGATCAGCCATGTTCCTATTGAATTTTGATCAACTGCACCAGTGGCTACGGGGACAGTGCAGGTAAGTGGAATTGAAGCACCCATCAGCCATGATTAAATGGCGGAGTGGACTCGAAGGGCTGAGTGGCCTTGCTTCCACTCCTATGTCTGATGGTCTTAGGAATGGCAGATGGAGTTTAATTTACATAAATGAGAGTTGTTGCATTTTGGTAAGGCAAATCAGAGCAGGATTTACACAGTTAATGGGAGGGTCCTGGAGAGTGCTGTCAAACAGAGAGACCTAGGGGTGGCAGGTACACAGTTCTCTGAAAGTCGCATCACAGGGAGACAGCATGGTAAAGGCGGCGTTTGGCACATTTGCCTTCATCAATCAGACCACTGAGTACAGGAGTTGGGATGTCATGTTGCAGTTGTACAAGATTGATAAGGCCACATTTGGAATACTGTGTACAATTCTAGTTGCCCTGCTAAAGAATGGATGTTATTAAATTGGAAAATGAGAGGCTGAATAGGCTGGGACTTTTAGCCCTGGAGCACAGGAGGCTGAGGGGAGACCTATTGAGGTTTATAAGGTGATAGATAAGGTGAATAGCCAAGGTCTTTTCCCAGGGTAGGGGTTTAGGGCATAGGTTTAAGCTGAGAGGGGCAAGATTTAAAAAGGGACCCCCTGAGGAGCAATGTCTTCACACAGAGGGTGGTGCATATATGGAATGAGTTGCCAGAAGAAGTGGTAGAGGCAGGTATAATTACAACATTTACAAGGCATTTGGATAGGTAGATGGATAGGAAAGGTCCAGAAGAATATGGGCCAAACGCAGGAAATGGGACGAGTTCAATTTAGGATACCTAGTCGGCACAGACGAGTTGGGTTGAAGGACCTGTTCCCATGCTGTATGACTCTAATGGCGGAGCAGGCTCGAAGAACCCAGAAACCTGTATTATCTAATCACAAATAACATATCTCCATTAAGATGCAGGTAATGGGTAGACAGTGGTATAGTGGCAATGTCACCACATTAATAATCCAAAATCCCAGACTTATGTTCCAAGGACATGGTTTCAAATCTCACCATGCCATCTGGTGAAATTTGAATTCAATAAAAATTTAGAATAAAAGGCTAGGCTAATGATGACCATGTAACCACTGCCAATTGGTATAAAAACTCATGTAGTTCACTAATATCATTTGGGAAGTAAAACTGCTGTGCTTATTTGGTCTGGCTTACATGTAACTTCAGACACACAGCAATGTGGTTGACTCAACTACTTAGAAGGCAGTTAGGGATGTGCAATAAATACTGGCCTAGCCAGCAACACTGACATCCCATGAACAAATAAAAAAATTAACAGAATGTGTTTTTATACAGTGCACTTAATATAATAAAGCATCACAAGGTACTTTGCTCAAGTATCATGAAAAAATGTATGGCACTGAGCCATACAACAATATACCTAGGCAGATGAACAAAAGCCTAGTCAAATAAGTACCCATGAAGGTGTATCTTCAAAAGGTATAAAGAGAGGCAGCAAGGTTCAGGAAGGGAATTCAATTACTCAGGACCCAGGTAACTGAAGTCATGGTCACAACTCGGGAATGACTAAAATCAGATTTCAGAACATAGAACATTGAACAGTACAGCACAGATTAGGTCCTTCAGCCCACAATGTTGTTGAGCATTCATCTTAATCTAAGATGAACCCACCCTACACACCCCTCAAATTTACTGCCATCCATGTGCTTGCCCAGCAGTTGGTTAAATGTCCCTAATGTCTCTGACTCTACTACTACACTGTCAATGTATTCCACACATCCACCAATCTCTGTGTATAGAACCTACCTCTGACATCTCCCCATACATTCATCCAATCACCTTAAAATTATGACTCCTCATGGCAGCCATTTCTGCCCAGGGAAACATCTATGGTTGGCTACTCTATCTATGCCTCTCATTACCAAATATACCTCTACCAAGTCACCTCTCTTCCTTCTTCTCTCCACTGTGAAAAGCCCTAGCTTACTCAAACTCTCTTCATAAGACAAGCCCTCCAACGCAGGCAGCATCCTGGCAAATCTCCTCTGCACCCTTTCTAAAGCATCTACATCCTTCCTATAATGAGGAGACCAGAACTAAACACAATATTCCAAGTGTGGTGTAACCAGGGTTTTATACAGCTGCAGCAAAATCTCATGGCTCTTAAAGTCAATCCCCTGTAATGAAAGCCAAAACACCATATGCCTTTTTAACAACCCTATCAACTTGGGTGTCAAATTTGAGGGATCTATGTGGACCCCAAGATCCCGCTGTTCCTCCACACTGCCAAGAATCTTGTCTTTAACCCTGTATTCAGCATTCAAATTCGATCTTCCAAAATGAATCACTTCACATTTAACCAGGTTGAACTCTTTCTACCACTTCTCAGCGCAGCTCTGCATCCTGTCAATGTCTCGTTGTAGCTTGCAACAGCCCTTGACACGATCTACACCACTAGTGATCATTGTGTCATTGGCAAACTTACTAATCCAACCTTTCACTTCTTCGTCCAAATCATTTATAAAAACTACAAAGAGCAGTGGGCCAAGAACAGATCCCTGCGGGACCCCACTTGTCACCGACCTCCAGGCGGAATATTTTGCATCCATTACCACTCGTAGATTTTGTCAAGAGGTCAGAATTTAAGGAATGAAGAAACAAGAGGATTGTTGGACTGGGAGAGACTACATAGATGGGGGCGATGCTAGGCCATGAAGAGATTTGAAAAGCAGGCTTAGAATTTTAAAAGTTAAGATCCAGTGAAGATTAATGAGCCCAGACAGAATGGCAAGACAGACAGAGAAACATAGAAAATTGGGGCAGGAGTAGGCTATTCAGCCTTTTGAGTTTGATCTGCCAGTCAATATGATCATGGCTGATCATCGAACTCAGTATCGTGTGCCCACTTTGTCTCCTTACCCTTCCAGCCCTTTAGCCCTTAGAACTATTTCTAACTCCTCCTTGAAATCATTCAACGTTTTGGTCTCAACTACTTTCTGTGGCAGAAAATTCCAAAGGCTCGCCACTCTCTGGGAGAAAAAGATATCTGCTCAACTTAATCTTAAATGGTCTACCAAAAATCTTTTGATTGTGACCCCTGACTCTGGAATCCCTCTTCATTGGTAACATCCTGTCTACATGTGCCCTGTCTAGAATTTTATAGGTTTCTATGAGATGCTCCTCATTCTTCTAAACTCCAGTCTTTCTTCACAGTCCTGCAATCCCAGCAATCAATTTGGAAAACCTTGCTTGTAATCCCTCTATAGCCAGAACATCCTTCCTTGGATAAGGAGACCAAAACTGTACACAAGACTTCAGGTGTGGTCTCAGCAAGACATCCCTGCTCCCGTACTTGAATCTACATACTATGAAGGTCGGCATACCTCCTCATTCCTCAATCTATCATCATTCAGATAATCTGTCCTCCTGCTTTTGCTACCAAATTGAATAACCTCACATTTAACCACAATATACTTCATCTACCATGCATTTATTCATTAACTCAGCACGTCCAAATCACATTGAAGCATCTCTATAACCTCCTTTGTTAGAATATGAGAATCAGAATTTTGGATGATCTTAAAAATACTGCAGACAAATTGTGGGTACCCAGCCACAAGTACGTTAAAAGAGTCACATTTAGAGGTAACAAAGGCACAAGTCAGGGTGTTAGCAGCTTAGGAGTTGAAGCTGGAATAGATGCTATGTTGGAAACCAGGTCCTGCTTCTACGTTCTTAAGGCAGGTTGTGGTGTTGAAAGCATTTCTTGGAGTCAAATATGACACCAACGTTATGAAATATTCAGCTTCAGAGAGCTCAGAGGAGGAGGCAATGAAATTAGTGGCAGGGGAGTGGAGTCTGTGGTGAGAGTTGAAAATACAATGGTTTCAGCTTTTCCTATATTTCACTGACATAAATCGTTGCTTACTTAGTATTAGATGTCAGATAAGCAAGTTGACAATTTAGAGAGATCAAGAATGATGGTTATGTGATTGGTAATGGGATGACAATGGCCTAGTAATATTTTCGCTATTTGAGCAATCTGGAACCCCAGAGTAATGTTCTGGGGACCTAGGTTCAAATCCCAATGTACTGATTCAACAACAAAATTGTAATTTCTAGTCTAACAATGACGATAACTACTGTCGATTTTGTGAAAATACATCTCATTCACAAATGTGGCTTAAGGAAGGACTACCCTTACCCAATTTGGTCAAACCCACAGCAACATTGTTCACTCTTACCAGTCCTGTGAAATGGGCTGAGCAAGCACTGAGTTAAATCGAATGGTGAATATGGATGGGCAACAAATGCTGGCCCAGCCAGTGCTCACATCGCATTAGTGAATAAAATAGTGTACCACCACTGCACATGCAGAAACTGCACGTTTTTGGATAATGTCACTGAAGGATGGCATGTATGTGAGACATAAGAGGAAACTGAATTACCAAATAGGTTTAGAAAATATGCAAATGCTTTAGAAATAGAATTAGGAAGTTTTCTAGATGATCTTTTAAGATAATACAAATGTAAACCAGAAAAGCTAAGGACTCAAAGTAAGTATTAAAGTAAATGGGTGTTGATACATCTGATGTTTTTGTTACACTGAAAAGAACCACACAAGCATCAGGGCAGTAGAATGAAAGGATTCATCAAAAGAAAGGAAATGAAAAGTGCACAGAACATAAACAAAAATAAATGCAGCATTCAATTAAATAAGTAGTCAACTGTTATGTCCTACAACTTTGAACGGAATTCTTTCCCTACTAAAAATGGTTTGACATCCTACATGTACCAAAGGATATTTTATACACTATAAAGCAAAATAGAAATCAAGCACACATAGTCTAACACATAAAATAATGTATTTTATATTACTTTTACAACCAAGGTGATTTGATTCCAATAATAGAAATTGCAGCACCAGTGAACTTAAGTAAAGCAAAATTAGTACTAGGAAATATAGAGATTCATAAACTCTACACCAAGATCTTAGTAAACTTCCACAATGCACTTCTGACTCTAAAACGAATTCAAGATGTAAGTGTGAATTGAGAAACTTCCTTTCTTTAACAGGATTGAAATGTTTTGGAATATACTGTATTAAAAATCTTAGTTTGCAAGTATCTTCCATTCAGATAATTCTAAATTTTGAATATGTAATGCTAGATGTAAATCTCAATAATGGATTATATCAAAATGATTAATATAAACACTAGCAGAATATTCATAAGGTGCATGAATCTGAGATGAGTTCAACTATATCAGAGAAACGGTAATACAGTTTCTTCATTTAATGTTTTTCATCTCTTTACAAACTATGCTTGAACAGTAAGGTCACTATACTGAATTACAAACAAGATTTCAAATTTTGCCTTTAAAAATGCATTACATTTAATTTAGTAATAAACCAAAGGATTTTGAAAAATTCTTACACCAGGAAAAATCTTCAATATTTTACTAAGGCTTTTTTCAAAACGACAACAATAAATCAAGTACACATGCTTTAAAAAAGAAATGCACAAAAGGGAAGAATGGAAATTTACCTGCTGAAAACCTTCTTTACCAAATACCCCTCTCAGCTCTTCCAGCTCTCTGTTCAGCTCTTCAATCTCTTGTTGTTTTGCAGTTAAATCTTCCTCCATTATTTCAAGTCTTGTCTGAAAGGGCTGCGCATCATGCTCAGAACAGGTTCTTGATATGCTAAAATCCTCTTCCTGAAGCAATTAAAATGAATTAGAACCCTGTACAGTGATACATTGCTTTAAAGATCTTTAAGGAAAAGGCATAAATAGAGAAAAATTATTTTCAAAGAGCTTGATTTAATATTAATACATGCAGCTAGTAGCAATTTATCACTATAGAAACCATTGTCAGCAATTTGCATTTCAAAAGCTGCATGATAGGTTTGTCTTTCGATTCACAGCACTTTGGTGGTCAAGGCACAAAATAACATTATAAAGTCTATATTATTTCATGTGAATACTTTTATGAACTATTACAACATGGCAATAATATTACCAAGTCTTCAAGAGAATAAAATCTATGCATAGTATACATAATCTACTCCTCACACTGAAAAATTAAATCATGAGGATAAAAATTGGAAAATATTGCCTAAGACATGCCCAAATTTAAAAAAAACTGGCAGGAGGTTGACAACTTTCCATTATCTTACCAAATAATTTCAGGTCCTCCAATGCCTGGGCACTGTGACACTAAACTATTCTAACTGGAGAACCTAAATATTCAGTACTTGGTCTTTGTAATGCTAACTCACGCAAGAGATCAGTGTCATTGTATACTTGGCCTCTAAGGAAATGAGATTAAAACCCTAGATCCTTATCATTAGATCATCTTCCGCCTCGGAATACTTCAACCCCAGGGCATCAATGTGGACTTCAACAGCTTCCTCATTTCCACTTCCCCCACCTCATCCTAGTTTCAAACTTCCAGTCCCCTTGACTTGTCCGGACTTTTCCGACCTGCCTAGCTCCTTTTCCACCTATCCACTCCACCCTCTCCTCCCTGACCTATCACCTTCATCTCCTCCCCCACTCACCCATTGTACTCTATGCTACTCTCTCCCTACACCCACCCTCCCCTAGCTTATCTCTCCACACTTCAGGCTCTCTGCCTTTATTCCTGATGAAGGGCTTTTGCCCGAAACGTCGATTTTGCTGAAGCTCCTCGATGCTGCCTGAATTGCTGTGCTCTTCCAGCACCATTGATCCAGTGTATGCACAAATATCAGTAGGATCAGATTGACCTAGGTTGCAATCCCCTGAAGGTAACAACTCAAGAGTTCGGATTCACGTTTGAACAGCAACTATTTGAATGAAATATCCAGAAGCTTGCTAACATCTGCAGAATTGTTCCCATCCATGAACTTTGGAAAGAAGGAGACTACAACAGAGTGCAGCATTTTGAAAATATTAAACTACAATATGTATGACCTGCTCAAAAGCAGAAGTTGAAAAGTTAAGCATAATGATAGTTTCAGAGAAATACAACTTTGATTTTAAATTATTTGATTTTTAAAATGTTCAATAACAATGACCAATTATACATTTGAGGTTGAAAGTAGTAATATTTGATATAAATCTGGTATAAATTAGAACATTGCAAACTCTGTTAGGAAGAAATTTAACCATTTCCTTAATTTGGAAAATATAGGTATTCCACTTTCAAGAAAGATACATTATTCACTTAGTTAATACATTAAAATGATAACTGCATATCACAACATTGTTAAAAGTTGAAATAAACACAGAAGAAATATACCTTGCTCTCAGAGCGAGCTAGTCAAGCAATTCACAACACCAAAGTTAGTATGTAGGCTATGCATTAAACCATCAAAGAATGTTAGTTAGCTAATGTTAATAGACATTATTAACCATCTGCTACTCACAATGGTTAAAACAGCCCCACACAATTCCAGAATGTCTTCAGTTGAATTTGTGTATTGAGGCATATGAATACCAGTTGGAGAAAATAAAAACTTCAATTTTAACACTTAGTGCCAGTATCAGACCAGATCAGGGGCAGCACAGATGAAATTAAAGTTTTCTTTAATATTAGAGACGAATAGAAACTAGGATGGTGAAGAATAATGGGTTACTGCAGAAAGTGCAGCTGAGCTAGATCAGCCATGATTGTATTGAATGGCAGAGGTGAGGGCTGTTCTGGTGCAGTGGTAGTGCCTCTACCTCTGAGCCAGGAGACCCAGGTTTAAATCCCATCTGTTCCAGAGGTTGGTAATAACATCTCTGAATAGATTGATTAGAAAACATACTGAATGGATGAGTTAAGGGCTCTTGTGGGGCAGTGCTAGCACTAGGAGACCTGGATTCAAGTTGCATCTGCTCCAAAAGTGTGTTATAATATCTCTGAACAGTGTTACTGGAAAGTATCTTGAATAATAGAGGAGGCTTGAACATGCAAAGGAACTAATCCTGCTTATACTCCAATCTTTCTCTGCTTCAACACTGATTTAACTTAAGAATTTTTTGCAACTACTCTTGTATATCACTCTTAGAGCCTTTCTTGAATTGCTCATCAGTGCTGCATTTAGACTTAAATTGGGCTATATACTTTAGAAAGAGCTTTTGCATTAGTTAGAGTGGTGAGAGAAATCATTCTGAATCCACAGGTGTCAAAATTTAGCATTCCACTTTATTTACCAGACAGACAATTGACTAATTTCTATAATGATTTGAGTGGAATTGATTTATTATTGTCACATGTACTGAGACAGAATGAAAAGTATGGTTTTGCATTCTATCCAGGCAAATCATACTTATACAAGTACATCAGGATAACAGAAGGGAATGCAGAGTATGGTGTTACTGCTGCAGAGAAAGACTAACTTCAGTATATGAGAGTTCTGTTCAAAAGTCTGATAACAGTCAGGAAGAAGCTGTTTTTGAATCTGTTGGTATGTGTTTTCAAACTTTTTTATCTTCTGCCCAATGGAAGAGGCTGGAAGAAAGTATAACTGGAGTAAAAGTGGTCTTTGGTTATGTTGGCTGTTTTCTTGAGACAGTGAGAAGTACAGAGGGCATCAATAGATGGAAGGCTGGTTTATGCGATGGACTAGGCTGCGTTCACAACTCTTAATTTCTTGTGGTCTTGGGCAGAGTAGTTGGTATACCAAGCTGTGATGCATTCGGATAGGATGCTTTCTATCAAGCATCTATAAAAACTGATAAAATCTCTCTTCTTTTTGAAATTTATGAAGTTGATTTTGGGATGTGGGCATTGCTAGCTAGGTCAGATTTAATGCTCACCCATAGTCACCCTGTAGAAAGTAGTGATTAGCAGCCACAGTCCTTGGTATGTAGGGACAACCATAGTGCAGTGAAGGAGGGAATTCTAGGTATTTGACCCAATGACACTGAAGGAACGATGATATAGTTTGAAGCCAAGATAATATGCAGCATGGAGAAGAATTTTCATGTGATGGCATACCCATATTTATGTTGCCCTTATCCTTCTAGGTGGTAGAGGTCTAGTGTTGCTGTCTAAGGATTATTTGTGACATGGTACAGTGTATCTTATAGATGGTACACACTGCTGCCACTATGCAGTACATCAAGAGGAGATGGTTACATTCTTGCTTGACAGGGATGGTCATTGGTCCGGGAAAACATTACTTATCACCAAAGCGTGGATGTTGTTCAGGTCTTCCTTCACACGGACATAGGTTGTGTCAGTCTCTGAGAAGTCATGAATGGTACTGAACATTACGCAATCATCAATGAACATCTTCACTACAGATCTTATGACGGAGGGAAGGTCATTGTTTGAGCAGCTAAAGGTGATTGGGCATAAGACATGACTTTGAGGAGTGCAGTGATGGATTGCCGTCTAACAATCACAGCTATCTTCCTTTATGCTAGTTATGACTCCCATCAGAAAAATGTTTCCCCTAATTTCCAGTAACTTCAGTCTTGATAAGACTCCTTGTTGCCATATTCAATCTAAAACTGCCTTAATGTCAATGGGAATTTACTCTCACCTCAATGAATGCAGACAATTATATAGAATTACATACTGGGAACTGTTCTAACCATATGGAAAAAATTTGGTCAGTAGCTGTGGTTAAATATGCCAGCAAGTTATTTGACTTCATACTGTACCCTCATATCTTCTGCTTTAAATACAGTTTCTTGTTGCACTGTACAACAACCATTTGCCTGTACAAACCAAACAATATTTTTAAGCATTTTCTCATCCATTCCTAAACATCTTTCCAAAAAAAAACCGGCATTAATATTTATTAGCATAGATGAACAGCACGTAAAATATGTTCTAACCATTTCATTACACAGTCGTCCAACAGTTGGTCATTCTGCATTTCACCAAAACTTTCTCAACTTCTCACATCCATCAGAAATTAAACACAAATCATTAATAGTCACTTGTAATCAAAAAGCACATTAATACATCTCAAATTAAGAACCTTTTTCTTCTTTCAAATGATTGATGTAGCTTCACTTGTCAAAGTCTTGACTTTTTTTTTGCAGATAAGAAGTTAGATTTCAAAAAGCTGGTACATTTGCGATCAGTGCCTTTTTGATAACTTAATAACTTAAAAGTTATACCTATGCTAATGTACATTACCAAATCACACGTCCAACCAATCAGCATTCTTTAACCATCATAGGAACAAAGCATTGCCTTAGATCCTGGAAATAAGGTGCATCCTCCACATTCCATAAGGCCATAAAATATAGGGACAGGAGTGAGCCATCCAGCCACTCAAGCATACTCTCCCATTCAATAGGATCACGGCTAATCCAACATTTCTCATATATGCTTTTCTGCCTATGCCCTGTAAACCTTGATTCTCCTATTGATCAAGAATCTACCTACTCGGACTTAAATACACACAAGGACTCTGTCCCTCAGTTCTCTGTAGCAAGGAGTTCAAAAGACTCCATTCTCAGAGAAGAAATTCCTTATTTCAGTCTTAAATTGGCACCCCTTTATTCTGAGATTACATCTTCTAGTGCTAAACTCTCCCATGAGGGGAAATTAGCATTAACCCATCAAGCCTCTTAAGAATTTTATCTGTTTCAATGAGGTCACTGCTCATTCTTCTACATAGGTGCTGTTAAACATTATTTTTCACTGCTGAAGGCTCACAGAGAACTGCAATACATCAAAGTTGCACAACTCTTTCTCCCTTCAGCTCTATCTACTTTGCTCAATTCTGCTAAATACCCTGATGCTCTCTGCTGGGTGTATATATGAGGGATGACAGCTCGCATATAGGCAAAATAAGGTTTTTTAAGCATTGAAATAAATTTCCTGTTATATTTCAGAGATTCACAATTGACACACAAGATAAGATTTGAGAAAGGTCACTGATTCCCCCATAAGTCCCCCAACGACAGCATTCATTCAGGTCCAGAAAGATTGGAAAGTTGTCTCCAACATATTCTGTGAGAATATCTTTTGATAGCATTCAAAATTTGACTGTTAGTTGTCAAAAAGCTGGTACATTTGCAATCAGTACCTTTTTGATAACTCATTCCATTCTTACAATTTATTTTAAATATTCCAGACTTTCATTTTCATACCTTTCATTCTCAACTAAAAATATGCAGAATCCATGAGTTACTATACTATGCTCATCGCATTAGAAGTACTGATGTTTGGAATCTAGGTCATATTAGTTGTCTTTGTAATTAAAGGTGTTATGGTTGCTCATTTCCAACTCCACAGAATTGAACCACGATCTAATAATTCTTTTTGATAGTTAGTGCTCCTGGAGTGCCTTGTTAGAACTCTTTAGAACTCCAAGGTATATAAATAACTGCTGAAAAGTCTGGCTACTCTTAAGTTTGTTTAAATAATTTTAGAATAGATCATTGATTAAGCAAGTCTAAGTGCCTACAAGTTATTTTTGAATTTGTTGGGCAGATTCTTAATCCCTTCTAGGAGCATCCCTCTCCCATATCCTTTTACTGAAATACTTTATTTACTTTTACAAAAAAAGAATATAATTTCTAATAATCTTAAACCCCAAATATTATGCATTATTCACAAGATATTTACCTCTGACGTATAGTCATCAGCTGTGGTAGACACTTCACTTTCTGGCTGAAAAATAAAATACATAAATTAATTAAAACATTTTAACATTTCAAAATAAAGATGTATATTCATTCACAATATAATGACAAGTTTAAAAAAATATGCAGTGCACAACTTTACTTGGACAATCCCACACTTTGTTTCTATGGCCCTATGCATTAATTCTTGAACAATGTTGACTAAATTTCCCTGGCTACTTTGATCATTCTGAGTTATCTAAATTGGTAATGTATGTTCACAACCACAATAATGACCTACATTTATTCAGTACATTTAACATAATTGACACTTTATAAAATGACAAGCAATGAGTAATAATAAGATTAGAATCTCTCACACATGCACACAAAATGCCTACTTCAGAAAACTTGAAAGCTAACACAAACTATTTCAACAGCCTACAGTACATACCAAAAGAATCTAGAGATTTCCAATCTTGAGCTTTGCCAATATTTTCAGTCTGAAATGTTTCATATCCCTTTATCATGATACCTCCTGGTATCAGGAGGCATATGAGTAGAGCCAAAGGGAACAGGAGGTACAAAGACATATGAACAGCACTAATTTGAATATTTTGTAAATGACAATAAGCTAGGAACTGCAGAGCAAAATTGGCACAAACAAACATTCTCACACATAAAACACTGGAAGCTAGTACACATGTTCAGAAAGTAAAAAAAGACAACTATTGGAATGTTGGATATTATCTCAAGGCACCTGGAATACAAAAGTCAGGAACGACATATCAGTTTTAAAGCCTAGGTCAGATTTATTCTGAAGATGTTGCATTCAGGTTTACGGATAACAACAAGGAAGAGGGTTATGAGGCTACAGTGAAGAAGGGCTTATGCCCGAAACATCGATTCTCCTGTTCCTTGGATGCTGCTTGACCTGCTGCGCTTTTCCAGCAACACATTTCCAGCTCTGATCTCCAACATCTGCAGACCTCACTTTCTCCTATGAGGCTACAGTGCACACTCACCACGACATCAAGGCATTAACCTAAAAAAAACTTCAGGATAGAATACAGGCATTTCTTCTATACAGAGGAACCTCGATTATCCAAACAAGATGGGCGGACATTATTTCGTTGGGATAATTGATTATTCGGATAATTGACTTAAACAAGGTCAGCCATGCTGATCTAATGCTGTGCTCTATCAGAGATTTTATTTAAATCTATAATCTTAATGTATAGAGTGCACAAGGATACAGATTTCACATGATGAGGAAAATAAAGCGATGATAACACGAGAAAACGTTTTTAAAAATGCAGCAGTAGTTACAATTTGGCAAGAAGTGGTGAAGACAGCATTAAACAAAGTCCTGAATAGCTTCTACAATTGTAACAGCATTTATTAGTTTTTGGGAACACAGTCTCACGATAGAAAGATGGAAGCACCGCCTCGCGCATGCGTTTACGCGGCCTTTTTTTTTAAATGAATGGCCTGGTAAAGTGACGGGAATACCTGTAATATAAAGCACTTACTTTTGTAAAGGACTGTGTAACAAGCTTTACTTAAAAAATATCCACTCATTGATGCCTGAGCTGCTTGTGTTTCTTTGTTTTTGCCAACATTTTCAGATGTGGGGCAGTCCAGAACTAGAGGACATAGGTTTAGAGTGAGAGGGAAAAGATATAAAAGGGACCTAAGGGGCAATTTTTTCACACAGAGGGTGGTGCATGTATGGAATGAGCTGCTAGAGGAAGTGTTGGAAGCTAGTACAATTGCAGCATTTAAAAGACATCTGGTCGGGAATATGACTAGGAAGGGTTTAGAGGGATATGGGTCAAGTGCTGGCAAATGGGAGTAGATTAGATTAGGACATCTGGTCAGCATGGACAAGTTGGATCGAAGGGTCTGTTTCCGTGCTGTACATCTCTGACTCCATGACTCTATGTTCTTCAGTACAGGTAAGTCGAATACACTTACCTCTTTAATGTAACGTTTTTGTGGGACCTTGAAGTCTTCTTCGAATAATCCAAAATTCGAAAAATCAATATTTGGATAATTGAGGTTCCTCTGTAGTGCATTAGTTGAGTTCCAGTGCGATCCCGCACTGGACCCTTCGATCCAACTTGTCCATGCTGACCAGATGTCCTAATCTAATCTACTCCCATTTGCCAGCACTTGACCCATATCCCTCTAAACCCTTCCTAGTACAAGAAACGTGCGATACAAATAGCACTTAAAATGTTGGCATTGCGATCGCACTATTGCCAACACACATTTTAATAGTTCATGCTTTAGAACAGCGTCCCCTATTTGTGAATCGCATTACAGCTAATTAGGATTGACGAAACAGGCATTATAGCAGAACAATCTGCAAATGAACATGATTTGTAAAAGCTTGTATTGAGGTCAAGAGATAGTCGAACTGACTGCCTTAAATGGATACATTGATAAATATTTGCCCATTTAAGACTAAAATTGGGAACTTCTCCACACAAAATGAAGAAATATGGAATTCTTATCCCCAAACTAGACATTTCAAAGGGTTTGGATTGAAGGGAGTAAAGTGAGTTAAGGCACAGATCAGGCATCAATTAATTGATTTGAACAGGTTCAAGGAACTGAATGTTTTTTCTTGTTCTTATATATCCTAACTAAATGTCAGCATTGATCTTGCTTTCTTGTGGAGTTAACCCAATATGCCTGCCTCCTGGTCTCTTAAGCTGATCGAACACTCTCGTATAATTTTACAGGTAACTGCAGTTTCATATTCCATTGAGCACATATGCAAACTGCTAATCCCCACATTTAGCTTTGCACTTGCTCTAGATGCATGTGCAATGCCAAAACAGAAGATTTCTCAAAGATTTAGTGCCTTGTTTGGGTTGGGTATTGAGTTAACAGACAAGGACAGAGCACTTCATGGGCTGAAGCATGAGATTCTACGTAGCATGCAGCAGTATAAAATTTCTAGTGTAGCTTCACGTCTGTCTATATTTATCCTGATTCTTGAAACTGTTATGACGTATCGGGCAAAAGCCCTTCATCAGGAATACAGGCAGAGTGCCTTCAGGGTGGAGAGGTAAATAAGAGGAGGGTGGGGGTGGGGAGAAAGTAGCATAGAGTACAATAGGTGAATGGGTGTGGGGATGGAGGTGATAGGTCAGGGAGGAGGGCGGGGTGGATAGGTGGAAAGGAAGATAGGCAGGTAGGATAAGTCATGGGGACAGTGCTGAGCTGGAAGTTTGGAACTGGGGTGAGATGGGGGAAGGGGAAAATGAGGAAACTGGTGAAGTCCACATTGATGCCCTGGGGTTGAAGTGTTCCGAGGTGGAAGATGAGGCATCCTTCCTTCAGGCATCAGGTGGTGAGGGAGCAGCAGTGAAGGAGGCCCAGGACCTCCATGTCCTCGGCTGAGTGGGAGGGGGAGTTGAAATGTTGGGCCACAGGGCAGTGTGGTTGATTGGTGTAGGTGTCCCAGAGATGTTCCCTAAAGCACTCTGCTAGGAGGTGTCCAGTCTCCCCAATGTAGAGGAGACCACAACGGGAGTAACGGATACAATAAATGATATTGGTGGATATGCAGGTAAAACTTTGATGGATGTGGAAGGCTCCTTTGGGGCCTTGGATGGAGGTGAGGGAAGAGGTGTAGGCACAGATTTTGCAATTTCTGCGATGGCAGGGGAAGGTGCCAGGACAGGAGGGTGGGTTGTAGGGGGGTGTGGACCTGACCAGGTAGTCATGGAGGGAATGGTCTTTGCGAAAGGCGGAAAGGGGTGGGAGGGAAATATATCCCTGGTGGTGGGGTCTGTTTGGAGGTGGCAGAAATGTCAGCAGATGATTTGGTTTATGCGAAGGTTGGTAGGGTGGAAGGTGAGCACCAGGGGCGTTCTGTCCTTGTTATGGTTGGAGGGGTGGGGTCTGAGGGTGGAGGTGCGGGATGTGGATGAGATGCGTTGGAGGGCATCTTTAACCATGTGGGAAGGGAAATTGCGGTCTCTAAAGAAGGAGGCCATCTGATGTGTTCTGTGGTGGAACTGGTCCTCCTGGGAGCAGATACAGCGGAGGCAGAAGAATTGGGAATACGGGATGGCATTTTTGCAGGAGGTAGGGTGGGAAGAGGTGTAATCCAGGTAGCTTTGGGAGTCAGTGTGTTTGTAAAAAAAATGGCGGTGTCAAGTCCGTCGTCATTAATGGAGATGGAGAGGTCCAGGAAGGGGAGGGAGGTGTCAGAGATGGTCCAGGTAAATTTAAGGTCAGGGTGGAATCTGTTGGTGAAGTTGATGAATTGCTCAACCTCCTCACAGGAGCACGAGGTGGCGCCAATGCAGTCATCAATGTGGCAGAGGAAGGAGGTGGGGAGTGGTGCCAGTGTAATTATGGAAGATGGTCTGTTCTATGTAGCCAACAAAGAGACAGGCATAGCTGGGGTCCATACGGGTGCCTATGGCTACTCCTTTGGTCTGGAGGTAGTGGGAGGATTCGAAGGAGAAATTGTTAAGGGTGAGGACCAGGTCAGCCAAACGAATGAGGGTGTCGGTGGAAGAGTACTGTTGGGGATGTCGGGAGACGAAGAAACAGAGGGCTTGTTGGCCCTGGTCATGGTGGATGGAGATGTAGAGGGATTGGATATCTGTGATGAAGATGAGGCGTTGGGGGCTGGGGAAACGGAAGTCTTGGAGGACATGGAGGGCATGGGTCGTGTCTCGAACATATGTGGGGAGTTCCTGGACTAGGGGGATAGGACAGTGTCGAGGTAGGTAGAGATGAGTTCAGTGGGGCAGGAGCATGCTTAAGACAATGGGTCGGCTAGGGGGGTCAGGCTTGTGGATTTTGGGAAGGAGGTAGAACCGGGCAGTGTGGGGTTCCTGGACTATGAGGTTGGAAGCTGTGGGTGGGCGATCTCCTGAGGTGATGAGGTTCTGTATGGTCTGGGAGATGATGGTTTGGTGATGGGGGGGTGGGGTCACGGTCGAGGGGGAGGTAGGAGGAAGTGTCTTCGAGTTGGTGTCTGGCTTCAGCAGTGTAGAGGTCAGTGCACCAGACTACCACAGCATCCCCTTTATCTGGTGGCTTAATGGTGAAGTCGGGATTGGAGCAGAGGGAGTGGAGGGCTGTGCATTGTGAGGGTGAGAAGTTGGAGTGGGGGGGGGTAGACAGGTTGAGGCCGTTAATGTCTCGGCGGCAGCTGGAACTGCTTGGATGCCATTAGCCATGCGGCTGATGCAGCTACCATCCCCACGGTGATCTATGATGTCACTTCCGCCATCTCCCCCCCACCCATCATGGCCACTTCCATCCCTCACAATTCCTCATGCACCACACGTGACATCACTTCCGCCCCTCACATCATCGCTGATGTCACTCGCTCAGTAATTTCTGCCCCCCCACCCACTGCTGTGCTTGCAACCATTTCTGCGTTACTCTTTCAAAAAACTCAATCAAGTTAGTGAGACATGATTTCCCCCGCACAAAGCCATGCTGACTATCCCTAATCAATCATTGCCTTTCCAAATACATGTAAATCATGTCCCTCAGGATTCCCATGCATTGTTTTCATTTAAATCATCTACTGCCCTCTTGAATGCCTCAATTGAAGCTACCTCTAATACAGTATCAGGCAGTGCATACCTGAGTAATACCACACACTGTCTGAAAGAGAAAAAAAAGCCCAAAGAACTGCAGATGCTGGAAATCAGAAACAAATAGAAATTGTTGGAAAAATTCAGCAGCTCCGGCATATCTGTGAAAGAAAGCAAAATTAATGTTTCAGGTCCATTGACTCACCTTCAGAACTGTCTTAAACCTCTGTAGAAGGGTGACTGGACTGAAACATTAATTCTGCTTTCTCTCCACATGCTATCAGACTTGCTGAGGTTCTTCAGCACTTCCCAATTCTGTTTGATATTCCCCTGTAAGTTAGCTGCCAATCTTATTTTCATATTTCCTCTTTGCTTCATTTATTTACTTTTTCACTTCCCTTCTGAACATTCTGTTTTCCCTTTGGTTGCTCACATGTATTTTCTATGTGACACCTATCATCAGCTCACTTTTTGTTTTTTATCTTAATCTCTAGCTCCTTTAACCAACACCAAGGATTCTGCATTTATTTGCCCTACCTTTCCCTTTTCAGGGAATATATCTCCACTGTATCCAAACCATCCCTTCTTTGAAGGTAACCAATTGTTCAACTAGATTTTCCTACCAATCTTTGGCTCCAGTCGATCTGACCCAGTTCTGTTCCTGCCCCATTGTAGTTAGTACTTCCCCAGTTAATTATTTTTACTCTGAATTGTCTTTTTTTTTAACTGTCATCTGAAATCTTATGGATCAATGATCAGCATACCCTAAATGTTCTTCCACTGACACTTATTTATTCGACCCAATTCATCTCTGTGAAGCAAGCTTAGCAATGTGGCCTTTCATGTGATCAAGCACCTACTGCTGTAGAAAATTTTCCTGAACACAATCAAAGAATGCTTGCCCGTCTCTGTCCTTAACTCTACCATTATCCCAGTCTATATTCAAATTAAAACCATCCATAATTACTAGCCTACAACGCTTTCACCTCTGTTATTTCCTTGCAGACTTGTTCTTTGATATCCTTCCCTTCAATTGGTACCCTTCCTGTTGATTAGCTCTAGCCAAATTGATTCTATCTTCAAATCCTCCAAGATATCTGGTCTTTGTGGTACAACAATGCTGTCCTGAATCAATACTAATGCCTTTCCTCCTTTTCTTCCTTTCCCTACAGTCTTGAACACTCAAACTAGGAATATTTAAAACTCAATCCTGCCCTTCCTTCAATCAGGTTCCCTTGATTGTTACAGCATAATTCCACATGCCAATCTATCCATGCAATAACATACATGCAACGTAGATCTGATTTAGCAAACTTTACTTTTTCATTTATTCCAACTGCAGCCAATAACTTACATAGAACATCGAACAATACAGTGCAGAACAGGCCCTTCGGCCCTCGATATTGCGCCGACCAGTGAACTATTCTCAGCTCGTCCCCCTACGCTATCCCATCATCATCATCCATATGCTCATGCAAGGATTGTTTAAATCTCCTTAATGTGGCTGAGTTAACTACATTAGCAGGTAGGGCATTCCACGCCCTTGCTACTCTCTGTGTAAAGAACCTGCCTCTGACATTTGTCTTAAATCTATCACCGCTCAATTTGTAGTTATGTCCCCTCATACAAGCTGACGTCATCATCCTAGGAAAAAGACTTTCACTGTCTACCCTATCTAATCCTCTGATCATCTTGTAGAGTCATAGAGATGTACAGCATGGAAACAGACCCTTCGGTCCAACCCGTCCATGCTGACCAGATATCCCAACCCAATCTAGTCCCACCTGCCAGCACCCAGCCCATATCCCTCCAAACCCTTCCTATTCATATACCCATCCAAATGCCTCTTAAATGTTGCAATTGTACCATGCAATAACATACATGCAACGTAGATCTGATTTAGCAAACTTTACTCTGTCTTCTACCTTTGAGCCAGTTCTGTATCCAATTACAGAACTTACAATTCTCTATTCTAGTGCTATCCATCTGTCCCAGTACAGTGTGCAATCAGATAGTACTAGATGGTATTTTCTCTTCCTCTTTCAAAACACCTACAGAATTAGGTGAATATCCTCCCACAATCACAAGGAAAATGTTCTGCAAGGAATTCAGTCTCAGCTGTCTTCAGGTGTCATTTTATCCAGAGCCAGTCCAGTGTCCCAGGAATTGTTTTATGGGATAAGGATCCAACTCAGTGATCCAACATTCATTGTTCACCTCCAAATGCCCTTAAAAAGCAGTGATGAGATGCCTTCTTGACTTACTGCAGCCTATTTGGTGCTTGTACAGCCACGTGACTGTTAGAGGTGGAGTTCAGGAATTTTACTGAGTAACACTGAAGGAACTTGATATTTCCAAGTCCAGGACAGTGAGTGGTTTGGATGGGAATTTTCAGCTGCTGGTATTCTCGTGTATCCGCTGCCATAGAGTTACAAAGGTCAACAGCACAGAAAAAGGTCCTTTGCTACATTAAGTCTATGCCGGTCAAAAACAGCTGTCTAACTATTCAAATCACATTTTCCAGTACTTGACCTGTAGGCTTTGCAAGCCATGGCATGAAAGATGTAAGTGTAAATACTTAAGCTCGTAAGAATTTCTGCCTCTCCTAACCTTAAAATAGTGAACTCCAGATTCCCACACCCTCACATTATCCTTACATCCTCTCTTGCCCCTTGCATTAAATCTATGCTCTGGTCATTGATCTCTCCACCAAGGGGTAAGGTGTTCCTTCCTATGTCTCAATTATATTCCCCCTCAGTCTAGTCATTCTAAATGGCAGTGGACACGGTCTTGGATGGTCTTGTTATTGCGTATAGATGGCTGCAGAGTGAATGTTTGTGGTGCCATTCAAGTGGGCAGTTTTATCCCGGAGGTTGTCAAGTTGAGTGTTTTGGAGCTGCAGTCAAACAGGCAAGTGGAAAATCCATCACACTCCTATCTTGTGCCCTGTAGATGGTGGACAGACTTCAGGGAGTCAGACTTTAAGAAGTCAGTAAGTTACTTGTAGCAGGATTCCTAGCCTCTGACTTGCTCTTGTAGCTACAGTATTTATATGACTAGTCCAGTTCAATTTCTGGTCAGTGGTAATCACCAGGATGTTGATATTTGGGGATTCATTGATGATAATGTCACTGAATATCAAGGGGTCTTAGTTGAATCATCACTTGTTGGAGATGATAACTGAATGGCAGTCATGTGACATAGAACATAGAACAATACAATGCAGCACAGGCCTTTCGGCTCTTGATGCTACGCCAACCTGTGAATTAATGTACGCCCACTCCCCACACTATCCCATCATCATCCATATGTTTATCCAAGGACTGTTTAAATGTTCCTAATGTGGCTGAGTTAACTACATTGGCAGGCAGGGCATTCCACACCTTTACCACTCTGAGTAAGGAACCTGCCTCTGACATGTGTCTTAAATCTATCACCCCTCAATTTGCAGCTATGCCCCTCATACAAGCTGACATCATCATCATCCTAGGAAAGAGACTCTTACTGTCCAAGCTATCTAATCCTCTGATCATTTTGTATGTCTCTATTAAATCCCCTCCTAGCCTTTTTCTCTCCCCAATAAGAACAGACCCAAGTCCCTCTGCCTTTCCTCATAAGACCTTTCCCCCAGATCAGGCAACATCCAGGTAAATCTCCACTGCACCTTTTCCAATGTTTCCACATCCTTCCTGTAATGGGTCGACCAGAACTGTACACAATATTCCAAGTGAGGCCGCACTAGCGTTTTGTACAATTGCAGCATGACATTACGGCTCCAGAACTCAATCCCTCTACCAATAAAATCTAACACACTGTATGTCTTCTTAATAGCACTATCAACCTGGGTGGCAACTTTCAGGAATCTATTTACATGAACACAAAGATCCCTCTGCCTATCGACACAACCAAGAATCTTTCCATTGACCCAGTATTCTGCCTTCCTGTTATTCTTCCCAAGGTGAATCACCTCATATTTATCTGCAACGAACTCCATTTACCACCTCTCAGCCCAATTCTGCAGTTTATCCAAATTCCCCTGCAACCTGCAACATTCTTCCACACTGTCCACCACTCCACCATCTTTAGTGTCATCTGCAAATTTACTAACCCATCCACCTATGCCTGCGTCCAAGTCATTTATAAAACTGACAAACAGTAGTGGTCCCAAAACAGATCCTTGTGGCACACCATTAGTATCTGGACTCCAGGCTGAATATTTTCCATCAACCACCTCTCGCTGCCATCTTACAGAAAGCCAGTTTCTAATCCAAACTGCGAAGTCACCCTTAATCCCATGCCTCTGCTTTTTCTCCAAAAGCCTACCATGTAGAATCTTATCAAAGGCTTTACTCAAGTCCATGTACTGCCCTACACTCATCCACATGCTTGGTCAACTTCTGAAAAAACTCAATGAGTTTGTGAGACACGACCTGTCTTTGATGAAACTATGTTGACTATTTCCAATCAAATTGTTGCTTGCTAGATGATTATAAATCCTATCTCTCATAATCCTTTCCTAAACTTTTCCTACAACAGACGTAAGGCTCACTGCTCTATAATTACCTGCGTCATCTTCTGCCCTTCTTGAACAAGGGCACAACATTTGCAATCCTCCAATCCTCAGGTACTAAACCTGTAGACAATGACGACTCAATGATCAAGGCCAAAGGCTCCGCCATCTCCTCTCTAGCTTCCCAGAGAATTTTCAGATACCCAATTCTATGCATTCTAAGTCTTGTCTAATCACATTATAATTGCCCTTCCCCCAACTATAACTCTTGCCCTGTGGCATGTACCTATCCCTTTCCATCGCTAAACTAAATGTCACCGAATCACAGTCACTCTCTCCAAAGTGCTCACCTACCACTAAATCAAACACTTGGGCTGGTTCATTACCAACCACCAGATCCAGTGTGGCCTCCCTCGTGTAGGCCCTTCGACATACTGTGTCAGGAAACCCTCCTGTACACATTGGACAAAAACTGATCCATCTGACGTACCAGAGTTATAGCATTTCCAGTTAATGTTGGGGAAGTTAAAGTCCCCCATAATGATCACCCTACTCCTTTCACTTCTACCCAGAATCGTTTTGCCAATCCTCTCCTCCACATCCCTGGAACTTTGCAGAGGCCTATAAAAAAACTGCCAACAGTGTGACCTTTCCTCTCCTGATTCTAACCTCAGCCCACACTACCTCAGTAGACGAGTCCTCGTGAAAAATTCTTTCAGCCACCATTATGCTGTCCTTGACTAACAAAGCCACACCTCCTCCTCTTTTACCACTTTCCTTGACCTTAATGAAAGATCTAAACCCTGGAACCTCCAAAATCCATTCCTGACCCGGCTCTATCCATGTCTCAGAAATGGCCACAACATCGAAGTCCCAGGTACCTATCAATGTTGGAAGCTCGCATACTTCAAACCAGCTTGCTGTCTGCGAGCACATTTGTGTAATCGTGAAATCCTGTCCATGTCCTCCCTACTCACATCATCCTGTGCACTCGAACTATACCAGATTCCCATCCCCCTGCTGAGCTAGTTTAAACCCACCCAAGTAGCACCCAGGATTTCCAACCCAGGATATTAGTAGCCCTCCGGTTCAAGTGAAGGCTGTCCTGTTTGTGCAAGTCTCACTTTCCCCTGAATGAGCTCCAATTATCCATATACCTGAAATCCTCCCTCCTTCACCATCCCTGCAGCCATATGTTCAGCTGATATCTCTCCTTGTTCCTCGCCTTGCTATCACATGGCATGGGTAACAAACCAGAGATAACAACTGTTTGTTCTAGCTCTCAGCTTCCACCCTAGCTCCCTGAAATCCTGCCTTACATCCCTATCCCTCTTTTTATCTATGTCATTGGTACCTATGTGGACCATGACTTGAGGCTGGTCACCCTCTCTCTTCAGGACCCCAAATACACAATCTGAGACATCACAGACCCTGGCACCTGGAAGGCAACACACCAACAGCGAGTCTCTTTTGTTCCCAACAAACCTTCTATCTAACACTCTAACTATTTAGTCCCCAATGACTAACACTCTCCTCTTTTCCCCCCGTTTCCCTTCTGTGCAATAAGGACAGACTCTGTGCCACAGACCTGCACCCTAATGCATGTCCCTGGTAAGTCGCCCACCCCCTAACAGTATACAAAAACGTTTCCTTGTTTTCAGGGGAACAACCACAGGGGATCCCTGCATTGACTGTTTTCCCTCTAACAGTTACCCAGCTTCCTTCATGCCTAGGAGTAACTACTTCCCTGTAATTCTTATCTAACACCTGTCTCCTGAATGATCCGAAGTTCATCCAGTTCCTGCTCCAGTTCCCTAATGTGGTCTTGTAGGAGTAAGGGGCAACATGAATATTACTTATCATTTGTCAGCCCAACCTGATACTGTCAAGGTCTTAATGCATTGGAATCTGAGGAGTTGTGAATTCTGCTGAGCCTTATGTATTCATCAGTGAACATCCTCATTTCTAACCTTACGATGGGGGGGGGGGTCATTATAAAGCAACTTTGTTGAGTCCACAACAATTTGAAGCCCACCTTTCTGCACCATCTTCCACCACCCATCTATTTGTCATATTCTCCAGCCTATACTCACTGGTGCCTGGTACTGACAATAATTCAGACATAAACAATTTTCAGGCCTGCTTGCTGAATTTCTAACGATGTATAGTTGGCCAAATTCTGACTGAAGAACCAAGTTCCCATTGTTCCTACTGCTGCCAACATAAACAATGACATCAGATTGATCACCCTCTCTCTCAAAGAATATCTATAACCGTCCCGTAACACCCTTGACCCCGGCACCAGAAAGGCAACATTCCACCCGGGAGTCATGCCTACAGCCACAGAAACATCTGTTACCTCCCTAACAATGATTTACCTATCATTACTGCTCTTCACATTTCTTCGTTCCCACCTGCACAGCTGGTCTACTAATGGTGAAACAGAAATATAGAAGCAGGAGTAGGCCATTCAATTCCTTGAATCTGCTCCACTATTCAATATGATCATAACTGATCCTTGAGCTCAATACCTTTCTCCAAAATCCTTTGATCACTTTAGCTATAAGAGCTATATCTATCTGTTTCTTGAAAATCAATGCTTGGCCTCAACCACTTTCTGTGGCAGTGAATTCCACAGGCTTATCACTCTCCAGGTGAAGAAATTTGTCCTCACCTCAGTTCTAAAAGATTTACTAGGCAGATGCTGGAGATTAGAGTGGTGCTGGAAAAGCACAGCAGGTCAGGCAGCATCCAAGGAGCAGGAAAATCAAAGTTTCAGGCAAAAGCCCTTCATCATAGATTTTCCTGCACCTTGGATGCTGCCTGACCTGCTGTGCTTTTCCAGCACCACTCTAATCTTGACTCTAAAAGATTTACCTCTTATTCTTAAACAATGCCCCTGGTTTGGACTCCCTAATAAATGAAAACATCCTTCCTGCATCTAACCTGTTAGAATTTTATAGGTTTCTGTGAGATCCCTGCCTCATTCTGCTAAACGCCAGTGATATAATTCTAACTAACCTAATCTCTCCTCCCACTCTCCTAAAAAATCAATTTGCTAAACATTTGCTGCTCTCCCTCTATAGTAAGAACAGCCTTCCTCTGAAAGACACAAAAATTGCACCTGATGTTCCATGTATGACCTGACCTGCTGTATTTTTCCAGCACCACACTCTCAACTCACTAATGCCCTGCATAATTGTAGCATGACATCGTTGTCCCTATAGTCAAATCTTGCTATGAAGGCCAACATAGAGGTTGTCTTCTTTACTGCCTACTGTACCTGTACACTTACGTTCAGCAAACGATTCACAAGGACACCCAGGTCTCATTGAACATTCTCATCTGTAAATTTACAGCCATTCAAATAATCTGCCTCCCTACTTCTGCTACCAAAGTGGATAACTTGACATTTAACTACATATTACTGCATCTGCTATACTTTTGCTCACTCACTCAGCCTGTTCAAATCACACTGCAGCATCTCTATATCCTCGCAGCTAACCTTTCCATCCAGATTTGACATCTGTATATTTGGAGATATCATATTTAATTCCCTAATTTATATCATGAACATGCATTGTGAATAGCTCAGGTCCTAGGACCGATGCACGTTATTCAGAAAAATATCAGTTTATTCCTACTCTTTGTTTCCTCCCTTGTAATCAATTTTCTATCCATCTCAATACACTACCCTAATCCTATGTGTTTTCAGTTTACACACTAAGTTCCTACATGGGACTTTGCAAAAAATCTTTAGAAAGTCCAAATAAACCACATCCACTGATTTCCCCCAATCAACTCTACTGGATACATCCAGGAAGAATTCCAGTAGACTTGTCAAGCATGATTTCCCTTTTGTAAATCCATGCTAATTGTGTCCAATTCCACCATTGTTTTTCTAAGTACAAAATCTTTGATAATGGACTGTAGCATCTTCCCGACTAGTAATATCAGGCCCACTCGCTGCTTTCTCCTTACCTTTGTTTCTAACTAATGGGTTCATGTTAACTACCTTCCAATCTGTAGAAACTGTTCCAATGTCTGAAGAATCTTGGAAGGTGATTACAAATGCATCCATTATTTCTAGGGCCATCCTTACTCTGGGAAGTAGATTAGCAGACCCTGGGGATTGATCAGCTTTAGAGCCCATCAATTTTTCCAACATAATTTCTTTCCTCGCACAAATTTACTTCAGTTCCTTGCTCTCACTAAACCCTGTGTTCCCCATCATTTCTAGTAAATTATTTATGTCTTTATGAATACAGAAGCAAATTATGAATTTTGTTTGTCAGCTATTTCTTTGTCCCCCATTAGAAATTCCCATTTCAGATTGTAAGGGACCTTCATTACTTTTTACCAATTGCTTTCCATTTACATGTCTCTATAAACAGTCAGTTCTAATGCTCCCTGCATGCTTGCTTTCACACTCTATTTCACCCTTCTTATTCAATGCCTTGGTCCTCCTTTTCTGACTTCCAAACTGTTGTCAATTCTCAGATCTGTTGTTTTTATTTGCTAATTTGCATGTATCTCTAACTTCCTCATAAGCCATAGTTTGGCCACTGTTCTCGTTGCACTCTGGCGCCAGACAAGAAAAAACAATTTTTGTAGTTCACCCATTTGGTCTTTGTTTGCCATTACCTATCCACTACCATTCACTTCAGTAACATTTCCCAATTCATCACTACCAAGTCAGTCTCATATCATCGTAATTTTCCTTAATAGGATTTGGAATCAATGACCTCATTCTCCATCTTGATGAAGAAATCTATCATACTGCAATCACGTACTCCAAAGGATCTCTGATTACATAACACAGAGTCTAAGATGGCCAGTTCTATAATTGGTTCATCAACATATTGGGCCAGAAAACCACCTGATATGCACTCTAGAAATTCCTCCTCTATTGTACTGTGACAAATTTGATGCACCAAATCTACATGCAATTTAAAGTTACTATTAGTTACAAATGTTTCTTTATTGCATGCATCTCATTATTTCCTGTTTAATGCTATCCCCAACATTAACCCTACAGTTTGGTGGTCTATATCCACTGCCACTAACGTCTTTTACTCCATGGTATTCCTCAATTCTATTCACACACATTCAACATTGTCCCAACTAATACCTTTCCTCAATATCCTCTTTAACAAATAATGCAACTCCACCACCTTTTCCTTTCTGTCTGTCCTTCCAAAATGCTGAATATCCCAGGATATTTAGTTCCAATCTCTTTTCACCTCTTACCATGTCTCTGTAATCCCACTATATCATACTTATTTACAACTATTTCAACGATTAATTCATTTACTTTATATTGAATGTTTCATGTATTCAGGCACAAAGCCTTATGGCTTGTCTTTTTAAAATTCATTGTTCAAATCTCACTTTTTTTTTTACTGCATCCTTGTTTGATTCTGATTTTTGATTCCTCTGAGTATCGCTGCTCCTAATCACCCTGCTGGGATTTGTTCTTGACCTTGATCCCTCTTTCTCTGACTCCTTGCATTGATTCCTAACTGCCTATATTCTGCTTTTAGGATCTGATCTCTTCTATGCTACCAATGCCATTGCACTAATGTATACCATGACCACAGGCTATTCACCTTTGCACTCTAAGATGGCCCGTAGCCATTCTGGGACATCACTGACCCCAACATCAGAGAAGCAACATACCATTCTGAAGTCTCATTTGCAGCCAAAGAAACACCTATCCTATCTCCTTACAAATGAATCCCCTATGACGACTGCATTCCCATGTGCTCCTCTCATCAAAAAGAGCCAACCATGATCCCATGATGTTGGCTGTTGCTGTTTTTCCCTGAAAGTCCATTCCTCTCAATAATATCCAAAGCAAGAGAGTTGTTTTCAGAGGAAAGATCAGAGGGATACCTGCACTGCCCAAACTTCTTACAATGTCTGGCTGTAACCCATTCCCTTTCTGATTGTGGAGTCTTAGCCTGTGACACAACCACCTTTCTCTATGTGCTATCCATGATTCTCTCAGCTTTACAGATGCTAATGTCCCCAGGTCCACACCAGTTCTGAAACCCGGACTTTCAGAAGGTCCAGTTGGAGATTCTTCCTGCACATATGCTGATTGCAGGCACTGGAAATGTGCCCTGCTTCCCCAGAGCAGCACGAGCACACCACAGCTTTCAGCATTCCTATCATGACTTACCCCTTTAAATTAAATCTTTGAAAGATGCTCATATTAAATAATAACAATTATTCCAGGGCCCTTACCTGTTCTTGTTACTACAGAATACAGCCCTTCAAAACTAAAACTAGAAAAAGACCTTACAAATTATAAGTGATAAATGTTATAAATATTTACCTGACCTTACCTGCTACTTACCAATCAGGTGTCTTCTTGGAGTCTCTACTCCTGCAGTAGGGTAAACAACTCTAGTTTTCCAGTGATATTGCTCCTTATTTCCTCCCAATAAAAAGGACATCCTTCTCAGACTGATTCATCATAATAATGATTGCAAGGGTGCCCTCCCCAGACTGGTTTACTATCACACCAAGTGTGAGGACAACCTTCCCCGACTACTGAATGGAAATGCCGACTGCAAGAACATGCAGATCTGATAACTTGCTGCACTCCTCCGAAAAACTAAAACCCTCACCAGTATACAGAATGGAAAAAAAAATTCTGTAACAGGACCTCAGGCAATTCCTGTAATATCTGCGCAACACAACCATGCCAATGGATCACAGTGATTCCAGCCACTGCTTGAGTTCCAAAACTTGGAGCTACTGACATTTCCTGTATGCGTCCATTCAGGTCACATGATATGCCCACAATTCATCACATGTCAAACTGATCAAACAATTAACTCAGGAGTTATCAAAGTTCTTCCCAGATCTGGCTGAACACAACCAAATCATTATTACATACAACACAGTTGCATAATGGCAGAACCCTTCGGAGCATTGACATACAGAGGGGTCTGGGCATGCAAGTCTACAGATTCCTGCAAATGGCAACACAGGTAGATAAGGTAGTCAAGAAGGCATAAAGCATGCTTGCCTTCACTGGCCAGGGCATCAAATATAAAAGTTGCCAATTATGTTATAGCTGTACAGAACTTTAGTTAGGCCACATTTGGAATATTGCATGCAGTTCTGGTCGCCACACTACCAGAAAGACATGCATGATTTGGAAAGGGTGCAGAGAAGGTTTACCAGGATATTCCCTGGTCTGAGAGTTTTAGTTATGAGGAGTGGTTGGATAAACTCAAATTGTTTTCACTGGAAAGATGAGGGCTGTGGGGCAACTTTATAGAGGTCTACAAAATTACAAGAATAAATAGGGTAGATAGTCAAAGGCTTTTCTCAGGGTCGAAAGATCAACTGCAAGAGGCACAAAGTCAAGGTGAGAGGGGAAAGTTTAGGGGAGAAGTGCGGGGAAAATTTTTCACACCGAGGGTAGCGAGTGCCTGGAACATACTCGTTTAGAGGTGATGGAAGCAGGCATGTTAGCAATATTTAAGTCGTATCTTGAGACACATGAACGGGAGTTAACCAGTGTAGGCTTGGTGAGCCAAAGGCTAGATTAGAGTGGTGCTGGAACAGCACAACAGGTCAAGTCCTGATGAAGGGCTTTTGCCCAAAACGAGATTTTTCTGCTCCTCGGATGCTGCCTGACCTGCTGTGCTTTTCCAGCATCACTCTAATGTAGACTCTGAGTTCTAGCATCGGCAGTCCTCACTTTTGCCTTGGTGAGCCAAAGGGCCAATTCCTGTGCCATGTTGTGTTGTCTTGGACAAATACTTTGATGATTCCATTGAATTTTCACAAGTTATCATTCCAGACACTATTGCTTTACATGAATAAATATCCATCCATGGTTACAAAAGTTTATATTTCTTTGCTGTATGAATCAAAAGAACTTGTAATATCCGTTTAATAAGTTAATTTTTGCAATGGACTGTGCTTGTTCAATCATCTCAATAGTCCTCCATTGGTGGAATCAGCTATAAAACCACCTTTATTACAGTGTTGACTTACGATAATTTGCAAGGTAAAAACAATGACTGCAGATGCTGGAAACCAGATTCTGGATTAGTAGTGCTGGAAAAGCACAGCAGTTCAGGCAGCATCCGAGGAGCAGTAAAATCGATGTTACAGGCAAAAGCTTTTGCCCGAAACATCGATTTTACTGCACCTCGGATGCTGCCTGAACTGCTGTGCTTTTCCAGCACTACTAATCCAGAATTATGATAATTTGCAAACAATTGTTGGTTCATTTAACTTTTCACGCAACTCCACATTATCCATCTTATTATTAGAGATTTGATCTTAGAATTTTCAAATTCTCATTATTTCCCAAATCATGATATCTTTTATTTTGCTTCCTATTTATTTCACTTTTGTAAATACACTTCTTTCCTGTCACAACATTGCTTTAACCATATCGACCTGCCAAGTAGTTCATTTTCTTCTGCTTGAAGTACTCACTACATAATTTGTACAAATGTATTTCTTTTTGATTTGATACAATCAAGTCAACCACACTCTTATGGGATCCCCAGAGACAAGTAACAATACTACCATCTTGTCTCCAGCCAATTTCCAAGTTATGGCCTTTTTTACTGTTTTATCTAGTTTGTTAAATTTGATTTATCATTGTTTGTTAAGAAATTTTGGAATTCTTTTAGTTCAACTCAAATAAGTTGAAAAACAAATGACACATTCTGGAAATCAGAAAGAAAAACAGAAATTGTTGGGAAAACTCAACAGATGTGACAGAATCTGTAAAATAATGTGGTTTCTTTTTCTCAGAAATTTGACACATTGGTCAGAAGTATAGTTTCTGAGCTTTAGGTTATACATTAAGCAATCATTTCACCTATGCCCCTGGATCAATTCAAAAGGAATGAATTCTATGAACTCATCAACTGCCTCCCTAACAGCAAACAATAAAGGGGAATTGCTTTATCCTAAACGTTAAGACACTCCAATAAGCTTGAAACTTGGTCTTTAAAGTTTGATACCATCTTTCAAATGTTCCTTGAGACTGCAAATGATAAGCTAAAGACAATTTCTTCCATTTCCAAAATATTCAACACTTCTTTAATTAGATGTGACATCAAAATTTTCACCTTGATCTGATTCTATTTCCATGGACAATTCATATATTGTAAAATAAACTTCAAATAGATCAAAAAGAAAAGCAACTCCATTTATTGAATCCCATTCTATCTCTAGGCTATTCAAAAGTTAACAAATTTGACAGCCAATTAATTTGAAGTTTCATTACAATAGCCACGTGGACACAACATGGTGACATGGCAAAGCAAGAAACCACAAATAGCAAATGAAACATCATTCAACTTTAGTTCTGGTGTTCAGGAACACAATATTCGAGTTTGTATCTAAAGTAATATTTTTTTTAAAATTCTATTAAACAGGGGATATAGCTCATAGAACTTAAAAGTTAATTACAATATTGCAAATACCTTGTGAAAATAATGCTTTTAAGTATTCTTTTGTGAATTCTGTTGACATAATTGTACTTTGTCAGAGAAGAGACAAAATGCTGTGACTTGAGAAACAAGAATTGCCATTGGTAGAATCTTTCACCAAATTTCTCAAATTACTCATTTTGACTCTGAGCTTCAATGCAATTTTATGTTTTTCTCAGAGTTCCTCATGACAGAAGAAATTAAAACCTTTTTGGTCACACTCTTGTGGAATTTTTCTCCTACCACCCACTCCCTCATGCCACTTCATTTTCTTGTTACATCTTTCATTTTTGTTTCAACTCCCTAAAAAAATGTTTAATTGTCTTTGGTTGATTCACTTATCACCTAGCTTTTTTTTTCTCTCTATAGTACTGCACACAACACTCAGAGTCTTACTATATTAAAAACCTTGACCAATTAGAAGTTGCTGCTTGTAATACTTAGTATCTGTTTCAGTTGGTACCTAACTATATTGTGAATCATGTCTGAATAGTCAAAAAACCAAAATCAAGAGGTTAAAGCTAATCTCAGAGTTTTATAATGCTGTTGGTTTTCAAATGTTGGAACCCCTAATACTATACTTACAACACAGAACTAGTGTTTTATTTGGCTGGTATTTTGAATTTCATCCTTTTATATTAGAGTCATCGATATTATGCATAGATTCCACAGCAACAAAACATGATGCAACAGGTCAGCACATGCATACCTGTTTGAAAATAGTTCATCTCTAAGCTGCAAAACCTGCTCTGGAATCTGAACATGGAAATCAATATCCAGAGGTAGCAATTATGACTGCTGTTGCAAGCTTGCCTTTAAAGATGCTAGTGAATAATACATTTCATTATGCTTTATTTTACCTTGCGAACCTCAATGGAGAGGTGGCGACGCTCCATAAATGATTGAATGGCACCACATAATTGCAAACTCCAAAACTAGACATCAATGTTTACACTTGGGATGAATATGTTATTGCATTGCCCCATGGAGGGCTTCAGTCTTTCACCTTTACTTTTTCAATAAAGAGAGACCTTGTACACACTATAAGGAACTCTGACCTTTTTATGTGCCTATTCAAATTGGATTTAATTATATAATCCAAACTAGTTTTAAGTATCTTAACCTCAGCAATTACAAGGACCAAATTCAAATGTCAATTTTGGGCCTTCCCTTTCCGGCATGATCTTGGCGGTATTGTAGAAAGCACAATCTGAATAAGAGGCAGACAACATCTGAGGAGTGAAAAAATGTTAACAACATGAGCTAATATGGGAGGCAGAGGAAAGCTAGTTGATTAGCAGTCTACTGGAACACAGTCAGTGGAGACAGAGATGAGTGCTAGGGATAAGGCAGGAAGGGAGATAGGAGAAGAACTAGAGAAATTGAATATAGGACTTGAGCAGGTGGAACAGCAGAAGTTTGGCCTCAGAAGGTAAGGACAAACTTAAGAATGCACTGCAAGTCATGGGATCTTTATGTAAAATAAACTGCAGATGTGAGATTTCAAGGAGCATATTGTTCTGAATTCATAACTTCTGGCACCAAGTACAGGTCTGACTTCAGACTCTATCTGCATTTGTTGTTATGGATCAGTTAAAGATTTTAAATATTTACAGTCACTTATTGACCTCCCTTAACAAGGCACCACAGGATTGGAAACCAAATGTAATCATTAAGTCAAACTAGATTAGAGAACGTAAGAAAACAGGAACCATGCATTACATCTGCAATAGTCAGGGAAAGATTTGCCCTCAGTAGCTCCATCTCTATTCTCAATCCACTTTACCTTTTGCTATTGATTTTCTTTTCTACCGAAACACAAGCTCCATCGCTATCCACCTCTCGTGAACTATTTCAAACTTAGTGCATTCTCTCTCATCATACTCTCAAACTTCAATCTACCCCAAAAGGAATGGTCCAAAACTATAGACCATGTCACCTTCAATAAACTAGTTACCTTTTTTCTCTCCAACTCTACATTTCCATTTGTTCACTTCGGAGATTTTGTCTGGTTACAAAATTCAAGAATATTTCAAAGAAACGAAACAAATTAGAAGCAAAGATTCACCTCACCCATCTTCTGATAATATCTGACTTTCAGTTTATCTTAACATGTTATCTAGGTGTTGCCAACTGAGTACAAGCTATCCACACTAACCTTTTTTAGTGAATTTTGAGCTTTGTAGCTCAGGTTGAGTTCTGGATATAGGTTTGCTCGCTGAGGTGGAAGGTTCATTTCCAGACGTTTCATCACCACACTACATAATATTTTCAGTGAGCCTCCAGACGAAGCACTGCTGGTGTTTCCTGCTTTCTATTTATATGTTTGGGTTTCCTTGGGTTTGGTGATGTCATTTCCTAAGGTGATATCATTTCCTGCTTTTCTTTCTCAGGGGGTAGTAAATGGGATTTAAGTCAATGTGTTTGTTGATAGAGTTCTGATTGGAATGCCATGCTTCTAGGAATTCTCATGCATGTCTCTGTTTGGCTTATCCTAGGATGGATGTGTTGTCCCAGTCGTAGTGGTGCCCTTCCTTATCTATATGTAAGGATACTAGTGAGAAAGGGTCATGTCGTTAATGTCATGTTGCTAGTTGATGTTCATGTATCCTGGTGGCTAGTTTTCTGCCTGTTTGTCCAATGTAGTGTTTGTTACAGTTCTTGCACAGTAGTTTGTAAATGACATTAGTTTTGATTTTTGTCTGTATAGGGTCTTTCATTAGCTGCTGTTTTAGTGTGCTGGTCAGTTTGTGGCAGTCATTTTCAAAATGTTTTTGATGTAGGGGAGAGTGACGAGGGTTGCTGGATGCATTTTGTCTGCTTGTTTGGGTTTGTTGCTGAGAAATCAGCAGTCAGTGTTCATTGGGGACCTATTCTTTTTGAATACGTGGTATATGTGATTTTCCTCTGCTCTGCGTAATTTCTCTGTGCTGCAGTGTATGGTGGCTCGTTGAAATAATGTTCTAATGCAGCTTCGTTTGTGGATGTTGGGATGATTGCTTCTGCAGTTCAATATTTGGTCTGTATGTGCTTTTTTCCTGTATACGCTGGTTACAAGTTCCCCGTTGGCTGTTTGTTCTACTGTGACGTCTAGGAATGGCAGTTTGTTGTTGTTTTCCTCCTTTTTAGTGAATTTTGTGTCAGTAAGGGCATTATTGATACAGACAAAGGATGCTTGACAGTCATTTTAAATCAAAGAGACTTCATTGAAAAAGCGAACGCACTACATGCACATACCAGGGACATACTTACCAACAAGTAGTGATAGGCCCAACCCTATAACTGGAGAACAGAATCACAGCCCTACTCAAAACTCTTCAGAAATCTGGAGAAATAAATAAGACGGACTTCCAAAAAATGAAACAGACAGATCCTACATGCTTCTACGGATTACCCAAAATTCACAAACCAGAAGCCCCCTCAGACCCATAGTCTTGCTACCTGGAACACCAACTTACAGACTGGCCAAAGAGTTACACCAAAGTAAAACACATAGTAGTAGAAGACTCAGACCACTCCATCCATTCCACCCAAGAATTCCTGAAGACCAAAGACACCAAGATAGAAGAGGATAAAATAATGGTCTCCTTTGACGTTACAGCCCTGTTCTCATCCATCAACATCAATCTGGTCAAGGCAACACTGACTACATTATTAGAAGACTCAAAGACATATACACCAAACACCACCAACTTCATCAGCAAAGACAGTATTGTCAAGCTAGTGGACCTATGCCTTACCCCACACTTCACCTTCAACAACAGAACCTGCAGACAAACCAATAGAACACTCATAGGATCTCTGATATCAGTATTCTTAGCAGAGGCAGTAATGTAGAGACTCGAACAGACAGCTCTGCAAACCATCCAACACAAACTTTGGGTCTGCTACGTAGATGACACCTTTGTCATCACTAAACAAAACAAATTAGAGGAAACCTTCAAGACCATCAATAACACCCTTATTAGCATAAAATTCACTAGCGAGGAGGAAAACAACAAACTGCCATTCCTAGATGTCACAGTAGAGCGAACAGCCAATAGGGAACTTGAAACCAGCGTCTACAGGAAAACAACACATACGGACCAAATAGTGAACTACAGAAGCAATCATCCCAACATCCACAAACAAAGTTGCATCAGAACATTATTTCAATGAGCCAACACACACTGCAGCACCAATGAACTATGCAGAGCAGAGGAAAATCACCTATACAGTGTATTCAAAAGAATGGGTACCCAATGAACACAGTCTGCCGATTTCTCAGCAATGAACTCAAACAAGCGGACAAAATGCATCTAGAAACTCTGGCCACTCTCCCCTATGTCAAAAACATTTCAGAAATGACTGCCAGACTACTCAGACCCCTTGGCACCATGGTAGCCCACAAACCCACCAACACACAAAACAGCAACTAATGAACTTGAAAGACCATATACAGACAACAAGCAAAACTAATGCCATTTACAAAATACCATGCAAGAACTGTAACAAACAGTTCATTGGACAAACAGGCAGAAAACTAGCCACCAGAGTACATGAACATCAACTAGCCACAAAACAACGTGACCCTCTCTCACTAGTACCCTTACTTATAGATAAGGAAGGACACCACTTCAACTGGGACAACACATCCATTCTAGGACAAGCCAAACAGAGACATGCATGAGAATTCCTAGAAGCATGGCATTCCAACTGGAACTCTATCAACAAACCATTTACTACCCCCTGAGAAAAACAGGAAATGATATCACCATAGGAAATGACATCACCACAGGAAATGACATCACTAACCCACGGAAACCCAAACATATAAATAGAAAGCAGGAAACACCAGCAGTGCTTTGTTTGGAGGCTCACTGATGTTACCTAGTATGGTGACAAAACATTTGAAAATCAACCTTCCAGCTCAGCGAGCAAACCTACATCTACTGACCTTTATTAATTTAAAAATAGGTGAGGTAATTAGATGGCTTCATAATCAACTGCTTTAAAAGTTAATGAAGCTAACATTAGAGAAACTACAATCTAATATTTTCCACTTTAACTTTATAAAATTTACAGATGAGAAAATAATGGCCATAACTGGATCCTAACCTTAAGTCATTCATTTCTTTCACATACAGCTTTTATTGAATAAAGATTATGTTGTTTTGGAACAGAATCATCTAGCTTTTCAACGAGAACTTCAACGTTGAAAGGTTTCTGTGCAAAAGACAACATTCTCATTGATAATGCATCCTGAGAAATTCAACACGCCTGCTGCCATAGATCTTCCACAAAAGTATCAACTCACTGCTCAGGCTTTGGAGATTGGGAAAGTCTTTAGTTGAAGGCTTCACCTAAGGCACTAAAAGGCATAAGGGCAGTTCAATACAAAAATTTAAAATATTGTTAATGTATTTTTTAATATATTGGCATTAGACCTCTTATTTGAACAAAATATATTTCAGTAACTGAAGGAAAATCATGGATGATAAGCTTCCAGGTCACATTGCCAGAGATTTATGGGGTTCCTCTGAGTGGACAAAAGACTAATGAAATCACAGTACATTTCAACATAAAAGCTGACAATAGCATCAAAAGTATAGCAACCAGAAGCCAACTCGCAAGATGCAAGATTTTTATATTGTATTTATGTTTATAACTTATTGACTGATTAGCAAGGTTGGATCTCATGGAATAAAGGGAGAATTAGCCATTTGGATACAGAACTACCTCAAAGGTAGAAGACAGAGGGTGGTGGTGGAGGGTTGTTTTTCAGACTGGAGGCCTGTGACCAGTGCAGTGCCACAAGGATCGGTACTGGCCCATCTACTTTTTGTCATTTACATAAATGATTTGGATGCGAGCATAAGAGGTACAGTTAGTAAGTTTGCAGATGACACCAAAATTGGAGGTGTAGTGGACAGCGAAGAGGGTTACCACAGATTACAACAGGATCTGGACCAGATGGGCCAATGGGCTGAGGGGTGGCAGATGGAGTTTAATTCAGATAAATGAGAGGTGCTGCATTCTGGGAAAGCAAATCTTAGCAGGACGTATACACTTAATGGTAAGGTCCTAGGGAGTGTTGTTGAACAAAGAGACCTTGGAGTGCAGGTTCATAGCTCCTTTAAAGTGGAGTCGCAGGTAGATAGGATAGTGAAGAAGGCGTTTGGTATGCTTTTCTTTATTGGTCAGAGTATTGAGTACAGGAATTGGGAGGTCATGTTGCGGCTGTACAGGACATTGGTTAGGCCACTGTTGGAATATTGCGTGCAATTCTGGTCTCATTCTGGTCTCCTTCCTATCGGAAAGATGTTGTGAAACTTGAAAGGGTTCAGAAAAGATTTACAAGGATGTTGCCAGAGTTGGAGGATCTGAGCATAGGGAGAGTCTGAACAGGCTGGGACTGTTTTCCCTGGAGCATCGGAGGCTGAGGGGTGACCTTATAGAGGTTTACAAAATTATGAGGGGCATGGATAGGATAAATAGACAAAGTCTTTTCCCTAGGGTCGGGGAGTCCAGAACTAGAGGGCATAGGTTTAGGGTGAGAGGGGAAAGTTATAAAAGAGACCTAAGGGGCAACTTTTTCATGCAGAGGGTGGTACGTGTATGGAATGAGCTGCCAGAGGAAGTGGTGGAAGCTGGTACCATTGCAACATTTAAGAGGCATTTGGATGTGTATATGAATAGGAAGGGTTTGGAGGGATATGGGTCAGGTACTGGCAGGTGGACTATCTGGTCGGCATGGACGGGTTGGACTGAAGGGTCTGTTTCCATGCTGTACATCTCTATGACTCTATTCGGAATGTCCTTAAGATTGAAAGTTGAAGCATTTAGTCTGTGACTGTTCCTGGATCTGTATGAAAGAATTGCATGTTTACAAAGTGTAAATTACTCTAAATCATTGTTAAATCTATGAACGATCCATATACTTACAACAATAGCTCTAACATGCTTTACAAAAAAGAAAATTACAACACAAAATGAGATAATGCAGCCTTTTCTGTCCCTGCTGAACTGTATTAAAGCCTTTTTCCTTAACATGTTTCCCTTAATGTTTGAAGAGCAGCTGGTAGTATAGTAATATCCCTGAACTAATAATCCAGAACCCCATGCTATATCTCTGGGGGCATGGGTTCAAATCCCACCACTGTACCTGATGAAATTTGAATTCAATTAATAAAATGTCAAATTACAACCTCGTCTTATTATTGATGACCATGCAACTATCTCAGGGATGGACAACAAATACTGGTCTTGTCAGCAATGGCCACATCACATGATTTTAAAATACTTGCTCGAAATTTCCAATTACTAATCCATTTTCAGGACTTTATTTGATTTAAAATGTTGACATTTCATCTCAGCCTTTGACTTACATTGTTTTTACTCCATTATCGGTTGTAGGTTTTTGTCTTTTTATCCAACCTTCCAACCTTTTTTGTTCAACTCGACAACCATTTAAAGATAACAGTTCTAAAATAAAATTCATTATTTGACTGAACACAGAATCTCACAAGTCGTTACTTTTCTTAGACAGCATTTTTTTGAAAAACTATCAAATTCATTACTGCCTGTTCCATCACTTATTTTCACAACAGTCTTACTATGTAGCCAAGGGTGGAGGAGGAAATCACGATCACCATTTCAATCATTACATATTTCACAAGTCATAAGTGTACACCCATGTAGTAGCTCATTTTGATTTTACTGAGGGAATGTGCTCAAATAATTCCACAGAACAAACTGCACAGTTGTTGACAAATTATTTTCACTTTTAAGGCTTTGGCCTAAAGCCAACAAACTGATAGACACTTTTATTCTTCTATTTGTTGGCCATGAGGGTCTGACAGTAAATGAATTCAACGAGCCTCAATAACATCACCATAAGTCCCTTCATTCAGCACAAAACTGTGGGAGACCAAATTAGGTAATCTACTTAGAACACAGAGAAATAGGTGGTGTGAAAAACAAAACTTAGCACTGGTTATGAAAGCCCTCTTTAACTACTGCACTTCTACACAGGCAGAGCTAATAAGCTTTGCTCTGCATTCGTACCATCTGATCTAGAAATCGCTGATGCAGATGCAATGTGCAAATTTATCTCAATATTTAATGATCACACTTCAAAAACTGCAAATATAATTAATATCAGTGGGCGGAGTGAGATACATAATTAATTTTATTAAAAAATACAATGAAAATGCAGCATCCAGTAATTTCATTTCTACAAATGCACATACATAATCAATAATTTCATGTTAAAGGATATGACAAAAGTATACAAAAAAGCTCCATCATTGTTGCATAATGCTATTCTGTTACCATAACTGTATTCAATTTCTGCAAGACAAAACAAGAATCTCTTCTTGAACTGGTAAAATGGAATACAGTTTAAAGAAAAAGTGGTTCCAAAAATGGAATTTAAGTAGCATTTTAAAAAGTAGCATTCATCTTGCTGTAAAAGACTTAATATTCAATTAGAAATTTCCTGGTTTTATAGTTAAGCAATAAAAATTTACTTCCTATTGTCACATGAAACTGCATGGATCACCTGGCATTGACTGAAGCACTGGAAATGATAATGGCAAAACTGGCCCTGATCCCCGCAAAGTCCTCCTCAATGACATCTGGGGGCTACTGCCAAAATTGGGAGAGGTGTCTCACAGGCTAGTTAAGCAACAGCCTGACATAGTCATACTTATGGAATCATACCTTACAGTCAATGTCCTAGATACCACCTTCACCATACCTGGATATTACTAGTCCCAATGGTAGGACAGATCCAGCAGATGTGGCAGTACTGTGGTATACAGTCAGGAGTGAATTGCCTTGGGATTCCTCAACATAGACTCCAGCAAGTCTTAGGACATCAGGGTGAACACAGCCAAACCTCCTGCTGGTTAGCATGGACATTCTTCCCTCAGCTAATGAATCAGCATTCCTCTATATTGATAAACATATGTAGGAAGCACTGAATGTGGTAAGGGCACAGAACATGCTCTGGGTGAGAGACTTCAATCTCCACCACTAAGAGTGGTTTGGCAGCAGCTCTGCTGATCAAGCCAAACTTGACTGGTCCTAAAATACATAGCTGTTAGATTGGGGCTTCAATAGGTAGCAAGGAAACCAACAAGGACAAACATCATCCTCATCAATCCACCTGCTGCAGATGCAGCTGTCCACGACAGCATTGGTAAAAGTGACCACCACACAATCCTTTTGGAATTGAAGTCATGCCACCACATTGAGAATACCTTCCATCAAGTTGTGTGGCACAATCAACATGCTAAATCAGAAAGACTTTGAACAGACCTAGCAACTCAAGACTGAACATCCACGAGGTGCTGTAGCCCATCAAAGAGCCAGAATCATGCTCCAGCACAACCTGAAAACTGGTACGCCTGTACTCAATCATTATCATCAAACAAGGGGATCAATCCTGGTTCAATGAAAAGTGCAGGAAGACATGCCAGGAGCTGCACTAGGTATACCTAAAAATGAGCTGTCAACCTTTGTTCCAAACAGCATAAGTGGCAAGTGAGAGCTAAACGATCTCACAACCAACAGATCAGATCTCAGCCCTTTAATCCAAACAGCATAAGCAGCAAGTGAGAGCTAAACGCTAAACGATCTCACAATCAACAAATCAAATCTCAGCCCTGTAATCTTGCCATAATAGAGTTATGAAAGGTTGTGTACAATTAAACTCTGAGGAGGAAGCTCCACAAATATCCCCATTCTCAATGATGGAAGAGACCAGCTAAAGATAAGTTTGAAGCATTGGCAACAACCTTCAATCAGAAGTGCCAAGTGGATGATCCATCGTAGCTTCCTTCAGTGGTCCCCAGCATCACTGATACCAGCCTTCAAACAATTTGATTCACCCCATACGATATCAAGAAACAGTTGGTGGAACTGGCCACTGCAAAAGTCTATGGTCCCTAACAACATTTAGGCAATAGCATTGGAGACTTGCGCTCCAGAACTTGAGCACCTGTAGCCAAAGCTACAATACTGTCAATTACCTGGCAATTGTGAAAAATTGTCCAGCTATGTCCTGTACACAAAAAGACAAATTAATTCCAGCCAATATCAATCATCAGTAAAGTGATAAATTATGTCATCAGTGCTGTCAAGCAGCACTGCCTAAGAACAACCTGCTCACTGACGTGCTTCTGACCTTCTTAAAATCTTGGTTTAAAAATGGACAAGAGTTGAATTCCAGAGATGAAATAAGAATGATAAAGCTGCATTTGACTGAATGTGGAATTGAGTCCTAGCAAGACTGAAATCAATAGGAATTGGGGGTAAAGTCTCCATTGATTGGAGTCATAACAGGCACCGAGGAAGATAGCTGTGTTTGTTGAAGGACAGTCATCTCATCTCTGCAGGAGTTCCTAGATCCAACTGTCTTCAGTTACTTCATCAATGACATTCTTTCCATTATAAGGTCATAAGTGATGATGTTTGCTTTGTATTCAATGATTGCACTATATTCAGCATTATTGCGACGACTCAGATATTGAAGCAGTTCATGTATAAAAGCAAAAGACCTGGACAATATCAAGGTTACAAGTGACAAGTAACATTCACGCCAGACAAATGCCAGGTAATGACATCTCGAATAAGAGACAACTTGACTCCTTAATCTGAAATTAATTTGCTGTTCTTTCAGTGCCACTGAGTCAAAATCCTGGCATTCCCAACCTCTACAGCATCGTGGTGTAACAATATCAAATGGACTGCAGCAGTTCAAGAAGGCAGCTCGACATCTTCTCAAGGAAATCTAGGATGGGAAATAAATATTGGCCCATCAAGAACCTATATTCCAAAACTGAATATTTAAAAAATTGTTGACATGTTTCAATATGCCTGAGTTTCTTTGAGGGGCAACAAAAACTTTCTGGATTTCTACATGGTTCAACATCATTCTCTTTCTCTCTCATCCTCGAGGGAGTATTGGCTTTGATTTCCCTACTTTTCCCCATTGTGGGAACGTACTTGCAATGTGCATGGACCATTTCCTCTTTAAAGGTTAGTATGTTATAGCTTTTCCTGCCCATCTTTGATTTTAATTTACCTGGAACATATCCACCCTCACGGCCACCTCCAGTGTAGTATTCTTATTCTGTATTATTCCTTGTCCTATTTTTCCATAGCTAACCCAAACTATACAATACTATGATCACTGCTCTCTAAAATTCCTTGATTAACAATGTGGACTTTGGATTCTAGCCAAGTCTGCAACACGAAATATTGCAGCAAAAAAAGGGGTTAATAACTGCAAACCAAGTCTGCTGAACTTTTGCTATTTTGTTTTCTCTGCGCCTGACAACAAACATGGCAAAAAGCTACAATGCTGAGATGGATACTTGTTGGATTCATATTACATCAATCGAATGTGAAGCTAACTGAGTGGAGCAAAAGACATCACATGGTAAGTTCTCGATCACTGGTTGATTCAGCATTGATGGGCAGGCAACAAAAATAGAGACCAATATAAGGGTATAAACTCTGAAGCAAAGATAAGTGATAGTGAGAACCTAAGACCAACACGCAGGCGTCCTGGGTCAGGGACTCAGCGATGGGACAAAAAAAATCCAAAAGCCGAGACTAAACAAGTAGTAGTCTATACAAGTTATAAATACTTGTATTGTGATTTACTCATTGATGTTACAATAAAATCATTGGTCAACTGGTGTGTTTTTCATCAGTTATACAAATTAAGGTTTAGGTTCCCTACAGTGATTAGATTCGCTACAGTATGGAAACAGGCCCTTCGGCCCAACAAGTCCACAGTTGCCCGAGACTGGAATCGAACCTGGGACCCTGGTGCTGTGAGGCAGCAGTGCTAACCACTGAGCCACCGAAACAAGGGATTGCACAGTATTAATCCAACTCATACCCAAAATCCTTTCTCACTGCCACAGAAACATAATAAACATAAAATTTCTTCTGAACACACTAAAACTCCCCTCAGATCACTTACACCGTCAAAATACTAGCCTGTATTAGGATACTATCAACTTTTCAATTTCTTTAACTTTCTTGCAAATTTGCTTTGTTATAACTCTCTCTTTATTTGGAAGTCTTTTGAACACACCCAGTAATCTAAATCTGAACCTCTATTATTTCTTAACTCTAATGAAATAGATGCAGTTCGTGATCTCATTCTCCTTAAATCACCATCCTGACTTGGAACCATACAGCCATTCCTTCACAGTTGCTGGGTGAAAATCCAGAAACTCTCTTTGTGATATTGAAAAAGGTAGTTTATCACCAACTTCTCAAGAGCAATTAGAAAGAGGCAATAAATGCTGCCCTTCCATATCCCAAGAAAGAATATTATATGAAGTATAGTATTATGATCCCAGCTGATGGTAATACTGGACATATCACATACCAGAATGAATCCTGATCTGATAGAAATAGTCCCCAAGTTTTATTTTGGTTACCGTGGTGGTCAGTCACTGATTGCATTCACACAAAATTATAATGCATTTTCAACAGAAGAACATGGGTTTATTACACAAATGAAGTGCTTAGGCAATTTGGAAAAATCCTACCTTAAGCAGCAAAAAGAAAAAGGTTTTTTTCAAAGACTCAACCCAAGTGATGTAGCACTCCTATCTTAAATCTTTAATTTATTACTTAACTGACGAGTTTGCAAAGGTTTCCTTTTGGACAATCTACATTTTAATAGATGGCACTCCCTCCAGAACTCCCTCCACTCCCCCAAAATAGACAAACATCAACTAACTCAATGACTTTTCCTATCTGAACTTTGAGCAAAGTCCTGTCTTACTTGAATTGCTGTAATATCTTCAGATTTTTTTCCAGCTTGGATAAGCCTGGAAACTGTCATAAACTAACTTCCCTCTGTTTTGAGTCGCTTCTTCTCAATCAAATCCTGACTGCAGATCTTGGTCATCTGTGCTTTTTTTGGCCATATAAATTGAACTTTGTAAACACCTCATCAAATAACTATCAGCACCTTGCTAGTCATTTAGTTTAAGGTGAATTCACTGTTCCTGATCTCATTTTCAAGAAACATATAAGTCACCTTCACAGAAATAAAACTAGAAATTATCTCTACTTAAGAATCCAAATTCCTAAATGATCTTCTAAACCTTTATCATAGTATCCAAAAACGATTATTACTCAGTCCTGTCCTTTGTTGAGCCAGGTCTCTATTATCACCATAGCATCATATTCTCATGTGGTTATTTGTGCCTGCATTTCACCAACCTTATTTACCTACATGCAGGCATTATAATCCTAATTTAGAGTTTAAAACAATAGCTTTTAATCTGACTCCATCTAATACTTTACTAGATTTTATTGTCATGCAACATGTTATCCCTCAGTCCCCCATGCACTTATTTTTAATCCTTCATAATCCTAGTTCCCATTACCCTGCCAATTTTTAAAAAATTTCCCTGAAAGCACAGCAAACTGCCTCACAAAGACATTGGTTCAGGCTCAATTTGGGCCTGTTTGACCAAACTCAGTCAGAACTAGTTTCAATGTACTGGAAATCTAAAGTCTCTCTTGCAGAAATGCACCAAATCTTTGTTATCCTATTTCTACATCTATCTGTGTATAACACAGGGAATAAGCCAGAAATCACTAGCTTTGGTGTTCTGTTTGCAAATCCCTTTCTTTGTTCTTGAAAATCTCCAGTTTATCCTTCTTACCTCATCCCTCAAATGCTGTTCAGCCAGGGACATCTTGCAGAGAGGCAATAAACCATCCTGGAATTAGACTTTTGTTCCTGAAATAATGAACGCCTCATCACAATGGCTTTCCAAACTTCCTCTGCTCTCTGTGCAGCAATCTGTTTGGTGGATTGAGAAAGCGGCCAGAAAATCAACTTTCAATGTCATGAAGCAAAAACTTGGTATCAAGCTTTGCTCAGAATTTTGAGGCTATCCTTTCAAGCATGGAGATCCATCAGCACTTCTGTCAGGTCAACCATGATGGTATCAAATGGTTGATTTCTCAGATTCCTTTAAAACTCAAGTGTACAATAGAAGACCAGCTTGCTCCCTCAAACACACCACCACTGTAGGTCCGCAACATCACAGATGCCAGTCTTCAACTTATTTAATTCACTCCATGTGATATCAGGAAATGCCTGAAAGCATTGTACTGAAGGCCTGTGTTGCAGAACTAGCTGTGAAGGTCAGTCATTCAATCCAGTGGCATCATTACAGGATTTTTTCGAGGTAGATATTTTTCTATTCAGCTTGATCAGAGATGTCATTACTCATTGTCGGAATACGTGTTACTTGAACCAGACCTCCAACCTTAGAGGTTGACTTACTACCACTGCAGCACAAGTGCCCTGATTCTTCAAGGCAGCTATTTTCTAATCAGTTTGTTCAGAGATGTAATTACACACCTCTGAAGCAAATGGGACACTACAAAAGCCCAAATTCATTACAGTATAAATTCTCTGTAAGATGCATTGCTGTGCTCTGAGGGCCCACACCAATCAGCGTGCCGACACTTGTCACAGCCTGTTCTCGAAGTCACAACTGCATACGGACTTCAGAGGTCTGCAAAGGAAAGCAAATTAGTGGGAACACTAATTTGCCTCTTGTCTCTTCAATGCCTGTGCGTCACCTACAAGACACGAGTCAGAATATGATACAATAATTTCCAATGATCTGGTGGCACAGCTCCAACAGTACTCAGGAAACTTAACACTATCTATGACAATGTAGTCCAATTGATTAGCACCCATCCACCACCAAAACAGTGGCAGGAATGTGTATCACCTCCACGGTGCACTGCAGCAAAACTCATGAGGGCTCCTCAGATAGCAGTTTGCAAACTTGTGACCTTTTACCACAAGGGCAGCATAAACATGGGAACATACCACCTGCACGCCCCCCTCCAAGCAGATTTAGAACTACATGCTGTTCCTTCACTATTGCTGGGTCAAAATCCTGAAACTTCCTTTCTAAAAGCACAGCAAACACAACTATATCCCCAGGACCGCAAGGGTTCGGGATGGCAAGCCACCATCACCATCTCAAGGGTAAATCAGGATGGAGCTGAAACTTTATTGCTGGAACAGCACAGCAGGTCAGGCAGCATCTAGGGAACAGAAGATTCGACGTTTCGGGCACATGCCCTTCTTCAGGAATAAAGTTTCAGCTTTGATCTCCAGCGTCTGCAGACCTCACTTTCTCCTTAAATCAGGATGGATAATAAATGCAGGCCGAGACAGAAAATAACATCTCATCGGCAAAATTTTAAAAAAGACAGCATATTACAATACTTAAAAGGGGATTACAAGGTGCCCATTCCTCAAAAGGTTACTCAGAACCTTGGGAGTGAAAGATGTAGCAATGCTTCCATGGAGCACAAATCTATTGCTCTATCTCAGAAAGACATTCATTTATACTTCCCCTTCCACTCTGACAGTGCAGTTTGTTGTTGTCTGTCAGGCAAATGGCCCAGGACTGCTGCTGCCCATTCCAAGATGTTAGAATTTGCAACTAGACCATCAAGGTTCAACTATGTTGTTATCCAAGGCTATCTTCAACTGAATGGCAGTAGCCTTACACCAGCCATACTGCAACTTCAGGGAAAGCACTGCCTTACAGCACTAGGACAGGCAAATGCACAGAAGTTAGAAGTTGTTGCAGATTTCATTGAAAACATATGAATTAGGAGGAGTGGGTTATTAGGTCCTTTGAGTCCACTCTGCCATTCAATAAGATCAGACTGTAATTTCAATTCTACTTTCCGGACATTCCTCCAGGACAATGTGGGATCGTCTTCAAATAACAACCGAAATCAATGAGTGGCAAAATCAGTGAGTGAGTATTTTATTCGGCAACTGCAAGTTCAAGATGGAAATTGAATCCCGAAATACAGTTCTTACATGTATTACAATTCTATTACAATGGTGTTACATTGTTTTAACTATAGTACATAAAGGTTGAAGGGTTTCTGTCCTGGGAGACAGGAGATGGGTTAAAACATGGGTGCTACTCCTGATAGGATTCAGAGTGTCTGTCCACTCTGCTTGCAAAATTAAGAGGTGTTAGTCCTTTTGTCTTTTATGTTAATACATATTAGTAAAAAAATACTAGGCATATATGCTCTTATTAAGTTAGAAATTGAACCTGTATTTAAAAGAATAAATGATATTAAACTGGTTACTGCAGCTGGGTTGTGAGGTTTGTTTACTATTTGTTGGTGAGTTTCATTCATTCATTCACGTATTTTCACATAAGCACTGTTTTGACCGTCAGTTTCTGAAAGAGATGACAACCCAATTAAAAGGTACTTAGACCATAAGACATAGCGGCAGAACTTAGGCCATTCAGCCTATTGAGTCTGGTCCACTATTCAATTATGGTTGATAAGTTTCTCACCCCATTCTTCCGCTTTCTCCCCATAACCCTAGATCCTGTTGATACTCAAGAACCTATATATCTCAGTCTTAAATATAGTCAATAACCTGGCCTCCACAGCCTTCTGTGGCAATGAATTCCACAGATTCACCACTCTCTGACTGAAGAGGTTTCTCTTTATCACTGATCTAAAGGTCTCCCCCGTACTCTAAGGCTATACCCTTGAGTTCTAATCTCTCCTACCAATGGAAACATCTTCCCAACATCTATATTGTCCAGTGAATTCAATTCAATGTATGTTTCAATTACATCTCCTCTCATCCTTCTAAACTCCATTGAGTATAAACCCAGAGTCCTCAAACGTTCCGCATATATTAAGCTTTTCATTCCTGGGACCGTTCTCATGAACCCACTCTGAACATGCTCTTGGGCCAGTACATCCTTCCTGAGATATGGGACCCAAAACTGCGCATAATACTCCAAACATGGCCTGACCAAGAGCCTCAGAAGTACATACCTGCTTTTATATTCAAGTGCTCTCAAAATAAATGCCTTTCTAACTACTGACTCAACCTGCAAGTTTACCTTGAGAATCCTGGACTAGAACTTCCAAGTCTCTTTGCACTTCAAACTTCTGAATTTTCTCCCCATTTAGAAAATAGTCCATTCCTTAATTCTTCCTACCAAAGTGCATGACCTCACACTTTCCCACATTATACTCCATCTGCCACTTCTTTGCCCACTCTCCTAACCTGTCCAAATCCTTCTGCAGCTTCTCTACTTTCTCAATGTTATCTGTCTCTACTTACCTTTATATCGTCTACAAACTTAGCCAGAATGCCCTCAGTTCCTTCATTTAGATTGTTAATGTATAAAGTGAAAAGTTGTGGTCCCCAACACTGAGCCCTGCAGAACACTTGTCATTCACAGCCATCTTGAGAACGACCCTTTTATTCCCATTCAGCTTTCTGCCAGACAGCCAAGCATCTATCCATGCTAGCACCTTGCCTCTGATACCATGGGTCATTATCTTACTCAGCAGCCTCCTGTGCAGCACCTTGTCAAAGGCCTCCTTGAAGTCCAGGTAGATATATCCATTGCTTCTCCTTGATCAATCTGCTCATTACTCCCTCAAAGAATTCTAGCAGCTTTGTTCGCATGACCTCCTCTTGATGACATTATGCTGACTTTGCCCTATTTTACCATACATTTCCAAGTATTCAGACATTTCATCCTCCACAACAGATTCCAGGATCTCACCCACAACCAAGGTTAGGCTAATCGGCCTGTAATTTTCCATCTTTTGCTTTACTCCCTTTTTAAACAGGGGAGTCATGCTAGCGATTTTCCAGTCCTCTGGAATCCTCCTTCATTGTAGTGGTTCCTGAAAGATCACCACTAATGCCTCCACTATCTCTTCAGTGTAGTCCAGCTGGTCAAGATGATTTATCCACCTTAAGGCTTTTCAGTCTTTCTAGCACTTTCTCCTTGGTGAAGACCACTATACTCAGCTCTCAAATTTTTGAGATATTACTTGTGTCTTCCACAGTGAAGACCAACACAAAGTAATTATTCAGGTCCTCAGCCATTTCCTTGTTTCCCACTATCTCTCCAATGTCATTTTCCAGTGGCCCAATGTCTACTTTTGCCTCTCTTTTGCCCTTTATATAGCTGAAGAAACTCTTACAGTCTTCCTTTATATTACTAACGAGCTTACCCTCATAGTTAATCTTCTCCCTCCTTATTTTTTCTTTGGTGTCCTCTTTTTATCTTTGTAAGTTTCCCAATCCTCTGGTTTCCCACTGCCCCTTGCCACATTATATGCTCTCTTTTTTGCTTTTATGCTGTCCTTGACTTCCCTAGTCAGTCATGGTTGCCTCATCCTCCCTGTACCATGCTTCTTTTTCCTCTGGATGAATCTCTGCCGTGTCTCCTGAATTACTCCCAAAAACCCCTGCCATTACTATTCTACTGTCTTTCCTCCTATGTTCCTCCTCCAGTCAATTCTACCCATGCCTTTACAGTTGCCTTTATTCAGCTGTAAAACCGTTACCTCTGATTCAATCTTCTCACTCTCAAATTGCAGTCAACACAGTCATATTATGATCACTGCCTCCTGAGGGTTCTTTCACTTTAAGCTCCCTTATCAAGTTTGCCTCATTGTACAACACTAAAGCCAACAGTGCCACTTCCCTGGTGGGCTCCATCACAAGCTGCTCCAAAAAGTCATCTTGCAGACATTCCACAAATTCCTTTTCTACCAATCCATGACTAATCTGATTTTCCCAATCCACCTACATATTAAAGTCCCCATGGTCACTGTAACTTTGCCTTTCCTACACGTTTTCTATTTCCTTGTGGATCCTGTGCCCTAGCTCCTGGGCTACTACTTGGAAGCCTGTACAAAACTCCAACTATAGTATTTTTACCTTTGTCGTTCCTTAATTCTACCCGTACAGATGCTGCTCCATCTGACCCTACTATCGATTTAATTTCATTTCATTTCATTAATAAGTCAACCCACCCCCTCTGCCCATCTGCAAGTCTTTTCGATAGGATATATGTCCTTGAATATTCAGTTCCCAATCCAGTCCCCTTGCAGTCACATCTCCCTGATGCCCACCGCATCATACCTACCAATTTTGATCTACGCCACAAGCTCATTTACCTTATTCCTTATATATTGCATGCATTCAGATGTAACACTTTCAATCCTGCATTAACTGTCCCTTTTCTCATCGTCATTTGTTTGTCCAGTGTGCTTGAAGTTTTCTTGTTAACCCTTTCCAGACAATCTCTCCAATTTGTGTCTGTGTTGGAGATTTTAATTCAGGTTTTCTAATTTTCCCAAAAAGTACATATGAATTGGAGAAACTGTTTGATGTTCTGTAATCTATTCAGATCTGGGAGATGGCTGGTAATGGCTGATATCAGAATGTTTAGTGGAAACTTGATGGGAATGATATTGTTTATGATATTGATACCTTTTGATGTAGAAATAGGCCTGATAAGGGTTTAAGGTGAATGGGTTGAAAGGGATGTTTTAACTTTAGTCTATATTGTAACAATAAAATATACTACAAAATGCGATTTTATATACGAATGAATGAAACGTTACTATAGTAAATAATGGGTTAGTAAAGAGGTATGAACGAATGAACAGGAACCTGGTATTAATGAATATAGCAAGCTGGTGATTGAGTTAGTAAAAATAACCTAAAACACAGTATTTCACAACGTCCTCACTAAAGAAAAGTCATTTATAGAGGAACCTCGATTAACCAAAGGACACAGGCAGGCAGTATTTCATTTGGTTAATCGAATTCCGGATAATCGAAAGCCGGATAACACAGTTTCGCCAAGCATCAGGACCTTGCGATCTTGCCGGATAATCTGATATTCGGATAATCAAATGCCAGATAATCAAGGTTTCGTGTATATTTTACAAGACAGCTTGGCTGTGCACATGTGCATGGGTTATGCAATTAAGTCACTGAAAACACAGTAAGGAAACAGCCCTAAAGATTCACCATCTACCCTTTGTTTGCCATAGTGGTAAAAGTACAGCTAAGAGAAGAGATGGTCACAGAATGAAGGCATGAACACTGTTGGTTACAGCGTACTGGCTTGGATGATTTTCTTCATACATTCACTCAGCAGCTGGACAAACAACATCACCACCTAATTGCTTTTCATACATGCAACACCTTCTGCTAACATGACACCTGATATGACTTATCCCAAAAGTGTGTGCATGAGCTGCAGACATCATTTTGGACAAAATGCACCTATAATGCTTGAACCAAGGGTGCTCTGATTCCAAATTCACACCGAACAATGCAACCTATTCATCTTTGAATTTCCTCAGAAATAGCTAAACTGTGGTCACAACTAACAGAAACTACCCAACTATCTGCTGTATTGTCTCACTCATCTCACCTTCCCAGCCAAACCTCCCTTCAAACTTCACCTATCCTCGCGGCACAGTGGCTCATAGGTTAGCACTGCTGCCTCACAGTACCAGGGACCATTCGGTGACTTTGTGTGGAGTTTGTGTATTCTTCCTGTGTCGGCATAGGTTTTCTCCCATAATCCAAATATGTGTAGGTTAGGAGGACTGGCCGTGGTAACTGCGAGGTTATGGAGATAAGGTGGGTCTGGATGGATTAGCCATGATAACCATGGGGTTACAAGAATAAGATGGGTCTGGGTGATATGCTCTTCACAGGGTCAGTGTGGATTCAATGGGCTGAACAGCCTGCTTCCATACTGTAGGGATACTATGATAGACCTAAACTGCACATACATTTTTAATTTTTCTCATGTTTCCTCCATAGCCTAAGCCTATCCTTTATCTCTTCCACACGAACTTCATTCTTTCTCCACATTCTGCTGACCACTCAGTTTGCCATCCTCGTCTCCATGCAGGATGACATTGCAATGTGTTCTCTCAGCTCTGGTACTTTGCTATTCTTTCAAATCGAAAGCCACACTGCCCCTCCCTCAACTGGACAGTTCCCACTAATGGGAAAGTGTTATTCATTTGTTTTTGCAGTTTAAGGCAAACAACTTGTTTTGTGAAGGAACATTTTCAATACATGATCACTACAATCTCTACATGGTCAAGTGACCTTTGTAAATCAACATTAAACGGGTTTAATGGGGTAAGTAATGTTATTGAATGTATCCCTCATGTAATAAGAGCCGATACTTTATGCGAATAAAAGAATTTAAATATTTTTTATTTGACACATTAGTTTCTCCTCTGCAAGTAATTCAGAAACTGTCAAATATTCAGGTATTAGCTCTCTAGATAATGTTCAAATGAAAAAGCTGCTTACTACAAATTAATTATGCAGTTGTTTTCACAGTTATGTCAATGTAGTTTGTAATCTCAGCAGTGCAGCTACAACCATTACACTATGCTATATTTATACGGTAGTTTAAAAATCTTCAGGTACAATACATACAAAATCTGGGAATGGGCCAGATCTGCACCATGTACAACAGAGAGTGTGCCTCCCACATGACGACCAGGTTTCTAACCGCAATGGAGAGGGAGCAGAACTCCCAAAAGCCCAGCTTCTGCTTTACCTTGGCGATGCTCTCCTCTCCAGATTTTGCACACACTCAGCCCCGCCAAACCATATTCCCAGCATCTTCAGGTAATTTTCCTGATGGTGAAGGGTATAAAGGACCAGTCAGCCGAGTTCCCAAAGAGCATGACCTCGCCCTTGTCTCAATTTACCTTGGTACCTGAAGCCAGTTCGAACTGGTCGCAGATGTTCATGAATCTGTGCAATGACAGTGGATCCAAACAGAAAACAGCGGTCTCATCCATGTACAGTGAGGCTTTGACCTGCACTGCTAGAATAATCATCCCTCTTTTCTAAGGACTTGGGGCATTCATCAGTTCACTCAAAGATAATGGCTGGTCCAGCCTCTTCTGTGTGTTGTCATCTAAAACCTCTGTGACAGAGGACAGAAATGCAGTCACCCAAGCCACCTTCCACTTCATTTGAAGGTCTAAGATGGACTGTTTCAATAGGGACACAACATACTAAATTCTGAATAAGTGGGGAAAGAAATCATCCAATGCTGCCCTCATCCTCATGACCACCTTTGTGAGTGGCTGCATCAAGCTGCGCATAGACCCTCAGTATGCGAACACCAAGTGTCACTATACTGGGGTTCTACCTATCCCGGTGTTGCAAAGGATGGATCTGGCATCATCGCCATGGAATGCTTGAAGTAATTAAACCTTTCTTTATCACCTGCCCTTTGTGGAGAAGATAGAAAGATTGTGGAAAGATTGCCAAAGAAAAACACCTTTGACCACAAGTCCATCAGGAAGTAGTCAGCTCGTAGCATCCTTGATACCCTGCGAGAAAAGGAGAGAGTGGATGATGTTGAGCTGTTCCTTGATTACACGGTCATGGTCATTTGGCAGAATGCCTCATCACCAGAACTTTCCAACAAACACCAAGACATCGGAGTCTCTGGGGTGGGTGGGGTAGAGACTGTCACACATCTCCTTCTGGAATATGCCTTTGCAAAAGTAAGTCTGGAGAAAAATGCTGCGGTTTTTGATGAGCAGCTCTGTGATGCAGAACTCTGTGTCTGTTTCCCAGGACGCACACTGAAACAAACATCGACTGTGCCTGGAGGACCATCAACTCGGTAAAACACACTCTTTGGTCTGCCTGAAACTTGTTGGTCTTCCAGAACAAGGAGCTGACCTCAGCCGAGTGTTGCATTCCAAGGTCCTGGCCAACATGCTGTGGGTGCACTAAATCTTGAGGCTGCTGCCAGCAAAGCGCAGTGGGCAAAATAAGCCATCATCTGAGGTCTTTCTGCCAAGGTTCAGTTATCAAACTTGCTCCAGTACCTCAAATGCATCTAAATATAGTCTTGAACAAATAACAAATGTCTTGGGTTTGTTTGCTGGAGAGAATTAAACTTCAACTTTTGTTTGTTTGATTCTTCATACACTTCTGTATAGGACTGAACTGCTTTAGTGCCTACATATATTGTCACTTTTTTTTACATGAAAAAAATCCAATGAAAAGTTTTATAACTATGCATGTATATAACAGCATTTTTATGAATAAAGTATTAATTTTAAAAAAGACATACAAAATCTAGGCTAATATGTTGAACTGGTGTATTGTGACCATATCTCATGTTTAGTTGGTAGTCTGGGTTAAGTCAATTTTTCTGATTACCTCGACATCAGTGCTAATGACAAATTGTATTTCCTTCAACAAATATGACAAAATTCTACTTTCCAATCAGAAACATGCGAATTTGATACTTTGTGAGACACCATCTACCCAGAACACATAATGTATGAACTTATTAGAACTGGGAAAATATTAGGCTTTTGGACTCCTTTACTGAGGAACTATACAATGTGACACCACACAAATTCTATATAGTATATCAACACACTATTACGAATTTGTCACATCTTATTAAATTGAACAAAAACAAAGCACAAATAGTTCTCACCTCAATCATATAGGTCTGGTCCTGTTTGATTACATCTCCACTGCGTAAAATCCTATTAATTATGAACTCTCCATCTCCTGGCGGCCCACTCTCTGCCCTAATTTTATCATCCTGTTCCTGATGTTTAGTTGTGACATATCCCACTTGCTCCTCTGGTTTGCTTGCTACTTTTTTCTTTTTCTTTTGTTTTCTTCCCGGAAGATCGGCCTGGGCTTTCCGTTGTCGAAATTGGGCAAGCTAAAAATAGAAAAATTGATCATAACTTTTCAGATTATCAAAATCTTTAATAGTGATACAAGATCTTACACTTTTCTTCCCACAAACAGAAATTAAAACATTATGGTAAATTATGACAATTAATCCTATTGAAATTCCCTCATGCCTGGAATACACATTGTATAGTGTAGTTCCTGTTTGGAAAAGATGTTGCAAAAAAGTTCTATATTACAGATTACGTTCTATTTAATTTCCAATAGTAATGATTTTGTTACATGCATCACGTTTCTGCACAATGGTTAGAATGTACAAGGTTAAGGGCTGATTTGACCAAGGCATTTTAACATGCCTTGGTTAGTGGAGAGAAACATGCCCCTACTGGTAGATGACTTTAAGAAAATAAGACTTGGTTTGAAAAAATGTAGTCAGTTCCAGGTATCCCCATAACTCTGCAAATTCCTTCAAATATCTTATCCATTTCCTTTTGACATCATGGAGTTTGGAAATAGTTTGGAACTCCAATTAAAAAAGAGTAGATGCTAGCTCAATTAAAAAATGCTAAATCAGACGTAGATACATGCTCGACATTAATGGAAAAGGATATTGAGCCAAAGCATGTGCAGTAAAGTTAAGGTAGAGATTAGCCATGATCTCACTGATTAGTAGAACAGGCACGGAAGGCATAATGGTCTATTCCTGATCCTACATTCCCATAATCTAATCCAGTATGAAACAGTGATTTGGTTATGTAAATTTGGACTCCAGCAAGACATCATTCCCTTAACAAACTTTACACTCCCTTTTTCAAAGCCTTTCCATTCTCAAAAGAAAAAAAAATAAACAACAATAATAGTATTATGATAGATTCAGAATGACTTCCAACCCAGGATAATGCTGAGAGTAACATCTGGGAATATATTTTCTATGTAATATAAGCATATATATGGAGCAAGTTGTAAACATAATAGATATAAAAGCAAAATGCTACAGATTCTGAAAACTGGGGAACAAAACAGGAAAATCTGGAGAAACTCAGCAGGTCTGACAGCATCTGCAAAGAGAGAAACAGAGTTAACATGTCACATGAGTTACACATTTGCTAAAAGGCTACAGAGGATTCCAATACATAAATTCATCACTGTTATGAAATTCACAGGACTATGTGCACCATGATCTTCGACTGAAAGAATGCATGGATACGCTTGGAACATATGTGTAGGCAGCATCTGATGGTGTAATGCTGGACAAAGAACTTCTTAAAAAATTATACGACTCTTCCACAGGATATATTCCTTGAGTAAAAAGCTTAGTTAATGTGCAAAATCATTACATCACAACATTTGGGAACTGCTGACTCTGATCCAGTTTCTCACATCAGTTCTGAAGAATTATGTCAGACTTGAAATGGCAACTCTGACTAAATGTTAACTCTGATTCAGTATTCAGCTTCTTGTTCACCAATTAGATATGATTTCAAAGATACTAATCAGATAGAATAAGGTTTGTTAATTAGGATTAGGGTAACATTTTTCTAGATATTGTCCAATTCCGTACAGTTTATGAATCAATTTTAGAGATGGTATGTTGAGCTTTATTACTCAATCGAGTAGATGCATCAAGCTAAAATAAATGTGGAAATGTGGAAACATGGAAACACAGACTTCAAAATACTTGCATCCAATCTGGAAAACAAAACTCAAAAGTTGTCCTCCATGTCAAGAAATATACTCATTTTCATAACTATCATAACTTTCGTAAATATGCCACTGGCTAAGTGAAAGAATTCTACTTTGCTACAAACCAAGGCTTTAAAGATTTGCTTCATCCTTTGAGTAAGCAGCAGCATGAGTAAAACATTACCTCACAACACATTTGGCGACTGCTGATTCTGATCAGCTCCAGGTCATCACTGCAGAAGTTTTTCACAATAGCATCCTAGGTCCAACACAGCTTCATCGATGACTTCCACTCAATCATAAATCCTGAAATTTGTGGGACCACTTTCATCGCACAGACTGCAGTAGTCTAAAAATGCCCATCATTACCTCCTCAACAGCAGCTATCGGCGGGCAATAAATTACAATTTGATAATGACAGCCATATCACAGAAACAAATAAAGTTACTTTGTGTTTTCATACTTAATCAACATGCTATATTAATTTGGATTATTTTAATTCAACTCGTACTCCGTTTTCCCCAACTTCTACTGCAGCTATGCCAAACTTCAAGGTTGTCTTTTTCACTTGTCCACTTGTCACTCAGCAAGCTTACAAATGAGCATAACTTAAACAAAAGACACTTTGTGAAAGTGCATTGAACTATGTGAGAACGCAATAAGATGTTTTATATATATTAGATTAGATTAGATTAGATTAGATTACTTACAGTGTGGAAACAGGCCCTTCGGCCCAACAAGTCCACACCGACCCGCCGAAGCGCAACCCACCCAGACCCATTCCCCTACATTTACCTCTTCACCTAACACTACGGCAATTTAGCATGGCCAATTCACCTAACCTGCACATTTTTGGATTGTGGGAGGAAACCGGAGCACCCGGAGGAAACCCACGCAGACACGGGGAGAATGCGTATATCATAGGTTATTCTTGAAGACAAAGATACTACTGTATTAATCACATTTAATCAGCCTGTAACCAGATAATAAACTGTTTCCCTGTGACATTTCCCTAAAACATTTTCAGTACATCAATAAATACAGGAAATTATGCCTACTGAATGCTGAAGTGCTCAATTCCACAAACTTTAGCACACTCAGAAATAAAGATGTCATTACTTACACAGGACACACATAATCTTGTAATTTCTTGGGCAAAATAGGTGCTAATAATTAAATTATTTGGCTAACAGTCAAGCGTGTGGTGCTGGAAAAGCTCAGCAGGTCAGGCAGCATCAGAGAAGCTGAAGAATCGATGTTTCGGACAAAAGCCCGAAACATCAGGAATATGCTTTTGCCTTTCGCCTATTTGGCTAACAGTTCAAATATTCTAACATGCCTTCATTAAAGAATGAATTCTGTTGATGGGATTACTAACTAAACACCACTAAATTCGAAATCTGAAAAAAGTAACAATTATATACTTTAGAAATGTTTGTTAAACTTCTGCAACCTTGTTACTGTCAAGTAACTTTTGCTCCAGGCTTCGTAAGATGTATTATCTTAAATGTACTTCAAGATGTTAAAATGTATGTACAGTATTGCATTGAGCTGTCATTACGAATAGCTACATCTAGTGCAGTACGTACAACATAAACAAATCGCTTTCATTTTCGAGTAAAATCTTTAAAGAACTTTCATAAATACACTTTTAAAAATAATAATCTCCGTTTAATTTCTCCTGTACAATCTGTCGTTTGACACGTCCTTCTGGCAAATATCTTTGTACTGATTCTGATTAGCCGTTTAATTCAACATACAACAAAGCCCTGGACCGTGCTATAGGCCCTCCTGTCACCTTGTGTAAACAATAAAAGCAACAAAAAGGCCTACAATCCTCTGCAGTTGGCTAAAGCCTGCGGATCCAATTAGAAAGCTCAGAGACATAATAGCTCATCCCTCTGCACCTGGAGACGGGGCCATGGACCGGCACCATACAGGCAGAAAATTACAGAGCAGCGCCGGTCTCCTTCCCTCCCTCATCCCGCCTCTAATGTTCGCCGCCGCTGCCGAGCAAGTGAGGCACTCTTACCTTGGCTTTACCGGCCTCCAGTTTCTTCTGTCTCTCCTCGTCTTCCATGACTGCGTGTGTGAGTGAAAGAGAGAGAGAGAGGGAGGGAACACAGCTCAGTCAGTGACACGTTAGCAGCACCCGCCGACACCACCGCTCGAGGCAACACCCCCCACTGCGCATGACAGACTCACGGCCAGCCAGCAATCCCTCACGAAGGGATGGAGGAAGAGAGGGAAGAAGAGGGAAAGGGAGTAGGGGATAGGAGAAGAGAAAGGAGGGAGGGTGGAGCGTGACCTTCAGGTTAAACCACGATCAATCCTCTCTCTCTGATAAGAGAATAGCCATATGATCTGATAAGACCTATGGTGACTTGATTACTGAAGGTATGCAAGATTATCAGGGATATGCAGGAACTTAAAGGTAGAATCTATCTACCTCTGCCTTAAAAATTTTTTAAAGATTCTGCATCCATCGTGTTTCTCTCAAATTTATTTGAGAGAAAGTATGTTTCTTCATCTCTATAATAAATATGTAACCCCTTATTTTTGAACCGTGATGCCTAGTCCCAGAATAGGACATTCATCTGGTCAAGTCCGTTCAGGATCTTAAATATTTCAATTAAGAGTAAATTGACTGTTCTAAACCCCAAAGGATATAAGCATGCACTGTCTAGTCTTTCCTCATAAGGCAATCTTCTCATTCTAGGATTACTGGAATTAGTGTTTTATGATACAGGTAGACATGTATATCTACAGTGGTTTCTGTTTCACACCCATGATTAAGTACAGAATGTTGTTCTATGATGCAGAAAAGTCAAAAATCCAGAAATGATTTGGTCCCAAGCATTTTGGCCTGCAGGGTATCAAGTGACTTACATACAAATGAATGACAACAATTATTAAATTCATTAAAACAGGTAGACAAGAGTTTTATTTATTTCTTCAACAGTTTCATAACAATAGGGATAGAAATGTATAGAATGGAAACACACCCTTTGGTCCAACTCTTCCATGCCAACCAGATATGCCAACCTAATCTAGTCCCTCTTGCCAGCACCCAGCCCATATCCCTCCGAACTCTTTCCTTCCAATTCATATACCCATCCAGATGCACTTACTCTGGCAGCTCATTCCATACATGAACCACCCTCTGTGTGAAATTATTGCCCCTAGGTCTCTTTTAGATCTTTCCCCTCTCACCGTAAACCTATGCCCTCTAGTTCTAGACTCCCCCACCCCAGTGAAAAGACCTTGTCTATTTACCCTATCCAGGCCCTTCATAATTTTATTAACCTCTATAACGTCACCCCTCAGCCTCCGAAGCTATAGGGAAAGCAGCCACAGGGTATTCAATCTGGACAATAGGGAATTACAGCGAAAAAGAGAAGGGTTTTCCATTTTTAGAATTATATTTCCATAAATTAATCTCAAACTGTGTAATGAAGTTGTTTCTGTAACAGAAATGTTTGTGACGTTCAGGATATCATGGATGAATATGAAATGAACTGAACTTTAATCATATCCCATTATAATAATCTGAATGGAAAAGCTATCAAAAGGTGACCAGATACTTTACTTCAAAGGGGAAATAAGCAAAAAGAGGGGAATGCACTTTCACTTTAAATTGATCCTGATAATAGTTGTTACACTCTTAGGACACCAGCCACGACACCCACCACCAAGGTTTTGCTGGATCAGATGAGTCCCCTTGCCAGTGGGTTTGCTGGCAAGGAGGGCCATAATATCGTCCAGTTGTGAATCTTGTCCCATATTTGTCCACCCCTTACCTGGTTACAATTTTACAGGAGGCAGACAAGGTCTAAGGTGGCATGCCTGCCCCCACCCAAATGACTAGGAGAAAGTGAGGACTGCAGATGCTTGAGATCAGAGTCGAGAGTCTGGTGTTGGAAAAGCACAGCTGGTCAGGCAGCATCCAAGGAGTAAGAGAATCAATGTTTCGGCATAAGCCCTTCATCAGGAATTCTCCTGCTCCTCAGATGCTGCCTGACCGGTTGTGCTTTTCCAGCACCACACTCTCAACCCCCACCCAAATGACATCTATAAGTGGCCAATTAACAGGCAAGTTAAGGTCATTTTCAGGCCAGAGTGAGGAGGTCAAGGAGGAAAGAGCACAGCACGTTAGCCTGCTCACACTAAATGCACAGTCTGATAAGTGGCATGTTATAGAGCATTTATAATTGTTTGCTGTATCAGAGACTTTCACAGAATATAGAACAGTACAGCACAGCACAGGCCCTTCAGCCCTCGATGTTGTGCCGACCTTTTATCCTACTCTTAAGATTTAATTAACCTTCATACCCTTACATTTTACTATCATCCGTGTGCCTATCTAAGAGTCATTTAAATGTTCCTAATGTATCTGACTTTACTACCACTGCTAGCAGGGCATTCCACGCATTGATCACTCTGTGTAATGAACCTACCTCTGACATCTCCCCTCAACTTTCCTCCAATCATATTAAAATTATGCCCCCTCGTGACAGCCATTCCCGCCTGTGAAAAACTCTCTGGCTATCCATTCTATCTATGCCTCACATCAACTTGTACACTTCTATTAAGTCACCTCTCATCCTTCTTCGCTCCAATGAGAAAAGCCTCAACCTTTCTTCATAAGACATGCCCTCCAGTCCAGGCAGCACCCTAGTAAAAATGACACCTGTAAGTGGCCAATTAACAGACAAGTAAAGGCCATTTGCTGCTTAATTTCCAGGCCAGAGGCAGGAGACAAGGACGGAGGAGCACAGCACATTAGCACATTTTGACAATGAGAATTGAAGTTACACAGCTAATTCTCCTCTGATTGGTTATTCTCTGTAGGCACTGTTTCACAAAAGTTTAATATTAGCAATTAACTAGAAAATAGTGACAAGGGTTGTTTGCTTTTTATCATCTTGCTATCATGCTAAGAGATATTTAGATTCGCCATTTACAACACCTTACGTCGGTCTTGTGTCCCCACTAACTCATGCCAAAATTAATAAACTTAACATTCACAAGTCTGCATGCCTTTATATGATGAGACCGGGCTTTCCAGTTGCCTCTAAAAAAAAATCAACCATAAGTTGATTGATTAAAATGCCTGAGTTTCCACTAGTAATGAGATGAATCAGAGTTCCCAGTGAGAGTTGGGCCACAATACTTTCTGGCTTTGATGAGCTGTGAAGCTAAACTTGGTTTTATCTTCTTTACTTAAATTAAATTCCATTTAACTGGATGTCCTATTTTTAACTTAATTTTCAACTCTGTAAAGTAATGCAACTACCTTTATTCTTCTGTTCTATCCAAAATTTGTACCTAGGTACCTGTATTTAAGATGTCGCCAGAAGAGGTAGACGTTGTAAAAGCTTTTCACTGTACTCCTACAATGGAGTACACATGACAATAAAAGATATTCTATTCTATTCTGTTTTATTCTAATTAGCTTGAAGGTGAATTATTGAAGCCAAGATCCAGAGAATGGAAGTCAGATAGGAGACATTTTGAGCTATTTCACAATATCTGTTTGCTAATTTTGGCTAAAGTTAGTGTGCTTCACAACTGAATTGAAGATAATTTCATTACTTTAAAAATTATATACTTTACAGTTGTTTCATAATAGTTTTTTTCATTAAGACAAATATACTCGAATCAATAAAAGTTTGCAAAATAAACTAACTTTCCCCATTTTGAATATTTTTTATTTTACAAATTAAGGTGCCTTCTTTAAAAACTGAAAGTGCCAGAGAAACTTGACAGATCTGGCAGCATCTGTGGAGATAGAAGTGTTTCACAACCAATGTGACTCTTACTTCAGAACTTTATTCTCTCGTCACAGTAAGTGCTGAGTTTCTCCAGCACTTTGTTTTTATTTCTGATCTCCAGCCTCTTTCAGTACTTCGCTTTTATTTAGGTAGCTTACTTATTTGGGCTTGAAAAGAGGCTAAGGTTAGGATGACTTTACAGCTTAATTTACAAACATAACTTGCACAGAGTTAAAAATGATCCAGGATTTCAATTCGAGGAGATGGAATCAGGCAGTGGAACAGCTGTACCCAAAAATACATATATGCAATTCTTAACATAGTATCTTCCGCTATGGAACTCTGATGTGCAAATATAAAATGGTTGTAACATTTCAAAATTTGTTTCATGAATAAAATTGAAACTTTACATGAATTATTGAGTTTTGTGACGGGTTACAATTTCATCAGGGTCACCACTACAAAAGCTTTCATACCTGGAGACAACAGGTGACAGAGTTAAAGTATCACATAATGTACAATAATGATTGAACAGTAAATGTTTTAAGTTGAATTTGTAAAATTTTGCTGCTTAACCAATCATTTAATTCAAGAATAAAATACCAGCCTTTGCAAATGAATGATGTCAGTTAGAAGGAAGAAATATTGGAAAAATATTTTTGTGCTCATCAATCTGTTCAACCATGGTGAAACAGTAGGAATTATATGAAGACACTCTCTCAAGTGTCCAATAAGTTTAAAAAGTACAGTACATTACCAACATCACTGGTTTTATCTTGCCTCCTGGGAAGTGGTGTTGTGCAGCTGATTGTCTGACAGATTTTTAACTCCACACATCGCCTTTTAGACATTTTTGTGCCTCTTTTATGGTTAAAAGCTGTCTCCTAGAACGTGCTATCTCAGAATACCTTTGGAAAGAAATGCTCAGTGTTTTAGATTTCAAAGTTTAAATGATAAATTATTTAGTTTAGAGGATAAATGTATCAGAGAATGTAATTTAAGCCACAACAGTTAGGTAATACAAGTGAACACACTCCTTTTACTCATTAATGAATGACATTTTATACAAGTTAAATGTCTTTGTACCATGTGTTTGATAATGCTCAATTAATATATGTGCATAATACTTATATGTTAGTGTCTACTATGAAGGAGATAATGAAAAGCATTTAGAAATACAGAATATAATCAAGGTTGGCTTCATGAAGGAGATATCATGCCTGACAAATCTATTATAATTCTTTAAAGAGGTAACAGGTAGGATAGAGAAAGAGGCACCAACACTGGGGTCAAACAAAGTTGTTCTGATGAGGTCATTTCTCTTGAACTGTGTTGGGCAAAATTAATAACTAGGGGTGTAGAGAAGACCTTACACTAATTGAGGTGAAGGAGGGTTTGGGAGAGAGGAAATATAGGTTTACAAAGCAAGAGGATTTGCAGCATTACAGGGCAGCTATTTGGATAATGACAGAGAAGGACATTGCTCCCTATGACTGGAACCATTTCCTCAGCTAGTCAAATGACCACCCCAATTCCCATACTTAAGATGCTTGCAGCCCCAATGATACCATGGACAGACCCTTAGAAATCATACATTGCATACAATATCCCAGACAACACCATTGCTGTCCCACTGGCTCACAGACCCAGCATAATTGGCAGAATAGTGGTGTATATTCAGGAGCAAGTTTCCCTGGTAGTCCTCAACAATTGGAATACTCTATTTGGAACTTTATCACTCTTTCTTCATTGTATCTGGGTCAAACTCCTGGAGCTCTTTTCACATCACTATGAACGGTGCAACACCCAAACTATTGCAGCAGTTCAAGTGGGCACCACCACCACCTTCTCAAAGGCAATTGGGTATGGGCAATAATGGTTGAGCTAACCAGTAACCCAGGGAATTGTAGAGGCTTGGTCAATGAAAGTATTTAAAGAGATGATAGAATTTTCAAATATCAAGGGATTGAGGACTGTGATATGCTGGCACAAAAGAGTTATTTGTAATGTTCTTAAATGTGTCTATAGATCACACTGGCACAAAATATTGCAAATACTGCTGAAGCATTAGTTAAAACAACAATTTTAATCTCCTTTTCACAAGGCCTTTTGATATCCAGACAAAAACATTTTTTTCCACAGTTATAATGGAATCATCACAGGCGTGAAACAAATTTAAAATCTGATAGCATGTTCATACATTCTTAAGGATTTGATTATAGAAGTTATTCCATACAAGTCCGCTTTATATAGTATTCGAATTAACTCGTCTAAAGCCTCAGCAGGTTCTAGTGTACTTGCACGATTATTTTCCCACCATTGTAGAGCTTCCTTTATTTTCTCTTTTAATTCTAACCTAAATAAAAGGAAAACAAGGTCTTAACAATGGTGCTTTTCCATTTTTCTTAGTAAATGTATCAATATTACTTTGTTTATTAATGAATTAATGTTAAGGATAATCTGCTCCTACTTATATATAAAATGGCCACTGGAAGGTGCTTGAAATTAAACTGAAGTGTCATAGGAAGATGGAGATTTTTAAAAAATCTGTTCAGTTCATTAGTTCATTGATCCACAAAGTTCCCAATTTCAATATCTGATTGTTAAAATATTCAAGGGTTGCTATCTTCATTAATCTTCCAAGAAGTCCATTTCACATATTACTTATCATCCAGTGCTATTCACATCTGCTCAGCTACTGAAGGAGTCCATGTCAATATGCAACGAGACATGGACAGCATGCAGGTCTGGGCTGATAAGTGCCATGAACATATGCATATAGTAATAGTGATGGTTGCCATGATCATAGAGGACCAAAGGGCTGATCTCTCACTAGAGAGAGAGAGACAACTGGTGATGGTTTAACCTAATGGTCACCATGCCTCAGGCAAGAGATGAGGTTGAGAAGGTGAAACTTAATGGTGATTGACAGTAACCATTTCCAAAAAAAGAATTTACATTCAATATATTGCCATTTCTCAATCTCCCACTGTCAACGACCTACTCTTTACCATTGACCAGAAACAACTAGCTGAACATTGAACTAAACTAGCCATATAAATATTGCGGCCATAAGAGCAAGTCAATGGCTAGGAATCCTGCAGTGACTAATTCTCTCTTCTAAAGCCTGTCCACATCTAGAAAACCTAAGTAAGGATTGTGATGGAATACTCTCCAGTTGCAGCTCCAAGAACATTCAAGATGCTTGGCACCATTCAAGACAAAGCAAACTGTATGATTAACATCACATCCATTCATTGCCTTCACCTCAGATGCACAGTAGCAGCAGTGTATAATATCAGAAAATGACAGGCAGAAATTCACCAATGCTCCTTTCAAACCCACGACTATCACATTCTAGAAGGACAAGAGCAGTAGATACACGTGAGCACCAGCAACTTCAAGTTCCCGAATCAGTCACTTCCATTCTTGAATTTAAAATATTCCTCCGGGGTCTCTGGGTCAAATTCCTCAAAGTCTCTCCATAACAAAATTATGGGTCTAAAACACAAAATGGACTGCAACGATTCAAAAAGTGGAGATGCCAGTGCTGGACTGGGGTGGACAAAGTTAAAAATCACACAACACCAGGTTATAGTCCAACAGGTTTATTTGGAAATATTAGCTTTCAGAGCGCTGCTCCTTTATCAGGTAGCTGTGGAATAGGATCATAAGACATAGAATTTATATTAAAAAATCACAGTGTCATGCAATTAAAATGATATATTGAACAAACCTATATTGCTGTTAAGTCTTTCATCTTTTAGAATGGGTTTGCAGATTTCGGTTTATTAATATTTAAATCCCAGAACTTCTTTTAAGCCACATTCTTGAGATAGCTTAAGGTTTTATAATAAAAAGGTGACATCTCAGCTCAGACAATGTATTAAAGGCGTGAGGTTAGAGTCTGTCTGTATCCCACTCTTGAGTCAGACTGGTTTTCTTTCCAAAGTAGGAATTTATAAAATGGTATATGGATTGACTGCCTGCATTGACTGCTTGCAGATTGTGTGCTTTTTGAGCAAAAATAGAATGTATCTGCAAATGCAATTCTACAAATCCAAATTCGCCCCGTGTGTGTGTGTGCATGTGAGGGAGGGAAAAAGAGAGAGAGAGCGTGTGTGTGAGTGTGAGTGCGCATGTAAGAGTGTATGTTACGTGTGCCAGCTTGGTAGAGTGTGTGCATGAGTGTGACGGAGTATAAGCCTGTGAGAGGGTATGCGCATGGTTATGAGTGTGGGGAACGTATGTGTGCATGTCTGAGAGAGACTGTGTGTGTGAGAGACAGTCTGTGTGAGGGTGTGTGTGTCTGAGAGAGACTGTGTGTATGAGAGACAATCTGTATGAGTACGTGTGTGTGAGAGTGTATATGTAGTGGCATCACCTGTAGTGTGGCATGAACCCAAGGTCCCAGTTGAGGCCATCCTCAAGGGTATTGAAATTGGCTATCAGCCTATGCTCGGCCACTCTGCGTTGTTGCATATCCCGAAGTCTGCCTTGGAGGATGGTCATTCAAAGATCCGAGGCCAAATGCCCCTGACCACTGAAGTGTTCCCCAACTGGGAAGGAACACCCTTGTCTGGCGATTGTTGCATGGTATCCATTCATCCATTGTCATAGTGTCTGCTTGGTCTCGCCAATGTACCATGCCTCAGGGCATCCTCGCCTACGGCATATGGGAGAGACCACATTGGCCGAGTCACATGAGTTACTGCTGTGTAGATGGTGGGTAGTGTCCCCACATGTAACAGTGGTATCCATTACACTCTGACATGTCTCGCAGTGGTTGCTATGACAGGGTTGTACAGTGTTGTGGTTGATGTTGTCCTGAAGGCTGGGCAGTTTGCTGCGAACAATGGACTGTTTAAGATTTGGCGGTTGTTTAAAAGTGAGAAGTGGAGGTGTAGGGAAGATTTTGGTGAGGTGCTCATCATCGTCGGTAATGCGTTGCAGGCTGCGAAGAGCATGGCGCAGTTTCTCCGCTCCCAGGAAATATTGGACAACGAAGGGTACCCAATTGGTTGCATCCCATGTCTGTCTCCTGAGGAGGTCATTACGGTTTCTCGCTGTGGCGTGCCAGAATTGGTGATCAATGAATTGAGCATCACACCCTGTTCTTTTGAGGGGGTCTGTCAGCACCTTCAGGTGTCCATCGTGTTCTTCATCATCTGAACATTTCCTGTATATGCTTAGGGATTGTCTGTAGAGCATGGCTGTTTTAATATGTTTAGGGTGGAAGCTAGGGAAGTGTAGAATCCTGAGGTTATCCATGGGTTTGTGGTAAAGTGAGATACTGAGGTGCATGGAGATGTATGTGTCCAAGAGTGAGACAGATACTCCATGGTAAGTCTGATGATGGGATGAAACTTGTTTGCATGACTATGCAATTGTTTCAGTGACTCCTCGCCATGGGTCCAGAGGAAGAAAACGTTATCAATATATCTGGAGTATAGTGCTGATTGGAGATCCTGTGCAACAAAGAAGTCTTGTTCGAACTTGTGTGTGAACATGTTGGCATATTGGGATGCAAATTTGGTCCCCATGGGCTGTTCTGTGTGTCTGGATGAAGAACTGGTTGTCAAAGGTAAAAACGTTGTGTTGAGGATGAAGCGGATGAGTTGTAGAATGGTACTCGGAGATTGGCAATTGTTGGTATTGAGTACTGAGGCTGTCACAGTGATGCCATCATTGTGGGGGATGCTGGTGTTGAGTGGCGAAACGTCCATTACGATGAGGAATGTTCCCAAATCAACTAGTCCGTGGGTGCTGGGTTTCTGTAAAAAATCTGTCATGTCGCGACAGAAGCTAGGGGTTCCCTGTCCAATGGGTTTCGAGGTATCCTCGACATAGCCAGAGAGGGTCTCACACAGGATTCCGTTGCCTGACACGATGGGACAACCAGGTGTGTTGGCTTTGTGTATCTTTGGAAGGCAGTAGAAATCCCCAACGCGAGAAGTATGTGAGATGAGAGTGTATAGAGTTCTCTGAAGGACTGGATCAAAAGTCTTGATCAATCTGTTCAGTTCACGGTGTGTCCTTTGGTCAGATCGGCCAGTTGTTGCCTGTAGTGTTCCTGTTTGTTCAGTTGTTGGTACACCTCCTTGTAATAGTCTGTTCTATTCTGAATGATGATGGCTCTTCCTTTATCTGCTGAGTTGATGTCAATGTTGCTATTGGTTTTGAGAGCATGGACAGTGTTGTGTTGTGATCGGGTGATGTTTTGTTCTACCTTGTTGGTGCGGCTGATGAATTTGGCACTTACACATTTCCTGACAGTTTGAGCACATATGTCAAACCCAGGGCAGCGGCCCTCCGGAGAGGTATAAATTGATTCCTTCTTTGGTCGCTCCACTATGGATCTCTCTGATGACTGTTCAGGTTTGACGGTTGTCTCGTTGGGATCATTGTTGACATCTTGGAAGAATTCCCAGAGTCTGATTTGTCTGATTAATTCCTACGTGTCTGTCACAAGACCAATGGGGTTCATTTTGGTGGTGGGGCAGAAATTAAGCAGTCTTAACTTCAATCTCTTCCACACATACACACATAAAAGTCTATGGGGTGAATTTGCATTTGTAGAATTGTATTTGCAGATACACTCTATTTTTGCTCAAAAAACACACAATCTGCAAACAGTTAATGCAGGCAGTCAATTCATATAATGTTACTGTCATGGCCCGATATCTTGCTGGATGAGCCTGCTGTGACATTCTCTTTAATCAGTAAAACAACTCTCCCACCCCTTATATATCCCTCTCGATCATGCTGAAACATCTAAACCCTGAAACATTGAGCTGTCAGTCCTGCCCTTCTCTCAACCAAATTTCTGTAATAACTACAATATCATAGTTCCATGTCTCAGCTCATTTGAGTTACTGTTAAATTCTATTGAAATAAATACACTTTAAACTGGCGATCCCACCATGTTCACTAACCTGGCCCTGTATGTTCCTCCTATTTGACTTGACTGAATCTCTACCTTCTCCTCAATCACTACACATGTTGACCGACTGTTCAGGTTCCCACCCCAATGCCCCACCACAACCACACGAGTTGAAACCTTCCTGAAGACATTAGCAAAACTCTCTACAAGGCTATAGGTGCCCCTACAGTTTAGGTGCAACCTGTCCTTTTTGTACAGCTCCCTCCTGCTGTGGAAAAATTCCAATGATCCAGATATCTGAAGCCCTCTTTCTTCTCCAGCTCTTTAGTGATACGTTCAACTGTGCAAGGTGTTTGATAAGGTTCCCCATGGTAGGCTCATTCAGAATGTAAGGAGGCATGGGATACAGGGAAATTGGGCTGTCTGGATACAGAATTGGCAGGCCCATAGAAGACAGAGGGTGATAGTAGATGGAAAGTATTCAGCCTGGAGCTCGGTGACTAGCGGTGTTCTGCAGGGATCTGTTCTGTGAACTATGCTCTTTGTAATTCTGATAAATTACTTGGATGAGGAAGTGGAAGGGTAGACTAATAAGTTTGCTGGTGACACGAAGGTTGCTGGAGTGGTGGATAGTGTGGAAGGCTGTTGTAGGTTGCAACAGAACATTTACAGTGCGCAGAACTGGGCTGCTAAGTGTCAGATGGAGTTCAACCTGGAAAAGTGTCAAGTGATTCATTTTGGAAGGTCAAATTTGAATGCAGAATACAGGATTAAAGACAGGATTCTTGGCAGTGTGAAGGAACAAAGGGATCTTGGGATCCATGTTCATAGATCCTTCAAAGTTGCACCCAAGTTGATAGGGTTGTTAAGAAGGCTTATGGTGTGTTGGTTTTCATTAGCAGGGGGATTGAGTTTAAGAGCTGCAGAGTTATGCAAGGCCAGAAAGCTGCAAAGCTGTTTAGACCACACTTGGAATATTGTGTTCAGTTCTGGTTGCCTTATTAAACGAAGGATGTGGAAGTTTTAGAGAGGGTGCAGAGGAGATTTACTAGGATGCTGCCTGGAGGGCACATCTTTTGCAGAAATGTTGAGGGAGCTAAGGTTTTTCTCATTGAAATGAAGAGGATGAGAGACAACTTGATAAGGGTGTACAAGATGATGACAGGCATAGATAGGGTGAATAGTCAAAGACATTTTCTCATGGTGGAAATGTCTATCACAAGGGGGCTTAATTTTAAGGGGATTAGAGGAAGGTTTAGGCATTCTTTACACAGAGTGGTTGATGTGTGGAGTGCACTGCCAGAAGTGGTAGTAGAGTCAGATACATTCAGGACATTTAAGCAGCTCTTGGCACATGTTTAATAGTAAAATGAAGCATATATAGGTTAGTTTGATCTTAGAGTAGGAAAAAAGGTCAGCACAGCATCAAGGGCTGAAGGGCCTGTACTGTGTTGTATTGATCTATGTGCTATGTATTCGCTTCCTTTTACTGGCCTCACTGGCATATGGCACAGAGAGTAATCCTGAGATTACAACTCTAGAGGTCCTGCTTTTCAACTTTCTACCTAACTCTCTGAATTTCCTTTGCAGATGGAGTGCCACAAGGATTGGTGCTGGGTCCTCTACTTTTTGTTATTTACATAAATGATTTGGATGCGAGCATAAGAGGTACAGTTAGTAAGTTTGCAGATGACACCAAAATTGGAGGTGTAGTAGTCAGTGAAGAGGGTTACCTCAGATTACAACAGGATCTTGACCTGATGGGCCAATGGGCTAAGAAGTGGCAGATGGAGTTTAATTCAGATAAATGTGACGTGCTGAATTTTGGGAAAGATATAAAAGAGACCTAAGGGGCAACTTTTTCACACAGAGGGTGGTACATGTATGGAATGAGCTGCCAGAGGAAGTGGTGGAGGCTGGCACAATTGCAACATTTAAGAGGCATTTTGATGGGTATATGAATAGGAGTGGTTTGGAGGGATATGGGCCGGGTGCTGGCAGGTGGAACTAGATTGGGTTGGGGTATTTGGTTGACATGGATAGTTTGGACCGAAGAGTCTGTTTCCATGCTGTACATCTTCATGACTCTATGACCTCATCTCATTTCCTGCTAATGTCATTAGTACCAGTATGGACCACGATCTACATATTAATGACATGGAGGTGGTGGGGGTGGGGGGAAGTGAGTCTATTGTAGCCAATTTGCAGATGACACAAAAGTAGATCGGAAGGCAGGTTACAAGAGGGATACAAACTGCTTGCTGAGAAATATTGATTCTCAAAGTAAGTGGGAAAATATCGGCAAATGGAATGTAGGTTGTGGAAAACTGAAAAGTTGTTCATTTCAGAAGGGAGAACAAAAGAAGAGTATTATTTAAATGAAGAAAAACAGCAGAAAGATGCAACACAAAGCGACTTGGAGATACTTGAGCATGAAACACAAAAAGCTAGCACATAAGTGCAGCAGGTAATCAGAAAGGTTAACGGAATGTTAGCCCTTATTTCAAAGGGATTGGCGTATAAGAGTAGGGAGGTCTTACTGTACAAGGCACTGATGAGACCACATCTGGCGTACTGTGAGCAGTTTTGGTTCCCTTTTTTAAGTAAAGTTATCTTCTCATTAATGACAGTTCAGAAAAGGTTATCCCTCCTGGATATGGAGGGATTGTCTTATGACCAAAGGTTATACAGGCTGAGGCTCTACTCATTGGAATTTAAAAGAATGAGATCTGATTTCATTGAAACATGGTAAATGCTGAGTTGATGTTACCCCTCATGGGAGAGTCTAGGACCAGAGGACATAGTCTCAGAATTAAATTTAAGATTGAAATCAGGAGAAATTTCTAGTTCAAGGGTTGTGAGTTCTGGGAAATCTTTACCAATATTTGACAGCACAAGTAAATTGTCAATTAATTCTGACCACCTTAAAATAATTAGTCAAAGTGTATTTGATACCCTCTTATTGCAATTTACCAGTTAAATGCATCCATTTCTTCTTTAAGTCTGAAATATCTAACAAAATACTTCTCGTGAACTGGTAATGTCCCAATGCCTGGACCAGTAACGCCTAGGCTGATGTGCCACCTGCTCCAGAGGTGTATAATAACATCTCTGAACAGGTTGATTAGGGAAATAGGTTAAATTTTTAAAATACAAACGAACTATGCTGTGGCTTAGTGACATAATGGATAAAGTGTCTGGCCACAGATGAGAAGATTATAGGCTTGACTCCTTCTTGGCTTGAGTGTGGTGGGGCCCTCTTGCCCCTACCCATCGACTAAGCAGTTGGAGTTCAAGTCCCACTTGCTCCAGAAGTGTGACAATAACATCTCTGAACAGATTGATTAAAAATATCTAACCAGATTTTTCATATAACATCCCTAACAACAAACTAAAGAGGTCTCTGGCACAATGATGGTTTCCATACTTCTGAGCCAGGAGACTTGGATTAAAGTACCACTTTCTCTTATTGCTTATAATGTGTCTGAACAGATTGATTTAAAAGCTAAACAAGACTGTTGTGGCACAGTGGTAATGTCTCTACCTCTGAGCCAGGAGGTCTGGTTTCAAGTCCCACCTTTTCTAGAGGTGTACAATAATATTTGGAATATAATAATAATAATAATGATTTGGAAAACATATAACAAAAACAACAAACCTGTGGAGATTTGATTTGATTTATTACTGTCACATGTACCGGGATACAATACATAATGTTTTGCACGCTCTATAGGCAAATCATATCATATAAACTGCATCAGGTGGGAGAACAGAGGGAAGAATATAGCGTTACAGGCTCAGAGAAGTGCAGAGAGAGAGTTTAATATTAACATTTGACAGGTTTGTTCAAAAGCCTGATAATAGCCAGGAAGAAGTTGTTCTTGAATCTGATCATGCATTTTTTCAAACTTTTAAATCTTCTGCTGATGGAAGAGGTTGGAAGAGAGTATGTCTGGGGTGGAAAGGGTCTTTGATTATGTTATTTGCTTTCCCGAGGCAATGGGAAGTATAGGTGGAGTCAATGGAGGGTAGGCTGGTTTGTGTGATGGACTGGACTATATTCACAAGTCTCTGTAACTTCTTGAGGTCTTGGGAAATGCAGTTGCCATACCACGCTGTGATGCATCCAGATAGAATGTTTTCTACGGTGCATTTATAAAAATATCTAAGAGACTTTGTTGACATGCCAAATTTCCTTAGCCTCCTGAGGAAGTAGAAGCGGAGTTGTGCTTTCTTGACTGTCATGTTGATTGGGTGAACAAGGACAGATTTATGCAGGCAGGGGCATACCTTCCACTCCGCTTCCTGAAGTCAATGACCAGCTCTTTCATTTTGCTGATATTAATGGACAGATTGTAGTCTTTACACCATGCCAGTAAGCATTCAATCTCTCTTCTGTACTCTGTCTCATCATTGTTTGAGATCTGACCTACAACAATGGTATCATCAGCAAACGTGAAAGTGGGGTTTGGGTGGAATTTGGTCACACTGTTATGAGTGTATAAGGAGTACAGTAGGGGGCTGAGTACACAACCTTATGGGACACCAGTGTTGACGATTATGGTAGAGGAGGCGCTGTTGCCTATACTTACTGATCGTAGTTAATGGGTCAGGAAGTGAAGGATCCAGTTGCAATGGGGGGAGCTGAAACCTAGGTTTAGGAGTTTGTAGATGAGTTTGATTGGAATTATGGAATTTAAGGTGAAGCTGTAGTCAATATTATGCCTGATATATGCATCCTTGTTATCCAGCTATTCCAGGGATGAGTGTAGGGCCAGGGAGATGGTGTCTGCTGTGGACCTGTTGTACCGGTAGGCATTTTGCAAAGGATCAAATTATTCTGGTAGCCTGTAGTTGATGTAAGCTATGACTAACCTCTTGAAGGACTTCATAACTATGGAGATCAGAGCCACCAGGCTGTAGTCACTGAGGCACACTGCATGATTTTTCTTTAGCACCGGGATAATGGTAGTATTCTTGGGACTTCAGATCGAAGTAAGGAGAGCTTAAAGATGTCAATTAATGCTCCCACTAGCTAGTCCACACAGGATCTGAGTGCATGGCTGGGGACTCCATCCAGGCCAGTTGCTTTCTGTGGGTTCACTCTCAAGAAGGCTGATCTAACATCTGTGGTGGTGACCTTTGGTACGGGTGCATCTGAGAGTGTTGAGACAGGTGACATCATTTCACTGACTTTCTGTTCAAAGCAAGCGTAGAATGCATTGTGCTCATTAGTTAGGGATTTATTGTTGCAGTAGTAATGCCACTAGACGAGCAATCCTGAACTCCTGGCTAATATTGTGGGAACATGGATTTGAATCGCACCATGGCAGTTGGTGAAGTTTGGATTCAGTAAAGTTTAACATACAAACTCAGGCTCCAATGTCCCTACCTCTGAGTTAGGAGGCCGATGTTTGAATCCTGCTGCTCCAATATTGTGTTATGACATCTCTTAACAGTGTGATTAGAAAATAAAAAATAACAAACTCCAAGGGTTCTTACAATGCAGAGGTAGAATCAGGAGGTCTGGTTTCAAGTCTCACTTGCTTCAGAGGTGAGTCAATAACACTCTCTGAACAGATTGATCGATTGAAAAATATCAAACTAAATCTTTTATACAACAGCCCTCACCTTCCTTTAGGCTGAAGAAACTCTAGTTAGAACTAGAAGACAGCTAAAATGTGAGGTATGACAATATTTAAATTGTCATCTGCTGAGAGTTGATACCCAATCCAGTATAACCAATTAAAATTCATTCCTACATATACCTATCAAGAATTTCCTGAATTGAATATGGTGCAAGTAAGGACATACCCATGAGAAGTAAATACGGGTCAACCAAAGCAAGAATATTTGGATGACTAAGGATATTGATGAGAAAATAAGGAAGAGAAAGGAGGCATACAATGCATACCTGAATAATAATAATAACAGCAATAAAAATCAGGAAGAGTACCTCAAATACAGGGGAGAGGCTAAGGCTGGTATAGGGAAGGCTAAAAGCAAGCATGAGGAGAGGATAGTAGGCTGCGCAAAAGCAAAAAGTAAAATGTTCTTTAAATATATTAATAGTAAAGCTTAGTGAAGGATAGAGTGGGGCCCATAAGGAACATTCAGGGTAAACTACTCACTGAAACAAAGAGCATGGTAGAAGTAGTAAATGAACACTTTACTTCTGTCTTTACCAAATTAGAAGACAGTGACAATGGCCCAGTTGAAAATGTGGATTTTGAACAATTGAGCAGTATAGTGATAAATTAGTAAAAGGTGCTAAAAGAGGCTGGTAGCATCCCAGATAGAGAAGTCGCCAGGTCCTGATGGGATACTAGATTACTCAGAGAGGTAAGGGAGCAAATCACAGGGTTACTGACAGAAATGTTGCAGGTCTCTCTGAACACAGAATTAGTACCAGGTGACTGGAGGATTGCAAATGTGACACTGTTGTTTAAGAAAAGGGCAAAGGATAACCCAGGAAACTACAGACCTGTCAGCTTGACAACAATATTGGGAAAACTGATGGCTGTAATACAGGATGAGATAAATATAAACTTGGAGAAAATAAGCTAATACGAGATAGTCAACATGACTTTATCAAGGGCAGGTTATATTTGACAATTTTTTTTTGAGTTATTTGATGATGTGATACAGGCAGTGGATGAGGATAGTACTGTGGATGTTGTATACAGTATTTGGACTTTCAGAAAGCATGTGATACGGTGCCACATGGCAGGTTGGTTAGCAAATTAGAAATGTTTGGGATGGATAGGTACTTAGCAGCATGGATTAGAAGTTGGCCAAAAGATAGGAAAGAGAGGTATAGGTGGGTATTTCTCAGACTAGAGAGCATTTGAAAGGTGTATTTCCCAGGGACTCTTATTTTTTCTGATATATGTAAACAATTTGGAGATAGGTGTTGAGGGAAAATTTCTAAATTTGCAGTTGATACTAAATTGGGGAGATTAATGAATTGTGAAGTTGATGCTATGTGACTTCAGGGGGAAATTGACAAGTTGCCAAATGGACAGATGCCTGGCAGATGAATGTCAATGCAGAGAAATGTGAGGTAATGGCAGAAGAAACATGAAGAGACAGTACAGGCTCAACGGTACAACTTTTTGGGGGGACAACAGGAGCAGAGAGACCTTAGGGTCCAAGTGCATAGTCCTCTGAAGATGGCCAAGAAAACTGAAACAGTTGTTAAGAAGGCTTATACGATCCTTGGATTTATAAATAGAAGCACAGAGTTTAAAAGCAAGGGAGTGACGCTAGACCTGTATAAACGATTGGTCAGACCACATTTGAAGTAATGTGTTCACTACTTTCCGGGCACCTTATTTAAGGAAAGATGGTAAAGCCCTGGAGAGAGCAGGAAGGATTTTAGATACAAGGAGAGATTGGAGAAATTGGGCTTATTTTTGTTGGACCAAAGAAGTCTAAAAGATAACCTTAGTGAAGTGTTCAAATTTAGGAACAATTATGACAGGGTAAAGAAGGATGTTCTGCTTCCACTAGTTAGTAAATCAGTAACTTGGAGGTCACAATTTCAAGATTGTGAGCAAGAAAGCTAGGAGTGAGAGAGTTGATAGGATTTGGAATGCTCTACCTGGGAGAGTAGTGAAGATAGATTCCATACAAGATTTCTAAAGAGAGATGAATGTCCATTTGAAAGTGATAAATTTAGAGGGCTACAGAGATAGGGCTAGAGAATGGGACTAGCTGGGAGTTCTTTTGGGAGCCTGTACAGACACAACAGGTTGAATTGCCTCCTTCTGTACTGGAAAATTCTATGATTCTACATCATTACCATTGTTAGACAAAGAAACATAGAAGATAGGAGCTGGAGTAGGCCATTAAACCCTTTGAGCCTGCTCTACCATTCATTACGATTATGACTGTTCATCAAGCTCAATAGCCTAATGCTGCCCCCCTCCCATAGGTCTTGATCCCTTTACACACAAGAGCTATATCTACCTCCTTCTGGAAAACACATCCTGTTTTGTCCTCAGACACTTTCATAGGTAGTGAATTCCAAAAGCTCTCTGGCTGAAGAGATTTCTTCTGATCGCAAACCTAAGGTTATCCCTGAACATCAAACTATGACGTTGATGGTTCTGGACTCACCCACATTAGGAGTACACTTCCTAGTTCTGTTAAAATTTCTATGCGATCCCCCCTCATTCTTTGAAACTCCAATGAATACAATCCTAAACAATTCAATCTCTCTTCATACATCAGTCTTGCCATCCCAAATAGTCAATTTGGTACCTCATATTTATCCACATTACACTGCATCTGCCATGCAAATGTCACTTAGCCTGTCCAAATCACACTGCAACATATCTGCATCCTCCTCACAGCTCACCCTACCACGTAACTTTGTGTCATCTATAAATTTGGAGATATCACATTTAATTCCCTTATGTTTGTCGTGAACATATATTTTAAACAGCTGAGATCCTAGTACTGATCCCTGCAGTCCACATCTAGTCACTGCCTGCCAGTCAGAAAAAAGACTAATTTATTCCTACTGTTTGTTTCCTATTTGCTAACCATTTTTTTATCCATCTCAACATATTATCCCCAATGTCACGTGCTTTCATTTTACACATTAATCTCCTACGTGGGACATTGCAAAAGCCATCAGAAAGTCCAAATAAATCACATCCATTGACTCCCACTGGTCAACTTTACTCATTACATCCTCAGAGAATTCCAAAGAATTTGTTCAGCATGATTTCCTTTTTGCAAATCCATGCTGACTGTCTGATTCTACCACTGTTTTCTATGTGCTGAGACAAAAATATCAATAATGGAATTGAGCATCTTCACCACGAGCAACATCAGACTCACTGGTCTATTATTTCCTGTTTTCCTTCTACCTCCATTTTTAAATAATGGAGTAACAACAGTTGCCCTCCAACCTGTAGAAACTATTCCTGAGTCTGAAGAGTCTTGGAAGATGTTCTTGTTGTGTCACCATAGTCTTACCAGACCACAGAGACTTCTCTCATTAAAGAGAAGCAACTGGTGGTCATTTTAACCTGAGGGCCATCACACCTCAGACAAGGGAAGAGGTTGAAATGGAGAGTCTTTCATGGAAACCTCAAATCAGCAATGGGAATTGAACCCATCCTGTTTTCATCACACTACTCTATAAACGAACAATCCAGCCAACAGAGCTAAGTTGATTCCCCCTTGGAAAATGACCACCAGTGTACAATCAATTCTGCCATAATATGGTAGTTCTGTTCTCATGCAATCCCGTGTTATAAGAAAATTGCAGCACTATTTAAACTAATGGGGCTGGAATCATGTTATAACCAATACACTTTTGAAAACTTTGCACTTTAGAAACAGTGTCCCCAATTTGTCAGTCATGTTATAGCAAATTTGTGTTAATGAAATGCGTGTTATAGTAGAACTACCTTATTCATTATTTCTGGAGCCACTTTCTTAAGTACTCTGGGATGTAGATTAACAGGCTTTGGGAATTTATCAGCGTTTAATCTCATCAATTTCTCCAACACCATTTCTCCATTTAATTTGATCTGATTTGATTTATGTATTGTCACGTGTACCTAAGTACAGTGACACGTTTTGTTTACAGTGTTTACAAGTAATACAGGCAGATCATAGTAAGCAAGGACATACAGATCATAGGGTGAAAAGAAAACTTAGGAAAGGCATGCAATTTATGTCACACAGGGAGTGTACTAAGCAAGATCAACGTTAGCAAGATCAGCATTATTTGAAGTTAGGGAATCCATTCATCAGTCTAATAATGGCTGGGAAGAAGCTCTACCTGAACCTGCTGCTGTGTGTATTGAAGCTTCTGTATCTTCAGCCTGATGGATGAGGTTGTAGGAGAGTATTACCAGGGCGCAATGGGTCTTTGATGATGTTGGCAGCCTTTCTGTGGCAGCTAGCTGTGTAAATGGAGTTCATGGATGGAGGGTTGGTTTCTGTCATGGTCTGAGCTGTGCACACAACCTTTTGAAATTTCTTATTATTCTGGGCAGAGCAGTTGCCATACCTAGTTGTTACGCTCCCAGACAGAATGCTTTCAATTGTGCATTTGTAGAAGTTAATGAGGGTAATTACGGACGTATCAAATTTCCTGAGCCACCTGGGGAAGTAGAGGTGGTGTTGTGCCTTCTTGACTGTCACACTTACATAGGAAATCCAGGACAGGTTGTCAGTTATCTTCACTCCTAGGAACCTGACGCTCTCCACTCTATCAACCTGAGCTCCATTGTGTTGATGGGGGTGTGTTCTCCTCCTTTCTTTCTGAAGTAAATGATCACTTCTTTCGTTTTGCCGACATTGAAAGAGGTTGTTTTCATTGCACCACGTCACCAGCCCTCTATCTGCTTTCTGAATTCTGACTCGTCGTTGTTAGATATCTGTCTCACCATGGTGGTATCATCAGCAAACCTGTATATGGCATTCGTTCAGAATTTGGCAACACGGTCGTGGGTGTACAGAAAGTACTGTAGAGGGCTGAGGACGTATCCTTTGGATGCTCCTGTGTTGAGTGTTATCGTGGAGGACGTGCAGTTTTCTATATTCACTGATTGCAGCCTGTGTATCAGAAAGCTGAGGATCCAGTTTCAGAGGGCGGAGCCAAGACCAGTCAGAGTCTTGAGATCAGTCTGGAGAATTGCTTCAGTTCATCCCTCTGACTAAACCCTCTGTTCTCCATCATTTCTGGTACGTGAAGACAGAAGTGAAGTTTGGAATTTGTGTTGTGGTAGTGGTTGAGGAGGCAGAGAAGCGGCAGAAGGACTTGGACAGGCTAACACAGTGGGCAAAGAAGAGGCAGATGGAATACAATGAGGTTGGAAAAAAAGAGGCTTTTTCTTAATAGGCAAAGCCTTTGGAAATCCGACACAGAAAGGGACTTAGGAGTCCTAGTTCAGGAGTTTCTTAGGGTTAACATAGAGGTTTAGTTGGCAGTTAGAAAGACAAATGTAATGCTAGCATTCATTTCTGAGTGGGCTAGAATACAAAAGCAGAGATCTATTGCTGAGGCTATATAAGATCAAACTGCATTGAGAATGCTGAGAGCCCTGTATTTAAGAAAGGATGTGTTGCCCTTGGAGAGGGTCCAGTGGAGGTTTACAAGAATGATCACAGAAATGAAGGGCTTGTCATACGGGCAGGGTTTGAGGACTCTGGATCTGTTCTCAGAATTTAAAAGGATAAGGCAGATCTCATTGAAACTTATAGAATAGTAATGAGCAGTGGCTCAGTGGTTAGCACTGCTAACAGTGCCAGGGATGTGGGTTCAATGCCGGCCTCGGGCGACTGCTGGGATGGAGTTTGTGCATTCTCCCCATGTCTATGTGGGTGTGCTCCAGTTTCCTCCCGTTGACCTTGTCTGTTTATCCTACCCAACTCCCAATGATGTTATAAACCTCTATAAGGTCATCCCTTAGCCTCCAATGCTCCAGGGAAAATAGCTCCAGCCTATTCAGCCTCTCCCATTCCAATGGTGGCCTGTGACCAGTGGTTTGCCACAAGAATTGGTGCTGGGTTCATTATTTTTCATCACGTGCATAAATGACTGGAATATAGGAGGTATAGTTAGTAGGTTTGCAGATGACACCAAAATTGGAGGTGTGTAGTGGACAGCGAAGAAGGTTACCTCAGAGTTCAATGAGATCTTGATCAGATGGGTCAAAGGGCTGAGGAGTGGCAGATGGAGTTTAATTTAGATAAATGTAAGGTGCTACATTTTGGAAAAGCAAATCAAAGGAGGACTTATACTCTGAATGGTAAGGTCCGAGGGAGTGTTGCTGAACAAAGAGACCTTGGAGTGCAGGTGCACAGATCCTTGAAAGTGGAGTCACAGATAGATAAGATAGTGAAAAAGGCATTTGGTATGCTTTCGTTTATTGGTCAGCGTATTGAGTATAGGAGCTGGGAGGTCATGTTGCGGCTGTACAGGACATTGGTTAGGCCACTTTTGGAATATTGTGTGCAATCTGGTCTCCTTCATATCGGAAGGATGTTGTGAAACTTGAATAGGTTCAGAAAAGATTTACAAGGATGTTGCCAGGGTTGGAGGATTTGAGCTATAGGGAGAGGTTGAATAGGCTGGGGTTGTTTTCCCTGGAGCGTCAGAGGCTGAGGGGTGACCTTGTAGAGGTTTATAAAATAATGAGGGGCATGGATAGGATAAACAGACAAGGTCTTTTCCCTGTGGTGGGGGAATGGGTTCAGGGTGAGAGTGGAAAGATATAAAAGAGACCGAAGTGGCTACTTTTTCACGCAGAGGGTGGTGCGTGTATGGAATGAGCTGCCAGTGGAAGTGGTGGAGGCTGGTACAGTTACAGCATTTAAAAGGCATCTGGATGGGTATATGAATAGGAAGGGTCTAGGGTAATATGGGCCAAGTGCTGGCAAATGGGACTAGGTTAGTTGAGGTTATTTAGTTGGCATGGACAAGTTGGACCAAATGGTGTGTTTCCATGCTGTACATCTCTATGACTCTATGTGCAGGTTCGGTGAAGTGGCTGTGCTAAATTGCCCATAGTATTTAAGGATGTGTAGGTTAGGTGCATTAGTCAGGAGCAAATATAGGGTAGGGGGAATTGGTCAGGGTGAGTTACTCTTTGGAGGGTCGGTATGGATTTGTTGGGCCAAATGGCTTGTTTCCACACTGTATGGATTCTATTCTATGATTGAGGCCTGGACAGAGTGAACACAGAGAAGATGTTCCCACTAGTGGGAGACTAGGACCAGAGGCGACTGCCTCAGAGTTAAGGGATGACCCTTTATAACAAAAACGGGGAATTTCTTCAGCGAGAGGATGGTAAATCTGTGGAAATCATTGCCACAGAAATCTGTGGAGGCCAAGTTATTAACTGTATTCAAGACAAAGATATATCGGTTCTTGATTAGTAAGATTGATCAAGGATTATAGGGAGAAGATAGGAGAATGGGGTTGAAAAACATATCAGCTATGATCTAACGGCAGAGCAGACTCAAAGGGCCAAATAGTCTAATTCTACTCCACTATCTTATGTAGTTCATCAGCCATTTCTGCGCTCCCCATTATAAATTCCACTGTTTCTGACTGTAAGAGGCCTGTAGAGAGGGGGAGGCAACGACCTAATAGTATTATCACTGAATTTTTAGTTCAGAGATCCAGGCAATGTTCGGGGGGCCCGGGTTTGAATCCTGCCATGGTAGATGGGGAAATTTGAATTCAATAAAATTCTGGAATTGAGGGCCTAATGATGACCATGAATCCATTATCAATTGTCAGGAAAAACCCACCTGGCTCACTAGGGTGGCATGGTGGCTCAGTGGTTTGCACTGCAGCCTCACAGTGCCAGGAACCCAGGTTCAATTCTAGCCTCAGGCGAGTTTGCACATTCTCTCTGTGTCTGTGTGGGCTTCCTCCAGTTTCCTCCCACAATCCAAAGATGTGCAGGTCAGATGGATTCGCCATGTGAAATTGCCAATAGTGTTAGGTGCATTAATCATAGAGAGATGGGTCTGGGTGGGTTGCTCTTTGGAGGGTCGGTGTGGACCTGTTGGGCAAATGGCCTATTTCCACACTGTAGGAATCTAACCTAATGTCCTTCAGGGAAGAAAATCTCCCATCCTTACCTGGTTTGGACTACATGTGACTCCAGATCCACAGCAATGTGGTTGATTCTTAACTTTCCTCTTGGATTGACAATAAGTACTGGTTTAGACAGTAACATCTCATCCCAGGAATGAATAAAAAAATTAGTTTTTACCAATCTTTTTCTCTTTACATACTTTTATCTTTTATAATCGGTTCCCTCCAAGCTTACCTGTATACTCTTATGTTCCCCTTTTTTATCAATCCCTTGGTCCTCCTTTTTTGACTTCTATAGTGTTCCCAATCCTTAGGACTATTGATTTCTCTTGACAATTTGTATGCCTTTTTTTGCATCTAATATCTCTACCTTCCTTTATAAACCATTGCTTGGCCACTATTCTCTTTGCACTCTGGCGTCAGAAATGAAAGAAACAACTTTTGTAGTTCACCTCTTTGCTCTTTGAATGTTTGACATTGCTGATCTACTCTAATTTCTTTCAGTAACACTTCCCCAATCCATCATAGCCAATTCACATCTCATACAATCATATTTCTTTTATTAAGATTCAGGAACATTAATCTCAGAATCAATCACTTCACTCTCCACCTTCATGTGGAATTTAATCATATTATGGTCACTCATTTCCAACAACATTACCAATTATTCTTTTCTCATTGCATAGTACACAGTCTAAGATGGCCTCTTTTCAATGTATTTGGTTCCTCAATGTATTGGTCCAGAAAACCTATCCCATATACTCTCAAGGAATTCCGTCTCTATGGTACTGTGACCAACTTGATTTGACCTATCCATATGCAGGTTAAAGTCACGCATAGTTACAGATGTTCCTTTTTCACATGAATCTCTGATTTCATCTGATTAGAATTCAAAACCTGTGTTTCACAGGAAGTCCTCACACAGATGACAACAATGCTAAATTCTCTATAGGCTGTTTTACATTCGGAAAATATTTGGGAAGATTTGAAGGTATGAAAAGCCAAACCTTGATTTTTCAAGAGCAATAATGTCACTAGCAGGTAGATGGAGCTTTGCACAGAAATATCCAAAATCTTCAGGAGAGACATGATTTGGTATTAATTGTAAAACTTTCTTCAGAAACTTTTCTAAAACAAAAAGATTAAATAAAATGACACATGCAAAACTGGATGAATTATTGATCACGGTTATATTTAGATTGTCACTGTTAATAATCGCCAGATAATGACTGCTTCTTACTATGTTATTCAATACAAAATACTTACTATCCTTTTCATATGCATATTTCAAATATTGTACAATTGGTGTGAGTGTTCCTCCTTCACATACTATCTTTGGAGGTCTTACTAGTGGGTTTTCATTCAAATCTATTTCTTTCAAAGACTGCAGTTGTCCAAAATTAGTTGGTAATGAAGTTAATGCATTTCCTGAAAAAAACAAAAAAGACTTTTTCAATTTTTAAAGGGATTCTGGTATTTTCAATGAATTCCATTGAAAACAGTAAATTTTGGGGGATGGAGCAAAAACAAAAAGAAGTGTTTTGATGAGGGGTTACTGGACATGAAACGTTAACTCTATATTTTAATCTCTCCACAGATGCTTCTAGACCTGCTGAGTTTCTCTAGCATTTTGTTTTTGTTTTTGTTTCAGATCTCCAGCATCTGCAGTTCTACACTTAAAAATATTTTGGGGTTTAGATGAGATAATGACACCATCAAAAAATAAAGCCAATATTCCAAGGATGCACATTTTCCATATTTTCGATGTGCCTGCTAATTATCACCTCCTGTTCCCCTTCAGCTGATGGATCAATACTCTTCCATGTTGAACACTGTTTGGAAGAAGCAGCGTTGAAGGGAATGCATGTGAAAGGTGGTGGATGGCTTGCCAGCCAAGTGTGTTCCTTTATCCTTGGTGGTACTCAGGCTTCTTGAATGTTGTTTCAAATGCACTTATTCACACAAGAAGAAACACTCCTGACTTGTGCCTTGGGGACAGACATCGGCAAGACAAAGTTTTGTCAGTTACTCATCAATGAATTCCTGGCCTCTAACCTATTCTTGTATTTGAATGGCTGGTCCAGTTCAGTTTCTGGTCCATGGCAACCCTCAGTATATTAATCATGGGTGATTCAGTGACGGCAGTGTAATTAAACATCAAGGGGGTGATGGCTATATCGTCTCTTTTTGGACATGTTGATTGCTTCACATATGTGTTGCGTGAATATTACTTTCCACTTATTAGCCTAAACCTGGGTATTGCCTAGTTTTGTTGTATAAATTCCTGGCATTTCCAACAGTAGTGTACCTAGACCCCAAGGTCCATAGCAGAAAGCAGATCATCACCACCTTCTCAAGGATAATTATGGATGATCAAGTAATGCTGATCCAGCCAACTACACCATTATCCCATGAAGAAATAAAATTAAATTAATGTGCAGAGGAAAATTCAAATTACAGCGATGCAAGCATGTGCAATGTATTCAACTATGGAAGCTGTTGAGGAAGGGCCTTATACACTTCAATTCCAGGCCTGGTCTTCAACTATTCACTGACTGCACTTTTACTGCCCACCTTTTATCCTTTTCTTGACAACACAATACCTAACCTCATCATTGCAGTGTGGAGAGACCCATCATCCTTTATTAGCACCAAATCTCAATTATTTAGATGGAAGTCACAGCTACTCTTGTTTGTGATAATCTCTACCCAGCCACAGTCACCTTTTATGATTGATCTTTGCAGCAATCGTCTGGAAATAGAACCTCTTTGCATTTTGAATTGTTCGAGAGATGGTTAAAGCTTTGTTTTGAACTATAGAGTTGATGCTGGGTGAGTTCTGACATATCTGAACACAAATGAATTATTGGTGACAGCAACCAAGCTTTTACAAACAGAGGTTTCTTCAACCTGAATCTTTTATGTTTGTCTTTATGATAACCATACATCTGATAATGCTGGTCAGCATGTTAGCAATCCTCCCTCAAAAAGAATGAATGCAAATTTTTAGCTTTTAAATTGGTCTTACTTTCATTTAAATATGGTGCCTTCCCCTCCATGAAACTAGAAGATATGGTTTCCCTGACATCAGAAATGACAGCTGGAGCAAGGCTATGAGCTTGTTGCTAGGAAGAAAGTGAGCAACCCATAACATAACTAATTGATCCCAAGACACGTTTGGAGCTGCTAGCAAATGCATTGTGCCACTGATTATTATATGGAATAGAATGCAATATGAAGAAAGATAACCAGCATAAACCTACTAATCCAACAGCGCCTAATGCTTTCTCATTCAAGTCCCATGCTTAGATTTTACAGAGGACTGCTGCTCAAATAATCAGAGGTGGCATCCTCTTAAGTAATGCATTGCCTTCCTGTACAAAAGTAGCAGCATTTATTATGTAAATTGGTAGCACAAAATCTTTGTATTTTCATATTTCAAAGTACTTTTCATAGGCATTGCAAAGGCAGAAACATGCATTGTGCAGACAATGGTTACAGAATGAAGGCAAAACACATGGATTCTGGATATCTGAAACAAACACACAGAATGCTGGAGAAACTCAGCAGGTATGGCAGCATATGTGGAGAGAGAAACAGTTGATTTTCAAATCTGGTATGAATGTTCTTCAGAATTGAACTGATAAAGATGTTCAAAAATATGAGGGGTTGAGACAAGAGCAAATATAGAGAGAGAATCTAATTGGTGCAATAGTCCAAGAAGAAGACACTGATTAAATGTGATTAAAAGTCCTGAATCAACCCAATGCACAGCCTAAATGTATCAATTCAAACTGAAAATTCAATTGATTTCAGGTGCATCACCTGACAGAGGAAGAGAATCATTCCTCATGTGTGTAGTTTCTTTGTGTTACTGCTGTTCTCAAAATATAGAGCATCTCTGTATATATATGAACATGTTATTTCTCAGAAATCAACCATTCCAATCAATCAAATTTTAAATATGACAGATATTGTTCCATATATCAAGCACAATTCAATTGTAAAAATTACATTGCCATCTCTTTCCAATGCAGCAGCTGCTACTGATGTAATATTGCTTTTTCATTACCATTTTTACAACAATCTCACCTCTTAAGTTAATGGATAGCAGATTGGTAAGTGTTGTTAAGGATTTGGGGAGATAGGTTATTTTATTATATGCAGCTACAAGCCTTTCCAAATTCTTCATTTCTCCAATGTTGGCTGGAATGGATGTTAGTGCATTGTACGATATGTCAAGCTCTCTTAATTCAGTCAAATTACACAATTCATCTGGTAAGTTTTTTATCTGTTAAAAAAAGATAACTGACAAAATCAAGTTATTTCTATGCTGTACTTGTCATTGTGACAGTCATAACAAAGTTTATCAGTGTATGTGATGGGAAACATTTCACCTGATAGATTTCTTGTGAATAAGCTATGGACAGTGCATACTATGTATTAGTGTCTGTAAATTGACAGATTATTAAATAGGTAAATTTAAACTCTCTGGTTACTAACCACAAATTAAATGTTTAGTATAAAACAGCAATACTCAAACATTAATGATGAGACATTAATGTTAGATATGTTAGTGTTCCAGAATGATAGCTAACTAAAAACAATTATCTGAATCATGGCATAAACCATAGTTTAGATTTCTCAGTTCTAGTTTTCAATGAGTCCAAACTCGTGAAATGAATTGAAAAATCATTTAACCAGCACACAATTTTGCATTATGAATGGCTACAAAATATAATTTAGACTAAAAGATTTGTTGCTTATGAAACCATACAAAAGATAAATTCTAAATGAAGTGTTTTAACCCTTTATGAGTCATGCATATCTCAAAATATCTTCATTCTTTTTAAAGTTTGCTGTGGATGGTTTACCACAGTGTAATCCTCCGAAGCCTTACCCCAGTTGTCCAGCATTTCATGACAGTTCTTGTATATTTCTACTCTTATGTAGAGAACACGATTCTTCTTGGTGATTTAATAATTATTTATCTCTCAAAAAATGGGTGGAATTCAATGGCTCCCTCTGGGAGATTTCTGAGAAGGGAAGGGTTCTGTTTGATTGTATGAGAAAATGTAGGGTAGACTTCACTGCAGTCGTGTTTTCCCAATTACAGCCAATTTGTGAGCATCTTCCTGCCTGATTGCTAATTCCATCACTGCTGGCCTTTAAATAGTGTCACATGGGAGCCGCATATATAGAACACTGAAAAGCAAACACTATTGCTTATGGTCTTGTAGGGTAAGCCTTTGTTCAAAGGCATTTAGATGACATTGGGAAGGTGGGTGTCTTCTGAGAGCCAAATCACTTGTCCATAAATTGACCATCTTCTTGCAATCCTCATCTTCCTGCAATCCTCATGTTGCTCTCACTTACCTTTCTCCAGGTATTCCTGCTGAAATGTCAAGTGAATTACTGTTAGTAGCCATTGGCAGCTCTCGGATAGGAATTCTGCACTACGTGGGGAAATCTAGAATTATATGACCCCTTTGAATCCCCAAAAAGGGATCCTGCTGGCAATTAAGGTCTTCATTTTCTCAGAGTTCCCAGAGATCATGTTGGTGAGAGTTTTGGTGCGCATTACTTTTGTTCCTCCCAAAAAAATCGATCCATCATCATTAAAACAAATTATTAAGGTCATTATCTCATGGTTGTTTGTGGAGTCTTTTCATATATATTTTGGCTACAACATTTCTTATGTTACAAAAGTGATATGGTGCAATTATCAAACACATCTTCCTCTCCCACTTTATTATTCCAAAGAACCATCTCTTATGCCACACCTTGTCCACTCTGCATCACATGCAACACTGCTTTCTCTTCCTTTCATTTCCTATATAGATGCTGGAGATGTAACCCTTGCTGTTTTACCTCCACTTTCCTCGTTTTCTAAGCTCCAAACTTGGGATGGTCTGCACCCAAACCAGAATGGGACCAACATCCTTGAGGGTGGGTTTACTAGTGCTGTTGGGAGGAGTTTAAACTATTTGGCAGGTCAAGGGTACAGAGAGTATTTGTACAATAGAAACACAGCATGTGGTAGTAAAACAACCAAGGCACAGAGAGTTCAGTCATGTTGAGTTTCAAGGGAGTAAAGCTGGTTGGTTTCTATATCAATGCTAGGAATACTACAGGACAGACACATGGAATTGCAATGTTGTTGTCATCACAGAGATATGGTTGAGGGAGGGGCAGGACTGAAAACTCAACATTTTGGGGTATAGGATCTTCAGACGAGACAATGGAGGATCTAAAAGAGATGATGGTATCGCGTTATTAATTAAAGAGTTGGTTACTGCAGTAAGGAGGAAAGCGGAAAGCATTATAGCGAAAGTGATCACAGTACCATATATTGGAAAAGGAAAAAGATGGCTTGCAAATAATATGTTTTGATTGTAAAAAAGGCAGATTTTATTAAAATAAGGAAGGGCCTGGCAAAAGTAGGCTGGTTTTGTGAAGGGCAGGTTGTGCCTCACAAACCTTATTGAATTCTTTGAGAAGGTGACTAAGGAGGTAGACAAGGGTAAAGCGGTAGATGTGGTGTATATGGATTTCAGTAAAGCGTTTGATAAGGTTCCCCATGGTAGGCTACTGCAAAAAATACGGAGGTATGGCATTGAGGGTGAGTTGGAGGTTTGGATTAGGAATTGGCTGGCTGGAAGAAGACAGAGGGTAGTAGTTGATGGTAAAGGGTCGTCTTGGAGTGCAGTTACTAGCAGTGTTCCGCAAGGATCTGTTTTGGGACCATTGCTGTTTGTCATTTTTATAAATGACCTGGAGGAGGGGCTAGAAGGTTGGGTGAGCAAGTTTGCGGATGATACGAAAGTCGGTGGAATTGTTGACAGTGAGGAAGGATGTGTCAGGTTACAGCGGGATATAGATAAGCTGCAGAGCTGGGCAGAAAGGTGGCAAATGGAGTTCAATGTAGGTAAGTGTGAGGTGATTCACTTTGGTAAGAGTAACAAGAAGATGGGGTACTGGGCTAATGGTCGGATACTTGGTAGTGTGGATGAGCAGAGGGATCTTGGTGTCCATGTACACAGATCTCTGAAAGTTGCCACCCAGGTAAATAGTGCTGTGAAGAAGGCATATGGCGTACTGGCTTTTATTGGTAGAGGAATTGAGTTCCGGAGCCCTGAGGTCATGTTGCAGTTGTATAAGACTCTGGTGCGGCCGCATCTGGAGTATTGTGTGCAGTTTTGGTCGCCATACTACAGGAAGGATGTGGAGGCACTGGAACAGGTGCAGAGGAGGTTTACCAGGATGTTGCCTGGTATGGTAGGAAGATCGTATGAGGAAAGGCTGAGGCACTTGGGGCTGTTTTCATTTGCGAAAAGAAGGTTTAGGAGTGACTTGATAGAGGTGTACAAGATGATTAGGGGTTTAGATAGGGTTGACCATGAGAACCTTTTTCCACGTATGGAGTCAGCTATTACGAGGGGGCATAGCTTTAAATTAAGGGGTGGTAGGTATAGGACAGATGTTAGGGGTAGATTCTTTACTCAGCGAGTCGTGAGTTCATGGAATGCCCTGCCAGTAGCAGTGGTGGACTCTCCCTCGTTATGGGCATTTAAACGGGCATTGGATAGGCATATGGAGGATAGTTGGCTAGTGTAGGTTAGTTGGGCTTGGATCGGCGCAACATCGAGGGCCAAAGGGCCTGTACTGCGCTATATTTTTCTATGTTCTATGGAACAGCTTCGTGTGGGAATATCCACAGCTGAACAGTGGTGGGGTGTTCAAAAAGGAATGGGGGAAAGTGCAAGCCCAACATATTCCTTTTAGGGTCAATTTTAGGAGCACCAAGCACTGTGAAATTTGGATGTCTAGCAATATTTAGGACTGAATAAGAAGGAAAATACATTTTAGCAAGTATAAAGGAAGCAAATCAACAGATGCCCTCATGAAGTGTAGGAAGTGAAGGGTAGCACTTAAGAAAGCAATTAGATGAGTAAAGATGGGGGGAGGATTGGGGGCACAAACAGCATGGTGGATAAAATTAGAGTCATAGAGATGTACAGCATGGAAACAGACCCTTTGGTCCAACACATCCATGTCGACCAGATATCCCAACATAATCTAGTCCCATTTGCGAGCATTTGGCCATATCCCTCTAAACCCTTCCTATTCATTTACCTATCCAAATGCCTTTTAAATGTTGCAATTGTACCAGGCTCCACTCTTCCTCAGGCAGCTCATTCCATACACACACCACCCTCTGTGTGAAAAGGTAGCCACTTAGGACCGTATTATATCTTCTCCTCTGACTCCCAGTGCTACGAGCAAGTGAGGGCAGGAATAGGAGGATGGAGCAGATGAACGCATGGCTGAGGAGCTGGTGTATGGGAGAAGGATTCACATTTTTGGATCATTGGAATCTCTTTTGGGGTAGAAGTGACCTGTACAAGAAGGACGGATTGCACCTAAATTGGAAGGGGACTAATATACTGGCAGGGAAATTTGCTAGAACTGCTTGGCAGGATTTAAACTAGTAAGGTGGGGGGGGTGGGAGCCAGGGAGATATTGAGGAAAGAGATCGATCTGAGACGGGTACAGCTGAGAACAGAAGTGAGTCAAATAATCAGGGCAGGCAGGGACAAGGTAGGACCAATAAATTAAACTGCATTTATTTCAATGCAAGGGGCCTAACAGGGAAGGCAGATGAACTCAGGGCATGGTTAGGAACATTGGACTGGGATATCATAGCAATTACGGAAACATGGCTCAGGGATGGGCAGGACTGGCAGCTTAATGTTCCAGGTTACAAATGCTACAGGAAGGACACAAAGAGAGGCAAGAGAAGGCGGGGGGGTGGGGAGTGGGGTGGGGGGGGGGGGTGTTGGATAAGGGATAGCATTATAGCTGTACTTAGGGAGGATATTCCCGGAAATACATCCAGGGAAGTGATTGGGTGGAACTGAGAAATAAGAAAGGGATGATCACCTTATTGGGATTGTATTATAGACCCCCTAATAGTCACAGGGAAATTGAGAAACAAACTTGTAAGGAGATCTCAGCTATCTGTAAGAATAATAGGGTAGTTATGGTAGGGGATTTTAACTTTCCAAACATCGACTGGGACTGCCATAGTTTTAAAGCTTTAGATGGAGAGGAATTTCTTAAGTGAGTACAAGTCAATTCTCTGATTCATTATGTGGATATACCTACTAGAGAAGGTGCAAAACTTGACCTACTCTTGGGAAATAAGGCAGGGCAGGTGACTGAGGTGTCAGTGGGGGAGCACTTTAGGGCCAGCGACAATAATTCTATTCGTTTTAAAATAGTGATAGAAAAGGATAGACCAGATCTAAAAGTTGAAGTTCTAAATTGGAGAAAGGCCAATTTTGACGGTATTAGGCAAGAACTTTCGAAAGCTGATTGGAGGCAGATGTTCGCAAGTAAAGGGATGGCTGGAAAATGGGAAGCCTTCAGAAATGAGATAACAAGAATCCAGAGAAAGTATATCCCTGTCAGGGTGAAAGGGAAGGCTGGTAGGTATAGGGAATGCTGGATGACTAAAGAAATTGAGGGTTTGGTTTAGAAAATGAAGGAAGAATATGTCAGGTATAGACAGGATAGATCGAGTGAATCCTTAGAAGAATATAAAGAAAGTAGGAGTATATTTAAGAGGGAAATCAGGAGGGCAAAACGGGGACATGAGATAGCTTTGGCAAATAGAATTATGGAGAATCCAAAAGGTTTTACAAATATATTAAGGACAAAAGGGTAACTCGGGAGAGAATAGGGCCCCTCAAAGATCAGCAAGGCGGCCTTTGTGTGGAGCTACAGAAAATGGGGGAGATACTAAATGAATATTTTTGCATCAGTATTTACTGTGGAAAAGGATATGGAAGATATAGACTGTAGGGAAACAGATGGTGACATCTTGTAAAATGTCCAGATTACAAAGGAGGAAGTGCTGGGTGTCTTGAAACGGTTAAAAGTGGATAAATCCCCAGAATCTGATCAGGTGTACCCGAGAACTCTGTGGGAAGCTGGAGAAGTGATTGCTGAGCCTCTTGCTGAGATATTTGTATCATCGATAGTCACAGGTGAGGTTCCGGAAGACTGGAGGTTGGCAAACGTGGTGCCTTAAGAAGGGCAGTAAAGACAAGCCAGGGAACTATAGACCGGTGAGCCTGACCTTAGTGGTGGGCAAGTTGTTGGAGGGAATCCTGAGGAACAGGATGTACATGTATTTGGAAAGGCAAGGACTGATTAGGGACGTCAACATGGCTTTGTGTGTGGGAAATCATGTCTCACAAACTTGATTGAGTTTTTTGAACAAGTAACAAAGATGATTGATGAGGGCAGAACGGTAGATGTGATCTATATGGACTTCAGTAAGGCGTTTGACAAGGTTCCCCATGGGAGACTGATTAGCAAGGTTACATCTCATGGAATGCAGGGAGAACTAACCATTTGGATACAGAACTGGCTCAAAGATAGAAGACAGAGGGTGGTGGTGGAGGGTTGTTTTTCAGACTGGAGGCCTGTGACTAGTGGAGTGCCACAAGGATCGGTGCTGGGTCCTCTACTTTTTGTCATTTACAATAATGATTTGGATGCGAGCATAAGAGGTACAGTTAGTAAGTTTGCAGATGGTACCAAAATTGGAGGTGTAGTGGACAGCGAAGAGGGTTACCTCAGATTACAACAGGATCTGGACCAGATGGGCCAATGGGCTGAGAAGTGGTAGATGGAGTTTAATTCAGATAAATGCGAGGTGCTGCATTTTGGGAAAGCAAATCTTAGCAGTACTTATACACTTTATGGTAAGGTCCTAGGGAGTGTTGCTGAACAAAGAGACCTTGGAGTGCAGGTTGATAGCTCCTTGAAAGTGGAGTCGCAGGTAGATAGGATAGTGAAGAAGGCGTTTGGTATGCTTTCCTTAATTGGTCAGAGTATTGCGTACAGGAGTTGGGAGGTCATGTTGCGGCTGTACAGGACATTGGTTAGGCCACTGTTGGAATATTGCGTGCAATTCTGGTCTCCTTCCTATCGGAGAAATGTTGTGAAACTTGAAAGGGTTCAGAAAAGATTTACAAGGATGTTGCCAGGGTTGGAGGATCTGAGCTACAGGGAGAGACTGAACGGGCTGGGGCTGCTTTCCCTGGAGCATCAAAGGCTGAGGGGTGACCTTATAGAGGTTTACAAAATTATGAGGGGCATGGATAGGATAAATAGACAAAGTCTTTTCCCTGGGGTCAGGGAGTCCAAAACTAGAGGGCATAGGTTTAGGGTGAGAGGGGAAAGATATAAAAGAGACCTAAGGGGCAACTTTTTCATGCAGAGGGTGGTACATGTATGGAATGAGCTGCCAGAGGATGTGGTGAAGGCTGGTACAATTGCAACATTTAAGAGGCATTTGGGTGGGTATATGAATAGGAAGGGTTTGGAGGGATATGGGCCGGGTGCTGGCAGGTGGGATTAGATTGGGTTGGGATATCTGGTCGGCATGGGCGCGTTGGACCGAAGGGTCTGTTTCCATGCTGTACATCTCTATGACTCTATGACCCTAAACCTATGCCCTCTAGTTCTGGACTCCCCCACCACAGGGAAAAGATCTTGTCTGTTTATTTTATCCATGCCCCTCATGATTTCATAAACCTCTAGAAGGTCACCCCTCAGCCTCCAATGCTCCAGGGAAAACAGCCCCAGCCTATTCAACCTCTCCCTCTCACTCAAGTCCTCCAACCCTGGCAACATCCTTATAAATCTTTTCTGAACCCTTTCTAGTTTCACAACATCCTTCCGATAAGGAGACCAGAATTGCACACAATATTCCAAATGTGGCTTCACCAATGTCCTGTACAGCTGCAACATGACCTTCCAACTCCTATACTCAGTGCTCTGACCAATAAAGGAAAGCATACCAAATGCCTTCTTCACTATCCTATCTATCTGAGATCGGTGGTGGGCAAGTTGTTTGAGGGAATCCTGAGGGACAGGATTTACGTGTGTTTGGAAAGGCAAAGACTGATTAGGGATAGTTAGCATGGCTTTGAGCATGGGAAATAATTTCTCACAAACTTGATTGAGTTTTCTGAAGAAGTAACAAAGATGATTGATGAGGGCAAAGCAGTGGACATGATCGATATGGACTTCAGTAAGGTGTTTGACAAGGTTAGCAAGGTTGGGTCTCATGGAATACAGGGAGAACTAGCCATTTGGATACAGAATTGGCTCAAAGGTAGAAATGGTGGTGGAGGGTTGTTTTTCAGACTGGAGACCTGTGACCAGTGGTGTGCCACAAGGATCAGTGCTGGGTCCACTACTTCTTCTCATTTATATAAATTATTTGGATGTGAAGGGAGAATCAAAGATATTCTCGTTTCGGGAGAGGGAAAAGATATAAAAGAGACCTAAGAGGCAACGTTTTCACACAGAGGGTGTGTACGGAATGAGCTGCCAAAGAAAGTGGTGGAGGCTGGTACAATTGCAATAATTAAAAGGCATTTGGATGTATATGAATAGGAAGGGTTTGGAGGGATATGGGACAAATGTTGGCAATGGGACTAAATTAGGTTGGGCTATCTGGTCAGCATGGACAAGTTGGATTGATGGATCTGTTTCCGTGCAGTACATCTCTTTGACTCTATATGAAGCAGAAAGAGGAGGGTCTATTTGGGATGAAGAAGGCATCGTTCATGGAGCCAGAGGACATTGATAGAATATTAAATGAGAATTTCACATGTGTTCACTTTGGAGAATGAGGATATAGGTATAGAATTTGAGGAGAGGCACTGTGAGCTTCTTCACCATATTGACATATGGAATAATGAGGTATTTGAGGTTTTGCAGGCATAACAGTGGACAAGTCCCCAGGCTCGAATGAGTTGTATCCCAGAGGCAAGGGAGAAAATTACAAGGCCCCTGACTCATATTTTTAATACCACTATCCACAGGGGAGGTGACAGAGGACTGGAGGATAGCTAATGTGTTTTTATTTTTCATGAAGGATGGTAGAGATAAACCAGAGAATTGCAGTCCATTGAATCTCTCATCAGTGGTAAGAAACATTCTGAAGAAAATTCTGAAGGATAGAGTTAATCTCCTTAGAGAGTTAAGGTTTGATTCGGGATAGTCAGCATGACTTTGTCAGAGGGACGTCATGCCTAACAAGTTTGATAGAATGTTTTAGGTGGTGATCACATCACCAGGACATTGCTTGGCATGGAGCATTTTACTATGAAGAAGGCTTGGATATGCTCAGGTTATTTTCATTAGAGCAGAGAAGGCTGAGGGGTAACCTTATTAAGGTGTACAGAGGAACCTCGATTATCCACCATTCGATTATTTGAATATCGAGTTATCCGGCAAGATCACAAGGTCCCGATTCTTGGCTAAACAATGTTATCAGGTATTCGATTATCCGGAATTCGATTACCGAAAGAAATACTCCCTGCCTGTGTCCTTCAGATAATTGAGGTTCCTCTGTATAAGATTATGAAGGGCAAGCACATGATGGATAGGTAGCAGCTGTTCTCTTTAGTCGAAGAGTCAAAATCAAGAACAAACTTTTAAGATGAAAGGGTATTTGAAGAAATTTGTTTCACCCAAACAAATGAGAGTGTGTTGGGAATCTAGAATGCACTATCGGGAAACTTCACCAAGTATGTGAATGAGCACTTGATCTGTCCCAACATTCGAAGCTGTGGGGCAAGTGCTGGAAAGTGGATTAATGTAGATAGTCAACACAGAGTCGATGGGCCGAAGGACTTCTCTTATGCTCTATTACTCTCTCATCACTCCACATGAAAATGTATTTACCGATATATCTTTTCATTTAGCATACTATTTGTTGTCTAGAATGCAACAAAGCAGAGTAGGTGACTGCTTTCCATCGTACTGCCACTCAATCTACAAACATAGTCTCAGTTTCCCATTGTCTGTAGTTTTAATTCTCTAATTTGCTGTCATGCTGATGACCCTGATCTTTGTGTCCAGCAGTGGTTCCAGTGAAACTCCATGTAAACTTGAGGAACAGCACCTCATCTTTCGATTTGTAACTCTATAGCCTTCCAAATTCAACAATGAGATCAACAATTTCAGACTATAATCTCAATCCCCAGTTTGATATATTATCTTTTGGAGATTTCACTATTAGACTTGTTTGCTATCCCTTGTTTTTGATTTTGTAGAACATCAATTCAACGGTTTGCCATCCACACTTTGTGTAAATACAACTTTTGTTTGTTTTATTTCCATCATTTCCACTCATTTTGGCCCTCTACTATCAATTCTTTTGACATTTAATCTTTTCTGTATTTCACCCTACCACAAACCTCCCCTTTTGTTATTCTTGCTCTCCCCACTATCATTTGTTTAACACCGATTACATTTCTAACTTTTCCCAGCTCTGATGAAAAGTGAAGTTTCTGTCCTCACAGTTGCTGCCTGATCTGCTTCATACTTCCAGCATTCTGTTTATAATTCGGATTTCATAAATCTACAAAAGTTTGTTTTTGTATTAATCCAATGTTTTAGCACTTGGGTAGAACAAAATTATTTCCACTGCCACATTCCCTCCCCTTAGCAATGTATATCTATATATTTCAAATATTTATCAATTTGTTCCTTTAAAAAATGTAAACCATCCATACTTCAGCAGTTCTTTGTACAAATTATTTCAATCATTGTTGTATCCATATCCATACCTTAAAACCATCCAACTGACTGATTTTCAGTTTTCTTAATGTTGTTAAATGACACAGTTCAATTGGAAATAAATTAAAATGGTTATTAGAAAGATTGATCTCCAAAATATTCTGTAGATTTAGAATATCCCATGGAAGAGTTTCTATTTGATTGTTAGATATATCTAGTAGAGTCAGGTTGGACAATCTGCATAAATTATAACAAAATGTGTAAAATTTGTTATTTTGAAGAAGGAGAATTTGAAGATTATACAAAGCAGATATTTGCACTGGAATAGAATCAATTCCATTTTGACTCAAATCCAAAAAATCCAAATTCCACAGTTTACATATCTCAATTGGAAATGAAGTAAAGTTATTTGCACTTAGGATGAGGTTTTCCAGGTTCCTCAAGCAGCACAACTTAACTAGTATTTCAGAGATGTGGTTGCCACTAAGATTCAAATACTTCAACTCAGTTATTAAACTTAATGCCACTGGAAACTGTTGAAGATTGTTGTTACTAAAGTTGATTTTTGTCATTCTAAAACAGTTTTTGAGTTCAATAGGAATGTATTCCACCATATTATGAGAAATATCCAGAACTGAAAGATGGGCAACATGTGACATACCCACTGGCAAAGTTTTCAGTTCATTTTTGCTGGCACAGAATTCTGTCATATTATAAAGATTGCCTATTCTTAAAGGCAGGTCTATGAGCTGATTGCTATCAAGTAAAAGTTGTTTAATTCTTACACAATTGGAAAGCTCATTTGGAAGATGTTTTAACTGATTATTTTTTAGTTGCAGAATCCGTAGTTCCTGTAGTTTCTCTATTTGCTCTGAAAGGCTAGCCAACTGATTTCCACACAATCTTAGTTCTTCAAGATTAAACAAATCAAAAAACTGTAGTGGCAAAAAGGTTATCTTGTTATCATTTAAAGACAGTTCACTCAAGTTTTTCAGCTCAGAAATCTCCATTGGTAAGCTTCGAAGAGAGTTTCCTGAAAGGCTAAGCTTTGTTAGCTCTGGAAGCAGACATATGGCTCTTGGAAAAACAAAAAGCCTGTTTTGGTCTAAATTGAGAACAGTCAAATTCTTCAGCCTGGCTATAGTTTCTGGTAAAATGCTCAGTTGGTTTTCTTTCAAGTTCAGGATTTCTAATGTTATTAACTGTCCAATTTCAGTAGGTAGCTGTGAAATATTATTTTTATTAAGGAAAAGTTGGCTCAGCTGACTGAACACAGCAATTTCACCTGGAATACATGTGATGCTGTTTTCGCTGATATTCAAAACATTCAGATTTGTTAACAGATAAAGTTTTGATGGAATTGAGGTTAAATTCTTTCTTCTAAGCGATAATATTGTAAGCTTAGCCACCATGTTGGCATCAACTTCCGAATCATCGCTCTCTGAAAGTATTAAATTTGTTGCATATTCTAGAAAGGCAGAGTCTAAGTATTCTTCTGAATTCTCTGTTGTCAAAATGATGGCATTAGGTTTGTCATTCATTTTCTCTTCACTAATGTTTATATAAATTCATGACACATTTGTTGAGACTGCATTGACTTCCTTTCTTTATCATTGGACAACACTAAAAATAGAAATAAAGTCATTCACTAATACACATGCGAGAATATTATATCTAGAATCATAGAGATGTACAACATGGAAACAGACCCTTCGGTCCAACTCGTCCATACCAACCAGATATCCTAACTTAATCTACTCCCATTTGTCAGCACTTGGCCCATATCCCTCCAAACTGTTTCTATTCATATACCCATCGAGATGCCTTTTAAATGCTGTAATTGCACCAGCCTCCACCATTTCCTCTGGCAGCTCAATCCATACAAGCACAACCCTCTATGAAAAAGTTGCTCCTTAAGTCCCTTTTATATTTTTCCCCTCCCACCCGAAACTTATGTTCTGGACTCCCCCACCATAGGGAAAAGACCTTGTCAATTTATCCTATCCATTCCCCTCATGATTTTATAAACCTTTATAAGGTCACCCCTCAGCTTCCAATGCTCCAGAGAAAACAGCCCCAGCATATTCAGCCTCTCCCTATAGCTCAAACCATCCAATCCTGACAACGTTAAAAATCTGCAAGTGCAAATTCACCCCACAAACGTATCTGTATATGTGTGCATGTATGTTTTTTGTGTGTGTGTGTGTCTGTCTGTCTGTCTGTCTGGGTTGGGCGATTGTGAGGGTCTGTGAGAGAGAATGTATATGTATGTGTGTATGTGAGTGTAAAGTGGACCGCAGACACACACTCTTACAGACACAGACTCCCCTACTCACATGCATCCTCTCACAGACTTGGACACTTTAAACAAACACACACACACACACACACACACACACACACACTCACTCACTCACTCACTCACTCACTCACTCACTCACTCACTCTCACTCTCTCTCACTCAAACCCCCACCCAAACCCCCACCCCCACCACACACACACACACACACACACACACACACACACACATCCTCAGATACTTTACTCTCTCACTCACTCACACACATACATTTGCTCTCACACTCATAACCCTCCACCCCAGAAAAGCACACAAATACATATATGTTTGTGGGGTGAATTTGTACTTGCATAGGTACATTGTACTTTGCTCAAATACTATTAACTCACTTTTTAGATTAGAATCAGTCTAAGCATTATGGCACAGACAGGGAACACAGGGAGCTAACACCTTCAACATCTTATCTGGCTGACACCAATTGTTACAGTTAACCTGAGAATGGAATTTTTTAAAAAGTGTTTTGTGATTTACATATGAAAGAAGTAAAACTATCATGGTCATTCTAACCGATGAGAGATTCAACAAACAATCAAGGTATTTTTCAATGTATAATTTCAGTTACATCAGACTAAACTTTTAATAAAATTCTATGTCTTACAATTGTGTACTCCACAACTACCTGATGAAGGAGTGGTGTTCTGAAAGCCATGCTTCCAATTAAACCTGTTGGACTAAAACCTAGTGTGTGATTTTTAACTTTGTACACCCCAGTCCAACACTGGCATCTCCAAATCAATCCTGGCAACATCCTTGTCAATTTTTTCTGAACCCTTTCAAGCTTCACAACATCCTTCCGATAGCAAGGGGACCAGAATTGCACACAATATTCCAAAAGTGGCCTAACCAATGTCCTGAACAGCCGCAACATGACCTTCCAACTGCTTTTCTCAATGCTCTGACCAATAAAGAAAAGCATATCAAATGCATTCTTCACTATCCTATCTACCTGCGACTCTACTTTCAAGGAAATATGCACTCCAATGTCTCTTTGTTGAGGAACACTCCCCAGGATCTTACCATTAAATGTATAAATCCTGCTCTGATTTGTTTTTCCAAAGTACAGTTACTTAATCTCTATAACTGGTGGGCATTGGAGAGTGCTGTCATCATGTTTCATAACATAAATTTTTAATATATTAAATTTCCTTTGTTTTTATGCTTTGGGCAGTACTGAGATTTTTGATACGATTTCACATATTTTGATTGATGACACTGGGCAACCATCCATTTTAGTGGAAATGTATGCTGCAATAGAGAGCTGACATCCCTTTAGGCAGTAGTCTACCTTGTCATCAAAGGAAAAAAACCAAAACCTTTCAGCACTGAAGCACAAATCCATAAAAATCAAAATCTAAGAAGAGATTAAGGAGTAAAACTTTAGGCAAACTCCTACACTAACTCCTTACACCCACTGATAACACCTTCTTCATTCCACCCAACCACAAGCACAACCCCTAGAGTCATGCCACCAAACTAAACCCTCTGAACCATACACACACAGCACAGTTCCTGCCAGACCTGACACCCATCCCATTGCCAACACCAAACTCTATACCCATAGCCTTTTGCAAGAATTGACAACTAGTCAAGGCAGCATAACTAGTGGTTAGCGCCAGGGACCATAGTTTTATTCCAGGCTTGGGGAGTTTGTACATTCTCCCCATGTCTGCGTGGGTTTCCTCTCACACTACAAAAAAGATGTACAGATTAGGTGGAGTGGCCACGCTAAATTGCCCATGGTGTCCAGAGATGTATAGATTAGGTGGATTAGCCATGGGCAATGCAGGGTTACAGCGATGGTGATTCTGGTTGGGATGTTCTTCTGAGAGTCAGTGTAATCTATGAAAAAGTCAACTCTCAAAAGACCCTGCCACTGATGGATGTGTTCCCTTTAACACCACCACTGAACTCACCTGCCAGACCCAATTCACCACCCCAGTTGTCATTCCACCCGCGCACCAGACCTTAATCTCCCTGCCATTGGACATGACATCCCATTCCCTTCCGAACTGCTGAATTGGAATTTGCCACTAGAAATGCAGATTCAGTCCTAATTGAAATGTGTAGCAGGTGAAAGTGAGGATTGCAGATGCTGGAGATTGTAGTCGAGAGTATGATGCTGAAAAAGCACAGCAGTTCAGGCAGCATCCGAGAAGCAGGAGAGTCAATGTTTCGGGCAAATGCCCTTCATCAGGAATGAGGCTGGGAGTCTGGGGTAGAGAGATAAATGGTAGAGGGGTGGGGTTGTGGGGGGGAGGTAGCTGAGAGTGTGATAGCTGGATGGCGGTGAGCTTAATGGAGATAGGTCAGAGAGGAGGGTGGAGCAGATAGGTGGGAAGGAAGATGGACAGGTAGGAGAGGTCATGAGGGTGGTGCTGAGTTGGAAGGTTGGGATAAGGTGGGGGGAGGGGAAATGAGGAAACTGGTGAAATCCACATTGATGCCATGGGGTTGGAAGGTCCAGAGGTGGAAGCTGAGGTGTTCTTCCTCCAGGCTTTGGATGGTTAGGGAGTGGCGATGGAGGAGGCCCAGGACCTGCATATCCTTGGCAGAGTGGGAGGGGGAGTTGAAATGTTGGGCCACAGGATGGTGGGGTTGGTTGGCACAGGTGTCCCGGAGATGTTCTCTGAAGCGCTCTGCGCGTAGGTGTCCTATCTCCTCAATGTAGAGGAGACGGCATCAGGAGCAACGGATACAGTAAATGATGTGTGGAACTGCAGGTGAAACTTTGATGGATGTGGAAAGCTCCTTTGGGGCTTTGGACAGAGGTGAGGGCGGAGGTGTGGGTGCACGCTTTGCAATTCCTGCAGTGGCAGGGGAAGGTGCCGGGAAGGATGGGTGGATTGGTGGGGGTGGGGACTGGTGGTGAGCCTGACGAGGGAGTTGCGGAAGGAACAGTCTTTATGCAAAGGGGATAGGGGTGGGGAGGGAAATATATCTCTGGTGTGGGGGCCGTTTGTAGGTGGCAGAAATGGCAGAGGATGATGTGATGTATACGGAGGTTGGTGAGGTATAAGGTGAGGACGGGGATGGGCGGGGGTTTCTGTCCTTTTTGTGGTTGGAGGGATGGGATTCGAGGGCAGAGGTGCAGGAAGTGGCTGAGATGTGCTGGAGGGCATCATCAACCACGTGAGAGGAGAAGTTGCGGTCTTTAAAGAAGGAGGCCATCTGATGTGTTCTGTGGTAGAACTGGTCCTCCTGGGAGCAGAGACAGCAGAGGCAGAGAAATTGGGGATAAGGGATAGCATTTTTATAGGAGGCAGGGTGGGAAGAGGTGGGTTTGTAGAAGATGTCAGTGTTGAGTCAATCACTGGTAATGGAGATGGAGAGGTCCAGGAAGAGGATGGAGGTGTCAGAGATGATCCAGGTGAATTTAATGTCAGGGTGGAATGTGTTGGTGAAGCCTCCTCATGGGAGCAGGAGATGGCGCCAATGGAGCCATCAATGTGTGGAGGAAAAGGCGGGAAATGATGCTAGTGCAGCTACAGAAAATGGATTATTCGATGTAGCCGACGAAGAGACAGGCATAGCTGGAGCCTATGCAGGTGCCCATGGCTACCCCTTTTGTCTGGAGGAAGTGGGAGAATTCGAAGGATAAATTATTGAGGGGGAGGACCAGTTCAACTAAATGAATTAGTGTGACAGTGGTGGGAACATCAGGAGAGTGAGAAACAGATGGTTTGGAAGCCCTGGTCATGGCAGATGGAAGTGTATAAGGACTGGATGTCCATGATGAAGATGAAGCATCAGGAGATGAGTAAACAAAACTCTTGGAGGAGGTGGAGAGCGTGGGTGGTGTCCTGAACGTATGTGCTGAGTTCTTGGAGGAGGGGGCATCGGACATTATTGAGGTAGGTGGAGATGAGTTTGGAAATGTATAGCAGCCGAGTGATATCCAGGTTTCAAATGTGGTGACCTCAAGCAAGTTCCTTCAAAGTCCCACTTACTGTCACAAAGCAGCTGTCCATTAATATCGCCGCCAGAGAACAGAGCGGTGGCTGCGGTTTGAACATTTAACAGAAAAACAGAGCAAATCAAAACCCAAGATCTGCCCTCTCTCTTGATGTACAGGGACGCCGGTGAGAAGATGACAGCCAAGGGTGAGAGTTACCAGAGAGGGAGCATCTGCAACTCCTTCTCCTGGCAGGGTCAATGGAAGGGAGGTAAAAACAATGACTGCAGATGCTGGAAACCAGAGTCTAGATTAGAGTGGTGCTGGAAAAGCACAGCAGTTCAGGCAGCATCCGAGGAGCAGTAAAATCGACGTTTTGGGCAAAAGCCCTTCATCAGGAATACAGGCAAAGTGCCTGAAGGGTGGAGAGACAAAGGAGAGGAGGGTGGGGATGGGGAGAAAGTAGCATAGAGTACAATAGGTCAGGGGGGAGGGTGGAGTGGATAGGTGGAAAAGAAGATAGGCAGGTAGGACAAGTCATGGGGACAGTGCCGAGCAGGAAGTTTGGAACTGGGGTGAGGTGTGGGAAGGGGAAATGAAGAAACTGTTGAAGTCCACATTGATGCCCTGGGGTTGAAGTGTTCTGAGGCTGAAGGTGAGGCGTTCTTCCTCCAGACGTCGGGTGGTGAGGGAGCGGCGGTGAAGGAGGCCCAGGACCTCCATGTCCTCAGCAGAGTGGGAGGGGGAGTTGAAATGTTGGGCCACAGGGCGGTGTGGTTGATTGGTGTGGGTGTCCCGGAGATGTTCCCTAAAGTGCTCTGCTAGGTATCCAGTCTCCCCAATGTAGAGGAGACCGCATCCGGAGCAACGGATACAATAAATGATCTTGGTAGATGTGCAGGTAAAACTTTGATGGATGTGGAAGGCTTCTTTAGGGCCTGGATGGAGGTGAGGGAGGAGGTGTGGGTGCAGGTTTTACAGTTCCTGCGGTGGCAGGGGAAGGTGCCAGGATGGGAGGGTGGGTTGTAGGGGGGCGTGGACCTGACCAGGTAGTCATGGAGGGAACAGTCTTTGCGGAAGGCGGAAAAGGGTGGGGAGGGAAATATATCCCTGGTGGTGGGGTCTGTTTGGAGGTGGCGGAAATGTCAGTGGATGATTTGGTTTTTGCGAAGATTGGTAGGGTGGAAGGTGAGCACCAGGGGCATTCTGTCCTTGTTACGGTTGGAGGGGTGGGGTCTGAGGGCGGAGGTGCAGGATGTAGACGAGATGCATTGGAGAGCATCTTTAACCACATGGGAAGGGAAACTGCGGTCTCTAAAGACGGAGGAGACGGAGGACTTGGGAATATGGGATGGCATTTTTGCAAGTGGTAGGGTGGGAAGAGGTGTAATCCAGGTAGCTGTGGGAGTCAGTGGGTATGTAAAAAATGTCAGTGTCAAGTCGGTCGTCATTAATGGAGATGGAGAGGTCCAGGAAGGGGAGGGAGGTGTCAGAGATGGTCCAGGTAAATTTAAGGTCAGGGTGGTATGTGTTGGTGAAGTTGATGAATTGCTCAACCTCCTCGCGGGAGCACGAGGTGGCGCCAATGCAGTCACCAATGTATTGGAGGAAGAGGTGGGGAGTGTCGGAGGGCCGCGGCCGGTTACCACAGCGACCATTAAACTCACGTGCTGCTTGTTGTCTTCCCGCCCCCTGCCGCGAGTTCGGAGCTGAGATCCCGCCCCTCCCATGTGATCGGCGCCGAGACCCCGCCCCTGTCACGAGATCGGTGCCGAGACCTCGCCCCCTCCTGCGGAATCGGGGCCCCGCCCCTGTCGCGAGATCGGTGCCGAGACCTCGCCCCCTCCTGCGGGATCGGAGCCGAGAACCCGCCCCTGTCGCGAGATCAGTGCTGAAACCTTGCCACCCCCTCCCGCGTGATCGGAGCGGGGACCCCACCCCTTTCAGCTCGTTCGGAACAGAGATCCGCCCTCTTCGGGAGAAAGCCGTCATATCCGTCATTTACTCCTTTCACCACTGAGGCACAGTGGTTTAAGTATTTATCATCTACCACATGAACTGCAACAAGTGTCTTTTGAGAGCATCTTCCAAATCCAAAAATTGTATCACCTAGAAGCACAACAGGGTCGCAGATGCATGGAACACCACCACCTATCTGTTCATCTTCAATCCACAAACTATCTTGACCTGGAACTAGATCAACATTCATTCAATTATAAGCATTCTGGTCTATGAGTCAAAATCGTGGAACTCTCTTAGAAGCAGCCTTGTGGGTTTACCTGCTCTTAACTGATTGCAGTGGTTGCATTGTGCTGTCACAGTGTATTAGAACATAGAATAGTACAGCACAGGAACAAACTTTCTGCCCACCAGGTTAAAACAATGACTGCAGATGCTGGAAACCAGATTCTGGATCAGTGGTGCTGGAAGAGCACAGCAATTCAGGCAGCATCCGAGGACAGGCAAAATCGACGTTTCGGGCAAAAGCCCTTCATCAGGAATAAAGGCAGAGAGCCTGAAGCATGGAGAGATAGGCTAGAGGAGGGTGGGGGTGGGGAGAGAGTAGCGTAGAGTACAATAGGTCAGTGGGGAAGGAGATGAAGGTGATAGGTCAGGAGGAGAGGGTGGAGTGGATAGGTGGAAAAGGAGCTGGGCAGGTCGGACAAGTCCGGACAAGTCAGGGGATCGAGTTGCTGGAGGTTAGAAGCTAGGATGAGGTGGGGGAAGGGGAAATGAGGAAACTGTTGAAATCCACATTGATGCCCTGGGGTTGAAGTGTTCCGAGGCGGAAGATGAGGCGTTCTTCCTCCAGGCGTCTGGTGGTGAGGGAGCGGCGGTGGAGGAGGCCCACCACCTCCATATCCTCGGCAGAGTGGGAGGGGGAGTTGAAATGTTGGGCCACGGGGCGATTTGGTTGATTGGTGCGCATCTATTCTATCCGTTGCTCCCGATGCGGTCTCCTCTACATTGGGGAGACTGGGCGCCTCCTAGCAGAGCGCTTTAGGGAACATCTCCGAGACACCCGCACCATCTGCCTGTTCGTATGTCTGTCTAAATGCTTACTCATGATTTTGAGGTGCTGGTGTTGGACTGGGTGTACAAAGTTAAAAATCACAACACCAGGTTTACTTGGAAGCACTAGCTTTCAGAGCGCTGGTCCTTCATAGATGATTTTGGAGTATAAGATCATAAGACACAGAATTTATAGCAAAAGTTGATGTGCACACAATTTCAGTTACATCACATGTGTAGGTGTGTGGGGGAGAGGTGGGTATGTGTGTCTGTGAGAGAGTTTGTGTGTGAGTGTAAAGGCGTATAGGTCTGTGAAAGGGTGTTCCCTCGTCGGAGAACACTTCAGCATTCCGGGACATTTGACATCAGACTTTAGGGTGACCATCCTCCAAGTTGAACTTCAGGATAGGCAACAAAGTAGACACGCAGAGGCTGATAATGTGTTGCTGGAAAAGCACAGCAGGTCAGGCTGCATCCAAGGAACAGGAGAATCGACCTTTCGGGCATGAGCCCTTCTTCAGGAATGAGGAAAGTGTGTCCAGCAGGCTAAGATAAAAGGTAGGGAGGAGGGACTTGGGAGAGGGGCGTTGGAAATGTGATAGGTGGAAGTAGGTAAAGGTGAGGGTGATAGGCCGGAGTGGGGGTGGGGGCGGAGAAGTCAGGAAGAAGATTGCAGGTTAGGAAGACAGTGCTGAGTTCGAGGGATTTGACTGAGACAAGGTGGGGGGAGGGGAAATGAGGAAACTGGAGAAATCTGAGTTCATCCCTTGTGGTTGGAGGGTTCCTAGGCGGAAGATGAGGCGCTCTTCCTCCAGCCGTCGTGTTGCTATGGTCTGGCGATGGACAAGAGTCCAAGGACCTGCATGTCCATATCCGCCACAAATTCACCTGCACCTCCACACACATCATATATTGCATCCGCTGCACCCGATGTGGCCATCTCTGTATTGGGGAGACAGGCCGCCTACTTGCGGAATGTTTTAGAGAACACCTCTGGGACACCCGGACCTACCAACCCAATCACCCCATGGCTCAACACTTCAACTCCCCCTCCCACTCCACCAAGGACATGCAGGTCCTTGGACTCCTCCATCGCCAGACCATAGCAACACGACGGCTGGAGGAAGAGCACCTCATCTTCCGCCTAGGAACCCTACAACCACAAGGGATGAACTCAGATTTCTCCAGTTTCTTCATTTCTCCTCCCCCAACCTTGTCTCAGTCAAATCCCTCGAACTCAGCACCGCCTTCCTAACCTGCAATCTTCTTCCTGACCTCTCCGCCCCACCCCCACTCCGGCCTATCACTCTCATCTTCCGCCTAGGAACCCTACAACCACAAGGGATGAACTCAGATTTCTCCAGTTTCTTCATTTCTCCTCCCCCAACCTTGTCTCAGTCAAATCCCTCGAACTCAGCACCGCCTTCCTAACCTGCAATCTTCTTCCTGACCTCTCCGCCCCACCCCCACTCCGGCCTATCACTCTCACCTTGACCTCCTTCCACCTATCACATTTCCAATGCCCCTCCCCCAAGTCCCTCCTCCCTACCTTTTATCTTAGCCTGCTGGAAACACTTTCCTCATTCCTGAAGAAGGGCTCATGCCCGAAACGTCGATTCTCCTGTTCCTTGGATGCTGCCTGACCTGCTGTGCTTTTCCAGCAACACATTTTCAGCTCTGATCTCCAGCATCTGCAGTCCTCACTTTCTCCACGCAGAGGCTGATAGCCAAGTTCGGTATCCATGGGGATGACCTCAACCAGGACCTTGGGTTCATGTCACATTACAGGTGATTCCACACATGCATTCCTACAGACCCATCAACTCACGCAGACCCTCTCATACACAAGCTGTCTCTCATATGCCCACACATACACTCCCACACTTACACACCCTCTCACAGACTTTAAACCCTTTTGCACTCACACACATACACACATTCTCTCACAGGCACTCATAGACCCCCCCATGCACATGCACGCGCACACACACAAGTTTGTGGGGTGAATGTGTACTTGTAGAATTACATTTTATTTTGCTCAAAAACTGCATGAATCCATGTAAGATTTTGTAAATCCCTTTTTTTAGATAAGAATCAGTCTGAACATTGGGCCACAGACAACCTCACACAGGACATCTCACATCTTCAATGTATTATCTGGGCCGACATGACACCAATTGTTAAAGTTCACTTGAGAATGCAACTTTAAAACAATCCTGCAATTCACATATGAAAGAACTGAAACCAATATGTTTATTCTAAAAGATGAGAGACTTAATAAACAATCCAGGTCTTTTCCAATATATAATTTCAGTTACGTCACACTGTAAACTTTTGCTATAAATTCTGTGTCTTACTTTCTTACACTTCACAACCACCTGATGAAGAAGCAGCGCTCCTAAAGCTAGTGCTTCCAGATAAACCAGTTGGACTATAAACTGTGTGATTTTTAACTAAATGCATATTGGTGCACTCATACAAGTAAGTGGAGAGTATTCTGTCACATTTGTGACTATGAATGGAAAATAATAGATAGGCTTCAGGGTATTAGTGAATAACTCACTACAGAACTCTATGTCATTTATTTACATGATTTGCATATTAATATAGGAGGTATGATTAATAAGTTTGCAGATGACACAAAAATTAGTCGTGTAGTAGACAGCAAAGGAGACTAGCTCAAGGGACCTCGATCAGATGGACAAATGGGCCAAGGAGTGGCAGCAATAGTTTATTTTAGATAAGTGTGACTGTACTGAAGTTTATAAAATCTTGAGGGGCATGGATAGTGTGAATAGCTAAGATCTTTCTTCCAGGGTAGGGGAGTCCAAAGTTTAGGTTTTGGGTAAGAGGGAAAAGATTTAAAAGGGACTTAAGGGGCAACTTTTTCACGCAGAGTGTGCTGCATGTATGGAATGAGCTGCCAGAGGAAGTGGTGGAGACTGGTACAATTACAACATTTAAAACCTATCTGGATGAGTACACGAACGGTGGCTCAGTGGTCGGCACTGCTGCCTCACAGCACCAGGGAGTCGGGCTCAGTCCAGCCTCTGGTGACTGTGTGTGGTGTTTGCACATTCTCCCCGTGTTGTGTGGGTTTGCTTCAGGTGTTCCAGTTTCCTTTCACTGTCCAAAGATGTATAGTTTGGTGGACTGGCTATGCTTAATTGTCTAACATTTGGGTTAGTCTTGTAAAATGATAAAGGGTAGGGAGTGGGTCTGGGTGGGATACTCTTTGGAAGGTTGGTGTGGACTTGATGGGTTGAATGGCCTGCTTCCACACTATAGGGATTCTATGATGAATAGGAATGATTTAGAGGCATATGGGTCAAATGCTAGCAAATGGATCTAATTGATTTGAGCTATAAGAAGAGGCTGAATAGGCTGGGGCTATTTTCCCTGGAGCCTTGGAGGCTGAGGGGTGACCTTATAATGGTTTACAAAATTATGAGGGGCATAGATAGGATAAATAGACAAAGTCTTTTCCCTGGGGTCAGGGAGTCCAGAACTAGAGGGCATAGGTTTAGGGTGAGAGGGGAAAGATATAAAAGAGACCTAAGGGACAACTTTTTCACGCAGAGGGTGGTACGTGTATGGAATGAGCTGCCAGAGGAAGTGGTGGAGGCTGGTACAATTGCAACATTTAAACAGCATTTGGATGGGTAAATGAATAGGGAAGGGTTTAGAAGGATTTGGGCCGTTTGCTGGCAGTTGGGACTAGATTGGGTTGGGATATCTTGTTGGCATGGATGGGTTGGACCGAAGGGTCTGTTTCCGTGCTGTACATCTCTATGACTCTATGATATCTGGTTAGCATGGTCAAGTAGGACTGATGGGTCTGTTTCCATGCTGTATGGTTCTATAACTCCTACCCCTGACCTGGTCTGTAAACTCAATATTTATCTGGCTGGTTCAGTCCAGTTCCTGGTCAATGGTAATCCCCTAAGGTATTTATAGTGGGAAGTTAGCGATAGTAATGCCATAGACTGTCAAGGGGTGATGGTTAGATTTTCTTGTTTCATAGTGTTTTGGTTTTATTTTCCAGTTCACACCTAGCATTAAATTAGATCATGTTATGACCACTCCTATTGTTAATTATTAAATAGTTCCTCTTAATGCCCATTACTAAATTAGTTTGATAATTAGAGTGATGGTACTAAAATGTGTTGCTCCATAAAGCTATCATGAACACTGCCAAGAAATTATTTTACTTTCTGATTCGCTCCTCCCAATCTCTATTAAAGCAACTCTTCATTTGTTACAATCCTTTGAATTAATGCTTTCAGCTACTTTATTGCTAGTTTTGTGAAGTCTGTAGTCAACTCCCAATACAATTTTAAGTCGTCCCTTTTTCCTCAATTCTAGCCATTGAATAGGCGAAAGTGAGGTCTCTGGATCAGTGGTGCTGGAAGAGCACAGCAATTCAGGCAGCATCCGAGGACAGGCAAAATCGACGTTTCGGGCAAAAGCCCTTCATCAGGAATAAAGGCAGAGAACCTGAAGCGTGGAGAGATAAGCTAGAGGAGGGTGGGGGTGGGGAGAGAGTAGCATAGAGTACAATAGGTCAGTGGGGAAGGAGATGAAGGTGATAGGTCAGGGAGGAGAGGGTGGAGTGGATAGGTGGAAAAGGAGCTGGGCAGGTCGGACAAGTCCGGACAAGTCAGGGGATCGAGTTGCTGGAGGTTAGAAACTAGGATGAGGTGGGGGAAGGGGAAATGAGGAAACTGTTGAAATCCACATTGATGCCCTGGGGTTGAAGTGTTCCGAGGCGGAAGATGAGGCGTTCTTCCTCCAGGCGTCTGGTGGTGAGGGAGCGGCGGTGGAGGAGGCCCAGCACCTCCATATCCTCGGCAGAGTGGGAGGGGGAGTTGAAATGTTGAGCCACGGGGCGATTTGGTTGATTGGTGCGGGTGTCTCGGAGATGTTCCCTAAAGCGCTCTGCTAGGAGGCGCCCAGTCTCCCCAATGTAGAGGAGACCGCATCGGGAGCAACGGATACAATAGATGATATTAGTGGATGTGCAGGTAAAACTTTGATGGATGTGGAAGGCTCCTTTAGGGCCTTGGATGGAGGTGAGGGAGGAGGTGTGGGCACAGGTTTTACAGTTCCTGCGGTGGCAGGGGAAAGTGCCAGGATGGGAGGGTGGGTCGTAGGGGGGCGTGGACTGCAGATGCTGGAAATTAGAGTTCATTGTTGTGCTGGAAAAGCACAGCAGGTCAGGCAGCATCTGAGGAGCAGGAAAATCGATGTTTCGGGCAAAAGCCCTTCATCACAAATGAGGCTGGGAGCTTCGGGGGTGGAGAGTTAAATGAGAGAGGTGTGGTGCTGAGGGGAAGGTAGCCAAGAGTGCCGTGGATGGAAGAAGTTGGGGGTAATGGTGATAGGTTGGAGAGGAGGGTGGAGTGGATGGGTGGGAAGGAAGATAAACAGGTGGGACATGGCATGAGGATGGTGGTGAGCTGGACAGATGGAACTGCGATAAGGTCGGGGAAAGGGAAAATGAGGAAACTGGTGAAATCCACATTGATGCCCTGGGGTTGGAGGATCCAGAGGCGGAAGAGGAGGCGTTCTTCCTCCAGGTGTCAGGTGGTAAGGGAGTGGTGATGGGGGAGGCCAGGACCTGATGTCCTCAGTGGAGTGGGAGGGGGAGTTGAAGTATTCAACCACGGCATGGTGGGGTTGGTTGGTGTGGGTGTACCAGATATGTTCTCTGAAGCGCTCTGGGAGTAGGCGTCCTGTCTCCCCAATGTAGAGGAGACCGCATCAAGAGCAACGAATGCAGTAAATGATGTGTGGAAGTGCAGGTGAAACTTTGATAGGTATGGAAGGCTCCTTTGGGGACTTGGACGGAGGTGAGGGGGTAGGTGTGGGTGCAGGTTTTGGAATTCCTGCGGAGCAGGGGAAGGTACCGGGAGGGATGGGTAAGTAGTTGGGGCCGTGGACCTGATGAGATAGTTGCGGAGAGAACAGTCTTTATGGAAAGCAGATAGGGGTGGGGTCCATTTGTAGGTGGCGGAAATGGCGCAGAATGATGTGATGTATATGGAGGTTGGTGGGGTGGAAGGTTAGGACCGGGACGTCCTGTCCTTGTTGTGGATGGAGGAGTGGGATTGCAGGGCAGAGGTGCAGGAAGTGGATGACATGTGCTGGAGGGCACCTTCAATCATGTGGGAAGGGAAATTGTGGTCTTTAAAGAAGCAGGCCACCTGGTGTGTTCTGTTTTGGAACTGGTCCTCCTGGGAGCAGATGCGGCAGCGGCGGAGTATTTGGGAATAAGGGATAGCATTTTTAAAGAAGGCAAGGTTGGAGGAAATGTAACCCAGGTAGCTGTGGGAGGTGGTGGGTTTGTAGAAAATGTCAGTGTTGAGTTGCTCATCGTTGATGGAGAGGTCCAGGAAGTGGAGGGAGGTATCAGAGATAGTCCAGATGAATTTAAGGTCAGGCTGGAATGTGTTGGTAAACTTGATGCGGTCTCCTCTACATTCGGGAGACAGGACTCCTACTCGCAGAGCGCTTCAGAACATCTCCGGGACACCCGCACCAACCAACCTCACTGCCCCGTGACCGAACACTTCAACTCCCCCTCCCACTCCGCTGAGAACTTGCAGGACCGGGCCTCCTCCACCGCCACTCTCTTACCACCTGACGCCTGGAGAAAGAACGCCTCATTTTTTGCCTCGGGACCTTTCAACCCCATGGCATCAATGTGGATTTCACCAGGTTCCTCATTTCTCCTTCCCCGACCTTATTCCATTTCTAAACCTCCAGCTCAGCACCCTCATGACCTGTCCCACCTGTCAATCTTCCTTCCCATCTATCCACTCCACCCTCTTCTCCGACCTATCACCATTATCCCCACCTCCATCCACCTATTGCACTCTTGGCTACCTTCACCCCATTACCACTCCCCTCCCATTTATCTCTCCACCCCTGAGACTCCCAGCCTCATTCCTGATGAAGGGCTTTTGCCTGAAACGTCGATTTTCTTGCCCCTCAGATGCTGCCTGACCTGCTGTGCTTTTCCAGCACCACACTCTTGACTCGAGCCATTGAATCCCCTGCTGATCACATTCTCTCACCTATATCCTCTGTTATTAATGTTGTATCCAGTGTGTTATGGCAACAGCCTTTCCCAAGATCGCAAGAAACTACTGAAAGTCATGAACACAGCCCAGTCCACCATGCAAACCAGCCTCTATCCACTGACTCCGTCTATACTTCCCATTGCCTCAGGTAAGCAACCAACATACTCAAAGACCCCTCCCACCCCGGTTATACTCTCACCCTTTTCCATTGGGCATAAGATATAAAAGTTTGAATACACGTATGAACAGATTAAAGAACAGCTTCTTCCGTACCGTTATGAGACTTTGAACTTCTCAAATGTTAATGTTGAGTTCTCTCTTTTTACCTTCTCTGTGCTGTAACACGGTATTCTGCGCTCCATTCTACCCAATGCACTTTGTATCTTCCAATCTGCCTGTAAAGTACGCAAAGTAACATAGAGTCATAGAGATGTAGAGCATGGAAACAGACCTTTCGGTCCAACCCGTCCATGCCGACCAGATTTTCATTGTATCTTAGTACAGACTGATAGGGATAGTCAACAGGGCTTTGTGCATGGGAAATCATGAGTCACAAACTTGATTGAGATTTTTGAAGAAGTAACAAAGAGGATTGATGAGGATAGAGCAGTAGATTAGATTAGATTAGATTCCCTACAGTGTGGAAACAGGCCCTTAGGCCCAACAGGTGATCTGCATGGACAACAGTAAGGCGTTTGACAAGGTTCCTCATGGAAGACTGGTTAGCAAGGTTAGATCTTACGAAATACAGAGAGAACTAGCCATTTGGATACAGAACTGGCTCAAAGATAGTAGACAGACAGTGGTGTTGGAGGGTTGTTTTTCAGATTGGAGGTCTGTGACGAGTGGGGTGCCATGAGGATCTGTGCTGGGTCCTCTACTGTTTGTCATTTACATAAATGATTTGGATGTGAGCATAAGAGGTACAGTTCATAAGTTTGCAGACAACACCAAAATTGGAGGTTTAGTGGACAGCGAAGAAGGTTACCTCAGATTACAACAAAACCTTGACCAGATGGGCCAATGGGCTGAGAAGTGTCAGATGGAGTTTAATTCAGATAAATGCAAGGTGCAGCATTTTGGGAAAGCAAATTTTAGCAGGACATATACACTTAATGGTAAGGTTCTAGGGAGTGTTGCTGAACAAAGAGACCTTGGAGTGCAGGCTCATAGCTCCTTGAAAGTGGAGTCACAGGTAGATAGGATAGTGAAGAAGGCGTTTGGTATGCTTTCCTTTATTGGTCAGAGTATTGAGTACAGGAGTTAGGAGGCCATGTTGCGGCTGTACAGGACATTGGTTAGGCCACTGTTGGAATATTGTGTGCAATTCTGGTCTCCTTCCTATCGGAAGGATGTTGTGAAACTTGAAAGGGTTCAGAAAAGATTTACGAGGATGTTGCCAGAGTTGGAGGATTTAAGCTCTAGGGAGAGTCTGAACAGGCTGGGGCTGTTTTCCCTGGAGCGTTGGAGGTTGAGGAGTGATTTTATAGAGGTTTACAAAATCATGAGGGGCATGGATAAGACAAAGTCTTTTCCCTGGGGTCGGGGAGTCCAGAACTAGAGGGCATAGGTTTAGGGTGAGAGGGGAAAGTTATAAAAGAGACCTAAGGGGCAACCTTTTCATGCAGAGGGTGGTACGTGTATGGAATGAGCTGCCAGAGGAAATGGTGGAGGCTGGTACAATTGCAATAGTTAAACGGCATTTGGATGGGTATATGAAAAGGAAGGGTTTAGAGGGGTATGGGCTGGGTGCTGGCAGGTGGGACTAGATTGGGTTGGGATACATGGCTTGGAGAGGGTGGACGCTAGGAAATTGTTTCCGTTAGGCGAGGAGACTAGGACCCGTGGACACAGCCTTAGAATTAGAGGGGGTAAATTCAGAACAGAAATGCGGAGACATTTCTTCAGCCAGAGAGTGGTGGGCCTGTGGAATTCATTGCCACACAGTGCAGTGGAGGCTGGGACGCTAAATGTCTTCAAGGCAGAAATTGATAAATTCTTGATGTCACAAGGAATTAAGGGCTACGGGGAGAATGCAGGTAAGTAGAGTTGAAATGCCCATCAGCCATGATTGAATGGCGGAGTGGACTCGATGGGCCGAATGGCCTTACTTCCGCTCCTATGTCTTATGGTCTTATGGTCTTATGGATATATGGTCGACATGGACGGGTTGGACCAAAGGGTCTGTTTCCATGCTGTACATCTCTATGACTCTATGACTCTATGTGACAGCAATAAATCAAATCAAGATATCTTTACCATTATATCTCTATTCTTTCTGTATAATAATATCTTTTGGACTTGCAATTCAGAGGCATAAACTAATCCCACCATTTCAGCTGATAGGATTTAAATTCAATTAATACAAGTTTGAAATATAGTTTCAGAAATATTAACCATGACAACTTCAGTAATTTCTTTTGGTTCACTATTGACTATTATAGATTAAAGTAGAAATGGGGAGTTTTAGTGATATACCTAGTAATATTTAATAGTTAGAGTTATTTATTTTGTTTGTCTCATCTCATTTGTCTGATTGTTAGTGACATATTGTAAATTGTCTACTGTATTAACCACACAACAACATTAAAGGGTGAGGTGATGGCCAAATGGTATTATTACTGGATTATTAAGTCTGAGATCCAGGTCTAATGTTCTGGGGACCTATATTTGAATCCCCCTGGTGGGCAGCTGGTGAAGTTTTAGTTCTATTAAAATCTGGAATGAAGACCGTAATGATGACCATTAATCCATTCCTCATTGTCAGGAAAACCCACCTGATTCACTAACGTCCTTTAGGTAGGGAAATTGCCATCACAGAAATTGGTTGAATCTTAACTGCCCTCTGGTCAATGAATGCTGGTCAGCCAGCAATGCCTTCATCCTCTGAATGAAAATAATAATAAAAAAGTTAATTTGTATTTCACAACTTCTACTTGATAAAGGAGCTAATAAATTATCCCAATGTCGTATCTTAAAGGTGTACTTTAAGATATGATATTGGAACATCTTTTCACGGTTCTTTGAGATGGTGATCAAACAGGTGGATGAGGGTAAAGCAGTTGATGTGGTATATATGGATTTCAATAAGGCGTTTGATGAGGTTCCCCACAGTAGGCTATTGCACAAAATATGGAGACATGGGGTTGAGGTGATTTATTGATTTGGATCAGAAATTGGCTAGTTGGAAGAAGACAGAGGGTTGTGGTTGATGGGAAATGGTCATCCTGGAGTTCAGTTACTAGTGGGGTACCACAAGGATCTATTTTGGGACACAGCTGTTTGTCATTTTTATAAATGACCTAGATGAGAGTGTAAAAGGATGGGTTAGTAAATTTGTGGATGACACTAAGGTTGGCGGAGTTGTGGATAGTGCTGAAAGATGTTGCACGTTACAGAGGAACATTGATAAGCTGCAGAGCTGGGCTGATAGGTAGCAAATGGAGTTTAATGCAGAGACGTGTGAGGTGATTCACTTTGGAAGGAGCAACAGGAATAAACAGTACTGGGCTAATAGTAAGATTCTTGGTAGTGTCAATGAAGAGAGAGATCTCGGTGTCCATGTACATGGAATCCCCAAAAGTTGCCCTCAGGTTGATAGGATTGTTAAGAAGGCATACAGTGTGTTAGCTTTTGTTGGTAGAGGGATTGAGTTTTGGAGCCACAAGGCCATGCTGCGGCTGTACAAAACTCTGGTGTGGCAGCACTTGGTGTATTGCTTACAGTTCTGGTCACCGCATTACAGGAAGGATGTGAAAGCTTTGGAAAGGGTTCAGAGGAGATTTACTGGGATGTTGTCTGTATAGAGGGAAGGTCTTACAAGGATAGGCTGAGGGAGTTGAGGCTATTTTCATTGGAAGAAAGTTGAGAGGTGACTTAGTTGAGACATATAAAATAGGATGAATAGTGAGTGCCTTTTTCTTCAGATGGAGATGGCTAGTACAACAGGACATAGCTTTAAACTGAGGGATGATAAATATAGGACAGATGTCTGAAGTAGTTTCTTTACTCAGAGAGTACATCAAACATAGAAAAGTATAGCACAGAACAGACTCTTTGGCCCACGATGTTGTGCTGAGGATTAATCCTAATGTAAAATAAAATAACTTAACCTATACATCCCTCAATTCATTGCTGTCCATGTGCATGTCCAGCAGTCGCTTAAATGTCCCTAATGACTCTGCTTCCACCACCAACGCTGGCAACGCATTCCATACATTCACAATTCTCTGCAGAAAGAACCTACCTCGAACGTCTCCTCTATACCTTCCTCCTAATATCTTAAAAATATGACCCCTTGTGCCAGTCAACCCTGCCCTGGGGAAAAGTCTCTGGCTATTGACTCTATCCATGCCTCTCATTATCTTGTATACCTTGATCAGGTCACCTCTCTTCCTCCTTCTCTCCAGAGAGAAAAGTCTGAGCTTAGTCAATCGCTCTTCATAAGGCAAGCCCTCCAGTCCAGGCAGCATCCTGGTAAACCTTCTTTGCACCCTCTCCAAAGCCTCTGTATCTTTCCTCTAGTAGGGAGACCAGAACTGGACACAATATTCCAAGTGTGGTCTCACCAGGGACTTGTCGAGCTGTAGCAAAATCTTGCAGTGCTTAAACTCGATCTCCCTGTTAATGAAAGCCAAAACACCATATGCTTTCTTTACAACCCTATCCACCTGGGTGTCAACTTTGAGGGATCTATGCACTTGAACACCAAGATCTGTTCCTCCACACTGTCAAGAATCCTGTCTTTAATCCTACATTCAGCATTCGAGTTTGACCTTTCAAAATGCATCACTTCGCATTTATTCAGGTTGAACTCCACCTGCCATTTCTTAGCCTAGCTCTGCATCTTCTCTATGTTGCGCTGCAGCCTGCAATAGCCCTTGATACTATCAATGGCACCTCCAACCTTTGTGTCATCTGCAAATATACTAACCTACCCCTCAACCTCTTCAACCAAATCATTTATAAAAACTACAAAGACCAGAGGGCTAAGAACAGAGCCCTGTGGGATCCCACTCACCACTGACCTCCAGGGACATCCACTCCATCTACAACCACTCTCTGCCTTTTCTCTGCCAATTAATTCTAAATCCAGATAGCCAAATCTCCCTGTATCCCATACTTCTTGATTTTATGAATAGGCCTACCATGAAGAATCTTATCAAATGCCTTGCTGAAGTCCATATACACCACATCCACTGCTCGTCGATCTGTCTCATCACCTCTTCAAAGAACTCAATAAGATTTGTGAGGCATGACCTACCCTTCACAAAACCACACTGACTGCCTCTAATCACGCTATGCTTTTCCAAATAGTCATAAATCCTATCCCTCAGAATTCTTTCCAAAACCTTTCTGACCACAGACGTAAGATTGACTGGTCTGTCATTGCCAAGGATTTCCCTATTACCCTTCTTGAAAAGAGGAACAACATTTGCCTCCTTCCAATCCTCCGGTACAACTCCCATGGAGAGTGAGGAAGTAAAGATCTTCACCAGCCACATAGCAACCTCCTTGCTTCCTGGAGCAGCCTAGGATAAATCTGCTCTGGCCCTGGGGACTTGTCAATCTTAATGTCAAACTTTCCAGTACATCAACTTTATCAATCTTGATCTGTTCAAGCCTGTATCCCAGTTCCCCAAAGGTCTCCTTCACAACAAGGTCCCTTTCCTGAGTGATAACCGAAGCAAAAAAACTCATTTAGGGCTTCCCCTATCTGCTCAGACTGCACGCACAAGTTCCTTATGCTATCCCTGATCGGCCCTACCTTCTCCCTGATCATTCTCTTATTCCTCACGCATGAGTAAAATGCCTTTGGGTTCTCCCTAATCTTTGTTGCCACGCTTTTTTCATGCCCCTTCCTGGCTCTCCTCAGTCCATTTCTGAGCTCCTTTCCAGCAAGCCTGTAATCCTTTAAAACTGTGCTAGATCCTTGCTTCCTCCACCTTACATAAGCTGCCTTCTTCCTTTTGATGAGAAGCTCCTCTGTTCTCATCATTCAAGGGGCGTGGAATGCACTGCCTGCAACAGTAGTAGATTCGCCAACTTTAAGGGCACTTAAATGGTCATTGGATAAACATATGGATGAAAATGGAAGAGTGTAGGAAAGTTGTGCTTCAGATTGGTTCCACAGGTTGGTGCAACATCGAGGGCCAAAGTGCTGTAATGTTCTATGTTTTCCTACTGAATGTTTATCTTCGGTTGTGAGGAATTTATTATAGGAATAGACAGACTGCGCCTTCATACAAACAACCTTTGTTGAGGCAAATACATAATACGGTAGATGTTTACGTCTGAAAAAACAGAAAATGTGAGTACAGGGGCACTTCGATTATCCGAATGTGATGGGCGGGCACTAACTCTAACCCTAACCCCTGCAGACGGAGCGCAGCGTAGATACACCTGGTCACGGGCAGACGGGTCTATCCGCTCAAGGATAGATTACCTGTTTGTGTCCCGAACGCTCTCAGTCAGATCCACCGACATCAAGCCGGTGTTCTTCTCTGACCACTGCCTCCTGCTGGCCAACTGTCACCTAAAGGACGAGCAGCGGGCTGGTAAGGGAACATGGAAGCTGAACACAAAGTTGTTGACCCCGGGAAACATTGAGGAGCTCAAGAGGAACTACGCAGGTTGGAGAACCATGAAGCCCCTCTTTGAGTCCCCAGCGGACTGGTGGGAAACAGTAAAAGGGAACATCAAGAGGTTCTTCATCCTCAAAGGTGTTCAGGAGGCGAGAGAGAGGCGGGGAAAACTGTCCCAGCTCCAGGAAAGTATGCAGAACCTGCTCCTGCTGCAGACGATGGGGGTCGATGTCACGGAGGACCTCAAGGAGGTGAAGGTCCAGCAAGCCTCGCTCTTTGCCTCGGAGGCCTCCAAGATAATCTTCTGGTCCAGGGTCCGCTCGGTGGAGCAGGACGAGACGTGCTCACGTTTCTTCTTCCAGAATGTGCACAAAGAGAGCTCCGTGCTCAGCAGCCTGAAGGAAGAAGATGGCTCCCTAACGTCATCTCAGGCTGACGTCATGAGGATCAGTAAATCCTTCTATGCCAGTCTGTATTACGCAAAGCCGACCGACAGCGCAGACTCCCAATCGTTCCTGTCCTCTATCACGGAGGTCTTAGACGACAGAACACGCGAGAGGCTGGACCAGCCGCTATCTCTGGACGAGCTGACCAAGGCCCTCGAGTCCTTCGAAAAGAATAAAACTCCCGGAAGCAACGGCTTACCGGTCGAGCTCTATTCCGCTCTGTGGGACTTGATTGGCCAGGATCTGCTGGAGGTGTATGTCATTATGCTTCGGGCAGGTATCATGAGGGAATCCATGAGGAAAGGCATCATCACCCTCATCTACAAGCGGAAGGGGGGGAGGGAGGAATTCAAAAATTGGAGACCAATCTCACTGTTGAATGCGGATTACAAAATTCTGTCAAAGGTAATCGCCAACCGGGTCAGGTCTGCTCAGGGGTCGGTGGTTCACCCTGACCAAACCTGTGCTGTACCGGGCAGGAAGATCGCTGAGAGTCCCGCACTCCTCAGGGATACGATCGCCTACGTGCAGGACAGGGGGGTGGACATCTGCCTGATTAGCCTGGACCAGGAGAAAGCCTTTGACAGGATATCACACACGTATATGAGAGATGTTCTCTCCAAAATGGGCTTTGGGGAGGGAATCTGCAATTGGATCAGACTGCTCTACACCAACATTGTCAGTGCAGTCTCAATCAATGTGTGGGAATCAGATAGCTTCCCAGTCAGATCTGGAGTCAGGCAGGGCTGCCCTCTCTCTCCTGCCTTGTTTGTGTGCTGCATAGAGCCATTTGCCGAGTCCATCAGGAAGGATGCGAGCCTGAGAGGGGTGACTATTCCTGGCAGTGGGGGCCTGCAGGTTAAGGCCTCCCTGTACATGGATGACATCGCCGTTTTCTGCTCGGATCCGCTGTCTGTGCGCATACTCATGTGCATATGTGACCAGTTCGAACGGGCCTCGGGGGCCAAGATAAACCGAGGCAAGAGCGAGGCCATGCTCTTCGGGAACTGGGCCAACCAATCCTCAATCATATTCACCGTCAGGACCGACCACCTGAAGGTGCTGGGTATTTGGTTTGGGGGGGCTGGGGCGTGCACCAAGTCTTGGGAGGAGCGTATCAGCAAAGTGAGGCAGAAACTGGGCAGATGGAAGCTACGGTTGCTCTCCATCGCGGGAAAAAACCTGGTCATCAGGTGTGAGGCACTGTCATTGCTATTATACATGGCACAGGTCTGGCCTATTCCCAGAACCTGTGCCGCTGCAGTCACCCGGGCCATCTTCCAGTTTATATGGAGGTCAAAGATGGACCGGGTCCGAAGGGACTCGCTGTATAAAGATCTGGGCAACGGGGGAAAAAATACACCCAATGCCAGCCTCACCCTGATGGCCACCTTTGTGTGTGGCTGCATCAAGCTGTGCGTGGATCCCCGGTACGCAAACACCAAGTGTCACTACGTACTGAGGTTCTACCTGTCCCCGGTGTTGCGAAGGAAGGGCCTGGCCTCGCTGCTACGGAACGCTCTGAGTAGTTGGACCGTTCCGTATCACCTGTCCTTCGTGGAGAAGTTTATGAAGAAAAACACCTTTGACCACAAGTCCATCAGGAAGTGGTCAGCACGTAGTGTCCTTGAGACCCTTTGGGAAAAGGAGAGGGCGGATCTTATCGAGCGGTTCCCTGAGCAGACTATCAAAGTCATTTGGCAGAATGCCTCATCGCCAGAACTTTCCAACAAGCACCAAGACATGGCTTGGCTGGTGCTGAGAAGGGCTCTGCCTGTGAGATCCTTTATGCATGTCCGGACTCTCAGCCACACCGCACGCTGCCCTCGATGCGGCTGCAGGGGGGAAGAGACTGTCACACACCTCCTTCTGGAATGTGCCTACGCAGAAGAAGTCTGGAGAGGAATGCAGTGGTTTTTGTCGAGGTTCGTCCCGAGCAGCGCCGTGACGCGGGACTCCGTGCTCTACGGCCTGTTCCTCGGGACACACACCGAGACGAACATCAACTGTGCCTGGAGGATCATCAACTCGGTGAAGGACGCTCTCTGGGCAGTCCGAAACCTGTTGATCTTCTAGCTGAAGGAGTTGACCCCGACTGAGTGTTGCAGACTGGCACATTCCAAGGTCCAGGACTACGTGTTGAGGGACGCGCTGAAGCTTGGGGCAGCTGCCGCCAAGGCGCGGTGGGGCAAGACCACTGTGTAACATCGGCCTGCCTAAAGAAGAACAGGGGGCCCACGCAGTCATTTGGGCTCTGCTGACGCCTCAGCTAAAAATGTAATCGTACAGACCTGTAAATAGGAATGATTACTCTGTTTTGGTATGCAAACAAATGGAATGTTTACATATGTATGGCATGTCCAGTTGTACAGATCATCAAAGTATTTTATGAATAAAGTATATTTTTGGAAAAAAAATAAAAATTTGCTAAAAGATCTAACTATTTTTCGGAGGGAATTTCAACTCGAATGTGCTGACTAACATTGCTGCTAACTGCAGTATTTTTTTAAGAAAAGCATCAAACACCACCGATCGGCAAAGGAATACCGGCCTTGAAAAGATTCCGGATAATCGGATTTACATTATTAGCATTGCTTGCATAAACCCATTCTTAATGATTTAGGGGTCTAGGTGTTGAAATTTGAACAAACTGAAGATTTAAGGACTGAAATGTTCATAGAAATATGCAGTACAACGATGAGAAATGCAAAGGAAAAATAAAGCCAGGTTTGATTTCAGAATTGTTTTCTTCCAAAATGTTGATATACCGTTTTCTCAGTATTAATCTTTTACTTTATTTCCGGCATTCTCGGTTTTGTAATTTGAGCAACAACAAAAAAAATGATTTCCTTTCCTTGGAGATGTCGTGTTTACAGTAGAACATGTGAAAGGCTCACTGTAATCTTTCCAAGCAGCTATTGGCGCAGCTTTTAAGAAGGAAGTGTGTCATTGAGAGACAACTTCCAGCTCAGTTTGTATGAACTGTGCTTGTGCACAGAAATACACATGTTCGTTTCCGAGTAGTCCCGGAAATCCCTGCATTCTTCATTGACTCTCAGTTACAGGCGGGGTATTAATGTGTCTTTGTGTACCGGTGAGTTCTGCATATAATCCAAAACAAAATTATTTTAAGTGGCTATTTTTGATTTTATGGCAAGCGCTTTGCCTCTGGTTTGGTTTTCCCTTTTCAAGGAGCTTAGACGGCTGTATGGTTTCAATGTGCGCGGAGTTAAAGGATTTTAGACAGTCTGAGAGAAACGGGAGTCCCGATAATAAACAAATTAAAAGTAGCCGAGATGGAACAGAAATTAGATCAGCAAAAGACAAGGTGCGTTTGCAAAGTTTCTGATCTGTTTATTGTGGTGAATAATTATTGTTTTCTCCACTTTTCGCCTTGGGCGGCCTGCAAGTTTATTCTGTTTTCAGATGCCTAACTGGTTTCTCAGTCAAGGCGATAGGTTATCTGCTTATTTTGCAAAAGAGTCACCCCTCTCCATTTTGAAATTCCAGTGACGATGACTAACTGATCCCGCGTCCACAACATTTTTTGCTCTGGTTCTCATTTTCAACCGATAAAGCTATTTTTTTTTACCACTTGCACTTAAGTCAATAGTGAGGAAATTATTCCAGAATTTGGCATCAGTTGTACCTGCCATTCTGTCCTCCTGTCTTTTTGTAAACCCACGCTGTTGTCGTTATTCTGCATCACGAATCAGCCGTCCATTCAACTGAACTAACGATACATATTTTTTATGAATATGACCACTAACATTAAGACATACTCTCCCTGGCTCATGATTTCTGTAAATTTATGAACATTCCAGTTAGGAGCTGCAGTAGGCTATTCTCGGGTCTACCCCACCCCATTCTGTGAGATCATAGCTGATCTGTTTATATTTTGAATTATTTTCTACCCCATAACCTTTGATTCCCTCCATAACAAGAATCTATCAACCTCTGCTTTTAAAATTATTCAGTGATCCTGTCTCTGCTGCCTTCTGATAGAGTTCAAAGGATGTATAACACCAAATGAAAAAAAATCTCCCCATCTCAGTCCTAAAAGGGTGATTCCTAATTTTTAGACAGTGTCCCCTCACTTTATGAATATGACCACTAACATTAAGACATACTCTCCCTGGCTCATGATTTCTGTAAATTTATGAACATTCCAGTTAGGAGCTGCAGTAGGCTATTCTCAACTATGCTGTGGATAAAGGGGACCTGCAGATGTACTGTTGATTCATCCACAAGAGGATCCTTTTCATCCCCATTTTATCAAGTGCATTCAGGATTTTCTGTACTTCAATCATGTCACTTTCTAAACTCCAGTGGAAACAAGCCCAATCTGTGCAGATATTCCTTATAAGACAATCTGCGCATTCCGAGTATCAATTTAGTGAAGCTGCTGTGAGCTGCTTTCAATGCATTTACATAATTGTTAAAAAAAAAGATTAAAACTGCATTCAACATTCGAGATGAAGTCTCACCAATGTTCTGTATAACTGAAGCATAATGTCTACTTTTATGTTAAACTCTTCTTGTAATGGAATGCTTTTTAGCCTTTTTAATTACATGTACCTGAATGCTAACCTTTTGTGACTTGCGCACTCAAAAACCTGGATCCTCTGCACCCTACAGTCATTCTTCATTTAAGTAATACTCCACTTTTATATTCCTTGCTGAAGTGAACAACCACATATTTTCCCACACTATAGTTCATCTGCCAGATCTTTTTGGTCACTTGCTTGGCTTATCCATGTTTCTTTGCATTTTCCTTCTGTACTCATTACAACATAGTTTCCTACCCATCTTTGTGTCATCTGCAAATTTAGCTACCATGCCTTCACTTCCCTTATCATAGAATCCCTACAGTGTGGAAACAGGCCTTTTGGCCCAAGAAGTCTACACTGACCCTCCAAAGAGCCAAGACCCATTCCCCCCTACCCCATATTTACCCATGACTAATGCACTTAATCTACACATCCCTGAACACAATGGGCAATTTAGCATGGCCAATTCACCTAAACTGCACATCATTGGATTGTGGAGGAAACCCGCACAGACATGGGGCGAATGTACAAATTCCACACAGTCACCCGAATCCTGAATTGAACCTGGGCCCCTGGTGCTATGAGGCAGCAGTGCTAACTACTGAGCTACTCCAAGTCTTTGATGTAAATTTTAAAATGCTGAGGGATCTGGGCAGGCACCTGTGGTACTCATTCTTGATTAGTAAGGGGATCAAGAGTTACAGAGAGAAAACAGGAGAAAGGAGTTGAGAAACATATCAGCATGACTAAATGGCTTAATTCTGCACCTATATCTTATGGTCTTTTGATCTCATCTCATCCTCCAAATTATAAGACAGTCAGCAGGCAATTACCATGGGCTCATAACTTGCGCAATAACCTTTTATGTGGCACCTTGTCAAATACCTTTGGAAATCCAAGTACAGTACATCTGCAGGTCCCCTTTATCCACAGCACCCTTTACTCTTTTATAAGAACTCTAATAAATTGCTTAAACAAGATTTCCTTTTCACAAAGTCACACTGACTCTTCCCTATTACCATGAAATTTTCTAAGTACACACCTATAACTAACCACATTAATGATGGACTTTAACACCCTTCCTATGATATAATTCAAGCTTGTGGTTTCTGCCTCCCTCCCTTCTAGGATAGAGGGGTTATATTTGTTATCTTCTAGTTTCAGGAACCTTACCAGTGTTTAGGGAATTTTGGAATATTTATAATAAGGCTTCTATTACCTCAATAACCCTCTCTTTTTAAGAGCCAGGAATACAGCTTCACCAGTTTGCTCAGTACCATTTTCCTGATCCTTCTACTTTTTGATGTACAGCTATAGCTAGATTATTTTGTAACCTTCACGTTTAAGACAGAAGCAAAATATTTGTTAATTTAATCTACCATCCCTTATTATCAAATATCAATTTCCATTCTCATTCTGAGAACCAGCACTCACTTTAATTTCTGTTTTCCTTTTTAAGTACCTGTAGAAGCTCTTGGTATCTGTTGTTACATATCTAGCTAGCTTCTTCATGCTGTAATTTATTTTCTTCTGATCGATGGGCGGCACGGTGGCACAGTGGTTAGCACTGTTGCCTCACAGCGCCAGAGACCCGGGTTCAATTCCCGCCTCAGGTGACTGACTGTGCAAACTCCACACATTCTCCCCGTGTCTGCGTGGGTTTCCTCTGGGTGCTCCGGTTTCCTCCCATAGTCCAAAGATGTGCAGGTCAGGTGAATTGGCCATGCTAAATTGCCCGTAGTGTTAGGTAAGGGGTTAAATGTAGAGGTATGGGTGGTTTGCGCTTCGGCGGGTCGGTGTGGACTTGTTGGGCCGAAGGGCCTGTTTCCACACTGTAAAGTAATCTAATCTAAAAGTACAGCTCCCACTTCCCCAGTACTAAAGCCAGTGTTCTATGAACTAGAACCCTCCTTCAAAATCTTCAACACCACTCTTTAATTCAGTCATTATTCATTTTGCTAATGTTATGTGCCCTTCACCAATTAGTTCGTGGCTGAGGAAATAATTCAGAGATTATTAACGTTGAGGTTATGTTTTCCAATTTTATGCATAGCTTCTCAGTGTCTCATCAGAGCCTCTTGTCCTGCTATGTCATTATCACTTGCATGGACTACTACAACTGATCCTTGTCTTGCTCCATATTTCTATCCAGCCCTGAGCAATGTCCTGAACCCTGTCACTAGATGGGAAACTTCGCTTTCTGGACTCTGAACAATATCTGTTTCCCTCACCATACTATCCCCTACTACCATTACATCCCTTTTTGTTCTCCTCCCAATTGAATGGTTTTCTGTAAAATGGTGCTGTAAGTTCTGCTTCAAGTGTTCCTAAGGCACACACCATCTTAACTTGGATTTTTTTTGCCGTACCTTCACTGGTGCTTGATCAAAACCTAGAAGTTCCTTTACAGCACTAGTAGGTGTTGCTACACCAGGTTTACTGCAGTGGTTCAAGAAGGTGGTTCACTCGCTTGCCAAAGGCAATTTGGGATGTGCACCAAATCCTTTTCAGTGGTGTTCACATTGCTTTAAATAATATTATTTCTGTGATAATGTAATAATCTACCTTGTCAGCATAAACTGGGAGATATTGATTTTTATTCTTAATCCTCATTTCTGGCATTTATTTAAAAACATTAACAAAACTGTAATAACTACAGAATTCAATTTTTAAAACGATTTAATTTAAGTAACACCAGTAACATTGCTTATTCTTTCTTCGATGTATATAGGTTTGAAAGACTGTAACCAGAGAGTATATCTGGTTATTGTGGAGATATGGCAGCCAGGATGGTAGCCCAAGCAATGAACATTTATCTGTGCAGAACAAGATTTCCTGATTTACCAAACTGCTTTCCATCTGCATGGTTTAAGCCATCATATTTGAGACTCTGTGCTTTTAGTTGCAATCATGCAACTGAGGCAATCCAAAAATCAGAAAATGCAGCTTTGTTAAGCAATTTGTCTATTTTGGGTGTGGATATTAAGATGGCCCAGAAGAGGCAGCCTGGAGTCTTCAGAAAAGTGGTCACTAATGAAGAGGGTGTAGCCGATTTCTTGAGAAGCAAGGGTGCCAATTGCAAGACCATTGCCAGTGTTATCTCAAGGTACCCTCGAGCCATCACACGTTCCTATCACCACCTTGAAGAAAGATGGCAATTATGGCGAAGCATTTTCAAGACAGATTCTGAGATCATATGCATTATTGAGCGTTCTCCAGAATCATATTTTCGTTCAAGTGACAATGGAAATTTTGAAAAAAATATCAGTTTTCTTTATTCTCTTGGCTTAACCTCAAAGGACTTGCATCGCATTTTAACTACTGCTCCACGAGCATTCTCAAATAGTTTGGAACTAAACAAACAGATGGCAAAACTTCTACGAGATCTTGGTGTTAGTTTAGGCAATGAGAATCCAGATGATTTTGTTAAACGGATTATTACTAAAAATGCTTACATACTTATAAGAAGCACTAAACGGATAAAAACCAATGTAGACTTTTTCAGAGAAGCACTTGAACCAAGTAACAGTGAACTTATAAAACTTCTTCAGGGGCAAGGCGCTGAAGTTTTGGACCTCTCGACTGACTACATGAAAAGAAATTTCAAAAATATAAGCGAACAGTTGTATTCATTAGGATGCAGCACTGAGGAAGTGCAGAAATTCTTTTTGGATTATCCACCAGCCTTTTATGCTTCATTTGAAAAACTTTCCAATAAAATCGACTGTCTCCTAGAAAGTGAAATTAATATTAAACAACTATTAAATAAGCCAAGAATATTGGAATTCAGTGCAATCAATTTGAAGAATCGTATAAAGGAGCTAGAACGGGTTGGATATGACTTTACAAAACATGGTGTGACCATTTTAGATTCTAGTAGAAGACGATTTGAAGCAAAATTAGGAAAGCTAAATAAAGAGGAATAGCTATGCTGGTTCCTTGATTTGATGAGTCTTGTATCATTCTATATACTCTGAATGGTGCTATCATTTTTAACATGACTTTTGAATTTAACATTGTATATAGAAAAGTGATTGAGGGCTTGTTAAATTATGCAGTGTTATGAGCAGTTAAAATAATTAGCTTGTTACAGTAAGCATTATTGTACTTAACTTTGTGTCATCTATGTAATGCTAACAGTAATAGCCATTTTTCATTAATTAAAGTTTAAAGTTAATTTGAAAGTTAGTTTTACATTCTTCCCTGAATGTGTCAATACCAGCCATTTGTTATGCAACATTGTTCACTCCATATTTTCCCACCTCTAAGTTCCTGCCAAGTTAAGGTAGAAGAGTCCTGTACATTTTCACTCTGACACCCAGGTTTAAATCTCAGAACAGTTTCTTTGTAGGATTGTTATTGAAATGTGACTTTATTGAAGGAAAGAACATTGCTTGTTTGTACAGAACTTAAATACAGAGGCAAAATTTTCATCTTGCACTCATCACTTGAAAGGAAAGAACAATTTATTCTTTTTTTTTAAAGTAGGCCCCAGACTCAAAAGCTCTCACCTCCTTCTGCTTCTGCCTCCTCCTCCTCCTCTTCTTCTTCCTTCCTTTAGCTCTCTGGATGTGGGGCAGCTAGTCCAGGGACAGTTCCCTTCAAGGAGGAGAGTCCTTGCATGCGCACGCACACACACTCTCACTGATCCAATTCTCAACAGGGAAAACACCCGAGTGGCCAGTGACAAGCAGTGCCCTTCACATTGCTGTTTATCGTTTTCTTTTTTTTAAACTCCCCTTTTTCTTTTTTTTTCCTATTCTTAAACCCCCACACTACCGCCTAACCGCGGTAGTGCTTATTTTTTTTCCCCAGCACCCACGGTGTGTGTGTGCGGGTGTTATACACAGTGAAAGACACAAGGTCCACAAATCTTTATTCAATTTCCACCACCAGGAAGACAGGAAAACACCCAAGTGGCCAGTGACAAGCATTGCCCTTCACATCAAAGGGCAATGCTGTGTGATCAAACAGTGAAGGGGAGGGTAGGGACTAAATCAAAATAGCGTTGGAGGGGGAAATGATGCACTTCACTCCCTGCGGCGCCCACCTCTCCCTGAACAACTCTAGGGTGTTGGTGGACACCGCGTGCTCCTTCTCCAAGACCATGTTCCAGACAGTGATCAGGTCCTGGTAAAAGACAGGCAGCGTCTTGAGGGCGACCTCCAAACCGTCACGGTCGACGAACAGGAGCTGCGTGTCGTAGTTGAGGCTACGCACCTGGCGGAAAAAATACGTCGCCAGGACGCACCACCTCGGAGGCAGCTCGCCGCAAGGTCTGAAGGCAGAACGTCGCGACCTGGGTGCGGACGCACACCAGCGACTGACCGCCCTCCTCAATAGGGATCCAGTGCATCTTTTTGTCCCAGAAGAAATCGACCAACGTTCTCTGGACGTCAGCGACAAAGCCAGGAGGAGGGACCAAAGTGACCAGCCGGTACCACAGCATGGCGGCCACCAGCTGGTTTATGACCAGCACTCGACTCCTGTAAGATAGCACTCGGAGCAGTCCTGTCCAGCGGCCTAGGCGAGCAGAGACTTCGGCCTCCAGCTCCTGCCAGTTGGCTGGCCAGGATTCCTCAGCCGGGCTGAGGTAGACCCCCAGGTAGAGGAGATGGGTGGTACTCCAGCTGAATCCCCGTAACTCCTCCAGCAGAGAGTCCACCCGCCACGGACCGACCAGTAGTCCGGAACATTTGGCAGAAGACATCGCCGAGTACACGGCCTGGCACTCACGCATCCTCCCCAGGTCAGCCAGGTCGGTGAAAGTGAGGAGCATGTCGTCGGCGTAGGCCGAGAGGACCACCCCCGTGCCCGCGCCGCGCAGAACCAGCCCCGACAACCTCCTCCGCAAGAGGCACAGGAAAGGCTCCACGCACAGGGAATACAGCTGGCTGGACAGGGGGCGGCCTTGATGCACTCCTCTCCCAAAGCGAAGGGGGCGCCATCAGGGACCCGTTAACTTTAACCAGACACTCTGCGGCGGCGTACAAAAGTCGGATCCGGGCGACGAACTGCGTACCGAACCCGAATGCCTGCAGAGTCCCGAGCAGGTACTCGTGATCGACCCTGTCGAACGCCTTCTCCTGGTCGAGAGACAGGAAGGCGCTCGGCAGACCAGCCCGTCGACAGAAATGGATCATGTCCCGGACCAGGTGGACGTTACCGTGTATCCTCCGGCCCGGGACCGTGTAGGACTGGTCCGGGTGAATCATGTGGGCCAGCACGGAGGCCAGGAGAGAAGACAACACCCTGGCGAAGATTGTGTAATCCGTGCTGAGGAGGGAGACCGGATGCCAGTTCTTTAAGGAACGAAGGTCCCCCTTCTTTGGCAGCAGGACGATGACCGCCCTGTGCCAAAAAGGGGCAGCTGTCCGGCATTTAAACACTCCCCCAGGACCTGTGCGTAGTCGCTCCCCAAGTCGACCCAGAACACCCTGAAGAACTCCACAGTCAGCCCGTCCAGCCCCGGGGTTTTGCCCCTCGAGAGCCGGTCGAGGGCGCCGGTCATCTCCTCTAAAGTGACAGGAGCGTCGAGCCTTCCGGCGTCCTCCGGGCTGAGCTGCAGCAGGTCCTCCCTCAGACCTCTGCGAGCATCCTCGCTGGACGGATCCAGAGAGAACAGAGCCGTGTAATATTTTCGGACGTGGGCCCTGATGCCCTCCGGATCCGAGACGAGGGACCTGTCGTCGGCCAGCAGCACAAGGAGCTGCTGACGGGTGCCACGCCTTTTTTCCAGCGAGTAGAAGAAGGGGGAGCCGCGGTCCAGGTCCTGGAGGAGCTGGATCCGTGACCTCACGTACGCGCCCCGAGCCCCGACGAGCTGCAGGTCCCGGAGCGCAGCCTTCTTCTCTTCGTACGCCACGCGCAGGGCCGGGTCCGCGTCGGGCTGACCGAGGCGTGACTCCAGGTCGAGCAACTCCCTCTCCAACTCCCCGATCCTGGATTTCCGCCTCTTGGTTGACCCCCTCGCGTACTCCTGACAGAAGACGCGGACGTGAGCCTTGCCCACGTCCCACCATAGCCTCAGGGAGGGGAAGCTTCCCCGCTTCCTTCTCCAGCCGGTCCAGAAACGACAAAACGAGTCCCGGAACGGCTCGTCTTCCAGCAGCAGGTTGTTAAAGTGCCAGTACGCGGAGCCGAGCCTGGCGCCGAACGGAAGGAGTTCCGCCCACACCAGGTGATGGTCCGTGCACGGCACCAGCCGCGTGGAGGCCTTCAGAAAACAGGAGGCGTACGCTCGCGAAACGTACAGGCGCTCTGGACGCTCTGACCCCAGGCCTCACGAAGGTGAAGGCGATGGAGTCGGGATGGAGATTTCGCCAGACGTCCACCAGGTCGAAGGACTTGACCAAGTCCCCCAACCTCTTCCCCGACGCCCAGCCAGTGCGGGCACCGCCGTGGTCCCTGCCCTCGAGGACAACGCACTGGTTCTCATCGATGGAAGCGAGATGAGCGGACACTTCTTCGAAGAAGCTCGCTTGCCTTGGCCCGGCCAGGGAAGCGTAGACGTTCACCAAGTGAAGCACCGCGCCCCCCAGCCGAACCGTCAGGTGAAGCAAACGGCCTGGCACTGGCTCCCTGACCCCCAAGATCTCCGGCTGAAAATGCAGGGCCAACAAGATAGCCACCCCGCCAGATCTGCGGTAGAGGTGACTCATGTAGACCCCCCCCTCGCCACTCCAGGAGCCAGGTGGCTTCGTCTCCCGGGGTAGTGTGGGTTTCTTGCAGGAAGCACACCGCATACCTCCCGTCCCAAAGGACCGAGAGGGTCTGGAATCTGCGCTGTGACTCCCTGCTGCCGTTGATGTTGAGGCTGGCTATAGTCGTCTCCATGTCGGAAGCGTTGTGCAACCACCACCAGTACAATTAACAAACCTGTATATATATATATATTTACAGGGAGGACGAGGGAGGGGCACTGAAGTCTCTCGCCCTCACCAGGAGTGCCCCCAGGAAGTTCCTGACTCGCTTTCGCTCATTAATGCCGAGCCCAGGCGCGTGGCGAGCAGCGTGGGCCGACCAGTAAACTCAAAGGAGCTCCAGCGGTCGAGCGCCAGTTGTGCTCTATCCCGGCGACCCAGAGTTTCCTCGACAAATTCCCGGAGTTCCTCGAAGGGGATGAGGGGGAGATCGTGGGGGGCACCCGGGACTCAAAAATGTCACTGCAGACAGAGTCCGCGTCGTCCCCGGTGTCCGCCACCGATCCCGAACCCTCCTCCGGGAGGTCGCCCTCAGTCACCGACCCCTCCCCAACTGAGAGGATGGGGGCTGGTCCAGCGCCACCAACTGGCCTCAAACCCCCGGCGACCCCACCCCCAGGGTCACCGGTGGTACCTTCCTCGGCGCACCCCTTCCCGGAAGACCAAGTTCGGGTCATCGGGCGGCAGAGGCTCGGGGCCCCGCTCCTCTCGACACTGGGACGCCTGACTCCTCAGGGAAAAGGTCATCCCCCAGGAAAAGGTCATCCCCCAGGGTCAAGGCCCCCGGAAAAACAGTCTGGGAGGGAGGAGCGAGGATAACACCCTCCTCCCCTCCACCGCTCGACGACCCAGCAGAGGGTCCTCCATCGTTGCCCGCACCACAGCCCTCGTGGTTGTTAAGGTCCTCCCCAGGGGCCGGATGAGTCGAGGCAGCAGGAGGCCCTGCTGCAGCCCCTGGGGGTTTTGCTAAGTCAGGCCGCGGTACGGGACAGTCGTGGGGCACCGTTGGTTCATCCCCTGGAGAGGGGCAGCACCGCTGGCGCACTGCTGGAGTGTCTCTCCCCTCCAGGGACCAGTGCCTCTTCCCCAGAGAGACCGGGGGGAATTTATAGGCCTTCTCCTCCCCACCCGCCTCAGTGGTCATGGGGCCCGAGGTCTCTCCCCCCAGCCTTTCCCGGAATACGAATGGGTGGGGGAAGACAGGGGGCGTGGCCAGGGTGGGGAGGGCCAGCCGTGTCGCTTCCTGCCCCGCACCTGGTTTATCAGGTGAGGGTGGGCGGGGCAGGGGCCTAGTTCCCTCTCCGGGACCCGGAGATACGGTCGCTGCAAGAGATGGAGCAGCGGTGGTTACCCCCAGGTTAGTGCCAGGGCATGGCTGGGTTGGGCAGGGCTCTCGCTCCCCTGGGCGAGGTGTTGCAGTGCCAGGGGCAGGCGTTGAATCCCAAGGGGTTTCTCTATCGGGGTGGGGAGTGGGTGTGGGGTCAGTGGGGTTAGGGTCAGGTACGGGTTCGGGGGTTTGAGGGTTAGGGTTCCCGCTCCGGGGCGACACTGGCACGGCCGCAGGGGCATTGTCGTGCCGGGGCAGGGCAGGTCGTGGGCTAGGTGTCAGGGAAGGGGATAGGGTGGTCTCCCCGTGGTCAGGCTTGACGCGCCGCGTCTTTTTCGGCGCCTTCTGGCCCCCCTCCCTACCAGAGGCTGAAGTGTTGGGAGCCTCTGGCTTCGGTGCCGGGGCTGGAGGTGTTGGCTTCGAGGGAGGGGGAGTGTGTGCGGCGGCACCACCATCAGCCGTTGGCACGGGCTGGGCAGCCTTCTGGGTGGGGCAGTTTTTCCTTATGTGCCCCACCTCGTGGCACAGGTGGCACCGCACGCCGTCCGCCGTCCAGAAGGCGCGGTAGGCCGCGCCCTCGTGGAGGACGGTAAAATTGCCCTCGGTGACTTCCTCCCGGGCCAGACAAATAAATACCTGGCGTCAGAAGGTGTAGATGTGTCTTAGGGCAGGGTCCTTCACACCGAGCAGGAGCGATTGGACCCCTGACCGGATCTCCCCCAGGGTGGTGAGGTGGGGAAGAAGGAGCTCACTCGAAATGAAGGGCGGGACATTGGAGATCACGACCCTCTGGGCCGTAACCTCCAGAGGGTCGACGGGCAGAATGTGTCTCGCCCACAGTGAGCCCCCTCTCCTCGGCCAGGTGGACCGCCTGCTCGGTCTTCAGAAAAAAGACGGCCTTCCCGTACATGCGGGCCGCAGCGACGATGGACAGTGGGCCAACCACACTAGCCATGGCCTTGCTGCAGGCCTCGATGGACATGTTAGGGTGGGGATAGGCCTTGACCCCCAGGCGTTTGGTCAGGTGCCTGAAGGGGGTTGATGTCGCAGCCGGGGTTGGGACAGCCGAGGCCAAGGCAGCGACTACCCCGGCGTAGGTGCGGCTGGGCCCCGCGACCTTCGGACTCGCCATACTCTGCTGCTGAATGTTAGGCCCCAGGCAGCAGCAGCGACGGTGGAGGCAGGCCTCGGACAACAGCAGCGGTGGAGGTAGGCCTCAGGCGAGTCCACGGTAGGCCTTCGGTCGCAGTGGGGGGGCAGACCTGTTGGGGAGAGTCCCCAAGGCAAGGGTCCCAGGCAGCCCCGAAATTGAGTCCCAGGCAGTAGTGGTGGAGGGGCCCAAGGCGAGTCTCAGGCAGCGGCAGCAGCGGAGGCAAGCCTCAGGCAAGTCCTAGGTAGGCCTTTGGTCGCAGCGGTGAGGGGTCAGACCTGTTTGGGGAGGGTCCCCAAGCAAGTCCCAGGCAGCCCCAAAATTGAGTCCCAGGCAGCAGCAGGGGAGGTCCAGGGGAGGGGCCCAAGGTGAGTCCCAGGCAGCGGTGGTGGAGGCAGGCCTCAGACAACCGCAGCAGTGGAGGCAGGCCTCTGGCAAGTCCTGGGCAGGCCCTTGGTCGCAGTGGTGGGGGCAGACCTGTTGGCGAGGATCCCCAAGGCAAATCTCAGGCAGCCCCAAAATTGAGTCCCAGGCAGCAGCAGTGGAGGTGGGCCTCTAGTAACAGCAGCAGTTGTGGAGGTCCTGGGAGGGGCCCCGAGGCAAGTCCCAGGCAGCAGCAGTGGAGGTGGGCCTTCAGCAGTGGCAGTGGTGGAGGTCCTGGGAGGGGCCCCAAGGCAAGTCCCAGGCAGCAGCAGTGAGGTAGGCCCCAAGCAGCAACAGCTGAGGCAAGTCTGGGCTGGGTCCCAGAGACCAGCAGTGGGAGTGCTGGTTTCTTCGTCTTCGTCTTCGTCTTCTTCGTCTTCTTTCTTCCTCTCTCTGTAGGGCAGCTGGTCCAGGGATAGTCCCCATCAAGGAGAGTCCTTGCACATACACTCACAATAGGCAAACACCAGGGTGGCCAGTGACAAATACTGCCCTTCACATCAAAGGGCAGTGCTGTGTGATCAAAACAGTGAAGGGGAGGGTAGGGACTAAATCAAAATAGAGTTGGAGGGAGAAATGATGCAATCCACTCCCTGCGGTGCCCATCTCTCCCTGAACACCTCCAGGGTGTTGGTGGACACCGCGTGCTCCTTCTCCAAGGACACCCGGGCTCTAACATAACCGCGGAAGAGGAGCAGGCAGTCAGCCCTAACGACCCCCTCCACGGCCCGCTACCTGGACCTATTGATGGCCAGTTAGGCCAGGCCCAGAGCAGACCCACGAGGGGGTCTTCAGACCTGCCCTCCCTCCTCCGTACCGGGTGCCCAAAGATCAGGAGCGTGGGACTGAAGTGCAGCCAAAAACAGAGGAGAAGGTTATTCAGGAAATCAAAAAGGGAGTGCAAACGCCCACACCCAATATATACATGGTCCACGGACTCCACAGCGCCACAGAACAAGCAGTTGGGCTGGGAGTCCGTGAACCACCGCAATCTGCGGTTGCAGGGGACTGCTGCGTGCAACACCCTCCACCTCAGATCCCCGAGAGAAAGGGGGAGGACTCCCGCTTGGAGAGCCCTCCAGAACAATTAATTTATTTATTTATTTTTTCTTTTTTTTAGGCAAACACCAGGGTGGCCAGTGACAAACACTGCCCTTCACAAAAGGGCAATGCTGTGTGATCAAGACATTCCCTTTTTTTTTTCTTCTTTTTTTTTCTCTTTCTCTTTTTTTTTACTCCTAAACTACCACCTAAGTGCGGTAGTGCTTATTTTTTCCCCAGCACCCATGGTGTGTGTGTGCTGGTGTGAGACACAGTGAAAGACACAAAGTGCACAAATCTTTATTCAAATTCCACCGCCAGGAAGATAGGAAAACACCCAGGTGGCCAGTGACAAACACTGCCCTTCACATCAAAGGGCAGTGCTGTGTGATCAAATCAGTGAAGGGGAGGGTAGGGACTAAATCAAAATAGAATTGGAGGGAGAAATGATGCACTCCACTCCATGCGGCGCCCACCTCTCCCTGAACAACTCCAGGGTGTTGGTCGACACCGCGTGCTCCTTCTCCAAGGACACCCGGGCTCTAACGTAACCGCGGAAGAGGGGCAGGCAGTCGGCCCTAACGACCCCCTCCACGGCCCGCTGCCTGGACCTGTTGATGGCCAGTTTGGCCAGGCCCAGGAGCAGACCCACGAGGAGGTCTTCAGACCTGCCCTCCTTCCTCCGTACCGGGTGCCCAAAGATCAGGAGCGTGGGACTGAAGTGCAGCCAAAAGCAGAGGAGAAGGTTTTTAAGGAAATCAAAAAGGGAGTGCAAACGCCCACACCCAATATAGACATGGTTCACGGACTCCACAGCGCCACAGAACAAGCAGTTGGGCTGGGGGTCCGTGAACCACCGCAATCTGCGGTTGCAGGGGACTGCTGCGTGCAACACCCTCCACCCCAGATCCCCGAGAGAAAGGTGGAGGACTCCAGCGTAGAGAGCCCTCCAGAACAATTTATTTATTTATTTTTTCTTTTTTTATTTATTTCTCTGTTTAATCATTTAACCCCCACACTACCACCTAAGTGCGGTAGTTCTCCTGTTTATATATATATTTTTTTTCTTTTTCCATGGTGTGTGTGTGCGCAGGTTTGAGACACAGTGAAAGACACAAAGTGCACCAATCTTTATTCAAATTCCACCACCAGGAAGATAGGAAAACACCCGGGTGGCCAGTGACAAGCACTGCCCTTCACATCAAGGGACAGTGCTGTGTGATCAAAACAGTGAAGGGGAGGGTAGGGACTAAATCAAAATAGAATTGGAGGGAGAAATGATGCACTCCACTCCCTGCGGCGCCCACCTCTCCCTGAACAACTCCAGGGTGTTGGTCGACACCGCGTGCTCCTTCTCCAAGGACACCCGGGCCCTAACGTAACCGCGGAAGAGGGGCAGGCAGTCGGCCCTAACGACCCCCTCCACGGCCCGCTGCCTCGACCTGTTGATGGCCAGTTTGGCCAGGCCCAGGAGCAGACCCACGAGGAGGTCTTCAGACCTGCCCTCCTTCCTCCGTACCGGGTGCCCAAAGATCAGGAGCGTGGGACTGAAGTGCAGCCAAAAACAGAGGAGAAGGTTTTTCAGGAAATCAAAAAGGGAGTGCAAACGCCCACACCCAATATAGACGTGGTCCACGGACTCCACAGCGCCACAGAACAAGCAGTTGGGCTGGGAGTCCGTGAACCACCGCAATCTGCGGTTGCAGGGGACTGCTGCGTGCAGCACCCTCCACCCCAGATCCCCGAGAGAAAGGGGGAGGACTCCCGCGTAGAGAGCCCTCCAGAACAATTTATTTATTTATTTTTTTCTTACAGTAAGGGGAACCATCATTTATATTTTTTTTTTCTTTTATTTTAACCCCCACACTACCACCTAAGTGCAGTAGTGCTTATTTTTTCCCCCAGCACCCATGGTGTGTGTGTGCAGGTGTGAGACACAGTGAAAGACACAAAGTGCACCAATCTTTTATTCAATTTCCACCACCAGGAAGATAGGAAAACACCCGGGTGGCCAGTGACAAGCACTGCCCTTCACATCAGAGGGCAGTGCTGTGTGATCAAAACAGTGAAGGGGAGGGTAGGGACTAAATCAAAATAGAGTTGGAGGGAGAAATGATGCACTCCACTCCCTGCGGCGCCCACCTCTCCCTGAACAACTCCAGGGTGTTGGTGGACACCGCGTGCTCCTTCTCCAAGGACACCCGGGCTCTAACGTAACCGCGGAAGAGGGGCAGGCAGTCGGCCCAACGACCCCCTCCACGGCCCGCTGCCTGGACCTGTTGATGGCCAGTTTGGCCAGGCCCAGGAGCAGAACCACGAGGAGATCTTCAGACCTGCCCTCCTTCCTCCGTACCGGGTGCCCAAAGATCAGGAGCGTGGGACTGAAGTGCAGCCAGAAACAGAGGAGAAGGTTTTTCAGAAAATCAAAAAGGGAGTGCAAACGCCCACACCCGATATAGACGTGGTCCACGGACTCCACAGCGCCACAGAACAAGCAGTTGGGCTGGGAGTCCGTGAACCACCGCAATCTGCGTTTGCAGGGGACTGCTGCGTGCAGCACCCTCCACCCCAGATCCCCGAGAGAAAGGGGGAGGACTCCCGCGTAGAGAGCCCTCCAGAACAATTTATTTTTTTTTTACTTCCCTTTTTTTAATTTTTTTTTTTTTTAAAAATTTTATTTTAACCCCCACACTACCGCCGAAGTGCGGTAGTGCTTATTTTATCCCCAGCACCCATGGTGTGTGTGTGCAGGTGTGAGACACAGTGAAAGACACAAAGTGCACGAATCTTTATTTAATTTCCACCACCAGGAAGATAGGAAAACACCCGGGTGGCCAGTGACAAACACTGCCCTTCACATCAAAGGGCAGTGTTGTGTGATCAAAACAGTGAAGGGGAGGGTAGGGACTAAATCAAAATAGAGTTGGAGGGAGAAATGATGCACTCCACTCCCTGCGGCGCCCACCTCTCCCTGAACAACTCCAGGGTGTTGGTGGACACCGCGTGCTCCTTCTCCAAGGACACCCGGGCTCTAACATAACCGCGGAAGAGGGGCAGGCAGTCGGCCCTAACGACCCCCTCCACGGCCCGCTGCCTGGACCTGTTAATGGCCAGTTTGGCCAGGCCCAGGAGCAGACCCGCGAGGAGGTCTTCAGACCTGCCCTCCTTCCTCCGTACCGGGTGCCCAAAGATCAGGAGCGTGGGACTGAAGTGCAGCCAAAAACAGAGGAGAAGGTTTTTCAGGAAATCAAAAAGGGAGTGCAAACGCCCACACCCAATATACACGTGGTCCACGGACTCCACAGCGCCACAGAACAAGCAGTTGGGCTGGGAGTCCGTGAACCACCGCAATCTGCGGTTGCAGGGGACTGCTGCGTGCAGCACCCTCCACCCCAGATCCCAGAGAGAAAGGGGGAGGACTCCCGCGTAGAGAGCCCTCCAGAACAATTTATTTATTTATTTATTTATTTATTTATTTTTTTCTCCTGGAGAGGGGCAGCGCCACCAGCACACTGCTGGAGTGTCTCTCCCCTCCATTTTTTTCTCTTTTTACTTTAACCCCCACACTACCACCTAAGTGCGGTAGTGCTTATTTTTTTTTCCCCAGCACCCATGGTGTGTGTGTGCAGGTGTGAGACACAGTGAAAGACACAAAGTGCACCAATCTTTATTCAATTTCCACCACCAGGAAGCTAGGAAAACACCCGGGTGGCCAGTGACAAGCACTGCCCTTCACATCAAAGGGCAGTGCTGTGTGATCAAAACAGTGAAGGGGAGGGTAGGGACTAAATCAAAATAGAGTTGGAGGGAGAAATGATGCACTCCACTCCCTGCGGTGCCCACCTCTCCCTGAACAAATCCAGGGTGTTGTTGGACACCGCGTGCTCCTTCTCCAAGGACACCCGGGCTCTAACATAACCGCGGAAGAGGGGCAGGCAGTCGGCCCTAACGACGCCCTCCACGGCCCGCTGCCTGGACCTGTTGATGGCCAGCTTGGCCAGGCCCAGGAGCAAACCCACGAGGAGATCTTCAGACCTGCCCTCCCTCCTCCGTACCGGGTGCCCAAAGATCAGGAGCGTGGGACTGAAGTGCAGCCAAAAACAGAGGAGAAGGTTTTTCAGGAAATCAAAAAGGGAGTGCAAACGCCCACACCCAATATACACGTGGTCCACGGACTCCACAGCGCCACAGAACAAGCAGTTGGGCTGGGAGTCCGTGAACCACCGCAATCTGCGGTTGCAGGGGACTGCTGCGTGCAGCACCCTCCACCCCAGATCCCCGAGAGAAAGGGGGAGGACTCCCGCGTAGAGAGCCCTCCAGAACAATTTATTTATTTATTTTTTTTTTTTTAGGGGTTTTTTTTTTTTTTTTTTTTTTTTTTTTTTTTTTTTCTTTTCCCTACACTACCACCTAACTGCGGTAGTGCTTATTTTATCCCCAGCACCCATGGTGTGTGTGTGCAGGTGTAAGACACTGTGAAAGACACAAAGTGCACGAATCTTTATTCAGTTTCCACCACCAGGAAGACAGGAAAACACCCGGGTGGCCAGTGACAAACACTGCCCTTCACATCAAAGGACAGTGCTGTGTGATCAAAACAGTGAAGGGGAGGGTAGGGACTAAATCAAAATAGAATTGGAGGGAGAAATGATGCACTCCACTCCCTGCGGCGCCCACCTCTCCCTGAACAACTCCAGGGTGTTGGTCGACGCCGCGTGCTCCTTCTCCAAGGACACCCGGGCTCTAACATAACCGCGGAAGAGGGGCAGGCAGTCGGCCCTAACGACGCCCTCCACGGCCCGCTGCCTGGACCTGTTGATGGCCAGCTTGGCCAGGCCCAGGAGCAAACCCACGAGGAGATCTTCAGACCTGCCCTCCCTCCTCCGTACCGGGTGCCCAAAGATCAGGAGCGTGGGACTGAAGTGCAGCCAAAAACAGAGGAGAAGGTTTTTCAGGAAATCAAAAAGGGAGTGCAAACGCCCACACCCAATATACACGTGGTCCACGGACTCCACAGCGCCACAGAACAAGCAGTTGGGCTGGGAGTCCGTGAACCACCGCAATCTGCGGTTGCAGGGGACTGCTGCGTGCAGCACCCTCCACCCCAGATCCCCGAGAGAAAGGGGGAGGACTCCCGCGTAGAGAGCCCTCCAGAACAATTTATCTCGCATAAGAAGGAGTGCTGATTGGTTGGCTTCGTGATGCAGCTGGCAGTCTTATTTGTCAATCTTAGCCAATTAAACTCAGGGTAGTCGGAGATTCTGGTCAGGATTTTGCTCTGGCGAATGCAGTAGATATTTGTAATTCCAAAATCCATTACTCCTTGAAATAATTGCAGTGTACAGGCATATTCTTTGTGCCTACAAATCAAAGGTTTTTGATTGTGAATATAAATAGCTTCTAACACATACAATGAATCCCACATTGTGAGTCCAACTGGTCTTAAATTGTTTTCTTATATAATTCTGATTAGAACATTGTTAGGATTATTTAGTAAATGCCTGATAGCAGAATCACATTGAATGTTGGACTTGGTATTCTGCGGTTTGTAAACACGGGCCAGCTGAGCACAGTTGAATGCTGTCTGCTACAGACATTCGAAGAGAACTGTTGTTTGACATAAGTTCCAACAACTGGCAGACTATGTCCTTCATGTCAGGCAACATACTGACACTAAAACTGATGTACCAATTTCTTATTTATGTGGCAAGTAAAATGTACTTCTGGCCTGGTGATAGTGTCCTGTTGATGGAGAAGATCACTTGTGTTTACTACAAGGTGGCAGTCTGAGATGGCTACTTTCAGCTGTTACACAATTTTTGATCCAACTTCCCCTCCAGTTTAATCTGAGCATCATGTGCGGCCAAAACTGAGGGCCATAGGCCCTTTGATGAGTTTATGCAATACGTGGGCGGCACGGTGGCACAGTGGTTAGCACTGCTGCCTCACAGCGCCAGAGACCCGGGTTCAATTCCCGACTCAGGCGACTGACTGTGTGGAGTTTGCACGTTCTCCCCGTGTCTGCATGGGTTTCCTCCGGGTGCTCCGGTTTCCTCCCACAGTCCAAAGATGTGCAGGTTAGATGAATTGGCCATGCTAAATTGCCCTTAGTGTTAGGTAATAAGGGGTAAATGTAGGGGTATGGGTGGGTTGCGCTTCGGCGGGTCGGTGTGGACTTGTTGGGCCGAAGGACCTGTTTCTACACTGTAAGTAATCTAATCTAAAAAAAAAATCTAATAACCAGTGATGATTTGCTCAAGTTAGTCATAATCATGTAGAAGTGCTTTTAGCACCCAATGGCATTCCAGATTTTCCAGGTCTTTCAACATTTGTACATCAGGATGCTGTCATCAAACCAGAAAGAAATTGCCTACTGCACAAATGAGTAATGTAGTGTATGAAGTGTGTCACTGTGATGCTAGGTATGTAGATTGTAAGTCGACACTGGGTGTAGCAGGGATCTATTTGGATGTTTGTGGGGTCATTAAAACTGATTTGGCCAAGTTGCTGAGTTCAATAATCTGGTGATTCTAATTGAATAGGAATTCCACTGGATGCGATTTAATTTTATGTTTGGCCTGCAGTGATGTATTTGGACATGCTAGAAGAGAAAATAATATAGAATCCCTATAGAGCAGATAAGGGTCTGCACCGACCCTCCAAAGAGCATCCGACCCAGATCCATCCACACTCCACTCTCTCTCTATAACCCCGCATTTCCGATGGCTAATCTACCTAGGCATTGCATCCCTGGACTCTACGGGGCAATTTAACACGGTTAATGCACCTAATTTGCAAGCTTTTGGATTGCGGTAGGCAACAGAAACACCCGAAGGAAACCCACACAGACAGGGAGAATGTGTAAGCTCCACACAGACAGTCGCCTAAGGATGGAATTGAACCTGGGTCCCTGTTGTGCAGCAGCAGTGCTAACTGAGCCACAGTGAAACCTTAACATCCATAATATGTTCATCGATAGCATCTTTTTAAATGTTGAATGGATCACAGAGACTGGTCAGGGCATTGCCATTCAGTTTATCTGCCTGGTCTGTATTAAATATCAAGTATAGATTGGCAGTAACAGTTCCTGCTCTGTCTCCATGCCAATCCACTTGTCTGGATGAGTGCAGCTCCAACAACACTCAAGGAGTTTGACATTATCCAGGACAAAGCAGCCTGGATCTCATAAATTCCCTCCCTAAAGACATTGCGGGTCAACCCACAGTAAGTGGACAGCAGCAGTTCAAGAAGGTAGCTCACCACCACCTTCTCAAGGGCAACTAGGGACAGGCAATAATGCTTGCCAGCCAGTGAAGCCCACATCGCAGAAATGAATAAAAAAAAGCATACTGTAATCAAATAGCTCCCTCTTCTCATGGTACCTGTATATAAATTGTTGTTCATTTTCTAAGTTGGTTTCTTGTGTCCTCATCCCAGTGAATGCAAGACAAAAAGCTTTGATTTGGTGAATCCTAGAAGGAAATATAATTGAAAATCAAAAATTCAAGGGCATTATTATTTTAGTATCAAATTTTACAGCTTTATCATAACCCCAGAGGAGACCTTGAAAGCACTGATAAATACAAGGGATGATCACCCTAATTGTTGACTGTAAAGTGATTCCATAGTGGCCCTTTACAGCTGCAGCAAAACTTCCCAAACTTTTTGTTCCACTATCCTTGCAAATAAAAAAAAAATCCTTTGCCTTCCTAATCAAGTGCTGTTCCTGCTTATTAGTTATTTGTGGTTCATGTATCTGGATAGTCAGATTGTGGAATTTGGTGGCACTGAACACAGTGTAGTAACATATACACTGACCAGTATGTAGGAACCTATATACTGCAGACAAAGAGCTGAAAATGGGATGAAGTTGGACAGCTCGTTTTTGATTCTGTTCTCAACTGTACCAGTCTCAGATTGATCTCTTTCCTCACTATCTCCTTGGGTCTCACCCCCCCACCTTACTAGTTGGAATCCTCCTGAGCAACTCGAGCAAATTTCCCTGCCAGTATATTAGTCCCCTTCCAATTTAGGTGCAATCTGTCCTTCTTATACAAATCACTTCTACCCCGAAAGAGATTCCAATGATCCAAAAATGTGAATCCTTCTCCAATACACCAGCTCCTCAGCCATGCATTCATCTGCTCTATCCTCCTATTCCTGCCCTCACTAGCTCGTAGCACCGGGAGTAGTCCAGATATTACTACTCTTGAGGACCTCATTTTTAAATTCCTGCCTAACTCTCTGTAATCTCCCTTCAGACTCTCAACCTTTCCTCTTTCTATGTCGTTGGTTCCAATGTGGACAATGACTTCTTGCTGGCCCCTCTCCCCCTTGAGAACATTCTGCACCCTCTCTAAGACATCCTTGATCCTGGCACCAGGGAAGCAAAATACCATTCTGATTTTTCGCTGCTGGCCACAGAAACGTCTGTCTATGCCTCGGACTAGAACACAATTGATCTCTTGGAACCTGACGTACCCCTTGTTGTATTAGATCCAGTCTCAATGCCAGAAACTTGGCTGTTCATGTATGTTCCCCTGAGAGTCCATTCCCACCTACATTTTCCAAAGCAGCATACTTGTTTGAAATGGGTATAGCCACCAAAGACACCTGCACTAGCTGCCTAGCTCTCTCACCTTTCCTGGAGTTAACCCATTTATGTGACTATCTGAGACTTTCCCCCATTCCTATAACTGCCATCCATCACATACTGTTGGTGAGGGCAATCAGGGACAATAAATTAAACTGCATTTATTTCAATGCAAGCGGCCGAACAGGGAAAGCAGATGAACTCAGGGCATGGTTAGGAACATGGGACTGGGATATCATAGCAATTACAGAAACATGGCTCAGGAATGGGCAGGACTGGCAGCTTAATGTTCCAGGATACAAATACTACAGGAAGGATAGAAAGGGAGGCAGGAGAGGAGGGGAGTGGCGTTTTTGATAAGGGATAGCATTACAGCTGTGCTGAGGGAGGATATTCCTGGAAATACATCCAGAGAAGTTATTTGGGTGGAACTGAGAGAAACAAGAAAGGAATGATCACCTTATTGGGATTGTATTATAGACCACCTAATAGTCAGAGGGAAATTGAGAAACAAATTTGTAAGGAGATCTCAGCTATCTGTAAGAATAACAGAGTGATTATGGTAGGGGATTTTAACTCTTCAAACATAGACTGGGACTGCCATAGTGTTAAGGGTTTAGATGGAGAGGCATTTGACTAAAGAAATTGAGGGTTTGATTAAAAAGATGAAGGAAGCATATGTCAGGTATAGACAAGATAGATCAAATGAATCCTTAGAAGAGTATAAAGTCAGTAGGAGGATACTTAAGAGGGAAATCAGGAGGGCAAAAAGGGAACTTAAGATAGCTTTGGCAAATTGAGTTAAGGAGAATCTAAAGGGTTTTCACAAATACATTAATGACAAAAGGGTAACTAGGGAGAGAATAGGGCCACGGTTGGAGGAAGAGCGCTTCATCTTCCACCTAGGAACCCTCTAACCACAAGGGATGAACTCGGATTTCACCAGTTTCCTCATTTCCCCTCCCCCCACCTTATCTCAGTCAAATCCATTGAACTCAGCACCGCCTTCCTAACCTGCAATCTTCTTCCTGACTTCTCCGCCCCCCACCCCACTCCGGCCTATCACCCTCACCTTGACCTCCTTCCACCTCCCCCAAGTCCCTCCTCCCTACCTTTTATCTTAGCCTGCTGGACACACTTTCCTCATTCCTGAAGCAGGGCTTATGCCCAAAATGTCGATTCTCCTGTTCCCTGGATGCTGCCTGACCTGCTGCGCTTTTCCAGCAACACATTTTCACCTCTCAAAGATCAGCAAGGCGGCCCTTGTGTGGAGCCACAGAAAATGGGGGAGCTACTAAATGAGAATTTTGCATCAGTATTTACTGTGGGAAAGGATATGGAAGATATAGACTGTAGGAAAATAGAAGGTGACACATTGCAAAATGTCCAAATTACAGAGGAGAAAGTGCTGGATGTATTGAAACGCATAAAGGTGGATAAATCCCCAGGACCTGATCAGGTGTACCTGAGAACTCTGTGGGAAGCTAGAGAGGTGATTGCTGGGCCTCTTGCTGAGATATTTGTATCATTGATAGTCACAGGTGAGGTGCCGGAAGACTGGAGGTTGGCTAACGTGGTGCCACTGTTTAAGAAGGGTGGTAAGGACAAACCAGGGAACTATAGACAGGCGAGCCTGACATTGGTGGTGGGCAAGTTGTTGGAAGGAATCCTGAGGGACAGGATATACATGTATTTGGAAAGGCAAGGACTGATTAGGGATAATCAACATTGCTTTGTGCATGGGAAATCATGTCTCACAAACTTGATTGAGTTTTTTGATAAAGTAACAAAGAGGATTGATGAGGGCAGAATGGTAGATGTGATCTATATGGATTTCAGTAAGGTGTTCAACAAGGTTCCCAACGGGAGACTGATTAGCTAGGTTAGGTCTCACGGAATACAGGGAGAGTTAGCCATTTGGATACAGAACTGGCTCAAAGGTAGAAGACAGAGGGTGGTGATGGAGGGTTGTTTTTCAGACTGGAGGCCTGTGACCAGTGGAGTGCCACAAGGATTGGTGCTGGGTCCTCTACTTTTTGTCATTTACATAAATGATTTGGATGTGAGCATAAGAGGTACAGTTAGTAAGTTTGCAGATGATACCAAAATTGGAGGTGTAGTGGATAGCGAAGAGGGTTACCTCAGATTACAACAGGATCTTGACCAGATGGGCCAATTGGCTGAGGGCTGGCGGATGGAGTTTAATTCCGATAAATGCGAGGTGCTGCATTTTGGGAAAGCAAATCTTAGCAGGACGTATACACTGAATGGTAGGGTCCTAGGAGTGTTGCTGAACAAAGACCTTGGATTGCAGGTTAATAGCTTTTTGAAAGTGGAGTTGCAGATAGGTAGGATAGTGAAGAAGGTGTTTGGTATGCTTTTGTTTATTGGTCAGAGTATTGAGTACAGGAGTTGGGAGGTCATGTTGCGGCTGTACAGGACATTATTTAGGCCACTGTTGGAATATTGCGTGCAATTCTGGTTTCCTTCCTATCAGAAAGATATTGTGAAACTTGAAAGGGTTCAGAAAAGATTTACAAGGACGTTGCCAGTGTTGGAGGATTTGAGCTATAGGGAGAGGCTGAACAGGCTGGGGCTCTTTTCCCTTGAGTGTCAAAGGGTGGTACGTGTATGGAATGACCTTCCAAAGGAAGTGGTGGAGGCTGGTACAATTGCAACATTTAAGAGGCATTTGGATGTGTATATGAATAGGAAGGGTTTGGAGGGATATGGGCCGGGTGCTGGCAGGTGGGACTAGATTGGGTTGGGATATCTGGTTGGCATGGACGGGTTGGACCGAAGGGTCTGTTTCCACGGTGTACATCTCTATGACTCTATGATTGCTAATGAGCCAAATGATTTTTGCCTGTGCCATAAATATTCTGTATTTAATCTCAGAAAAGGTTGAAAGAATGGAGATGGTCACAGAGCTGTAGGTGATCAAAAACAAGTCACAAGCACAAAGGCGATGTGTAAACAGATTTGGCATGAGTGAGCAGTCACAGTTGCGTGCTTTTGGATTAACTCAAGAAGGCTGGATGACTTTAAATCAATATCTCTTTAATGAGTTGACATGGTCTGTCAGAAATTAGGAGACCGCCTACAAGAAGAGTCTCTTTCTTTCTCTCAATGAAGCTTTTGAAACTATAATGTTAATTGTTTAGCATGTTCCATGTCAAAGTTCACTTAGTTAAATTCAAGACCCTCTTGTTGTTGAACAGTTCTTTTCTGCCATCTATTGAGCATTTTATGTAGTGCACTTACTAAGGGATTAATGTCTCCGAACTTCATAGAATGAAATTGTATATTTTAAGTACTTGGGGAAAGTTCTGCCCAGAATTGGTAAACGTAGTGACACCTAGCCAGCAATACAGTAGGTTGACTGAGTAAAATTTTAGATAGCGAGCTTGATCTGAATTATTCATAGATTCTTGGACAGCTTTGTTTTCTGCAGGGTGATAATTAAATACCATTTAGACTACAATTACTAAACATTGAAAATGTTCAATTGATAAATGAAAGCCAGCAAGGATACATAAAATGTATCGGTCATATGTGATGAACAAGATTTAATTTGTTTTTTTGAAGAAATGATGATAATTGTGACAGTGGAGTGCTGAATGATGTGATTTATATGGACCTCAAGAAGATATTTGATTAAAATCTATCTTAAGAGACTGTTAGCCAAACCTGAAGCTTGTAGAATTGATATCAGCTTTGTGTCAGGAGACCAAGAGAGAAAATGGATAGGTATTCTGATTTGGAGGATGTGACTAGTTTCCCACAAGGATTTGTTTTGGGGTGTTGACTACTTACTGTACCTGTTAACAATTTGATTTGATTATTGTTACATGCACTGAGATACAATGAAAAGTATTGTTTTGCGTGTTACCCAGGCAAGTCATACCATACATGATTACATCTAGGAGGCCTGTACACAACTTCCATCTTTTTCCTTCATGGTTCCTCAACTCTACCCATGAATTCTATGCATTCCGACTTTATATCACTTGCTATCAGTGTAATTTCATTTTTTACTAACGAGACAACCCTGCCAAGACTGCCCATCTGCCTGTCCTTTCGATCAGACATGTAACCTTGGATAGTTAGTTTCTCGCCCTGATCCCCTTGCAAACACTTCTCTGTGATACCCACAGATTGAAATTGTGTACAAGCTCATTTACCTTGTTTTGAATACTACGCACATTTAAGTTCAACACTTTCAGTTCTGCATTTACTATCCCCCTTTCTTATACTTGTCTCCTTATCTGCTGTGTCTAAAGTTAGATTCCTGACCCTTTCCATTATTGTCTATCCCATTACTTATTCTGGAAACTTTAATAACCTTGGTGCTCAGCACCAACATTCCCCCCCCCCCCCCAACAACCCAGACAACCCCTGGTCCCAGCATGATTCAGGTGGAACAGCTCCCTCCTTCCTCAGTTCAGGTCCCAGTGTCCTATGATTTTATTCCTCACACACCAATCTTTAAGCCATGTTTATACCTCTTTAATCTTGTTGATTCTCTACCAATTAGCTCATGGTTCAGGTAATAACAAAAAGATTAATTCTTTTTTGTTATAATTTTTAATTTAGCCTCTAGCTGCCCATATTCCAGCAGAATCCCTTTCTTTCTGCCTGTATTGTTGGCTATATACATGGACCACAACATGTGGATCTTTCTGCTCCCACTGTAAGTTCCTCTGCTGCCCAGATGAGATATCCTGAACTTGTGTTGTGTTGCCTGCCTGGGTTTCTTGATCCTGGCCATAGAGAACAGTGTCTATTCCCCTGGCTATACTATCCCCGATTACAACTTCATTTCTCTTTTTTTTTTCGCCACCTCTCTTCCACTCTCGAATGGCACCCTGTTTCACTGTGCTATGGTCAGCTTGTTCATCCTCCCCACAGCCCCTGCGTCCATCCACATAGGGAGCAAGAATCTCAAACTTGTCAGACAAGCTTAAGTGCTGAGGCTCCTTCAGCACTACCTCCTGGATCCCTCCACCTGCCTCACTTGTAGTCACACCCTCCTGTCCTTGACTGCTATTCAAATTTGAGGCAGTCAATCTAAGGAGTGTGACTGCCTCCAGAAAGGCCTTCTTCTTCTTGATGTGTTTTATGTTCAAAGCTTTTTTTTATTTCAAAAATATACTTTATTCATAAAATTATTTGGATCTCTATACAATTGGTCACGCCATTGCAGTGCACACATTACATTTCTTTACATATAGACATCAAAATTTATTTTCCTATCCAGCTATTCTACTGAGGCGTCAGTGGAGCCCAAATGACTGGGTGGGCCCCCTGTTCTTCTTAGGCAGGCAGATGTTACACGGTGGTCTTTCCCCCCTGCGCCTTGGTGGCAGTTGCCCCAAACTTCAGCGTGTACCTCAACACGTAGTCCTGGACTTTGAAATGTGCTTCAAGGACAGTGTGGCAAAGAGTCCGGGCGTGCATAAAGGATCTCACAGGCAGAGCTCTTCTCACCACCAGCCAAACCATGTCTTGGTGCTCTTTGGAAAGTTCCTGGCGATGAGGCATTCTGCCAAATGACTTTGATAGTCTGCTCAGGGACCCGCTCGATAGGATCCGCCCTCTCCTTTTCCCGAAGGGTCTCAAGGACACTACATGCTGACCACTTCTTGATGGACTTGTGGTCAAAGGTGTTTTTCTTCATAAACTTCTCCACGAAGGACAGGTGATATGGAACGGTCCAACTACTCAGAGTGTTCCACGGTAGCGAGGCCAGGCCCATCCTTCGCAACACTGGGGACAGGTAGAATCTCAGTACATAGTGACACTTTGTGTTTGCGTACAGGGGATCCATGCACAGCTTGATGCAGCCACACACAAAGGTGGCCATCAGGGTGAGGGTGGCATTGGGTGTGTTTTTTCCCTTGTTGCCCAGATCTTTATACAGTGAGTCCCTTCGGACCCGGTCCATCTTAGATCTCCATATAAATTGGAAGATGGCCCGGGTGACTGGGAATAGGCCAGACCTGTGCCGCATATAACAGCAATGACAGTGCCTCACACCTGATGACCAGGCTTTTTCCCGCAATGGAGAGCGACCGTACCTTCCATCTGCCCAGTTTCTGCCTCACTTTGCTGATACGCTCCTTCCAAGATTTGGCGCACGCTCCAGCCCACCCCCCGTACCAAATACCCAGCACCTTCAGGTGGTCGGTGCTGACAGTGAAGGCGATCGAGGATTGGTCAGCCCAGTTCCCGAAGAGCATGGCTTCGCTCTTGCCTCGGTTTACCTTGGCCCCCGAGGCCCGTTCGAACTGGTCACATATGCACATGAGTATGCGCACAGACAGCGGATCCGAGCAGAAAACGGCGATGTCATCCATGTACAGGGAGGCCTTAACCTGCAGGCCCCCACTGCCAGGAATAGTCACCCCTCTCAGGCTCGCATCCTTCCTGATGGACTCGGCAAATGGCTCTATGCAGCACACAAACAAGGCAGGAGAGAGGGGGCAGCCCTGCCTGACTCCAGATCTGACTGGGAAGCTATCTGATTCCCACCCATTGATTGAGACTGCACTGACAATGTTGGTGTAGAGCAGTCTGATCAAATTGCAGATTCCCTCCCCAAAGCCCATTTTGGAGAGAACATCTCTCATATACGTGTGTGATATCTTGTCAAAGACTTTCTCCTGGTCCAGGCTGATGAGGCAGGTGTCCAACCCTCTGTCCTGCACGTAGGTGATCGTATCCCTGAGGAGTGTGAGACTCTCAGCGATCTTCCTGCCCGGTACAGCACAGGTTTGGTCAGGGTGAATCACTGACCCCAGAGCAGACCTGACCCGGTTAGTGTTGACCTTTGACAAAATTTTGTAATCCGCATTCAACAGTGAGATTGGTCTCGAATTTCTGATTTCTTCCCTCTCCCCCTTCCACTTGTAGATGAGGATGATGATGCCTTTCCTCATGGATACACTCATGATACCTGCCCGAAGCATACTGACATACACCTCCAGCAGGTCCCGGCCAATCAAGTCCCACAGAGCAGAATAGAGCTCGACCGGTAAGCCGTCGCTTCCGGGAGTTTTATTCTTTTCGAAGGACTCGAGGGCCTTGGTCAGCTCGTCCAGAGATAGCGGCTGGTCCAGCCTCGCCCGTGTTCTGTCGTCTAAGACCTCTGTGACAGAGGACAGGAATGACTGGGAGGCCGCGCTGTCGGTTGGCTTCGAGTCATACAGACTGGCAGGAAGGATTTGCTGATCCTCATGACGTCAGCCTGAGATGACGTTATCGAGCCATCTTCTTCAAGCTGCTGAGCACGGAGCTGCCTTTATGCACATTCTGGAAGAAGAAACATGAGCACGTCTCGTCCTGCTCCACTGAGCAGACCCTGGACTGGAAGATTATCTTGGAGGCCTCCGAGGCAAAGAGCGAGTCTTGCTGGCCCTTCACCTCCTTGAGGTCCTCCGTGACATTGACCCCCATCATCTGCAGCAGGAGCAGGTTCTGCATACTTTCCTGGAGCTGGGACAGTTTTCCCCACCTCTCTCTCGCCTCCTGAACACCTTTGAGGATGAAGAACCTCTTGATGTTCCCTTTTACTGTTTCCCACCAGTCCGCTGGGGACTCAAAGAGGGGCTTCATGGTTCTCCAACCTGCGTAATCCCTCTTGAGCTCCTCAATGTTTCCCGGGGTCAACAGCTTTGTGTTCAGCTTCCACGTTCCCTTACCAGCCCGCTGGTAGGTGACAGTCGGCCAGCAGGAGGCAGTGGTCAGAGAAAAACACCGGCTTCTCATCAGTGGTTCTGACCGAGAGTGTTCGGGACACCAACAGGTAATCTATCCTTGAGCGGATAGATCCGTCTGCCCGTGACCAGGTGTATCTACGCTGCGCTCCGTCTGCAGGGGTGCTGAAGACGTCATGCAGCTTGGCATCTTTTACCGTGTTCATCAGGGCTCTGGACGTGGCCTCCAGTTTAGTAGCTATCATCAGCCAATGAACATACGATTTACCTGTGATGTCACTGTGATTCACAAACTGCCTGTAAATTCTCTGAATTACACAGGTAAGATCTCTCCTTCCAGACCATGCAAAACCACTGCTTCACAAACAGGGTACGGAAGGAACTTGATGAAGGAAGACCATGTAAAGACATTAAAGTCAAAGATAATACAGTAGCTGGATTAAAAATGCTGAAAAAAATTAAAGATGGCTGAACAAAGAGACCTTGGAGTGCAGGTTCATAGCTGTTTGAAAGTGGAGTCGCAGGTAGATAGGATTGTGAAGAAGGTGTTTAGTTTGCTTTCCTCTATTGGTCAGAGTACTGAGTACAGGAGTTAGGAGGTCATGTTGCGGCTGTACAGGACATTGGTTAGGCCACTGTTGAAATATTGCGTGAAATTCTGGTCTCCTTCCAATCGGAAAGATGTTGTGAAACTTGAAAGGGTTCAGAAAAGATTTACAAGGATGTTGCCAGGGTTGGAGGATTTGAGCTACAGGGAGAGGCTGAACAGGCTGGGGCTGTTTTCCCTGGAGGGTCGGAGGCTGAGGGGTGACCTTATAGGGGTTTATAAAATCATGAGGGGCATGGATACGATCTTTTCCCTTGGTGGGAGAGACCAGAATTAGAGGGCATGGGGCATAGAGGGGAAAGATATAAAAGATACCTAAGGGGCAACGTTTTCATGCAGAAGGTGGTACATGTATGGAATGAGCTGCCAGAGAAAGTGGTGGAGGCTGGTACAATTGCAACATTTAAAAGACATCTGGATGGGTTTATGAAAAGAAAGGGTTTGGAGGGATATGGGCCAAGTGCTGGCAGGTGGGACTGGATTGGGTTGGGATATCTGGTCGGCATGGACGGGTTGGACCAAAGGGTCTGTTTCCATGCTGCACATCTCTCTGACTCTATGACAGTGGAGAATGAAATACCAAATCAAGTTGATGCGAATTGCAAAAATTCCTGGATTTGAGGAGGTGCTCATCTCTTTGTAGAATGACAGAGTTGAAGCTGACCATATCATTAATGTTTCTTGACACTTCCTGACAGCTCTTGACACCTTTTGACAATTCTGGACAGGTTGACAATTACTGATACTTGTTGATAGTTCCAGATGGGTCTTACAAGTTGGACAGTTCCAAGGGTTTTATGAACCTTTTACACATAAACTTTTCCACACTTTGTATTCCCAAAGGGAGTATAATTTTCCCAAAGGATACTTGTCCCCTACTAGAATGTGTACCAAAATCATATCTGCTGTGGTACCAAAACTCTCCATAGAGTATACTGGCTGTCCAAAATAAATACTACTGAAAGACCTACTTTTATCTGGTCTCATCTCTAGACACGGAAGAGTCGTTTTTGACTTGCAAAATTAATTCTGTTTCTTTCTATACAGATGCTGTCAGATGCACTGAGTATTTTCAGCATTTACTGTTTTGTTTTAAGTACTTTGCATGAATATTTCAATTCATACCGATAGGTATGAGATTCTTGCTCCCTGTACAGATGAGGGAAGGGCTGTGGACAGGATGAGCCAGCTGACCACGGCACCATGGTGCAGAAGGCCATTCAAAAGAGAGGAGCAAAAAGACCAAGTAGTTGTTATAGGGGATTCTATAATTAGGGGGACAGATAGTATCGTATGCAAGCCGGATCGGGAGTCCCACATGATGTATTGCCTGCCCTGTGCCAGAATGTAGGACATTTCTGACCGGCTTGCAAGGATATTGGAGCAGGAGGGGGAGGATCCAGTTGTTGTGGTCCATGTTGGGACTAACAATATAGGCAAAGTTAGGGTGGAGGACCTGTATGGGGATTATCAAGCGCTAGGAAGGAATTTGAAGTACAGGTCCTCAAAGAGAACAAAGAACAAAGAAAATTTACAGCCCGGGATCAGGCCCTTCGGCCCTCCAAGCCTGAGCCGATCCAAATGTACTGTCTAAACGTGTCGGTCAATTCCTAAGCATCTGTATCCCTCTGCTCCCCACCGACTCATGCATCTGTCCAGAAGCATCTTAAATGAAACTACCGTGCGTGCCTCTACCATCTCTGCTGGCAACGCGTTCCAAACTCCCACCACCTTCTGTGTGAAGTACTTGCCACGTGTATCCCCCTTAAACTTTTCACCTCTCACCTTGAAAGCATGACCTCTCGTTATTGAATCATTCACCCTGGGAAAAAGCTTGTCTCTATCCACCCTGTCTATACCCTTCATAATTTTGTAAACCTCAATCAGGTCCCCCCTCAATCTCCTTTTTTCTAATGAAAATAAACCTAACCTACTCAATCTCTCTTTATAGCTAGCACCTTCCATACCAGGCAACATCCTTGTAAACCTTCTCTGCACCCTCTCCAAAGCGTCCACATCCTTTTGGTAATGTGGCACCCAGAACTATACACAGTATTCTAAATGTGGCCTAACCAATGTCTTGTACAATTTTAACATGACTTGCCAGCTCTTATACTCAATACCCTGTCCGATGAAGGCAAGCATACAATATGCCTTCTTGACCATTCTATCCACCTGTGCAGCAACCTTCAGGGTACAATGGACCTGTACTCCCAGATCTCTCTGCCCATCAACTTTTCCCAAGGCTCTTCCATTCATTGTATAATTCACTCGAGAATTAGACTTGCCTAAATGCATCACCTCACATTTGTCTGGATTGAAAACCATCTGCTATTTTTCCACCCAACTCTCCAGTCTATCTATATCCTCCTGTATTCTCTGACAGTCCCTTATGCTTTCTGCCACTCCACTAATCTTTGTGTTATCTGCAAACTCGTTGATCATACCAACAGTGCCCTCTTCTAGATCATTTATGTATATTATAAACAACAGTGGCCCCAATACTGACCCCTGTGGAATACCACTGGTCACCTTTCTCCGTTTAGAGAAACTTCCTTCAACTACTACTCTCTGTCTCCTGTTGCTCAACTAGTTCTTTATCCACCTAACTAGAACACCCTGTACACCATGTGACTTCACTTTCCCCATTAGTCTACAATGGGGAACCTTATCAAACGCCTTCCTAAAGTCCATGTATATGAAATCAACAGACCCTTCCTTCATCTAACAACTTGGTCACTTCCTCGAAGAACTCTATTAAGTTGGTAAGGCACGATCTCCCCTGCACAAAGCCATGTTGCCCATCACTGATAAGCTCATTCCTTTCCAAATATAAAAAAATCCTATCTCTCAGTACCCTCTTCAGCAACTTCCCCACAACCGACGTCAGGCTCACTGGTCTGTAATTACCCGGAATATCCCTACTACCCTTCTTGTACAGGGGGACAACATGAGAAACCTTCCAGTCCTCCGGCACCTCACTTGTATTTAAGGATGCCACAAAGATATCTGTCAGGGCCCCAGCTATTTCCACTCCCGCCTCCCTCAGCAACCTGGGATAGATCCCATCCAGTCCTGGGGATTTGTCCACCTTAATAACCTCTAGCATAACCAACACAACTTCCCTACTTATGCCAACGTGATCCAGACTAATCAAACTTCTATCTCTAATCTCAAGATTCATCATGTTCCTCTCTCAGTGAAAACTGATGCAAAGTAATCATTCAGAATCTCACCCATTCTCTCAGGTTCGGCACACAGCCTTCCTTCATTATCTTTTAGTGGACCAATCCTTTCTCTAGTTACCCGCTTGCTTCTTATATAAGAATAAAATGCTTTGGGATTTTCCTTAATTCTGCTTGCTAAAGCTATTTCATGACCCCTTTTAGCCCACTTGATTCCTTTTTTTAGATATGTCTACTCTTCCAATATTCCTCCAGGGCCCGTTCTGTTATCAGCTGCCTAGACCTTATGTACGCTTCTCTTTTCCTCTTGGCTAGTTGTACAATTTCTGCTGTCATCCACAGCTCACGAATCTTGCCCTTCCTATCCTTTGCCTTCAACGGGACATGCCTATCCAGCACTGTCATTAACCTATCTTTGAAAGCCTACCACATCTCAAATGTGGACTTCCCTTCAAATAGCTGTGTCCAATCCACATTTCCCAGCTCCTGCCTAATTTTGATATAATTGGCCTTGGCCCAGTTTAGCACTCTTCCCTTAGGACCACTCTCTTCTTTATCTCCGAGTATTATAAAACTTACAGAATTGTGGTCACTGTTCCCAAAGAAATCCCCCACGCAACTCCTACCACTTGTCCTGGCGCGTTCCCCAGTACCAGGTCCAATATGGCCCCTTCCCTCATCGGGCTATTAACATACTGCTCTAGAAAACTCTCCTGGACGCTTCGTACAAATTCTACTCCATCCAGACCTCTGACACTAAGTGTATCCCAGTCAATGTTGGGAAAATTAAAATCTTCCATCACCACTACCCTATTGCCTCTACATCTATTCCTAATCTGTTTACCTATTTGTTCTACCTCACGCTCACTGTTGGGAGGTCTGTAATACAGTCCCAACAATGTAACTGCACTCTTCTTATTTCTCAGCTCCACCCATAATGTCTCACTACCCAAGACCGCCATAGTGTCTTCCTTTAGCACAGCCGTGATATCGTTCCTGACCAGCAATGCAACTCTACCCCCTCTTTTACTTCCCTCCCTGTCCTGTATGAAACGTCTATATCCTGGAACATTCAGTTGCCATATGCAAATTGACAATAGACAATAGACAATAGGTGCAGGATAGGCCATTCAGCCCTTCGAGCCTGCACCGCCATTCAATATAATCATGGCTGATCATTCCTAATCAGTATCCTGTTCCTGCCTTATCTCCATAACCCTTGATTCCACTGTCTTTGAGAGCTCTATCCAACTCCTTCTTAAATGAATCCAGAGAGTGGGCCTCCACTGCCCTCTGGGGCAGAGCATTCCACACAGCCACCACTCTCTGGGTGAAGAAGTTTCTCCTGAGCTCTGTCCTAAATGGTCTATCCCTTATTTTTAAGCTGTGTCCTCTGGTTCGGTACTCACCCATCAGTGGAAATATGTTTCCTACTGCCAGAGTGTCCAATCCTTTCATAATCTTATACGTCTCAATCAGATCCCCTCTCAATCTTCGAAACTCAAGGGTATGCAAGCCCAGTCGCTTCAGTCTTTCAGTGTAAGGTAATCCTGCCATTCCAGGAATTGACCTTGTGAACCTACGCTGCACTCCCTCAATAGCCAGAATGTCTTTTCTCAAATTTGGAGACCAGACTGCACACAGTATTTTGTTTCTATACTCAATTCCTCTTGTTATGAAGGCCAGCATGCTATTAGCCTTCTTCACTACCTGCTGTACCTGCATGCTTGCCTTCATTGACTGGTGTACAAGAACACCCAGATCTCTCTGTACTGCCCCTTTACATAAATTGATTCCATTGAGGTGGTAGTCTGCCTTCCTGTTCTTGTTACCAAAGTGGATAACCATACATTTATCCACATTAAACTGCATCTGCCATGCATCTGCCCACTCACCTAGCTTGTCCAGGTCACCCTGTAATCTCCTAACATTCTCATCACTTTTCACCCTGCCACTCAGCTTTGTATCATCAGCAAATTTGCTAATGTTATTGCTGATACCATCTTCTATATCATTAACATATTTTGTAAAAAGCTGTGGTCCCAGCACGGATCCCTGCGGTACCCCACTGGTCACTGCCTGCCATTCCGAAATGGAGCCGTTTATCACTACCCTTTGTTTCCTATTAGCCAACCAATTTTCAATCCAATCTAGTACTTTGCCCCCAATACCATGCACCCTAATTTTACTCACTAACCTCCTGTGTGGGACTTTATCAAGAGATAAGAAAGTAAGAGACGTAAATATGTAGCTAAAGGATTGGTGCGGGAAAGAGGGATTCCATTTCATGGGGCATTGGCATCAGTTTTGGAACCGGGGGAAACAGCTTATGATGGAACCCAACAGGGAATAGGCTTTTCTGGACTTAGTGCTATGTAATGAGCCAGACTTTTAAAAAAAGATCTTAAAGTAAGGGAACATTTAGGAGGCAGCGATCATGATATTGTAGAGTTCAGTCTGCAGTTTGAAAGAGAGAAGGCAAAATCAGAAGTAATGGTGTTACAGTTAAATAAAGGTAATTACAGGGGCATGAGAGAGGAACTGACAAAAATTGACTGGAAGCAGAGCCTAGAGGTGAAGACAGTAGAGCAACAATGGCAGGGGTTTCTGTGTGTAATTGAGGACACAGTACAGAGGTTCATCCCAGAGAAGAGGAAGGTTATCCAGGGCGTGGAATTAGACAGCCATGGCTGACAAAGAAAGTCAGGAAATGTATCAAACAAAAAGAGAGAGGCTATAAAGTGGCCAAAAGCACTGGGAAATCAGAAGATTGGGAAGGTTACAAAAACAAACAAAGGATAACAAAGAGAGAAATAAGGAAAGAGAGGATCAACTATGAAAGTAGGCTAGCCAATAATATTAGAAATGATAGTAAAAGATTCATTCAATGCATAAGAAACAAATGAGGAGTAAAAGTAGATATTAGGATGCTCCAAATTGATGCTGGAAGTCTAGTGATGGGAGATAAGAAAATAGTTGAAGAACTTAGTAAGAACTTTGTGTCAGTCTTCACAGTGGAAGACATAAGTAATATCCCAACAATTAAGGAGAGTCGGGGACAGAGATGAGTATGGTAGTCATTACAAAAGAGAAAGTGCTAGAAAGGACAAAAGGTCTGAAAAGTGATAAATCTCTTAGCCCCGATGGGCTACATCCTAGAGATCTGAGGGAGGTGGCTGAGGAAATAGCGGAGGCGTTGGTTGTGATCTTTCAAAAAATCACTGGAGTCAGGGAAGGTCCCAGATGATTGGAAGATCACTGTTGTAACCCCCTTGTTCAAGAAAGGGTCAAGTCAAAAGATGGAAAATTATAGGCCAATTAACCTAACCTCAGTTGTTTGTAAAATTCTAGAGTCCATCGTTAAGGATAAGATTTCTAAATTCTTGGAAATGCAGGATCGGATTAGAACAGGTCAGCATGGATTTAGTAAGGGGAGGTTGTGCCTGACAAACCTGTTAGAATTTTTTGAAGAGGTAACAAGTAGGGTAGACCAGGGAAACTCAGTGGATGTTATCTATCTAGATTTCCAAAATGCCTTTGATAATGTGCCTCATGAGAGGCTGCTGAGTAAGGTGAGGGCCCATGGTGTTCGAGGTGAGCTACTGGCATTGATCGAGCATCGGCAGTCTGACAGAAGGCTGAGAGTTGGGATAAAAGGCTCTTTTTTGGAATGGCAGCCGTTGACAAGTGGTGTCCCGCAGGTCTCAGTGTTGGGGCAGCAGCTGTTCACTTTATATATTAATGATCTGGATGAAGGGACTGTGGGCATTCTGGTGAAGTTTGTTGATGATCTAACGTTAGGCGGACAGGCAGGTAGTATTAAGAGGTGGGGAGGCTGCAGAAAGTTTTATACAGTTTAGGAGAGTAATCCAGGAAATGGCTGATGAAATTCAACGTGAGCGAATGCAAAGTCTTACACTTTGGAAAAATGAATACAGACATGGACTATTTTCTAAACGGTAAGAAAAGTCATAAAGCCAAAGTACAAAGAGATCTATGAGTGCTGGTCCAGGATTGTCTAAAAGTTAACTTGCAGGTTGAGTCCATGAATAAGAAAGTGAATGTAATGTTGTCATTTATCTCAAGAGGGTTGGAATATAAAAACAGCGATGTGTTTCTGAGACTTTATAAAGCTCTAGATGGCCTCATTTAGAATATTGTGTCCAATCTTGGGCCCCAAACCTCAGGAAGGACATACTGGCACTGGAGCGTATCCAGCAGAGATTCATAGAGGTGATCCCTGGAATGGTGGGCTTGACATACGATGAACAGCTGAGGATCCTGAGATTGTGTTCATTAGAGTTTAGAAGGTTGAGGAGAGATCTAATAGAAAAATAATAATTGGCTTAGAAAGGGTGGACGCTGGGAAGTTGTTTCCGTTAGGCGGGAGACTAAGACCCGTGGGCACAGCCTTAGAATTAGAATGGGTCAATTTAGAATGGACATGGGGAGACATTTCTTCAGCCAGAGATTGGTGGGCCTGTGGAATTCATTGCTATGGAGTGCAGTGGACGGAGGGACATTAAATGTTTTCAAGGTAGAGATTGATAAATTCTTGATCTCACAAGGAATAAAGGACTACAGGGAGAGTCTGGGTAAGTGGCGTTAAAATGCCCATCAGCCACGATTAAATGGTGAAGTGGACTTGATGGGCCAAATAGACTTATTTCCACTCCTATCTGTTATGGTCTAATTATTAATAAAGATCAGCATGATCTTGTTTACATTAGTGATTGAGCCATTGGCAGAGGCTATCCGGAGGGACCCCAATGTAAGTGCTGCGGATGTGGGATCAGGGGGCATAAGATTACCCATTATGCAAATGGCATTCTTCTTTTTCTAACTAACCCGCCAATATCTGTGCCCCATTTAATGAGTAAATAATTTACTTGGTTCTTTCTTGGGGTATAAAATCAATTTTACGAAGTCGGAGGCCAAAGCTGTTGGGGGGGGCGTTGGGGGGCATCTTGTTGGATAACCTGACCTTGGGGGTGGAATCCGATTCCCTTTTAGGTGGTCACAGGAAGGCATCCTGCATTTAGGTATTTTTATTACTCCGGCATTTGATCAACTATACAAAGCTAATTTTGAGAAGTTGCTAGAGAAGATAAGACAGGATCTTCAGCGCTGGGAAGCTCTTCTGATATCATGGTTGAGTAGAATAGCTCTGATTAGAATTAATGTTCTTCCTCGTTTATTATATCCCATGTGAATGCTCCCTTTGACGCTACCTAGGCAAGCGCTACGGAGGCTTATCAGTTGGCTCGGTTCTTTTATCTGGCATCACAGGCGGCCTCTTATTAAGCTTGGCAAATTGCAGCTTCCGCAGGGGATAGGGGGTGTGGACTTTCCAAATTTTAAGAAATATCAATTAAATTCCCTCTTATCCTATGTGGCAGACTGGGCTTGCCAGGAACTGAGGTTAATTTGGCTGGATATTGAGGCCTCCCAGGCAAAATGCCCCCTCATTAATTTAATGTTTATGGACGAGGTGAGGATTGTCATGGAGCATTGCAGAAACCAGATTGTCCTTAATGCGGTTAAAGCATGGAGAATAATGCAACAAAGCATGGGCAATTTACAAAAATAACTTCCCTTTTTACTTCCCTAGTAAGAATGCCAGGATTCCGGCTGGAATCGACGGATTCTGGCTTTAGGATCTGGGAGATTTATTTGACGGGGAGGTCATGACGTCTTTCGAACAGCTGAGCCAGAAATATGAAATATCTAGGAGGGACCTCTTGTTATTTTCAGTTTAGGAACTTTATACAGAAAAAGACTACATTATTGTTTAGTCCCCATAAGTCTGATGTGGAGAGGAGAGTACTTCAGTCCACAGGTACTCTCTTGATCAGTACCCTCTATCATTTATGAGGAGGTAGTGTCTTAAAGGACATTGAGCGGCTGTGCGGGATCTGGACTCAAGAACTGATGGTGGAGGTCTCGTCAGAGACGTGGGAGGGTATTTGAGAGAACGTAAGAAAGATTTCGATTTGTAATAAGATGCAGGGTATACAACTGAAGGTACTCCACAGGGCTTATTTAGCGCTGGACTGGCTTGTGAAATTTAATACAGGAGCATCACCAGTGTGTCCCAAATGTAAAACAGATATTGGTACTCTGACTCATTGCTTGTGGTCATGCCACAAACTTCGCAGGTAATGGGGCGCTATAGTGAGTGTTTTGGAAGGGGTCTTGGGAATCGTTGTCAAGGTAGATCTGGTGTTCTTCCTCTTGGGTCTGCCAAATCTCCCCTTTTTGGACGCGCATGGGAAGAAACTCTTTAATATTCTTTCATATTGAGCGAGGGAGAACATTCTGATGAGCTGAGTGTTGGAAAATACCCCAGGATTCTCGGGGTGGTGTAGGTTAGTTATGGAGCACATTTCCCTGAACTTCCTTACAAGTATGATGCGTCAGAAAACTCAACTCTTGTATAGGATGTGGCTGCCCTTTTTGAACTATATAGACTCAGACTTGTTGGCTGTATTGGTCGGGGCCTTTGTATGGCCGTGGGGGCTGGGTCTGGCAGGCTGGGGCCCCTGAGAGGAAGAATCTCGAATATATAGGGGTGTGCCAACTGATGCTCCCGATGATGGGGAGCTTTGGTGGAATTGTACTGAGTGTTCTAACTTAATTTAGTTTAACTTGGCTTGGTTCAATCCAATCTAATTCTGTTTGTTTTTGTTTAATTATTTATTGAATTGTAGTATGGGTAACTTTTAAAATGTTTTTCCCTTTTAAACTGTTTGTGTAGTAGAGTAATAGTTTGTTTATTGTTATTGTTGGTATATCATAAAATTGTTATGCTATTTTGTAGTAATTTTATAACTTTGTAAAGAATTCAAAATCTTTTTTCAAAACTATTTATTAAAAAAATCAGCATGATCTTACAGTCCTGATGTATGTGTATAATAGTATGGATTTAAATTATGGGTGAAAATACTCAATTTCAAATAATAAACATCTCATAATATAACTGTGCTCAACAGAATGTTATGGTTGAACATATTTAAAAGTCATGATGTGGAGGTGCCGGTGTTGGACTGGGGTGCACAAAGTTAAAAATCACACAACACCAGGTTATAGTCCTACAGGTTTATTTGGAAGTACTAGCTTTTGGAGCACTGCTCCTTCATCAGGTAGCTGTGGAGTAGGATCAGCTAGTACTTTCAAATAAACCTGTTGGACGATATCCTGATGTTGTGTGATTTTTAACTATATTTAAAAAGTGGAAAACACTTTTACTAAGAATGTCCTCCAGAGGTCAGTGTTGCCACATGCTATTACATTTAGTATTAAACTGAGATTTAATAGGAATATTTTTGTTGTTTTCTTTTCTACATGTTATCATTATGCTGTAATGTATGCAATTGCTATATTAGATATATACAACTGACATTAGATGTTAATATTGTGACTCATCACTCAATAAAGCAAAGGGAGAAGTTGTGGTGTTCTTTGAACTGGAAGCAATACAATAAGCACAATTTGTAATTTAAAAAAAGTCTAGGGAATGTGTATTTGTATTTAAGAATGATGGGATGATGCTTAAGTTAGCTCTTGTGGCACTGAGGCAAAAGTGAGGACTGCAGATGCAGGAAACCAGAGTCTCGATCAGAGTGGTGCTGGAAAAGCACAGCAGGTCAGGCAGCATCCGAGGAGCAGGAAAATCGATGTTTTGAGCAAAAGCCCTTCATCAGGAAAGGAGGCAAGGAGCCTCCAGGATGGAGAGATAAATGGGGGGGGGGGGGGCTGTGGAGAAGGTAGCAAAGAGTACAATAGGTGACTGGGGGTGGATATGGAGGTGATAGGTCAGAGGGGAGGGCGGGGCAGATAGGTGGGAAGGGAGATTGGCAGGTAGGACAGGTCATGAGGACAGTGCTGAGCTGAAAGGTTGGAACTGGGGTAAGGTAGGGGGAGGGGAAATGAGGAAATTAGTGAAGGCCACATTGATGCCCTGGGGTTGAAGTGTTCTGAGGCGGAAGATGAGGCGTTCTTCCTCCAGGCGTCGGGTGGTGAGGGAGCAGCGGTGGAGGAGGCCCAAGACCTCCATGTCCTCAGCAGAGTGGGAGGGGGAGTTGAAATATTGGGCCACGGGGCGGTGGGGTTGTTTGGTGTGGGTGTCCCGGAGATGTTCCCTAAAGCGCTCTGCGAGGAGGCATCTAGTCTCCCCAATGTAGATGAGACCGCATCGGGACCAATGGATACAATCAATTACATCTTTGCTACCTTCCCCCACCGTCCTCTCTGACCTATCACCTCCATCCTCACCCCATTCGCCTCTTGTACTCTTTGCTGCCTTCTCCCCAGCCTGAACCCCCCTCCCCCCACCCACCATTTATCTCTCCACACTGGAGGCTCCCTGCCTCCATTCCTGACGAAGGGCTTTTGCCCGAAACATCGATTTTACTGCTCCGTGGATGCTGCCTGACCTGCTGTGCTTTTCCAGCACCACTCTAATCTAGACTTCTTGTGGCCCCGGAACATTCAATAACTCTTTATTACCTCCCCGGGTATCTACTGTATGGATTATAATCAAAGACTGTGATTAGGATCATGTTAAATAATTTGGACGTGAACTGCAGCACACTTCCTCAGCATGTCATTCTGCAACAGAGTAAGATGGAGACTGAGACCTTTATACTGTCAGGTTATATGCTATGATCAGGGGATAATCTCATGGGCACGTCTCCTAAAGGTAAATTGTGTATTATCTGTGAGGTACAACACAACATAGAGAATAGTCCATGGTTGTGGGCTCTATCTCTGTCAGCAAGATGCACACTCCACTGACTATTTGGGTTGTTGCTTGGGTAGCCCCATGGTATGAAAAGTATTTAAAAATTATATTTGATAATTCAAGAACATAATTTACTATCAGTAGGTATTGTATCATGAGCTAGATTCCAAACCAGACTGACTTGTACCTTTAAGACAGTTAGATGCCATCACAACATATGATGTTCCAGTATAAGCCTCACCTTTAGTCACCCTGTATCTAATGTATTCTGTGTGTGTCTTCAGCTGTGTGTATGTAATGTGCAGTATCCTCAGTAAGCAGAACTAAGACCACATGTGAAAATCTGTTATGCAGAAACCATGTAAATTTGGATCAACTTAAACTCTATCATTATACCAAGAGATAAGGACCTTCTCCAATCTAGGATATTTGCAAGTCACATCATTTTGTGAGGTCACTGAGAGACAGAGTGTTGTTGGAAACTGAAGTGACCATGCAGCAAGTAACAAATAACATTTGTCCCAACGACAGAGTAGCCTTTATTGTCACGTGCACTCAAATGAGTGCAGTGAAATGCCGCTTTAGTGCCATCTTAGGTAAAGGTACCTAGGTACGGAATACTTAAGTGTTTGCTACAGAATTGAAAGAGTAAAGAACATAGTTCAGCATAGGAATACAAAGTTTTAATAAGTACTTGAATTACTTGAAGTCGAGAATAAGAATAAAAAGTATTTTTAAAAAGTATTCAAATCACAGTCTGTTTTCACCGGGCCTCAGGAATCGCTGCAATTAGGAGAGGATGGACGCTAGGAAATTGTTTCCATTAGGCGAGGAGACTAGGATGTGGACACAGCCTTAGAATTAGAGGGGGTAAATTCAGAACAGAAATGCGGAGACATTTCTTCAGCCAGAGAGTGGTGGGCCTGTGGAATTCATTGCCGCAGAGTGCAGTGGAGGCTGGGACGCTAAATGTCTTCAGGGCAGAAATGGATAAATTCGATGTCACAAGGAATTAAGGGCTACGGGGAGAATGTGGGTAAGTGGAGTTGAAATGCCCATCAGCCGTAATTGAATGGCGGAGTGGACTCAATGGGCCGAATGGCCTTACTTCCGCTCCTATGTCTTATGGTCTTATCTTTGCACTGGCCTATGGCTCGTGACTCACCTCCAAGACTCATCTCCCAGGCCAGTCTGGTCTCAGACTGCCTCTGGCCTGCCAACAAGCAAACTAATGCGGTCAAACTGGTAGAGTAAGTCAACCAAACTGTTACAATTATGAGATTTGCAAGATTATGTTTTCGGACTAAAATAACTCCACAGAGGTTGGTATCCCATCACCAAGTCTCTCTTTATTTACACATGGAGAGTCCTTGACACTGATTCAACTTCCTCAAAGCCAGCTCTGAGTGAACAGAACCTCTGACATTCCTGTTTATATCTGTCAGCCAGAACTCCCTGGTTGGGGCTGTTAATCTGGTCCAACCAGGGAACTCAATCTAGGAGGTCCACCCAGCTGACCTCATCGCAATCACTACACCCTCCCTTCTCTGAGTCCGACAACATAGGATGGCTCCTCTTTTTGTAGCTCCTCCTGGACCATTTCAGCACCAGGTCAGGCTCCTCCAACTCAGCCGCTGATACAGGTGACATGTCATGCACAATATCTTACTTGTTGCAACCAAAGCGTCTCGGAAAGCGTCACTCTCTTCTTCAGGTATCAAAGACATCGAGGTGGTGACATCCACCTTGTCCATCTCAGATTTTTAGGTATCTTTTTTTTTTAATAGATATTTTTATTAGAAATTTAACATTTTTACAAGTTTACAAAAATAAACAAAACTCTCAGATATAAACATTGATATACAATTAGCTCAAATATACAATAGCCAAAATTTGACAAAAAAAACAAAACAACAACAAAAAAAACCGAAAAGAAAAAAAAAACAAAACTCAACTATCTACTAATCTAACCTACAACTAACCAGGGTGTATATTTAAGTCTCTTACATGCTCGGGATGTGTTAGCATCAGATATGATAAAACCCGTATTCGTGCGGGATTCCTCCCCCGAGGGGCCGCGGACCAGCCAGGTTTGTAATCTCAATTAAATAAAAGCCCTTGTTAGGATAGCCGAAATATCTGTATTTATGTAATTCAAAAAGGGCTGCCATATTTTATAAAATAATTCGGTCTTTCGGTGCACCATATTTGTAAGGAAGTCAAAGGGAATACATTCCATAATTAGTCTGTGCCAATTTGAAAGTCCAGGGGGGCCCTCCGCCATCCAGTTCATCAAAATATTTTTCCTTGCACAGAAAGAAAGAATAGAAAATAGTCTCTTCCCGTACGTGTCTAGGGAGGGAAAGTTCGAAAAGCCCAAGAGGAGAGATACGGAGTCCACTTTTATTTCCGTTCCTAAAATTTCTGTCAGGGTACTTGCTACTTTAGTCCAATATCTACGGATCTTATGACAGGTCCATAGGCAATGTACAAGAGTGCCCACCTCTATTTTGCATTTAGGACACATTGGAGATGCTCCTGCTTTAAATTTTGCCAATCGAACCGGTGCTATGTGGGCCCTATGAAGTATCTTCAGCTGGATAGCCTGGGTTCTGTTACAAATAGTAATTCTTCTAGCATTTTCCCAGATATCATTCCACGTTTCTGTGGAGATTTCTAGTCCCAGATCCTGATCCCATGTTTTAAGCAGATTATCCATATCTCCCGATACTTCATCATGTAGTAAATGATAAATATTACTGACGGAAGATACCCCCACGGTCGTAGGACACTACATTCTCTATCGGATTTATAAAGACTATCTAATAACGTAGTCTTCTTCTGTATATAATCTCGAATTTGGAAGTATCGAAAGAGGTCTCCATTGGGTAATCCGAATTTCTGACGCAGCTGTCCGAAAGACATCAGGACCCCATCTTTAAATAAATCCCCGAGACATGAGATACCCCTGGATCTCCAGAGTTTAAAAGTGGCATCTGTTAACCCCGGTTGGAATCCCCATGCTCCCACTATCGGTGCATAGGGGGATGTTTTATGTGAATTACCCTCATTTTGCCGCATTATATTCCAAGCCTTGATTGTATTCAGTATTATAGGGTTTCTACAGTGATCTGTAATGATTTTCCTCTTGTCTGAGAATAAAAGGTTAATAAGTGGGTATTTTACTTGAGAAGCCTCGATGTCCAACCAGATTGATTGTGGATCAGACAAGACCCAATCAGCTATGTAACTTAATAGGGAACTTAATTGATATTTCCTAAAATCTGGGAAGTCCAATCCACCCCTTGCCTGTGGAAGCTGTAGCTTCTTCAGCTTAATGAGGGGCCGCCTATGATTCCAGATAAAGGAACTCAGCCAGCCGTATAATTTACATAAAGCCGTCCTCGGCAGCATCACCGGAAGCATTCTCATAGGATATAGGAGACGGGGCAGGATATTCATTTTGATTAATGCTATTCTACCCAACCAGGAAATTGGCAGGTCTCCCCATCGCTGGAGGTCCTGCCTTATCCTTTCCAATAAATACACAAAATTAGCCTTATACAACTGACCAAATACTGGAGTAATAAAAATGCCTAAATATAAGAAACCCTCCAGGGACCAGCGAAAGGGAAAAAGGGAACCGTCCACTAAGCGGGGTATCACAGCAAGGCCACCCATTGGCATAGCCTCCGATTTTGAAAAATTAATTTTATAGCCTGAGAATGCACTAAATGTATTAATAACTTGGATTAAGCGAGGTATGGACATCAAAGGGTTACTGAGGAATAGAAGAACATCATCTGCATAAAGGGTAATTTTATGTTTACCTGTACCAATCCTTGGGGCCACTATATTAGGATCAGCTCGTATAGCTTCTGCTAGTGGTTCAATTATTAGCGTGAATAACAATGGCGAGAGGGGACATCCCTGACGGCAGCCCCTACCCACACTGAAGCTATCCGAGCCTAATCCATTGGTAACCACAACTGCTTTGGGATCACTATACAATGTTGAGATCCATTTGGTAAACACCTGTCCAACACCAAACCTCTCCAATGTGTAAAACAAATATGACCATTCGACCCTATCAAATGCCTTTTCCGCGTCTAATGAAACCACTACTCCTGGTATCTTTCCCTGATGACAAGCTTGAATCATATTCAGAGCCCTTCTAACATTATTGGATGATCTACGGCCCTTAATAAACCCCGTCTGATCCTCCTTTATAATATGTGGCAGTATCCTTTCTAATCTCAGTGCTAACGTTTTAGAGAGGATTTTAAAATCTACATTTAGCAAGGATATTGGTCTGTATGATGTACAATCTTCTGGGTCCTTTCCTTTTTTAAGGATAAGAGAGATATTTGCCTCTTTCAGCGAAGGCGGGAGACAGCCCTGACTATATGCATAGTTATACATGTCCATAAGTGGACCAACCAGTATTTCTGTAAATTCTTTATAGAATTCAGCTTGAAAGCCATCTGGGCCCGGCGCCTTACCATTTTGAAGGTGCCTAATTGCATCAACTATTTCTTGGGGTGTAAGAGGAGCATACTTGTTCCGGAGTTAGGTCTGGAAAAGTCAAATTTTTAAAAAATGACTGCATCCTCTTCGTCCTATCTTCACAATCCTGTGATTTATATAACTCAGAATAGAATTCTCTAAAGGTCGCATTAATCTTTTTATGATCATGAGTCAAAATACCCGTACTTTCCTTGATAGACATAATAGTCTGAGGGGCCTTTTTTTCTTTGCAAGAAATGCTAAGTATCTACCCGGTTTGTCGCCATATTCATATAACCTTTGCTTTGCAAATAATATTTCCCTCTTAGCCGTTTGAGTAAGTGTAGTATTTAGAGCTGTCCTAAGAGCTGTAATCCTTTGCAATTTAATAATAGAAGGTCTATCAGTGTATGCTGTTTCAGCCGCTTTTAAGCGGGCTTCAAGCAGACGCTGTTGTTCTCCCTTTAATTTCTTCTGGGTCGCTGAGTAGGAGATGATCAAGCCTCGCGTGTAAGCTTTGATGGTCTCCCACATCATTGACGAGTTGCTAGCTGTACCTGAATTAATTTCTAAAAAAGTTTTAAATTCTTGAGAGAAGTACTTTACAAATTTACTATCTTTCATTAAGAAGGGGTCCATACGCCAATGCCGAGGGGATGTCCCACTGTTCCTCGCCTTAGTTTCCATATATACAGCAGCGTGGTCAGAAATTGCTATATTACCTATTTTACAGGATGATATGGAATTTAAAAAAATCGAGGGGGCAAAAAACATATGAATTCTGGTGTGACATTTATGTGGATTAGAGTAGAAAGAAAAATCTCTACCCTGTGGATGAAGACATCTCCATACATCTACTAATCCTAATTCTTTGTTCAGATCCATCAATTGTCTAGATCTGGGAGATACTCCTGCAGTACTCTTGGGAATCCTGTCTATTTCCGGATCCATAATACAATTAAAGTCTCCCCCTATAATTATATGACGGGCATCAAAAGCCATCAATTTTGAAAAGGCTTCCGTTATAAATTTAAAGGGGTGTGCCGGGGGGCAGTACAAATTTAAAATCCCATATTCCTCTCCATTTATGAGGGCTTTAATCAAGATATATCGTCCAGATTCGTCTTTTATCTGCTTTAGGATTTTGAAAGGGAAATTCTTCCGAACAAGAATAACAACTCCCCTGCTTTTTGAGCTAAAAGAAGAAAAAAAGGCCTGATCAAATCCGCCCTGTCGTAATTTCGAGTGTTCTTTATCTGACAGGTGTGTCTCCTGTCGGAGAGCTATATCAACTCTTTCCTTCTTAAGATTTGATAATATTTTCTTCCTTTTAAGTGGCGAATTACTCCCCTTGACATTCCAGGTGCACCACTTAACCGACTGATCAACCATAATCCTCTGGGCCAATCCGAGACCCCTCGGGAGGGGGAACCCTATCCAGAACATCCCGAGCGTGGAACATGTAAAATTTAGAAAAATAAAGCCTCTTTCATACACCCACAACAATACAGTAAAAAACTATTTCTAAATAAAAAAAATATAAAACGTATCTAAGTGGAGACTTTCCCCCTTGTTCCCAGGGGGTGTCACTTCCTCTCCAAAAATCCCTCATATCCTCTCCCAACCAATGCCCCACCCTTGACCCAGGCACTCCTCAATAAAATGAGGAGAATTCAAATATAATACAAAGCTAGAGTTAACAGTGAGCACCCCACCCCCACCCATACCAACACCTGGGTATATTTGGTAATGTTAATACCATATATAAACATATAACTATAAAATTACCACTTCAACAAATAATAATTAAATATGATAATACAAAATAACGAAGGGAAAAACAACCCCGCTCCTAAAGACAGAGGTAAAATCGAATAAGGTAACCACCTCCCCCCACCAACATTAACCAAATCCCCCAGCTTATATATATATATATACATATATATACATACACATACACACATATATATATATATATATATATACATACACACACATATACATACATCCCTCATATATACATAAAATAATAACAGAAAACAACTCCAAGGGGGGGGGGGGAGAAAATCAAATCCCTCTCCCCACCCCCCATGATAATATTAAGCAGTAAGGTAAGAAAAAAAAAGGGAGGGGATATAAACCAAAGCGGGGGGGGAAAGGCAGACCAACATCCATTATGTCCTACAGTTTATCTAAGAGAGTCCAAGAATTCCTTAGCCTTTTCTGGTGATCCAAAGTTATATACGGATCCTTCATGGTTAAAGCGTAACATCGCTGGGTAGCGTAAGGAGTACTGAACATTTAAGTCCCTTAAACGCTTCTTCGCCTCGTCGAATGCCTTCCTCTTTCGAACCAGAGCCGGGGAAAAGTCCTGAAATAGCATGATCTTGGATCCTTTGTAGATCATAGCTTGGGGGTCTTTTCCGAGATTTCTAGAGGCTTCTAGGAGTATCTGCCTCTCCCTGTAGCTCTGCAGCCGGAACAGGACCGGGCGTGGGCGCTGGTTCGAGCCGGGCCCGCGTATTGCTACCCGGTAGGCCCATTCCACCCTTACCTGGCCTGATCCAGCTTGCAGATTTAAAAGTTGTGGCAGCCACTGCTCCAGGAATGCTGTAAGCTGGCCTTCCACTTCCCGTTCGGGAAGGCCCAGCAAACGAATATTTTTTCGGCGACCTCGATTATCGAGGTCGTCAATATGATTTTCCAAGGTCCGGACTCGCTGCTCGAGAGTCCGGACCTGATCCACGGCCGATTGAGCGGTTGTCTCTGAGGTCGCGGCCTTTAGCTCCGCCCCTCCGACTCGGCGTTGAATTTCTTCAATTTCACGGTCGTGCTTCTGCAGCGCGGCCGAGAGCGACTCCCAACGATTTCTGGATTCGACGATAAAAGCATCGATCTTCGAGTCAAGCTTGGAAAGCATTTCTGCAAGACTTGCTACTGTAGGTAAGTCCCCCGGGGCGGCTGTGGACGCCTCTGCTGCAGATGGAGAGTGTGGGGGAGGGGTTCCTGCTTGCTGAGAGCTGCGGGCTCCCTTCCCTTTAGTCATTTTAACTTAGGATTAAGTTGTTTAAATGTAATATTACACAACTAATTGAGTTACTAAACTATTATAAATGATTTATAAATGATTTGGTGAGCTTGGTAGGGGGTAGGTGACCCACTGTGCCCAAGTCTTGGGAGGAGCACTATAGACTCAGTCTTACTGGGTCGCCGCCATCTTGGATCCCCCCTTAGGTATCTTTAACAGTTGATGGAGAGTGAGAACCCATGGGTTCCAAAACAGTCAGAAAGACTGTCGAGGAGCCGGGCATATTTTGCTCCCACACCGTTTCCGAGTTTGCAGCTTCCATATGGTTCATGTGCTTGTTCAGGACCGTTGCACTGACCTGAACTTTATACGTCACTGGGCCTGACCTTGCATCCTACCCGTGCCAGGCCATTCCTGTGATTCATAAATCAAACCATTTCTCCTGAAATAAACTTTCTCTCATTGAGGGAAGTGCTGTGTCAGGAATTGGCATTCCTGATGCCATTTCACCACCAGCCACCTCAGGTCCAGGAAGATCAGATTTAACCTGGTGTGGAGTCTTCTCCCCATTAGCAACTCGGCTGGAACTATCCCTGTAATTGTGTGAGGGGTGGTCCCATAATCAAACAGGAACTGGAAAATTTGATATCTAGAGAAGCTGTATGCTGTTTCTTTAAGCCTGCCTTCAATGTTTAGATTGCTCTTCCTGCCAGACGATTTGATGATGGATGGTTTGGAGCAGTCTTTATATGGTGAACACCATTCGACTTTAGGAAATAGTCAAATTTTCTGCTGGTAAACAATGGCCTGTTATCTGTGACCAAAACCTCCAGGAGTCCATGTATTGCAAAAGATGTGTGCAGTTTTTCTACCGTCGTTCCCACGTTTGACGAATGAACACGATGCACATTCAGCCATTTTGAGTGGGTGTCCACAATGACTAAGAATATTGAGCCCATGAAAGGACCTGCACAGTTGGCATGTAGCTGACTCCAGGGTTTACCTGGCCATTTCCATGAATGAAAGGAGAGCTGCTAGCAGCAAATTCTGTCCTTGTTGGGCACTCTGGGCACTGTCCCACCAACACGGGCTATGTCTGCATTCAATACTTGCCACCAGATATAATATCTCAAAAACATCTTCATTCTGGGAATCCCTGGATGACCCTGGTGGAGTTCAACCAGTATTTGGTGGCAACCTTTGCTCGGGACATTCACTCTTGCTCCCCATAACAATATGACATCCTTTTCTGTGATCTGGTCTCTCTGGGTCCAAAAATGGATCAATTCTGGTTTTGACCATCCCTTTGGATTCCCCCATCACCACCAGCTCTTTCATTTTTGCCAGGACTGGATCTTTCTGCATCAAAAGTCTGATATTGTAGGCTTTGACTGAAAGTGTGTCCAGAAAATTTAAAACTACTACAGACTCTTCCAGTGGCAATACCAATATCTGCCAGCGGGAGGCGGCTTAATGCATCCGTATTTGCTATTTGGCCTGTTGGACGGTGTTGAAAAGTGTGTTGGAAAAGCACAGCAGGTCAGGCAGCATCTGAGGAGCAGGGAAGTTGATGTTTTGGGCATAAGCGCTTCATCAGACTGATGCCCGAAACGCCAATTCTCCAGCTCCTTGGATGCTGCCTGACCTGCTGTACTTTTCCAGCACCACACTTTTTGACTCTGATCTCCAGCATTTGCAGTCCTCACTTCCTCCTGGATGTTGCTCCAAGTTGTAATTATATGCACTTAGTATGACAGCCCACTGTTGAATTTGACCTGAAGCTATGAGCAGTACTCCCTTGTCCTCTTTAAGTAGACCTAACAGGGGTTTGTGGTCTGTTATTATTACAAATTTACATCCGTAAAGGTATTGGTGGAACTTCCTCACTCTAAATATGACCGCCAAACCTTCCTTCTCTCGCTGGGCATACTTATATTCTGTATTAGCCAAAGTCCTGGATGTACACATGATTGGGTGTTCCTCTCCATTGGGCCACTTATGAACTAATACTACCCGATGCTGTATGGGTAGGGGTCTCTGGTCAATACCAGAACTCATTTGGGATCAGGGTGTGTCAACAGCTTAGAGGATGTTAGCTGCTTCTTCACTTCCCTGAAAGCTATGGCTTGGCTATGTGACCATTTTCAATGCTGACACTTTTTTAAGAAATGCAAAGGTGCAGTGATGAGGGCCAGGATATGTATGAACTTTCCATAATAATTCACCAGCCCAAGGGAAGACCTAAGTTCCGGTACTGACATGGGAGCCAGGGAACATTTAATCACCCTCACTTTATCTTCCAATGAGAGTAACTCAGTCTTGTTGACTCTGTAGCCCAAGTAGGTCACCTGAGATGCCTGGAACACTTTTGTTTCCTCCTAAGGTGTACACCCACCTTGGAGAAATGTTAATGTCCAAGTTTTCTAAATGTTTTATTGGTCTTCCCAGTTATTAGCACATTATCTAGGTAAGGCTAATGCCCGAAACGTCGATTCTCCTGCTCCTTGGATGCTGCCTGACTTGCTGCACCTTTCCAGCAACACATTTTTCAGCAGCAATCATCTAGATAAGTGTCAACCTCGGGTAGACCTTGTAAAATGTTTTGCCTTGTCTGCTGGAAAATGGCATAGGTTGATGATCCCCCAAAAGGCAGTCTCGTATATTGGTACACACTCTTATGGGTATTAATTGCAACATATTTTTGGGAATCCTCATCTAGCTTCATTTGCAACAGTCCTCCTGCCAGCGTTGCAGATAATTCCTTTATGTGAAGGATTCAGTGTTTATCCAGCTGTGAAAAGCAGTTTACTGTTTGTTTAAAATCCCCACAAAGATGAACCAATCCATCAGGCTCACAATTGGTAAGACCAGTGCAAACTGGACTGGTTTGATGATTCCTGTGCCTTCCAGCTTCTTGATTTATGCCTCTACTTTTTCTCTTCAGGCCAACATCACTGGACGGACCTTGCAGAATCATGGAATTGCTTCCTGGTCAACGTGCAAAGTGGCCTTGGCTCCCTGACTTTCCCAAAAAATGTTTTGGTATTTAATTAGGACCTCACTCAGGCAGCCATTTTCTAATCGAAAAATGTTGAGCCAATCAAGGTGAATCTTCTTCAACCAATTTTGCCCCATCAAGCTTGGGCCTGAGCCTTTTATTATGATCAGTAATAACTGAACCAACTACTTCTCATAAGAGACTGAAACTGACATTGTACCCTTAATCTGTAATGGCTCCCCAGCATAGGTTCTCAGTCTAGCTGAGGTCTTGTGCAAACTTAAGGGTTAGAGTCCAGAGCGAATTTTATTAAAGACTGGCTCTGCAATTACTTTTGTGCCAGCATTGATCACCATTGAGAACCATGTGACCATTTAACCAGATGTTTATTTTGATTTGCTCTGATTTGAATGTTGCTAAGCAACTTAACTGTTCCAAATAAGATGTAGTTGGACTTTCCAGGATGTGCATTCTCCTGGATGCCAACCTATGAGTTGTCTTACTCAAGTCAGGCCTTGTAAGACTCCTTTGCTATCTCGAGTCTGCATACTGGCAGCAACTATAATGGCTTGCTGGCCTGGATCCTGAAGAAAATTTTAACCATTTGGCCAAGGATTGGCTTTGTTTTGCGGTTTTGCGGTGGGCTGATTTAGAGTCCCTCTGTTCAGGATATGTTCTAAGTAAGGCTATGCAATTACCTTCACTCAAATGGTTTTTCCCAAGCTCAGTCAGACTAGCGAGGGTGTCCACTTCCATTGGATAACTTGCAACTCATATGCTCCACTTGCTGCATTTTCCAATGATAAAACCATTTGTATTGCCTGTTTGAAGACCAGTTGGGCTTCTGCTAGTAGGCGCTTTAGCATTGTTACATCATTAATCCCACATTGATAGTCCTGAAAACTCAGACACTATTTGTCTGCCAGGATTGTGGGAGAGGGGGAAGAGAGAGAGCAGCTGAAGGCTGAGGAGTTTTATGGTTTACCACATCATAATGCAGGTGGAAACCTGTACTTGGATTGAAAAGCCAAATTTATGAAACATTAAATGAGGCTTGAAGATTTGCCTAGTTTGCACTAGAAGATGATCTTCAGTAATATTTTCACTGTGAATTATTTTTCTGAGTCTAGAAGTTGTCCGGCTGACAATAGAAAAAGGCAAATAAATTCTCAGGAGCCAAGAATAACTTTGAATTTGGGAAAGTTGAATGTCCACTTGGAGGATACTTAAAATAAATACCTGTGAAGTGCATTTCTTTCAGTTGTACTAAAACTAAAAAGGACGATATTTTATTTTGTGAGTTAAAGTGTAAGTATCCCACAAGATAATGTTTAGTCACTAGAGGTTTTCGTCTTTTATTACAGTAAAAGTCATAAGACCTGAAATATTCACATGTCTTTCCTTCAGGCTATTAACTTGGATATTTGAATTTTTAAAACAATTCAATCTGTCTCTATGGAGGCCATAACCAAGTGATGATTTGGAGATGCCGGTGTTGGACTGGGATGTACAAAGTTAAAAATCACACAACACCAGGTTATAGTCACAACCACCTGATGAAGGAGCGTCGCTCCGAAAGCTAGTGTGCTTCCAATTAAACCTGTTGGATATAACCTGGTGTTGAATGATTTTTAACTTTATAACAAAGGGATGTTGTGCTGGAATGAGTGGATTGTGTTAAGAGGAAAGGCTAAACAGGCTGGGCCTGTATTCTTTGGAGTTTAGAAAAGTCAGAGATGAAACACATAAGATCCTGATGGAATTTGACTGGGTGGATGTTGAAAGCACAATCTAGGACTAGGAATCATAATTTAAAAATAAGGGGGCGCCCGTTCAAAACAGTGATGAGGAAACATCTTTCCTCTGAGTTTTGAGTCTTTGAAATTCCCTTCCTCAAAAGTCACTGGATGTAGAGTTTTAAACATTTTTAAGGCAGAGGTCGAAAGACTCTTGATTACCAAGAACATGGAAGATTATAGGGGATAAGCAGGACTATAGAGTTGAGGTTAAACTCAGATCAGCACTGATTTTATTGAATGGCGGAGCAGGCTCAAATGGCCAAGCGGCCTCCAATTGTTCCCTGCATGTATTTTTGGTGTGTTTTGCAGTGCTGATTAAAGGTGATCAATTTGGAAAATGACCTCCCTCTTTCTCCACTGATGCTGTCTGATGGTTGAGTAATTTGTGACATTTTCTGTTCTTTAACAACAATTATTCTGTATTTTTATGTAAATGATCAATTCAACAGTGCAAAATGTTAAGTACATCATCTGTTATATAAATATGTGTGATTAAACCCTCAACTCAGTAAAGATATTTTCATTATAAAATGGAAGCAAATGCTGTCGCCTACACATTCTCTTTTAGTAAGAATGTTCTGACGCATGTCAATCCCTTCATTGATAGACTGTGGCTTATGTTAACCCTGTCATATAGGATATTATGGGTTACAGCTTTCAGAGTCTTTCACCATCATTTGAACATCTCTTCTAACTCTTGAAAGAACTGAGAAAATTCCAACAATTAACTCTGTTTCTGTCCCCACAGTGCAAGTTCCATTGAGTATTTCCAGATTTTTTTTGTATTTGTTCCTTTCATTGAGTGACTGACATCTCAGATCTTCCTAGTTTCTCTCAACCTTGTTTCAAAATGAGGTATATTTAGTGAGATAATGCACATTCTGCTCCTGTCCCTCCTGTGGAAGAGAAGCAAAATCTGCTTTCAAGAGAAATGACATTTAGGAGACAGATTGCATCAAATTCTGTTAGCCACTTTAAGTTTTATCTAGTTGAATGCTTATATCAAAATCTAAACTGATACACTAAATTAAATTGAGTAAAAGGTAAAGGAAAACTGAAGAGAGCAAATCAAAATTTTGTCATGGTAATGAATACATCAATAAAGAAATAAAATATAGTATACAGTTTTTTAAGTAAGAGTGTATTTTCCAAGTATATTACATATCAATTTAATCTATCTTGTATACCTAATACAGTATTCATTATTCAAAATAGCATTAAACCTGTTAAATAACCAAGTAAATTGCTTATGTTGTGCCTACTTTGTACTATTCAGCGGTGAATTTCTAAGGAGGGCTCTGTTGCTTCAGTGAAACAGCCTAAGACACCTCAGTAAATAATTGTTGACCTTTCTTCCAGGGTATTTGTGATACTTCTGCCAAAGTTACAATAGATATGTGGAAAACACCAACTGAAATTTCCACCTCATTTTTTTTTGCCACATTTCAATGTTAGTTATTGTTGAGAATATTTGTAGCTCAGGTTGATGATAAGTGTATGAGTTCGTTCGCTGAGCTGGAAGGTTTAATTTCAGACATTTTGTCACCATACTAGGTAACATTATCAGTGAGAGTCTTCGGTGAACCGCTGGTGGTGTATCCCGCCTCTCTATTTATAGATCCTGGTTTCTTAAGCTGGGTGATGTCATTTCCAGTTCTTTTTTTCAAGGGAAGGTAGATAGGATCTAAATTGATGTGTGTTTATTGATGGACTACTGGTAGAATTCCATGTCTTTAAGAATTCTCATGCATGTCATTGTTTTGCCTGTCCTAGGATATGTGTGTTGTCCCAATCAAAGTGGTGTCCTTCATTGTGTATATGTATGGAAACTAGTAATAGTGGGTCTTGTCTTTTGGTGGCCAGTTGGTGTTCATTTATCCTAGGGGCAGGTTTCCTGGTTGTTTGTTTGATGTAGTGTTTTTTACAGTTCTTGCATGGTATCGTGTAAATCATGTTAGATTTGCTGGTGGTATTTATTGGTTCCTTTCGTTTCATTAGTCGCTGTTTAAGTGTGTTCGTAGGTTTGTGGGCTACCATGATGCCAAAGGGTCTGAGTAGTCTGGAAATCATTTCTGATATGTCTTTGATGTAAGGTAATGTGGCTATAGTTTTTGGTTGTATTGTGCCTGCTGTTTTGGGTTTGTTTCTGAGGAATTTTTGATAAGGGATAGTGTTACAGCTGTGCTGAGGGAGGATATGCCCGGAAATACATCCAGGGAAATCATTTGTGTGAAGCTGAGAAATAAGAAAGGGATGATCACCTTATTGGGATTGTATTATAGACTCCCTAATAGTCAGAGGGAAATTGAGAAACAAACTTGTAAGGAGATCTCAGCTATCTGAAAGAATAATAGGATGGTTATGGTAGGAGATTTTAACTTTCCAAACATCGATTGGGACTGCCATAGTGTTAAAGGTTTGGATTGAGAGGAATTTGTTAAGTGTGTACAAGACAATTTTCTGATTCAGTATGTGGATGTACCTAGTAGAGAAGGTGCAAAACTTGACCTACTCTTGGGAAATAAGGCAGGGCAGGTGACTGAGGTGTCAGTGGGGGAGCACTTTGGGGCCAGCGACCATAATTCTATTAGATTTAAAATATGATGGAAAAGAATAGACCAGATCTAAAAGTTGAAGTTCTAAATTGGTGAAAGGCCAATTTTGACAGTATTAGGCAAGAACTTTCGAAAGCTGATTGGGGGCAGATGTTCGCAGGTAAAGGTATGGCTGGAAAATGGGAAGCCTTCATAAATGAGATAACGACAATCCAGAGCCTCAACTCCATTTTACGTCCTTTTCCTTGTAACCCATGATTACCTAAGTGATTAAAAAATGTTATATCCCTGTCTAGACAATTTTTTTCATTCTAGCTACTTTCCTTCCCACCTATTTTTGTGCCATTGCAAACTTGTTGATAGTACATTCATTGCCCTCACCTCATCCAAATCATTAATATGTATTGAAAATTGGTGTGGCTGCAGTGGTGATCCCTATGATGCCATCCTATAGTCGCCCTCCTTATCCCAACTCTCTGACTTCTATTAGTTATCCAGTCATCCATGCCAATATACAACCCTCAACTCTATGGGCTGTTATATTATTTATTATGTACATATATTACATTCTTTGGTACCCCTTTGCATATCTTCTTTCAAAGGATTGATTTTGAAATGCAGTTCGGTTTCCATTTTGGTGGGAAAATGTGAATTATATTATGCCAAAAAAGAAGAAACTTAGTCTCACTTCCCTTTCTCTTTGTAGTTTTAACTTTTTTTCTTTTTCAAGTATTTCATTATTTAAACTATTGCAAATTATACTTTTGTCATTGTTTTTGGTTCCTAATAACATTGTAACACCAAAGTCCTACATTTTCCATCATTCTTTTAGTTTGGTAATACATTTCTAGTTCCTATTTACTGAATCTGTGAAATTATGGTGCATTATTTTGGGTCTCCAGAGGAGACATGACTTCAGAGTGGCTCTCAACACCAGTCTCTGTGGTGGTTTGCTGGTGTGTTCCCACCTGTGGGCCCTTCTGCTAGTTAAACGGTGAAATACCTTTCCATCCACAATTGACAGGCAGGCAATTTAACCATTAATGAATTCTTTGAGACCTTCCTGCTGGCAGACATGCTTCTTATGTGGCTGGAACATGGATGATGAAAGGAGTCAGCTTCTTGACTACAGATTGGATGCTGGCACTTCAAATGCCTCAATAAACTGCTACACAATGCCCACCTTCCATGACCAACAAAGGCCAGAGACGTTGCCAGAGGATATGAAGGGTTTTGTGCAACAGATTTTATGAATGCATTTTATAAGCTTTGAGGAGTCACTCTCATCTTGAAGCACCCTCTCAGTCTCTCTCTTGTCTACATTGGCAATGTCAACCTCTGACATGGAGGGCTGGTATCATCCCATTAGGCCTCAAACCTCATGCTAATTGTGTGGTATGTGTGTGTGTCCCTGACACTGATTGGTCATCCCTTCAATAATCACCTTGGGTGTGCCATGCCACTGCCATTCATGATCAGAATTGGAAACGATCATAATGGAGTGGGAATTGATCCTGGACTGTTGATTTTAACCGAAACCACATTGTAGCTATCTAATCAATTGAGTTAGCCAATGTCCCAATAGAAAACATTGGAGATGTGCTGGGAGCACAGTTGCAACAATATGTGCACAGGGACCATACTTGGAAAAACTAGCATATGGAGATAAAATTCATTAATGAAAGGAACAATTGAGAACTGAAATATTGATCAGTAAAAATAAACAATTGCAATGATCCTCTGTGTGATCCTTATTCTGATATTATGCCCTGTGGTACTAAATCCTCCTACAAGAGGAAACAATCTTTCCACACCTACCCTGTCAAGTCCCTTAAGGATCTGATATATTTCTATAAGATATCACTCATTTTTCTAAACTTCTGTGACTACAGGCACAACCTACTCAACCTCTCTTCTTAAGACAATCTCTCCATTTTGGGATTAGCCCAGTGAATCTTCTCAGAACTGACCCATGCCTTCCTTAGAAAAGGGACCCAAAAGTATTCACAATATTTCAGCTCTGTTAGAATTCTGGTAAACCAAACTGTGAAAGTAGAATCTGATTTTTTTGTTTACTGTGAGCATAATTCTTTAAAAGGATATGCAGGTAAACTCTGTTAGGATGTTTCATTTACATTATCTCACTTTGGCACAGCATTATTGCAAGTTCATTTTATGTTTTAAAAATTCTGCACACACAACGAGACACTCTGTGCTTTCTTCTGTCAGAATATTTACTGTCCTATTGTATGTCGAGCTGAATCTGGCTCCCTCCCACCATCTTTCCTTCAGGTAGAAAGAGTTAAATAATGTGAAGAGTTAAATAATACCAAAGACATAGACTTTAATCCATTAATAGAAGTCAGAGGGAAAATTAGTTTATAAATTAAAGCCATTGAAAAATATATCATCTGAACGGTTGATAAATGTTTTAAAATGCATTTGAATGAACCATTGTGAAAACCTGATAAATCTTTATTTGCCTATTTATATGATAACCATTTTAATTCTTAAAAAATGCATATTTATTAGGTGCCAATAATATGAAGGTTCACAATATTGAAAGACTCAAGAGTGTTTGAAAAAACATTGAAAATGATCAGAAGTGAAGTCCAAGAACATAAGGAAAATAACAAAAGTGAATAAAGAAAAGTCCATAAAACTGTGAATGTTTTCTGCGCAGTTGGAGGTCATTCAGCTCTTGTGTCAGTTTGTTAGAATAAAGAAAGAGCAATTTAACACATTTGGCACATTGAAGTGAGGGAGGCCACTGACAGAGTCAATTGATTTACAAGTGAACAAGCGCCTAGGGAATATTTGTTTTATTTTCAGTACTAAACTCTCCTAAATATGAATTGATGGCAATATAGAAATAAAACCAACAATAGAGATGCCATGTAAATCAAAAGGGAAGTGAGTACATATTTAGAAAATACTGCTTGCATTTAAGTCATTGTTGCTGACCTATCCTCCCCTTTGAACCTTGGTATGCAATTTTGATTGTGTAGTTAAAAAAAGATATATTACTACAAAACAATATGAAGCTAAAGGGCCTGTTTGGTTTACAGTATAGCAGATGAACCACTCATGAGTCTTAATATGAAGAGATATTTCTATTAACAAATACCAACAACAAGAATTTGAGTTCTTAAAGAAGGATCTTGAATTGAAGTTGTGCAAATAACAAAACAAACTTGTCTTCCTGCTAAATTGTGGTCTAAATTACATATCTCCCAATCTTACCACAGTTGTAAAATCCTTCTAATTACTTTTATTGGACAGACTCTATCTTATAAATCTTTTAAATTAGACATTTAAAACAAAATTTATGGGATGTAGGTGTCATTGGCTGGGCTAATATTACTGCCTATCCCTAGATTTTGAGAAGGTAGTGGTGAGCTGCCTTCTTGAACTGATGCAGTCCATGTGTCATCGGTATACCCACAATGTCCTTAGGGTGGGAGTTCCAGCATTTTGTCCCAGGGACATTGAAGGAATAGTGATATATTTCTAGGTCAAGGTGGTGAGAGTCTTGGAGGGGAACTTGTACACGTAATAGTGTGCCCATGCATTACCTGCTCTTATCCTTCTAGATAAGGGTTTGGAAAATGATATCTTAGGAGATTTGGTGAATTTCTGCAGTGCATATTGTAAATGGTATTGACTGCTGCTGAGCGTCGATGGTGGAGGGAATAGATGTTTGTGGATGTGGTATCAATCAAATAGGTGCTTCGTCCAGGATGTTGTCAAGAGTGTTGTATATTGTTGGAGCTTCTAGTGGAAGTAATGACTTGGGTCCCACTTTATTTAGAAACTTGATAAATTTAGAACTAAAAATGCAAAATTATTTTGATGCAACTTTTCAATTTAGCTTGATATAAGAATTTCTCTTTTCTCTGGAAAGAGTAATATTATTACAAATCCATTATCAAGATTGAAATGATGTTGGGATATGTTGAAAATTTGAGAAGAAAAGACGTTACACATATCCTGTGTAAGAATGAGAGAAAGTGAATGAAGTTAAGTTTTTGGATAACAAACACAGAAAGCACTGGAGGAGTGCAATTGGTCTGGCTGGTCCGTGTGTTATAACCTGTACTTTAAGAGTCTATACCAGACTTGAAACATTAACTCTATTTCTCTCCACAGATGCTGCCATACCTGCTGAGTTTCTCCGGTAATTTGTTTTTGTTTCAGATTTTCAGCATCTGCAGTGTTTAACTTAATTTTTTAATGTGTTTATTGTATGCATGTTATATTTACCATGTGATGGAAAATTAAAAAATTATGGTTCAACTCTCCAAGTGTGGAGGCAAAAAACAGGATTTTATATATTTTGATTTTGGAGCTATCGACTGGAAAATGGAAATTTTGAGCTAGTGTGTTGCAGAGAATGAACTTAGAGTCATAGAGATGTATAGCATGGTAACAGACCCTTTGGTCCAACTTGTCCATGCCAACCAGATATCCTAACCTAATCTAGTCACACTTGCTAGCACTTTTCCCACATCACCCTAAATGCTTCCTATTCACATACCCATTCAGCTGCCTTTTAAATGTTGTGATTGTACCAGCCTCCACCACTTCCTCTGGCAACTCATTCCATACACGCACCACCCTCTGCATCAAAGAGTTGCCCCATAGGTCCCTTTTAAATTTTTTCCTTTTCACCCTAAATCTATGCCCTCTCATCCTGGACTCTCCACCCCAGGGAAAAGATCTTGTCTATTTACCCTATCTTTTAAATGAAGAAAAAATTGAAATTTACAGTCTTCATTTATTCACACAAATTCTTGTAACTTTTGGAGCAGCTAGATGTAATACTTTTGTGAGACTAGCTGGCACCAGGTGTCTTTGTGTTAAAAATAAAATTCCCTAGCAACAGGTTTTAAATTAATTTTAAGTAGCAGTCTTGTCACATACCTGACAGAAAACAGTGAGATTTAGACATGCATCAAATCAAATTTGTCCATTTTCTGCAAGCAGAAGAAAACCAGTACTAAAAGACGCAGAAAAGAAGTACTTCCAACTCAAGGAAAACCTGAGGTCCAACCAACTGGCTACCAAATTGAAGACCACCACAGTCGATAGCAACCTGATATAATTAACAACACCAAGAAAGGACTGTGAGAAAATCAGGCCATTCTATCCTGTGGTTTGGACTCTTAGAGTCATTGAGTCAGAGAGATGTACAGCATGGAAACTGACCCTTCAGTCCAACCCGTCCATGCCGACCAGATATCCCAATCCAATCTAGTCCCACCTGCCAGCACCTGGTCCATATCCCTTCAAACCCTTCCTATTGATATACCCATCCAGATAGCTTTTAAATGTTGCAATTGTACTAGTCTTCACCACTTCCTCTGGCAGCTCATTCCATACACATGCCACCCTCTGCGTGAAAAAGTTGCCCCTTAGGTCTCTTTTATATCTTTCCCCTCTCACCCTAAACCTACGCTCTCCAGTTCTGGACTCCCCCCATACCAGGGAAAAGACTTTGTCTATTTATCCTGTCCATGCCCCTCATGATTTTACAAACCTCTATAAGGTCACCCCTCAGCCTCTGATGCTCCAGGGAAAACAACCCCTATAGCTCAAATCCTCCAATCCTGGCAAAATCCTTGTAAATATTTTCTGAATCCTTTCAAGTTTCACAACATCTTTCTGATAGGTTGCTGCATAGAATTTACTCCTTTGTACCTATACTTTTCAACCGCAATATTTCTGTAAGATTATGTGTTGTCTATTCTCTTTGTGAAGGAATATTTACACGTTTGGATTTAAAATGAGCATCCTTCAAGTTTGCATATTAGTAATTAATGCTCCGACTCACCACTTGTTAAAAGAAACATTGTTCTAATGAATAATGTTTTGTTTTCTTGTTCATTCATTAAACCTAGTGAGAGTTTCCTTTATCTTAGATAGTTGACATAGCCAGGCATTAACAATATCAGAGATTTAATTTTTAGATTTCTGATAACTTGTGGAATAGTGGGACTTGAACTCCAGTGCACTCTTCTCTTCAGAGTTGTGACACCTGTGACACCAAACATTTAACCTTCGTCAAGTTTTTATGTTGCACATATGTAGAGGCTGTTTAAAATCCAATTTTTTTTTCTATTACATTAGTCTTATCTATCAGCACCTTCAGTAATGTTGGTCAACTATGACCTCCTTATTAAAATTTAGGCTGATTGTTCTTTGTTGTATTTTCAATTTCTAGATGTTTTCCTATATTTGTTTAAAGAATGTATTGCCTTTTCCCAATACAGCTGTACACCCATTAAACGATTTGGTCTATAATTTTCATGGCTTGCTTCCTATGAGGGAACCTAGTTGTCTTCACTGCAGGATACAATTTGATGTTGCAAGTTGCCCTACTGTGAGATCTCTTCAAATTCCTTTCGCTGCAGTTCTGTTGTCATCCTTGAAGGATCCATGGGAGATGAAAGTCAGGAATTATTGCTGACACGAGGAAAGGGTTTATACTCTACACTGGGTATTTCATCTCTAGTATTTTAGTTCACGGAGACATCAATTCATCATGAGTTGTCAACTCTTCAACTTCTTCATTCAATTTCTTCTTTGCTGTTTGGCGCCATGCATCAATATTTAACATATTTAAGAGTCCTAAGGCTTGTTTTTGAATGAGGATCCTGGTACACCGCATCTGCCGACTGCCTATTTGGCAGCTCACACATTTCTATAATTTAGGTTGTGTGTGTGGGAGATTGCATCAAGAAATTAATCACTTGGCCTATATTTAACATCAACAAAGTCACACAGGGAATAATATCCCTTCCAATGTGGGAAGGCAGACACTTGTGAGTGTATAAAACTGAATGTATGGACAGCATAGAGTGCCAACATTTCTGGAGTGTGGCTGGGAGAGATGACATGGAGTGAATGATGGTGAGTATTGGCCACTCAGCTGGTGATGTGAGGACATGCCTGCAGACAGAGGGGCTGCAAGATGTGTTGGTCTGAGCAATGTTGTGCAGAAGAATGCTGGGGAAGTCAAGAGTATTACTGTTGGCACCTAAATACTTCGAATCACTCATGGGTTTCGGGTGTCACTGGCTGGGCCAGCATTCATTGCCTGTCCCTAGTTTCCCCTTAAGAAGGTGATGGTGAGCTGCTTGTTGAACCATTGCAGCTCATGTCCTGTCGGTTGACCCTCAATTCCCTTAGGAATTGAATTCCAGGGCATTGATCCAGTAACAGTGAAGGAACAGCACTATATTTCCAAGTCAGGATAGGAAATGGTTTGATGGGGAACTTACAGGTGGTGCTGTTCCCAGTAAGCTGCTGCCCTGTCCTTCTAGATGGAAGTGGGTTTGGGAGCTATCCAGGGATGGTGATGGCGGTATCTGGGATATTGTTGGTCAGGTATGATTCTGTGAGCATTATTATGTCATGTTGTTGCTTGACAAGTCTTTGAAACAGCTCTCCCAATTTTGGCACTCGTTCCTAGATGTTAATAAGGAGGACTTCACAGGGTCAACAGGTTGTTTCTGCCGTTGAAGTTTCTGATGCCTAGTCAATGCCAGGTGGTCCATCTGGTTTTATTCCTTTGTTCAGGCTTTGTAGCAATTGATGCAACTGAGTGGGTTCTGTTGTGGGTAAATCACCACTCGTTATCTTTAATTCAGCTCTTTATTAAGAAATCTCACAGATAATCAAGTACTCAAAGAATAATTTAAACTTTATTGCATGTAGCAACCAAAATAAGACCCCTCAAATAAGTAAGTCAAGCCTCTCAACTCAACCTGGCTAATGGTGGAATTTAGCTATGACTCCAACCACCAGTGTCCGTCCCTGAAAATGTCCAATGTTTGATCCTTGTGCAATGATATTCTTCGAAGTTCTGCTGCTGAGTTGTTCTGGTGTTCAATTCTTATACAATTTTCTCTCTTCCCAGTTTGTGGTGTGAAATTATTGATGATGCTTGAGATTCTTTCGTCCCCAACATTGATTACTCTTTTGGAGGCCTCAAGTCTGTAGCTTGCCTTCTTATCTGAAGTAACTCCTGTGTTCCTTGTTACATTCAGTGTTATCTATCTGTCTGAAACAGGCGAAAGTGAGGATTTCAGATGCTGGAGATTAGAGTCAAGATTAGAGTGATGCTAGCGATACACAGCAGGTCAGGCAGCATCCGAGGAGCAGGAAAATCCAGGATGATGAAGGGCTCCTGCCCGAAATGTCGATTTTCCTTTCCTCGGATGCTGCCTGACCTGCTGTACAACTCCAGCACCACTCTAATCTTGACTCTAATCTGTTTTAAACAGCCCATTCTGCAATTTTCCTACTTACTTCAGGATATTCCTTCTACAGGCAGTCTTAATTCGTGGTCGAAAAGTGTGGCACTGGAAAGGCACAGCAGGTGAGGCAGCATCCGAGGAGCAAAAGAATCGGCATTTCAGGCATGAGCCCATCATCATTGCTGATGAAGGGCTTATGCTCGAAACATTGATTCCCCTGCTCCTCAGATGCTGCCAGACCTGCTGTGCTTTTCCAGCACCACACATTTTGACTGATCTCCAGCATCTGCTGTCCTCACTTTCTCCCAGACAGTCTTAATTGCCCATTTGCCATGAGGCAGCAGGTTATCATGTGATGTTACCCGTCTCTTTGAGGAAACAACTTGTTTATGTTCTTTTGACTCTTTCTTCCAGGGATGGTTAATCAGCTTGTTGCTTATAGTTCCTTTATAACAGTTTCTCCTTATCCCTTTCATCTCGGGAAACAAGAGCTGCTGCTGATTCTTTCAAACCATGAAGTTATTAAAGTTCTGAAGATTACATTGTCACACTTGCCAGACCATTGGCAGTTGAGAGTCAACCACATTCTGTGGGTCTGGAGTCACATGAGAAGTGGCAGTGAAGATGGCGGATTTTTTTTCCCTGAAGGACATAAGCAAGCCAGATGGATTTTTCTGACATTCCACAACAATTCTTGTCATGAACAGATTCTTATATCAACACTTTTTCATTGAAATCAAATTCCACCATCTGCTATGATGGCATTTGGTCTGGGGTCCCCTGCATATTAACTGAGTTTCTGGATTAATAGTCTAGTGATAATACCACTAAGCCATTGCTTCCCACTGTAAATGTGAAATACTCACTTTTCCTGCTTTTATTAGATTATTGAACCTTTTTCAGCACTGTATCGATCTAACAGAGACCACACTATGGTTGCTCGCTACTTCTGTGACTTCCAGCCATGGTTTGAGAGCTGTTATCTTCTTCATGTCGACATGAAACAATGTTTGCTTTATACCCCTCATAATCTCCAGCATTAGACTAGGGAAAAGTCAGAGAACTGGTGGGAGTGAAGGGGTGTGTGAGTAAGTTTTGTGTTTGGGGATAAAGCTGAATATGATATGAGTGAGCAAAAGCCAGAAGTGGGCTGCAGTTTTGCTGTCAAGAGTTCATTGAGTCATACAACCTAGAAACAGGTCATTTAGCCCACCAGCAATGGGCTAAACTAATTTTATATACCTGCACTTGGAAAATAGCCTACCATGTCCTGGCATTTTAAGTGCTCGTCCATTTTCAGATTGTAGCTTGAAATCATCTTCCCCACCATCAATGACACTGCAAGTTTTCATTTCAGCTGCAAACTTACTAATTATACCTCTCCACTCACCTCTAAGTTATTAACGTGTGTAGCAAACAGCAAGGGTCCTAGCACTGATCCCTGTGCTCCATCAATGGTCATAGGCTTCCAATTGTAAAGACAGCCCTCCACCATTACTCATTGCCTCCTATTTGTAAGTCAATATTGGATCCATTTTGTCAATTTGCATTGGATCTCATGGGATCTTACCTTTTGGGCCAGCCTTCCATGTGAGACCTTGTCAAAGGTCTTATTGAGGTCCATGTAAACCACATCAACTGCATTACCCTCATCAATATATTTAGTCCTCTTTTCAAAGCAAAACTCAATTAAATCAGTCAGACAGTATCTCCCTCCAACAAATCCATGTTGACTGTCGCTGATCAATTCCTGCCTTTCCAAGTCTTGATTAATCTTGTCGCTCAGAATTTTTTCAATAATTTCCCGACAACTGATGTCAAACTACTGGTCTGTAATTACCTGCTGTTCTTGGACAAAGGGACTACATTAGCTATCCCCCAGTCAACTGGCCCTTCACCTGTGGCCAGTGAAGCATTAAATATATCAGCTAGGACCCCAGCAATCTCCTCCTATGCCTCCCATAGAAATCTGGGATACATCTCATCAGGCCCTAGGAATATATGCACCTTCATGCCCACTACATGTTTGAATACATCCTCCTTATCAATCTTAATCTAATTCATCCCTGACCATGACACCAGGAAGGCAATATGTCATTTGAAAGTCTTATTTGCTGCCACAGAATGGTCTGCCAGTCTCTCTCACAAGTGAGTCCCCTATCACTAAAGCTCTCCCAGTCTTTTTCATCCCCTGCTGTGCAGCAGAACTAACCATGGTGCCACAAACTTGGCTGCTGCTGAGAGGCCATTCCCTCTTGTAAGCCTGTTGAGAGGGGGATGGTCACAGGGAACTCCTGCATTGCCTGCTCACACTTACTCATCTTCCTGGTGATGACCCAATTTTTTTTTCTGTCTGTGTAGCCCTTACTGGTGGTGTGACCAGCTCACTAAATGGGCTATCCACAATGTCCTCAGCCTCATGGATGCTCCATAGAGAGTCCATTCACAATTCTAGGTACTCCATACAGTCAATCAGGAACTGCAGCTAAACACATCTCCTGCACACGTGGTCACTATGGACACTAGAAATGTCTCTGAGTTCCCACATATTGCAGGAGGAGCATTCCATAGGACTGAGTTCTCCTGCCCTTGTGATCCTTATCAACTACAGACAATAAACTAGGAATAAATTCCCTCTCCTACTACAGTACTCATCAAATCAGATTTCTATCTCTTTATCTTGGTCTCTGTTGCTGTCTTTGACTCTGTCTCTGTCTCTCTCTGTCTCTCTCTCTCCCAATTTATAACAAGCTACAAACCACATAATAAGGACTTTATGCTATGTCTTGCTCCTGATACTAGTCTCTCTGCTTTATGGCTCTTGCCTTGCGTCAGTTTTTGAACCCAGACATCAATACAGCAACTCTGCCTCAGGCTTCAATGAGGTTTGTTCCACTCCGCTCCTCTCCTTCTGCTGTTCCAATTGAGCTTCATCTGTGCCCCCGCTCCTCAGGCTTCTTTGTGAAAGCTCCACTGCCACTGTTCACCTCCCCAGTTTCACTTCACTCCTTTCCTGTTGGCTGCTGCTCCGACTGAGCTTGAATCTTGAGAGTTTGAACTTCCTGGATCCACACTCAACTAAGTAAAAAAGTACATCTTTGCTGCTTGACCCAGGCACCACTAATTAACATATTCAGAGTCCTAAATCTTATTTTTAAATGAGGATCCTGGCACTTTGCATTTGCAGTCTTCCTATTTGGCAGTTCACCCATTTTCAATGTTAAGTTTGTGTGGGAGATTGCAACAAGAAATTAATCATTTAACCTAAATTTAACACCAAAAGAAATCACACTAGAATCTAATTTCTTCCTATTCATTTTTAATGGTAATGGGTACAGTGTCATCATGATTGACATTACCAACAGGTAAAACTAGGCAGAATTGTGTAATACATACACAAACCCCATCATTATTGTAACTTACATCTAATGGATGCACCTCGCACATGTCTCCACAACAATGTAAAAGATATCAGCAACTCAGCAACATCACATCTTCAACTATCACCTTATGATTGATTTGGTTTTCCAATGTACTGCGTTGATATGGTGCTAAAATTGTTCCCTTGACAACAGAAATTGGTCGTAACTGCTGAATAAGCATCAGCCAATTTTCACTGAACCAATGACATTACGACAATTTCCAATGCAGTAGATTGAAGAAATTTGCTGTAAGTAACTTAAGCTCGTCTTTATAACACACTTGTATTTCCTCAATCTTTTGTACTGATTCAGTGGAACTGAAACATAATGCTTCTCAGTGACAATGTACTTACCTCAGAACCAGGAGGCCCAGGTTCAAGTCCCTCCTGCTCCAGTGGTATGTAACAACATCTCTGAACAGGTTTATTAGAAAAAAAATCTACAATTGCATTTCATGCAATGGACTGGGAACTGGAAGTTTCTGTAGCTACATCAGTTCTAAATGAGCTGTAAAACTTTCAGGATGGCAGGACTCAATGCTGTATGGTGAATGTTTAAAACTTTTTTTTCCCTCTACACAGAGACTTGTATCATTTTCTGGAGCTTTGAATAGATTTTTATGGTCTCAGAATGAGTTACATTAAAAATTGAAAAGCTTGAACAGTTAAATTTTTTTGAAAAATGTCAGGAATGGCATCGATTATTTGCTGGTAACATGAAAATGGCTCAAAGAAAGTCAGCAGCCTCACATGATGCTTCATTCCTTTCCCATTGGAAATAAAGCCAGCTGACCCAATGCTTTGACAATTATCTTGGGGGCAGTTTATTATGTTAAAAGGCCAGAAATGTAAGTTGCAATTAAAAGTAGTTGCAACATTAAATGAGAAGAATAAAGCCACTGGTAAAGGAAGCAAAGAACAGGAGAAGATTGTTTTGCTGCTCAGGCATGTTTCCATTATTCAACTGGATAATGGATGATCTCCATCCTAACTCCAGCTATCTGTTTTGGTTCTGCAAGTCTTAATACCTTTTCTTAACAAAACTCTCGTCAACTTCCATTTTGAAATTTTCAATTCATAGTTTTATTGAGGACAGAGTTTCAGACTTCCAATACAAAAGCCCAAAAGAACTGTGGATGCTGGAAATCAAATAAAAACAAGAGATTGCTGGAAAAACTCATCAGGTCTGGTAGTACATATTCTGAAGAAGGTCCACTGGACCTGAAATGTCAACTTCCTTTTTCTCCATTGATGCTACTAGACCTGCTGATTTTTTTCCAGCATTTTCTGATTTTGGTTCTGATTTCTAATACCAGTTTCTTGAAGCAATGTTTTCTGACAGCACTATTGAAGGTGGCTTAGCAGGGCGGTGTAAGGATATGACTTTGTTCTGAACTCTCTCACTAAAGGAACTAAGTTCTCTCTATTTAAACTATATCAGCTCCTATGATCCTTTTAAATAGGTCAATTAATAACCCCTAACTCTTTTATATTCTGGGGAATACAAGCCAGGCCAAAGCAATCTGTCCTCATATTTTAACCTCTTTAGCCCAATTATTATTTCAACTTCTTTCCTCTGATATCTTCCTCTGTGTTACTGAAAAATGTCTTCCTTTATCTTGTGTTTGCCTCTTGATTTGTGGCAAATGTTGAAACGTTTCAACTGATTGCTTATTCAATTCTGATCTAGTTGAACTTCATGTTGTTACATTTACAAAATAAATGGGAAAATGTTAAAGGTATTGTTGCTCCTTTTACTGACCCTTTGGGATTCAGAATCCCAATGTGTCCTTCTTTAAGTTAAATCATTATCTTAACTGTCTTCTTTTCCTGACTAACTGAAAGTTTTCCTACTAATTTCCATCTAGGTTAGTCGTTGTCTTTTTTTGTTCTATTGTCCGATTTTATAAAATGTTAACTTTTACTTCACTTTCAAACAGAAATTGACAAAGTGTGGTCAAACATGTACTGGAAACGAGTATGTCTCTTGCAATGAGTATGATGGGAGCTAGGATATCACTCAGTGTTCCCTGATCTTTTTCTCCTGGGTGACAAGAAAAGCTGGTCGGAAGCAGTCCCAGTTGACAGGAGCAGATGGTGTCACTGGGAGAATGAGAATCTAAGATTTACCTGCAGTACGTAAATGTTTTTTTTCCAAGCAATATGCCATCTGTGTGTCCCAATCATTCAGTCATCCATTAATGTAACTCAAAATGAAAAGCCGAAAGAAACTGTTTAACTGATGTTTAAGCGCAACTATTGTAATGATCACACTGAAGCAATTTTATAGCATTTAACTACTGTTAGAGGTTATGCCTCAATTTACTTAAATATTGTTTGAACCTTCATTCCGTGTGGGTGGGCTCAGACTAAGCAGCTTTTTCAGTTCAAAGTAGGAACAGATCTATAGGGCAAGTGGCATCCTGAATCTTCTCTGATCCAACAGATTCAGTATATTCTGAAAGTAGAGACTGTCTTTGCTCCAGCTTCTCTCTGAAACAAGAACAAAGGTTTGCTATAAATAAAAATATAGGCAAAGTAATTCTTTTTGAAGTGACGTTTAAGATTACTATAAATAAAATACATTTAGCTCAGCTGTTGTGGAATAAATGCACATGCTTTAGTGTTTTTAAAAAATCATGCTACTTTTATTCAAGATTCGATAGGGAAGTTAAATGTGGATGGCAATTTTAATAATGTTTCATTATTAAAGGCGATTTAATAAAGCAAAAGATGAAATGAGAGATACAATGAACCAGGTCTGGATTTTCTGAGGAGTGGGAATCCCACACAGATTGTCAATCTGGCCCTTTTTTCAGGAGAAGGGTGCTCCATATTTATGAGAAGTTTCCATTCAGGGCTCCATGAGAAATGTGGAACCGTATGTCCAACCTGACAGTTCAGAGCTGTCAGAGGAAGGCAAACCACACGCACTCACAGTTGCTGTCAAACCGCAAGTACAGATTCCTGATGAAGAGCTAATGCTTGAAATGCCGATTCTCCTGCTCCTCGGATGGCCTGATCGGCTGTGCTTTTCCAGCACCACACCTTTTAACTCTGATCTCCAGCATCTGCAGTCTTCACTTTCTCCCATAAGTACTGAAGGATATTACAGAGCCTGCTGAGTAGGGTGCCAACTGAAATGAGGTAAGATGCCAGGGCAGGATGCCAGGTTAGTGGAATGCCAGCTGGGTAAGATGCCAGGGTTCCACCCGAGTAGGTGCCAGCTGAGAAGGGAGGTGAATGTCAGGTGTGAGGGCTTTGAATCTGGTGGTTGGAATGGGTCTAGTGGAGTGGAGGTGAGTTTGAGTTGCGTCTAACGAAGAAGATGAAGGTGGGTCCATTGGTGGGGTGGTCAGCACAGATTTGGCAACAAAGTGGGGTGTGTATTGGGATCAGGTCCAGCAAGGTGGGGGTGGTGTTGTGTCGGGTTCTGGTATGGATCCGTTGTGTGTTATGTTGGGTCAAACAGCAGAAGGATCAAGTCCTGTGAAGGTGGACTTCTGTTAGGTCGGATCTGATGGGCAGTTGGTTGGAAGTGTCAGTTCAGGTCTGGCTTGAGAGATAAAGCGAGGGGGTTGGCTTGGGTCTGGCAGGAGGGAAAGGTGCTTTGGACCCAAGGAGGTGTGGAGTTAGGGTTTGGGATTGTAAGTGGTTTGGGGATGGTGTAGTTGACCAATGTGTGTGGGGTAAGTATGGGGATCTGTTTAATAGGTACTGAGGAGTTCGACAATGTATTTAATATTCCAACTTTTCCTGAGGAACCATTTGACTTAATTTCATTGGAACCCCTGACATTTCTGATTTAAAGGGAGACTTTTGAAAATTTACAGGCCTAGAGGAATTGACCAGTGGAAAAGTCAATCCTTTTAGAGTGTGCAACAATGGGATTTTGCAGTGTCTCTTGGCTATTAAGCATTGTAGTGGAATCTGTAGCCGATATCCATATATAGGATTGCACCTTCCATCAGCTTTTATCGGATAGAATTTAGCGTGGCACCTTGAGTGAGTTTCCTTTCCGTCACTCAAGATTGTAGATCATTGTTGCCCTCAGCTTTGTGTTGGTTGAGAGTAGTCATTACAGCATATACTGTAGATTCGAATCAAAATGGAACTTTGTAGTGTTCAGTTTCATACCAGTTGGTTGTTTAATCACTGAACAAATATCTTATTTTTCTGACTGACAATACAACCTTTCAGATTGTATTGCACCTAACTGATGCTTGTAGTATGCTAAATAATAATTTTTCCAACTATATATTTAATGTGGTGAAACACTACACAGTAAAATAATTCATCTATGCATTAAGAATTGCCAACAGCATTTCAAATGTTTAATGTCAACATAATGAACATGTAATTTTCATTCAGAATAGTTTTAATAAGCAGGTGACTGGTTCCCTTATGTTAGTTTAGATCATGAAAATAAATTGCCTTTCACCGTCAGTCATCACAGATTGCAACCTTGAAAAAGCTTTAAGATTATGAAACCTCCCTCGACAGCCACAATTCACAGTGTGGTGTACTCTTGTAGGATTTCTCAACGTTCTCAGAATGATTTGAATCTCCTATATTAATACTTCAAATGCTTCCAATCACACCTGGTAACTTGTGACTTTACCTGCTGTATGATGATATTTCATGACTTTAGTGAAAACTTTACAATTATGAAGTTTATATGGTTAATAAATTTTGGGAGTACGTTTTTGCATTTAAGGTAATATAAGGGTGTCATGTGGCGTGGGCTGAAGTCTGCCATTTGAGTCTATGTTAGGATAGAGTAAGCGGGTTAAAGAATAACTAATTAGTATTTTTTTACCTGAATAAAAAGCGTATGTGATTGATATTGCTATGGGGAAGGGTGCAGAAGAACCATGGTAAATATCAGGTTACAACCTTTCCTAGAGTATCACTGAAATCAAAAATAGGTAGGTTAATCTGCACGGCTCTGAGAGAGGGAGAGCATCTGAAGGCCGAAAGCCTCAATCAGCACTGCACTGGAATGTAGATGGAAGCTTGTGTTTGGATCAAAAATACTACATTTATGAGAAGTTTAACTGAAGTTGGAAGACTAGCCTAACTTGCACTAAAGAGAGAATCTCCAGTATCATTCTCACCACAAAGGACTGTTCTTGGATTAAAAGTTACCAGAGTGACAAAGGAAAAGAACAGAAGTAAATCCTTAGGAGCTAAAAGTCACTTTAGTCTGATCTCAGAAGAATTGAAAGTCTGTTTAAAGGATGGTGTAACATGTATGTGTGTTTTCGAGCTTGTTTTAAAAATAAGAAGGGGGTATTTCTTGTCTGTGATTTAAAGTATAAATTGTCTAAAACAATAATGGGTGGCAGTTCCTTAGACCCTGAATGATGTGGGCGATGCTGAGTCAGTTGGAAAGATGTGATTGGAACAGAAAAGTGAGATTCTTGACAGAATAAAATGCAAATTTGTGCACAAGATTTTAACTGTGAAATTAGAATCTTGCTGGTGAGCAGCGGGTGGTCTATTTACACGCATTAACATTTTATCATCTCAGAAACTAGACAGCAACAATTTCCAAAATGGAAATCTGACCAGGTACTTTATGGCTGTAAGTTGCCAGCATCATCTCAAACCTCTATCTTGGCCAGTACTCCCCGACATTTTAGGGCATGCTACATGGTCAGTGACCACCTACATCTGGTAGACCTGTGCCTCACCACCCATTTCACCTTCAACAACATAATCTACAAATAAACCAACGGCACACCCATCGGATCTCCGCTATCAGGATTCGTAGCAGAAGCGGTAATGCAAAGGCTAGAACAAACAGCCCTACCAACCATCAAACCAAAAATCTGGGTCCGCTACGTAGATGACACCTTTGTCATCACAAAATGAAACAAAATAGAAGAGACATTTAACATCATCAATAACACCCTCACAGGCATAAAGTTCACCAAGGAGGAAGAAACCAACAACAAACTTGCATTCCTGGACGTCACAGTCGAAAGAAAGAACAACGGAGAACTACAAACCTGCGTATACAGAAAACCGACAAACACTGACCAAATACTTAACTACACCAGCAACCATCCCAACACACACAAACGAAGCTGTATCAGAACACTATTCCAATGAGCCACCACACACTGCAGCACAGACGAACTTCGGAAGACAGAGGAGAACCACTTAAACAACGTATTCAAGAAGAACGGATACTCAAGAAATACAGTCCACAGATTCCTCAAGAACAAACCACAACAAGCAGACCAAACACAGCCAGAAACCCTAACCACCTTACCATACATCAAAGAAGTTTCAGAAATGACAGCCAGACTACTAAGTCCCCTTGGAATCCTAATAGCACACAAACCCACCAACACTCTCAAACAAAAACTAACAAACTTAAAAGACCCAGTATAACTTATGGACAAAACCAACGTCATCTACAAAATCCCATGCAAGGACTGCCACAAACACTACGTAGGGCATTCAGGAAGAAAGGTAGCCACCAGGATACACGAACACCAGCTCGCCACAAAAAGACACGACCCTCTCGCCCTCGTAGTCTTACACACAGATGAAAAAAAAACACCATTTCGACTGGGACAACACATCTATCCTGGGACAGGCTAAGCAAAGACATGCCAGAGAATTCCTAGAGGCCTGGCACTCCAACCACAACGCCATAAACAAACACATAGATCTAGATACCATCCATCAACCCCTCAGAAAATGAACAGGAAATGATATCACCATGAACCCCAGGAACCCCATCCAGGGCAAACATATAAATAGAAAACAGGAGACAACAGCTTTGCTTCACTTGGCAGTCGCCACTGATGACGCTACCTAGCCAGGTAATGAAATGTCTGCATATCAAACCTATATAGGACAGCGAGCAAACCTACACCCTAAATCTATTAACCAAGGAGGCTGGCATCAGACAAACACCAACACTACCACTTCTTTAGGACACACATCTAACTCATTTATAATATAATGCAACATTTTAATACTGCACTTTGGATCTCACTGATACCTTACATTGCAATGCTGGTGTCAAGCCACAGTGCACAGGGACAAGCACTTACCTCATGCAATGGAACAGGGTGCATCTCAGGACTCTTAGCATGCTCTCTTTGCACTTACATTATGCCTACTTGGATACATACAGCATTCTGCTTTGCTTGCCACTTTGTGCATTAGCCCTTCATTCAGAACTTACAGCTTCATGGTACTTCTACCTTGCTGTACATTTTTGAACGTTACCACTTTATTCAGATCTTGAAGGGTCATAATACTTCTGTCTTGCCTTTAGTGCAGATGAAAAGCTGGGCAGCTTGTTACATTTGCCAGCAATGATCAGTAAATGGGATGGACATGTTGCTGTACAGTCCTGTTTTACAACAGTGTCAAACCTGCAGTGTGTGCAGCAACAGTAAACACTCTGCAGATACTATAACCAAATGGCCACGTTTAACAGTCTGAGGAGAGTAGCCTTGATGGTTGAGTCAAGGATTAAGGATTGCTAGCACAGTCAATTAAGGGTCTTGGCCGATATCAGTCAAGCAGTGTTGTAGTAGTCACTGGGGCACTTGGGGTGATTAGGATCAGGACGTCCTTATCTTCACCATCCAGGATGTGGACCATGCACAGTACTGTAGGTCCAGAGCAACCAGCCTGGGGATTTGCAGTAAGTCAGTCACAGATATCAGCCAGAGGTTGGGCCACTCATCAGTGGAGGGCTGACCTTCTAATTTGGTAGGCATGGGGTGTTTTGTCCTTTGCTCACTAAATATTCATGTAAAGGGAAAACAAAAATTAAAAGGGATAGCCGAAAAGAGGGGATATTATGAAATAAGGTCACAAGGTTGTTACAAAAGAGAAAAGATAATGACTTGTCACAGCTCTTCCATCTAAAGGACCCTGCAGTTTCCTAGCCCTTATATCCCAGCCTCACAAAGACTAAGGAAGGAAAGCAGTGGAGAAATCTCAGTGAGAAACCTGATGTGATAACTCAGTAGAGAATGAGAAAATTAAAGAGGAGTGACAGAAGTACAAGTTGAGATGATTAATGAAGAAATGGCTGCTGGGCAGTACAGGAACAAACAGATGTGATGTGATGATAAAGGCTATGCCACATCTACAGCTGCTTATGAAATCCAATCTCACAATCTTTCTTTGGGCTTTCTTAAAATTCATTTAAAAGGGAATAACTTCTTACAAAAGATGAAAAATAGAGGAATGAGGTACAGTTTGGAATTAGACCATGTTATTCATGCACTAAAAACACCAGCCCAACTTTGATGGACCAAATGGCTGATTTCTGTGCGATAATATTCTATAATCCTATTTTTCTCAACTCATACTGAGGCTGGGATATAAGGGCCAGGAAACTGAAGGGTCCTTTCGATGGAAGAGCTGTGACAAGTCATTGCCTTTTCTTTTTTGTAACAATCTTGTGACCTTATTTCATAATGTCCCCTCTGTTCTGCCCTCCCTTTTAATTTTTTTAACACCATTATTTGTTACTGTCAATATGTAATACCAATTCTACTTGGTCTGGATTTCTAGGCTTTTCTATTTATAATCCCTTTCTCCTGAACAACACACTTTCCCAAAGATCTTATTATCATGAAATTTTGATCCTCTGCTTTGAGCACCTTAATTGTGGATGAATTATAAATACTGTGAACTATGTGGTCCCAGGGGTGATCCATGAAGCTCTACTATTTAATTAACACTCTCACCATTGATTGTTAGCCTCTGTTCAATGTTAATTAGAAACTTAAATTTAGCTCTTCACTTCCTTCTTTGTTCCCAGCATTTTCTTGTAAGGTATGTTGACAAGTGCTCTTCGAGTATAAGTGATAGGATTTTTGTTCATTTGCTTTTAAGAATTCGTACTCTCAATGTCTAATTTTACCCACCTGTGGCATTTATCAAAATTCAGTACATAGAGGTCAACAGTACCACAGAATTTTCTGAGTTCATTCTTAATATTGAACCACCATAGTCACTACCACGTGATCCACCAATTCTATTAAAACTTCAGTGTTTTTATTGAAAGTGTAACCTGCTTTTAATAAACTGAGGGTGCTCCTGAGAGGGACTCTGGGAGGAGTCATCTCAGTCACTGTGATGAGGAGGGGAGCGCAAAAGAGCTGGTGTCAGCGAAATGTGTAAGGGCATCCAACAGAGGGCACTGCTGGGAAGGTTTCTGGGAGGAGTTATCTCAGTCACTGCCCAGGAGCGAATAAAAGGAAGGCAAGCTGTAGTGGAGTGGCCATTTTGAGATGGGCAGCTTTGTGGTGAAGTGCTGCTGGAGGTTTAAATGTAGGCTGAAATGAATACCGGGCTTCTGTGAGGAGGGCGAGCAGCAGTGAGGTAAGGCAGTCAGTGGAGGAGCAAACTACTGTAGCTGCTGAAGACACAAGGTAAAGGAGAAGTAGAAGTAAGTTTAATTGTGAAGTCACAGGCAGCAGGTAAGTAACTGACTGTTGAGTAGTTTTTCTTCTCTTGTATTTCTCTTCCCTTTGCTACTGTTGTTAACTTAAGGGTTACATCATGGCAGGAGATCCCAGACCCATGTCATGCTCCTCCTGTGAAATGTGGGAACTCAGGAACAGTTCTGATGTCCCTGAGTTTTTCACATACAGGACGAGTGTCCAGCTACACCTCCTGTCTGACTGCTTAACAGCTTTGGAGCTGTAGCTGGATTCACTTTGGAGCATCTGTGATACAGAGGGAATTGTGGATAGCACATTCAGTGAGTTGGTCATACCGCAGATAAAAATGACTGAGGAAAGTAGGGAATGGGTGGCCAACAGACAGAGGTAAGAGTAGGAAGGTAGTGCCAGTGTCCCTTGTGATCATCTCCCTCCAAAAATGATGTACCGTTTTGGATACTGTTGGGGAAGATGGCTCACTAAGAGAAGGTGGCAGCAGCCAGGTTCATGGCACGGTGGGTGGCTCTGCTGCACAGGAGAGCAGGAAAAAGAGTGGCACAGTTATAGGGAAAGGGAATTCCAATCGTAAGGGTAATAGATAGAGGATTCTACGGCCACAAACGCGAGTCCCTGATGCTGCGTTGCCTCCCTGGACAAGGGTCAAGGATGTCTCAGAGTGGCTGCAGGACAGTCTGGGGTGGGGAGGGTGAACAGCCAGCTGTCATGGTGCATATTGGCACCAACGATATAGGTAAAAAAAATGGGAAGAGGTCTTACGAGCTGAATTTAGGAAGTTAGGAGTTAAACTGAAAAGTAGGACGTCAAAGGTAGTAATCTTGGGTTTGCTACCAGTGCCACTTGCTAGCCAGAGAAGGAATTGCAGGATAGCTAAGATGAATATGTGGCTTGAGGGATGGTGCAAGAAGGAGGGATTCCAATTCCTGGGACATTGGAGCTGGTACTGGGGCAGGTGGGACCAGTACGAACTGGACGGTCTGCGCCTGAGCAGGACTGGAACCAATCTCCTAGGGAGTGTCTTTGCTGGTGCTTTCGGGGAGGTTTTAAACTAAAATGGCAGGGGATGGAAACCAATGCAGCAAGTCAGAGGGAAGTAAAGTGGAAACCGAAACAAAGGAGAGTAAGGGAAAAAGTGAAAGTGGAAGGCAGGAGAAACTAAAGCCAAAAATCAAAAAGGGCCACATTTCACAATGATTCTAAAAGGGCAATAAATACAAAAAAAAATGAGCCTGAAGGCTCTGTGTCTCGATGCGAGGAACATTTGTAATAAGGCCTTGAATTAACTGCACAAATAGTTATTAATGGATATGATGTAATTGGGATCACAGAAACCTGACTCCATATTGACCAAGGATGGGAACTCAACTTCCAGGGTTATTCAATTTTCAGAAAAGGCAGACGGAAAGGGAGGTGGGGTAGCGCTGCTGGTTAAGGATGATTAACACAGTAGTAATGGAGGACATTATCCTGGATGATGTGGAATCAGTATGGATAGAACTACGGAGCACCAAAGGCAAAAAGACATTAATGGGAGTTGTGTACAGGCCGCTAATCAGTAGCTGCGATGTTAGGGTCTGTATCAAACAGGAAATTAGAGATGTATGCAGTAAGGGTACAGCAGTTGTTGCAGGTGTCATCAATCTAAGTATTGATTGGACTAGCCAAACTGGTAGCAATGCGATGGGGGAGGATTGACGGGAATGTATGAGGGATAATTTCCTTGACATAAACACACTAGACAGCAGGCCATCCTGGACTGTGTATTGTGTAACGAGACAGGATTAATTAGCAACATTATGGTGTGAGATTCTTTGGTGAGGAGTGACCATAATATGGGAGAATTCTTCATTAAGATAGAGAGTCACACAATTAAATCTGAAACTAGGGTCCTGAATTAAAGTAAGTTAACTTTGATAGTATGAGGCCTATTGACTAGATTAAGCTGGCCAATGATACTTAAGAGGTTGATGGTGGATAGGTAATGACAGGCATTTGAAGAACTTCAACAATTGTACATTCTTATCCAGTATGAGAGCAAAACAGGGAAGGTGGCTCAACCATGGCTAACAAGGGAAATCAGGAACAGTGTTAAAGCCAAAAAGGAGGAACAGAAAAAGCAGCAAACCTGAGGATTGGAAGAAATTTAAAATTCAGCTGGTTTGGGGGGGGGCGTGGCGGCGGTTTCAAAGAGTTTAATATAGAGAAGGAAAATAGAATATGAAAGTAAGCTTGCAGAAAACATAAAAACTGACTGCAAAAGCTTCTATAGATGTGTGAAGAGAAAAAGACTGGTGAAGACAAATGTAGGCCCCCTCACATTTAGAATCATGTGAATTCATAATGGATAACAAAGAGATAGCAGAAAGTGAGGACTGCAGATGCTGGAGATCAGAGCCGAGAGTATGATGCTGGAAAAGCACAGCAGGTCAGGCAGCATCTGAGGAGCAGATGAATCAACATTACACAATACACAGTGCAGGATGGCCTGCTCTGTATTTGGTTTATATCGCGGACACCAACCCTCATGCATTCACAGAAATCCTCCTCCATTGCACTGCTACCAGTTTGGTTAGTCCAATCAATATGTAGATTGAAGGAATCCTGATGAAGGGCTTTTGCCCAAAATGTTCATTCTCCTGCTCCTCAGATGCTGCCTGAGCTGCTGTGCTTTTCCAGCACCACACTCTCAACAAAGCAATGGCAGACCAGTTGAACAAATACATTTTGGATCTGTCTTCACTAAGGAGGACTCAAATAACCTTCAGGCAATGTTAGGTCAAGCATGAAGGAGGAATTGAAGAAAATCCTTCTTTGTCAGGAAATGGTATTGGGAAAATAAGTCCCTAGGGCCTGATGCTGTGCATCCCAGAGTACTTAAGGAAGTGGCTCTAGAATAATGGATGTATTGGTGATCCTCTTCCAGAATTCTGTACACTCTGGAAGAGTTCCATTAGACCAAAGGGTAGCTAATACAACTCCAATTTTAAAAAAAGGAGGGACAGAGAAAATGAGGAATTATAGACTGGTTTGCCTGACATCAGTGGTGGGGAAAATGCTGGAGTTAATCATTAAGGATGTAATAATTGGGCATTTGGAAAACAGTAACAGAATTGGTCCTAGTCAGCATGGATTCACTAAAGGGAAATTGTGCTTGGACGAATCTTCTGGAATTTTTTGCGAATGTTACCAGTAGAGTAGATGATGGTGAATCAGTAGATGTTGTGTATCTGGACTTTCAAAAGGCTTTTGATAAGGTTCCACACAAGAGATTAGTAGGGAAAATTAAAACTCATGGTATCTGAGGTAAAGTATTGACATGGATAGAGAGCTGGTTGGCAGACAGGAAGCAGAAATGGGAATAAACGGGTCCTTTCAGACTGGCAGGCACTGACGAATGGGGTTCAGTGCTTGTGTCATGTTATGAGCATCATTGAACAGGACAATATGATAATATAGAAATATAGAAACAAAGAAAATAGGTGCAGGTTCACATTAATGATTTGGACGAAAGAATTGAAAGCCATATCTCCAAATTTACAGATAACACTAAGCTGGGTGGCAGTGTATGCTGTGCGGAGGGTGCTGAGAGGCTGCAGGGTGACTTGGACAGACTGACTGAGTGGGCAAATATTTGGTAAATGGAATATTAAATGGTTAATGTAAGGTTGTCCACTTTGATCACGAAAACAGGAAGGCAGATTATTATCTGAATTGTGGCAGTTTCAGAAAAGGTGAGGCGCAGTGAGACCTGGTTGTCATGGTGGAGCAATTGCAGAAGGTGGGCGTGTAGGTGCAGCAGGCAGTGAGGAAAGCTAATGGCATGCTATCCTTCATTGTGAGAGGATTTGTGGAGGAGTAAGGATGTCTTGCTGCAGTTGTACAGGGCCTTGATGAGGCCACACCTTGAGTATTGTGTGCAGTTTTGGTCTCCTAATCAAGGAAGGATATTCTTGCTATCGAAGGAGTCCAGCAAAGGTTCACCAGACTGATTCCTGGGAGGGCAGGACTGACATATGAGGAAAGAGTGGATCGACTAGGTTGATTTCACTGGAATTTAGAACAAAAGGGGGGATCTCATAGAAGCATATAAAATGCTGATGGGACTGGACAGGCTAGAAGCTGGAAGAATGTTTACAATGTTGCGGATGTCCAGAACAGGGGCTCACAGTCTCAGAATAAGTGGTAAGCCATCGAGGACTGAGATGAGGAAGAATTTCTTTATTCAGAGAGTTATGAACCTATGGTATTCTCTCCCACAGGAATCTTTTGGGGTCAGTTCATTAGATATATTCAAGAGGGAGCTGGGCATGACCTTTGCAGCTATAGGAATCAAGTGATATGTGGAGAGGGTGGGAATGGAGACTGAGATTGCATGATCAGCCATGATCATATTGAATGGTAGTGCAGGCTTGAAGAGCTGAATGGCCTACTCCTGTACCTATTTTCTATGTTTCTATATTTCTATATTTTCATATTGTCCTGTTCAATGATGCTCATAATGTAACGCAAGCAAACAAAACTAATATAGGATGTTTTTCTGTAGTTACTTTATGTGAAAGCAGTTGTGAGCAAATGATCACGTCTGACTGTTGCCTTCAACAAAAACTACCTGGTATACCTGCTATACCTGTTAAAATGTACTAATGCCACACATGGAGGGATCTGAAAAAGAAGACATGAAATATAAGCATGCAAATCTGAATATATTAAGCTGAAATGCTTTTCCTGCCATTAGGGTGGAATTACCAATCTATTTAAAACAAACTAGTTAATATGCTGTATCCCAAAAGGAAACATTTCAGGTCATGTTAGATAATCATATGCTGAGATCCAATGGTGTAACATGAGGGTCACTGAAAGTTACAAATAAATGATTATATGTTCATTTATAATGGACTAGTCATGTCATACAGTTATTCATGTTCCATTCATTTGTCAGATATCATTTCCATCGCCAAAGTTTACTTTGGTCTGGAAAAGTACATCCTGAACTCTAACCACTGAAAATGTTCATTTCTCTTGCATGTGGTAAACATAAACATTACTAAGATTTACTTGTGTGTCAGATCATGATCTATTTATTAAAGTGATTCATTATGATTTGATAATTATTAAACTTAACAGGATATTCATTAAACTCCTTGGTTTTGAATTCTAATAATATATAATAAGAGAAGTCTGAACATAATCAAAACACTGGTGGTGTTGTTTCCTAAATCAGATAGATTGACCAAAATCTGTACAGATTATAGGAAGGTGAATGTGGTCACGAAGCCAACATCTTTTCTATAACTAAATTGACGAACTAGCATATGATATACTTAATTTAGCAAACATTATACTTGACCAGCTTGCTATAGTTATAAGTCAGCAATATCCTCTGATTAACGTATTAACATTTCTGCACCACTGGAGTTTCATTGGCTTTTCTTACCGACCTAATGAAGTAATGTCCACAGCTCTCTGGGGTAGAGAATTCCAGATATTAACTACCCTCTGAGAGAAGAAATTTCTTTATATCTCAGTTTTAAATACATTTCCATTTATTCTGTAACCATGTCTCTTTGTTTGAGACTCGCCCCTTTCGTGAAAACATCTTTTCAGCATCTACCCTGTCAAGCTCCACAGAATCTTGTATATATTTTCAATAAAATCACCCCTCATTCTTCTAAACTCGAATGAATAAAGGCCTAATCTGCTTAGACATTCTTGATAAGTAAACCCCTTCACTCCATGAATCAATCTAATAAATCTCTTTTGTACTGCCTGCAATGCCTACATGTCCTTTCTTAAATATGGGGATCAAAACCATACGCTATATTCCAAATGCAGCCTCACCAACACCCTGTAAAGTTGTAACAAGGCTTCCCTATTTTAAGCTGCAAGCCCTGAGCAATAAAGCCCAAGGTACCATATGTCTTTGAATTAGTTTTGTAGCTATATGTTCATGCACAAGAGCATCCAGATGCCTTTGCGCTGCATTGTTTTTGAGTCTCTCTCCATTTAAATAATAGTGTGCTCTTGATTCTTCCTACCAATATGCATGACCTTTGCCCACTAACTCAACCTATCTGCAACCCCTTGCAGATCCCTCATGTCCGCATCATCAAATGCCCTCTCATCTATTTTTGTATCAGCTGCAACTTTGAATACATTATACTCTGCCTCATCCTACAAGTCACTAATATTGATAGTAAATAATTGAGGCCCTTGGAATGATCCAGTGGCACCTACTATTTATGACTTTCCAACCTGAAAAGACACATTTGTCCTGACTGTCTGTCTCCAGTATGTTAACCAATTCTCAATCCATGTTAATGCATTTCCTCCAATACCATGAGCTACTATCTTTTATCTGGCACCATATCAAATGCCTTCTGGAAACCCCAATGCACACAGCTACTAGTTCCCCTTTATCAACTCTACTTGCTTTATCGTCCAACAAGTTTTTTGAACATGAGTTTCCTTTCACAAAACCACATTTACTCTGATTGCATTAAGTTATTTAAGTGTCCTGCTATTGCTCCCTTCATGACAGGCTCCAGCATTTTACATGTAACAGATGGGCCAACCAGCCTATAGTTTCCTGTTTTCTGTCTCCCTCCCTATTGAACAAAGATGATGGAAAAAACCATAATCTACCAAACCTTACATACTCTATATTATTAAACTGAATTAACACAGTAATAAATTGTCTAAAAGGAAAACAAAACGATCTGAGACAGAATGGAAGAGGTTTTGAATATACCATAATCACAATTATTACTATCTTAAAGCCTTACTCTTGTGAATTATAAATAGTGCCTCTCACTCCTTCACTATTTCCCATTTTAGGGGAAAGGATTTATTTTTAACAGCATACTGAGACTTGTCAGCAGAGAAAGGCAAACAGACATACTATAAAATGGTGTTTGTCTAGTACAGAGATAAAGGTGAAAATTTAATGGTCCCTTAAAATGGGGGCATGGATGGAATGCCTGATTAAAACGAACACTTCTGGTGCAAATGATATAAGAAATTTGTTACCTATAATTTGCATGACTTTTTGTCTGCATTTAGTGCGAGGTGCTCTGATGAGTGACTAAAAACCCCAACAGGAGACCAGGGTGTGTGGGAGGTTAGCACTACTTAAACTGTAATACTTAAAGCAACCAGTACAACTTAAAGTTGGATGCATTGTGGATGCAGTAGGTGTTGGAACAATCCTTGGAAGATAATTTGGATGGAAAGAAGAGTAGGTTAAGACACAACAGGGGAACTAGCTCGCTACAATGTAGTCTGACATAGCCGAGAATGCCAAGTACAGGAGGTGGAGGGAGGAGTAATATAAATTCACATCTTACCAAAATCCCACCTGGACAAATATTGAGAAGGGTGTGTGACCACATAGGTGTGGAGTTTAATAAAGTACAGCTGAGGACTGGATGCATTTTGTGAGATACACTCTTATAGAGACTGATCTGTTTTGAAAAGAAATTCAAATTTCCAGTGAATGAAATGATCATGTGTTCAAATTTTACTGGAACAAACACTGAAAGTAATTACATCTGGGGGCACCTTATATTCCAAACTATAGAAAAGATCCCATTTAATAGTTACAATCACTCAGAATCCCTTTGGCACAGCTGTGTTTCATTCTGCAGGAACAAATCACAAGCTATTCTCAGCTACTTTTTCCTTTAACAGTCAGATAATGACTACTCCCCAGAAAGATTTTCATGGTCCGGGAAGAATTGGGGATCTTTCCCTCTAGCAAAGTTAGGAGAACCTTCCAGCTTTGTGTAAACCCTCATGAACTTGTTCAAGCCTGAGCACTCTCCTGCATGGTGAATAACAGATACTTTCTGACTCCATCTCTCTGCTCTCTCTCTCTCAGATTCGTATAGACTGATCTCGTTCATGAGGCTTAGTGATATTTTTTCACAAAACCGTGACTCAATCTTACGATGGCTCCAATTGTACACTTGCTCTTTCTAAGTCCATCTCAATAGCAATGTGAATCATATCATCCCTGTATTCAATTAGAAATGCTTTTAACTATCCTCTGAACTCCAACTCCCTTATATCTTGGAATTAAAAAGACAGGATGGTTATACATTAGACTATCATTCCAGGCTTGAAGTTGAGTAGATTTCAGAACAAGGTGGATAACTTCCTTCATTCCTTAATTTAAAGCTAAATTAAAGTCACAGAGCAAGATGTTTTCCATTTGTAGGCAAGACTAGAACTAAGGGACACAATTTATAAGTGAGGACTCATTTAAGAAGCAGGACTTTTTTTTATCTTAGATGAACAAAGACTTTGCAACATTGCTCCATAAACAGTGGTAGAGATGGGACATTGAATGTTTTTAGGACAGAAGTAGGTAGAGTATTGACCAAGAAGGAGTCAAATGATTATTGAGGATAAGCTGGAATGTGCACATTGAGGCTACTACAGATCAACTCTGATTTTACTGAATGGCAGGGCATGTTAGATGTAACAAATGGCTAATCCTGCTCCAACTTCAAATGTCACATGACATCAGGTTATAATCCACCAGGTTTACTTGAAATCAGTAGTAATCACTTCACCTGACAAAGGAGCAGTGCTCCGAAAGCTTGTGATTTCAAATAAACCCATTGGACTATAACCTGGTGTTGTGTGACTTCTGATTTTGTCCACCTCAGTCCAACACCTGCACCTTCACATCACGGCCAATTCAAATGTTCATATGTTCAATCTTATAGGCTTCATATTTGTAACAACTGCTGCACAAAATTGAACCTCATGTATATGGTCAAGGTCATTAATGCATCTTAAAATTCTATATCCCAGCAGTTATGTCAGTAAAATCACACACTGTTTGACGAAACACAACTCCATTAGTCACACACTAACAACCTGTGACTGAAACCTAACAGTCATAGCTTCACCTTACCCTCAAAAGTTGGCATCACTGCTAAGCTTGTATTCATCTCTCTAAGATTGTATACATGGCCAACTATTCACCCAGGACACATTGCACCACGTTCATGGACACCCTTCTTTCCCTCTGAGGATGAGGTGATAGGTTCGTAAATGAAGACAGTAAGACCTACCTGGTTGGAGAGACATGTAGCTGACCATCTCTCATGTAGAAGATGGTGCTTCCCATCATTGGACCACACGATGATGGATGTTGTGATTATCAGTAATAGAGGAATGTTAAGATGTAGGACTATTGATAAATCATGAGTGAATTGGGATCACAATTTACTGAAGAGCAATCGGATGAGCATTCATGGATCACCTGAGCAGAAAGGAGCTACATTAGTTGGACATCCTATCGATCTTTTTCTGCTCCTGTAGCTGTTCCTCAGCTAGTTGCCACATGTCTGATGACTCTCGAGATTGAGGTTGAGATTGTGGGGTATGTACTAGGTCACGAAGATCCTGGGCATCAGCACTGCAGTTGATGGTAGGGCTCCTTCAGAGAAGCAACTTTGTTTCTGAATATTGATCATCTCTTTTGCTACATTTCATGTTCAGCATGGCTTTTATTGGATACACAAGTGGAACCCTATTGCTCAGTGACCACTCTGTGCCTTGCGTGAAAGTTGTCTCAGCAACAGCATGAAGGAAATAAAATACTTTCACCTTGCCCCATTAAAAATGGAGTCCAACCCACTGCTGGCTATGGTATATGCCCCAACCTAAGCTACCATCTCCCATTTCATACAGTCATAGAGTCATACAGAACAGAAATAGACTCTTCGGTCCAACCAGTCCATGCTGAACATAAACCGAATCTAAACTAGTTCCATCTGCCTGCTCCTGGCCCATATATCTCCAAAATCTTCCTATTCATGTATTTGCCTAAGTATCTTTTAAATGTTGTAACTGAGCACACATCTACCACTTTCTCAGGAAGTGCATTCCACACGTGAACCACCCTGTATGTAAAAAATATTTCTCCTCTTGCCTTTTTAAAATCCCTCTCCTCTCACCTTAAAAATGTGCCCCCAGTCTTGAAAATCCCCCTCTAATGGAAAAGACACCTACCATTAAACCAATCTATACACTTTATGATTTTATAAACCTCTACAAAGTCACCTGTCAAACTCCAGTGAAAAAAGACCCAGCCTGTCCAGCCTTTCTTTAGAACTGAAACCTTCCATACCCAGCAACATTGGTAAATCCCTTCTGAGCCCTCTCTAGCTTAATAATATCCTTCCAACAGCAAGACAACCAGACTGAACATAGTCGACATGTGTGACACTGGAAGATCACAGCATTCGAGGAGCAGGAGAGTAGACGTTTTGGGCGTAAGCCCTTCATCAGAGTTGAACATAGTACTCCAGAAGAGGCTTCACTGATGTTTACTCTAGGCACAGAGTTTTGATGGAGCATCCCTGATCTCCTGCTTTCCCATGCTGGACAAATGCATCACTGTTTTTGACAGCACAACTAGTTTGATCCTGTCAGACCTGATCCTGTCCTGAGAAGCATAAGTTCTCATGTCATGGCTGTGCCACCCACTGCACACCTGAGACTGAAGCTGACCATACTGAATTTTTCAGCACATGATGAAGCCATTTGACTTGAAAGACTGTTTGCACTTCAACATTGGATTTCCTTTAACTTCATTGTTCCTTTGTACCTCTTTACCCACATCTGCCGTATAATTAAAATCAAGTTTATGGAAAAGCCATAGCAATGTTTGTAATTGTTCAGCTTGATTCCAATGGGCAAAATTGGAATTGTTGTATAACAGGCATATTTTGTTTTCAAAACTGACCTTTCTTTGCAAATTTTGTCAAAGCATTTTTACAAAACAGATTGACTTGAAAATCACAGAGTGCTGCAACATTCAACTTGTCTCCATATACCATGTTGCACTCCTAAATGCTTCAAATTGACTGCAATTGTTTACCAATGAGCACATGCTTTGCTTTGTCAGATGAACACCCACGCATCCATGTGAAGGTATAAATTACTTCCAACTCTGATAGGCCTGTAATGAGGACACTGAGGTGAAAACCTTTTCATCAATATCTGCACTTGTTGTGATAGTCTGTTTTTGGAAAGAAATTGCACCCCTATTTTTGGATGTCTTAATTCCCAGTCAGAACTATTCATTGGAACATAACCTCCTTAGTTGGAGCACAGACTCAACAGCTGTCTGCATGTTACTCTGTAATCATGCCTGTCTCCTTCTAAATGGAATGTTGTATAATTACTCATATCTAAAGGCTTCACACCATCCTGATTTTTCTGATCTTTTGTTTTAAAGATTTCTTGAACAGCTGCATTTTATTTACTGAAAAACAAAGCGTTATCAACATTGAACAAAATAAATTCAGTCTCCAGCACTATGTTGTAATGTAGCAAAACAAAGTTACACTCCTGGGCTAAAAATCCACTGAACAGTTTACAGGTATACAGGTAAAATCTAAACTTCTATTGTTTAGCTGTGGAATGTATTCCACAGAACTAGGGGAACTGGTGCCTCTTGGGACTGTACTCTAGATAAGTCTCTTAATTATTATTATGCTTTTTTAAAAAAATGTTTGTTGGCATGAAGTTGTCGGCAACTGTCTCCAGATTGTAATCCTTTTTTATGAAGTGAGCAGTCAGTTTTAGATTAGTCTCATTGCCTGAAGAAACAAAAAAACCTGAAACAATCTCTTAAGCTCAGCATTTTTAGATGAACAATGAACATGCAGCAATTTCCAGCTGAACTGACTACTTACTGTAAATGACATTGATGTTTTCTTGGTTTTAAGAATCTAACCCATCAGTAACTTTCAATTACTAGCCCCCATTGCGTGAAACTGCTGGTATTGCACATTTTATTGTGACAAACAGGATTTCACTTTGAAAGGGTTCAACTGAACTAAGACCTCCTTTTATTTGCAACCAATTCTTTTGCACAAATGTGATCTGTCATCTGATACTTGGATTTATTGAAGCCGTCTATAAGGTCAAACAGCTGCAGCTCCAGGTCACAGGCATGTTGCTGTGAGGAGAAAAGGTTCTTCTCGTCATAATTTTATCGCCTAAAAAGAAAGACACACGTTTAGGTCTTTGTTTTTGCCTGCTGTTAAGGATTGAGGTGCACTAGAAAGTGAAAATCCTGATTCTGTGAGAGAAAGTCGATAAAATTTACTTTACAGTTCACTGTCATAGAATTTCTCTTTCAGGAGCAAAATTAACAAGTTGACAGATGTCAAACGAATGATTCTATTCTATTCTATTCTATTTGACTTTTGAGGAAAGGCTGTCAGAATGGTACAGGGTGAGCACAATGGGGCCATACTTTAGAGGTCAATATACCAAAGTCATGCTAATTCTCAGGAAGAAGTCTCAATGTTTGAAGAATGAATTGACTGGTTGTATCAATCTCTTGATTATGACACCAGCTTACATATCACATGTCTACTGGAGTGTAGATTCACAACTAACATCTCTGAGAAGTCAAATGAAGCCATTAAAATAAAACTAAATGTTCAATATTTTACACTTAAAGCCACTAACCAAATGTCCTAAGCTGATCTTATTGTTTGGATGAGGCGTTTTTATTTGCTATGAAGGGGGAGTAATGCTTACATTGGGCTCTGAAGTGATTATTATTATATTTAGATATTATGGTTGATGTTGATCAGTCACCCAGCTAGACCTGCAACAGGAAATGACCAAGTGGTTGAAATATTAGAGACATCACTGGGGGACTATCCCTGGTGAAATAATGATTTGTTCAGCAAGAACCATATCCACAGTGAGAAGAGTGGAGAAGGAAAATATAGCTTAGATAAGTGATTATTAAAGTATTTAATGATGCTTTAGGAAGGATGTTGTGAAAAGTGAAAGGGTTCAGAAAGAAAATTACAAGGATGTTGCCAGGGTTGGATGGTTTGGGTGATATGGAGAGGCTGAATAAACTGGGCCTGTTTTCCCTGAAGTGTCGGAGACTGAGGGATGACCTTGTAGAGGTTTATAAAATCATAAGGGGCTTGGATAGGGTAAGTAGACAAGATCTTTTCTCTGGGAAGGAAGAATCCTAACTAAAGGGTATAGATTTAAGGTGAGAGAGGAAAGATTTAAAAGGGATGTAAAGGGCAATATTTTAACATAGAGGGTGCTGCGTGTATTGAATAAGCTGCCAGAAGAAGTGATGGAGACTGGTACAATTACAACATTTAAAAGGCATCTGGATGGGTATATGAATAGGAAGGGATATTGGCTAAATGCTGGCAAATGGGACTAGATTAATTTAGGATATCTGTTCCTGCACTGTATATTTCTATGACTCTATGAATGTCTTAATTTCATATCTGCACTCCTGCTGTATGAAATGAAGAAAAATCTACTGTTCCTTAACTTATTTGTCTATTAAATACATGAACAATTGGTTCAGCAAACAGGGCCAATTCATTTTGAAACTTTATTGCGTTTCCCTTCTAACAAGATTGGCAGCATAGTTCTAGTTCTTGTTGGACCTCAGTGTGGCTTGGAGATGGAACATTGGCAGCAAAAAGGGTAAGCTGTGCCTAGACAAAGGAGGAGGAGCGCTCTTCGTAAAATATGATAACCGCCAAGATCCCCAAGGTGCTTTTCTCCTGCCTCCACCTCCATTATGTCTGAAATAATAATGTTTCACCAAGGAGATGGTCACTGAACTGTTCCAACCATGAGGATCTCAATTTCTACTCCAGTGGACCCTTCCAGGATGTAGGTGTTGCTACTGGTGATGTTTACCCATCATTGCATAAAGTAGATGACAGAGGTCCTACGGCTGGAAAGAGGGCTTCACTGTCTTCTCTCTAACCAGAGCAAAAGATGAATGATCACAAAGCTTTGCCAAGCTAGTAGATTTCCAGTTGTACATGAAGCCATCAATTGTCTGCACATGGCTTTGCAGGCCTGACATGTTAATAGGATGATGCACCAGAACATTATGGCAAAAGCAAAATACTGCAATAAAGGTAAAGTTGCCATAGTCTTACCAGACCATAGAGTTGTTATCTCATTAGAGACAGATGACTGGTTATGGTTTAACCTGACGGTCACCATCCCTCAGGCAAGGGGAGAGTCTGAGAAGGAGAGTCCTTCATGATAATCTCAAGCTGGTGTGGGAATTGGTGTGGGGGCGAGGGCTGCAAGGGGAGGGTCACTTATCATTGCAAACCGTCCATCTAGCCAACTGAGCTGACTAACCCCAGACAAAAGGCAAACTGGACAATCAAAAGACTCTTTCTCAGTCTGAATGCTAGAATCCGATCATGGTCGAAAGTAATGAGAACTACAGAATCTCAACCAACCTGCAGGACTAAAGATCATGAAACTAACTGCCCAACCAGCAACATTAATGTAACTGATAATCTTCACTACAAAGTCTGCAACACTCAACTTTCTGCTCTTCATGAACAATTCAAAAACTGATCTTTGTGTATTTGTAACTTTTATCTTTCCTCAGCTTTTACTTTTAATCTGTATGCAGGTGTGTTGTGTTACTAATTATTCTGGTGTTTGGTATTTAATAATCTCACTTTGTTAATTCGTGGGAGCCTGTTGAAACTGACATATTTAAAACATTATTTCATGTGGTCTGGGAGAAAAATACCTATGCAGGAAGGGATCCTTTTTAACTTAACCTTGTTGCAACCAGCCAAGTCTGTGGGTGAATAAAGAAGGAGAGCCAATTCATCCCTTCTCTCCTGAGGGCTTAACAGTTTGGGTCGATCCCATCTGGATCCATAAAGAATTGGAGAACCACACCCAGGAACTGGTCCTCACCCTGAACAACTTTTCTTTCCAATCCTCCCACTTTCTCCAAACAAAAGGAGTAGCCATGGGCACCCGCATGGGCCCCAGCTATGCCTGCCTCTTCGTAGGGTATGTGGAACAATCCATCTTCCGCAACTACACTGGCCCCACCCCCCATCTTTTTCTTCGCTACATTGATGACTGTATCGGCGCTACCTCGTGCTCCCACGAGGAGGTTGAACAGTTCATCCACTACACCAACACCTTCCACCCCGACCTCAAATTCACCTGGACAGTCTCGGACTCCTCCCTCCCCTTCCTAGACCTTTCTGTTTCTATCTCAGGCGACCGAATCAACACGGACATCTACTACAAACCTACCGACTCCCACAGCTACCTGGACTACACCACCTCCCATCCTGCCCCCTGTAAAAACGCCATCCCATTCTCCCAATTCCTTCGTCTCCGCCGCATCTGCTCCCAGGAGGACCAGTTCAAAATACGTACAACACAGATGGCCTCCTTCTTCAAGGACCGCAATTTCCCCCCCGACGTGGTCGACGGTGCCCTCCACCGCATCTCCTCCACTTCCCGCTCCTCCGCCCTTGAGCCCCGCCCCTCCAACCGCCACCAGGACAGAACCCCACTGGTCCTCACCTACCACCCCACCAATCTCCATGTACAGCGCATCATCCGCCGTCACTTCCGCCACCTCCAAACAGACCCCAGCACCAAGGATATATTTCCCTCCCCTCCCCTATCAGCTTTCCGTAGAGACCACTCCCTCCGCGACTCCCTTGTCAGATCCACACCCCCCACCGACCCAACCACCACTCCCGGCACCTTCCCTTGCAACCGCAGGAGGTGCAACACTTGCGCCCACACCTCCCCCCTCACTTCTCTCCAAGGCCCCAAGGGAAACTTCCATATCCGCCACAGATTCACCTGCACCTCCACCCACATCATCTACTGCATCCGCTGCAGCCGGTGTGGCCTCCTCTATATTGGGGAGACAGGCCGCCTACTTGCGGAGCGATTCAGGGAGCACCTCTGGGCCACCCGGACGAACCAACCCAACCAACCTGTGGCACAGCATTTCAACTCCCCCTCCCACTCCACCGAGGATATGCAGGTCATTGGACTCATCCACCGCCAAACCACAACAACCCGACGGTCGGAGGAGGAGCGTCTTATCTTCCGACTGGGAACCCTCCAACCGCAGGGGATGAACTTGGACTTCACCAGTTTCTTCATCCCCCCTCCCCCCACCTTGTCTCAGCCAGATCCTTCCAGCCCGGCACCGCCTTCCTGACCTGCAGTCTTCTTCTTGACCTCTCCGCCTCCACCCTACTCCGACCTATCACCCTCACCTTGACCTCTTTCCACCTATCACATTTCCAACTCCCCTCCTCCAAGTCCCTCCTCCCTACCTTTTATCTTCTCCTGCTGAACACTCTCTGCTCATTCCTGAGGAAGGGCCTGTGCCCGAAACGTCGAATCTCCTGTTCCCTGGATGCTGCCTGACCTGCTGTGCTGTTCCAGCAATAAAGTTTCAACTCAGGTTGTTACACACTGGCATCACACAAACGGAAGGTGATGACCATCTCCAACAAGAGAGAATGTAATGATTGTCCCTTGAAGTTCAATTGTATTGCCTTCACTGAATCCCTCACTATCAACATCCTGAGGATTACTATTAAACAAAAACTGAACTGTATTAGCTGTACAAATACTATGGCTACCACAGCAGGTGAAAAGATAGGAATCCTGGAGCAATGATTCTCCAAAGACTATTCGTGATTGCCAAGGCTTAAATCAGGTACATGATGGAATATTCCCCATTTTCCTGGATGAATTAAGCTCCAACTACACTCTAGAATCTTAACACCACCCAGGACAAAGTAGCCCACTTGATTGGCACACAAACATGCACTTGCTTCACCATCAATGCAGGGATGCACTGCAACAATTCATAAAACACCTTTCAAATTCCTGACTAATACCATCTAGAAGGACAAAGGCAGCAAAATAAATGGGAACATCACCACCCTGAAGTTCCCCTCGAAGCCATTCACTCTCCTGACTTGAAATATATTGCTGTACCTATATGTGGCTGGGTTAAAACCCTGGAACTCCAACCCTCATATCATTGTGGGTCTACATCCAGCTCATGGACTGTAGTGCTTCAAGAAGGCAAATTCTTGATATCCCTTGACATTCAGGTCCCCTGGATTTACTGCCCTGCCCTTAAGCTGGATCTGAATTCTCACTAAACTACATTTTAAAATATCCTCACTTTCCAAATGTAGGTATACCTGCAAGTGGCTGCTCCCAGTTTATGTTTGCCAGATCCTACCTAATGATATTAAAGTCTGACTTCTCCCAACCTTAGACACTTAACTTCTTCACTATTCTTATTAATTTCCATAATGACTTTAAAACTTAGAGTTATGGTCACTATCCTCAAAATGCTCACCCACTGTAACTTCAACCACTTGAGCACTTCATTCTCTAGGATTAGGTCTAGCACTGGCCCATCTCTAGTAGAATTATCCACATGCTGGCACAAAAAGCTCTATGGAATGCACTTTAAAAAATCCACCCCAATTAATCCTTTCACACTAAGGTGATCCCAGCGAATGCTAATAAAATTGAAGTCGTCTACAACTATAACCCCATTTCTCTCACACCTTTCTGCGATATCTGTTCACATATCTGCTTATATATATCTCCCTTTGATTGTTGGGAGGCCTGTGGTATAATTCTAGCAAGATAATTTTTTATTTCTGAGCTCTCCCCAGATGGCCTCATTTGAAAAGCCTTCTAGGGTATCCTCACTCATTATTGCAGTGATGGTTTCCTTATCTATAATGCCGTTCCCAAACCTCTCTTACATTGCACTCCTAGTGCACCTGAAACTTCTATACCTTGAAATGTTGAGCTGCCAATCGTGTCCTCCCTCCAGTCAAGTCTCAGTAATTGTAACAGTATCATATTCCCATGTGCTGATTGATGCTCTAAGTTCACTCACCTTACCAGTCAAGCTCTTTGCATTAAAATAGATACAATTTGGTTTTCTAGATCTCTCCTTTGCCTAATCCTGCCCGTGCCCTCACTTCATACTGAACTGTCCTAACATTCCTTCTCTCTCCGATTGCACCTCATTCCCGACTTTACATCTACTCTCTACCTCTACCCCTGCAAGATCAGTTTAAAACCTCGCCAACAGCACAAAGATATTGTTACCCATTCCGATTCACATGCAACTTATGCCGTTTGTACAGGTCCCACCTGCCCCAGAAATTGTGCCAAAGATCGAAAAATCTAAAGCCCCAGCCCCCACCACCCCCCACCACCCCCACATCATCCCTTTAACCAAATGTTCATCTGACCTATCTTCCTATTCCTATATTTAGTAGCAATTGGCACTGGAAGTAATCCAGTGATTGCAAGCTGAGTAGTCTTCCCCTTTAATCTGCTCCCTTACTGCCTAAATTCCTGCTGCATGACCTCATTTCTTTTTTTGTTATCAATGTTGTAGGTACTGACATGTACGATGACTTCTGGCTGTTCACCAACCCCTTCAGAATGCCCGGCAGCTGTTCTGAGACATCCCTGACCGTGGCTTCAGGAAGACAATGTACCATTTCAGAGTTTTATTTGCTGCCAACAGAACTGCCTGTCTGTTCCCTTTACAGTTGAGTCCCCAATCACTAAAGTTGTCCCAGTTTTTTTCCTGCCTTGCTGTGCAGCAGAGCCAATTATGGCATCACAAACTTGTCTGCTGCTGCTTTCCCCAAGAGGCCATTCCCTCTCGGTTATGTCAGTTTGAGAGGGGATAGTCCCCCGACTGCCTGTCCATACTTACTCGTCTTCCTGGTGGTGACCCGATGTTTTTTTTCTGGAAATATTCCTAATTTTCCACATAGTAAGAGGAGTATTGTACAGAGCTGAGTTCTCCTGCCATTATCAACTACAGACAATAAGTTGATAAGTGACCTTATCAACTATAGACAATAAATGAGGAAGGTGCACAAAGAGAGCTCCGTGCTCAGCAGCCTGAAGGAAGAAGATGGCTCGGTAACGTCATCTCAGGCTGACATCATGAGGATCAGCAAATCCTTCTATGCCAGTCTGTATTACGCAAAGCCAACCGACAGCGCGGACTCCCAATCGTTCCTGTCCTCTATCACGGAGGTCCTAGACGACGGAACACGAGAGAGGCTGGACCAGCCGTTATCTCTGGACGAGCTGACCAAGGCCCTCGAGTCCTTCGAAAAGAATAAAACTCCCGGAAGCGACGGCTTACCGGTCGAGCTCTATTCCGCTCTGTGGGACTTGATTGGCCGGGACCTGCTGGAGTTGTATGTCAGTATGCTTCAGGCAGGTACCATGAGTGAATCCATGAGGAAAGGCATCATCACCCTTATCTACAAGCAGAAGGGGGAGAGGGAGGAAATTAGAAATTGGAGACCGATCTCACTGTTAAACATAGACTACAAAATCTTGTCAAAGGTCATCGCCAACCGGGTCAGGTCTGCTCTGGGATCGGTGATTCACCCTGACCAAACCTGTGCTGTACCGGGCAGGAAGATCGCTGAGAGTCCCGCACTCCTCAGGGATACGATTGCCTACGTGCAGGACAGGGGGGGTGGACACCTGCCTCATCAGCCTGGACCAGGAGAAAGCCTTTGACAGGATATCGCATACATATATGAGGGATGTCCTCTCCAAAATGGGCTTCGGGGAGGGAATCGCTAATTGGATCAGACTGCTCTACACCAACATTGTCAGTGCAGTCTCAATCAATGGGTGGGAATCAGATAGCTTCCCAGTCAGGTCTGGAGTCAGGCAGGGCTGCCCTCTCTCTCCTGCCTTGTTTGTGTGTTGCATAGAGCCATTTGCCGAGTCCATCAGGAAGGATGCGAGCCTGAGAGGGGTGACTATTCCTGGCAGCGGGGGTCTGCAGGTTAAGGCCTCCCTGTACATGGATAACATTGCCGTTTTCTGCTTGGATCCGCTGTCCGTGCACAGACTCATGTGCATATGTGACCAATTCGAACGGGCCTCGGGGGCCAAGGTAAACCGAGGCAAGAGCGAAGCCATGCTCTTCGGGAACTGGGCCGACCAATCCTCTATCCCCTTCACCGTCAGGACTGACCACCTGAAGGTGCTGGGTATTTGGTTCGGGGGGGCTAGGGCGTGCGCCAAGACCTGGGAGGAGCAGATCAGGAAGGTGAGACAGAAACTGGGCAGATGGGAGCAACGGTCGCTCTCCATCGCAGGTAAAAACCTGGTCATCAGGTGTAAGGTACTCTCAGTATTGTTGTAAATGGCACAGATCTGGCCTATCCCCAGAACCTGTGCCGCCGCAGTCACCCGGGCCATCTTCCACTTCGTGTGGAGGTCAAAGATGGACCGGGTCCGAAGAGACGTAATGTACAAAGACCGGTGCAATGGGGGAAAAAACACACCCAATGCCACCCTCACCTTGATGGCCACCTTTGTGTGTGGCTGCATCAAGCTGTGCGTGGATTCCCAGTACACAAACACCAAGTGTCACTACGTACTGAGGTTCTATCTGTCCCCGGTGTTGCGAAGGATGGGCCTGGCCTCGCTGCCGCGGAACGCTCTGAGTAGTTGGACCGTTCCATACCACCTGTCCTTCGTGGAGAAATTTATGAAGAAAAACCCCTTTGACCACAAGTCCATCAGGAAGTGGTCAGCACGTAGTGTCCTTGAGACCCTTCGGGAAAAGGAGAGGGCAGATCCTGTCGAGCGGTTCCCTGAGCAGACTGTCAAAGCCATTTGGCAGAATGCCTCATCGCCAGAACTTTCCAACAAGCACCAAGACATGGCTTGGCTGGTGGTGAGAAGGGCTCTGCCTGTGAGATCCTTTATGCACGCCCGGACTCTCTGCCGCACCGCACGCTGCCCTCGAAGTGGCTGCGGGGAGGACAAGACTGTCACACAGCTCCTTCTGGAATGTGCCTACGCAGAAGAAGTCTGGAGAGGAATGCAGTGGTGTTTGTCGAGGTTCGTCCCGAGCAGCGCCGTGACGCGGGACTCCGTGCTCTACGGCCTGTTCCTCGGGACGCACACCGAGACGAACATCAACTGTGCCTGGAGGATCATCAACTCGGTGAAGGACGCTCTCTGGGTAGTCCGAAACCTGTTGACCTTCCAGCTGAAGGAGTTGACCCCGACTGAGTGTTGCAGACTGGCACATTCCAAGGTCCAGGACTACGTGTTGAGGGACGTGCTGAAGCTTGGGGCAGCTGCCGCCAAGGCGCGGTGGGGAAAGACCACCGTGTAACATCTGCCTGCCTAAGAACAGGGTGCCCACACAGTCATTTGGGCTCCACTGGCGCCTCAGCTCAATGTAATCGCACCAACCTGTGAATATGAATGATCACCCTGTTTCGATACGTAAACAAATGGAATGTTTACAGAAGGAAGGTATGTCCAATTGTATAGATCAAATATTTATGAATAAAGTTTATTTTTGAAATAAAAAAAATGAGGAACAGATTACTCAATGTTGCCCAAACTCACCAAAGTTGATTTCTCTTTCTCTTTCTCTTTCTCGTTCTCTCTCTCTCTCAATTCTTAACAAACTACAAACAACAAAAATAAGGACTTCACATTCTGTCTTCCTCTCCTTATTATTCACTCAGTCCTGAAACCTGGTTCTTAAGTAGCCAATTCTCTTGCCCTAAGTCCCTTTTATCATAAGTCACCTCAGGCGCTGTGCCTCTGTATTCAGGTTCACTCCACTCTGTTCCTGTCGTGATGTTGTTCTGAATTAGCTCAATCTGGGCCCTGCTCCTCAGGTATTTATCCAGAAGCTCTACTGCTGCTGTTCATCCCTAGGTTTGATCTATTCAACTCCTGCTGTACTCCGAAGTCAAGGGAAAGGATTGTTGGGTTCCTGGAGGATATACTGAATACTTTGCTGACTACATGCAAAGTGCCAGATAACTAGAGGATATCTAATATGGTTCGTTTGTTCAAGAAGGATAGCAGGGATGAGCCAGGTGGTTCTAGACTAGTTCGTTTGACGTCAGTATGAGGGAAATTATTGGAAAAGGTTCTGAGGGATTTGTTAGAGGGCGATCCTGTGAAGACTTTAATTGAATTTTATTGAAAATATGACTAAATGTATTGATGAGAGTAGTGCAGTTGACATAGTTTACTTGGACTCAGTAAGACCTTTGGCAAGACCACATGGACAGCTGGTCCAAAAGGTAAGAGCCCATGAGAGTCAAGGCAAGTTGGCAAGATTGTTCGAAAACTGGCTCATAAATAGGAGACAAAGGGTATTGATGAAGTGTCGATTTTATGATTGGAAGCCTTTAACTCGTAATGCACACAGAGTTCAGTGTTTGTTATGTACGCTAATGACTTGGATGTGAATGTAGAAGGTATATTTAGTAATTTCACAGATGCCATGAAAATTGATAGTGAGGCAGATGGTCTCAGTCTCCAGTCTGATATTGATCAGCTGGTAAATCCAGCAAAGAAATGACAGATGAAATTTAATCCCAATAATTGTGAGGTGATGCATTTTGGGAAGACTAAGAAGGGAATGATATGGGCAATGAATGGTAGGTCTCCAGACAGTACTGAGCAACAAAGGGACCTTGGTGTATAAGTCCACATAATGCTGAAGATGTCATCCCAGGTATACAGACTTGCCTTCATTAGCCAGGACGCACAATCTAGGAGCCAGGAAGTCTTGTTACAACTTTATAAAATATTGGTTAGGCCACAGATGGAACTCTGTGTGCTGTTGTGGTCAGCACACTATCTGAAGGACATGATTGTATTGGAGATGGTGCAGAGGAGATTCACCAGGATGTTGCCTGGGATGGAAAGTCTCAGTTATGAGGAGAGACTGGATAGGCTGGATTTGTTTTCCTTGGAACAGAGGAGCCTGACGGTGGATCTGTTTGAGGGGTACAAAATTTTGAGGGCATAGACAGAGTTGATTGTGAGAATCTCTTCTCCATAGCAGATGTGTCTAAGACCAGATGTCAGAAGTTTAAGTTGAGGAGTGAATGGTTTAGAGAACATATGAGAGAGCATTTTCACCCAGAGGGTGGTAGAATAATGGAATATGCTGCCTGAGAGTGTGGGGGAGAGAAGTCCTTTTGCAATATTTGAGGAGCATCTGGATGAATATTTAAAATGTTGGGGCTTAGTAGGGGACAGTGATCTAGGGACCAAGTACAGGCAACTACGATTAGTGTGGTTTAGTGTTTGTTGGTTAGCTTACACATGGTGGGCCAAAGGGCCTGTTTCTATGCTGTATGACTCTATGATTCTTTGACTGTAAGGCAGCTCACACCACCTTTTCAAAGGTGATGAGAAATGGACAGTAAACGTTGACCCAGCCAGTGATGCCCCCATTCCATGAGTGAATAAGAAAAAATGTTACCTCTAAGTACCGCTAAAAGAAACAATACTAACCCAGTTTTAATATGAAGGCCTGATATTTGTCTAACGGTTTTCACTGGTGCTGTACCATCCACTTCAGTATATCTGGTCAAATTAGGCGCACCTTCATGATCACTGGTGTTTGTGGGACTTAAATAATGTTCCAGGACAAGGCTGTGGTCTGGACCTCCCAGAAGGCTGGTTAAAATTATTCAACTTTATTTAAAACAGCCTTCCTACAAAGGAAGCCTTGAAGAAATTATAACAATTTTCAAGAAGGAGCCACCCCACTGGCATCTGTGCAATCATCTGCAAATGTTTGAGCCTCACTGGTAACATGTGTGTCTCAGATGTGCTACAACTAGCATTAGCATCTCCCTGTGGCATACCATGTAGGAGAACTCTCTCAATCCTGTAAATCTGTGTTTGTTGTTTCATGGATTCTTGAAGCGAGGACATGTGATCAATACTGTCATAACATTGATTCTACATTTGGTAGTATAGTGCTTATTATTGTAAGAGATACCTGTAATTGGCCTATGATGTAAGGGAGAGCTAAGTGTTCATCCTAAGGATGGATGAAGATGTGGTGAAAAAAAATCTTTCCTCAAGTTCCCTCTAAACTCCTTATGTTAAAACTGTGCCCTCTGCTAAGGGGAGAGATTTCTCCTTATCTACTTTGTCTTTGCCCTTCAGACCTTTGTGCACCTCAATCTGATGTTTCTTAGCCTTCTTTAATCTAAGGAGAACAACCCCAGCCTACCTCCTTGCTCTTGCATTCAATGCCAAATATATTAGTATAAACTTCTTTACCACCTTATTTCCCTGTCCTGCTGATTTCAAAGATTTATGGAAATGCCCACCAAGATCCCTCGATCTTCTGTGCTTCTTAGAGTCCTTCCATACAATATGTACTCACTTGCACCCCGGGTCGCCACAAGTTTCCAGTGGCAAGTACACCTTTTAGAAAAAAGGAGAATGTGAGGACTGCAGATGCTGGAGATCAGAGCTGAAAAATGTGTTGCTGGAAAAGCGCAGCAGGTCAGGCCTTCAGGAAGAAAGGCCTATGCCCGAAACATCGATTCTCCTGCTCCTTGGATGCTGTCTGACCTGCTGCACGTTTCCAGCAACACATTTTTCAGCAAATACATCTTTTGACCATCACCTGCATCCTACCACCAAGCTAACTTTGGATCCAATTTGCCAAATTCCCCTGGATCCTATTGCTTTTATCTTCTTAATTAGGGTACCACACCTTGTCAAAAGCCTTACTGAGATCTATGTAGACAATATCAACGGCACCATCCTCAACTACGCACCCAGTCACCTCCTTGAAAAATCAAATTAAATTTGTTAGAAATGATCTCTACCTGACATATTGACTATCCTTCATTAATCCTTGCTTCTTCAAATGTTGATTAATTCTGACTCTCAGATATTTTTCCAATATTTGCCCAAAGACTGATGTTATACTCACTGGTCTGTAGTTTCCTGATTTATTCCTACTACCCTTGTTGAATAATTGTACTACATCAGCAGTCCACCCATTCTCTGTACATCTGATTTAAAAATTAATGTCACTGCTCCTTCAATCTCCTGCCTTGCCTCCCATAGCAGCCTGGGCTACATCTCATCTTAGCCTGGGGGCATATATATTTTGAAGTCTCTTATAACAGCTAATAGCTCATCTCTCTCAATGCTAATTCATTCAAGGATACCACAGGTCCCCTTCCTGATTTTCTGTACCTGCATCTTCCTTCTCTACAGTGAATACAGATGAAAGCACGTATTTAAAACCTCAGCTTTGTCTTCCACCTCCAGACAGGTATTGTCACTTCGTCCCTAATGGGGCCTATGTTTTCCAGGGTATTCTCTTGCCACTAATACACTTAAAAAGCATCTTTGTATCTTCTTTGGTAGAAATCTACCTCCCAAAACCCTGTTCTCGTACTTATCTACATGTACATTTATTACCACATACTTAAGGCTGATCACATGGAAGTAATGGTAGAAGAGGCATGGTCTTAATTAACAAAATACATATATTTCCTGGTAATAATATAGCAAGTTACAGTAGAGGCAGGTTAGATAACTCCAATATAAGATAAGTAATACCATATCGTTTATGAGACCATAGCTAGGTCTACGCTATATGCTACAGACTTTAGAGTCTAACTGCAGACTGGAGCAGACTGCACCAAGAGGCAATCACAAATACACTAGTGGGCAGGACCTCACAATTGCCAACAGTTAACCCCCTCATGGCAATCATCTTGTATAACAGTTACATAAATGGGCTAATAAATAGAATTTGGGTGAATAATCCAGAAATGTAGGTCAAATGATACCTTGCACATATACATTCAGTTCAATAAACACTGATGTCATGAAACTGACAGTGAGTTGGATTGTGATAAATTCCATATGATTCAATATTATCCATTAGGGAGGGAAAACTAGTGTTATAAGCCATTCCAGTCTATATATGGCTCCATATCCACATTAATATATTGACCTAACTGAAGTTGCAGCAGCAATAAAAAATTCAGTGTAACTAAAGATAATGAACAAACCTAAATGTTAATAATTGATTTTTCTTCAAAAGCATTGAGGTGCTGAGATAGATCTTACCAAATATCAAATATAAAGAAATGATGATTGAGAGAAGACCATTGATTATACCGTTGGTTCAGTTTAAGTTATGGATTCATATTAATGATTGCTATTCATTGTTGGTTGATTTACACTTATTTAGTATTTTGTCTTGTATAATTTTTGGTGTACAGCTGCTTCTCTAACTAAAGTTTGAAGAATCTTAAACTGCAGTAGGTGGCATTCTATTCCAAGATTTGCCATTCCTCTCCACCTAAGTCACTTGTTAAGTTTTACCTTTTCTTTCTAATCCCCTGCTCTTGTCCTTTTATAACTATTCCAATTGTCTGTGACAAATTGTAATGTACAGATGTTATTGCTTTCAGCATCACAAATAATCCAGACAATGAGCAACTTTAACAGCACTTCATTTTGCACAAGTGGGTTTAACACTTGAAAAAGTAATGACATAAAAAAATGCATCAAAGTTAGGGCAGTATCCAAAATTAGGTGCATTGGTCATAGTAATTTTAGAATAATCTTTGAATAATCAAGAAACTTTTGAATGACTGAGGCACAAATACCAGTCAAAGTACTGTAATTAGGAAAACATAAAATAAACAGTAATTAGGTAATTTTATCCGAGTCACAAAGTTAATGTGAGGCGTTGTATTAAAAACTCTCTTTTCTTAAACATAGAGAGCTAGTAAAGGTCGTTATGTTATAACGTGTGTTTTGTCAAAGCAAATTCGCTGTAATGCAGTTGACGAATTGGGGATGCTGTTTCGACAGTGCGAACTTTTAAAATGTGTGTTGGCTGTAATGTGATTACAGCGCCAACACTTTGAGGCGCTGTTTCTAAAGTGTGATTTTTCTATTACATGGTACTGCACAAGAATGCACCATCGCATTAAGAGTACAACAATTATCCAGTTAGTAGGGATCCTAATATCCAGCCATTTGGTAACTTTTTATAGAGTCATAGAGATGTACAGCATGGAAACAGACCCTTCGGTCCATGCCAACCAGATATCCCAACCCAATTTAGTCCCACCTGCCAGCACCCGGCCCATATCCCTCCAAACCCTTCCTATTCATATACCCATCCAAATGCCTCTTAAATGTTGCAATTGTACCAGCCTCCACCACTTCCTCTGGCAGCTCATTCCATACACGTACCACCCTCTGTGTGAAAAAGTTGCCCCTTAGGTCTCTTTTATATCTTTCTCCTCTCACCCTAAACTCATGCCCCTCTAGTTCTGGACTCCCCCACCCCAGGGACTTTGCCTATTTACCCTATCCATGCACCTCATAATTTTGTAAACCTCCATAAGGTCACCACTCAGCCTCCGACGCTCCAGGGAAAACAGCCCCAGCCTGTTCAACCTCTCCCTATAGCTCAAATCCTCCAACCCTGGCCACATCCTTGTAAATCTTTTCTGAACCCTTTCAAGTTTCACAACATGCTTCTGATGGGAAGGAAACTAGAATTACACGCAATATTCCAACAGTGGCCTAACCAATGTCCTGTACAGCCGCAACATGACCTCCCAACCCCTGTACTCAATACTCTGACCAATAAAGGAAAGCATACCAAAAACCTTCTTCACTATCCTATCTACCTGCCTCCACTTTCAAGGAGCTATGAACCTGCACTCCAAGGTCTCTTTGTTCAGCAACATTCCCCAGGACTTTACCATTAAGTGTACAAGTTCTGCTAAGATTTGCTTTCCCAAAATGCAGCACCTCACATTTACCTGAATTAAACTCCATCTGCCACTTCTGAGCCCATTGGCCCATCTGGTCAAGATCCTGTTGTTATCTGAGGTAACCCTCTTCACTGTCCACTACACCTCCAATTTTGGTGTCATCTGCAAACTTACTAACTGTACCTCTTATGCTCGCATCCAGATCATTTATGTATATGACAAAAAGTAGAGGACCCAGCACCGATCCTTGTGGCACTCCACTGGTCACAGGCCTCCAGTCTGAAAAACAACCCTCCACCACCACCCTCTGTCTTCTACCTTTGAGCCAGTTCTGTATCCAAATGGCTAATTCTCCCTGTATTCAGTGAGATCTAACCTTGCTAATCAGTCTCCCATGGGGAACCTTGTCGAACGCCTTACTGATGTCCATATAGATCACATCTACCGTTCTGCCCTCATCAATTCCTCTTTGTTACTTCTTCAAAAAACTCAATCAAGTTTGTGAGACATGATTTCCCACACACACAGCCATATTGACTATCCCTAATCAGTCCTGGCCTTTCCAAATACATATACATCCTGTCCCACAGGATTCTCTCCAACACCTTGCCCACCACCAATGTCAGGCTCACTGGTCTATAGTTCCCTGGCTTGTCCTTACCACCCTTCTTAAACAGTGGCACCATGTTAGCCAACCTCCAGTCTTCCGGCACCTCACCTGTGACTATCGATGATACAAATATCTCAGCAAGAGGCCCAGCAATCACGTCTCTAGCTTCCCACAGAGTTCTCGGGTACACCTGATCAGGTCCTGGGGATTTATCCACCTTTACACGTTTCAAGACATCCAGCACTTCCTAAATGTAATATGGACATTTTGCAAGATGTCACCATCTATTTCCCTACAGTCTATTTCTACCATATCCTTTTCCACTGTAAATACTGATGCAAAATACTCATTTAGTATCTCCCCCATTTTCTGTAGTTTCACACAAAGGCCGCCTTGCTGATCTTTGAGGGACCGTATTCTCTCCCTTGTTACCTTTTGTCCTTAATATATTTGTAAAAACCCTTTGGATTCTCCTTAATTCTATTTGCCAAAGCTATCTCATGTCCCCTTTTTGCCCTCCTGATTTCCCTCTTAAGTATGCTCCTACTTCCTTTATACTCTTCTAAGGATTCACTCGATCTATCCTGTCTATACCTGACATATGCTTCCTTCTTTTTCTTAACCAAACCCTCAATTTCTTTAGTCATCCAGCCTTCCCTATACCTACCAGCCTTCCCTGTACCTACCAGCCTTCCCTTTCACCCTAACAGGAATATACTTTCTCTGGATTCTTGTTATCTCATTTCTAAAGGCTTCCCATTTTCCAGCCGTACCTTTACCTGCGAACAACTGCCCCCAATCAGCTTTCGAAAGTTCTTGCCTAATACTGTCAAAATTGATATTTCTCCAATTTAGAACTTCACCTTTTAGATCTGGTCTATTCTTTTCCATCACTATTTTAAATCTAATAGAATTATGGTCGCTGGTCCCAAAGTGCTCCCCCACTGACACCTCAGTCACCTGCCCTGCCTTATTTCCCAAGAGTAGGTCAAGGTTTGCACCTTCTCTAGTAGGTACATCCACATACTGAATCACAAAATTGTCTTGTACACACTTAACAAATTCCTCTCCATCTAAACTCTTAACACTATGGCAGTCCCAGTCGATGTTTGGAAAGTTAAAATCCCCTACCATACCTATCCTATTATTCTTACAGATAGCTGAGATCTCCTGACAAGTTTGTTTCTCAAGTTCCCTCTGACTATTGGGGGGTCTATAATACAATCCCAATAAGGTGATCATCCCTTTCTTATTTCTCAGTTCCACCCAAATGACTTCCCTGGATGTATTTCCGGGAATATCCTCCCTCAGCCCAGCTGTAATGCTATCCCTTATCAAAAATGCCACTCCCCCTCCTCTCTTGCCTCCCTTTCTATCCTTCCTGTAGCATTTGTATCCTGGAACATTAAGCTGCCAGTCCTGCCCATCCCTGAGCCATGTTTACGTAATTGCTATGATATCCCAGTCCCATGTTCCTAACCATGCCCTGAGTTCATCTGCTTTCCCTGTTAGGCCCCTTGCATTGAAATAAATGCAGTTTAATTTATTAGTCCTACCTTGTCCCTGCCTGCCCTGACTGTTTGACTCACTTCTGTTTTCAGCTGTACCCGTCTTAGATCGATCTCTTTCCTCACTATTTCCTGGGTCCCACCCCCCCCCCCCCCCCCCCCCCACCTTACTAGTTTAAATCCTCCCGAGCAGCTCTTGCAAATTTCCCTGCCAGTATATTAGTCTCCTTCCAATTTAGGTGCAATCCGTCCTTCTTGTATAAGTCACTTCTACCCCAAAAGAGATTCCAATGATCCAAAATGTGAATCCTTCTCCCATATACCAGCTCCTCAGCCATGTATTCAACTGCTCTATCCTCCTACTCCTGCCCTCACAAGCTCATAGCACCGGGAGTAATCCTACTCTCGAGGACCTCCTTTTTAAATTTCTGCCTAACTCTCTGTAATCTCCCTTCAGAATCTCAACCTTTTCCCTTCCTAGATTGTTGGTTCCAATGTGGACAATGATCTCTTGCTGGCCCCTCTCCCCCGTGAGAACATTTTGCACCCTCTCTGAGACATCCTTGATCCTGGCACCAGGGAGGCAACACACCATTCTGCTTTTTCGCTGCTGGCTACAGAAACGTCTGTCTGTACCTCGGACTACAGAATCCCCTAACACAATTGATCTCTTGGAACCTGACGTACACCTCGTTGCATTAGAGCCAGTCTCAATACCAGAAACTTGGCTGTTTGTGCTACATTCCCCTGAGAATCCATCACCCCCTACATTTTCCAAAACAGCATACCTATTTGAAGTGGGTATATCCACAAAAGACTCCTGCACTAGCCGCCTACATCTTTTACCTTTCCTGGAGTTAACCTATCTATGAGACTGTATCTGAAACTTCCCCCCTTCCTCTAACTGCCACCTATCACATACTGTTGTTGTTGCAAATTCCTCATTGCTTCTAACTGTCTCATCAACTGATCCATTCGATCTGATAAGATTCGCAGCCAACAGTATTTATGGTAGATATAATCCACAGTAGCCCTTAAATTCTCTTTAAACTCTCACATCTGAAAAGAAGTACATATCAGTCTATTAAAGGCCATTTTTCCTCCTTCACAATTTACAGACACAGAAAATAACACGGTCTTATTCCTCTACAAACACTGGCCCAGGTTAAATGAATAGTTATGGCTTATATTTTAAGTTTAATCAAGAGACATATCTCAAAAGATATGATCTAGAAAGGAGTCCATCCATCCATCCATCCAGGAAAACCAGTACATTTTTCAGGTAACTTTGTCACATGAACGAAGTGACAGAATGTACATCTTATGTTTGCATGAAAACATGCAGCATGTAGTCAGGTCCTGGACTGCTTTATCACCGATCAGAAAATTCATGCCCACACCAGGATCTCCTTTCTCTTCAAGTTTCTTCAGAACCCTATCCTTTCACTGTTACCAAGCATTTTTAATGAATTGAAGAAGTTTGGAAGTTCTCCAGCGGCTTTCAGAGTTTTTACTTCCAATTCCACTCCGCCTCAACTGGCCTCATCCTTTTTCCACACCTTTTTACATTCCTATTGCTAAAGTGTTCCCGAGACCTATTCAAGTGCCACTCCTCTTCTCATGCCCAGCTTAGTCATGGAACTTTTTTCATATTAAGTACTCTAAGAGCAGCCAACCTTTTGAGTACCTTCTGCCTATATATTTTTATCTTGTCTTATCTCTGCTATCTCCTCCTTTGCCCTGACACTGACAGCAGCATCTTTATTATTATGGAGGCAAAGTTTTCATTTCGTGCTCAGCCATTATTCCATACAAAAATAGGTTCTTGTCTTCGGTTCCTACTTGGTCCCACCCTTTTTTTGACTGCACTTCTATAATTTATATGTTTATTGAAAACAACTGATTTCTGAGTTACCCACTATTCTCATACACCCTTTTTGTACTTCTTTCATTTTTTCAGTTCTGTTCTGTAATTTTTGTAAACCTTCTTCTGTCTCAGTTAAACCTCTATATCTTTAGACAGCCACCATGCTATAGCTTTGGATGTCCTTCTTTTCCAGTTTGTGGGAATATGTTAGTTTGTACCCAATCTATCTCTTCATTGAAGAATTCCCGTTGTTCATTTATTGTTTTATCTGCTTATGTTTGATTCCAATCTAAGTAAACTTTGAAAGCTAACAAAAATTAACTATTCTCCAGTTAACAATTTTCACAATTGTTTCTTTTCCTTTTCCATAATCAGTGTAAACCTAATGTTATAATGATCATTGTTTACCAAATGGTCTACCAATGAAGCATAGTCCATTTGCTTCAATTCGTTGTCCAGAATTAAATCCAGCATTGCTTCCTTCTTCTTTGGCCTTGAAGCGTTCCAATCATGACAGTTATTTCATACGAATATTTGAATCTTTGCACTTGTCATTGTTATTTACCCTATATTGAGACATCTGTGTGTTTTCAGCTATGATTAGTGTATGGATGACAGATATATAGACAAAGAACTTGGCCACTAGGCCACAACCTGCTGGACATTTATATCTTATAAGAACAACTGTTAGCAAGATGTGAAGATGGTGGACATTCACACTGACAACTGGGAGACCATTGCCAAGAGGTGTGATCGTTGGAGACAATTGTCTGGAGGGACAATGTAAAAGATGAGCTGAAATGGAAAGCTCAGCTGTTCAAGAAGAGAACCCAAAGAAAACAGAGAACAGTGAATCATGCACATTCTCAGTCCTGTTTTCATCTACAGAAATTGTAACAGATATTGTCATACCAGAGGACGCTCCCGGGCTACACTAGACAATGTTTAACACAGAGCCGACTAGCAAAGGACAACCAATCATTTCATGAGAAAGATATGTAGCAAGCAAGTGGTCTTCGGATAATTTATGACTTTCATGATCACATTCTACATTTCTCAATAGTGTGCTGGAGGATGCATCTCTTCATAGTGCGGTTTAATCAATACCACCACTTCCCATCCTTTTCATTCCATTCTTATTTCCCCTGATTACATTGTAGCCAGTAAAATTGTGCCTAATTCTCCTTTTACTTCAGCCAAGTTTCTGTTATTCCTATTTTTAAAAATTCATTCAGGGGTTGTGGGCTTTGCTGGTAAGGCCTGCGGTTATTTCCCATTCTGATTTGCCCCTGAAAAGGTGGTGATGAGCCTCATTTTTGAAATGCTACAGCCATCTAGCGTGTGTATACACATAGAATGTTAATGTGAGGGAATTCAAATTACAGTGAAAGAATTTCCAAGTCAGGATGGTGAATGGCTTAGAGAGGAACTTGCAGATGGTAGCATTCCCATATATCTGCTACCCTTGAATCTTTAGGTTGTAATGGTCATGGGCTTGTAAGGTTCTGTCTAAGGAGCCTTGGTTGAAATTTGCAATGCTTCTTCTAGGTGGCACATGCTGATGCCCCTGTGCATTGGTAGTAGAAGGAGTGGATCTTGAAGGTGGTGGATGGGGAGCCAATCAAGCAAGCTGCTTTGTTCTGGATGGTGTCAACTTCTTGAGGGATGTTAGAGCTGCATCTGTCTGGGCAAGTGGGGAGTATTCCATCCCTGAATTTTGCCTTATAGATAGTGGATAAGCTCTGGCGGGTCAGAAGGCTGCAGGATTCTTTGCATCTCTCCAGCTCTTATATCCACAGCTCTTATATGTAGACGGCTAATCCAGTTCAGTTTTGGATCAATGGTAATCCATTGACGATAATAGGGTATTCAGTGATAGCAATGGCATTTTATATTAAAGGGAGATGGCAAGATTCTCTCTTGTTGAAGACGGTTACTACTTGGTGTTGTTTTATTTGCAGCTTTTCAGCGCCATCCTGGATATTGACCAGGTTTTTCTGCATTTGGGAAATGGACTGTTTCATTATTTGAGGAGCGGTGAATGGTGCTGAATATTGTTTAGTTATCAATGAATATCTCCTCTTCTGACCTTATAATGGAGGGTAGGTCATTGATGAAGCAGTTGAAGATGTTTGGGGGTGGGACTGTACCCTGAGGAACTCCTGCAGAGATCTACTGGAGCTGAGGTGACTGCCTTCCAAACAGCCACAACTGGAGGTGAGGTGACTGACTTCCAACAGCCACAACCATCTTCCTATGTGCCAGGTATGACTCCAACTAGCGGAGAGCTTTCCCCCGGATGTCAAAGGCTGTCACTCTCTCCTCACTTCTGGAATTCAGCACTTTTATCCGTGTTTGAGGATGAGGATATTTGTGGAGCCTCCTCCACTAATGAGTTGTTTAATTGTCCAACACCATTCGCAAGTGGATGTGACTGGACTGCAGAGCTTAGATCTGATTGTGGTTGTGGGACCACTTTACTTGCCTATCACTTGCTGCTTATACATGGCACGCAAGTAGTCATGCTCAGTAAATTAACAGGTTGACATATCATTTTTAGGTATACCTCGTGCTGCCCCTAGCATACCCTACTGTACACTCCATTGAACCAAGGTTGATCCCCTGGTTTGGTGGTAATGGTTGAGTGGGAGATATGTTGGGCCATGAGTTTGCAGAATGTGCTGGAGCACAATTCTGTTTCTGTTGATGGCCTACAGTGCCTCATGGGTGCCCAATCTTGAGTTGCTAGATCTGTTTGAAGTCTGTCCCATTTAGCACTGTGATAGTGATAGTACAGCGTATTCCCAATGTGAAGGTGGGACTTTGTGTCCACAAGGATTGTGCGGTGGTCTGATATTGACATGGACTGATCCATCTGCAGCTGACAGATTGGTAAGGTTGATTTCCAGTATGTTTTTCCCTCAGTTTGGTTCCCTCACTGCCTTCTACAGACTCAATCTGGCAGCTATGTCCTTTAGGACACACCTAACTCAATCTGTAGTACTGCTGCCAAGCCATTCTTCAGTGATGGACACTAAAATTCCCCACTCAGAGTACATTTTGTGCTCTTTCCACCTTCAGTGCATCTTCTAAGTGTTATTCAATATGATTCATCAGCTGAGGGAGGACGATATGTAGTAACCAGCAGGAGGTTTTCCAACCCATATTTAACCTGAACTCATGAGACTTAATGGTGTTGACCTTTACATCAATAGTCGGGAAATAATTGGAGAAGCTTCTTACAGTTAGGATTGCCTTGCATTTGGAAAAGAATGGACTTATTAGAGACAGTCAGCATGGTGTTATGCAGGGCAAGTCTTGCCTCACAAATTTGATTGAGTCTTTTGGAAAAGTGAAAAAGATGATTGAGGGGAAGGCTGTGAATGTTGTCTACATGGGCTTTATTAAAGCATTTTACAAGGTCCCTCATCTTAAGCTGGTCCATACAGTTAAGTCACATGCGATCCACAGAGAGTTGGTAAGTTGGATACAAAATTGGTTTGGTCAAAGAAGATAGAGGGATGTTTTTCTGATTGAAAGTCTGTGACCAGTGATGTGCCTCAAGAATCAGTGCTGGGAATTCTGTTATTTGTAATTCATGTAAATGATTTGGATGAAAATGTAGCAAGTTTGCAGTCAACAGGAAAATTAATGAAATTCTAGATAGTAAGCAAGGTTGTCAAAGGATACAGCAGGACAAAGATCGGTTGCAAAGTTGGGTGGAGAAATGGCAGATGGAGTTTAATCCAGCCAATTATGAGGTAATGCATTTTGGGAGTCAAATGCACGAGAAAATTTTAGACTAAATGGCAGGACTCTTAGGAGCATTGATAGTGAGATCTTGAGGTGCAAATCCATAGCTTCTTGAAAATGGCAATAAAAATTGGCAAGTGGTAAAGAAGGTTCTAGATGGTATATACACACCTGCCTACGTTGGTCAGGGCACTGAGTATGAAAGTTGGCACGTCATGTAGCAGTTGTATAAACCTTTGGAGGCCACATTTGGAGTATTGTGTGCAGTTCTGGTCACCACATCATTGTAGAAGGTGTAAAAGAGGTTTATCGGGATATTGGTAGGCCCAGGATACCTGACCAAGCTTGTCCTCATCCTGAACAACTTCTCTTTTAACTTCTCTCATTTTCTTCAGGTCAGAGGGGTGCCCATGGCAACCCACATGGGCCGAACTCTTTGTGGCATTCGTGGAACATTCCTTGTTTCAGTCCCATCCTACCACCACCTACAACCCTTTCTCTGGGATATTGATGAGATCGTCAGTGCTGCTTCCCTCTCTTGTCTGGAATTAGAAAGGTTTGTTGATTTCGCTTCCAATTTCCAACTTGCCCTTACTTTCACCTGGTCCATCTCTGGCTCCTCCCCTTCCCTTCCTCAACATCGTTGTTTCCATTTTTGGAGATGGACTGGCCAGTAATATCCACTACAAACCCACCAACTTCCATAGTTACTTCAAATATACATCCTCACTCCCCGCCCCCTGTAAAGACTCTATTTCCTTCTCCCAGTTCCTCTGTCTCCGTCGCATTTGTTCCGGTGATTCCAACTTTGACAAGGGAGTCTCTGAAATGTCCACCTTCTTCCTCAACCAAGGATTCTCCAGCACTGTTGTTGACAGGGCCCTCAGCAGGGTCAACTCATCTCCCACACTTTGGCCCTCACCCCCATCTTCCCTCATGTAACTGTGATAGGGTCCCCCTTGTCCTTACCTACCATCCCGCCAGCATCCACATCCAGAAAATAATTATCTGCCATTTCTGCCATCTCCAGTGAGATGCTATGACCAGACACACATTCCACTAGGTAAAAACAATGAGTGCAGATGCTGGAAACCAGAGTCCAGATGAGAGTGGTGCTGGAAAAGCACAGCAGTTCAGGCAGCATCGGAGGAGCAGTAAAATCGATGTTTCGGGCAAAAGCCCTTCATCAGGAATACAGAAATACACATTCCACTCCCTTGTCAGCTTTCCACAGGGACCATCCCCTCCGGGACATCGAGGTCCACTCTTCCTTCACTCCCAACACCCCGCCCACAGCCTCATGGCACCTTCTGCTGCAACTGTAGAAGGTGTAACATCTGTCTATTTACTTCCTTCCTCCTCAGTATCCAAGGGTCCAAACACACCTTCCAGGTGAAGCAGTGCTTTACCTGCACTTCACACAATCTAGTCTACTGCATTCGCTGCTCACAATGTAGTGCTTCCCTCTCCTCAACATTGGGGAAACAAAGTGTAGACTGGGTAACTGCTTCACAGAACATCTACATTCTGTTCACAAAAAAGACCTTGAGCTTCTAGTTGCCTGCCACTTCAACACGCCACCCTGTTCCCTGGCCAACATCTCCATCTCAGGTTTGCTATATTGTTCTAGTGAAGCTCAGTGCAAGCTGGAAGAACAATACCTCATTTTCTGCTTGGAAACTTGACAGCCTTATGGACTCAATATTGAGTTCAATAACTATAGGGTTTCATCTCTCCCATGTCCTTACCCCAACCTCCACGCACCAGCCCTTGTTATCAAATAGTCTACTATTACATACAAACCATTATTAGCCACTAACAGTCCCCATTAATAGCTATTCACACTCCTAGCCACATCATTATCCAACACTCCTTTGTCTGTCCAACTGTACTTTCTCTCTTTGGGCTCTATCTCCACCTATGGTTTACTCCTTTACTCCCAGCATCACCCCTCAATTCAATCTTCTGCATATAAGCAGGCATTTTCCTAGCTCCCATCAGTTCTGAGGAAGGGTCTCTCAACCCAAAACGTTAACACTAATTTCTCTCCACAAATGCTGCCAGATGTGTTAAGCTTTTCCAGCATTTTATGTTTTTGTTACCAGGATATTGCCTAGATTGGAGTGTATTAGTTTTTAGGAGAGGCAGGATTCTTGGATTGGATTGTTTTTGCTAGAGCAGCAGAGGCTGAGAGGAGACCTGATAGAAATATATAATATTATGAGAGGCTGGGATAGGCTGGAGAGTCAGGTTCTTTTTCCCATGGTAGAAAAGCCATAGGTTTAAGGTGATGGGCAAGTTTAAAGTTGATGTGTGAGGCACATTTTCTATGCCGAGGGTAGTAGGTACCTAGAACCACTGCCAATGGAGCTTGTAAAACCAGAAATGATAGCAAGTTTAAGAGGCATTTGGAAGACACATGAGCAAGCAGGAAATACAGGAAGTTAGAACAGTTGCAGGCAAATGAGATTAGTTTACAAAGGCTTCAAGGTTGGCACAGTCATTCCTGATGAAGGGCTTATACAAGAAACATCGATTCTCCTACTCCTCGGATGTTGCCTGACCTGCTGTGCTTTCCCAGCACCACTATCTTGACAGCCATCATGAGCCTAAGAGCCTGTTCCTGTGTTGTTCTCTTCTATGTCCTATGTTTAATGATTTATATTAATATAGTTTCAAGCATTAATAAATGTGTGGCACATGGGAAAAGTAATTACAATTTTGCAGAAAATATAGAAAAGATTCAGTCATAGACAAATTAGAAATTGCTGGAGAAACTCAGCATATCTGGCAACATTTGTTGCAGGATAAAACAGTTAACATTTTGAGCCCAGTGCCCCCTTCTCAAAACTGACTTAGTCATGTTCTGAGCCATGAGCTCAGTTTTTTACCACAAAATGGATAGCTTTGCATGGCTATATCTTATGTAAATTAATATTATTTTCTTATAAAACCTGAGGTAAATAAAGGATCAGATTTTGTTCGTGGTGAAGGGATGGGATTTCAATTTGGCTCATAGACAGCCTTCCATTAAAATCTCTGTGGCATGAACTTTCCCTTTCCGGACGGTAATTTGACCTCATCACTAACCGGAGGGAATCTCCAATGTCCTGCAATGGTGATCTCATCAAGTAGTCAATGATCTAGAAGAATTCTCACAAACTAAAACGTTTGTCCTTCACTTTGAAATAATTTTACACAGAGAGAAGTAAAGATTGGAAGATACACAAAGGTTTACCATAGAATGTGAAATATCACAAAAAACATTTTCATTATTCAAAAAATGTAAGTTTTTTAATAATTTGCTTTTCCACAAATATATTATTAATTTTCTGGGACTAGAGATGATCAAAAATAGTCATGATTTGTTCAATGATTAACAACTCATTTGACCAGTGTTTTATCAATAAAAATAATAAGGTAAGAAATGAAAGTCAATTTGAGAGCTTTCTAAAGTTTTCATTTGCAGTTAGTTCAACAGCTCACCTCCAGAGGGGCAGGAAGCCACTGGCAGTAACCTCTAGTTTCTGTATTTGACTGCACATATCCATTCACCAGATGTCACTGTCAATTTCACTGACTAATGACTGCAAATGTTAACAGTTTTCAATCATTACAATTGTAAGATCACACCCAAGGACCTTGGAAAGTCATTTTGTTTCACAACTTACCTTTCATCCCTTTAACTTTCATTATCCTTCATCAGTGCTTAACTTATTTCATTCCTTTGATCTTTCTTTTCCATCCTTTAAAGGGGAAGCGAATTTTACCAATTGCCCCAAAATCTTAAAGTTGAAGAGAAAGATATCTACATCATCAGTGGCTCTTATTGAGCTCATTTTGTTGGGAAGGTTTAAAAAAAGGTTTTCAGAGTATGATGTACTCTGAAAAATATGACAAAATGGATGCTGAATAATAGGGCAAGAAAAGATCAGCATTGTTAATTGTTCCATACTTAACCCATTCTCACAGATGCTTAAAATCTCATCCATGCTTTTGTAACTTCTAGGCTTAATTCCTCTGATGCTCGCCTGACCAGTCTCACAAACTTCATTAAGTTCAAACTTAAGGTCATTCATAATTTCAGTGCCTTTCAGCAGCCACACTGCTCTCCATGATTCCTGTTGTTCCCAACCACTACCCATACCTTGTACACTGAAATGTTGATATTATGATATCAATGATAATTGCAAATTCCACTATTATTTTACTATTTAACCTTCTTTACCTTTACAACTCTAGTTACCAGCCACTTCTGTCAACTTTGGTATACTTTCCAGTGCTATTTCTCTCTACTCTACCATTTAGGTGAAAGTCTTCAGCATTTTGGATGTATGCTTTGCAATTTGCTCCCAAATTCCTCTGAATTTCCTGCTTTTGGGAGATTTACAATGTCACAAAAAAGGTTTACCACAAGTTTTAAAGCGTAATCGATAACCTTAATAGCTATGCCAGAAACAGGATCACCTCCCAAGAATAAATTACTTACACTGCAGGCCACCATGGGAACATAACCATTCCAAAGCCCTCTACAATAAAAGCTCCATTTGTTCTATCCTAAGCAGACCCAGGGGCACCTTGGCTCCAATCTAGATCAATTATTCTGCCCTCATTCACATCTGGTTGAACTATAAATAATGCAGACCTTCAACAATACCCTTGAATTGTTGATTTTTCGTAATGAAACTACATCAAGAAGCCTGGCCTTGCTGGGCAGAAACTCTTGTTTGCAATAGTCAATGGGTGGGTTGTCTTCTTCAATTCCACCTGAACATGCATCGTCTAATAGAGTTACTATTTCCTCCTAGTCTTAGATTAGATATGTCTGCTAAATCCCCAGAAATTCACAGGAAAAGGGATAAAAAAAGAAATTGTAACTCTCTAATGTACCCTTCTTTCACCCTCTCAAAATATTTTATAAGCGATGAAGTGCTATGGAAACATGGTCAGGGTTGTAACAGAGGCAAAGGCAGCAGCTAAATCTATACCATCTAAGTTCCCACATCCAACAATGAGATGATGACTTGACGGTTTTTGTTGATGGTGGTGGTTGGGAGTAGCTGTTGGCCAGGACACCAGGATTACTCAAACAAAAAACAAAGAATTGCAAACATTGGAAATCTGAAACAAAAACAGAAATAGCTGCAGAAGCTCTGTAGGTCTGGCAGCATGTGTAGAGAGAAAGCGCAGTCACCACTTTGGGTCCAGTGACCCTCCTTCAGAGTAGAACAAAACTACTCACCTAACCTTCTTTGAAAAGTATCATATGATCATTCATGTCTATCTGAGAGGAGCGACACAATTCAAATTGACATTTCAACCAAAATGCACTACCTCCACCAGTGCAGCATGTAGGAAGGCTGAATAAGGCATCTCGAGTCTTACATATGTCTCCCTCTATTTCCTTCCACCTCCAATATGCCATCAGGAAATCAACTTTGCCACCTCACCACATATAAATGACAGGAGATGGAGCAATGGTACTCAAAGCTACTCAATCTTTTACAGCTTCTGAACCTCGGTCCTGAGGCAGTAGCAGTGAGAGAGAACTGTTACTGACGCTAATTAATTTGGAATTGTTGGACGTGCAAGGACGGCAAATGTGTCATCTTACTGTACACAGCTCAATTGATTCTTTTATCTTTGTCAAAAGATATTGATTTAGAATGCTGGACATTTGGTGGCTAACTGACAGCTTTCATTGCCGTTTTATCTCCAAATCTGACTGCAACATGAAGATTTAGTGGAAGTGCAGTTTTCCACCAGGTCAACGTTTCATAATTTTGCTTTATCGCCGAGCACAAAATCTATTCCATTATAAAGCCTGCAATTAATACATATGCAATTTGGAATGTAGCATAATTTAGTTTGTTCCATTATTGCTTTTCTCTTTTTTGGGCGGCACGGTGGCACAGTGGTTAGCACTGCTGCCTCACAGCACCAGAGACCCGGGTTCAATTCCCCCCTCAGGTGACTGTGTGGCGTTTGCACATTCTCCCCGTGTCTGCGTGGGTTTCCTCCGGGTGCTCTGGTTTCCTCCCACAGTCCAAAGATGTGCAGGTCAGGTGAATTGGCCATGCTAAATTGCCCGTAGTGTTAGGTGAAGGGGTAAATATAGGGGTATGGGTGGGTTGCGCTTCGGCGGGTCGGTGTGGACTTGTTGGGCCGAAGGGCCTGTTTCCACACTGTAAGTAATCTAATGATTCCACATTCCACTTGCAACACTACACATTTCAACCAATAGGGGCATCAGCATATTTCAATTTCTCTCAGTGTGAAAACTGATGATGGATCTCAAATATTTGAACAATGAAAAGTATTTAGATGACAAGTAAAATAAATGCTGAAGTCCATGTTTTACTATTTATTTAATTTCTGTTAAAGTTTTAACATTACAGTTTGCAAAAACCATTTTAGTGGAAGTTGTTTATAATTAAGTGAATAATTCAAATAAACATAGAAGATACTGAACGACTCAGCAGGTCAGGCAGGGAGAGAAATTTCTTTGATTATTGATTTATAATCTTAGTGTCAGGTTATTATGAATGAAATTTATATATTAGCTACATAAAAATACTAAACAGAAAGTATTATTAACTTTTATATCTTTACGTAATTTTCCATTCCCTCGTTTAAGTCTTCACATTTACCCATTTCATTTATGAGGGTTAATATCATATAGAGAATAGGTCTTCCTCAAACTTGCCAAACAAGAATAAAGTATTCCAGCAAATTTTGTTTTAACTAGCATTCCATGAACCGGCACTCTCAATAAAGTGGCAAAAATTATATATCTCGAATACTGCAAAGTTTATTGTATTATTCTGTCCAATTATTACAGTTTTAAAAATTATTTACCTCAATGTAAATAAACTTGTTGTTCAATCAAATGGTCACATGGAATATTAACAGTTGATTCAATTTCGAGTCAATTTTTCCTCAAATACAAAGATGTCCAAGTAGTCAGTTGAGGGTGCGAGTGAGAAGGCTCTCTGTCAGTGAGTTTCATTTAAGGCAAAGTGTTATTATGCTGTAAATGAACTGTAAAAGTGATGTACCCCTTGCATTTTGTTTCTATTACTTTAAGTGTGTTTTTGTAATGATTATGTGGACCTCTTGATTATCCGGAATATTTGATCAACTGGTACACTTCTGGTTCCATTGATGCTGGTTAATAAAATATTTGCCGTATCAGTGGATAGATACAGAAGTAGTTTGCAGCTGCACTGCAGTAAATCACTTAGGATCTACTCTTTGAATGGTGATGCACCTGGAACTCTTAAAGCTTAATGTCCCAACCCTCCACTATAAAATGAGGTCAGATAATCCATGAAATACCATTGCACTCCTAATACATGTAGAAAATGCTCTGGGATTACACCAAGGTATTTGGTAGAATATTCTGTGAGCAGAACCACTTAAATGCCTGCTTGCGGACCTTAAAGCTGTCCTGGTGTGACAGGAATGGGGGGAGACAACTAGACCTTCTAACTCAACACGAAGTAAACATGGCCTAGTCAATCATTACATTTTTCACTTGCTTAAAGCACTTGGACATGATGCCTGTTAACATACTTGACACATTATCTCTGGATTTTTCCAACAAAAAAAATAACACTCACAACAGATAAGCCCGAGTCAATGGTCACTTTTATAGTCACAAACCACTATCTCTGCTCTCAATGTGGTTCCAAGGTCTGTATCTAAAAGACAACATGAATGAGTTAATCGTGTGAATTTAAGTGAAGTTATATCTTCATTCTCATTATGTTTCATGTCTATGATGAGGTGGACTCTAAAAGATACTGTAACAATACTGCTTAATTTACCTCCATATCTGAAAGCTGATATATTTTCTTTGCAGTTAAAAGCTTTTACCATAATTTATGTTGCGACCTTTATTCCTGTCAAGAATACAATGCTGCTTCAAATTGTGTTGAAAGTATTCTCCTTCCGTCATTCATGCTTTCATCATGAAAGTATTCAAGGTTGTGTCATTTTAAATATGAATGCTTTTTCTGACAAGGAGTTTAATGTAGGTTACACATGCTATATTGAGCTTTTAATGCATTGGTTGAAACAGATCCCCTTCAACATCTCATAAGGAGATTGCTTGTCATTGCCCAGTGAATAGGACAAAAATAATGTTTTCTTTTAATGAATTGTGCTGTATTTATTAATTATTACTTAGTATTGATGTACATTGGCATCATTTATAGGAATACAATTTGAGGCTTGCATGGTATATTTTCACTTTTCACATTTGACTACTAGTCAGGCTCTAACTACTGCTTGATATTGCCTTTGGCAGCTTACTAAATCTTGCATATGTCTGACAACATATCTTGTGTTTCAGAAAATGACTGAAGCACAAATGATGTGCTACAGAGTCTTTCATTTGCAGAGTTATCTTTTGTTGTAGCTTACTTGGGAGAGGATATGGAAAATTAATTTTACTTGAACAACTATTTTAGTGAAAATCTCACTAAGTAAAAACAAAATTTCCCAACAGTGGTGTCTTTTTCTTTTTCAAAGTTATTTTTAAAAATTCAGACAAAAATTCAGAATTTTCAAAAATCATTGTGCAGAACAGGGCGATAGCATTTGAAGAAGAACATTGAATTATACCAAGACCTTACTAAATTATATTGATTAAATTTGTATACAGAGCCAAACTCAAAAGGTTTGTGTCCAATGTAGCTGCCATACCACTGCCATCACAGTTCAGATGTTATATGTATTCCAATTTGAAAGCCTTAAGAAAATGGGTAAAAGGAGAAAGAAAGCCAATACTTTTTCTTAAAATGATTTAGATTTAGAATAGGCTGGCATGGTGTCTTAGTGGTTGGAACTGTGCATCACAGTGCCAGGAACCTGGATTCAATTCCAATCTCAGGTGACAGTCTGTGTGGAGTTTGCATGTTCTCCCTCTGTCTGTGTTTATTACTCCCACTGTCCAAAGATGTGCCATGGGAAATAGAGTAGGGTTTTGGATCTGGGTGGGATGCTCTTCAGAGGGAAGGTGTGGACTTGATGGGCCAAATGGTCTGCTTCCACTCTATAGGCATTTTATCCTAACTCTGCAAATTAAGAAGACTGCTGCTGAAATTTAAAGTTGTTCTCCCATTTTGATTTAACTCTAAACTGGGGGATTATTTTTATTTGTGGACTAAAGCCTTTACTATTGCTCAAAAATAACCTTGAGAAGTTTTCAACCTTTGGAAAAACTGGACAGTGGGACAACAATTACAGTCGGGAAAAATAAGGTTGGTATCCCAACCTTGCAGATGCGAAATGGTGCCTGTGAGCAAGTAGGAGATTGTATTGTCCTCAACCCTTTGCTTCATGGCTAATAAACTGGAAAAGCAGCTGCTTAAAGTGGATGTGAGGTGGACTTCCCTCTTTGAAACTTCAGCCAGGTTCAAGATTATCAACAGTCTCTGTAGCTGCAGGGTGAAACAATGCACTTGAAGGAATTAGGCAAGGTAAGGAAACACAACAATACCATGTGTCAAATAGATTGCTTGAGAATTTGTGTTTCAAATATCCCTGACAATCTCTTCACTGTTTACTAATTACTCATGCACTTACATATGCCCTTACACAAATATATGACTCCTCCATGTCATTTAATGACAAGTCAGCAAGGTACACAATCAATGTACAATCAACAACCTGGCTCCATTCAGTTCTTTCATTGGCTTCAAATATTATTGTAAAAGAAATCTGCTGTGTATTGCCATCCAGGATGAACTTTATATTAGATTCTCAACAACTAAAGGATTAAAAATATGGGATAAATTTAATACTAAACAAAAGGTACTGGGAAAATTAGTGGGGTTTAAAGTTCACAAGTCCCCAAGGTCAGATAACCTGCTTCCTCGGGAATTACAAGAAGTGCAGAGACAGTGGATGAATTAGCCTTAATCTTGTGCAATTTTCTTAGATTGTGAAAAGGTCACAATGAATTAGAATTAGAATTAACTTTATTGTTACATGTACTGAAATGTTTACAACTCACCACGTATGGTGCCATCTTAGGTTCAGAGGTTCCTAGGTACAGGTTCTTAAGTATAAATTCTTAGATAGATTCCCTATAGTGTGGAAACAGGTCCTTTGGCCCAAACGTCCACACCAACCCTCCAAAGAGTAACCCACCCAGACCCATTCACCTACTCCCTACTAATGCACCTGTCACTATGGGTGATTTAGCATGGCCAATTCACCTGACCTGCACATCTTTGGACTGTGGGAGGAAACCAGAGCATCCAGAGGAAACCCACGCAGACACAGGGAGAATGTGCAAACTCCACACAGACAGTTACCCGAGGCTGGAATCGAACCCAAGTCCCTGGCACTGCAAGGCAGCAGTGCTAACCACTAAGCCACTGTGCTGCCCCTATTTTTCTTAGGAGAAACATATTAGAAAAATAAAGAAATAATAAGTCCAGCATTACAGATAATAGGAATAAATTAGAAATAAAGAAATATAAAGTTCAGAATAACAATCCTTCCAATCCAGTCCACGCTGGCACCCCGCCTCCAATCCACACCGGGCCCTAATTTCAGACTGTGCCAGGCTTCACCTTGAGGCTGGGAGACTGCTCTGGAATCACCTCAAGGCCGGATGTCCACACTGAGACCATGCCGAGCCGTCGACAAACCATCACAAGTAGGATGAAGGAAGAAATAATAGAAAACAGGAAACCATTTGGCCAGTTAAACTGAAAATCTGTCATTTGGAAATTGCTGTAATCCTTTATTAAATAAGTAGTAGCAGGGCATTGTCAAGCTGTCAATGTGGTTTTATGAAACGGAAACTCTATTTGACAATTTTTTTGGGAGTTCTTTGAAGATGTAAGAGGCAAGGTGGATAATGGAACACAAGCTGATGTAATGCATTTGGAATTCCAAAAGAGATTCAATGAACTGCTGCACAAACAAGTCACTACACAGGATAGGATCTCTGAGTGCTGACGGAAATATATTACCGTGCCTGAAAGAAGTCAAGAAGTCTAAACTTTTCATCTTGCATTCATTAGTTCTCGGACATAAGAAATGTGATTTGATAAAAATGATACAAATTTATATGTTATGAGAAGAGAGAGCTAATTTGTTGTGCCATCATTGGCATACAGACATGGCAAGAATAGTTAACCGTTGATCTACGCTATCAGACCAGACAATTCTCTTTCTTGTGTTCTAGTCCTAAAGAATAATAAATGAAAAGCTTACACTTCTTGTTTTCTTTTAGCAATATTTAAGTTCTGTGCTATTAAACAATTATTTATATTAGCATGGAGAGAGAATTGGCTAACAACAAAAAAAAGGTCAGTACAAGTAAGCCATTTTCAAATTGACAAACTGTAATCAGTAGAGTGCCAAAGTGTTAGTACTACGGCCTGAATTATTTATAATTCATATTCATGGCTGAGATGAAGGGACAGCGTATTGCAGCCAGATTTGCCGATGATACAAAGATAGATTGAAAAACAAGTTTTGTGGTGGAAACAAATGGTAGAATTTTATCAGCAACATGGCATTTCCAACATTAGAACCAGAACTGGGCACCATTTTTGCTACTTTTCCTTACTCCTAAGTGATCATAATAACTTTTTTTTTCATACTTGAAAGGTACTTAAAAGGAATGCATTTGAACAGATCAGTCTACATTGACCCAGGCATTGGGAAGAACAATGCCCTGATAGCGCCATAAGGTCATCTTTAGCAACATCTGTGGATTTATGGCAAAGTTTAGATAGCTGACCCACAGACTAGTCAAGAAACAGTCTGACATCATCTCCAACTTATATTTCTGTCAGCATGACTTTGTCCCAAACACTATTACCACCAACCTTAGGTTTGCTCTGTGCCATGAGCAAAAGTCCTGTTGTTACACTAAGAATGTCCTCCTTATATTGTGTGGCATTGTCACCGTACTAAATGGGATAGATTTCAACCAGATCTAGCAACTCAAAACTGGGTATCCATGAAGTAGAGTGGGCCATCAACAGCAGCAGAATTGAATTCAACTACTATCTGTACATCAGGCTGAGTGAACAACCCAGGACTCAGCTCCTGCCTTATGTTGGATCCCGTTTCCCACTTTGACTGTGACTATTCCTTCCTCAATTTAGTACTCTGAATTTGACCTCTGAGCCCAACCAGTGGGCCGGATTTCCATGTGTAAATCCCTTCCTGACTGACCAACAGCCATCCTTTTCTGGTTCCACCATACTCAGGATACTAGGTCTCTCCCTCTGCTAAATCTCCTCCCTTCTCTCCTCTGCTCTTCTCTTCACCCAAAGACCAAACAATGTCCACCTTCCCTTCTTACCTCCACACCTCCCTGCACCCAAACACTAACCTTTAGGGGAGTTTTTCCCCTTCATGCAGAACAATTTAGCTGATGCTTTGGCCCAGTAAAAATCACTTCCCAGCATATCGTTTAGTGTTTATGAAATTGTAAGATGATCTGAATGAAACATAATAAATTCTTTGAGGGTTTGACAGAATGGATCCTGAAAGACTTGTTCTGTTAATGGAAAGTGTAGATCTATGGGCCAGAATTTCAGGATAAGGGAGGTGGTCATGTCAATTTGAGGTAAGGAAAAATTTGTTCATGTAGAGGATTGCGAACTTACCCCTGATGATGATTATGAGTTAATGAATACATTAGAGACTTTGAGTGATCGATTTTTCAATACTATAGTGATCTCGAGGTATAGGACCGGGTGGAAAGTGGAAATAACGTAGATGATTAGCCATAGACAAGTAGGATCAAACAGCTCTGCTAACCCTTCCTCCTATTTCTTATGTTCTTGCATTCAATCAACAATGGTATTTATGAGAAAAATATTTTGGATGGAATCCATTAAACTGTTAATGATTGGAAGTGAGACCAAAGTAAACATGCTAAAATCAGCTGGGTCTCATTGAGAGCAAGTGAGATTTGACATGATTACAATTTGAGAGTAAATGCTTCTGCTACTTCAAAGAACTTGCTGTTTAAATCCAAGCTATTTTTCGACAGGGAGTCACAGAGTCATAGAGTTATATAGCATGGAAACAGACCCTGCAGTCCAACACATCTATACCAATCAGCTATCCTAAACTGATCTGGTCCTATTTACCAGCATTTGGCCCATATTCTTCTAAACCCTCCTATTCATATACCCATCTAGATGCCTTTTAAATGTTGTAATTGTACCAGTCTCCAACATCCCCTCTGGCAGCTCGTTTCATATACACACCACCTTCTGCGTGAAGACATTGCCTCTCAGGTCCCTTATAAATCTTTCCCCTCTCAACTTCAACCTATGCCCTTTGGTTTTGGACTCCCCTACCCTGGGGAAAAGACCTGGGATATTCACCCTACCTATGCTCCTCATAATTTTATAAACATCTATAAGGTCACCCCTCGGCCTTTAATGGTCCAGTAAAAAAAGCCCCAGTCTATTTAGCCTCTCTCTCTAATCCTGGCAACATCTTTGTGAAGGCTGAAGCCTGTCATACAACAAAGTCACAACCAAAAAGGCTAACAACACTTATCCTAATTTCAATTATTTATGCTTTGCAAATAATTTACTGCGTCCTCATTTTCTAAGCTGGAAAGATGCCGCCACAAACTCAGCATGGATTGAAAATATACTCGTGTTCTATAAATGCGATTGACACTCTCAAAATTAGACGACTTCTTACTGTACTGCCCATTGATGCCTGACACAAGTGGGTATTCCACTCAGTTATATTTTTTGTAGATATAATGAATTATTACCAGTTAATTAAAGATGCACAGGAAGTATCTCTGCATGCTTGATTGCCTTAAAATACAATTGTAAATTCCAAAGTTTAACCTTTATTATCCAGTGCCAAATTGTATTTTGTAACAGTTTTTAATCCCTATTTAAATCTCATATTGCTGCTGAGGGTTTTTGATATGCAAATCACAAATTTCAATTCCAACAATATCTTCAGAGCTACAGGAGAACCAATGCACGAAAAATTGCATCAGTGTCATGCTTGAACACAATGTACACAAAACAACATGGGACCCCTTATTTAATTTCAATTTATCAACTATAGCCTTTGATTTCTTTCTTCCTCATATACTGATTTAAGCTTTTATTCCATACTGCTTTGTGTGATAATAAGAACCATGTTCTCATCGTTCTCTGAATAAAGAAGTTTCTCCTGAATTCCTTTAAGATCACTAAGTGCTGGAGAAATTCTGCAGTTGGTCTGACAGCATCAGTGGTGAAAGAAACAAAATTAACTTTTCAAATCTATTTTTTTTGGACCTGGACTCAAAACATCAACTTTGTTCCCCTCTCCTCAGATGCTTCAAGACCTGCTGAATTTCTCCAGTACTTTCTGCTTTAATTTCAGATATCCGTATCCGTATAACTTTCTACTGTCTCTTGATTTCCTTATTGGAATTATTTGTAAATCTCGTGAATATCTTTCTGAGATCTTACTATTACTAACCTTACTTGAAATCTGTGAATTGTGTAACTCTGCTTTCTAATTCAGTTTGGGTTTTGATCCTCGCTGATCATAATACTGGACAATTCAGGTCCCAGAGAGAAACCTAGTTTTACTTTTGCTAGTTCTTTTCACCTTGGCAGTTGAACACTGAACATATACAGAACAGCCTGTTAATGTGACTTCCAATTAAACAACATAAAAGTTTATTACACACAACAGGAAAACAACACTAGTTATTTTACATTACATAAGTGCAATTTGAAATGCTCTTATACAAATATCAGAAAACAATTCTGCCCTGTAACTCTCAAAAGCACTCTCATATATTTACATTTCAGTGAAGGATAACTCTGTTTCCACATGTGTAATTGGTTTCTGGAGCATTTTCTTATTGACTTCTTAGTGCTTTCAAAGCTAACACATGGGTTTTCCACACTGTAGGGATTCTGGTTTGCAGTCAGTAATTTGCTGATTTTTAGGTGGTTCGAATCACCCCCACATTCCTGGTTCTGACACCGGACTTATTTCAGAATGTGAAATGAAGAAGGCAATAGACAGGTGTTTCAGAGCAAAACAATGTCTCCATTTATTAAATACAATAGGTAAGTATAATACAAGATATAAAGGCAAATGTAGTAAACAGTGAAGTTGACACAATCAACTATGCAGAGGGCTGTTACTAAATACACTATTAAATTAAACGCAGGTTAAACACAATTAAAAGTTAAATAGCAATTTTAATCACGGAAATTTTAATTTTACTTCCCAACCTTGGGGTTCTGCACTGTCACCACCTGTCTTCCTGTCCCGCTGCTGGCTAGGTTGGAAACTTTGGGGTCTTGGGAATTTAAGCTCACCACTGGGGAAAAAGACAATTTTGCGGTACAGCTGGCTGTTCCTGTTTGCATACCCAGTGCCTCGATGAAGACTTCAAATGGTGTAGGTCTTCCGTATGGGTTAAGACCGCTGATACAGTAGGATGTGTTTTGGATTTATTGGGTGAATACTCCGTTTTTGTTACTTTCTGATGGTTTTGCAGGCCAGTTTTCACCTCAGAAATGTGTCTGAGGCCTTGTGGTGTCGGTTGGGTCAGTAGTTTTCAGAATTCGTAGGTGCTTAGGTCTGCTAGTTGTGGCCAATTGCTGTTGGTTCCCCCATACGGAACAGACATGTGTCGGTAGCTTTTGGAATTTTTGTTGGGATCCCACTTCCGGACATAGTTGTGCAGATAGCTCTTGGGGAGATAGCTCTCTCAGGTGAGATTGGGGCCTGCAATCATACTAATTGAGGGCCACATCTTCATGCCAAATCTGTGCTTGCTATTGTGTTACTGGTGAAGTCAATTGGCTTCCTGGCAGTTAACGAGTATGTGTAAATGTATTTTGATTGATGTTGAAAGCCCGACATCTCTGTGAATGAATATTGTTTGAAGTTGAATGTCCAGTATCTGGAGAGGTTCCATAATGTCCTGGCTGGGTAGCCCAATGTGTAAAAAATTGTCTTAGTCTATGATGTTAGGTCTAGTCAATTATTCTCGTAGAGTAGAGATATAATTTGGACTTTTGGGCTGAACAATGGTTCCAGGTAGCTATCTCTGCATCTGTATATTTTTACCAAAGGTCAGCCCAGTTGCCCTCCTTTCTTTTAAAAGTTTTTAAAAAGTTCAGGGTTTTGGTCCAGTATGGCAAAATATAGGGATTTTTGCTCAATCCCACAATACCTTCACTTTTCAGCAGTTTTCTACTTTTGGAGTTTTATTTTAAGCTAGTGAGGAGTCTCTGCCTGGCCCTGACTGTTTAAGAAGCTGCTAAACTCACAGCATCTTTTCAGTCTGACTGAACCAGCATACCCTTTCTTAATCTTTAGATGGTTTTGTCTTTCTTTGTTGCTAGGTAACAACCTTCTTTTTCCTCTTCAATCATTGTTTCTAATACACTAAACTATTCACCTTGAGCTCTACTCCAAGTTTGTAAACCCTTATTAAAATGCATATATCAACAAACTTTAGACATCCAGAACTCACCACTCAGAACAAATTGAAACTGAAACTAAAACAATGTCTCCCATTCTTATACGCAATACAGAAATACAGATTAAATTCAAAGTATCTGTGATTCTTCAAATTTAGAACACAGTTTTAAGGTTTTCAAATAATGTTTATGATATATCTTGGACCTTCACCACACCCTCCCACAGCAAAACAAAAAGGTATTTTTAAGAAGCATTTTCATTTTCCTATTACAATTTTCTATTACCAGCCTGTTGTACAGAATTTACTCTATGTTCAATACACAAGGACTTTCCATGAAAATCATCATCTACACAAGTCCATTTTGATCCTCATTCATTTTCTTTTATATTTACTCATGAGGGGGTGCCATTATGATCTTTTTTCCTGCTATGTGACTGATTTTCAAATTGTATGGTTGCAGCAATAAACTTTAACAGTATAGTCTTATGTTCTTGCCATGAAATCTTTCAAGAAAAGTGAAAGGATTATGATCCAAATAAATAACAGTTTTTGTAGAGATGTTCAGAATGTAGATTTCAGTGTTATAGAACTAATGTCAAACTCAAAGGACTGGGATCTTACTTTTTTTGGTTTAGTGCAAGTTACATAATTTTTTTTGGAATAAATCTCACTGTGAGAGTCAATAGTATTTCTTGCCTTATTGTATGAAACAAGAACCATTTCCAGAACATCTCACCACTCACCAGATGAATGTTCATTCTATAAGGATTTGTTGCACTACTCCAACTCCAATCTCTTCCCTTGCTAAATTATTATTTAATCCAATTCTATATAATGGGACCAGTTTTTAACTTCCATGTATACCTGTAATTATCATCTTTTCCCTTCAAAAGCTCAGTGTTTCTCAAAGTCTTCATTGGTTTGCTGCCTTGATTAGAAGTGTAATAACCCCTATAAGGCTCATAGGGAATCATTAATTAATCTCCCTGTGGAGTTCGATGAGAATGCGTTCCCTTGGTAACAGGCAATAGCCTGCCCACTTGGAACTCATCATCTAAGCTCCGTTTAAAGCAGGCTTTAGGGGGGCCCTATTGTGGTGCAGTGGTAGTGTCCTTACCCCTAGACCAACAGACCTGTGTTCAAGTTCCACCTGTTGAAGATGCGTGTGATAACATCTCTGCACAGGTTGATTAGGGAAATATGTCAAATCTTTTTAAATGGCAGACCCAGTAGGGTTCTTGTGGCACAGTGGTAGTCTCCATACCTCTGAACTAGGAGACCTGGATTCAAGTCCTACCTGCTCTCAAAATATATCATAACATCTTTGAGCCAGTAGAATAGAACATAGATGCATTTAAAAAAAACATAACTGTCAGTCCCAGGCTGGGTATAGCCTATGTACTCCATGAGTAGTGGGTACATTTTAGTTCTTCAACAATAAATGATATTCCTTTCCAGATAGGCTTCCAGAATTATTACAAGAAGTATAAGAAAATATAGCTCCCTGTGAAATAAAATATCTAATTGTCCAAATGGTCTGACTCTCTTTAGAGAAGGACAAATTGGTTTGATTGTCCTGTGGTATCTTTCCCTTCTCAGTAGGCTCTGGAGGGAACACGATCCACCTGTCCAATGGCTCCAATTTCAATCTCAATTTCCTTCCTTGATGCACTTGATTTGAGTCCAGATTTGCAGGAACCCATGATTAAATTTCTAATGGAAAAAAAACTTCTCACTGTTCCCTTCACTTAAACATTTTAATTTGACTTTGTTAATTTATGTATCCTTGTATTGGAAAGATGTCTTAATCATAAGTGTAAAGACCAAATCATGACTGAATTTCTCCAGTAGGTTATGTTTCCAGACAAGATACTGCAAGCTTTTAAGCTGTTGGGTGAGTAGGGATGAACTGAGTCCCCTTCTTTATTCACTCAATCCCCTCAAAAGGTTGCAACAAAGTTAGTTTAAAAAGGATTCCCTCCCTTGTGGAAACCTTTCTCCTAGACCTAATGAATTTATGTTTTAAAAGAAATCAGTTTTACTGGGTTTTCGAATTAACAAAATTTATTAACTACAAAAAGAATTAATAATAAAATACACATACATGATTCATGACTACATGAATCCAAAAAGATTAAAGTTAAAGAAAGGAAATGGATCAGTATGAATTATTTGCGAAGAGCAGCGAACCAAATGTTATTGCCTTTGCAATGGAGGTGACCAGTAATGTTGGCTTGGTAGGTGAACAAGGTAAAAACAATGACTGCAGATGCTGGAAACCAGATTCTGGATCAGTGGTGCTGGAAGAGCACAGCAATTCAGGCAGCATCCGAGGACAGGCAAAATCGACGTTTCGGGCAAAAGCCCTTCATCAGGGCTTTTATTCCTGATGAAGGGCTTTTGCCCGAAACGTCGATTTTTGCCTGTCCTCGGATGCTGCCTGAATTGCTTGGTAGGTGAACAGTCAGCTTGCCAATTCTTAATTGTGCAGATTCGTTGAGATTCATCTTTCAACTGTGAGTAAATTCTAGCATTCGGGGCAGGAGAGGGTATTTAACTGCAGCACAGGGGTGGCTAAGGTATAATCCTTTGACTTTCACAGTATGTTAATGCTCAAACTATTATATTATACACATATTAGAGCACCCAATCCCCCTCGATAACTGCAGTAGAGTTGAAACTTACTTTTTAACCTTGTGCATTCTTTAAAGGGAAAGACACAACATTTGTCTGCAGTTTGTGATGTAATTCACAGGCCATGGTTTATTATTCAGTACAGGGTAAACAACCCCTTATTATCTTTGTAATTACAAAAGATCACAGCCTGTTTGAGGTTTCTTTGATAACTTTAGGTGTTATATCCCACCGACCTACACCAAAGACTTTTTTCTCCCCTGCAGTTATTGCCTCTATAGTAGTCCTATTTAAAAAAAACACATTGTTGAATTAAAGGCTAAAAATGTTCACGGTACTTTGTGGTTCTGAACCCATGATTATGACATAAGGGTAGAGACTTGCCAACGGGTCCCATAATGCATTGACCCAATGCAAAGTGAGGAAGTTTAAAAATGCCCTGTTTTAATATAAGGACTTCCTGTTTATCCGCAAAACTGGTTGGCTGACATGTTGCCATGTGTAACTTATTCCTTGTGATGGCCTGCTGTCCATATACATGCACATGAATTAGGAGCAGGTATAGGCCATTAGCCTCGTAATCTGCTCTACTATTGAAGAATTTCATTCCTGATCTGATTATCTCACATTCCCACCTACTCCTGATAACCTTTCATCCCCTTGCTTACCAAGCATCTATTCACTTCCACCCTAAAACTATTCAAGGATTCTGTTTCCACCACTTTTTGGAGAAAAATTCCAAATACCGACAAAGATCTGTGAGAAAAGATTTCTTCTCATGTCTATCTTCAATGGGAAGTCCATATTTTGGAAGAATGACTCCTAGTTGTAAATTCTCCCCCAAAAGGAGAGATCCTTTCAACATCCTCTCTATCAAGAGTCCTCAGCATCTTTTATGTTTCAATCAAGACACCTTCTAAACACCAATGGATACAACCTTAACCTGTCTAACCTTTCCTTATTAAGACAACCCATTTATTTCAGGTATTAATTCTGTAAACCTTTTCTGAACTGCTTCCAATGCATCTACAACTTCCTTAAATAAGGAGATCCACGTTCTTAATGTAGTAACAGAATTTGCTGCGAACAAAAATTTTTAAAATGTCACAACGTGCCTTTCCTTCTTTTGCTTTACAATATGATTGTGTCCTTATCTGCAACAAATGTTGGAAAGTCCAAACTGTCAGGAGTCATGTTTGTTCTCTTGCATCATGCTATATTGTGGTTTAGTACATTAGTGCAACAAAGCACTGTGACATGGGGCGCCTCATATTCACAGCAATGTTTTAGCTCTCTCCATTTGAAGATTTCCCCTGAGAGTTAACACCACAACAGCAAAAACAGATGCTCAATGAAACACAATCTGGAAATGGCTTTCTGGCATGGCCTATAGCACTGGTGCTAAGATCAACTTCCTGACCTCCGCATACACAAGTGTTCCTTTTGTGAAGCTGATCTGATATTTTGAGCTGTGGGATGAAAGACAAAAAGAAAACATCTTGATGATAAGGATCTTTCCTTTCACTCATACCCATTAAATAAAACATTGCCCCACCTTACTAGAGGATGCTACGACTCCTGAAGAATTCCATCTGCCAAAATGTCACGCTTTAGAAAGACTTCAGCCTTTAAAAGCAGTAGATTGTATTCCATTTCATGTCACCTTGCTCACTTGCTTGTGAAAGTTATCAGAATGTACTTACTTTGGAGGTGTCTGAAAGTTATATGATAAAACAGCTCAGCCTGTTCATCAGATTATTTGAATCCTGTCATTTTCTTTCACACCCTCTATATAGAATTTCAGAAAGGGTGCACATGCAATTAAATAAAATAGTTTCAAATCTGACATACTGGAAACTTTGCATAACCTTTTCCTTTATACAAAACTGAATTGTTTTAATTGCAAGTATTGAAAATTAATACCAGATGTCAGCATTAAACTGATTATTATCAACAAACTAAGTGGATTACCACAATATCTATTTGTTGAAACAGTGTGATAGTGGACACTAGCTTAACATGAACCTTAATCATTCAGTTACATTACAGGCACTGGTTTTGAGACAGCATTAGAAGGAAGGATTTTTCATGTGTTGGAAGTTGAATCAATGCTGGCAGTGAAAAAGTGAAGACTGCAGATACTGGAGTGTCAGATTTGATAAAGTGTGGCATTGGAAAAGGCACAGCAGGTCAGGCAACGTCTGAGGAGCAAGAGAATTAACATTTTGTCGAATGTTTCGTTCCTCAGATGCTGCCTGACCTGCTGTGCCTTTTCCAACGCTACTCAATGCTGACTGTGACATTCACAAACACATTTTTGCCATTTAGCCAACTCAGCTAACTGTCGGGCTCCATGTTCAAATATAAGTAAAGTAATTATGAACTAGGGTCATTTTCAATGTACAAATGATTGCAGCATTTCCTTAATAATGTTGTACTGCAATATTGCAGGTTTCCAATGACTTCAGATTTAGAATTCAAAGACTTTGATGAATATCACTGTACGAAAGTGCTGTTGGTGGGCACATGTTCTTTCATGTAGGAATTTGAAGCCAAATTACTGAAAAGAGATGTAGTTATTTCAAGCCAAAGGACATGAAACAAACACGTTTGTACAGACACAAGAGATGACCTTAGATTTAATCTGAGTCACCTCCAAGCTGCCAATGCATGCAAAGCAATGGTAGCTCAGTGCTTAGCACTGTTCCTCATAGCACTAGAGACTTGGGTGCGATCCCAGCCTTGGGGTAACTGTCTGTGTGGAGTTTGCACATTCTCCCCCTGTCTGTGTGGGTTTCCTCCAGGGTGCTCTGGTTTCCTCTCCAAGTCCAAAGATGTGCAGGTTAGGTGGATTGGCCATGCTAAATTGCCCCATAGTGTCTAGGGATGTGCAGCCAAGATGGATTAGCCAATAGGAATGCTGGATTACTGGGATGGAGTGGGTATGAGTGGAATGCTCTTCAGAGGGTTGGTGTGAACTTGGGCTAAATGGCCTCACTGTAGACATTCTATGAATTCAGTGCCAAAAGAGGTCTGGGAGCCCATTGTGAACTATGGTTCTTCAGATTCACAGCTAATAAGTTGGCAGGAAAGATCTTTTACATTCTAATTTCTTCTTTATGAAATCCTCAAGACATTATTTGCATTTTAATAGGTCTTCCAAACAAACAAGACAACTTCCAGTCTTGTTTATCAGCAGAGAAGGAAGAAGATCATCTGATTTCTTGACTCCATCTTGATTCAAAACAGATTGCACATTCTCCATTTTGTTTTGAAAAGTAAAGTGTCATTTTTCATAAATCAATGAATATAACATGTGGATTTCATAATAGGTAGTGAATCTTCACAGAATCTAAGAAGGAGGTATATAATTTAAACTGATGCATAACTAAAACCAGACAAGAAGACGTTCTTTGATTTATTGGATGGGTATCCTGGAGAAGATAGATAAGGACCCTTAGAAGTTAAAAAAGGAGACTTGCATATTGGTGTTTGCACTCATCTTCTCACGTATCTGTGGCTCGTGTACTTCACAAGGAATATATCATCGAGTATATTATAGAATGCTTAAGGTCACAATTTATACTGAAAGAATAGAGAGCTCAATGATAGCTAGATTTCAAAATTGACTTGTTTGTGGATGCAGGCGTGGAATGCTTAAAGGCAGACAGCAAGAGAATGAAAGCTCCCTTAGCAAATGAGTGCATGACAGCAGAAAATAAAATTGAAATGGCAACAATAGGTACATGAATCCCAGGAATGCCAAAGGAACAGTTAATACGTGTTTCAGGTGCAACTTGAAATATCTTTGTGTGATGAGCTGTTCAAAATGGAAAGCAGAGTAATTAAAATGATACATGATACAGAGAATTTTATGGAAGAAAATGAAAATAATGATAAGTTCAAACAAATTAAACCAGTCACAAAATTTTTTATGTTATCTCAAAAATACTTTGATTGCAGACTCATTACACTTTACAACGCTAGACAGTAATAGATGTTGGATACTATTTAAAAGAGATTTGTTAAAATGTTACCTTGGTTCACTAAATAGTGAGGATAGATACAAGATTTAACAATATTAAAGCACAACTTTGTTTTGGATCAGAGATGACTACTGAGATCTCTAATGAGAGTTACATGTAAAAATCATAACAACAGCAATTTATATTAACGTGCTACCTTTAACATGATAAAATAATTCAAGGAATTTCACAGACATGTTTTAAAAGACAGAACACTGAGCCACATAAGGTGATAGTCACCAAGAGATGGTCACCAGCTTTCTCAAGAAGGTAGATTTTTCTTCTTAAAGGAGAAAGCTGAGGTGGAGAAGCACGGAGATATTGGGAAAGAATTCCAGAACTTGGGATCTAAGTAATTAAAGGAGAGGTCACCAATTGTAGAGCACTTCTAATGATAAAGTTCCTGAGAAACAGACAATAACATATGAAGGGCTGGATGTGAATGATCATGAAAAAGAGGATAGAGCTATCACACATATAGACCAATTGAGTAGATTGGGTAACACAACTGCCCAATCTTCCCATTTATGAGATACCTCAAATTTTTATATGGTATACATGAGTACAGTAATGGCCTTTGTCACAATAGTGAATATCTGTTGAAGTAAAGTTAAGGCAGATATAATGTTAAGGCAAATTGTTAGAGCTTTGGAGAGCAATTTGATTATACAGGTGTATGATGGATATTTCAGGAGTAATGCAGCTGGTCCGTTCAGTTTTAAACAAACCAAGTTTATTTATAAATTACCGAATGAAACATGAACAGAAGAGAACAGAACATAGAATAACTTGACCTATCTGAAAACTCAAGCGACTCTATTACAATTTAATGATGCGGTTCCAATTTCCTGCAACATCCACACAAACGCCCCCTAGGCAAAAAAGATAAAATCAAATACAGGGTCTTACAGGAAAGATGTTAGAGAAAGAGTCAGCCAACAACCTCTGTTGAATCAGGGAACCTTTTCCCCCAGCAGCTTTCTTTGACCAGCAGCTTTAAACTAAACCAAACTAAAACAGAATCTGAGCTAGGAAAACTGGTCACTCCCCTTTCATTGTACAGTTGTTTTAAAAAAAATCCCTACAAGCTTCCTCTGATTGTTGACTTCGGCAGTATCTGTTAGCCACTATTAAAGTACAAGTTCAGGCTTATCGGCACCTCTGCCTTTATGACCCATCTCAAAAAGAAAAGGGCAAAATAACCTTGTTAAAAGGCAGCACCATCACTGTTGAAAGCATTATTCTCTATTTTGCTCCCTTTCTCTCAGTCTCAATCTCAACCTCAATCTCAGAGACCAGCGCTAGCAAAGAAATCACTTGAACAATATACCATTCACTGATCTAGTAATGAGCCTGATTTAATGAATGACCTGATTATTCATGAGGATTTGTCAAAAAATGATCATAACATGATCGAGTTTCATGGAGTGTTTGTAAACGTTAAGCAAAGATCGAATATTAGAATTGTGGATTTAAGTAAGGCAGATTTTAATGAGATGCAGCAGACACTATCAACTCTAAACTGGGAAATTCTGCTAATGGGTCAAACAACTGACGAACAGTGAAAGGTGTTCAAAGAAACATTTAATACCATTCAGAAGCAGTTTGTAACCATGAGAAGGAAAACGCTCAAACTCACAAAAAAGCCAATCATAGATATCGAAGGAGGTGAGGGACAGTATATAATCAAAAGAAAGGGCTTGTAAAATTGCAAAGAACGGTACTGATCCCACAGAATGGGACAAGTACAAAGGCCAGTGAAGGACCACAAAGCAGTTTACGAGATTGGCTAGAAAGGAATATGAAAGGAAACTTGCAAGAGTCAAAAAGGCAAGAAGAGGTTTTATAGTTACATACAGGGAAAGTGGCTGATTGTTCCACTGAACGCTGAGAGTGGGGAGATTGTCAATGACCCTGGGGAAATTAGTATGGCAGGGCGGCTCATTGGTTAACACTGATGCCACATAATGCTGGGGATCTTGGTATGATTCCAGCATTGGGTGACAGTCTGTGTAGAGTTTGCACATTCTTCCCTTGTCTGTGTTTGTTTCCTCCCACAGTGCAAAGATGTGTAGTTTAGGATTAGGAACCAAATGTGAGACCAAAAGCAGAAATTGCTGAAAAATATCAGCTGGTCTGGCAGTATCACGAGAGAAAAGTTAGAGTTATTGTTTCGGGTCCAGTGACTCTTATTCAGAAGTGTCTATTTTCGATTTTTAGCATCCCTAGTTCTTTCATTTATAAAACATTTATGGTTAATGTGGGCTAGGTTGGGGAACTATGTCTGGATGGAATGGCTCTTTGGAGGGTCAGTGCAGACTTGATGGCCTGAGTGACCTCTTTCCACACTATAAGGATTCTAACTGCCAGACATGCTGAACAAATATTTTGATTCAGTATTCACAGCTGAAATGGAGGTTAGCTTGCTGGAAGACCCGAAGAAATTAACAGACGGTGAGGGACAGGGACTAAATAATATTGGCTTCAGTAAATAATCAAAAATGGGAAATTAATGGAATTGAAGAGTCAGAAATCCCTTGGGCCTGAGTGTTAAAGGGTGTAGGAGAGCATATTGACAGTGCCTTAACCATAATCTTTCAGACATCCCTGGATTCAGGAGTTGTACCTCTGAATTGAAAATTTGCTTATGTCACTCCATTCTTTAAGAGGGGTTACAGGGGGAAATCAAGGAATTACAGACCAGTTAGCCTGACATCTGTGGTTGGGAAATTGTTAGGGTCTATCATGAAGGATAGGGTAGCTGATCAACTTGAAAAATGTCAGTTAATCAGGGAGAGTTAACATGAATTCATGAAGGAAATGTGAAGTCTGACAAATCTCAGAGATTGTATTGATGAAGTGGCAAAGGTGTTGGACAGAGTTAAGTTGATGGATAATGTTTACAGAGTCATAGAGCCATACAGCATGGAAATTAACACTATGGTCCAACTTGTCCATGCTGACCGGGTTTCCTAAACTGAGCTAGTCCCATTTGCCTGTATTTAGCCCATATCTCTCTAAACCTTTCCTATCCATGTACCTGTCCAAATGTCTCTTAAATGATGTAATTGTATCCGCCTCTACCACTTCCTTTGGCAACTCGTTCCATATAAGCACCACCCTCTGCGTGAAAAAATTGTCCTTCATGTCTTTTTTATATATTTCTCCTCTCACCTTAAACCTATGCCCTCTTGTGTTGGACTCCACTACCCTGTGGAAAAGACTATTGCTATTCACCTTAACTATGTCCCTCATATTTTTAATAAATCACTATAAGGTCACCTTGCAGCCTCCTATGCTCCATGGAAAAAGTCTCAGCTTATCTAACCTCTCCTCATAACTTAAACCCTCCAGTCTTGGTAACATATTTGTAAATTGTTTTTGAAATCTTCCAATTTAATGATATCCTTCGTATAGCAGGATAATCAGAATTGTATGCAATACTCCAAATGTGGGCCTTATCAATATCTTGTACAGCTGTAACATGATGTCCCAACTCCTATGCTCAATGCTCTGACCGATGAGGGCAAGCATACTAAATGCCTTCTTCACCACCCTGTTAACTTGTGATGCCACTTTCAAGGAACTATATATCCGCACCTTTCGATCTCTCTGTTTGACAACACTCCAAGGGCTCTAAATATCACTGTATAAGTTTTGCCCTGGCTGTCTAAACAAAATATAACACCTTGCATTTGTCTTGCTTGAACTCCATCTGCCATTCCCTGGCCCATTGGCCAGTTGATCAAGATTCCATTTTATTCTTAGATAACCTTCTTCAATGTTCACCATACCACCAATTTCGATGTCATCCACAAACTTACTGACCATGCTTCCTATATTCTTATCCAAATTGTTTATATAAATGATGACCAACAGTGGACCCAGCACAGATCCTTGCAGCACACCACTGGCCACAGGCCTCCAGTCTGGACAACAACCCCTCTACCACCACCATCTGTTTCCTATTCTCAAGCCAATTTTGTATCCAATTGGCTAGCTCTACATTGATCCCATGTGAGCTGAAAAATGTGTTACTGGAAAAGTGCAGCAGGTCAGGCAGCATCAAAGGAGCAGGAGAATCGACGTTTCGGGCATAAACCCTTCTTCAGGAATGAGGAAGGTGTGCCAAGCAGGCTAAGATAAAAGGTAGGGAGGAGAGAATTTGGGGGAGGGGTGTTGGGAATGCGATAGGTGGAAGGAGGTTAAGGTGAGGGTGATAGGCCGGAGAGGGGGTGGGGGTGGAGAGGTCAGGAAGAAGATTGCAGGTCAAGAAGGCGGTGCTGAGTCTGAGGGTTGGACTGAGATAAGGTGGGGGGAGGGGAAATGAGGAAGCTGGAGAAATCTGCATTCATCCCTTGTGGTTGGAGGGTTCCTAGGCGGGAGATGAGGCGCTCTTCCACCAGGCGTCGTGTTGCCATGGTCTGGCGATGGAGGAGGCCAAGGATGTGCATGTCCTTGGCGGAGTGGGAGGGGGAGTTCCGCCACGGGGCGGTTGGGTTGGTTGGTGCAGGTGTCCCAAAGGGGTTCTCTGAAACGTTCCGCAAGTAGGCGGCCTGTCTCCCCAATGTAGAGGAGGCCACATCGGGTGCAACAGATGCAGTAAGTGATGTGTGTGGAGGTGCAGGTGAATTTGTGACGGATATGGAAGGATCCCTTGGGGCCTTGGAGGGAAATGAGGGGGGAGGTGTGGGCGCAAGTCTTGCATTTCTTGCGGTTGCAGGGTAAGGTGCCGGGAGTGGAGGTTGGGTTGATGGGGGGTGTGGACCTGACGAGGGAGTCGCGGAGGGAATGGTCTTTCCAGAACGCTGATAGGGGAGGGGAGGGAAAGATATCTTTGGGGGTGGGGTCTGTCTGGAGGTGGCGGAAATGACGAAGGATGATACGATGTATCTGGAGGTTGGTGGGGTGGTAGGTGAGGACCAGTGGGGTTCTGTCCTGGTGGCGATTGGAGGGGCGGGGTTCAAGGGTGGAGGAGCGGGAAGTGGAGGAGATGCGGTGGAGGGCATCGTCGACCACGTCTGGGGGGAAATTGCGGTCTTTGAAGAATGAGGCCATCTGGGTTGATCGGTATTGGAATTGGTCCTCCTGGGAGCAGATGCGGTGGAGGCGAAGGAATTGGGAATATGGGATGGCGTTTTTACAGGGTTCAGGGTAGGAGGAGGTGTAATCTATGTAGCTGTGGGAGTCGGTCGATTTATAGTAAATGTCCGTGTTGAGTCGGTCGCCCGAGATAGAAATGGAGAGGTCTAGGAAGGGGAGGGAGGAGTCTGAGACAGTCCAGGTAAATTTGAGGTTGGGGTGGAAAGTGTGAGTAAAGTGGATGAACTGTTCAACCTCCTTGTGGGAGCACAAGGTAGCATCGATACAGTCATCAATGTAGCGGATGAAAAGGTGGGGCATGGTGCCAGTGTAGATGCGGAAAATGGACTGTTCCACATCTCCGATGAAGAGGCAGGCATAGCTGGGGCCCATGTGGGTGCCCATGACTACTCCTTTGGTTTGGAGGAAGTGGGAGGATTGGAAAGAGAAGTTGTTCAGAGTGAGGTCCAGTTCAGTCAGTCGAAGGAGGGTGTCAGTGGAAGGGTACTGGTTGGTACGGCGGGAAAGGAAGAAGCGGAGGGCTTTGAGTCCTTCGTGATGGGGGATGGAGGTGTATAGGGACTGGATGTCCATGGTGAAGATAAGGCGTTGGGGGCCGGGGAAGCAAAAATCATGGAGGAAGTGGAGGGCGTGGGTGGTGTCCTGAACGTAGGTGGGGAGTTCTTGGACTAAGGGGGACAGGACCGTGTTGAGGTATGCAGAGATGAGTTCGGTGCGGCAGGAGCAGGCTGAGACAATGGGTCGGTCGGGGCAGTCAGGTTTGTGGATTTTGGGCAGGAGGTAGAAACGGGTGGTGTGGGGATGTGGGACTATGAGTTTGGAGGCGGTGGATGGGAGATCCCCTGAGGTGATCAGGTGATGGATGGTCTGGGAGATGATGGTTTGGTGGTGGGAGGTGGGGTCATGGTCAAGGGGGCAGTAGGAGGAGGTGTCCAAGAGCTGGCATTTAGCCTCAGCAATGTAAAGAACGGTATGCCAAAGTACTACCGCACCTCCCTTGTCTGCTGGTTTGGTAGTGAGGTTGGAGTTGAAGCGGAGGGAGTGGAGGGCTGCACGTTGTGAGGGTCAGAGGTTGGAGTGGGTAAGCGGGGTGGACAGGTTGAGGTGGTCAATATCACGGCGGCAGTTGGCTATGAAGAGATCTAGGGCGGGTAAGAGGCCAGCACAGGGTGTCCAGGTGGATGGGGTGTGTTGGAGGTGGGAGAAGGGGTCATCAGAGGGTGGGCGAGAATCCTGGCTGAAGAAGTAGGCGCGGAGGCGAAGGCAGCGGAAGAAATGCTCAATATCTCGCCACGTGTTGAACTCGTTAATCCGGGAGCATAGTGGGATGATGGTGAGGCCTCTGCTGAGGTCTGATCTTTCATCCTCAGAGAGGGGAAGGTCTGGAGGGATGGTGAAAATATAGCAGGGCTGGGAGATAGAACCTGGTGTGGGGCTGGAGCTAGGAGTGGGGGCGGGGTTAGGCATGGCGGCAGAGATCGGCATGGGGGCGGGGATCGGCGTGGGGGCTGAGACGCATGCAGTGTGGTCATTGTGCAGGTGAGTGACGTCACTGGGGCGGAGGTAGATGCGGTGCCGGCAACTCCGGGGGCGGAAGTGGCTGCGGCGACGGCAGAAACGGTGTTGTTCCTGGTGGCTGTGGACCAGGCGGAGGCCGCAAATCTGTCGGCGATGGTCTTCCTGGAGATCGTGGAGACGGCTGTCTGGGCGGCAATCGTGGAGACTGCATGGTCGGTGGGGGGCGGAAGTGACGTCATGGTTCACGGTGGTGGTTGCTGCAGGAATCCGGAGTGTGGGGGTAAGTAGGTGAAAGTTTCCTCAACCGTTCCAGTATCTTCCATCGGCCTCTGGAACCGCTTGAGCACCATTACCCACGTGGCCGCTGCAGCAACCGCCGCCAAACCCCGCCCGCACGCCGATCTCCACCCCCAGGCTAACCCCGCCCCCACACCCAACTCCGCCCCCACACCCAACTCCGCCCCCACACCCAACTCCGCCCCCACACCTAACTCCACCCACAAGCCTAACTCCGCCCCCACACCTAACCCTGCCCCCACTCCCAGTTCCAGCCCCACACCAGGTCCTAGCTCCCAGCCCTGCCGTATTTTCAGCAACCCTCCAGACCTTCCCCTCTCTGAGGATGAAAGATCAGACCTCAGCAGAGGCCTCACCATCATCCCCCTATGCTCCTGTATTAACGAGTTCAACACGCGGTGAGATATCGAGCATTTCTTCCGCTGCTTTCGCCTCCGCACCTACTACTTCAGCCAGGATTCTCGCCCACCCTCTGATGACCCCTTCTCCCGCCTCCAACACACCCCATCCACCTGGACACCCCGTGCTGGCCTCTTACCCGCCCTCGATCTCTTCATAGCCAACTGCCGCCGTGACATTGACTGCCTCACACCGCTCACACACTCCAACGTCTCACCCTCGCAATGTGCAGCCCTCCACTCCAACCCCAACCTCACTACCAAACTGGCAGACAAGGGAGGCACGGCGGTAGTTTGGTGCACCGATCTTTACATTGCTGAGGCTAAATGCCAGCTCGCGGACACCTCCTCCTACTGCCCCCTTGACCATGACCCCACCTCCCACCACCAAACCATCATCTCCCAGACCGTCCATAACCTCATCTCCTCAGGGGATCTCCCATCCACGCCTCCAAACTCATAGTCCCACAACCCCGCACCACCCGTTTCTACCTCCTGCCCAAAATCCACAAACCTGACTGCCCCGGCCGACCCATTGTCTCAGCCTGCTCCTGCTCCACCGAACTCATCTCTGCATACCTCGACACGGTCCTGTCCCCCTTAGTCCAAGAACTCCCCACCTACATTCGGGACACCACCCACGCCCTCCACCTCCTCCACGATTTTCATTTCCCCGGCCCTCAACGCCTTATCATCACCATGGACATCCAGTCCCGATACACCTCCATCCCCCATCACGAAGGACTCAAAGCCGTCCGCTTCTTCCTTTCCCGCCGACCCAACCAGTACCCTTCCACTGACACCCTCCTTCGACTGACTGAACTCGTCCTCACTCTGAACAACTTCTCTTTCCAATCCTCCCACTTCTTCCAAACCAAAGGAGTAGTCATGGGCACCCACATGGGCCCCAGCTATGCCTGCCTCTTCATCGGACATGTGGAACAGTCCATCTTCTGCAGCTACACTGGCACCACCTCCCACCTTTTCCTCCGCTACATCGATGACTGTATCGGCGCTACCTCGTGCTCCCACAAGGAGGTTGAACAGTTCTTCCACTTTACTAACACCTTCCACCCCGACCTCAAATTTACCTGGACTGTCTCAGACTCCTCCCTCCCCTTCCTAGACCTCTCCATTTCTATCACGGGCGACTGACTCAACACGGACATTTACTATAAATCGACGACTCCCACAGCTACCTAGATTACACCTCTTCCCACCCTGCCCCCTGTAAAACCGCCATCCCATATTCCCAATTTCTTCGCCTCCGCCGGATCTGCTCCCAGGAGGACCAAATCCACTACCGAACAACCCAGATGGCCTCCTTCCTCAAAGACCGCAATTTCCCCTCAGGCGTGGTTGACGATGCTCTCCACCGCATCTCCTCCACTTCCCGCTCCTCTGCCCTTGAACCCCGCCCCTCTAATTGCCACCAGGACAGAACCCCACTGGTCCTCACCTACCACCCCACCAACCTCGAGATACATTGTATCATCCTTCGTCATTTCCGCCACCTCCAGACAGACCCCACCACCAAAGATATCTTTCCCTCTCCTCCCCTATCGGCGTTCTGGAAAGACCACTCCCTCCGCGACTCCCTTGTCAGGTCCACACCCCCCACCAACCCAACCTCCACTCCCGGCACCTTACCCTGCTACCGCAAGAAATGCAAAACTTGCGCCCCACATCTCTCCCCTCACTTCCCTCCAAGGCCCCAAGGGATCCTTCGATATCCGTCACAAATTCACCTACGCCTCCACACACATCACTTACTGCATCTGCTGCACCCGATGTGGCCTCCTCTACATTGGGGAGACTGGCCGCCTACTTGCAGAACGTTTCAGAGAACACCTCTGGGACACCTGCACCAACCAACCCAACCTCCCCGTGGCGGAACACTTTAACTCCCCCTCCCACATGCAGGTCCTTGGACTCCTCCATCGCCAGACCATGGCAACACGATGCCTGGTGGAAGAGCGCCTCATCTTCCGCCTAGGAACCCTCCAACCACAAGGGATGAATGCAGATTTCTCCAGCTTCCTCATTTCCCCTCCCCCAAGCTTATCTCAGTCCCAAACCTCGGACTCAGCACCGCCTTCTTGACCTGCAATCTTGACCTTCCTGACCTCTCCGCCCCACCCCCTCTCCGGCCCATCACCCTCACCTTAACCTCTTTTCACCTATCGCATTCCCAACGTCCCTCCCCCAAGTCCCTCCTCCCTACCTTTTATCTTAGCCTGCTTGGCACACCCTCCTCATTCCTGAAGAAGGGCTTATGCCCGAAACGTCGATTCTCCTGCTTCTTTGATGCTGCCTGACCTGCTGCGCTTTTCCAGCAACACATTTTTCAGCTCTGATCTCCAGCATCTGCAGTCCTCACTTTCTCCTAATTGATCCCATGTGATCCAAATATCTCTAACTAATCTACCATGTGGAACCTATTTGAAGGACTAGCCAAAGTCCATGCAGACAACATCTACTTTTCTGCCTTTGCCAACTTTCTTGGTCACTTCAAAAAACTCAAACATGTTTGTGAGATATGATATCCCATCCACAAAGTTATGTTGACTATTCCCTAATCAGTCCTTACCTTTCCAAATGCTTGTCTTAAAATCCCCTCCAACAACTTACTCACCACTGATGTTAGGCTTATCAGTCTGTAGTTCCCTGGTTTTCCTTGCAGCCTTTCTTAAGTAATGGTGCAACATTAACTGACCTTCAGTCTTCTGGCACCTCACCTGTGGCTGTTGATGATACAAATATCTGTTAGATGCTTTGCAATTTCTTCCCTAGCTTCCACAATATCCTGAGATGCACTTGGTCAGGTCATGGGAATTTATCTATCTTTATGCATTTTAAGACCTTCTCTTCTTTAATGTGAACTTTGTTCAAGACATCACTATTTATTTCCCCAGGTTCCTTAGCTTCCATGGTTTTCTCCACTGTAAATACTGACACAGGATGTTTGTTTTAGGAGCTCACCCATCTCCTGTTGTTCCACACATTGATGGCTTCATTGATCTTTAAGAGACCCTATATTTTTCCAGTTACTCTTTTGCCCTTTATATACTTGTACAATCTCTTTGTATTCTGATAAACCTTATTTGCCAAAGCTACCTTATGTCCCCTTTTTGCCTTCCTGATTTCCCTCAAGTGTAATCATACACCCAACCCCTATACTCCTCAAGGGATTCACTTGATTCCAGCTGTCTATACCTAACATTTGCCTCCTTCTTTTTCTTGAGTAGAGCCTCAATACCTCTGGTCACAGAGTCATAGAGTCATAGAGATGTACAGCACAGAAACAGACCCTTCGGTCGAACTTGTTGATGCCAACCAGATATCCCAACCCAAACTAATCCCACCTGCCAGCACCTGGCCCTTATCCCTCCAAACTCTTCCTATTCATATACCCATCCAGATACCTTTTAAATGATGCAGTTGTACTAGCCTCCATCACTTCCTCTGGCAGCTCATTCCATACATCTACCACCCTCTGCATGAAAAAGATGCTCCTTAGGTCTCTTTTATATCTTTCCCCTCTCACCCTAAAGCTATGCCCTCTAGTTCTGGACTCCCCCACCCCAGGAAAGGCACTTTGTCTATTTATCTTATCCAAGCCCTTCATGATTTTATAAACCTCTATAAGGTCACCCCTCAGCCTCCGATGCTCCAGGGAAAACAGCTCCAGCCTGTTCAACCTCTCCCTATAGCTCAAATCCTCGAACCCTGGCAACATCCTTGTAAATCTTTTCTGAACCCTTTCAGGTTTCACAACATTCTTCTGATACAATGGAGACCAGAATTGCACGCAATATTCCAAAACTGTGTCCTGTACAGCCACAACATTACCTCCCAATTCCTGGTACTCAATACTCTGACCAATAAAAGGAAGCATAGTAAACGACTTCTTCACTATTCTATCTACCTGTGACTCTACTTTCAAGGAGCTATAAACCTGCACTCCAAGGTCTCTTTGTTCAGCAACACTCCCTTGGACCTTACCATTAAGTGTATATATATCCTCCTAAGATTTGCTTTCCCAAAATGCAGCACCTCATATCTATCTACATTAAACTCCATTTGCCAATTCCCAGCCCATTGGCCCATCTGATCAAGATCCCATTGTAATCTGAGGTAACCTTCTTTGCTGTCCACTACACCTCCAATTTTGGTGTCATCTGCAAACTTACTAACTATACCTCTTACGCTTATATCCAAATCATCTATATAAATGAGGAAAAGTAGTGGACCCAGCACCGATCCTTGTGGCACTCCACTAGTCACAGGCCTCCAGTCTGAAAAGCACCCTCCACCACCACCCTCTTTCTTCTACCTTTGAGCCAGTTCTGTATCCAAATGGCTAGTTCTCCCTGTATTTCATGAGATCTAACCTTGCTAACCAGTCTCCCATGTGGAACCTTGTCCATATAGATCACATCTACTGCTCTTCCCTTATCAATTCTCTTTGTTACTTCTTCAAAAAAACCCAATCAAGTTTCTGAGACATGATTTCCCACGCACAAAGCCACGTTGACTATCCCTAATCAGTCCTTGCCTTTCCAACTACATGTACATCCTGTCCCTCAGGATTCCTTCCAACAACTTGCCCACCACCAACATCAGGCTCACTGGTCTCTAGTTCCATGGCTTGTCCTTACCACCCTTCTTAAACAGTGGCACCATGTTAGCCAACCTCCAGTCTTCCAGCACCTCACCTGTGACTATCGATGATACAAACATCTCAGCAAGAGGCCCAGCAATCACTTTCCTAGCTTCCCACAGAGTTCTCGGGTACACCTGATCAGGTCCTGAGGATTTACCCACTTTTATGTGTTTCAAGACACCCAGCACTTCCTCCTCTGTAATATGGACATTTTGCAAGATGTTCACCATCTATTTCCCCTCATTCTTTATCCTCCATTTCCTTTTCCACAGTAAACACTGAATCAAAATACTCATTTATTATCTCCCCATCCCACACAAAGATTGCCTAGATTATCTTTGAGGGGCCCTATTCTTTCCCTAGTTACCCTTATGTCCTTAATGTATTTGTAAAACCCTTTGGATTCTCCTTAACTCTATTTGCCAAAGCTATCTTATGTCCCCTTTTTGCCCTCCTGAATTCCCTCTTAAATATCCTCCTACTGACTCTATACTCTTCTAAGGATTCATTCGATCTATCTTGTCTATACCTGGCATATGCTTCCTTCATCTTTTTAATCAAACCCTCAATTTCTTAAGTCATTCAGCATTCCCTACACCTACCAGCCTTTCCTTTCACCCTAACAAGAATATACTGTCTCTGGACTCTCTGTATCTCATTTCTGAAGTCTTCCCATTTTCCAGCTATCCCTTTATCTACAAACATCTGCCCCCAATCAGCTTTTGAAAGTTCTCGCCTAATTCCATCAAAATTAGCATTCTTCCAATTTAGAACTTCAACTTTTCGATCTGGTCTATCCTTTTCCATCACTGTTTCAAAACTAATAGAATTATGATAGTCATTGAGTGTTTCCTACACGTGCCAGCTTTGCCCTTCACATTAACAGGAACATACTGTTCTTGAACTCTCATTATCTCACTTTTGAAAGCCTCCCACTTACCACACATCCCTTTACCTGTGAACAATCTCCTCCAATCAACTTTTGAAAGTTCTGTTTAATACCATCAAAACTGGGGCCTTGTAAATGAAATTGGTTGAGTGGCAGGAAACAGAGAACTGGAATAATGAACAAGTACACAAATTGTCAGGATGTGACTAATGTTGTCTAACAGGGATCTGTGCTTGGGCCTCAATTATTCACAATATTCATTAACGACTTGGATAATGGCACAAAAAGTCACATATCCAAATAGGCTGACATCACAAAATTGGGCAGCATTGGTGTTGATGACAGCATAAAATTACAACAGGATGTTGATAGATTAGGTGAATGGGCAAACTGTGGCAGATGGATTTTAATATAAGCAAATGTGAGGTCATCCTTTTCAGGTAGAAAAAGGATAGGTCAGGGTTTTTATTTTAAAAGTTCAATATTAAATATAGTGGATGTGCAATGAAATTTGTCTCTTTAAAATGCCATGAACAGGTGCAGAAGATAGTCATAGAATGCAGGCCTTCATATCTAAAGGGCTGGAGTATAGGAATGTAAACATTATGCTGCAGTTACACAAAACACTAGTTAGGCCCCAGTTAGAATGGTGCGAGCAGATCTGGGTACCACACCTTAGGAAGGATGTTTTGACCAGTTTACTTTGTTCTCTAGAATTTAAAATGGGGTGATCTCATTAAGATTTTCAGGATATTATTAGAGAAAGACAAGATAGTTAAAGTGAGACTATTTCCACTGGATGAAGATTCTAGAACCATGGGCATGGGCTAAAAATTAGGGCCAGGTTCTTCAGATGAGATGTTTGAAAGCATGTATATACAGAAAGAGTTGTGGAGGATTGGAACTCCTCAAATGGTAGTCAATGCTAATTCAGTTGTTAAATTTGAATTTGAATCTAATATGGACAACTTTTTATTAAGCAAGGGTATTGAGTGTTATGGGCCCAAGGCAGCCATGTGAAGTTAGTTCCCCGTGAGATTGTGGTCATACATACAAATTTTTTTTTATTTAACAGAGGAAAGGTAACAATTATCTTCAATTGTATGCAGGAGGCAGACATTAACTGAGGCTTCATTTGAGCCACTGTTCATGCAGACTGAAGTGGTGCTGGCTTAGGTGATGAGGGCTTATAATGTGTAACTCCATAAATGTATACATGCAAGCCCTTACATGGGCCTCTCATCTCACTACTAACTCACTAAATTACTGATATTCATTTAATACTTAACTACTGTCCAAAATACAATCTGATTTATCAGAATTTACAGGTACCTGTCTGAGATTAATTGATGCTCAACTAACTTCCTTTATTAAATGAGCTTATTTTCTCTAATATGTCCATTAGACAATAAATTAATAATGAATATTATATCTTCCCCAATTCCCTTTCAATGAACCAACAACAAAATCAAGGCCTAAAATTTTCCCAGGAGTTATCTCAATTAGTGTCATGCCACGAATCAACTTGTTCCTTTAAATAAATGGACATAAGCAGCAAGCAATCTGCATGTGTAGCATGGAGACAACCATATATCCAAATCTAAAGGGAATAGTCATCATTGAACTCCGAAACCACCCAACCGTCAGGGGGCCTCGGCATATTAAGTCAAGGACAGCCTCCTTTTCGAATTAAGGGTACTGGCCATGGTCAGATGTTTTTGGGGGTGGAGGTGGGGATTGGTGGGGTGTGGGGTTCTTGTCTTAATCATGGCTTCATGCCTCTGCAGTCTAGCCACTCTGTAGTAGATCACAGTCAGACCATTGACCGTGTAGTGGCAAGTCTATGGAATAGGGTTAATACAGTCTAACGATGTATTGGCACCAGTCAGGGTCTGGGCATCTATTTCCTGGGGCTGTCTAGCCATGTTAGCCAAGAGAGTCAATCCATCAGAACTGTCCATAGAACCATGGGGGAGACACAGCTGTGGCAAGTGTGGCAAGAGCCTTGGCAGCTTACCATTGAGCACTGGGGCTGTGGACTCTGGGCAGATGCAATTATGAAAGGCACAGCAGGACTTCATTGAAATGTAGAAACGTAGAAAGCAGGAGCATGAAGTAGGTCATTCAGCCTTTCAATCCTGCTCTACTATTCAGTATGGTCATGGCTGATCATCCTACTTAGTATCCTATTTCTGCTTTCTCCCAATACCCTCTCATCCCTTTAGCCACAAGAACTTTTTGGACTATTGGGATCTCTTCTGGTATAGAAGAGACCTGTTCAAAAACGTTGGGTTTCACCTGAACTGGAGGGGGACCAATACCCTGGTGGGGAGATTTGTTAGTGCTGCTCACGAGCCCTTAAATTAGTATGAGGGGTATCCTAAGCAGTTGTGAGAATATGGAGACAACTGAGAATGTTTCAGAAGTTAAAGAGAACGTTAATTAGAAAAGGCAGGCAAGAGCAAGTCAGACTGCAAGGTAACTCTGAAGAATTAAACTGGGTTTAGATGTTATAGGAAGGGAGGCAAGAGAGGAGGGTAGTGGCATTTTTGATTAAGGAAAACATTACTCCTGTATTTAGAGAGGATATTCCTGGGGGACTGTCAAGTGAAGCTGTATTGGTGGAACATAGGAACAAGAAAGGGATGATCACCTTGATGATATTATACTATATGCCCCCAATAGTTGGTGGGAAACTGAGGAGCAAATGTGTAGAGAGATCTCAGATATATGTAAGAATAATAGAGTTGTAATAGTAGGGGCTTTTACCTTTCTAAATATAGACTGGCATTGCCATAGCAATACAGGCTTGGATGGGGACAAATTTGTTAAATGTGTTCAAGAAAATTTTCTTTATCAATACGTAGATGTACCTACTAGAGAAGGAGCAATTCTCAGCCTTTGCTTGGGAAATAAGGAAGGGCAAGTGACTGAAGTGTTAATGGGGAGACCAATGATCATAATTCAATTAGTTTTAAAATAGTTATGAAAAAGGGTAGGCTATGTATAAAAGTTAAGGTTCCAAATTGGAGCAAGGCCAATTTTGACAGTATAAGACTGGAACTTTCAAAGTTAATTTGGATAGACTGTTCACAGGTAAAGGGACAACTGGCAAGTGGGAGGGATTCAAAAGTGAGACAATGAGTGTTCCTGTTAGAGTGACTGGTGAGGCTGATAGAAGTAGGGAACAATGGATGATTAGAGATCTTGAGGCTCTGGTCAAGATAAGAAGGAGGAATATGTCAGGTATAGACAACTGGGAGCAAGTGAATCTCGTGAAAAGTATAAGAACAGTAGGGGCATTCTTAACAAAGAAATCAAGGACGGCAAAAAGGGGACATGAGATACCCTCGGCAGATAAAGTTAAGGATAATCCAAAGAGATTCTGCAAGTATATTAAAGGCAAAAGAGCAACCAGGGAGAGAATAGGGCCCCTTAAAGATCAACAAGGTTGTCTATGTATGGAACCATAAAAGATGGGAGAGATACTAAACAAAATTTCACTTCAGTATGTACTGTGGAAAAAGAAACGCAAGCTAGGGAACTCAGGGAAGTAAATATTAATGTCTTGAAAACAGTCCACATTACAAAAGAAGAGTTGCTGGAGGCCTTAAAAAGCACAGAGGTAGATAAATCTCCAGGACCTTATCAAGTGTATTCTAGGACATTGTGGGAAGCTAGGGAAGAAATCGAGGGGCCCTTAGCAAAGATATTTGTGTCATCATTGTCTCACTTTTGAATCCCTCCCACTTGCCAGTTGTCCCTTTACCTGTGAACAGTCTATCCAAATTAACTTTGAAAGTTCCAGTCTTATACTGTCAAAATTGGCCTTGCTCCAATTTGGAACCTTAACTTTTATACATAGCCTACCCTTTTTCTGGCGAGGTGCCAGAAGATAGATATTTGGCTAATGTTGTGCTTTTATTTAAGAAAGCCTGCAAAGAGAAGCCTAGGCGAGTAATTTGGCATCAGTGGTGGGTAAGGTTTTAGAGGAAATTCTGATAGACAGGATTTACAAGCATTTGGAGAGACAAGAACTGATTGGAGATAATCAGCATGGCTTTGGGCATGGGAAATCATGTCTCACTAACTTGATTGAGTTTTTTGAGGATATGACCAAGAAAATAGAGGTTGTCTACATGGATTTTAGTAAGGCCTTTGACAAGGTTTCACATGGTAGTCTGGTCAGTAAAGTTAGATCAAACAGGATCCAGGGAGAACTAGCCAACTGGATACAAAATTGGCTTGAGGGCAAGATGGTGGTGAAAGGTTGTTTTTTGGACTGGAGGCCTGTGACCAGCGGTGTTTTGCAGGGATTGTTGCTAGGTCCACTGTTGTTCTTTATTTGTAAATGATTTGGATGAGAATATAGGAAGCATGGTTACATAAGGGATGATATCAAAATTGGTGGTATAGTGGACAGTGAGGAAGGTTATCTAAGATTACAAAGTGATCTTGATTGGTTGGGCCAATGGACTGAGGAGTGGCAGATGAGTTTCATTTGGATAGTTGTGAGGTGTTGACGAACAAAGGCAGAACTTGCACAATAAATGGTAGGGCCCTGCGGAGTGTTGTAGAACAGAGAGACCTGAAGGTTCAGGTACATAGTTCATTGAAAGTTGCATCACAGGTGGACATGGTTGTAAAAAAAGGCATTTGAAAACACTTGCCTTCATTGCTCAGAGCATTGAGTTTCAGAGTTGGTCATCATGTTGTGGTTGTACAAGATATTGGCGAGGCCACATTTGGAGTACTGTGTATAATTCTGGTAGCTCTGCTATAGGAAGGACATTATTTAATTGGAGTGGCTGCAGAAAGGATTTACAAGGCTGTTACTAGGATTGGAGGGCTTGAGTTATAAGGAGAGACTAGATAAGCTGGGACTTGTTTCACAGGAGCGTAGGAGGTTGAGGGGTGACCTTTTAGAGATTTATAAAATCATAAGTGGCATGGATAAAGTGAAGAGCAAAGGTCTTTCCCCTAGGTTTGGGGGGTTCAAAACTAGAGGGTAAAAGTTTAAGGTGAGAGGAGAAAGATTTAAAAGAGGCCTGAGGTGCGATATTTTCACACAGTGAGTGGATTATATGTGGAATTAACTGCCAGAGAAAGTTGTAGATGCAGATACAGTTATATTATTTGGGAGATGTTGGGGCAGGTACATAAATAGGAAAGGTTTAGAAGGATATGGGCCAAGTACAGGCTAATGGGACTAATTTTATTTGGGAAACTTGGGCTGGCATGGATGAATTGGACCAAAGGGTCTGTTTCCATGTTTTATGACTCTATTACTTTATAACTCTATCTCACTGCTTTTTGAAAGCATCCAATATTCTGGCCTCAATTATTTTCTGTGGAGAAGGCTTCCACATGATCACTACTCTGATGGAGTATTCCTGATGAAGGGCTTTTGCCCGAAACGTCGATTTTCCTGCTCCTTGGATGCTTCCTGACCTGCTGTGCTTTTCCAGCACCGCTCTGATCTCCAGCATCTGCAGTCCTCACTTTCGCCTACATGATCACTACACTCTAGTGAAGAAACAGTCTTTATATGATGACCTTGGTTCTAGATGCCCCAGTCATTGGGAGCATCCTTCCCGCATGTACCCTGATCAGCCCCACTTGAATTTTATAGATTTTGATAAGATAGCTCCTCATTCTTCTCAACTTCTAATATAGACCTAACTGATCCAGTCTTTCTTCATTAGTCAGTCCTACCATTCCAGGAACCAGTCTAGTAAACCTTTATTACCCTCCCTCCACTGCCATAAAATCCTTCCTCAGATAAGGAAACAAAAACTGCACACAATACCGCAAAGGATTATCGAAACTGGGTAATTAAATATATTCAACACTGAGATAGGCAAGTTTTAATCAGTAAGACAATCAAATATTGAGGATTATCAGATCAGTCATGATGTCATTGAATGGCAGAGAAGATGTGATGGGCCGAATGGCTTATTACTGATTCAATGTTTTATGGTCTTATCAGATGAGAACTATCTCAGATGAAAACTACCTTCTCAGGGCCAACTGGGGACAGGCATTTAAATGCTGACCGACCAGCAATGCCCTCTTCCCACAAGTCAATAAAGAAAATCTTGATGGCGTTGTGGCAAATAAACCACCAAAAAGCTTGTGCAACTTGGACTTGTTCAAAAACGAAAGATTCAATCCATTGTCATTTATTAGATTAGACTCGTTTCTCTACCAAAATAAAATATTTGAAAATCTATTATTCTGGTTCAATGTACTGCGTCACTGAACAACAACCAAACTAAGTAGTGGGATGGAGGCAAGGTAATGTTCCGTTACATGGAAAATTATGGAAAAGGCAAAGGTGGGGAGGACTCAGCAGAGGTAATTTAAATTTCCAGAAGAGTAATAGGACAGAGAGTATGGAAAGTGTCAGGAATCCAACTTCAGACACAGCAGATAAGAGAACAACTCTGAGAAGGGGGAACTGAATGTGTTAGACTTAAATGCATGCAGTATACAAAACAAGGTAGTTGAGATTGAAATTGGCAGGTACGATATTGTGGGTATCAGAGAAGTGGCTGCAAGGGGATCAGAGCTGGGTACTAAATATCCAAAGATATACATCATATTGAAAGGGCAGACAGTTGGGCAGAGGGTGGGACTGCCTTGTTTGTGAGATACTAAATTAAATTGATTGCAAGAAATGATATAAAGTCGAAAGGTATAGAATCTGTGTGGGTAGAGATAGGGAACCAGGAAGGATAAAAGACCTTGATGGGAATCATGAACAGTCCCCCTAGCAGTAGTAAAGATGTGGGGAAGAAAATAACTCAGGAGATAGAAAATGCATGTAAGAAAGATTCTATTACAATCATCATGGGGGACTTCAGAACGCAAGTGGACTGGGAAAATCAGATTGGCAGCGGATCTCAAGAAAAGCAATCATGGAATGTCTACAAGTTTTTTTTGGCAGCAACTTGCAGTAGGGCTCACTAGGGAACAGGCAATTCTGGATGTAGTGATCTATAATGAAACAAACTTAATTAGGATTAATCCTTAACTTAAGTTGAAGGAACTCTATTGGGCAGTGGCCATACTATGAGAAAATTCATCTCAATTTCAGAAAGTGAAGCTGGAATCAGGTGTAACTGTATTACAGTTCAGTAAAGGTAATTACAAAACATGAGAGAGAACTGGCCAGAGCTGATTAGACGGGAAGCCTAACAGGGAAGACAATGGAGCAGCAATAACAGAAGTTTCAAGGGGTGATTTGGGAGGCTGAAATTCAACCTAAGGAAGAAGAAACATTCTACATGGAGATTGAGGCAACCATGGTGGAGGAACTGAATAGGTACTTTGCATCAGTCTTCAGGTGGAAGACACCAATGGCATAACAGAACTTCAAGAGGGGACAGAGGTGACTGTAGTTGCCATCACTATGGAGAAGGCTCTGGGGAAACTAAAAGGTCTGAAGGTGGATAAATCACCTGGACCAGATATGGACTCTGGGTCTGTACTCAATGGAGTTTAGAATTATGAGGGGGGGGATCTGATTTCAACTTACAGAATACAGTGAGAACTGGATAGAGTGGAGGTGGAGAAGATGTTTCTACTAGTAAGAGGACATGTGGGCAAAGCCTCAGGCTGGAACGATAACCCTTTAGAAATGAGATGAGGAGGAATTTCTTCAGCTAGATGGTGTCGAATCTACGGAACTCATTGCTGCAGAATGGTGTGGAGGCCAAGTGATTGAGTGTATTTAAGACAGAGATAGATAGGTTCTTGACTGGTAAGGTGATCAAGGCTTACAGGGAGAAGGCAGGAGAATGGGATTGAGAAACACATCAGCCATGATTGAATGTTGGAGCAGACTCAATGGACTGAATGGGCTAATTCTGCTTCTATATTTTAAGGTCAAAACAAATCTCCTGACCACATCAGCTCATGTCTGAGATCTGGCACTTTGTCCAACATATAATTGTGTCACAGTAAAGGTAAGGCTGAAATTGAGTTGGTGTATGCAAACTGCATTTGAATATATTGACACTCAGAGGCCAGGCTCCAAATTATTGGTGTTATGCTAAACATTTGGAAGTCAGAGTATCTTTACCAGCCTGCTTCCATCACACAACATTACTACTATCCCACCATCAACTACCAAGAACCTCTCAGTGAAAGCATATCAATAATAATACTCAGTACTGCATTTATTGTGTCATCACGGACTTGTCTTTTTCCACAATTTATTAATTCATGGGACCTGGGTACCGCTGCCTGGGCAGCATTTATTGCCCATCCCTAATTGCCCTTCAGAAAGTGGTGATGAACCGCTGCATTTCATGTGCAGGTCAACCCACAATGCCCTGAGGGAGGGAGTTGCAGGATTTTGACCCAGTGACTGTGAAGGAGCAGCAGTATGTCAGATTGGTAAGTGGCTTGGATGGCAAATTGCAGGTGGTGTTTTAATTTCACTTTTTTTTAACCAGGTATCTGCTTTCTTTCTTCTTCTAGATGTAGCTTTTGTGAGTTGGAAGGTGCTGTCTCAAGAGTCTTGGTGAATTTCTACAGTGCATCTTGTGGATAGTGCACACTATCAGTTGTGGAGCAAGTGAATGTGTAGATGTGCATCAATCAAGCCAGTTCTTTTGTTCTGGATAGTATTAAGCTTCTTGAATGTTGGAGCTGTACCCACCCAGGCAACTGGGGAGTATCCCATTACACTCCTGACTTGTGCCTTGTAGATGGTGCATGAGATAAATTACCTTTTGCTAGATTCCTAGCCACTGACTCACTCTCAAAACCATTGTATTTATAAGGCTAGTCCATGTTTCATATCTGGTCAAAGGTGACCTCAGGATATGGTAGTGGTGTTTCAGAGATGGTAATATACTCTTAAATGTCAAAGGATGATAGTCAGACTTACTTTTCATGTAGAGGGTCATTGTCTGAAAGTTGTGTGACATAAATATTACTTGCCATTTATCAGACCAACCCTGGATATTGTCCAGGTCTAGCTACATTTAGAGAAGGACCGCTTCAGTGTCTGAGGAGTTGCAAACAGCCCTGAAAATTGTGTAATCCTCAGTGAACGTCCTGACACCAGAGTTTATGACAGAGGGAAGGTCATCTGAGGAAACAGTGTTTAATGTCAATGCCCTCATATTAAGCATGAGGCTTATGCTCCACAAGTCAGTCATGTTACCAGCCCTCCTATATGTATCAAAGGCATGGACAATGTCCAGCAGATGGCTCAGTTCTCTTGAGAATTATCACCATTGTTGCCTCTGCAAAATCCTATAGAATCAGTGGTAGTGGTGCTCCCATCTCAGTGCCCTCTCTCACACCAACATTCCCAGTATTGAAGTATGGCCCCTGGAGTCAATCAGCTGCATTGGGCTGACCTTGTGGTCCTCATGCCTAACACAAGAAACTTCTCTACCCTGAGCTCTGTCACGACAAATGGTTACCAGGAAATCAGAGGAAATGTTTCAAGGAGGTCATAGAGTGATACAGAGCTCCCAGCATGGAAACAGGCCCTTCAGCCCAACTTGCCCATGCTGCCCAGTTTTCATAATTAATCTGGTTCCATTTGCCTGCATTTGGTCCATATCCCTCCATACCTATCCCATTCATGTACTTGTGTAAATGTTTCTTAAATGTCAAAATTATACTCGCTTCAACCATTACTTCTGGCAGCCCACTCCAGATACTCATCACCCTCAATGTGCAAAGATTGCCTCTTTGTGGGCTTTTGTATCTCTCCCCTCTCACCTTAAACCTGTGACCTCTAGTTTTTGATTCCTTTACCATGGAGAAAAGCCATCAGCTATCTACCTCTCACGATTTTATAGACCTCCATAATGTCACATCTCAGTCCCTACATTCCAGGGGGAAAGAAGTCCTAGCCCTACTTAACCTCTCCTTATAATATTATTTATATCATTGACAACCACATGTCACGTGCGACTTTTCAGTGGAGTGACTGGTGCACTAGATTATGGCAAATAGAAATTCAACCAATGTTGCAAACCCTTATTCTGGTGAAAAACTCCACAAAAATACAATGACGACTTTTGTTCTTATTGCAGATTCTGTAGGTCTTCAGACATTTCCTGAAAATCCTTAATGTCTTTGGGTGACTGTGACAATCTCTAGCCCAAGACCACTCAAACTGGCGAAGAAGCATCTGCAAAGGTGCCGACCATTTTGAGTGTCTTCTATGGGCCGAGTTGGAAGTCAAACACGGAAGGAGTGGGTCACACCCTCGCCTCCCAGCCGTTGCTTCAGCAAACACCATGTGCCCTTCCTGTGGCACACAGGCTTTGGATCCAGTCTCACCTTAGGACTCACAGCACTGGAACAAAAAAATGTCATTTTCTATAACAGGGAAGTGCTTAATAATAAATCTCTGCTGATAAAACCAACATTTATTGTGATCCCACCTTTAAATAATTAATTCATTCATATTTTAATCCCTTCTTGATACTCATAACCACCCTTTCCTGTTTTGTGCTTTGACCTGTCATAGTTGTCAATTCTCAGTTAATTTAGTCATCACTCATCTTCTTGCCTATATTTACCCACCCAGTAAAACAGCGCTTTGCACAACTTCAATGCTTTTTATAACTAGTGAAAGAATGTATTCAAAGATAATGGACAAAAAAGCACAATTTCTTTTTATCCTAACGGTTTTTCTGCTGAGTTGCTTACAGCACTGAACAGGAAATTAATTGTCAATTTATGGAGAATTGGCAACACTAATTCCTGTGCTTTGTTACTGATCCCTCAGGGCTTGAGATTCCATCTTCCTACTCCCTTTGTTGTTGGACTGTTCCTGTCTTGTTTCACCTTCCATTTCTATATCCCTGATCAACCTATTATTCTACACACCACTCCAAATATTTTATACTGAGCTTTGACTCTGCTCTAAGCCAAATCCATTTGTTACTCCATTTCTATCCGGCTTGTGCTCCATCAGTGCTCCAGCAATTACTTTTTCTTCCAAGTTGCCAACCTTTGCTCTTTGCTGAAAATGTGTTGCTGGAAAAGCGCAGCAGGTCAGGCAGCATCCAAGGAGCAGGAGAATCGACGTTTCGGGCATGAGCCCTTCTTCAGGAATGAGGAAAGTGTGCCCAGCAGGCTAAGATAAAAGGTAGGGAGGAGAGACTTGAGGGAGGGGTGTTGGAAATGCGATAGGTGGAAGGAGGTTAAGGTGAGGGTGACAGGCTGGAGTGGGGCTGGGGGTGCGGGCGGAGAGGTCAGGAAGAAGATTGTAGGTTAGGAAGGTGGTGCTGAGTTCGAGGGTTGGGACTGAGACAAGGTGGGGGCAGGGGAAATGAGGAAACTGGAGAAATCTGAGTTCATCCCTTGTGGTTGGAGGGTTCCTAGGCGGAAGATGAGGCGCTCTTCCTCCAGCCGTCGTGTTGCTATGGTCTGGCGATGGAGGAGTCGCAGGACCTGTATGTCTTGGTGGAGTGGGAGGGGGAGTTGAAGTGTTGAGCCACGGGGTGGTTGGGTTGGTTGGTCCGGGTGTCCCAGAGGTGTTCTTTGAAACGTTCCGCAAGTAGGTGGCAAGTAGGCCCTGCTGTGCTTTTCCAGCGCCACACTTTTTAACACTGATTCTCCAGCATCTGCAGTCCTCACTTTCTCCTCGAAGATTTTAACCTTTGCTCTTTGTGATTCTTCCTTCAAATGATCTCATTCTGTATCATTCACTGCTTTTTCTTGGTTAACATTAATTTTTTTAACTCGTTCATTCAAATTAAGGGATAAATATAATCATTGCCTGTCACTATCGCTCAGCAGCTTTCAAGACACTACCTTGTCTTTATTGGCACTTGCATTCTCAACTTGTGGAGATCATTCTTTCCTTTTTTCTATGCACTGTACCCATAGATGGGAAATCATTACAGTGGGCATAGTTTGGATTTCTCGACCAAATAATGGGAAAGGATGCTATGGGATGAATGGCATCCTTATGTGTTCTGAACCTCTACGAATTATTCATGATTTGATTCCTTGCTTTCCCACACTTCTCACAGTTTTTCTCATTTCTGACTACTTGCTTCAATACTTATCTTCCCTTTCTTTGCTTACCTTGTTGACCTGTCTCTACCCTTTCAAACAGTAATAATGTTTCTTTCTTAATACACCCTGTGCTCACCAAGTCCCAAACAATCATCTTCCCTGCACTTGCCCACAAATACAGGTTCCCTGTGTTATAGAAGAAAGTGAGGACTGCAGATGCTGGAGAATCAGTGTTAAAAAGTGTGGCACTGGAAAAGCACAGCAGGTCCGGCTGCATCTGAGGAGCAGGGCAATTGACGTTTCAGGCAAAAGCCCTTCATCAGGAATGTCACTGATGGATGTTCCTGATGAAGGTCATATGCACCAAACGTCGACTCTCCTGCTCCTCGGATGCTGCCTGACCTGCTGTGCTTTTCCAGCACCACACTTTTCAACTTCCCTGTGTTGTAGCCAACTGATTTCTCTTTCCTATATTTTCATGGCCTCACATCAAACTATTTTGGGAAGCATTCTCCAGACACGTCACAACTCAAAACTACTGAGGAACAAATTTGTAAGGAGATTTCAGTTAACTGTAAGAATAATAGGGTGGTTATAGTAGGGAATTTTAACTTTCCAAACATAGACTGGGACTGCCATTGTGTTAAGAGTTTAGATGAAGAGGAATTTGTTAAGTGTGTACAAGAAAAAATTCTGATTCAGTGTGTGGATGTACCTACTAAAGAAGGTGCAAAACCTGATGTACTCTTGGGGCAGCTGACTGAGGTGTCAGTGGGGGAGCACTTTGGGACCAGCAACCATAATTGTATTAGTTTTAAAATAGTGATGGAAAAGGATAGACTGGGTGTAAAAGTTGAAGTTCTAAATTGGAGGAAGGCTAATTTTGATGGAATTAGGCAAGAACTTTCAAAAGCTGATTGAGGGCAGATGTTCACAGGAAAATGGGAAGCCTTCAAAAATGAGATAATGAAAGTCCAGAGATAGTATGTTCCTGTTAAGGTGAAAGGAAAGGCTGATAGGTGTAGGAAATGCTGGATGACTAAAGAAATTGAAGTTTTGGTTAAGCAAAAGAAGAAAGCATATGTCAGGTATAGACAGGAGAGATCAAGTGAATCCTTAGAGTTTAAAGGCAGTAGGAGTATACTTAAGAGGGAAATTAGGAGGGCAAGAAATGGACATGAGATAGCTTTGGCAAAAAGGGTTAAGAAGAATCCAAAAGGATTTTATAAATACATTAAGGACAAAAGGATAACTAGGGAGAGGATAGGGCCCCTCAAAGATCAACAAGGCAGCCTATGTGTGCAGCCGCAGGGGATGAGGGAGATACTAAATGATAATTTTGCATCAGTGTTTACTGTGGAGAAGGACATGAAAGATATAGAATGTAGGGAAATAGATGGTGACATCTTGAAAAATGTCCATATTACAGAGGAGAAGGTGCTGGATGTCTTGAAACGCATAAAAGTGGATAAACCCCAGGACCTGATCAGGTGTATACTAGAACTCTGTGGGAAGCTAGGGAAGTGATTGCTGGGCCTCTTGCTGAGATATTTATATCATCGATAGCCACAGATGAAGTGCCGGAAGACTGGAGGTTGGCTAACATGGTGCCACTATTTAAGGAAGGTGATAAGGAAAGCCAGGAAACTATAGACCGGTGAGCTTAACATTGGTTGTGGGCAACTTGCTGGAGGGAATTCTGAGGGACAGGTATACATGTATTTGGAAAGGCAAGGACTGATTAGGGATAGTCAACATGGCTTTGTGCATGGTAAATCATGTCTTGCAAACTTGATTGAGTTTTTTGATGAAGTAACAAAGAGGATTGATGAGGCAGAGTGATGGACGTGATCAATATGGACTTCAGTAAGGCATTCGACAAGGTTCCCCATGGGAGACTGATTAGCCAGGTTAGATCTCATGGAATACAGGGACAATTAGCCATTTGGATACAGAACTGGCTCAAAGGTAGAAGACAGAAGATGGTGGTGGAGGGTTGCTTTTCAGACTGGAGGCCTGTGACCAGTGATGTGCCACAAGGATCAGTGCAGGGTCCACTGCTTTTTGCCATTTAATAAATTATTTGGATGAGAGCATAAGAGGTGTAGTTAATAAGTTTGCAGATGATACCAAAATTGGAGGTGTAATGGACAGTGAAGAACGTTACATCAGAGTACAACAGCATCTTGATCAGATGGGTCAATGGGCTGAGGAGTGGCAGATGGAGTTTAGTTTACATAAATGCAAGGTGCTGCATTTTGGGAAAGCAAATCTTAGCAGGACGTGTACACTTAATGGTAAGGGCCTGGGGAATGTTGCTGAACAAGGAGACTTTGGAGTGCAGGTTCATAACTCCTTGAAAGTGGAGTCGCTGGTAGATAGGATAGTGAAGAATGCATTTGGTATGCTTTCCTTTATTGGTCAGAGCACTGAGTATTGGAGTTGGGAGGTCATGATGCGGCTCTACAGGACATTGGTTAGCCACTTTTTGTTGATTGCATGCAAATCTGTTCTCCTTCCTATCAGAAGAATGTTGCGAAACTTGAAAGGGTTCAGAAAAGATTTACAAGGATTTTGCCATGATTGGAAGATTTGAGTTATAGGGAGAGGCTGAATAGGCTGGAGCTGTATTCCCTGGAGTGTCAGAGGCTGAGAGATGACTCTATAGGGGTTTATAAAATCATGAGGGGCATGGATATGATAAACAAACAAGCTCTTTGGGTGGGGGAGTCTACAACTAGAGGGCATAAGTTTAGGGTTAAAGGGGCAAGATATAAAAGGGACCTAAGGGGCAACTTTTTCACACAGAGGGTGGTACACGTATGGAATGAGCTGCCAGTGGAAGTGGTGGAGGCTGGTACAATTACAGCATTTAAAAGGTATCTAGATGGGTATATGAATAGGAATGGTTTAGAGGGATACGGGGTAAGTGCTGGCAAATGGGACTAGATTAGGTTAAGATATCTAGTCAGCATGGACGAGTTGGACCAAAGGGGCTGTATCCATGCTGTACTTCTCTATAACTTTATGATTCTATGTTTCTTTGACTTTCAATGACTGCCACATCTTCAGTCTCCAAGATCAAATGTTCTAGTATTCCATTCTGTTCTTGAGAATTCTGTTTTTAAATGGTTTTATCTTTGTGCTGTTTGTCCTTCAAAAACCCTAAAATGCAATTTATTCAATCATACCATCAGTTTCTCCTTCCAAACTCATTTACTTTCCACTTGGGATCCATTTTAATCTTTGCTAAGTTGTTTGAGAGAGTGAATTTTATGAGCAGGTGGCTTTTTAAATACAAATTATTGTCCTGCTTGGTTGATGGAAATCTACTTTGGAGAAAAGCCATTGGTAATTTTTATCGCCTTTTATTCAACACAATTTTGAATTTACACCTGTAATATTTTAACATTGATTTAACAGTTAAATGACACTGACTGTCCTTTATGAGAAACATTTTGTTGGGAAGAGGTAAAATAAGTAGGATACATTTTATGAGTGCCCATGTTGAAATCAAGATGCTGAGAATATTATTATTTAAAAATCTTGTGGCTTTTAAGTTTATTGGACACAAAATCTTATGCAGTGCATTGACTCCTATGGTTAAATTGCCAATATTCATTCTTGGTGCATGAAGCTCGTGATCAGGTGCATTAATTGATTTGAAAATGTCTGTCTGTCATTTACATTTTTTAAAATTTATTCATGTGGGTAAGTTCAGCATTTATTAGAGATGCCTAATTGCCCAGAAGGCAGTTGAGAGTTAACCACAATGAAGGTTCTGGAGTCATATGTAAGCCAGACCAGATAAGAACAACAGACTTCCTTCACAAAAGGTCATGAGTAAACCAGCTGGGTTTTTAACAACAGTCAATAATGGTTTCATGGTCATCATTAGACTTTTAAATTTAGATTTTTATTAAATCTTACCATCTGGCATGGTGGGAGTTGAACCCATATCCCCAGAAATTTAACCTTGGTTTACTAATCCAGTACCATTACAACTACACCAGCACCTCCCTGCAAGATGTAAATGATCAAACTACAATCGTGAGTCACTTTTCAAAGTAGTTTTGTTTTTGTCCACTTCCTGTCTGTGTGGGTTTCCACTGTGTGCTCCAGATTCCTTCCACAATCCAAAGGTGTGGGTTGGTTATGCTAAATTGTCCACAGTGTTCAGGGTGTGTAGATTTGATGCAAAAGTCAGAGGTTAAATGTAGGGGATTGGGTCTGGGTGGGTAAATCTTCAAGGGGTCGGTGTGTACCTGTTGGGCCGAAGGGCCTGTTTCCACACTGTAGGGATTCTATTTGCATGTGACTTAAAGTCCTGTCAAATATTATCTGATCAAATTTCATTCAGGAAATGCTTCCAATCAGAGTTGGCAACATTATAGAGGAGCAGTTTTTATTGCAACTGTCCTAATAGGAAAGGGCATCAGTTGTAAATTAAAAGGAAAACAATCAAGGGAATATTTTTTGAACTGAGATTTATATCTATGATCGAATGCTCTTTAGGGGACTACAGAATAGAAGCTCCCAATTCTTCCATCCCTAACAGGAACAAGAGTTAGCAGCTGGACCTTTTTCATGCTTTTCGGAGGACAGTGAGACTTGGGTGAACCCAGCTCTTTACGTGCACAGCTTTCCCACAGTCAGGAGACAAAAATTGACTGTGAAAAAACAAAGGGTCTGTCACGCCTTCTTTCCCATAAAGAGCTTTACATTAAACGTGCATGGGCAAATCAGGAATGGAAAGTCAGCTGTAGTGTGGCCCCAGGCACCTTCACAATGTGTGACTGTGAGCAGGGGAAAAAATAGCATTGTGTAAGCCAACATTCCAAATGTAACCTATCACCATGATTAAAATTTCACTCTTTTTTTATCTTTTTGTTGAATCTACAGACTAGAATTACATGCAATTGTAAAAGACTATTTCCTAATTGGGGCCATATTAATTAATAGCATGTGGATATAGCAGCTGGTTATTTTCATAGATAGTACAAGTTCACAGGATAAAAGGATAAATATGGAAAAGAGACAATTTAACCCTCCCAAGCTTATCAATGCAGAAAAACAATCCCCATTACAGCGTCTGCTTGCTGTCATTTTCCTTAGGCATGGCTTAGACAGGCTTTCATGTGACTGCGGGTCTAACAGATCTGTTGGCTTTAGAGTCCGCTGGAGGGAAATGATACAACCTCTTTTTGTCAGCTTGCTGTCATTGATTGTTTTGGTTTTCACAGCAGCCATTTGCAAGCTTTTAAACAATTGATGTACTGGAGTGAAGATCTGTGGGATTCAGGTTCCCTATTGCGCTGCCCTGCTGTAATCTGTAGGGTCAGTGGGAGGGCATCTAATTTGCACAGAACAGGCGACACAGTGCCGTTGTGGACCTAACTCAAGTACCCGCTTGCCACTACTCAGGTGGAAGATCTGAATCCAGTTCACCATTCGGAAGAGGAGAGTGACAAAACAGTGCTATTGTCTCCTCTATTCCTGATTTACCAATATCCTCAATTTTAAGTCTAGAAGGCTGTAAAGTACCTAGTCTGAAGATGAAATGTTGTTCCTCTAGTTAGTGCTGTGATTCATTGGAACACTGCAACATGCTGAGGACAGACTTGTGGGCGTGCAAGCATGATGCTGCGTTAAAATGATCAGCTCCAGGAAGATTGGGGTCATTATTGCACACAGACAAGAAGTGATCTGCAAAGCAGTCACTTAGACTGTGTTCGGTTTCTTCAATGTACAGTAGGACACATTGGGTACAGCGAATACAATACACAGGATTGGAGGAGGTATAGGTGAAACTCTGCTTCACTTGAAAAGACAGTTTCGGCCCTTGGATGTTGAGCAGGGAGAAGGTGAAGGGCAGATGTTCTGCAGTTACATGAGAAGGTGCCTTGGGAAGGGGGCATGGTATTGGTGGTTGTGGAATAGACTAGAGTGTCCTGGAGGGAACAATCCCTGTGAAATGTAGACGGGGAAGTGAGGGGAAGATGCGTTTGGTGGTGGTGTCCTGTGGGAGTCGTCTCAAATGTTGGAGAATGATCCTTTGAATGCAGAGGGTTGTGGGATGCAAAGTGAGGACAAGGGGAACCCGATCATGATGTTGTGAGTAATAGGAAGAGTCAAGGGCAGATTGTCCACTGCCACCCACTCCACAGCCATGGACTCCCATAGCTACCCTCATTACAGCCCGTCACACCCCACATTCGGCAAGGACTCCATCCCCTTCTCCCAGTTCCTTCCTTAAAGTCGTATCTGTATGGATGTTACCACCTTCCAACTGATATGATTTGCTTCTTTCATGACTGTGGTTTCTGCCCACTGTGGTTGACAGGGTACTCAACTGCATCCGACCTATCACCTATACTTCTGCCTTTTCCCCTTCCCACCACTCACAACCACGTGATTGGATTTCCCTTGTCTTCACTTTCCATCACACCAGACTCTGCATTCAAAGGATCATTCTCCACCATTTCAGAAAGGTTCAGCAGAATTCCATCACCAAACACATCTTCCCCTCACTCTCCCATCTGCATTGGACACTATTCTTGACCACTGTTATTACACCCCCTCTCCACGGCACCTTCCCATTAAACCGCAGAAGGTGCAAAACCTGCCCCTTCGCCTCCTTCCTACTCACCATCCAAGGGCCTAAACATTCTCTCCAGGTGAAGTAACATTTCACCTGCACCTCCTCCAATCAGTCCTGCCCGAAGGGTCCTGCCCGAAATATTGACCCTTGCTCCTCGGATACTGCCCGACCTGCTGTGCGTTTTCCAGTGCCATGCTTCATCAACTCTGATTTCTCCAGCATCTGCAGTCTTCTTTGTTTCCTCCATCCTCCAATCCTATGTATTATATTCACTGCACCCAATATTGACCGTCCGACATGGGAGAAACCAAATGCAGACTGGATGACCACTTTGCAGAACACCTCTGGTTTAAACACAGGCAGGACCCTGACCTTCCCGTAGCCGGTCACTTTAACACAGTGTCCTGCTCACATGCCCACTCGTCTGTCCTCTGCATGCTGCTGAGTCCCAGTGAATCACAGTGCAATCTGGAGGAGCAACATCTTATCTTCAGACTAGGCACTTTACTGCCTCCTGGACTTAATACTAAGCTCAACACCTGCAAATTGTAAACCAGCTCTCATGTCTTCCATTTCTTTCAGCTTGTTACCATGTCCCATGTGGGACTGTCTGTCCTTTCAAGTCTAGCAGGAGACGCACCATTGTTCTACCGTTCTCATCTTCCGATAACTTACTCTGAATTATCAACATCTTTCCTCCATCAGCACTCTACATCCACTACACCTCCCCCCACCACCCCCCCCAAATTATAACAAACATACTGCCCCCTTCACACTTCACTTCAGGTCTGATGAAGAATCATCTAGACTTGAAACATGACATTGCTGCCTCCCCTGGATGCTATCTGACCTTCTGTGATGTCAAGTATTTGTGGTTTTCAGTACAGACTCCAGCATCTTACCAATATCCTTTCCTACTCTAATGTAACATTATCAGTGTAAGGGCCATTGAAGATTGCCAGGCTGGCAAATTCTAGCATCACAATTGGAGACTGACAGAGTTCCGAAAGGTTATTACTGCTAGTATGGATGGTCTTTTATTTATTGCTGACAGACCACCAAAAGATAAAGAAGGCTATCTATAAAATAAATGTTCAAGCTATTCCAAATACTGTAAATTATTGAGGGGGAGACCTCGCACACAGATATATAACTAATTTCCATCTGAACTTTTGAAGCAATAATTGTTTCAGAAACAAAAACAGAAATTGCTGGAGAAACTCAGCAGGTTTGGCAGCATCTGTGGAGAGAATGCAGAGTCAATGTTTTGGGTTCAGTGACCCCTCAGAATAATTTCAGAGCTGTGTCTTGGAATATTTATTTAAAGAAGTAACTTACTTTGAAATCCAGCTATATGTAAATTTCAGCAATCATTTGTACATTACCAAGGTACATCAACCACAACCCCTCTTAGCTCATTAATATAAATCTACTCCGAATCAAAAAGGCTAGAATAAGTTTCCTGTATTTACACAAGTTCTGAGCTTGAATACATTTGTGGCTAAACACTTTGAAGCAACATGGCACCCATTAGAGTAACTATAATTTCTGGTTAATTACTGAAAATGATTTCCTTCAACGTTTAAAAAATAAACTTACTGGGAGCTCCCCAATAAATAATCACAGTTCTGTCAGTCTCAATCCACTAAAAATCTTTATTTCCTTGCATTCACAGACTCACCAAAAGCTTCCCCACCAAGTGACACTCCCCATTTCGCACAAAATGCTCAGAAGGACGAACTTGCAAGAATTGCCTTCCCAAGCAGCAGAGGTTAGAAACTAATGAAGACAGATATCCTTTTTTGCACTTTCATAATTACTCCTATGGGTGGCACTGTACTTACACTTATTTCATACCAATTTTTATATTCCAGCCTAGGCAGGTCAGCTCTGCAGTAAAGCTCGCTTCAAATTCCCATCAGGATTGTAGAAACTGACATAAATTCCACCATAATTAGTGCAAATCAGATCAATACAAGTTCCAGGTTATGGGAATATTTCACTCACCTTTTTTACTTTCTATAAGCCTAGTGTGCTGCTTGTAGGTTATATTTCTTTCATTTATTTAATTGAAATAATTATGGCTGTGTTTTAAAGATATTAAAGCTCAGCTTTATGCAATTTGAGATAATATATTTCATGATACCATATTCCATACAGGAGCAATCCTTTGTCCTTTATATCTCTCAACAGATCTATAAATGGTGGCTCACAGCATTATTGCAGTATCAGATGATTAAAATGTATTATTGTTTTCCAGATTCATTGCCAACTTTTTTTCTGCATCTCCATGTTTGAATTTTTCCAGGATTCTCCTTCCCTGCCCAAGCACAGCACTGTCACTGCAAGGCATAATTTCATAAAATGCCATGACTTGTGAAGGTGCCCACAATGCATTTTCCCTCATTGTCTTCTTGAGCTTTCTGCAACCTTTGTCTTAATTGTCTGCACTCTCCTGTTCTAAAAGCACACTCCCACCCTCGGTGTTCAAGCTCAGTAATACAATGATCACTTAGAGAAGATTTTTCAACTTTTTTCGAAGAAGTATGGAGATAAATGCGTTGACCATGAGACGACTCAGAAATATTTCCCTCCAACAAGCTCATTAACAGCTGGCAGACAAATTTCTCAGTGAATCACAGGCCTCGACATTGGCATCCTGGGTTGTCAGCTGCTGGCCAAGCAGAGGACCCTTTAGTCTGCTGTATGGTGCATTCCCCAGTCGTAAGAAAGTAAATATATCCTTCCTGCGTGGTGGAGTCATGGGAAAAGGAGGGGTTCAAAGGCAGTGGTAGGGGCCATCCCTTTGTCCCATATCTCTGCCCTTGATTACCAATAATTTGGGCAACTGGATTGGCCACCAAGACCCAGCAGGCAGGATGACCTGCTTCACCAGTTTGGAAACTAGCCATCTCTTTCGCTCACAGGGAAGATGGCTGATCCGGAAGATGTTGGGTTGAAGTCCTTAAGCAGCCATTAATTGGCCACTTACTTGCCTTAATTCTTGGCAGGTCAAGAAGATTTCCCACAGACCTCCATGCCCAGAACTTAATAAGTAAAGAGGCAAGAAGGGATTGGGTTTCTCTCCAGGGCTAACGTCTTCTCCTTCCCTTGCCAGCTACAGAAAGTTCTATCCGTTCAATAAAAGGGTAGGTTCTGAAAGTGTTAATGCTAAGGAGTACATTAACCACTGTCAAATATAAGCAGGTCATATGGGCTTAGCTGTGGGAGTAGCTCTGGATTTCAAAGGAGATTGATCTCGTCAGTCTCTGCAGCAAGGCATAGAATTTAATCAGGGTCTTAGGGACGTGGGTTTTGCTGAGATTCGTGGCAGAATAGGATGAGAAGTGCATCTCAACATTGGGAGCAACTCACACTATCTCTTATGCTTTTAATGAAGAGTTTCTTGTTAGGTAGCAGCGAGTTTCCAATTAAAATGGATTATTATTCATTAAACACTTTGTTGTCAGCCCAGCATGCTTATTAATACTCACTTTCTACATTAACCAAATCACTCACTAATCTAGATGTGAAGAAAACCTGACATGGAAACCAGAGCAGATCCCTGGAAGATTAAGCTTGCCGGTTGCTCCAAAAGATCTCCAAGTTGCATATGATCAAACTTCAGCAAAGGGCATGATCCCCGGGCACCAGCCTTACTCACCGAGTGTCCAGGGACATTGGCACCTTGCAATTGCCAACCCCTCACAGTCATCATGGCAACCTTAGTGATACACTGGTAAGATGCTTTGGAGACACAGGCTTGCATTGTCAGGCACACTGGAACTAGCATTTAAAGGCTGCAGCAAGGACATTTTGTCTCTATGGACTCATATCCAGGTCACAGATTGGACCAGGCTGTATCTCAGGGCTGTTTGTTTGCTCTTTTGGTGTTCTGTTACTTAGCGCTTACCTGCATGCTCACAGCATTCCTGCCTTGCCATGCACATTACTGCAGTATGACAATCAGGCAGCTTGCTCTGGTGGTCAGCAATCCTCCCTGGGGGGTGGAGGTTTGGAGTAGGGGGTGTGGACATCTTGCTGTACAGCAGTGTGCTCCATCAATCTCACACTGTACCATTTACAAGCAGCTTTTGTAGCAAACAGACTGCAAGTTCAGCAAACAGGCGGCCATGTCTGAGAGTCTGAGGGAGGTCATCCTCATCAAAGCCCATCAAGGCCTCGGTCAGTCAGGATGTCCTGGCACAGTAAGTCAATGGCAGCTTCTGCTACCAGTCCAGGCAAATTTCCAGGATCAAACATCTGATCAAAGTGATCTCCTGTGAGTGGGTCATAGTCCATAAGACCATAAGATACAGGAGCAGGAGTAGGCTATTCTGCCCTTTGAGACTGCTCTACCATTCAATCATGGCTGATAAGTTTCTCAACTCCATTCTCCTGCCTTCTCCTGGAACCCTTGATCCCTTTACTAAGAAAGAACCTACCTATCTGTGTCTTAAATGCACCCAATGACTTGGCTTCCACAGCCTTCTGCAACAATTAGTTTCACAGATTCATCATCCTCTGGTTGAAGAAATTCTTCCTCATCTCACTTCTAAAGTGTTGTCCTTTCACTCTGAGGCTGTGCCCTTGGGTCCTAGTCTCTTCTACAAGTGGAAACGTCTTCTAACCCTGGTCACTCGAAAGCATTACCCCCTCCTCCCCTTGTTGTACCCCCTGCTACAGACATAATGAGCAATACATTGACAGCGAAACATTTGGACACAGAATCTTCGAAAGTATAGGAATATTGTACAAAGAGAGCCAAAGGTGTTGACATGACACAATGCCATGAATATGCATTATTCCTCTTGCTTCCTGATGATATAGCAGCCTCTCAGCTCTGATCTCCATCCATGGAACATGCTCTGTGGACATGAATTGATGCCTGATGTCGTCACCAAGGCATTTTGACCTATGCAGAGAGACTACAAATAAACGTAAGGTTAAAAGCAGTAAAATTTATTCTAAAGTACCAAATCAATCATGGTCATCTGTGCCACAAAAGTGCCCTCTTCTTTCTCCTCTCCCTGCCATTACATCTTAGTGTATTGCCTGGTTCTGTGAGTGTAACAAACCTGCTCAGCGTGGGAGCCCATTGGCCTTGGGGGTTCGGTTGGTCGATCCCAGGAGCACTTATGCCTGAATGAACCAGACACGCTGAGGGATTTCTTGCCAGAAGTAAGTTGAATCTCCTCAGTGTGAACTTCAAAAGGCTGGAGAGGAGTAGGCAGGGCCCAGTCACCTCCTTTATGTTCTGAGAGGTGAATTCCAAGGGACCTTTGAATTGAATTGAATTGAATTGAATTTACTGTCACGTGTACTGAGGCACAGTGAAAATCTTTGTCTTGCAAGCAATACAGGCAGGTCACAGAGTTAAGTAGCAGAGATAAGTAATAATAGGTAAACAGCGGCAAAAATAAAAGCACAGGTACAGGAGAATGTTAAGAGTTTGTGAGTCCATTCAATATTCTAACAACAGTAGGATAGAAACTGCTGCGAAACTGGCTGATGCATGTGTTCAGACTTCTGTACCTTCTCCCTGATGGAAGAGGTTGTAGAAAAACATTGCCAGGGTGGGATGGATCTTTAAGAATGCTGGCGGCCTTCCCTTTGTGTGGTTGCACTTCCAGCTGCATGCCTATTTCTAAGGAACTGGCAGTTTTCCCCATCCATCTTGCCAAGCCTTTGATACTGAGGCTGGGGCGATGGAGTGCAGGTATGCGCACTATTTCAGCACAATCTGAGAGTGCTGGACCTGGTTCTCTATTGGCAGTCTCCAAGCTGTCCATGGCAGAGGCAGTCGCAAGATTCGCCACATTGTTCCAGTTTCTTTGCATCCCACATGCCTATCTGCTTCTCCTGTTCCTCCCTGTGCATGTGGACAAAGTTCCTGTTTGCTAGCACCACACATTCCTCTCCTCCCTGGGGTTGAGCCGATGCCTGTTTTCCAGCAGTCCTACGATTGCCAGTGATCTGCGGAGATACCATGATGAAATAATCACTAGATTGTGATCCCACACTCTCCAGGCCTATTGTTCCCACAGAGGTGACTTAGTGGTGCTGGAAGAGCACAGCAGTTCAGGCAGCATCCGAGGAGCAGTAAAATCGACCTTTCGGGCAAAAGCCCTTCATCGGGAATAAAGGCAGAGAGCCTGAAGGGTGGAGAGAGGAGGGTGGGGGTGGGGAGAAAGTAGCATAGAGTACAATAGGTGAGTGGGGGAGGGGATGAAGGTGATAGGTCAGGCAGAAGGGTGGAGTGGATAGGTGGAAAAGAAGATAGGCAGGTACGATAAATCATGGGGACAGTGCTGAGCTGGAAGTTTGGAACGAGGGTGAGGTGGGGGAAGGGGAAATGAGGAAACTGTTGAAGTCCACATTGATGCCCTGGGGTTGAAGTGTTCTGAGGCGGAAGATGAGGCGTTCTTCCTCCAGGCGTCTGATGGTGAGGGAGCGGCGGTGAAGGAGGCCCAGGACCTCCATGTCCTCAGCAGAGTGGGAGGGGAAATTGAAATGTTGGGCCACAGGGCGGTGTGGTTGATTGGTGCGGGTGTCCCAGAGATGTTCCCTAAAGCGTTCTGCTAAGAGGCGTCCAGTCTCCCCAATGTAGAGGAGATCACATTGGGAGCAACGATGCAATAAATGATATTGGTGGATGTGCAGTTAAAACTTTGAGGGATGTGGAAGGCTCCTTTAGGGCCTTGGATGGAGGTGAGGGAGGAGGTGTGGGCGCAGGTTTTGCAATTCCTGCGGTGGCAAGGGAAGGTGCTAGGATGCGAGGGTGGGTTATTGGGGGGGCATGGACCTGACCAGGTAGTCACACAGGGAACAGTCTTTGCGGAAAGAGGTGGGGAGGGAAATATATCCCTGGTGGTGGGGTCTTTTTGGAGGTGGCGGAAATGTCGGTGGATGATTTGGTTTATGCGAAGGTTGGTAGGGTGAAGGTGAGCACCAGGGGTGTTCTGTCCTTGTTACGGTTGGAGGGGTGGGGTCTGAGGGCGGAGGTGCAGGATGTAGACGAGATGTGTTGGAGAGCATCTTTAACCACGTGGGAAAGGAAATTGCGGTCTCTAAAGGAGGAGGTCACCTGGTGTGTTCTGTGGTGGAACTGGTTCTCTTGGGAGCGGATACAGCGGAGGCGTAGGAATTGGGAATACGAGATGGCATTTTTGCAGGAGGTAGGGTGGGAAGAGGTGTAATCCAGGTAGCTGTGGGAGTCGGTGGGTTTGAAAAAAATGTCAGTGTCAAGTTGGTCGTCATTAATGGAGATGGAGAGGTCCAGGAAGGGGAGGGAGGTGTCAGAGATGGTCCAGGTAAATTTAAGGTCAGGGTGGAATGTGTTGGTGAAGTTGATGAATTGTTCAACCTCCTCGTGGGAGCACGAGGTGGCGCCAATGCAGTCATCAATGTGGCGGAGGAAGAGGTGGGTAGTGGTGCCGGTGTAATTACGGAAGATCGACTGTCCTACGTAGCCAACAAAGAGACAGGCATAGCTGGGGCCCATACGTGTGCCCATGGCTACCCCTTTGGTCTGGAGGAAGTGGAAGGATTCAAAGGAGAAATTGTTAAGGGTGAGGACCAGTTTGGCCAAATGAATGAGAGTGTCGTTGGAAGGGTACTGTTGGGGACGTCGGGAGAGGAAAAAACGGAGGTCTTGGAGGCCCTGGTCATGGCGGATGGAGGTGTAGAGGGATTGGATATCCGTGGTGAATATGAGGTGTTGGGGGCCAGGGAAACGGAAGTCTTGGAGGAGGTTGAGGGCGTGGGTGGTGTCTCGAATGTATGTGGGGAGTTCCTGGACTAGGGGGGATAGGACAGTGTCGAGGTAGGTAGAGATAAGTTCAGTGGGGTAGGAGCATGCTGAGATAATGGGTCGGCCTGGGTGGTCAGGCTTGTGGATCTTGGGAAGGAGATAGAACCGGGCAGTGCGGGGTTCCCAGACTATGAGGTTTGAAGCTGTGAGTGGGAGATCTCCTGAGGTGATGAGGTTCTGTACGGTTTGGGAGATGATGGTTTGGTGATGGGGGGTGGGGTCATGGTCGAGGGGGCGGTAGGAAGAGGTGTCCTCGAGTTGGCGTTTGGCTTCAGTGGTGTAGAGGTCAGTGCGCCAGACTACCACTGAGCCCCCTTTATCTGCTGGCTTGATGGTGAAGTCGGGATTGGAGCAGAGGGATTGGAGGGCTGTGCGTTGTGAGGGTGAGAGGTTGGAGTGGGGGAGGGGGGTAGACAGGTTGAGGCGGTTAATGTCCCAGTGGCAGTTGGAAATGAAGAGGTCGAGGGCAGGTAATAGGCCAGCGCGGGGTGTCCAGGTGGATGCAGTGTGTTGGAGGTGGGCGAAGGGGTCCTTGGAAGGTGGGCGGGAGTCCTGATTGTGAAAGTAAGCTCAGAGGTGGAGGCGACGGAAGAAGTGTTTGATGTCATAGTGTGTATTAAATTCATTGATGCGTGGATGGAGGGGGATGAAGGTGAGTCCTTTGCTGAGGACTGATCGTTCATCCTCAGTGAGAGGAAGGTCTGGAGGGATGGTGAAAACTCGGCAGGGCTGGGAGCTGGGATCTGGTGTGGATGCAGAGCTGGTAGTGGGGGCGGAGCCGGTAACTGGAGTGGGTGTGATGGCGGGGGGGGGAATGGGGTGGAGTCATGAGCAGGGGCGTTATCATTTATTGTATCCGTTGCTCCCAATGCGGTCTCCTCTACATTGGGGAGACTGGAAACCTCCTAGCAGAGCGCTTTAGGGAACATCTCTGGGACACCCGTATCAATCAACCACACCGCCCTGTGGCCCAACATTTCAACTCCCCCTCCCACTCTGCTGAGGACACTGCCGTTCCCTCACCTCCAGACGCCTGGAGGAAGAACGCCTCATCTTCCGCCTCAGAACACTTCAACCCCAGGGCATCAATGTGGACTTCAACAGTTTCAACATTTGCCCTTCCCCCACCTCACCCTCGTTCCAAACTTCCAGCTCAGCACTGTCCCCATGATTTACCTGCCTATCTTCTTTTCCACCTATCCACTCCACCCTCCTCCCTGACCTATCACCTTCATCCCCTCCCCCACTCACCTATTGTACTCTATGCTACTTTCTCCCCACCCCCACCCTCCTCTAGCTTATCTCTCCACCCTTCAGGCTCTCTGCCTTTATTCCTGATGAAGGGCTTTTGCCCAAAACATCGATTTTACTGCTCCTCGGATGCTGCCTGAACTGCTGTGCTCTTCCAGCATCACTAATCCAGAATCTGGTTTCCAGCATCTGCAGTCATTGTTTTTACCTAGTTCCCACAGAGGTGTCAGTATCTGAACTGGTGGGGGGCAGGAGGCAGATTTGCCAATGCTTCCTCTGAGGTCTCAGTACAATCGTCCCCAGAGATTCAGGTTGTGGCTTCTGGAGAGCTGTGTTATTATCTACAGGGATGGTGTAGATGATGCCTGTCGCTGCAAGACACAAAAGTGACAGAAGGTGGACTTGTGGTTAGACATGAAATAAATGAGACTTAGAGTGAGGTTAATATGAGAGTCATAGTGGAATGAAGAGTGGTACTTGGCTGGCAGGATAATGATGTCTTTGCAATCCTGCAGGAGTGGTCCTGGTCTTGTCCTGCGAGGTCAGGATTCTCTGCTCAAGTGGAGTAAGGTGTCTAACGTCAAGCACCATCCCTTTGGAAAGGTTTACTCTACTCTGCATGGGCTATCTGCTCTCGTAATGAGAGAAAGGGAGGGATTAAGTGAGATGAAAGTGGGTGGCGCTGCTGTTAATATTAGTTTTAATGCCAGGGGTGGAAAGACGGGGATATGTTTTGAAGGAGTGATGAGGAAATGCAGAGGCAATGCAGGGTTAGTGGTGTAGGGAGTTGAAACAGCTGAGTGTGGGTAAAGGAAGAGATTGAAGACAATAATGAGACTGGCAAAGCATGAGCTTTGGGAGGTGGGTGCAGTGGCAGAAAGAGTATGAGGGAAGTAGCAGAGAGATGAACATGGCATTTACTATCGCAGAGTAGAGAAGATATTTAACATTCTTTTAGTTTTGGTGGCCATTCCTCCAGACCATGGATCTGATGCTGACCCAAGTGGCAAACTTGAAACAGTCTGCCAGGCCCTAGTGGCATGGCCTCTTCTGCCTGTCCTTGAGGAAGAAGATGACTTTCCTTTGTGCCACTCCCTTCACCAGGAACTCCAGGTACCTGTCAGGGTATTGTAGTGCCAACTTCATCTTCTCTGATATCTTCCAGAAACATCCTCAAGCTGTGCAGCTTTGGAATACTAAATTCTCATCTGTGGCTTTTTAAAAATGCATCTTGACCTTTTGATGAATACCTGCTGAGTAGCAAGTTATTCTGGCCATGGTGCTTGGTAGGATGCTATGGGAATTGGATGTGATGAAACCATGGGACTGCAGTAGGTTATTAACATAACAGGTTTGATAAGATAAAGTGAGAAAACTCACTAGTCCTCTTGGTGCAAAACCTTTCAAAAAACTCGACTTAACCTGGACCTAGCCAAAAAAGTAAGATTCGGCCCAACATCTAAAGTACCAAACAACTTGTACTGATTGCCATCATGCAGTGAACAATCGTTGTTTAAGACAAGAACCTTTCTTATTAGATTAGTAAGTGGTTTTCCTGTATGACAATAGACCAATCAGTCCCTTTTGGTTCCAACCTAAAAGAAGAATGGCGGCAGCAAATCTACCTTTCACAAGGTGAAGCCATTGCTGGTTAGGCCAGCATCCCAGAGGGCAGCCAAGAGTCAACCACATTGTCTGGAGTCACATGTAGTCCAGACCAGGTAAGGCCACACAGTTTCCTTCCCTAAAGGACATTAGGAATGTGTTTTACCAAATAATGGTTTCATGGTCATTATCATACACATAATTCCAGATTTTTAAAAATAAAATTGAATTCAAATTCCACCATCATCTGCCAAATTCAGGTCCCCAGAACATTACCTGTGTCTCTGGATTAACAGTCCAGTGGTAATATCATTAAGCCATCACCTCCCCATACCTGACCACTCATTCATCAGGATGACTGTGAAGATCGTATATGCAACAATACGAATGAGTAGCCAGAGCTTTTGCAGCAATTTCTTCCCTTCCCATCCCACACCTTTGTTCTTCATACCCAAAGATTAATAATCGCTCTTCTCCTCTTGTACGTGCGTGCCTTGTCTGCTACTAGTAAACAGTGCACCTTCTCAGTTCCTGTATTGCCATCACGTTTCTGGCATAGAAAGATTAACTGACTTTGGTGAATCAGCATCAACATTTCAAAGTCAAGTAATGGCATTTTCCCATGAATATACTTCAAATCCTCAAGATGAACATGAAAAGTATTCATGGCATACCTTTCAGTCATATTCTGTCAGTCTTTGAAGTATACCATGTATAATGCGATGAACTGCATTAACGACAACATTTATTAATGTTTTGAGCTGTAGATTATAATTTACATTCCAAAATAATACACTTATTACTATTTGCAAGACTTACAACACTTATAGCCAAATGTGAAAATTATACAATAGAAGTATCCTTTTTATACACTTTTTACATGGATGATTTTAAGACTTTTGAACTCGGTTATTATATTAAATAATGTGCAATTAATTTTATCGTTAATGTATTATATTTCATTCTTCAACATTATGTAAAGATTGTGCATTCTTTCCCATAAAATAGAAAACATTTCCTTTCTTTTTTTTCCCAAACTACCACCTAAGTGCAGTAGTGCTCCTTTCTTTTTTATTTTGCCTTTATCTGAATTACCATTGGTTAAACATGTGTAATCAAATTCCACCATCATCCACCATTTACTTTTCCTGCAATCAGAAAACACAGGCCTACATTTTAAAATGGACTGCTGTTTTCCTATCTTCCTGGTGGTAGAAATTGAATAAAGATTCGTGCACTTTGTGTCTTCCACTGTGTCTCACAATTGCACACACACACCATGGGTGCTGGGGATAAAATAAGCACTACCGCACTTAGGTGGTAGTGTGGGGGTTTTAAAAACTAAATAAATAAATAAAAGAGGACATCTGCTGGGGATAAAATAAGCACTACCGCACTTAGGTGGTAGTGTGGGGGTTAAAATAAAAAAGGAAAAAAAAAGAAAAAAAGAAAAAAAAGAAAAAAGAAAAAAAAAGAAACAAGGGATTAAAAAAGTAAAAGAGGACATCTGCTGGGGATAAAATGAGCACTACCGCACTTAGGTGGTAGTGTGGGGGAAAAAAAAGAAAAAAAAAAAGAAAAATAAAATTAAAAATAAAATGGACTGCTGTTTTCCTATCTTCCTGGTGGTAGAAATTGAATAAAGATTCGTGCACTTTGTGTCTTTCACTGTGTCTCACACCTGCACACACACACACCATGGGTGCTGGGGATAAAATAAGCACTACCGCACTTAGGTGGTAGTGTGGGGGTTAAATTATTTTAAAAAAAAGGAGTGTCACTGCCCTTTGATGTGAAGGGCAGTGTTTGTCACTGGCCATCCGGGTGTTTGCCTAATTTGAGTGTATGTGTGTGCAAGGACTCTCCAAAAAAAAAAAAAATAAAATGGACTGCTGTTTTCCTATCTTCCTGGTGGTAGAAATGGAATAAAGATTCGTGCACTTTGTGTCTTTCACTGTGTCTCACACCTGCACACACACACCATGGGTGCTGGGGAAAAAATAAGCACTACCGCACTTAGGTGGTAGTGTGGGGGTTAAAACAAAAGAATAAACAGGAGATTGTGTCTTTCCAAAAAAAAAAGAAAAACAAAAAAAAAGAAAATAAAATTAAAATGGACTGCTAAAAGGGAAAAAAAATAAAATGGACTGCTAGAACTTTACTTTTCAGCAAAAGTACTTTAAAACCTGTGTTCCTAAATGTTTTTGACAATTTTCAATGTAATCATAATTATCCTGAATGTTACTTCTGAATAAGGAGCAGTGTGCATCTATATCTCAATGAAAGAAATTAAATAGCCATTAACCTGAGGCAGTTTAGATTGGCAAACTAGGACTGCATACATTTTATTCACTGGAATGAGAAGCTTGAGGTTATCTTTACAGAATTATGAAACATCGTGGAGGTCCTGACATGGCAAGTAGACTGAAAAGTACATGAACTTAATTGGACAAAAGGAAAAATGATCTGATACCCACATCAGTGATTTTTCCCCTTCAGGTTGCACTCTGAGGTTGAGGTCTATCTGTATGCATTTACGTCTCATTAAAAGTATAGTTTGCTGAAATGAACAGAGTGGAGCATCTCTCCTGCATGTCATTCACATGAGGCCAACTCATGTCTCAGTCCAGGGGTGAACATAGGAACAGGAGTAGGCCATTCAGTCCATTAAACCTGCTTCACAATGAAAAATGTAACACTGTAATGCTATTTACCCACATTATCCTCAAAACCATTTATATTATTGGTAATGGGAAATCTATACATCTCTGCATTAAACACCCTCAAATACTGAACTGCCAGAATCCTTGTGGTTGCAGAGTTACAAGATACATAACTCTGAATAAAAAACACATTTTTTCATTTTTGTTATAATTGGCATCCCCTTTAAGTTCTGCTCCTGATTCAGACTCCCCAACTAAGGGACACATCTTATTTTCATTTACCCTGTCTATCACTTTAAGTATGTTAGAGATTTGAATGAGATCACTTTGAAATTCTAGTGAATACATACCCAATGTCTTCTCATAGGACAAGCCTACCAGCCTGGGAACATGTCTGCTGAACCTTTCCTGAACTTGCTCAAAGGCAAAAATGTAATTCCTGAGGTAAGGAGACCAAAACTACACACAGTACTCCTGATGCAGTCCAACCAAGCTCCTGTACAACTGAAGCAAGACTTCACTACTCCTGGACTCAAATCCTCTTCCAATAAAGGCTAACATTCCATTTGCCTTACTAATAATTTGCTGCACATGCATGTTAACCTTTAGTGACTATTGACAAGGACACCTGTGTCACATTTTTAAAAATTCGCTCATGAAATCTGACCACCTCGAGCTAGGTCAGCCTTTATTGCTCATCTCTCATTGCCCAGAGGGCTGCTAAGAGTCAAACACATTGCTGTGGGTCTGGAGCCACATGTAGGCCAGACCAGGAAAGGATGACATTTGACGTTTTCCCAACCTTTTATTACGTATGAAATGATGTTCCTGCTTATTCAGTAAGCCTGTCCAAATCCTCCTGAAGCCATTTACATCTCCCTCACAATACACATTCTCAGTTAGCTTTGAATCGTCCACAATTGAAAATATTACATTTGCTCCCCACATTGATACATATGGTAAAACTTTGGGCTCCAAATGAGTGACAAACAATCAACACTAAAATGACCTTTGTTTTTACTCTCTGCTTTCCGTCTTTTAGCCAATCCCCAATCCGAGTTCAGAACCCCCATCCCAAGGTACTTTATTTTTGTTGACCAATTTTCTGTGTCTATGTTATCACAAGTCTTCCAAAAATTGAATTATATTATGTCCATCAAGTCTCCCTTGGCAATATTGTTAGTAGCATTGTAAAACCTGATTTCTCATTCATAATTTCATGCTAATTATGCCAATAATATAATTATTATCCATGTGTCAATTAACCTATCCTTTATAATAGATTCAGCCATTTTTTATTCCACTGATTGTCATAGAGATATACAGCACAGAAACAGATCCTTCAATCCAATTTCTTCATGCCAACCAGAAGTCCTAAATTAATCTAATCCCATTTGCCAGCACTTGGCCCATTTCCCTCTAAACCCTTCCTATTCATGTACCTATCCAGATGCCTCTGAAATATCGTTATTGTACCAGCCTCCATCAATTCCCCTCATAGCTCATTATGTACACTCACATGCATGAAAAAGTTGCCCCATCAGTCCCTTTTAAATCTTTCTCCTCTGATCTTAAACCTATGGCCTCTAGATTTGAACTTCTCCTCTATGGGGAAAAGATCTTGTCTATTTACCCTATCCATGCCCCTCATGATTTTATAAACCTCTATAACGTCATCCCTCTGCCTCTGATGCTCCAGGCAAATTAGACCAATCTATTAACCTCACCCTATAGCTTAAACCCTCCAACCCTGGCAACATCCTTGTAAATCTTTTCTGAACTCTTTCAAGTTTCACAACATCTTTCCAATAGGAAGGAGATCAGAATTGCACGCAACATTCTAACAGTGGCCTAACCAATGACCTGTACAGCCGCAACATGACCTCCCAACTCCTGTACTCAGTATTCTGACCAATAAAATAAAGCATAGTAAACGCCTTCTTCACTATCCTATCTACCTGCAACTCCACTTTCAAGGAGCTATGAACCTGCACTCAAGGTCTCTTTGTTCAGCAACACTCCCTAGGACCTTACCATAAAGTGGGAGAGGCTGAACAGTCTGGGGCTGTTTTCCCTGAAGTGTCGGAGGCTGAGGGGTGACCTTATAGAGGTTTACAAAATTATTGGGGCATGGATAGGATAAATAGGCAAAGGCTTTTCCCGAGGGTCGGAGAGTCCAGAACTAGAGGGCATAGGTTTAGGATGAGAGGGGAAAGATATAAAAGAGACCTACGGGGCAACTTTTTCACGCAGAGGGTGGGTAAGTGTATGGAATGGGCTGCCGGAGGAAATGGTGGAGGCTGGTACAATAGCAACATTTAAAGGCATTTGGATGGGTATAGGAATAGGAAGGATATGGGCCGGGTGCTGTCAGGTGGGACTAGATTAGGGTTGGGATATCTGGTCGGCATGGACAAGTTGGACCGAAGGGTCTGTTTCCATGCTGTACATGTCTATGATTCTATGACTCTATGACTATCTCAAGAAATGCCAGGAAGTCATCTCCTCCATCTGCCACCTCCTGAGTGAGTCCCTGTGTCCTTCTGGTCACTGAGGGATTTCTATCCCAGTGGCCTTGACGGTGACAATGGCCCACAATTTATACATGAGTGGATCATTTCAGGAACTTCACAGGCATCCACTCAGAAATGTAAAACAAAGAATGGTGGGTGCTGGAGATCTGAAACAAAAACTGAACTTTCTGGCAAAACTTAGCTGGTCTGTCTGCATCTGTTGGGAGAAAGCACTATTAATGTTTCGAGTCCAATGACCCTTCTTCAGAACTCATGAATGGCCCCACGAGGTCACTGATGCTCTGTTTGCTAAGGCTAACCTGTTGATTAATTTCCCTTTGGATGTAGTGGGTCAGGCAACCATAGCAGGCAGCTTAGCTGCCAGGACTGGGTGCAAGGGGCAATCGGCTGTACCACCTGCAGTATTTCGCAAACTCCCTTCTTGTTGGGAATACTCTATATGGATGGAACTTTGGACTTTTAAAACATTTAAAACGGTGCTTGATCTGCAAAAGGAGTAAGCCACAAGCAGGTGGTGAGATCAATCTGCACACAGGGATTCGGGTATTCCGAATGCAATTACAAAGAAATGACTGTTGAGTGGGGAGCTTTGATTCAATCGCACATTTTGCATTTTCAGTTAAAACTTTGCTTCTGAGTCATTGAGCCCAAAACCAAAAGGAAATCTGCCCTGAGCCTGTTTCACACCTCTGGTTACACAGTCTATAGAAGATTCTGACCCATAGAGCTGGTGAGGAGCCAAAAAGGCTACTATAATGACAACCCAGTGTTCAACACCATCCAAAACCATTAACCCTCAACAATGCATTCTTCTAAATATCGAAAATTCAATTAAACCAATCAAGCATACAAAGAAAACATCAATGAGACAATGGGTCTGTGGATTATTGTGTAGGTTTCAGAGGCCCCGCGACTGGTGTAACTCTAGGCCCTGATCTGACATCCGGGGTGTGTGGAGAGTGTACTTGCAGAGATCACGGAGAAAGGCAAGATGGCGAACATCAAAAATATCACAACTGACCACATCAAGAAGAAACTAAGTCCGACAAAATCTGAGGTAACGACAAACCCGACAGATACTACAAGTCCTCAGGCAAAACTGAGGTGAAGACCGAGCTCAATAACCAAATAGAAGTAAAGAAAACTAAGTGCCCTCCCAGCAAAATCCAACGCATGTCTAACCGCATCAACGCACTCAAACCAGACTGAGCAGTTGCGCAGCAAAACGTCCCCTTCAACATTCGGGGTATGGCAAGCCAGAACAACGACATCCAGTAAACTTCAAAACTGCGCTTGGATTAGTGAGCATAATCCCAAGACCCAAAGGCCCAATTTAGTAGCAGCACTGGGAAGGGTGATATTGGTGCATTGTAAGTTTGCATAGTAGTGTAGTGTTGTGTTACGCTATTTTTTGATATCGATAAACACAAAGATTCTTTTGTCCTAAAACATCTGCTGCCTTTTCATCGCATCCTGGTTAATACATCCAGTGTCTAGAACTAGGAGCTCGGAATTAGTCAAACTGCTTAGAAGTCAGAAGCAAAACTGACAGAAAACAAAATCCCCTGCACCATGTAGCCATCAAAGCATCCTATCAACAGCCAGCTGCCTTCAGGAATTGGAAAGATCTCCACTGCATGAAGGTACTGATCATCCACATCACACCAGCAGATAATGCAGGCTTGTACAACTTATCTAGGGAGCGGTCAGTGTAGCCACATTCTACAACATTCACAGGTTCCTGTACCTTTCGGCAACCCCCTCAGCACATGCACAGAGATGGCTGCCTCATGACTCCTGTCAGGAATCCATAGACTGACACCAAGGAAGCTCCAAACACTGCCCATTCTTTCACACAAGTCATTGTAGAGTTGACCATAGATCTCCTAATAATGAAATTCAAACACTTGGACTGATCTGGCAGTACAATGCTGTACATTGTGACTAGAGTGCCCTGCATCAAAATTGCTTGTTGCACCCTCCACAATCAGACTTAACAAAGGGGATGCCTTGGGAAAGGAGGAGAAGGAAGGGTGGAAGGTCTTCTCTGAGGATGAAGCTGAAACTGAGGATGCTGAAGGAGCCCAGGAAAACCCAGGGCCCAGATACCAGGGCTATGTACTATAAGATAGAGAGGTATGTGACAACCTCATAACCATTCATTTCCAGAAGATTTAGCTACATGGACATGTTCCTTCTTCTTCCAAAGTTTGAGTTGCAGAAGAGTCAAATTGGATATGAATGTCAACAATGTTTCTCACTCCAGAATTGCTGCCAGACCTATTGAGTTTCTCTTGCACTTCCTGTTTTATTTCTTTCTCAAATCTGTTTGTTATGGACAACTGAAGCGATGGCATCCTCTATTCAACATACCTCATTGATTGAGAAAGGTTTCGTCTCGCACTGTTATTTGCAATAAAAGCAAAGATTTTCTTCTACCTGCTTGGGATATGATAACTTTGAGACAAGAAGGCTACCTGAGAGACCTGAGGCTCTGTGCCAACTATGTTCACCTAAAGATCTACCACACTAGGTACTCCCACAAGCCAGAGTTCAGGACAGGTAACAATGTTCTGGGACACACCTACATTAAAGGAATGCTAATTAGGAGATTCTCAACCTGGAGAAGCTCTACATATCTAAGCTATCACTTGTTCCAATCCACCCTCTGTTTCCCAACAGTCCTGTAGAATACAGAAGGACACTTTAGGAGCAGGAATTGAATATTTGACTCGTAGAACCTACTCCACCATCCAATAAGATCATTGCTGATTCATTATAATCTCAAATCCATATTCCTGCCATCCCAATAACCTTTTAACCTCTTGCTTACCAAGAATCTATTCACTCTGTCATAAAAATGTTCAAAGACTCTGTTTTCATCACCTTTTGATGAAGCGTATTCCTAAATCTCACAGCCGTGTAAGGGAAAAAATTATTCCTCCACACCTCTGTCTTAATGTTCCACCTCTTAGTGGTGATCCCTAGTTCTAGATTCTCTCACAAGGAGAGCAATCCTTTTCACATCCAGCCTGTCAAGAGTCTTAGAATATCATTTGTTCAATCAAAGTTCCTTTTACTCTTCTAAACTCCAGTGGACACAAGCCTTATTTATCAAACCTTTCCATCACAAGCCAACATGCCCATTCCAAGTATTAATCTAGAAAACTTCTTTGAATTGCTTCCAACATATTTGCATTTTCCTTATATAAGGAGACCAAGAATGTGCCCAGTACTCCTAATGTGTTCTCACCATTGCCCTGTATAACTGAAGCATAGCCACCCTACTTTTGTATTCAATTCCCTTCATAATAAATGATAAAGTTCTATTTCCTCTGGGGGGGGATTGACATGATGGATGTAGAAAGGATGTCTCCTCTTCTGCAAGAATCTAGACTTAAAATAAGGGATTTCTTGTTTAAAACAGAGAGGTAAGGAGACATGTCCTTATAACTCTTTGTGGAAAGGTAGTGGAAGCAGAATCTTTAAATATTTTTAAGACAGACATAGATATACTTTTGGTGATCAAGGGGTTAAAAGCATGTTCAGGGCAAGTGAAGATGTGGATTTGTGATTACAGTCAGATGAGCTAAGATTTTATATAAAAATGGAATAGACTTGAGGGGTCAAGTAGCCCACACCTGCTTCTAGCTTATGTGTTTGGATGTCATCAGTTGAGTTTAGAATGTGACTCATTTACGCTTTCTACAAGTGACATTCATTAATATATCAGGAGTATGTTCAAATCCTGTGTCAGAAACTTGTGGAACTGATGGATTTTTGTTGCTCTTTCCATGGCAAAACTCAACCATTCCAATAATGATGATTCCAGCAAGGTAATGTCAGGAGTAGAATCGGAAAACTAAAATAATGGCCATATTTATATTGCACCTTACATGAGCCCAAGTGGTCTCAAAGTGCTTCACAGCAAATGAAATATTTCTGAAGTGTAACGATGTTCATAATATAGGAAATGTGGCTATGAAAATGTGAAGAGTAAGGTCCTATTAATAGCAATGTGATAATGATCAGGTAACTTGTTGCCGTTACATCGTTGAGGTACAAATGTTGGCCGGGATAATGGAAAAAGCTCCTTATTTGAAATAGTATTATCTTTTACACTCACCTGACAACAACGATGGGTTTAATAGATTATCTGAAAGTTATCTCCTGTTGTAATACCTCAGTACTGTTGTAGCAAACTAGATTTTGCGCCCAAGTCTCTGAAATGGGATTTAGTGCACAATCTTCTGATTCAGAGATGAGAGAGCCATCTTTGAGGCACAACGAATGCTATTAGGTGATTTTAATGGTGGGAGTGTTCTTGCAATATTTGGCAACACTGAGTGCACTGAGATAATTGCAATGGATTTGTTTGCGAGTCAGAGATAGAACAGTTTTAGTTGTACAAAAATAAATCTTAAAAGATACAGCTAAATTCAAACTAGTGCTCCTTGTCATGCTGCTTTAACCATGTTTGTGGTATATGTGACCTGGGTATTGCATTGTCCAGTGTTGATAAGATCAAGCCTTTAACATAGCTGTGCACATTATGTGACTTTTAGCATTTGGAGTACAGACATCATCAAGTCTCAGGTGCACACTTAATTAAATATGGATGCAGTTTAGAGTCACTCAGCCATTTGTGGAATTCACATTAATCAATGTTTGAGGAAGACCAACACCTAAAGACTATGGAGTTTCTCAACAGCCTATCTTCTTGTTTCATACAGGACGAAAAGGAAAATTGAAACACAATTGTGGCAGAGCACAGGGAATGGCCACTGTCAATTTTTCACCATGCTACAATGGCATCCCCAAACAAACTAAACTGGGTGAACTTCAGAAGTTTTAACCTATAACATAAGACTGGATTCAACATGAAAACAACAGCTTACTTGGACAGAAACTTGTGAGAAGTCACATGGTGAGACAGTCATGTTTTAATTTTGTCTGTTTATAAGATGAGCTTAGAGCTGTAGGCAGGGACATCCAGCAGTTCCATCAAAACCATCATCTGTGAACCACATTCAGAAACTAGTTACCAGCCGTCGAAGTACTTACCCATTCCAGTTTCAAAGTTCACCCATGAACCAACCTTCTAAGTATTAAGCTATATGATATCTCCCAAACTGCTGTGAACTCTTTACAAGACCTTTAAATCATTCTTTCTGCTCAAGAAACCACAGCCTCTTGAGGAGGAAGCTATTAATCCGAGACTGAATTAACTGTAATCTGTAAAAATGGAATCTGTAAATTACCTTTATCAGTATCCAATCTTTGTGTGGATCCATGCTCATGAGGCAAAGTCTTAATTTGAGGTAAATGTGTGAGAATAAATTACCTTTGTTAATTTATGCACTTTACTTAAAGAAGGGGCAGCATACCGAAAGCTTGTGATTTCAAATAAACCTGTTGGACCATAACTTGGTGGCGTGTGACTTCCGACTTTGTCAACCCCAGTCCAACACTGGCAACTCCATTTCTTTAGTTTAACTTCATGAAAGCTTGCTAAGGATTATCTGATGGTAATACATAAAAAAACCCAGCTCCTCTATGTAAACCTGTTGCCTATTTTCTAAGGATCTGTATCCCTCTGCTCTCTGCCCATTCTTAAATGACACTATTGTGTCCGCCTTTGCCATTTCTGTTGGCAACGTGTTCCAGGCACCCAGCACCCTCTGCGTAAAGAATTTTCCACTCATATCTCCCTTAAACCTTTCACCTCTCACCTTGAACTCATAATCCCTAGTAACTGAGTCCCCCACTCTGCGAAAATGCTTGTTGCTATCCACCCTGTCTATACCTCGCAATCGGGTCCTGCCTCAACCTCCATCTTTCTAATGAAAATAATCCTAATTTACTCAACCTCTCCTCATAGCTAGCACCCTCCATACCAGGCAACATCCTGGTGAACTTCCTATGTACCCTCTCCAAAGCATCCACATTCTTTTGGTAATGTGGTGACCAGAACTGTATGCGATATTCCAAACCAAAGTCCTATACAAATGTAGCATGACCTGCCAATGTTTGTACTCATACCCCGTCCGATGAAGGAAAGCATGCCAATGTGCTTTCTTGACCACTCTATTGACCTGCGTTGTCACCTTCAGGGTACAATGGACCTGCACACCCAGATCTCTCTTTACTTGAATTTTCCCCAGAGCTTTTCCATTTACCGTATAGATCGCTCTTAAATTGGATCTTCCAAAATGCATCACCTCACATTTGTTCGGATTGAACTCCATCTACCATTTCTCTGCCCAACTCTCCAATCTATCTATATTCTGCTATATTCTCTGATAATCTCTTCACTATGTGCTACTCCACCAATCTTGGTGCCATCTGCAAACATACTAATCAGATCACCTATACCTTCCTCCAGATCATTTATGTATATCAAAAACAACAGTGGTCCCAGCATGGATCCCTGTGGAACATCACTGGTCACAGTTCTCCATTTTGAGAAACTCCCTTCCACTACTACTCAGTCTCCTGCTGCTCAGCCAGTTCTCTATCCATCTAGCTAGTGCACCCTGGACCCCACGCAACGTCACTTTCTCCATCTGCCTACCATGGGGAAGCTTATTAAATGCCTTACTGGTCCATGCCTATGTCCTTCCCTTATCAATCAAGTTTGTCACTTCCTCAAATACTCCAAAGAAAAAAGACACCATTCTTTCCATACAAAATGTACTGATTATAGACAATAAGAAAGTGTGTACATTCTATCTGTGTAAGAATCATTAACTACTTATGAGTAATTATTTAAGGTGATTATCATTGTTTAGGAGTTTAGTGGAGCTTTGAGATCTCGATTTTTTTTGTGGATTAGGCGCATTCAAAACATAAACTGATTACTTCAAGTGGAAATATCTTTTTTTTCTTTCAATCTATGTGTTTTGTTTTGCTTTTTCTATTGTCTTAATGTATGTGATTTCCATGGATATGTTACTTGTTTCTGTGTTGGTTAAATGCATTTCATTGTATGCCCTTGTAGTTGATGATCTGATATAAATTTTGTTCTTTGAATATCCACCTAATACAATGATGGCGATGATTCCTAAAATGCTCTGAATGATCTTGTTCCAAATTAGCTGCTGGCTAAAGTTTTTTTAATTCTTTCAGGGATCAGGAGTTTCATTCGCTAAGCCAGTATTTGCTTCCCATCCCTAATTGCCTTTAAGAATGTGGTGATGAGTTGCCTTCTGGAACCACTGAAATGTTGGCAACCTTGTCTTCTCCCCTTCATTCATATGTAAATGCACTTGACTGGGGAAGGAGGAGAGAGAGATGACAACCCTTGGAGCTCCTATGCTATCAGCTTAAATGCAGTGAAGGATTGTCCCCCACATTAACTTTCAAATGTAACATTTCTCTCAGCTGTAAGTTAGAACTCTACACCAGCAAAGTGTAAATTACAACAAATGTTTGACATTTGTAAGAATGATCCATTAGCTGGGTTACTGGGTATTATTATTTCCATAGTTTGATATGCACCAAATAAGTACAAATTCCACCTGTCTTATTGTACTTCAGCAGATAATCCTTCTCGCACATAGTTTTTAATCAGGTTTCAATCCAAAATAACATTTCCATGACAGATGTTCTTTACACGTTTTAATAATCTAGCCATTAGAATACCTCCGGTGTGAAATGAAACATGAGAATTAGATACATCCCTTACTTAAAATTCCAACTATCCCTTGAAGCTGCAAAATTCTAGCAGTCAATCACTAGAACAAGTTTGAGGATGCCACTTAAAATCTCCAGATCAAGCCATAATAACATTCAACTTAAATTCCAATTTATCACGGTTTTGTTGGCATAGTCAGTCCGAATTAAATTAAAGATGTACAAATTTTATCTTTAGGTTTATTTTTTAAAAAATCATTGAATTACCAGATGTAACTGAATCGTTTGTTCAATTAAATTTATAATGTAAATTACATAAAAACAGCTCAACATTTGTGAAAAAAATCGATCATGAAACTGAAGTGATTCATTTTAGTGAGATGAATGAGAAAAGTCAAAATATATTATAGGATAGTATTCTAAGGGGGTGTCATAGATATAAATACCTCCTAAAAGTGGCCTGGGACCAGATCCAAAGGGTTCTTTACCTCTCCAAATGTAGAAAACATTCCACTAAACTCTCTCCATTCATAGTCCACTCACTCCCATGTTCTAACCATGCCAATCTATGCAATGTAATATATCAGACTGAACCTCAAGGTTTCATATATCCCTGCAGCAGATTAGTGCCTACTTCCACCTAGCATTCTTCACCCATCATTTCATCAGGTATCCAGAAGTAAATATGCACAGAGAAGAAAAAAATATTACTTTTGAACAGAGCGGCGAAGAGAGAGGGCGGAGAGAAACGAGGGCTGCCGGAGAGTTTTAAAGTTGGTGAGATGTAAACCCGCGACCCTACACCATAGGGCCTCCCTCACACCCACTTCCTCTAACCTTACTAAGAGTCTGTAAACTCGGTAAGTTTTCAGACTTTCTCCTTTTTTTTCTTCTTTTCCTTGTTTAGTCCTGTGTGTGCTTTCAGATTAGTGGGGTAGAGCTGATAGTGCAGTTGCATGTTTCTCCTGCAGAATGTGGCAGGTGAAAGACACGACACATGCCTCTGCCAATCACATTTGTGGGAAGTGCACCCTACTCCAGCTCCTCGCAAACCGAGTTAGGGAACTGGAGCTTGAGCTGGATGAACTGCGGATCATCCAGGAGGCTGAGGGAGAAATTCAGAGGATGTAAAGGGAGGTGGTCATTCCTCAGACACAGGATAAGGACAGCTAGACAGTCAGGGAGAGGAAAGGGAACCAACAGATAGAGCAGGGATCCCCTGTGGTCGTTCCCCTCAGCAATAAGTATACCATTTTGGATTCTGCTGGTGAGGGTGGCCTACCAGGGGAAAGCCATAGTTGTCAGGTCTCTGGCACTGAGCCTGGCGCTGTAACTCAGAAGGGAAGGGGGCAGAATAGAAAAGCGCTTGTGGTAGGGGACTCAATATATAGACGGATTGACAGGAGATTTTGCAGTCAGGAATGGGACTCCCAGGAGGTATGTTGCCTCCCTGATGCCAGGATCCGGGATGTCGCCGATCGGGTTTACAGGATTCTGAAGGGGGGAGGGTGAGCAGCCAGAAATCATGGTACATATTGACACCAATGATATAGCCAGGAAAGGATTGAGGATCTGAAAAGTGATTACAGAGAGTTAGATTGGACGCTGAAGAGCAACATGAGTAGAGTAGTGATCTCAGGTTTGCTACTGGTGCCACGAGAGAGTGAGGTGAGGAACAGTCAGCGAATGCAGCTTAACACGTGGCTGTGAGGTTGGTGCAGGAGGGAGGGCTTCAGTTACCTTGACCATTGGGATGCCTTCTGGGGAAGGTGAGACCTGTACATGAAGGATGGGTTGCACCTGAACTGGAGGGGCACAAATGTCCTGGTTGGGAGATTTGTTCATGTGGTTTGGGAGGGTTTAAACTGGTTTGGCAAGGGGGTGGGACCACAGCTACATATCTGAGGGTGGGAGGCTGTTGTAGATGGGGCAGTGACAGGATGTAGTGAATCTATAGGGAAGGTTTATCATGTGATGAAACAAAGGGATTGGTTAAAGTGTGTCTGCTTTAACGCAAGGAGTGTCAGAAATAAGAGTGATGAACTTAGAACATGGATCAGTACTTGGGGCTATGATGTTGTGGCCATAACGGAGATGTGAGTTTCACTGGGGCAGGAATGATTGTTAGATGTTCCAGGGTTTAGAATGTTTAAAAAGAACAGGGAAGGTGGAAAAAGAGGGGGGGGTGTAACATTGCTAATCAGAGGGCGCATCACAGCTACAGAAATGAAGGTTGTCGAGATGGATTTGTCTACTGAGTCAGTATGGGTGGAAGATAATTGGTCTTCTCTACACTGGGGAGACAGGGTGCCTACTTGCAGAATGCTTTACAGAACATCTCTGGAAGACATGCACGAAACAACCCCACAGCCCGATGGCCGAACTCTTTACCTCCCCCTTCCACTTGCCCAAGGACTCACCAAACCTTTGCCACCCGCCGCCTGTAGGAAGAATGCCTCATCTTCTGCCTTGGGACCCTCCAACCACATGGGATCAATGTGGATTCACCAGTTTCCTCATTTCCCCTCACCCCCATCTTATCCCAGATCCAAACTTCCAACTTGGCACTGCCCTCTTGACCTGTCCTAACCAGCCGTCTTCCTTCCCACCTATTCGCTTCACCCTCCTCTCCAACCTATCACCTTCATCTATCTATCGCATTCCCAGCTACCTTCCCTCAGCCCCACCTCCCTCCCATTTATCTCTCAGCCCCCTTGGCTCACAAGCCTCATTCCTGATGAAGGTCTTATGCTCAAAATATAGATTCTCCTGCTCCTTGGATGCTGCCTGACCTGCTGTGCCAGCACCACACTCTCGACTCTGATCTCCATCATCTGCAGTCCTCACTTTGTCCTATTTGATGAGACTACTCAATGGATAATATAGAAAGTACAATAATTGAGAAGAACGCTAGTTACTATCTGACAGTCTGATTAATTGGACCTTCATGACACAGTGTTTAATCGACACTCATTTTTATTTGTTAGAATGGCAACTTGGTTCATGAATATATCTAGAATCAGTGCAAAACCTCTGTACTAATTTATTCCAGTATAAATTAATTCAGCAACTTCAAAGATTTAACTGTCTTCTTCCCAGTGATTTTTCACCTTATTCACATCATAAAAATGTTCAATGTTCTGCATTAATTCTGCCCACTCAGTTCCCCCATAGTTCTGTTAACATGGTTGGTCCAGAGGTTAAATGGCATTGTAATGGGCTGACATCCTCTGACTCCATAGAATGAAAACTACAAGTAGGCAACAATAGACCCATCCCTTCAGCTGTAGCAGAGGTCATAATAAACACCACTTTGCAGGATCGATATTACTAGAAGAATGAAAATCAATTTTCCCATTTCCAACTTGCCTTATGGCCTTTTGGAAACACCTTGTCATCTGGCACTTTATTTTGTTTTGGTGTCAAAATGTTTTTACAATCCTTAGCAGATTAATCAGTCTACTTGAATAATCAAATTATTATTTAATTAAAATGTGCTGGTCAGCAACAAAAACAGATTGGAGAAATTAATATCATAACATTTGTGACTCTGGTCAAAATAATATTAAGTTAAAAGCCAAATGTTTGAATGGCAAGGTTCAATTTGCTTTTGAGAAACAGTAATAACGTGGAAATGAGTCCCAGAATCTGTAGAGTGATGCAGGGTGTCAGAGGGACCTTAAATTTTATTCATGGTGGTAAAACCTGACCAGCTGTATTAAAATGTCAATGGATGAATCTGAGCCTAAGAGCAAAATTAACACCTGAACTAAAAGCATTGTGCTGCATACTGCTCCCTCTAAAGGCAGGTGGATAACCAAGATGTGCCCGTCGAAGAATGGTCTCCCATTAACAAATGCCAAATGGATTGATGTCACTCTGACCCTGGAAAAACTGCTGATGCAAGAATGTCAGAATGTCAGAATGTTCTGGTGGGCATAAGATTGGGCAACTAACATTGCCCTCTCATGCATTTTCAGGATGAGCAAATTGAACTGACACTATTTGAAGGGGTGATATAATACATACTAAATGGGTAACCACATAAAAAGATGAGGTGGTGGAACCAATATAGATTAATAGCAATAAGAGTAACAACTAATAGTTAAGGATTGCGTGGGCCAGTCAGTCTTAGAATTAGAATTTTTTTGGGCTATTAAATGGCAGTGAATGTGATAGTCATGTTTGCATCTGAATTGTCATTTTATGAATACAAAACTAGGAGCCTGTGATAAAAGTATTTTCTGTATTAAACAATGATTGTTAATTCACAGGATGAAACCTGAATTAAACTTCCAAAATCAGAGACATTGAAACACAGAGATTGAAGGTGATTTGAACTCACAGCCAAAGTTAGATACTCCAAGTGGCATCACTCAACATTTTACATTTCAATCCATTGGAGTGGAGATTCTAGGCGTTTCCTGCTGACTTTTTTCAGCAGAAAGGTATCGGTGCCTGGCCTGTCACCTTCCTGCCTATCTTTAAGCTCACTTCTAGAAATAGAGGGTGGGTAGGCATTGAAAACAGCAGCTCATCTATCAGTAGAGGCCATTACTGGGGATGCCATAAGTGATGAATATTGGCTGGCATATCCTAATTAAGAATGGGACACCCACTATTAAACAATTTATCCAGCTCAGAGTGCGTTGTGGTTGTAGGCAAGGCTTCCAATGGATGCTTCTTCCAACAGACCTTTCTCCTGGGACTCACAAGCCATCTACCACCTGTAAAATTCAGCCCATCGTCCTTGTAAAATCCATTGAAAAAAAAGACCTCAGGGGATTGTAACGGCCCACATCTCCATTTGCAATGCGTTAAGGTAACATTAAGCATAATCACTTGGAAATTATGACCCTAAGAGAGCTTCCAATATAAAACCTATTGTAGCTATCCTTGGAATACAAAGAAACAGCTTATTTGAATCCCCCGTGCGAGAGAAGTTCATATATAAGCCATTCTTTTTAGTACTTGTTGTTACTACAGATCCGTGCACATAAGCTGAGGCACTGAGAGAGAAAATCCTAGTGGACTACCCCCTTTCTTCCTCTCTCTTTCAGCACCCTCTTTGTAAGATTCAAACTCTGGTTTCTGACCATGACCAGACAGGGGTGACCCTGCGGTAGACATACTTTTAAAAAAATTCAACCCAGCATTATCTTTTTAGCAGAACAACCGGATCAACCAGCCACATCTTTAAATTGGACGCATATGGACGACTGAAAAGAAGTCATCAGACCATTCAATTTCCACATACTATATATTCTACTTACATTTTAGAGACCATAATTTGACCCGTCTATTCTCCCCAGTCTGTAATCTATGTGTGTGTGTGTGTGCATCTGCAAAACATCAGACCATTTTTAAAATTATTTTACCTAAAATGGTAAAGAAAGAACTTCTTTCTTTGTTCAACTTAAGAAAACTTATCTGATGATTCTTTTATGATCACAGAATGCAATCAGTTAAATACTCACTGAATTGGCAAATCAATCCTTTTCAAAACAAAAATAGGAGAGTGAAAAGAGGGGAGCCATTTGACAACATCCCTATTGCCTGAATGTAACAATTCATAAATTTATGAAAGTCACCAAAAAAATCGAATAATGTTGTGCAGAAGAATCTTTACTCAATGAGTAAATATGGAATTTGCTACTATAAATGTTCAAATGGATAGCAAAGATTAATTCAAGGGAAACTCAGTAAGTATACAAGGGGGAAAGGAAGAGGAAGATTTGTTGATATGGTGAAATGCAGTAAGGTGGGAGGAAGCTCATATGGAGCACAAGCACTAAACTAGATTAATTTATGTGAACAGCCTGGGTATGTGCAGTAAATAATATGCATTCGTATTTTCTTGTAAAAGTAGGACATCAGGACAACTGTGAGGGTTGAATTGAAACTCAAACGATGTTACAAATTACAGCATCGTAATATAATACCTGATGCACACTACTGCAATCATAGAGGTAATATTCCCTCCAGGAACATTAGCAATTTTTACTTAGTGAAAACACAATTATTTAATAATCTCAGTAAAAAAGAAAGGGCAGTTTTGATTTTGAATTTATTTCTGGCTATGTTTAGCCAGCTTAATATTTTGATTCAGGAACATTTTCTTGCACTATATGACTGGCACACAACACAGCATTGAAGTACAGACTGGATATAGTATTTTAGCTGTGAACATTTCTTCCCTTTGCTTTGGCTTGTTATCATGTCCTCCCCTCCCCCATTTCCATTTACTATCCTTTCAAGTCTGGCAGGAGACACACCAGTGTTCTGTCTTTCTCACAATGAAATTACTTAAACTGAACTATCAACATCTTTTCTTCACCGGCACCTCCATCCACTACACCCAATTCGCTACCCCCCGCACCCCGCAAAAAAACTATCGCATAAATGCTGTACCCTCCACACTTTACTTCAGCTCTGATAAAGTCATCTAGACTTGAGACATTAGCTTACTCTTCTCAATGGGTGCTGTCTGACCCACTGCGATCTCCAGCATTTGTTGTCTTCAGCATCGATTCCAGTATCTGCAGTAATTTGTTCCTACATTGCATTTATTTGACTGCTGCATCTCTTTTGAGGAATGCTTATACTGAAGAAATTTTACTTTTCCCTACGACAGTATTTCCGGTTATCTCTTTCACCATGTGCATCTTTGTTCCTCCCCATTTCACTGCTGGTGTTTGACAAGGTGTTTGCTAAAACTTGCTTCCATAGCCATGTTTCCTTCCTCAGCGACTGCCAATGACTCAGACTTACCAAGCATGGATTTCAACTCAAATTTCACCCTTCATGTTTTGAATCTACCCAGGATTACAAGTATCACCAGGACATACCACATTCTTCGGACTGCTGTTCCCGCCGGATCCTGCGATCCATGATCAATGCCATGCCCCTGCGTATGTATACCCTCAACTCCACTCTGCAAAAACACTGACTCACCATCTCTGAAATCTATGCCATTTTTCGATTTCACTTCATCCTTCGCCTCATCCATCATCTTGACAAAAGAGTTGTTCTCTTTCTTATGGACATCAAGGGGCGCAAGCTGCAGCAACTTATAGATGCCACTATCCATCCTGCGGACCCCACTCCCTCCAGCACCTACCCCTTCCCTCAGATGCCATTACTTTCCGTTCCCCTGAGGCCTCTCCCTTAATCCCATGCCATGTGTTCACCATCCTGACCATCCCCTCTCTGAGCTGAAAATGTGTTGCTGGAAAAGCGCAGCAGGTCAGGCAGCATCCAAGGAACAGGAGAATCGATGTTTCGGGCATAAACCCTTCTTCAGGAACCTGAAGAAGGGCTTATGCCCGAAACGTCGATTCTCCTGCTCCTTGGATGCTGCCTGACCTGCTGCGCTTTTCCAGCAACACATTTTCAGCTCTGATCTCCAGCATCTGCAGCCCTTACTTTCTCCATCCCCTCTCTGAGGCTGATTGTACTATGCTCAGCGAAGGACACAGCTTCATACCCTTACACCCCCACCTTAATGAACGTCAGGCTCATCATGATGTTGAACTGTTTGTCTGCTGCCTCTGTCTCCGTGCTCACTTCCTCAGGCAGGACCCCCCCCCCCCCCCCCCACCCCTGTTCCACTGATCCTTTCAACCACCTCCAGTATTCACCCTCCACTTGGACCCCTTCCCCTGACCTCTTAACTGCCCTCGATCTCTTCATTGAAAACTGCTGGCATGACATCAGCAGTCTCGATTTCTCTGCTCCTCTCAGCTATTCTAACCTGTCCCCGTCTGAAAGATGCCACACATCTTAGGTCTAACTCTGACTGGGTTATCAAACCAGCCAACAGGGGTGGTGTTGTTGTAGTCTGGCGCACTGATCTTTACCCTGTGGAGGCTCAATGCCAGCTCTCAGACACTTCTTCCTACCGCCCCCCGGACCATGACCCCCACATCTGAACTTCAATCCATTGTTGCCAGGACTGTCACCAACCTCTCTACCTCTGGAGATCTTGCCCCCATTGCCTCCAACCTAGTAGTCTCCCAACTCTGGTTAGCCTGCTTCTATCTCCTTCCCAAAATCCACAATCCAGACTGCCCCGGTAAGCCCATCGTATTAGCCTGTTCCCACCCCATTGATCTCACTTCCTCCCACCTTGATTCCATGCTCTCTCCACTTGTCCAGACCCTCCTACTTACATCCGTGGTTCCCTCCACCATATTGACAATTTCCAGTTCCCTGGCCCTAACTGCTTGCTGTTCACCATGGATGTCCAATCCCTCTATACCTCCATTCCCCACCAGGATGGTCTGAGAACTCATGGCTTCCTCCTTGACCAGAGGCCTGAACAATCCTCATTCAACACCACCTTCCTCTGCCTGGCAGAACTTGTTCTCTCACTGAACAATTTCTCCTTTAATTCATCTCACTTCTTCCATGTCAAAGGAGTGGGCATGGGCACCCACATGGATCCTAGTTATGCCTGCCACTTTATGGGCTATGTGTATTCTTGCCAGTGTCTTAACTGGCGCTATCCACAATTGTTTTTTCTGAAACATTGACGACCGCCTGAGTTCCACTCTACCCTCCAGCCAAGACCTTAAAAATGTATTTATTTTGCTTACAATTTCCACCTTTCACTTTCACTTCGTCCATTTCCAACAGTTCCCTTCCCTTCCTTGACCTCTCTGCCTTCATTCTCCAGTGGAATAAACTGTCCACTGCCAATCACTACAAAACTACTGACTCCCATGACTATATTCACTCCAGCTTGTCATATCAAGAAAGAGTCATAGAGATGTACAACACGGGAACAGACCCTTCGGTCCAACCTGTCCATGCTGACCAGATATCCCAACCCAATCTAGTCCCACCTGCCAGCACCCAGTCCATATCCCTCCAAACCCTTCCTATTCATATTCCCATGGAGATGCCTTTTAAATGTTGCAGTTGTACCAGCCTCCACCACTACTTCTGGCAGCTCATTCCATATACATTGCACCCTCTGTGTGAAAACGTTGCCCCTTAGGTGTCTTTTATATCTTTCCCCTATCACCCTAAACCTATGCCCTCTAACTCTGGACTCCCCAACCCTAGGAAAAAAACTTTGTCAATTATCCTATCCATGCTCCACATGATTTTATAAACCTCTATAAGGTCACCCTGCAGCGTCTGACACTCCAGGGAAAACAACTCTAGCCTATTCAACCTCTCCCTATAGCTCAAATCCTCCAATCCTGGCAACATCCTTATAAATCTTTTCTGAACACTTTCAAGTTTCACAACATCTTTCTGATAGGAAGGAGACCAGAATTGCACACAATATTCCAACAGTGGCCTAACCAATGTCCTACACAGCCGCAACATGACCTCCCAACTCCTGTACTCAATACTCTGACCGATAAAGGAAAGGAAAACCTTCTCCACTATCCTATCTACCTGCAACTTCACTTTCAAGGAGCTATGAACCTGCACTCCAAGGTCTTTTTGTTCAGCAGCACTCCCTAGGACCTTACCATTAAGTAAATTAAGTTGTCACATCCCATGTCCTGTAACGACTCCATCCCATTCTCCCAGTTCCTTTTCCAACGTCACATCTGTTCAGATGTTGCCACTTTCTAAAACAGCACTGCTGACATGGCTTGCTTCTTCCTTGACGGTTTTTTTTCCCATGCTATGTGGTTGACAGGGCCCTCAACCGTATCCAACCTATCACGCATGCTTCCAACCTTGCCCCTTCCCACCTCTCACAACAACGGGTCCCCTTGTCCTCACTTTTCATTGCACCAGCCCCCACATTCAAAGGATAATTTTCGCCATTTCAAACAACTCCAGCAGAACGCCACTACCAAACACATCTTCCCTTCATTCCCTGACTGCATTTCACAGGAATCGTTTCCTCCAGGACGCCCTAGTCCAGCTCACAACCACCAATACCACTCCGCCTCCCCATGACACCTTCTCATGTAACTGCAGAAGGTGCAACACCTGCCCCTTCACCTCCTCCCTGCTCACCATCCAAGAGTCTAAACAGTGTTTCCAGGTGAAGCAGCATTTCATCTGTACCTCCTCCAATCTTGTGTATTGTATTTGCTGCACCCAATGTGGTCTACTCTATATTGGAGAAACCAAATGCAGACTAGATGACTTCTTTGTGGAACACCTCTGGTCTGTGCGCAAGTGAGACCCTGACCTTCCCATGACTGATCATTTTAACACAGCATCCTGCTCGCATGCCCACATGTCTATCGTTGGCATGCCGCAGTGTTCCAATGAATCACAGTACAAACTTGAGGAGCAACATCTCATCTTCAGACTAGGCACTCTATAGGCTACTGGACTTAATGTTGAATTCAACACCTTCAAAATTGTGAACATTTCTTCCCTTTATTTTAGCTTGTTATCATTTCCTCCCCTCCCCAATCCCCCTTACTAACCTTTCCAGTCTGGCAGGAGACACACCATTGTTCTACCATTCTCACACTCCAATCTCTTAAATTGAATTATGAACATCTTTTCTTCACCAATACCCTTCACCCACTATCCCCAGCAACCTCCCCCAAATTATTGCATCAATGCTGTCCCCTCCACACTTCAGCTCTGATGAAGAGTCATTTAGATTTGAAACGTTAACTTGCTCTCTCTCTCCATGGATGCTGTCTGATCTGCTGTGATCTCCAGCATTTGTTGGCTTTGTAACCAAATATCATGTTTTCTGAACTTAAACTGAAGCAGCAAGGCAACAAATCTACAGGCGACAATACTTCCCATTTAGATTAGATTCCCTACAGTGTGGAAAGAGGCTCTTCGGCCCAACCAGTCCACACCAACCCTCTGAAGAGTAACCCATCCAGACCCACTTCCCTCTGACTAATGCACCTAGCAATATGAGCAATTTAGCTTGGCCAATTCATCTTTGGACTGTGGGAGGAAACCAGAGCATCCAGAGGAAACCCACGCAGACACGGGGAGAATGTGCAAATTCCACACAGACAGTCACCCGAGGCTGGAATTGAACCTGGGACCCTGGTGCTGTGAGGCAGCAGTGCTAACCACTGAGCCACTGTGCTGTGGCATGTTTCATTTTGTTTTACCAGAACATGATAAACATCACTTGATTTCTGTTATTACCATACCAGGTGTTAAAATGGAATATGTGTGTGAATGAAAAATTACTGAAAATCTTTACCAATCACCTTCAAGGGGTTGGAACCGTAAATACCCACCACGTGTTCTTATGGGTGCACACCAGAGAGCAGATAATGCCATTAAAATGCTCGGTTGTATCACAGAAAATCGCAAGATCTGTTTAAATGAGAAAGGTCCTTCAGGCCTTTTGGACTTATCCATCCACAATACCAACTCCAAAATCATTACATTGCAGTATTAAACAATGTGTAAAATCCACATGCCATTAATTTAACATCTTAGATTAGGGTGATGATATGAAATATTCAGTACATTGTGTAGCATTTAAACAAAACAAACTACGTCTTGGCATTTACAATCTTGAGAAATGTAACATAGGTCCTGACAGTGAGATACTGTGCATAATATCTCAATACAGAATGAATAACTGGGAATAAATTTTCATTGTGAGCGCAACTAACCATTTATGCCATTTCTCTGACAATTCTATCAACCTTACCCTGAGGTTCTAGTGGGAGATATAGAGAAGCTCCATTGAAATTCTACCCTCTTGAATTCTGAGAGGTTCTGGAAATATGAGAACATTCATATTTCAGACAAGAAGGCATAGATTAGATCTTATTTAATGTCTGTATTCAAATACAGGGTATTCAATCATAGACCAACTAAATTCATGTGACAAATTCCACAACTGGCACAGATTCAAGCTCAGAAGAGGAACGGATAATAGAAAAGTTCGATTTAATTATTTTGCACTGTCAATGAAGAATGTCTGGAATGCGATGAGTGGGGAGACAATGATGACAGCTTGGCATTGGTTTTATGGTAATAATCATCACAAGGTTGTGAATGCTCACCAGAATCACACAGAATGGATACTGTGCAGAAGGAGGTCATTTAGCCCATTGTGCCTGCAAGTCTCAAGATTTTCAGTTACCCTATCCTTAATGTTAGATTCTATCAATTTCCTGATAGCAGATGTTAGGTTAATTAGGTTAATTATAATTCTCTGGCTTCTCTCTCTTAACTTTCTGAAAGAGTGGAGTTACAGACATAAATAGCCAATCTAAAAGGTCACTTCCAGAATTAAGAGCGATTTGGAAGTTTGTAGTTAGGCCATCTACAACGTTACTATCAAGTTAAAGCCCTGGGTTAAATTCCATGGGGAATATAGGACATGCACCTGCTAGTCAAAACATCCATCAGTTCTGCACTGATCAGAAATCTACCTGCCCCTCAGCAAGGTGGGCATCCTTAATTTGTTAAGATTGTGACCGCTTCCCTTTAGGAACAAGAAGTTCCACTCTAGAGAACAGTTTTGTCATCTTGGCAGTGCCAGGATTGAGTAATAGCCACTGCCAGGACTACTGTCAACCTTGAAGACAAAGTGCCTTAGATCGTGGTGCTCAGCTAAAGCCAATTACATTGTATGGCCTTGTCAAGCATACCCTAGCACAGGGTATGGCAGAGGTGGAGGGTTGAGAGTTAGAATCCAAGAGGGGAAGGACAAACTAGAGGCTATAATTTTGGTTCGTTTTCCCAGGGGACAATCCCAAATGAAGGCGCCATCTTCTTTCCTGCCAATAGCCTGTGCAATGAAAGTTGCCAGATGTTTGCTTTTTCCCTGTCTAGGTAGACAAGCAGGAGGCTTGTGGAACACAGCAAGCCAGGCAGCATCAGGAGATGGAGAAATCAACATTTCAGGTATAACCCTTCTTCAGGACGAGGAGTGGGTGTAAGGAGAGCTGTAGATAAGGGGGGACATGGGGGAGGGTTTTGGATGGGGAGAAGGGCGGACTGACGAGTTGGTGATAGGTGAACACAGGTAGAGGGCATGGCCTGGTTGGTCCATGGAAAGAATGAATCCGGTTGGTAGCTGGAAGGAAGGGTCGGTCGGAGGAATGGAAGGGCGGAGGAGGGGGTGGCAATGGAGTCAGGGGATTGGAAGGGAGGTTATTTGAAATTGGAGAACTCAGTGTTGAATCCTCAGGGCTGTATGCTGCCCAGGCTGAAGCTGAGGTGTTGTTGTTCCAATTTGTGGTTTGGTTAATTGTAGCAATGGAGGAAGCAGAGGATGGTCATGTCAGAAAGGGAGTGGGAAGGGGAATTATAATGGGCAGTGACTGGGAGGTCAGGCCTGGCTGAGATGCCCAGTGAAATGTTACCCTAGTTTACGTTTGGTCTCACCAATGTAGAGAAGACCACACTGGGAGCATAAGATACAGCAAACTAGGTTGGAGAAGAGTTCCTCCGCCTCGCCGTATCTGCTCCCAGGAGGACCAGTTCCACCACAGAACACACCAGATGGCTTCCTTCTTTAGAGATCGCAATTTCCCTTCCCACGTGGTTAAAGATGCCCTCCAATGCATCTTGTCCACATCCTGCACCTCCACCCTCAGACCCCACCCCTCCAACCGTAACAAGGACAGAATACCCCTGGTGCTCACCTTCCACCCTACCAACCTTCGCATAAACCAAATCATCCGCCAACATTTCCGCCACCTCCAAAAAGACCCCACCACTAGGGATATATTTCCCTCCCCACCCCTTTCCACCTTCCGCAAAGACCATTCCCTCCGTGACTACCTGGTCAGGTCCACACCTCCCTATAACCCACCCTCCCATCCTGGCACTTTTCCCTGCCACCGCAGGAACTGTAAAACCTGCGCCAACACCTCCTCCCTCACCTCTATCCAAGGCCCTAATGGAGCCTTCCACATCCATCAAATTTTTAACTTCACATCCACTAATATTATTTATTGTACCCGTTGCTCCCGATGCAGTCTCCTCTACATTGGGGGGACTGGAGATCCTAGCAGACCGCTTTAGGGAACATCTTTGGGACACCCACACCAATCAACCACACCGCCCTGTGGCCTAACATTTCAACTCCCCCTCCCACTCTGCTGAGGACATGGAGGTCCTGGGCCTCCTTCACCGCCGCTCCCTCACCACCAGACGCCTGGAGGAAGAACACCTCATCTTCCGCCTCGGAACACTTCAACCCCAGGGCATCAATGTGGACTTCAACAGTTTCCTCATTTCCCCTTCCTCCACCTCACCCTAGTTCCAAACTTCCAGCTCAGCACTGTCCCCATGACTTGTCCTACCTGCCTATCTTCTTTTCCACCTATCCACTCTACCCTCCCCCCGCCCCCGACCTATCACCTTCATCCCCTCCCCCACTCACCTATTGTACTCTATGCTAATTTCTCCCCACCCCCACCCTCCTCTAGCTTATCTCTCCACGCTTCAGGCTCTCTGCCTTTATTCCTGATGAAGGGCTTTTGCCCAAAACATCGATTTTGCTGCTCCTCGGCTGCTGCCTGAACTGCTGTGTTCTTTCAGCACCACTAATCCAGAATCTGGTTTCCAGCATCTGCAGTCATTGTTTTTACCTGGAGGAGAGGCAGGTGAACCACTGTCTCATCTGGAAGGACTGTTTTGGACCTTGGATGGAGGTGAGAGAGGTGGTGTGCTGGCAGGTTTTGATGCCAGGGAATGTACCAAGGAGTTCGGGGGGTGCTCATGGGGAGAGTGGCGCAAACCAAGGATTGGCAAAGGGAATGGTCCTTGTGGAAATCAGAGAGGGGTGGGGAGGGGAAGATGTTCCTGGTGATGGGGGGTCTGGTTGGAGTTGGTGGAAGTGTTTAAAGATGATACATTGGATGTGGAGACTGGTGGCATGGTGGGTGAAGACAAGGGGGACTCTGTCTTTATTGTGTTTAGAGGGGGGAGGGTTTAGAGCAGTGGAGAGGGGAATGGAGGAGATGTGGCAGAGGGCTGTCTGGATGACAGGGAGGGATATCACATTGTTTAAAGATAGGTGGACATGTGGGATGCTTGGAAGTGGTGTGTCTCTTCATCCAAGCAGATGTGACAAAGGCAAAGAAATTTGGAGACGGGGTGGGAGGAGATGTAGTCCAGGTTGTTATGAGAGTCTGTGGGTTTGTAGTAAATGTCAGTCTGTAAACTGTCGCCAGAGATGGAAACGAAGAAATGGGATGGAGGTGTCCTAGATAGATCATGTGAATTTAAGGTGGAAGTCTTGGCCAAGTCATTGGACTGGTCTAGTTCAGCTTGGGTGCAGAATGTAGCACCAGTGCTGTCATCGATGTAACGGCAGAAGAGTTGGGGTACAGTGCCTGTGTTGGTACTGAAAAAGGACTTTTCAACATAGCTGACAAAGAGGCAGGTATAGCTAGGGCCCATCCGAGTGCCCATGGTCACCCCTTGGATTTGGAGCTGAAAAATGTGCTGCTGGAAAAGCGCAGCAGGTCAGGCAGCATCCAAGGAGCAGGGGAATCGACGTTTCGGGCATAAGCCTGACCTGCTGCGCTTTTCCAGCAACACATTTTTCAGCTCTGATCTCCAGCATCTGCAGTCCTCACTTTCTCCTTGGATTTGGAGAAAATAGGAAGAGTTGAAAGAAAAGCCAAGAATTTCAGCAGAGCGGGATAGAGGCCCTGAAGTAGTAGTTCATAATCTACCTTAATAGGCCCAAGGGAAGGCATACTGCCTGATGCTTTACCCACTACCCCATAATATACAGGACAGGGTGAGGGTGGGCAGGAAGGCAGTCTGCTGACCACCTGATTTATTTCACCTGTCTGCCCTGCCATCAGATTCAGCACCCTGGGATACAAACTATTCTGTTTGGGAACTGTCACTTTTTGAAACTGCTGTAGAACTCTTCCATCCCACCTTTTGCACCATGACTTACAGTTCATTTTATTAAGCAAAAGCCTTCTTACCTCAGTGAAAAGTGGCCGTATATTCACTGTTAGTGAGTGTCTTCAGCATAAATTTCACTACACTGACCTTAAATAAAGATTATATCATAGCATTACACCAAGATTGTAGTTGAAACTTGTTTGATTAAAAAGCCTACTTTGTTAGCTGCAAATATGATCCTTAATTTATACAATGGGTGTTGTCTCGGGATTGAAATACCAGAGAGATGACACTTTGGATAGATTCCACCGTTGCAAGGTTGATCATGTGATTGTGTCTCTGCTGCTGTCAATCTTATCTGTGTCCACCTTGCAGCTGGGTAAAGATTGATGTCTTAATTAAGTATAAGAACATCTAATGTTTGCAATCTTCTCAAGGAAAGCCTGAAAAATGTATAAAGTGATCTGTTTACTGGCCACATGCAGATGAAGTAAAGCAATGCTACAAATCTGCCTAATTAACCAAAGTAAGTATTTCATTCCTCTGTCATGCTAATCGTGCAAGCTCCCGATGGGAGAACTGAAGGTGGGGAGAACTTGCTGTTCCTATGTAATTCTAATGACAATTTGAAATTCTATCAGTGCATGGAAGGCAAATGTGATTATGCAGTTAGGAAAATCCTTTCATTGATGAAACCCACCATCAGCAGACAATGCATAAAGATACAGGTGGACTATCAAAGAGGCTGATGGGAGATTCTGTATCACAGCTTTCTTGCCTAACTCCATTGCTATTAACATAAACCTATTGAGAGCGCAAAGACGGCATTGTTGTTTCTCAAATTTAAATCCAATTTGTAAATATTTCATATTATATTGGTTCCACTTTACTCATGTGTGCATCATCATTATTGTTGAGAGTTAAATGGACTACACACGGTTGGCACAAGTTAACATTTACAGAGGAGTTATGGGCATTCCTTTTTCACAGAAGAAACAAGCATGAGTTTTTGTGTTCACTCTTTACTGAATGTGATATTAATGTTCAGTGTTGAACCTGCTACTTTGTGGGACATGGCTGAATTTGGCAACTCAGCAGTCCTTCCCTCTTTACACTTTTAATATGAGATTTGAACACACAGAAGTCTCAAAGGTCATGAAGCAGGGATTCTTAATTCCATAGGCATCAGGTCATTACAAACAGAAGTGAAATTAAAGACAAATAAGAACTATTTATACTATACATGGAATGACCATGTAGGATACATTGGGCTGAGAAAATCCTTTCTGTTCCTTCTCCATTTGCAAATGCCTTTCTATCCACAAATAACAGCTTTTCTTTCCATTGAAGATCTGTTATAACTGCTCCTACAGTTCTCTTTCACCACCCCCACCTGCTAATGGAAATCATAGAGAAGTGCTCAGCTCCTCACTCAGTGGCCTCTATCACTGTCGCCGTGTATGTCTAGAGGTTCCATTACACATTGTAAAGGGCATAATCTGAGATTATTCTCATCCTGGGTAAAATAAATGTTGTAAGTGAAATACAATCTCTTAGGTAACACCTTGAGATGAACCCATTGAGATGTGGTCAAAGCCATTTTCAGTTCCATTGCACATTTGTTTCTTTGTATTCATTTGTGGGATTTGGGCATTGCTGGCCGACCATAAGTTATTGCTAATCCCTAGTTGCCGTTGAGAAGATGGTGTTGAGTTACCTTCTTGAACCACTGCTGTCTACCTGCTGTAGGCTAACCCACAATGCCCAAAGGCAGAGAATTCCAAGATTTTGACCCAGTGACAGTGAAGCAATGGCAATAAATTTCCAAGTCAGGATGGTGACTGACTTGGAGGGAACTTGCAGATGGTGATGTTCCCATATATCTGCTGCTCTTGTCTTCCTAGATGGAAGTGGTCTTTGTGTTGGAAGATGCTCTTTAAGGATTTTAATGAATTACTGCATAACATCTTGTAGATGCACTGATGCATTTGAGCATTGACGGTGGAAGGAGTGGATGTTAGTGGATGTAATGCCATTCAAACGGGCTGCTTTGTCTTGGATGGTGTCAGGCTTCTTGAGTGTTGTTGGAGCTCCACCCATTCAGACAAGTGGGGAGTATTTCATCACAGTCCTGACCTAAGCCTTGTAGATGGAGAACAGGCTTTGGAGAGTGAGGAGGTCAGTTATTTGCCACAGTATTCCTAGCCTCTGACCTGCTCTTGTAGCCACTATGTTTATTTGGTGAGTCCAGTTGAGTTTCTGATCAATGGCAACCCTAAGGACATTGATAGCAGGAGAATTCAGTGATTGTAGAAGCATTAAATGTCAAGAGGTAATATTTACATTGTCTCTTATTGGAGATTGTCATTGCCAGGCATTTATAAGGCACAAGAGTTAATTGCCACTTGTCAGATTGTCCAGATCTGACACCATTCTTTTGGGCCTCTCGGTTCTTTAACTTGAATAACTGTTTCAACTAAAGCCTATGACTGTTACATTCCCCAATCTCATCCTTTGTTCTTCTTCGGACTCATCACTTACTCCTCCATCCTATCAACAACACTCAGCATCCTCCTCAACTACCACATCTTTCCCTTCTTTGTTCCAATATTCTATCCACGCATCATTCTCCTACTCTCTTCCTTTGTGCTGTAGAGTTCAAGTTAGAGTCATTAACAACAGAAAGAGCAAGTGAATGTTTGTGAAAGGAATTAACCCTCCTATCGCTTTCTGCCTTTTAGCTAGTTCTGTCCTAAGCCTCGAGGTTTAAACTTAATTAAAATAATTTTACTGTTAAACTTTACCAAAAGACCTTTGGACATTGAAGTACACAATCCTACGGGGCTTAGCACAATCAGTTTAGGTTCTCAATTCTACATAATCAGAGGTAGTGATCCTATAGTGAGTAACTCACCTCCTGATTCTCCAAGGCCTATCCACCATCTACAAGGCACAAGTCTGGAATGTGATGGATTACTCCCTGCTTCCTGAATTAGTTCAGCTCCAAAAATGCTCAAGGAACTCAACACCATCCAGGACAAGGTCTAGATTAGAGTAGTGCTGGAAAAGCACAGGCAGTGTCCAAGGAGCAGGAAAATTGATGTTTCGGGCAAAAGCCCTTCATCCAGGACAAAGCAGGACTTGTTAGAATTGTGTACAGCCTTGGTGAGACTGCAGCCTGACTACCGTGTGCAGATTTGCATTTCTTATCTAAGAGAGGATATGTTTGGCAATAGAAGGATTGCAACTGAGGTTGACCAGACTAAACCCTGGGATGGCAGGATTGTTTTATGAGAAAGGATCGGGGAAATGAAGATTATATCCTCTAGTGTTTCAAAGATAAGAGGGTGCTGTATATTAATAACCGCAGAGTAAATCATATTCAAGGCTTTGGATGGGTCAATTGATACTGAGTTATTTAAAAATAATTTGATTCTCAACTAAATAAAAATTGAAAGCCGAGAAAAGATTTAAGAGATCAGTTTATTTTTCAATAATGTGTACATTTAATTGTAATAATGACCTGAATTTTCCTTCCTCGATATTAGCAAATGTTGAGATGTTGAGGCATGCAGTAACAACATTAATCCTCATGAATTCACTTAGACTGAAATTTGGAAGCTGCAGTGTTCCTCAATGTATTCTGGAGAAGCTCAGACTGATGGTCCTGGCATTCCCATTCTTAAAACAGCAGGGGTCATTAATATGTATAATACTTGTCCCTTAACCTTCAACCTGCATAGATTTTTCCACGCAATAAGTTAATGCTGATAATTTCAGGCTAAATGAAGGAATCAACCTTCCCTATGCTTATGTCCAATCCACAAAATAAACAGATGGTTACTTATGGTGATTAAAATACCTTTCATGATTTCCTCAGCAACTATAACTCTGTGCTGTGACACCTTTATATTCCTCCCAGATCGCTACCTGGTCTCTCTTCTTCCTCCAACAAGATCCCACCCCTACCTCTCACCTTGTACTGACTCTGTTGTGGCAATTGCACTGGCAAACACTGACACTTGCAGGAAATTCTGGGTCAATGAAAATTGTTGAAAATATAAGCACTTCAAGTGAAGCTGACTGCAAAAGCAAAGTCGTAAATCTGTACATTTCAACAGTGATTGAGAAGTGTGGCGCTGGAAAAGCACTACAGGTCAGGCAACATCTGAGAAACAGGAGAGTTGATGTTTTGGGCATAATTCCTTCATCAGGAATGCCTGAAACATCAACTCCCTTGCTCCTCGGTTGCTGCCTGACCTGCTATGCTTTTCCAGCTCCACATCTTTTGACACAGATCTCCAGCATCTGCAGTCCTCACTTTCTCCTAGATTTCAACAGAAGTCCGATGTTAATTGTGATGTGGTTTGTGGTTTTCTATATGCTGACGCTGTGAACTACATTAATCCTGTAAAGTCTTCCTTTAAGCACCTGGGATAACTATGTCACAGAAGAGTCAAACAATAGCCTGACATTGTCATTGAAGCGTACCAGGCTCAACCATCACCTTTCCTGGGTATGTCCTGTCCCACAGCAGGATGGATCCAGTAAAGATGGCAAAAGAATGGTAAAATATTGGATAGAATTTCCTGGTACCGTCAACATTGATTCCAGACCTCATAGCATCAAGGAACACTTCTCCATCCCCAACTCGCAACCCCCCCCACCAATTGATCAATCAATGCTCTTCCACGTTGAACACCACTTAGAGGAAACACTTATGATTACAGGAGAATAAAATGTACTTTGGTTGGAGAACTTCATGCCCATCATCAACAGGGGCTCGCCAACATTAATGCTGACTGAGTTAAACGGGTCCTAAAGACATTACTGCTAGACTGGTTTTGCAGTAAGTGGTGAGGAACCAACATGAGGGAAAAATCTGCTTGAGCTCATCCTTACCAATTTGCCTGTCAATGAAGAATGCATCCATGGCATGTCAGTAGGGGTGACCACACCACAGTCCTTGTGGTGAGGAAGTCTCATCTTCATAGTAAGGATATCTTCCATTGTTTTGTCAAGCATTACTTCCACACAAAATGGGATAGACTTTGAACAGATCTAGCAGCTCAAGACTCAGCATCCATGAGGAGCTAGGTGAAAGTGAGGACTGCAGATGCTGGAGATCAGTCAAGATTAGAGTGGTGCTGGAAAAACACAGCAGGTCAGGCAGCATCCGAGGAGCAGGAAAATTGATACTTTGGATCTATACCCTCAGAAGTAGCAGAATTGTTCTCAACCGCAATGTTTAATCTCAAGGCCTGCATCTCCCACACTCTACCATTACTGTCAAGGTGGGAGTTCAATTCTGGTTTAATGAAAGAGTGCAAGAGGGCATGCTAGGAACAGAACCAGGAATATGTACAAATGAGGTGCCAACCTGGTGAAGATACAGCAAAGGACAATAGCATGCCAAGCAACAAAGCAGCAAGTGATAGATAGATCTAAGCATCAGATCAGATTTAATATCTGCAATTTTGTCACATCCAATCATGAATGTTTGTGGACAGTTAAGCAACTAACAGAACATATAGGTTTTACAAGCATCCTCATACTGAAGGGCTTGGAAATCCAGGACACCATTGCAAAAAATAATGCTAAAGTCCCTAACATCACAGATACCGGTCTTCAGGTAATTCAGTTCACTCCACATAGTTACAATAAATGGTTGAAGGCATTGGATACTGCAAAGGCTGTGGGCCCTGACAAAACTTCAGCAAAGGAACTAAAGATGAGCTCTAGAACTAGTATGCTCTTAGCTCCACTGTCCCAGTGTATTGACAAAACTGGCCTCTCCTCAACGATATATACAGTTACCAAGGTAAGTTGACCAAAAAAAAGGACAAATCCAACTTGGCCCATCAGTCTGTACTCTGTCATCAGCTACGTGATGGAAGGGATCATTGACAGTGCTACCAAGATGCACTTACGAAGGAATAACTATCATCGAGTTTAGCTGGAGCCACTCAGCTCCTGACCACATTACAGCTTTGTTTCAACTGTGGACAAAAGCACTGAACTCTAGAACTAGGTAAAAGTGACTGCCTTTGACATCAAATCTCCATTTGATTGAGTGTAGCATCAAGGAACTCTAGAAGAATCAAAGTCAATGGAAATCAGGAGGAAATCATTCCACTGGTTGGAGTCGTATCTAGCTTCAGCATTATCTTTTGTGCTGATGTTCTGGATTTCCCAATCATTGAGTATGAGGGTGTTTATGGAGTCTACATGCCCTCTTAGTTCCCTAATTATCAACTAACAACAGGATTTGCCTATGGTTATTGGAGGTCAATGATGTCAAGCTCAGGACTCCTCTACAGAAGTTCCTTGGGGTAATGTCCTTGGCCCACAATCTTCAACTTCTTCATCAAGGACCTAAGGCCAGAAGTGGGGATGTTTAGCACCATGCATGACATGTGAGATATCGAAGCAGCTTAGTTCCCCTGCAGGAGCACACTCAGCAGAGTGAGACAGAGGCCAAGTGAGTATAGACTTGGAAATTTGGTTCAGAGTAGGAATTCAGTGCAGAGGAAGCAAAAGTGATTTCATTAAAGGTTTACTGCAAGAGGTAAATGTTTCAGAGCAATAGATGAGTAGGAGAAGATAGAAGTCATGGACTGAGAGGCCGATATATCATGAGACCATTGTGGGAGCGTGATCCAAGTGCAAGCGAAGCAGCTGATTGGTAATTAGGATTGGTGAACATTTATAGCCTTTTAAATAAAAGTAAGGTCTTCAGTTTCTGTTTAGATCATCAGTGTTTTCTTTTATTCCTCTCTTCTCTTTTTCTAAAAATAGCTGCTTAAGTGTAAAATTCATACCGGTGATTGTTTTATTTTTTAAAAACAAAATATTACAGTAAAGTGTCAAAAGCAGGAAATCTTGGTCATTAATTTAAAAATGAAATTCAATGTGATAGTGATGGCATGAAGAGTGATGGTTTCATGGGATCCCTACAGTGTGGAAGCAGGTCATTTGGCCCATCAAGTCCATACCGGCCCTCCAAAGAGCATCCCAACCAGACCACATCCCTAGCTATCCCTGTAACCCAGCATCTCTCACGGCTACTCCACCTAACCTGCATATCCCTGGACACTATGGATAAATTAGCATGGCCAATCCACCTAACCTGTGCAACTTTGGACTGTGGGAGAAATCCGAAGCATCCAGAGGAAACCAATGCAGACATGGTGAGAATGTGCAAATTCCACACAGACAGTCCCCTAGGGTGAAGTTGAACCCAGGTCCCTGACGCTGTGAGGCAGCTGCAACATGTGGAAGCTGCTGAACACCAATGTGCTCCTGAGAGAACACAGCTGAAGGAAGTGTTTGCTGCTCAAGGGACTTCAAATCCGGGTTGAGGAGCTGGAATCAGAGCTGTAAGCATTGCCATATATCTTTGAAGGAGAAATATACCCCAGTCCTCAGAAGAAGTCACTTTCTGTTTTTCAGCGGCAGCAGCAACTCGAAGGGTGGGAGCTTGCACCAGGGGCCTGCTGGGAGCGGTGAGTCACTGATTGTGCTTTTAAATTTGAAGTCAGAGAGCAGAGGTTTCTGGGAAAGGAGGGACTTCTTATTTTTATTTCCGTCCTGTCTTCTCAGTGCAGGAGGGAGGGTTTCAGGCTTTTGGACAATTGGGGCTCATTCTGGGGAAGGTGGGATTTGTACAAACAGGACGGTCTTCACTTGAACCAGAGGGGTACTAATATCCTGGGTGGGAAATTTGCTGGTGCTATTCGGGTGGGTTTAAACTAGCTCAGCAGGGGGATGGGAACCGGAGGTGTAGTTGCAGTGCACAGAAGGATGAGAGTAGGAAGGATGGGGACAGGATTTCAGGGTCACAGGAATGTGTTGGCAGACAGCGAAGTGGTTTGAAGTGTGTCTACTTCAACGCCAGAAGTATCCAAAATAAGGTAGGTGAGCTTGCAGCTTGGATAGGTACCTGCGACTTCGATGTTGTGGCCATTTAGGAGACATGGATAGAACAGGGTGAGGAATGGATGTTGCAGATTCCAGGGTTTAGATCTTTCATTAAGAACAGGCAAGGCGGTAAAAGAGGGGGAGGCATGGCCTTGTTAGTATAACGGTGGCTCAGAGAATTTTTGATGAGGACTCGTCTACTGAGGTAGTGTGGGCTGAGGTTAGAAACAGGAGAGGAGAGGTAACATTGCTTGGAGTTTTTTTATAGGCCTCCGCAGAGTTCCAGTGAGGTGGAAGGGAGGATTAGCAAAATTTTACTGAGTAGGAGTGAAAGGAACAGGGTAGTCATTATGGGGGTCTTTAACTTCCCCAACATTGACTGGAAATGTTATAGCTCCACTACATCGGATGTATCAGCTTTTGTCTAACAGGAGGGTTTCCTGACACAGTACGTCGAAGGGCTGACACGAGGGGAGGCCATACTGGAGCTGGTGCTTGGTAATGAACCAGGCGCAGGTGTTTGATTTAGTTGTGGGTGAACACTTTGGAAAAAGTGACCATAATTCAGTTACATTTAGTTTGGCGATGGAAAGGGATAGGTACATGCCACAGGGCAAGAGTTATCGATGGGGCAAGGGCAATTATAATGCGATTAGGCAAGAATTAGGATGCATAGCATGGGGTAGCAAAATGCAGGGGATGCAGACAATGGAAATGTGGAGCTGGTTTAAGGAACACATATTGCATGTCCTTGATAGATATGTCCCTGTCAGGCAGGGAGGAAGTGATAAGGTAAGGGAACTGTGGTTTACTACAGAAATTGCATCTCTTGTTAAGAAGAAGGAGGAAGCTTATGTTTTGATGAGGTAAGATGGTACAGATGAGGCGATGGAGAGTTACAGATCAGCTAGGAAGGATTTAAAAAGAGAGTTAAGAAGAGCAAGGAGAGGACACGAGCAGTGTTTAGCAAATAGAATAAAGGAGAACCCTAAAGCTTTCTATAGGTATGTGAGGAATAAAAAGATGAATAGGGCCAGTCAAAGACAGAAGTGAGCAGTTGAGTGTGGACCGTGTGGAGATTGGAGAGCTGCTAAACGAACATTTCTCATCGGTGTTTACTCAGGAAAAGGAGAATATTGCAGAGGAGAAGAATGAAGTATGAGATATTAGACTAGAAAGTATCGAGGTTAGTTATGTACAGGTGTTATCAATTATAAAAGGAGTGAAAGTAGACAAGTCCCCTGGGCCGGATGGGATTTATCTGAGGATTCTCTGGGACGCTAGGGAGGAAATAGCGGAGCCTTTGGCTTTGATATTTGAGTCGTCATTGTCTACAGGTTTAGTACCTGAGGACTGGGGGATTTCAAATGTTGTGCCCTTGTTCAAGAAGGGCAGCAGAGATGACCCAGGTAATTATAGACCAGTGAGCCTTACTTCTGTTGTAGGAAAGGTTTTGGAAAGGATTATAAGAGATAAGATTTATAATCATCTAGCAAGCAACAATGTGATTTCAGATAGTCAACATGGTTTCATCAAGGGCAGGTCATGTCTCACAAACCTCATTGAGTTTTTTGAGAAGGTGACCAAGCATGTAGATGAGGGTAGGGCAGTTGACGTGGTATACATGGACTTCAGTAAAGCCTTTGATGAGGTTCCGCATGGCTGTTGGAGAAAATGCAAAGGCACGGAATTGAGGGTGATTTAGCAGTTTGGATTAGAAACTGGCTTTCTGGAAGAAGGCAGCAAGTGGTGGTTGATGGAAAATATTCAGTCTGGAGTCCAGTTACTATTGGTATACCACAAGGATTTGTTTTGGACCACTGCTGTTTGTAATTTTTATAAATGACTTAGACACAGGCATAGGTGGATGGATTAGTAAATTTGCAGATGACACTAAAGTCAGTGGAGTAGTGAACAGTTTGGAAAAATATTACAGGTTGCAGGAGGACTTGGATAAATTGCAGAATTGGGCTGAGAGGTGGCAAATGGAATTCAATGCAGCTAAATGTGAGATGATGCACTTTGGAAAGAATAACAGGAAGGCAGAGTACTGGATCAATGGAAAGATTCTTGGTAGTGTGGATGTGCAGAGGAATCTTGGAGTCCATGTGCATAGATCCCTGAAAGTTGCCACCCAGGTTGATAGTGCTGTTAAGAAGGCATATGGTGTGTTAGGTTTCACTCGTAGAGGGATTGAGTTCTGGAACCGCAATGTCATGCTGCAACTATACAAAACGCTAGTGCGGCCTCACTTGGAATATTGTGTACATTTCTGGTCGCCCCATAACAGGAAGGATGTGGAAGCATTGGAAAAGGTGCAAAGGAGATCTACCAGGATGTTGCCTGGTCTGGAGAGAAGGTCTTATGAGGAAAGGCTGAGAGACTTGGGTCTGTTCTCATTGGAAAGAAAAAGGCTACAGGGGGATTTGATAGAGACATACAAGATGATCAGCGGATTAGGTAGGGTAGACAGTGAAAGACTTTTTCCTAGGATGATGACGTCAGCTTGTACGAGGGGGCATAACTACAAATTGAGGGGTGATAGATTTAAGACAGATGTCAGAGGCAGGTTCTTTATGCAGAGAGTGGTAAGGCTGTGGAATGCCCTACCTACTAATGTAGTCAACTCAGCCACATTAGGGAGATTTAAACAATCCTTAGATAAGCACATGGATGACTTGGGGATAGTGTAGAGGGATGAGCTGAGAATAGTTCACAGGTTGGCACAACATCGAGGGCCGAAGGGCCTGTTCTGCGCTGTATTGTTCTATGTTCTATGTTGTTTAAACCTCGACTGTGATCAGGGATAAAAGGGTGTGACTACAGATGGGGCAGGTATGAGGACCCAGAGAATTGCAATTGAGGAGCCTCAGTCCTGCCATTGTCCAGCAGTTGCAAAGTTCTTCTAAGCCGTGTGAATTACAGTGGTGTCTGCAGGAAGGCTGAATGAACTGACAATGGTATCTTGGTACAAGGCGGCAGAAATGGGAGTGCAGCAGTGGTAGAGGGCAGTATAATTAGGGAGATAGATACCATTCACTGCAGTCATGAGTGGGTGTCCTGCCTGCACAGTGCCAGGGTTCATCACATCTTCTTGGGGCAAGAGAAAATAACTTGACGAGGGAGGTGAGATATTCCAGTAGTCAACATATATGTTTATACCAATGAGATCAGTTAGAATGGAAATGAGGTTCTGCTGAAAGAGTTTGAACAGTTAGGAGCAAAATTAAAAAGCAGAACCTCCAAGGTATAACATCTGGATCACTACCTGAGCCATGGGCAAACTAGCATGGAGTAAATGATGTCAGAGTTAAACGCAAGGTTCAAAGATTGTTGTGGGCAGAATGGATTTCTGTTTGTGATGAAGCTGCTCAATGGGATAGACTACAAAAGGGTCATACTGGACTTGAAACATTAGCTCTGTTTCTTTCTCCACAGATGCTGCCAGGCCTGCTGAGTTTCTCCAGAACTTTCAGTGTTTGTTTCTAAGTATTTGCAAGGTTGTGATATCAGAGACTCATAAACGTTGTCTGGATTCTGTGCATACTGATGTAATGGTACATTACATTCCCGTAACTGACTGACTGAAGATCCGTTATGCAGAGACAGTAACCTGAAGGTGACGTGCGAGACTTTATACCAGAAATTTGGTGATCTATTATACACTGTGAAGTAGCCTATTTTAGGTTGTAACAAGGGATAACATTCCAGTTTTATACCTATGTCCATCCTCAAGAAATGCATCAGTGTTATGGTTCATTTTCTTGCTCAAAAGATCCTTCCTAAGGCTTTAATTGGTGTAGAGACAATGACTAACTCAGTGAGTCTCTCTCATAGTTCCTCAGTGGAAAAGCCATACTCGTGCCCATTGGAGAGACATCAGCCAATAAACTGGTCAATAGATTCTTGGGGTTGCTATCTGTATGACACAAGCTGAAGTCTGTTATTTCTTACCTTGAACTTGTCTTCAAAACACTTAGATCAGAGTGGTGCTGACCCTCCCATCCTGGCACCCTCCCTTGCCACTGCAGGAGTTGCAAAACCTGCGCCCATACCTCCCCCTTCACCACCATCCAAGGCCCCAAAGGAGCCTTCCACATCTATCAAAGTTTCACCTGCACATCCACCAATGTCATTTATTGTATCTGTTGCTCCCGATGCGGTCTCCTCTGCACTGGGGAGACTGGACGCCTCCTTGCAGAGCACTTCAGGGAACATCTCCGGGACACCCGCACCAATCAACCCCACCGCCACGTGGCCCAACATTTCAACTCCCCCTCCCACTCTGCCGAAGGCATGCAGGTCCTGGGCCTCCTCCACCACTGCTTTCTCACCACCTGACGCCTGAAGGAAGAAAGCCTCATCTCCCCCCTCGGAACACTTCAACCCCAGGACATCAATGTGGACTTCAACAGTTTCCTCATTTCCCCTCCCTCCACCTTACCTCAGTTCCAACCTTCCAGCTCAGCACTGTCCCCATGACCTGTCCTACCTGCCAATCTCCCTTCCCACCTATCCAGTCCACCCTTCCCTCTGACCTATCACCTCCATCCACACCCCCATTCACCCATTGTACTCTTTTCTACCTTCTCCCTAGCCCTCCCCCCCCCCCCCCCCCCCACCAATTTATCTCTCCACTCTGGAGGCTCCCTGCCTATTCCTGATGAAGGTCCAGGGATATGCAGGCTAGGTGGATTTGGCATGGGAAATGCAGGCTTACAGGGATAGGGTAGAAGGATAGGTCTAGGTGAGATGCTCTTCAGAGAGTCAGTATGGACTTGATGGGCCAAATGGCCAGCTTCCACACTATAGGGATTCTAGGATTCAAAGGCTTTAATTTAATGAAACCCTTATTTCCAATGGCAAATTAGATTTTTAGATTTCTTTTTGGGATCATTAATCACTTGATCTGTAAAACAAAATTATATTTGTTGTAATTCAGTAAGAGTGTCACTGAATGCCTAGTCCATTATGAGCTTTCTGCAATCTATAACTCTATTTACACTGTGACAGAGGAAGTTAAAACTGCTCCTTTCTTAATAACAGACTTGTTGCAGCCTTTGCTATGAGAGACTGTAGCTTAAGTATCAACTGTCAGGGATAGAGCATTCCAGCCTTCCAAACTTTCTGTACTACACTAGAATGGTCCTGTGTTCCAGCTCAAGAGAGCATTCCTTTTATTTTGAAAGGTAACCTTAGAAATTCATTTTAACCTTGGAAAAGACATATGTTCACATCAGAAAGAAATCAGCTCTATTTTTGTGTAGGTCATTATCCTATTTACAGATCTATACTGTTTTCTGTCCTCACAGAAGCTGATATTGTTTAATGATAGGAAACTGTTCCTTTATGCAAACTCTTTGTTGTCCAAAACGCTTGTCCACTTGATCTTCAATTAGTTTTCCAAATATTTGTCATCAAGATAAGGGAGTCTTTATTGATGGCCACCCCTGCTACATTGGTGTTTTATTTGCCTCAAAAAGGGTGTTTCATCCGATGCAGTAATGCTTATGTGACCTCTTGTTATGTAAGAAACTGTACATGAATATAATGGTGTTAAGAATCCATCAGATATTTTGCATTGCTTAGGTATCTAAGTATCTGGGTAACATTAAGCTGTTATGTTATAACACAGCAACATGTTTCCAGCAGAGAATCATGATTCAAGTGACAGTATTTAAGATAAACAATGAGACTTTTATATTTAGGTTACATTACTTACAGTGTGGAAACAGGCCCTTCGGTCCAACAAGTCCACACCGACCCTCCAAAGTGCAACCCACCCAACCCATTCCCCTACATTTACCCCTTCACCTAATACTATGGACAATTTCCCATGGCCAATTCACTTAACCTGCACATTTTTGGACTGGGAGGAAACCGGAACACCTGGATAAAACCCACGCAGCCATGGGGAGAATGCGCAAACTCCACACAGACAGTCGCCTGGGGCGGGAATTGAACCTGGGTCTCTGGCTCTGTGAAGCAACAATGCTAACCACAGTGCCACCATGCTACCCATATTCACAGAGTACATTTTATGATACAGCAAATCTCTTCAAGGTATGCTGGTACATTAACTGTGAGACAGAACACAACATTTTCCAAGTGAATCAGTGATTTATTTAGACTTCTTTCAATCCAGTCTACTGTATTTTCTGTTCACAATGCGGTCTTGTCTACACTGGGAATACTTAAGTCAGAATGGGGGTGAGTACTTTGCAGAACAATTCCATTCAGTCTGCAAGCATGACCGTGACCTTCTGGTATTTTCCCATTTTGTTATCACATGTTCAATTGTCTTGCTCACCTTTCTGTCCTGGGCCTGCCATAGTGTTCCAATGTGGCTCAAAGCAAGCTGGGGAAACAGCATCTCACTTTCTGCTTAGGTACTTTAAACATCCTGGACTGAACATTGAGTTCAACAACTTTATACCATGAACTCTGTCCTTTGTTCTGATATTTTGTCCCCTTTTGGTCCCCTCTCCCCCACTCTCTGCAGTGTCTGTACCTTATTTTTCATGGTTTTGCTTTCAGTCAAACCTCATTTTTATTCTGCTGTTAGCACCTACTCTGGATATATGCTGTCTTGTCTACAGCTATTTCCACTGCCTTTTTCTTTGTTCTATGACATCTTTGATCTGCAATTTCCCTTAACCTTTCCTTGACCTACCCTTCTGTTCCACTTACCCCTCCTCCTTTTCAACAGAATAAAATGCATGATTTACCTACCTCTCTTCTATTCTGAAGAAAAGTCATTTGGCTCAAAACGTTAACTCTTTCTTTCCCCACAAATGCTGTCAACCTGATGAATGATTTCATCCATTTCTGTTTTTATTTCTGATCCATAACTTCTGCAATATTTTACTTTGGTATTAGGAGGAGGATGATACTTTTGTATAGCAATAAATATGATCATTGTATACTGTTGAAATCTTGCAATCTGGTAACACATTCAACAAATAGTACTATTTGCAAGAGTTTTTTTTACATTGAAACTGAGTGGAAGGTTTTGTTCAATGTTTTGTAATTGATTGCAGTCTGGGGTATCTCAACAATGCATGCCCTGAAAACAAAATCTCGAATTCCACATTTAACTGTGAAAACTCGAGCAGCTGCTGTCAGTTTCAGATCAATGATCACAGCGAAATGCTGACAGGTTCCCTGCACAATATTGTGCTCCTTGAAAACCAGTGACTAGAACTTACTGTTACCGTGCATCAGGCATTGGAAGGTCTGCTCCTTTTCCCTTGTTCTCCTATTTTTACCCACCATCAGACATAGAATATAGAACATAGAACATTACAGCTCAGTGCAGACCCTTCAGCTCTTGATGTTGCACCGAGCCGTGGAACCAATCTGAAGCCTATCTATCCGACACTATTCCATTTTCATCCATATTTTTATCCAATGACAATTTAAATGCCCTTAAAGTTGGCAACAGGAGAATCGACGTTTCGGGCATAAGCCCTTCTTCAGGAATGAGGAAAGTTGGTCCAGCAGGCTAATATAAAAGGTAGGGAGGAGGGACTTGGGGGAGGGGCATTGGAAATGCGATAGGTGGAAAGAGATCAAGGTGAGGGTGATAGGTCAGACTGGGGTGAGGGTGGAGAGGTCAGGAAGAAGATTGCAGGTTAGGAAGGCGGTGCTGAGTTCGATGGATTTGACTGAGACAAGGTGGGGGGAGGGGAAATGAGGAAACTGGTGAAATCCGAGTTCAGCCCTTGTGGTTGGAGGGTTCCTAGGCGGAAGATGAGGCGCTCTTCCTCCAACCGTCGTGTTGTGGTCTGGTGATGGAGGAGCCCAAAGACCTGCATATCCTTGGTGGAGTGGGAGGGGGAGTTGAAGTGTTGAGCCACGGGGTGGTTGGGTTGGTTGGTCCGGGTGTCCCAGAAGTGTTCTCTGAAACGCTCTGCAAGTAGGCGGCTTGTCTCCCCAATATAGAGGAGGCCACATCGAGTGCAGAGGATGCAATAGATGATGTGTGTGGAGGTGCAGGTGAATTTGTGGCGGATATGGAAGTTTCCTTTGGGGCCTTGGAGGGAGGTGAGGGGGGAGGCGTGGGCGCAAGTCTTGCACCTCCTGAGGTTGCAGGGGAAGGTGCCGGGAGTGGAGGTTGGGTTGGTAGGGGGTGTGGATCTGACGAGGGAGTCACGGAGGGAGTGGTCTTTACGGAATGCTGATAGGGGAGGGGAGGGAAATATATCCTTGGTGGTGGGGTCCGTTTGGAGGTGGCGGAAATGACGGCGGATGATGCGCTGTACATGGAGATTGGTGGGGTGGTAGGTGAGGACCAGTGGGGTTCTGTCCTGGTGGCGGTTGGAGGGGCGGGGCTCAAGGGCAGGGGAGCGGGAAGTGGAAGAGATGCGGTGGAGGGCATCGTCGACCACGTCGGGGGGGAAATTGCGGTCCTTGAAGAAGGAGGCCATCTGGGTTGTACGTTTTTGGAACTGGTCCTCCTGGGAGCAGATGCGGCGGAGACGAAGGAATTAGGAGAATGGGATGGCGTTTTTACAGGGGGCAGGGTGGGAGGAGGTGTAGTCCAGTTGGCTGTGGGAGTCGGTCGGTTTGTAGTAGATGTCCGTGTTGATTCGGTCGCCTGAGATAGAAATAGAAAGGTCGAGAAAGGGGAGGGAGGAATCTGAGACTGTCCAGGTGAATTTGAGGTCGAGGTGGAAGGTGTTGGTGAAGAGGATGAACTGTTCAACCTCCTCGTGGGAGCACGAGGCAGCGCCGATACAGTCATCGATGTAGCGGAGGAAAAGGTGGGGAGTGGGGCCCAAAACAGATCCTTGCGGTGCACCACTAGTAACTGAACTCCAGGATGAACATTTCCCATCAACCACCACCCTCTGTCTTCTTTCAGCTACCCAATTTCTGATCCAAACCGCTAAATCAACTTCAATCTCATGCCTCCGTATTTTGTATATAGCCTACCATGGGGAACCTTATTAAATGCCTCACTGAAATCCATATATACCACATCAACCGCTTTACCCTCATCCACCTGTTTGGTCACCATCTCAAAGAGCTCAATAAAGTTTGTGAGGCACAACCTACCCTTCACAAGACTGTATTGACTGTCCCTAATCAACTTATTCCTCTCTAGATGATTATAAATCTATCTCTTATAACCTTTTCCAACACTTTACTCACAACCAAAGTAAGGCTCACTGGTCTATATTTACCACGGTTGCCTCTACTCCCCTTCCTGAACAAGGGGACAACATTTGCTATCCTCCTTCTGGCACTATTCCTGTAGACAATGATGATTCCAAGATTAAAGCCAAAGACTCTGCAATCCCCTCCCTGGCTTCCCAGAGAATCCGAGGATAAATCCCATCCAGCCCAGGAGACTTATCTATTTTCACACTTTCTAGAATTTCTAACAGCTCCTTATTGTGAATCTCAATCCTGTTTAGGCGAAAGTCAGGAGTGCGGATGCTGGAGATTAGAGTCGAGAGTGTGGTGCTAGAAAAGCACAGCAGGTCAGGCAGCACCCGAGGAACAGAAGAATCAATGTTTCGGGCAAAAGCCGTGCATCAGGAATGGGACTGTGAGCCGAGGAGTTGCAGATATAAATGGGAGGGGGTCGGGCTGGGGGTAAGGTAGCTGAGAGTACGATAGGTAGATGGAGGTGGGAGTGATGGTGATAGGTCAGAGAGGAGGGTGGAGCGGATAGGTGGAAGGAAGACGGACAGGTAGAACAGGTCATGAGGGCAGTGCGAAGTTGGTTGGTTGGAACTGGGATAAGGTAAAGTCTGTATATCAGTATTCTTCCCGCCAATATTGTCTTTTTCCAGTGGGAATACTGGTGAAAAAGATATTCATTTAACGCTTCCCCCAGCTCCTCGGACTCTACACACAACTTCCCCACTACTATCCTTGATTGGCCCTAAGCTTTCTCCCTTGTCAGGTCCTCGCACCCCCCACAAACCCACCCTCTCCTCCCGGCACATGGAAAACCTGCACCTACACCACCCCCCTCATCTCTGTCCAAGGCCCCAAAGGAGCCTTTCACACCCAGCAGAGTTTTAACTGCACTTTCACATGTTATTTACTGTATCCATTGTTCCCGATGCGATCTCCTCTACACTTGGTAGACAGGATGGCTACTTGCAGAGTACTTCAGAGAACATCTCCAGGATACCCGTACTAATCAATCCCACTGCCTTGTGGCTGTACATTTCAACTGCCCCTCTCACTCTGCCAAAGACATGCAGGTGCTGGGCCTCCTCAATTGATAACCTCTAACCACCAGAAGCCTGGAGGAAGAACACCTCATCTTCCTCCTTTGGACCCTCCAACCACATGGGATCAATATGGATTTCTGGAAAAGCGCAGCAGGTCAGGCAGCATCCAAGGAGCAGGAGAATCGACATTTCGGCATGAGCCCTTCTTCAGGAATGAGAGAAGTGTGCCAAGCAGGCTAAGATAAAAAGTAGGGAGGAGGGACTTGGGGGAGGGGTGTTCTATCGCATTTCCAACACCCCTCCCCCAAGTCCCTCCTCCCTACCTTTTATCTTAGCCTGCTTGGCACACTTTCCTCATTCCTGAAGAAGGGCTCATGCCCGAAACGTCGATTCTCCTGCTCCTTGGATGCTGCCTGACCTGCTGCGCTTTTCCAGTAACACATTTTCAGCTCTGATCTCCAGCATCTGCAGTCATCACTTTCTCCTCAATGTGGATTTCACCAGTTTCATCATTTCTCCTCTGCCCACCTTATCCCAGTTCCAACCTTCCAACTTGGCATCGTCCTCATGACCTGTCCATCTTCCTTCCCACCTATCTACTCCATCCTCCTCTCCGACCTATCACCATTACCCACCTTCATCTACCTATCACACTCTCAGCTGCCATCCCCCCAGCCCCATTTATCTCTCCACCTCCTCGGCTCAATGCCTTATTCCTGATGAAGGGCTTTTGCCCAAGATGTCGATTCTCCTGCACCCTGGATGCTGCCCACCTGCTGTGTTTTTCCAGCACCACACTGTCAACTCTGATCTCCAGCATCTGCATCCTCACTTTTGCCTAATCTTTCTCTACTCATTTTTTTATTCCTGAAATACTGATAGAAAACTTTAGAGTTTTCCTTGATCCTATCTGCTAATGACTTCTCATGTCCTCTCCTGGCTCTTCTTCACACTCTCTTTAGGTCTTTCCTGACTAACTTGTAACTCTCAGGTTAACTGAGTTTCATGTCTCATCCTAACATAAGCCTTCTTCTTTCTATAGACAGGTGACTGAACTTCTTTCGTAAACCCCGGCTCCCTCGTTAAACTACTTCCTCCCTGCCTGACAGGTACACACTTATCAAGGACATGCAATAGCTGTACGTTGAATAAGCTCCACATTTCAATTGTGCCCATCCTCTGCAGTTTCCTTCCCTATCCTATGCACCCTAAATTTTGCCTAATTGCATCCTAATTGCCTTTCCCTCAAGAATAACCCTTGCCCTTCGTTATTCGTTATATACTTATCCCTTTCCATCGCTAAATTAAACATAACTGAGTTATGGTCACTGTCACCAACATGCTCACCTCCCTCCAAATCTAACACCTGGCCGAGTTCACTACTCAGTACCATCTTGTGTTTTTTTTCTCTTCACAACATTTGAGCTGTGGCTGGGTTTGCCAGTACAGAGCTAGCTGACTGTTGTTTGTAAGCAATCTACTTGCCCATTTCTTTAGGCACTGTTGTACCATATAATTTGTATCTACATTTTGACCAGAGGATGAAATGTTATGTGTAGCTGTTGAGAAAAGAATAAAGGCATAACAAGAACTTGCTGGCAATTTAAATAGCATGTTTAGATATCGTTTAATGCAAAGTAAACGCGATTCCTCTCAAGTGCATAATCTAACCCCACATCTTATCAGGAAACAACACGTGTGGCCACAAACCTGATGAACTGTGTTTAATTCAGAGGCTGATTACACAGGGCCAGGATGAAATCCCACTCTCAGTAAAATAAAATTGTGACTGACCTGCATGCACAGTCACAAGCTCCAAATGATGTTTTTTATGACTACAAGAACTCAACACTGCTTTGAAGCTATAATTTATGTTTAGCAGCTTATGTGCAGAATAATGGTCTGGTCTCTATTTGTCACAAGTAACAGACTCCATGTTTGGATTAATCAGCTATGGTGGACAATTAAGGACTGATCCAGCCTGAGCTATTCCTAGACAACAATTCCAAAAGACAATTAAAGATATGCTTGAAATAGCCAGAACCTGTTCTTGGCTGTGGAAATAACACTTAGTGGAATTATATATATATCAGCTTTTACAATTTTTAATTGTTAACCATTTTCACATGAAGGAAATGCAAGTTTCTTGCTCCAGAATTCACTCCAAGCTCTCTGCTCCTAAAAGTGAGTTTACACATCTCCTGAAATAGTGGATACGTAAATTTCAAACAAACATGTATAGTTATTGCTCAATAACATTTGCAACTGTAAACTCCAAACTCCAAACTCATCATTCAATGCACTCTCGTTCTATTCTTATTAACGTTTCTTGTACATCTTACAATTCCTGAAATATGTGCATGCTCTACAGTTTGTAAAGTTCAGCCTTGCTACATAACACATTCAGTTAGAAACATGATATATAAGTCACACAGTGAACATTATATTCTTGCTGAAGACTGTGAACAAAATGGGTCCCAGGTCAATTATACATTTTATATGGTACTGTTCAATATGTCAAAAATGTCTCTATTGCAGACAGTATTTATTACAGTTGGGACATATGATAGAAATGTAATAAGTTAAGATACAATAAATGCTAACACATACATAGAGCACAAACTTAACTTATGATGGAGAATTTCTGAAAGCACTACCTATGCTGGAAATAAACTTACAAAAGAAGAGAACAAGAACATTATTGAGTTAATCATATAGTAGCACATAACTTGTGCATTGCTAAAATAGGCATTTGTGCTGAATCTTTCAAGGAATGACACAGATTTGGCACTCTGCTCCTGTTTTCATGTGAAGAAAGAGCTCTGCATTTCTGACAGGGGAGTCTGATCAGGGCTCCTTCAAAAATGTCGAGCCCTACTTTCATTCTGACAGATCCCTTGTTGTGCAGAACACTTGGGGAAGGCAAACCACAGTCCCTTTTATACAGCAGTTGGTTGATATATTCCTTGATTTAAAGGTCCAGCTACATTACCAGCTCTTGTGAAAAGGTAAATGCATAAGACAAATGTGAGATTAGTGTGCCAGGTGGGTCATGTGGCAGGTAGATAGGTGCAAGGCTAGGGGTAAGGTATCAGAGTCAGGTGGGTTGGGGATATGGTGCTATGCTAATAAGATGTCAGGTGGGCAAGTGTAAAACATCATGTAGGTAAAGTTTCAGATGGATAGGGTGCCAAGTAAACAGGGTTCTAGCCAGGCATAATATAGGTGCCAGGTTGGTAATGTTATAGTTGGGTAGGGGGCCAGTTGGACATGAATAGAGTGTTGTGCAGTCAAGGTGTAGGTGCATAGATGTCATGGAGATAGGGGCCCAAATTGCTAAGGTACCAGGCAGGCAGAAGTGGGATATGAAGTGTGTAGGTTGCCAGGTAATTACAGTGCCAGGTAAGTAGGATGGCAGGTGAGTAGGGTGACAAGTAAGTAAGGTGCCCGATAGGTAGGATACTAGGGCACAAGGGAGCCAAGTATGTGGCAGACTGTTTAGCATAGGTCAGGGTGGGTGACATTTTTTTGGCAGGGGCAGGATTGATATTGAGTTCCATGGGAGGTGTGAGCAGATTATCATGTCCTGGCAATGTGGAAGTGCGCTGTTAGGTACAGCAGTGAAAGGTGGAAAGGTGAGGTGTGTTGAGTCTGGGGAGTGGTGGTGGGGTGAGGGGTAGAAGGGGGCAAAAGATGCCAAATCTCGTGGCAGAAGGAATATTGGATCCAAGGGCCAGAGGGTGGGGAGAATGGGGCAGGGTCACCTAGGGTCTGATGGTAGACAAATGGTGAGTTGGCGCCCAGATGGACTGGGGTGTTGATTGCAGGAATTTCAGGTCCAGGTGCAATGGGTGGAATTGGGATGCAGAGACAGAAAAAGGTGCCATGTCTCTGGAATAAAGTTGGAGGGGGAGGGGTTGGTGGAGATGGGATAGGTCCAGTGGTGGGGGAAGGGTGTTGACTTTAGGAAGAACAAGGATGTGTTGGATCCCAGGGGTACAAGGGTGAGGGGGGAACCATGGCTCCGTGAGAGAGAAGCATGTTGGGTATGGTATTGGGAATGAATGCGTTGTTACATCCAGGGAGAGCAAGAAATGTTAGATTGGATGGTGTGTGTTTCCTTTTGATTAAATGGATACTTTTGAAGGGATCCAGATGTACGAGATTTGCTCAGGAAAATCTTAAATTTCCCAGGAAATTTCCAGATCAGAGATTCTACGGAATCCACAAGCGCAGCTCCCATCTATGCTGCAGAAACAATTACGTGGCCATTGAACAATCCTGGCTGTTTTGCTCAAACTTTGCGACTGGTACTCATTAGGACGTTTGCCAGAAAGCCGATATAAAGCGGAAGAATACTTTACACTGTATGAGAAGAGAGTACTTTTTCTGAGGGAGATGGGTAAGTTGAAAGGAATTCAAGACCTTAAGGCTTCATGCTGAAAGCCCAACCAGTAGCAGTAGGTTTAATGAAATAGAGGGCCAGAATTCTTGAAGCTCTTTAGCTCTTGAGAATTTCTAAGAATAATCACATGGATGAATTTGAATATTGAATTTCTGAATTGAAATTTTGGTGACTGGGAGAAGTAGGTCTGAGGAATAAACTGGACAAAATGCAAATAACAATGTAAATTGTAGTGATGTGAGTAAATTCAAGTTTCTGGCTGGAGGAAGATAAGAGGCTGATCAAGAAAGGGTTTTCACTTCCTGATTGTATAAGTTATATGATACTTTTACTGTCTAGAAATATTAAAGAAAGGGGCTCTGCAATATGTTTCAGCTCAATTTTTAAGTCTGATTGTAGTCTGATTGTACAACAGTTAAAAAGCTTTGGACTCGGGCATTGCTGAAAAGGGGTCCTAGCTCAGCTAACAGCAGAGCACACGGGAAACAATCAGCAGGTCAGATAACAGCTGTGCATTTACAGGAGATGCAGATCGGAGGGTAGTAACTTTAACAATAGCTACTCTCTGAAAAAATAGAATCAGAAGTTAAGATCTGAAATTATTGAACTGAATCTTGAGTCAGCAAGTATGTAAGGTTCTTCACTGAAAGATGTGGATCTGTTTGTCAAGTTTATGTTATGCTTCTTGGGAACAGTCCAGGGGGTAGCACAGAGAGGTCAAGGTGGGATGGGATGAAGAAGTCAGGTCCAGTGATAGCCCAAACAGTCCCGAGACATCAAGCTGGAGGTGGTGGAAATGGGATGGGACAATCCATATAAGGTGGAGGCTGTGAGGTTGTTAGGTTTTCTGGCCCTTATTGTGCTTTCTTCATCGTGAAACCTGAATTTCTTTGCACCTTTATTCCCCAAGAGGACAACTTGTGGCCTCTCCACTTCTTCCTTGAACATAGACACCATTGGTCTCAAACTGCCATAACATTTCTCAGCTTGGCTAAACCTACTTTCTGACTGAACAACTTCTCCACTCACTTTCTTTGAATAAAAGATGTTACCATAAGAACCCAGAAAGGTTCTGCCATCCTGAGGGACTGCAGCCTCAAGTCCATCAACACCTGTCCATCCCCATCCCCCATCCCCCACTCCATTCCCCCGCCCTCATTTTGGGAGCTCTGACCACAATGCTGTGTTTCTTCTCCTGGCTTACAGACAAAAGCTCAAGCAGGAGATCCCCTCATGGATACAGGTCCAGTGCTAGTTGGAGGAGGCAGAGGATCAACTCCTGTGCTGGCTGGAATTGGCTGATTGGGCCATATTCAAACAGTCTGCAGGCACCTTGGACAAGTACGCCACCACCGTCACAGACTTTATCAGCAAGTGTGTGGAGGACTGCATACCAAGGAAGTCAATTAGGGTGTTCCCCAAAAGGAAACCTTGGATGAATCAGGACATACAGAACCTGCTAAAAACCAGGCGTGAGGCCTTCAGATCAGGAGACCCACTCAAATATAAGGAATCCAAGTATGACCTTTGCAAAGCCATTAAAACAGGCAAGGATCAATACCGATCCAAACTAAAGACCCAGACAGACACCTGGTGACTATGGCAAGCACTAAATGACATCACAGATTCTAAAGATAGCAGACAATGACAATGAAAGTGATGGGACCAGACAGAATACCAGGCCGTGCACTCAAAGCATGCGCAGATCAACTGGCAGAGATCTTCTTGGACTTCTTTAGTCTCTCCCCTCAGTAGGCCACTGTCCCTGCCTGTTTCAAGAGGGTCAACATCATTCCTGTGCCTAAGAAGACTCATGCAGCATTTCTCAATGACTACTGCCCACTGGCCCTAGCCTCAGTGGTCATGAAGTGCTTTGAAAGGCTGGTCATAGCATTAATCAACTCCAGCCTCCCCAATAATGTTGACCCACTCCAATTTGCCTAACGGACCAACAGATCCATGTCAGATGCTATACCACTTGCCCTTCACTCTTCCCCAGAACATCTTGACACCAAGAACAGCTATGTAAGAATTCTACTCATTGACTACAGTTCAACCTTCAACATTATTAACCCCTCGAGACTGATTACCAAACTTAGTGATCTCAGACGAAGCCTCACTCTCTGCAACTGGATCCTCAGTTTCCTGACCCACAGGCCACAATCAGTGAAGACAGGGGGCAATATTTCATCCTCATTAACACTCAATACTGGAGCCCCCCCAGGGTGTGTACTCAGCCCCCTACTGTACTCATTGTATACCCATGACTGCGTTGCCAAATACCAAACTAATGCCAAATACAAGTTCGCTGATGGCACCACCTTCATCAGTCAAATCCCAAATGGCAACAGAGCAGACTACAGCCGGGAGGTGGAAGATCTGGAAAAATGGTGCACTGAGAACAACCTAGCTCTCAATGCCAGCAAAGCCGAAGAACGCATTATTGACTTTCAGTGGGATGTTACTCATGCCCCTCTACACATTAATAGCACAGAGGTGGAACGAGTGGAGAGTGTCAAGCTCCCGGGAGTGATCATCCACAACAAGCTTTCTTGGACTCTTCATGTGAACGCACTGGTTACAAAGGCCCAACAATGTATCTTCTTCCTCAGGCAGCTGAGGAAATTTGGCATGATGACAAATACCCTTGCCAACTTTTATAGGTGCGCCATTGAGAGCATTTTGTCTGGATGTATCACTACTTGGTATGGCAACTGTAGTATTCAAGATCAGAGATGGTTACAGAGAGTGGTGAACTCAACCCGTACAATCACAAAGGCTAACCTCCCATCTATAGAATCCATCTACCAGGCCTGCTGTCAGGGAAAGGCCACCAGCATTCTCAAAGATTCATCCCACCCTGGCAATGTTTTTCTACAACCTCTAACATCGAGGAGAAGGTACAGAAACGTGAACACACGAACCAGCCGGTTTCGAAACAGTTTCTAGCTTACTGTTGTTAGAATACTGAATGGACTCACAATCTCTTGACATTCGCCCGTATCTTAATTTTTGTTTTTGCCACTGTTTACCAATTATTTACTTATCTCTGCTACTTAACTGTGTGCTCTGCCTGTATTGCTCCCAAGACAAAGCTTTTCACTGTGCCTTGGTACATGTGACAATAAATTCAATTCAATTCTATTCTATTCTTTCATTAAAATTGAATTTGTATCTCTCTCTCCATGTGGGAGACTAATTCTAATTTCCGAACAATCAAGTAGCCTTGAAGCAACAAATAAAATATGTAATGGCTGAAATCTTGTCTGCATTACTCTCACTGGTCAAATGTTTTGAATCCAGGAATGGTCCATTTGTAGGTATTCAAATAGAAATTGCAGGAAAAGCTCAGCAGGTCTGGCAGCATCTGTAGAGAGACGTTAGAGTTAATTTCAGATCGAGTGACCCTTCCTCAGATCTTCTAGTCTGCAGGGAGCAGTCGGAGAGAGGAGCAGCAGCATGGAGTGAGTATAAAACTGAGCTCTGGGACCAGGGCCTAGTCCTTGGGGAGCGGTCGGAAGGCAGAGAAGCAGCAACATGGACCATAAGACCAAAAACTCATTGGACATAGGAGTGGATGTAAGGCCATTCGGCCCAACGAATCCACTCCATCATTTAATCATAGCCGATGGACAATTCAACTCCACTTACCCGGACTCTCCCTGTATCCTTTAATTCCTTGCGAGATCAAGAATTTATCAATCTCTGCCTTGAAGACATTTAACGTCCCGGCCTCCAATGCAGTCCGTGGCAATGAATTCCATAGGCCCACTCTCTGGCTGAAGAAATGTCTCCTCATTCCTGTTCTAAATTGACCCCCTCTAATTCTAAGGCTGTGCCCATGGGTCTTAGTCTCCCTGCCTGACGGAAACAATTTTCCAGCGTCCACCCTTTCTAAGCCATGCATTATCTTGTAAGTTTCTATTAAATCTCCCCTCAACCTTCTAAACTCTCATGAATACAATCCCAGGATCCTCAGCCATTCATTATGCCATTCCTGGGATCATCCATGTGAATCTCTGCTGGACATGCTCCAGTGCCAGTATGTCATTCCTGAGGTGTGGGGCCCAACATTGGACACAATATTCTAAATGGGGCCTAACTAGAGCTTTATAAAATCTCAGAAGCACACCGCTGCTTTTATAGTCCAACCTTCTTGAGATAAATGACAACATTACGTTCGCTTTCTTAATCACAGACTCAACCTGCAAGTTAACCTTTAGAGATTCCTGGACTAGCACTCCCAGATCCCTTTGTACTTTGGCTTTATGAATTTTCTCACCTTTTAGAAAATAGTCCTTGCTTGTATTCCTTTTTCTAAAGTGCAAGACCTCGCACTTGCTCACATTGAATTTCATCAGCCATTTCCTGGACCACTCTCCTAAACTGTCTAAATTTTTCTGCAACCTCCCCACCTCCTCAGTACTACCTGCCTATCCACCTAACTTTGTATCATTGGCAAATTTCTTCAAAATACCCCCAGTCCCTTCATCCAGATCATTAATATATAATGTGAACAGCTGCAGCCCCAACACTGAAACCTGCGGGACACCACTTATCAACGGCTGCCATTCCAAAAAAGAACCTCTTATCCCAATTCTCTGCCTTCTGTCAGACAGCCAATCCTCAATCCATGCCAGTAGCTCATCTCGAACACCATGGGCCCTCACCTTACTCAGAAGCCTCCCATGAGGCACCTTATCAAAAACCTTTTGGAAGTCTAGGTAGACCACATCCACTGGGTTTCCCTGGTCTAACCTACTTGTTATCTCTTCAAAGATTTCTAACAGGTTTGTCAGGCACAACCTCCCCTTACTAAATCCATGCTGACTTGCTCTAATCCAACCCTGCGCTTCCAAGAATTTAGAAATCTTATCCTTAATGATGGATTCTAGAATTTTATCAACAACCGAGATTAAGCTAATTGACCTATAATTTTCCATCTTTTGTCTTGATCACAACAGTGATTTTCCAATCAGTTGAGACTTTCCCTGACTCCAGTGAATTTTGAAAGATCACAACCAATGCCTCCATTATTTCCTCAGCCACCTTCCTCAGAACTCTAGGATGTAGCCCATCGGAGCCAGGAAATTTATCATTTTTTAGACCTTTTAACCTTTCTAGCACTTTCTCTTCTATAATGGCTACCATACTCAATTCTGCCCCCTGACTCTCCTTAAATGTTGGGATTTTACTCATGTCTTCCACTGTGAAGACTGGCGCAAAATGCTTATTAAGTTCTTCAGCCATTTCCTTATCTCCCATCACTAGCCTTCCAGCATCAATTTGGAGCAGCCCAATGTCTATTTTGCCTCTCATTTGTTTCTTATATATTGAAAGAAACTTTAACTATCATTTCTAATATTACTGGCTAGCCTACCTTCATATTTGATCCTCTCCTTCCTTATTTCTCTCTTTGTTGTCCATTGTTTATTTTTGTAGTCTTCCCAGCCTTCTGATTTCCCAGTGCTTTTGGCCACCTTTATAGGCTCTCTCTTTTTCTTTGATACATTTCCTGACTTCCTTTGCCAGCCATGACTGTCTAATCCCCTACCCCCCCAGCCCCTGGATAATCTTTCTTTTCTTTGAGATGAACCTCTGTGCTGTGTCCTCAAATTATACTCAGCATGGAGTGAGTATAAAACTCACTGAGCTCGGGGAGTACAACCAAGCCAGCGGGGAGCGGTCGGAGGAAGGAGCAGTGGTAGCAGCACGGACTGAGTATAAAACTCATCGAGCTTGGGGATCGCGGCCTAGTCTACAGGGAGCAGTCGGACGGAGGAGCAGCAACAGTAGCAACAGCATGGAGTGCGTATACAACTCACTGAGCTCGGGGAGTGAGTATAAAACTCACTGAACTCATGGAGTGAGTATAACGTTCACTGTCGTGAAAAATACTGGAGAGATGTCATAGGGAAGCAGCGACCTGATTAGCTGGTAGGAAATCTGCACTAAGTTTGAAAAAAAGCATAACAGTGAAGTATTAAGAAATTAATTATCTCATAAGTTAACATAAATTAATAAAATAATTAAGTAGAGATTGTTGGGCAGTTGATGTGCCGTGGCTGCATGATTGATGAGGGCAGAGTGGAAATTGCGAAGTTAATATCCAATACCAGGGTCCTGTGCTTAAACAAGGGAGACTACAATAGGATAAGGGAGGAATTGGCTAATGTAGCCTGGAAGCAAAGACTTTATGCTGGGACAGTTAACGAACAGTGGAGGACTTTCAAAGCAACTTTTCAAAGTGCTCAGCAAAAGTATATACCAAGTGGCCAAGATCAGCAGGAAACAAGAAGATTGGGAAAGTTTTAAAGGTCAACAGAAAGCCACAAAAAGAACTATAAAGATAACTAAGATAGCTGATGAGAAAAATCTAGCTCAGAATATAAAGAATATTTGGCAAATGTTTCTATAAATATATAAAACAAAAAAAGAGTGGCTAAAGTAAACATTGGTCCTTTAGAGGATGCGAAGGGAGGATTTAGTCATGGGATGTTAGGAAATGGTCGAGGCATTGAACAGGTGTCCTGTGTTGATCCTCACAGTGGAGGACATGAATAACATGCCAGTAACTGACAAGGAGACAAAGGGAGGTGAGGACCTGGAAACAATCATTATCACGGAAGAGGTAGTATTGGGCAAGCTAATGGAGCTAAGAGTAGACAAGTTTCCTGGCTCTGACAGAATGCATCCCAGGATGCTAAAAGCGATGGCGGATGAATAGCAAGTGCACCTGTGGCAACTTTCCAAAATTCACTGGACTCTGAGGCAGTTCCAACAGATTGGAAAACAGCAAATGTGACGCCACAGTTTAAAAAGGGAGGTATACAAAAGATGGGGAATTATAGACTAATTAACCTCTGGAGTGGGGAAAGTGTTTGAGTCTATTATCAAGGAAGAAATAGCAAGGCATCTGGATAGAAATTGTCCCGTTGTGCAGATGCAGCATGGGTTCATGATAGACAGGTTATGCTTAGCTAATCCTTTGGAATTCTATGAAGACATTACGAACATGGTGGACAACATGCACTCAGTAGATATTGTGTACCTAGATTTCCAAAAGGCCTTTGACAAGATGCCGCACAAAAAGCTGCCGTATAAGTTAATGATGCAAGGTGTAGTGGGCAATGTATGAGCATGGATAGAGGGTTGGTTAACCAACAGGAAAGAAAGAGTGGGAATAAATGAGTGATATTCTGGTTGGCAATCAGTGACTAGTGGTGTGCCTCAGGAATCAATGTTGGGACCACAATTATTCACAATTTACAATTTGCAATTGGGGACCATATGTAACGTCTCAAAGTTTGCAGATGACACAAAGATGAGTGATAGAGTGAAGTGTGCAGAGGACTGTGAAACTTTGCAAAGGGGCATAGATAGTTTAAATGAGTGTGCAAAGGTCTGGCAGATGGAATATGAAGCTGAGGCCATGAAAAGATCAGCCATGATCTTACTTAATGAGGAAGCAGGCTTGAAGTGCCAGATGGCTTCCTCCTGCTCCTAGTTCTTATGTTCTTACGTTGCTGACCTGCTGTTCTTTTCCCACAATTTCTATTTTTATCTCTGATTTACATCATCTGCAATTCTTACAGTTTCCATTTGTAGTTTTTTTGGGCAGGGGAGGACACAATTTCATTTTTGTTGACTAGAACCCTCCTCGGTGTATGCCTAAGAAGTAAATTTGTTATTTTATAACTGGTCCTATAAACACAAAAACATTTGTTGTTTTATGGCATAGATTGTAGACCATGCAGGCATTGTATCTTTCAGACTGTTACATTGCATGTGATATGCCAGTATAAAGGCTCCTGTCTTACCCTGAGTTACTGTCCTTGTGTAATAGAGCCAATATAGTGTGTTCAGTCAGTTAGCAACGTGATGCACAAATAACATCATTAACCACAGAGCTTAGAATGAGTCTGTGATATGACTGTGTGCTAAAGTAAAGTAACCATAGTCCAAGAGGGCTGCGTCTCATGAGAGAGAGATAACTGGCGGTGGGTTTAACCTGAGGGATACCACACCTTAAATAAACTATGAAATTGTTAATTGAATTGAACTTGCACATGAATTGAACCCATGGTTCAAACCAGCCATTCAGCCAACTGAACTACCCAGCCCCTTCTAAACTGTGGCATATATTATGTGGAGAAAGTGAGGACTGCAGATGCTGGAGATCAGAGCTGAAAATGTGTTGCTGGAAAAGCACAGCATGTCAAGCAGCATCCAAGGAACAGGAGAATCAACGTTTCGGGCATAAGCCCTTCTTCAGGAATGAGGAAAGTGTGTCCAACAGGCTAAGATAAAAGGTAGGGAGGAGGGACTCGGGGGAGGGGCGTTGGAAATGCGATAGGTGGAAGGAGGTCAAGGTGAGGGTGATAGGCCGGAGTGGGATGGGGGCGAGGAGGTCAGGAAGAAGGTTGCAGGTTAGGAAGGCGGTGCTGAGTTCGAGGGATTTGACTGAGACAAGGTGGGGGGAGGGGAAATGAGGAAACTGGAGAAATCTGAGTTCATCCCTTGTGGTTGAAGTGTTCCTAGGCGGAAGATGAGGCGCTCTTCCTCCAACCGTCGTGTTGCTATGGTCTGGCGATGGAGGAGTCCAAGGACCTGCATGTCCTTGGTGGACTGGGAGGGGGAGTTGAAGTGAATACTCCCCCTCCCACTCCACCAAGGACATGCAGGTCCTTGGACTCCTCCATCGCCAGATCATAGCAACACGACGGTTGGAGGAAGAGCGCCTCATCTTCCGCCTAGGAACCCTCCAACCACAAGGGATGAACTCAGATTTCTCCAGTTTCCTCATTTCCCCTCCCCCCACCTTGTCTCAGTCAAATCCCTTGAACTCAGCACAGCCTTCATAACCTGCAATGTTCTTCCTTACCTCTCCGCCCCCACCCCACTCCGGCCTATCACCCTCACCTTGACCTCCTTCCACCTAACGCATTTCCAACGCCCCTCCCCCAAGTCCCTCCTCCCTACCTTTTATCTTAGCCTGCTGGACACACTTTCCTCATTCCTGAAGAAGGGCTTATGCTCGAAACGTCGATTCTCCTGCTTCTTGGACGCTGCCTGACCTGCTGCGCTTTTCCAGCAACACATTTTCAGCATATATTATGTGGACTAACATATGGAAAACCACAAAGTACAGCAAAGTTCTGACCTTGGAGATAAGCTGCCTTAAGTACTCAATAAGCAGTGGATGTAATTGCAATTAGTGATGATGTCTTTAATCTGTAATAACCTTTGAGAAAATAACTCATAGTAGCAAATAATCTCTCTCTCTCTCTCTCATTTATCATCAGAATCATCTTAATCTGTCGGTATTCATCCCTGACAGTTTTTCTGAATTGGACGAGCACTATCATCTTTTTTTTAATTGCTGGTTTAGGCTCTTGTGTCAAAATGTCAGACAAAAAATTTTCTTCTTCAAATTTGGTAGTTTTCAATGCTGAACATCTTGACTGAGCTTACACATAACTTGAAAGTCAGGTTTTGTTGTGAGATTGCAGTGGGCTAGGATTGTTTGCTGTTGTGTTTACCATGGGATCAACAAATCAAAAGAACCAAATTTATTTACTGACAGCAATAAGAAAAGCAACTGGACAAAATATCACTTTGTATTACTTTTACTTTAACAACCAAAAATCAGCAAAAATCAAAGATGAATTGACAGGCAACACACACCCTCTCTCTGTCCACTTAAACATCTTTGATTCAGAAGCAATGCAATAAGTAGTTGCATAATTTCTTTAAAAGGTCTATAGATTCTGTGCTTGTTTTAAAGAAACTTAAAAAAACCTTTAAGAGGGTTGCTTCAGTGTATTTAGATCAACTGTAATGTTCCTGAATTATAAGAATAGCTGGTTCACACAAACTGGCAACCCTTTATCTTGAAGCAGGAAGGAAGTTGAGAAGGGAGCAGAGTGACTAGCAGACACAATCATTGAAGACAAAAGGAGGAGTTACAAGTAGACAAGGTTAACGCTAATAGTGCACTGATGCAAACATAGCCTGAAGGCAGCCACAGAGTCACATTCACTACTTACCTTTTCATCTATTTTTGTGTCATCCACAAACATGGCTGCAGTGCATTCATTTCCCTGATCATTAATCTATAGTAAATAATTGTGGTCGCGGCACTGATCTTTGTTCTCTATAACACTCCACTACTTATAGGTTGCCATTCTGAAAATGCCTCATTTATCCCAACCACATCTTCTATTGGTCTATTAGTTAGCCAATGCTCTATTCACGCTAATGTACCAACCCCAATGCATATGTTATTAATAGTGAACATGTGATATGTTATTGAATGCTTTTTAGAAATCCAAATATATTACTGGTTCCTCTTCATCTATTCTGCTTATTTTTCCTCAAGGCTGAGGGGTTTTTTTTAGATTAGATTAGATTACATTACAGTGTGGAAACAGGCCCTTCGGCCCAACAAGTCCACACCGACCCGCCGAAGCGCAACCCACCCATACCCCCACATTTACTCCTTACCTAACACTATGGGCAATTTAGCATGGCCAGTTCACCTGACCTGCACATCTTTGGACTGTGGGAGGAAACCGGAGCACCCGGAGGAAACCCACGCAGACACGGGGAGAACGTGCAAACTCCACACAGTCAGTCGCCTGAGGCGGGAATTGAACCCGGGTCTCAGGCGCTGTGAGGCAGCAGTGCTAACCACTGATTTATAGAAGTTTATAAAATTATGAGGAGCATGGATGGGGTGAAAAGCCAAGGTCTTTTTCCCATGGTAGAAAAGTCCAAAACTAGATGGTATAGTTTTAAGATGAGAAGGGAGAGATTTAAAAGGTATCTAAGGGTCAAGCTTTTCACACAGATGGTGGTGTATGTATGGAATGAGCTGCCAGAGGAAGTGGTGGAGGCTGGTACAAAAATTACAACATTTAAGAGGCATTTGGATTGCTACATGAGTGGAATGGTTTAGAGTGATATGGGCCATAGCTAAAAAAATGGGACCAGGTCAGGTTTGGATATCAAATCAGCATGGACGAAGGGTCTGTTTCCGTGCTGTAAACAAACCTACCTGCGGTTACCTGTATTTTTGTCTCCTTCCCCTTTTGAATAAATGTATTACAGTTATCTGTTTTCTAAATGTCTGGGACCTTTTCAGAGTCTAAGGATTCATGAAAGATTACTACCAGTACATGCACTAACTCTGAAGTTACTTCTTTTAAAATCCTTGATGAAACCCGTCAGGTCCAGGTGATCCTCTAAAAGCTTTAGCAGTTGTTTCTCTCAAATGTTTTTTAGTCTGAACACTTTTTAACTGAAAGTGAAATTCTACCAAGTTATGGTCACAATTTCCTAGGGAATCTTTTATTCTGAAATCGGATGAGGCTTCAGATGCATCTCCACAACTCACATCTAAATTTGGCAAGCTGCAAACACTTCCTAAAGCTGGGTTCATCCTGGATCATATATTTTCCCAGCAGCTCTCACATGCTACAACAGAAACACATCACATGTCTTGCCATCACATAATCATATTTTATTGAAGTTAATTTATTATTCTAAAGTATTTTCTCTTTATTGTATTTTTGTTAAATACCAGTGTCAATTCTATTCTTTATAAGATAAAAAAGAGAGATAAATAAAGACTGGAGACATAAACACAAACTAAAACCTTATTTTTACTTTAAAGACTAAAAGCATTGACCAAAGCTCCTTATGAATCTGTTGTTGTCTCTGCCCATGCATCATGTTGTTGTCCATGATGTCACTCACTGCTGATCTCACTGCAGGTAAACTTCTTCATCTGTGCTTTTTCCACTTTCCCACTCACCTCTCACTCTGGAGACATTACTTCTTAGAGTATACTTTACTGAAAGCATCCCCTTCACCATCTGCAACAAATGCTCATTTTGGACCAAACTCCTAGGTATACTTTTTTGGCCTCTATCTCACTCAGCAAAAATCTCCACTCACAGTGCCTATGCTCCTTTCTGACCACATGGTGTAAAAATCCTTCCTATGTGGAGCTGCTATGAATCACTTTTTAACGAGAGAAACCAGTACCCCATTTAGGCACAGGATTCCAGGCGCTTAATAGATACCTGTTACTATTAGGCAGCCACCTTTCTGAATTAAGCCATTTTAACTTTGTAAAAGGTACTGTCTTAATCTTACTTTAATTGTAAAATTGAACTGAGAAAAGATATACCAGTTAAATTCCCACTTTGAAGCAAGTTCCTAGAAATATTCATTTGGCCTTTGTTTCACCCAGGTGAAGTCTCCACTCATTTACACTGTTAGGACTATTGTGACCTGAAAAGGAAAGCATTTGCACAATGTTCTTTGCTGATTTTAATTGTACCTATGAAACTCGAAGGTGAAAGCCATTGACTCCTGAACTTTCTAATAACGTAAAGATAGTTAGCATCGTTTGTAGCATAGTTGGGAATGCAACTTTACAAAGAGAAATTAAGTGATCTAATGAATGGAAAAATTGGACAACTATATTTCAAAGTAAATTCATCCATTTTAAACCCAAAGGAATGTCTTCTTTAATATGGTATGATATTTTAGAACAACCGTAATCATAAGTAGGGAAAATTAAAATGCAAGGTGTTATTATGTTGAGTTGGGCAGCTGAAATCTAAAGCTTTATATGGTGTGATCATTTGAAAGTTTGGATGGTTGCAGAAATTATATTAAAATATCACAAATAGCTGAATATTCAAATGTTGTAGCCAAATGAGTTATTCTAAAATGACTTCTTCTTCTTAAGTGATATCCAGATGGTTCTGTCTATCTCTACGTCCTTGCCTTAATGGGTGGCACAGTAGCTCAGTGGTCAGCATGGTTGTCTCATGAGAAAGTGAGGATTGCAGATGCTGGAGAGCAGAGTTGAGAGTGTGTGGTGCTGGAAAAGCACAGCAGGTCATGCAGCATCCATGGAGCAGGAGAATCGATGTTTAGGGCATAAGCCTTTCATCAGGAATGAGGCCTATGGGCCAAGGGGTAGAGAGATAAATGGGACAGGGTGGGGCTGGGGGGAAGGTGGCTGAGAGTGCAATAGGTAGATGAAGTTGGGGGTAGTGGTGATAGGTCGGAGAGGAGGGTGGAGCGGATAGGTGGGAAGGAAGGTAGGACAGGTCATGAGGTCATTGTCAATTTGGAAGATTGGATGTGGGATAAGGTAGGGGAGGGGAAATGAGGAAACTGGTGAAGTCCACATTGATCCCATGAGGTTGGAGGGTCCCAAGGTGGAAGGTGAGGTGTTCCTCCTCCAGGCGTCGGATGGTTGGGTTTGCCGATGGAGGAGGCCCAGCACCTGCATGTCCTTGGCAGAGTGGGAGGGGTAGTTAAAGTTTTCAGCCATGGGGCAGTGGGGTTGCTTCGTGTGTGTGTCCTAGAGATGTTCTCTGAAGCGTTCTACAAGTAGGCATCTTGTCTCCTCGCAATGGGTGCAATGGATACAGTATATGACATGTGTGGAAGTGCAGGCAAATCGATGATGGATGTGGAAGACACAATTGGAGCCATGGATGGATAACGGTTGTCTCATATTACCAGGGATGTAGGTTCAGTTCCATTCAGGGTGACTGTCTGTCTGGAGTTTGTACATTTTCCCTGTGTGGGTTTCTGCTCTGGTGTCCTCCCATGGTCCAAAGATGTTCAGGTCAGATGGATTGGTTGTGGTACGTTACCCAGCAGTATGTAGGCTAGGTGGATTAGTCAAGGGGATAGGGCTACGGGCTAAGTCTGGGTGGGATGCTTTTCAAAAGGTTGTTGCAGGCTGAATGACTTCTACATGTATAGTAGAGGTTTTATGATTCTGCCTTGCTCCTGTGAAAAATAGTTTTATGACTCTAAGCAAAAGAAGTAATGTTGGGATCTCTGAGATCAGCATAAATATTTAGTGGAATACATAATATCAGATTGGATTTGAGATTAAGAAGTTAATAAAGGTAATTTGAGAAAGTTTAATTCACATTCCCATTCTCAAACATTAAATTCACAAAAAACGGCAACTGGGAAAAAGATTGAAAGGGTGTTGGTAGTGTTGATGTTGTAATGACGAAAAGCAAAATCCACCAACAGTCTGGGTGGTTTTAATATTGGGTTGGGCTGTAGGGATTCTTGAACTTGACAAAAAAGATTGACAGAGGGACGGGACATTCTATGGCAATTTAGAGGAGTTTATTACATATAAAAAAGTAAAACACGAAACAAAACAGGTACTTGTTTACAGGTCGGTATGGCTATTGCTTTTCATTTTGACTGTGGGGCAGAGCACACTAGGACATGTCATGTGATCTTCTCCTGCTTGTACTTTTCCATCATTGTGATGTACCTGATCGTTTGTGAAGTAATCTTTCTCCAATGTGAGTATTGGCTCGGTTTCTTTTATATAGTTTCCAGTACTGGGGTCTCCTTGCTGAATCATTCTTGTGCGATTAAGGTAATTTTGTGTATCCAAAGGGTATGCTTCAAACAAAGCCAATACAGCTTCATGATAATTGAATTAAAATCAAGAATCAACGAGGATTGCAATCATACTTTAACAATTGTACTTATTTAACTGAGTCCATTATACAGACATGAGCAGTTTAAAATGCATAAAACTAATCACCATGAGGACCTGCAGTGCTCTCAGTTATTTCAAAATGAAATGTTAAATGCTGACTATAATTGAATATAATCCCTTTGAATGTTATAAAATTATTAAAATTGAATTCCAAGTGTAATTTTCATTTGGGGAAATAAGGGCATTCCACATTCTAGTAAGTATATTTTAAAAATTACCTTGTTAGTATGATCTATTGTGGTCCTTTTAAGGATTGCTCATTAAACTATATAGACACCTTGCATGGAATATTCCTATCTCCATACCAATGTGGGCTGTGGTAAGTATTTTAAGACAGTTGGATGAGATGTCCAGTGAGGATTTTGAACGTTCCTAATTTCCAGCCAAATGTTGGATGGCAAGATGGGATTCTTGTTCATTAGTTGTGAGAGACCTTGACATAGATTGTAGCTTATTAACACCCGCATTACTACCTGGAGTTCAAATCCTTGCCCTCAGCATTACAATCCCACTACTAGCTATGATGTACTAGCAATGTTTTGCCACTGGACAGTTTGATCTCAGTTGCCAAAGAGTGATTTACCCACAGCCTGCACATGGTGCAGGAGCAGCTCACTTCACAATTTGAACCATCAAACATTATTTAGTGTAAAGGATAGCTAGGCTCTTTACCAGCTACGCCTCATCTTCCGCCTCAGAACACTTCAACCCCAGGGCATCTATGTGGACTTCACCAGTTTCCTAATTTCCCCTCCCCCCACCTTATCCCAGTTCCATCCTTCCAGCTCGGCACTGTCTCCATGACCTGTCCTACCTGCCTATCTCCCCTCCCACCTATCCGCTCCACCCTCCTCTCTGACCTATCACCTCCATCCCCACCTCCATTCACCTATTATACTCTTTGCTACCTTCTCCCCAGGCCCCCCACTCCCCCAACAGCCCCCCCTCCCATTTATCTCTCCATTCTGCAGGCTCCCTGCCTCTATTCCTGATGAAGGACCTTTGCCAGAAACGTTGATTTTCCTGCTCCTCGGATGCTGCCTGACCTGCTGTGCTTTTCCAGTGCCATTCTAATCCCAACCTTCAATGTTGTAGTTGTGGCTAGGCAGACATTTAATTATAAACATGGTAATGTTTCACCTGAGTCACCTATGTGCTCTCAGAAGGTCTTGTTTAGAAGTTTGAATCCCTCTAGTGTAGGAACAGGCCATTTGGCCCAACAAGTCCACACCGACTCTGTGGAGAGTAACCCACCCAGACCCATTCCCTTACATTTCCCCTGACAAATGCACCTAACCTACACATCCCTGAACACAATGGACAATTTAGCATGGCCAATTCACCTAATCTTCACATCTTTAGACTGTGGGAGGAAACCGGAGCACCTGAAGGAAACCCAGACAGACAGATAGTCGCCTGAGGTTGGAATTGAACCCAGGTCCCTGGCACTATGAGTGCTAACCACTGAGCTGCCACCATCTTCTTCTGTCTTTCTTTCCTGTGATGATTCAGTGCAATCCTGGGTTCCACAGCAGAGATGGATGGAGTCTGCCTTAGAGTGGAGCCCTCTGGCTTTGGAACTTGGGTTGCTCGACGCCATCAATATCTTTGTCTAGTGGGCCCAGACATGCTGACGGTGTTCTGCCCAGCATCAGATGCACCCTCCTTTGGCCAGAACTTCCTAAAGGCTAAGGGTTGTAGACAGGACGGGGGTGGAAGACTGGCTGCCTCTGGAGTATCTTCAGAGAAAACTTTTAGAAGTCAGTCTCCAGCTGGCAGCCAGCTGGCACTGCCCTGTGTCCTTCTGACCCCAGGGAAAGTTACCCAGCAAACGACAATGTTTCTTACATGATTGGCAAATTGTGGATGCTTCTGCAGCTCCACAGGACCTATCCTGGTCCTTTCCAGTGAGTTCCTCCCAGTGAGCTCCAACATCCTCTCCTCATAGAATGGGGAGTTATGAGGAACTGGCACCCACCCCCAGTCCTGGCTCTTTTGGCCTTTTTCACATTGTTTTCTCCTGGAATGCGACAAAAGGAGGGATTGAGTGAGATGAGAGTAGATGGCAAAGCTGTTAGTGCTGGTGCAGCTGGGGGAAAGGTGCTGAAGTGTCTCCAATGAATGAGTGGGCAGTGCAGAGGGTATGCAAGCTAGTTAGTGTGGGGGCATTGTACATGGGTAAGAACAAGTGGAGCATGTGTCTTAGTGAGAGGTGTGTGCAGTGATGGAGATAGGATGGGGTCTTAGACGGTGGTGGCACTTACCCTGGCACAGCAGAGAAGATTGTTGACCTCCTTGTGGCACTGCTTTGCTGATGCCACTCTGACCCATGTGGATCAGGCTGGTAGGTTCTGGTGGGCTGGACGGCTGTTCTGGAACTGGGGGCAAGTGGATCAGTACTAATCTTCCAGGCACTCAACTCCTTGCCTGCAAAGCAGATACCGTCTTGTCTGCCATGATCAGGACAAATGTTTTGAACTGTGTGGCAACTGTTGACTGCTAACGTGTTACCGGGATAGACAAGCAGGAGACTGGAAGAACACAGCAATCCAGGCAGCATCAGGAGGTGGAGAAGTTGACATTCTGGGTGTAACCTTTCTTCTGTGCCCTGATTTCCAGCATCTGTATTTTGTTTTGTCTCTAAACATATCGCTGGGAGGCACAATGGGCTTTTAAATAAGGCACTGGCACCAGGAATCCCACGATGCTGGTGTAAATTACTGCAGATGCTGGAATCGGTACTGAAAACAACAAATGCTAGAGGTCACAGCGGGTCAGACAGCATCAATGAAGAGAGACCAAGTTAACATTCCAAGTCTAGATGACTCTTCATCAGAGCTGAAGTGAAGTGTGGGTAGGGTAGCATTTATGCTATACAGTAGTGAGCTGTGGGGAGGTGTTGGAGTGCTGAGGGAGAAAGAATGTTGATAGTTTAGATTAAAAGATCAGAATGTGAGAATGGCAGAACAATGATGTGTCTAACTGCTGGACTGTAAAGAACAGACAGTCTCACTAGGGTGGGGGAGGGTGGAGAGAGAGGGTGATAGAGAATGTAACAAGCAAATCTAAAAGAAAGGGAAGGAACATGTTCACAATGTGAACAGTTTTTTCTGTGATTTGCTGGAGGAGCAACATAGGATCATAGAGTCATAGAGATGTACAGCACGGAAACAGACCCTTCGGTCCAACCTGTCCATGCCGACCAGATATCCCAACCCAATCTAGTCTCACCTGCCAGCACCTGTCCCATATTCCCCAAACCCTTCCTATTCATATACCCATAAATGTTGTAATTGTACCAGCCTCCACCACTTCCTCTGGCAGCTCATTCCATACATGTACCACCCTCTGTGTGAAAAAGGTACCCCTTAGGTCCCTTTTATATCTTTCCCCTCTCACCCTAAACCTATGCCCTCTAGTTCTGGACTCCCTCACCCCAGGGAAAAGACTTTGTCTATTTATCCTATCCATGCCCCTCATAATTTTGTAAACCTCTATAAGGTCACCCCTTAGCCTCCGACACTCCAGGGAAAACAGCCTCAGCCTGTTCAGCTTCTCCCCATAGCTCAAATCCTCCAACCCTGGCAACATCCTTGTAAATCTTTTCTGAACCCTTTCAAGTTTCACAACATCTTTCTGATAGGAAGGAGACCAGAATTGCATGCAATATTCCAACAGTGGCCTAACCAATGTCCTGTACAGCTGCAACATGACCTCCCAACTCCTGTACTCAATACTCTGACCAATAAAGGAAAGCATACCAAACGCCTTCTTCACTATCCTATCTACCTGCGACTCCACTTTCAAGGAGCTATGAACCCAAGGTCTCTTTGTTCAGCAACACTCCCTAGGACCTTACCATTAAGTGTATAAGTCCTGCTAAGATTTGCTTTCCCAAAATGCAGCACCTCGCATTTATCTGAATTAACTTCAACTCTCAGCCCACTGGCCCATCTGGTCCAGATCCTGTTGTAATCTGAGGTAACCCTCTTAGCTGTCCACTACACCTCCAATATTGGTGTCATCTGCAAACTTACTAACTGAACCTCTTATGCTTGCATCCAAATCATTTATGTAAATGACAAAAAATAGAGGACCCAGCACCGATCCTTGTGGCACTCCACCGGTCACAGGCCTCCAGTCTGAAAAACAACCCTCCACCACCACCCTCTGTCTTCTACCTTTGAGTCAGATCTGTATCCAAATGGCTAGTTCTCCCTGTATTCCATGAGATCTAACCTTGCTAACCAGTCTCGCATGGGGAACCTTGTCGAACACCATACTGAAGTCCATATAGATCACATCTACTGCTCTGCCCTCATCAATCTTCTTTGTTACTTCTTCAAAAAACTCAATCAAGTTTGTGGGACATGATTTCCCACATATACAGCCATGTTGACTATCCCTAATCAGTCCTTGCCTCTCCAAATACATGTACATCCTGTCCCTCAGAATTCCCTCCAGCAACTTGCCCACCACCGAGGTCAGGCTCACCTGTCTATAGTTGTCTTTACCACCCTTCAACAGTGTCACCACGTTTGTCAACCTCCAGTCTTCCAGCACCTCACCTGTGACTATTGATGATACAAATATCTCAGCAAGAGGCCCAGCAATCACTTCTCTAGCTTCCCACAGAGTTCTCGGGTACACCTGATCAGGTCCTGGGGATTTATCCACCTTCAGCCATTCCAAGACATCCAGCACTTCCTCCTCTGTAATCTGGACATTTTGCAAGATGTCACCATCTATTTCCCTACAGTCTATATCTTCCATATCTTTTTCGACAGTAAGTACTGATGCAAAATATTCATTTAGTATCTCCCCCATTTTCTGTAGCTCCACACAAAGGCCGCCTTGCTGATCTTTGAGGGGCCCTATTCTCTCCCTAGTTACCCTTTTGTCCTTAATATATTTGTAAAAACCCTTTGGATTCTCTTTAATTCTATTTGCCAAAGCTATCTCATGTCCCCGTTTTGCCCTCCTGATTTCCCTCTTAAGTGTACTCCTACTTCCTTTATACTCTTCCAAGGATTCACTCGATCTATCCTGTCTATACCTGATCTCATCTTCAAACTAAGCAGTTTATAGCTTTTCTTTTAGATTCGATTCCCTACAGTGTGTAAACAGGCCCTTCAGCCCAAGAAGTCCACACCGACCCTCTGAAGAGTAACCCACCCAGACCCAGTTCCTCTGACTTATGCACCTAAACTATGGGCAATTTAGCATGGCCAATTCACCTGACTTGCACATCTTTGGACTGTGGGAGGAAACCAGAGCATCCAGAGGAAACCCACGCAGACACGGGGAGAACATGCAAACTCCACACAGACAGGCTGGAATTGAACCCAGGTCCCTGGCGCCATGAGGCAGCAGTGCTAACCACCGAGCCACTGTGCTGCTCCTTCTGGGATGAATATTGAGTTTAACACCTTCAAATTGTGAACCCATTCCTTCCCTTTCTTTTTGCTTTCCTTGTTACATTCTCTGTCATTCTCTCTCCCCTCACCCCACCCCAGTGAGACTGTCTATTCTTTCCAGTACAGCAGTTGGACACACCATTGTTCTGCCATTCTCACATTCTGATCATTTATTTGAACTGTCAACAAACATCCTTTCTCCCTCAGCACTCCAACACCCCTGTCCCAATATAGCATAAATGCTGTCCGTCTCCACACTTCACTTCAGCTCTGATGAAGAGTCATCTGAACTGGAAACAAATCAGGCTGGCATTGGATGAATGGGGTGCCATGGGGGCGCCATATCCAGTTAGTGAAGCAGGTTTGGGATGATCACGTGAGAAAACTCACTACGCCTCACAGAGAGAAAGCCTCCATGAAACCTGACCAAAAATACACTTGGTTGGCTTCTGGAAAGTTTAAGCCCTTAGTTTTCCTGAATGCAGCCACTAAGATGCTAGCAGTTTCAGCGCAACCTACTATTGCAGAAAACTCTTCAGACAGGGGTCGGATACTTTATACGAACATGTTTGCTCCAGAGGTTAGTCTTGGATGCAGATTCATTTTCTTACCAAAATGGTGGTCATCTCACAGTGTTGGAGCTCTCTACCTGATATATGATAAGCTTAGTTTCTTGTATGCCACAACGATGGATACAACGCAGTTGCAATTTTAGGTCAAGGAATTGTATTTGTTGATACTCGTGATAAACAATTGACTTCAGACTAGTAATTAGAATACATTACAGTAGCATTTTTTCAGTACATCAGCTTGAAAAAAAAAGGTCACGTGTAGACAGAGACATGTGTAAACAAAATAACATTCCATTAATTAGTGCTCTGCACTCACACGCTCTTAATGACACATTGATAGGATTTCAACATCTGATATAAAACAACTTTACTTTAACATAAGCACAGCTGTGGAGATAGGCGTTTATGATATGGAAACAGACATTTAAGATTCAATAGCCTGTACGATAAAAGCCTGGATGATCTGTCATGGCCTGCTGGTTTAGGCATTCCTCAAAGACAGCAAAATGAAATGTTTACTCACTGAGTACTGGCACACTTTGTATTTCTGAGATTCAGAACAGCAGTAAATCTTTTCTAAAAAATAGAATTAGTCTCGTCTCTGACATTTTTCTTAACAGCATTTCCAGTTGTTACTTAATTGCCAAATGATATTTTGAAACAAAAACAGAAATTGTTGGAAAAGCTCAGCAGGTCTAGCAGTGTCTGTGCAGAGAAATCAAAGTTAACGGTTCGGGTTTGGCAGAAGTCAGATACTTTTTTGAAACCAGTTGAATATTCATTCTTAACAAATTGTATATCCTCACCTGTGGAAGGGCTGATTTTTTTCTTTGTAAGGATTTAAATGGTTATACATATACCTTCTTTTTTGCTTCACACTTTTTCGTGTCATTTGCTCAGAGCTGAAACTGTTTCAAAGCTTCTGCAGTATAATCCGCTTGGTGAATTTACTATTTATTAAAGTTCAGACACACAGCGAGTGATGGTCCAATCAAGGTAACCACTGGCATACATTATAGTTTTGAATGCTTCAGTGCCAGTCTGATGCCTGGTATGTAGGTTTATATTCAAATGATTTGGCAGACATCTCCAAACAACATATCCTTTTGACCATTCACAGCAACCACTTGTGATTGTGCTCAACTAACCTGTGCTTGCAAATGTCAGAAAAACCATGTCCAACAGCATAAAATCTCTACAGTGTGGAAACAGGCCATTTGGCCCAACAAGTCCACACTGACCCTCCGAAGAGTAACCCACCCAGACTCATTCCTCCTACCCTATTACTCTACATTTCCCCTAACTAATGCACCTAACCCATACATCCCTGAACACTATGGACAATTTAGCATGGCCAGTTCACCTGACCTGCACATCGTTGGACTCTGGGAGGAAGCTGAAGCATTCAGAGGAAACCCACACAGACATGGGGAGAATGTGCAAACTCCACACAGACAGTCGCCCGAAGTTGGGATCAAACCCAGGTCCCTAACCACTGAGCCACCATGCCACCCCTCAGGGTTTACGCACAGAGGCCATTTGGCCCGTTGTGACTGAAATAACTCTTCAAATGAGCATCTTTACCTGATACCAATCTCCTTCTTTGTCTCCATACCATTGTGGATTATTTTTAGCCAAATAATCATTCAATACCCTTTGAATGCCTCAATTGAACCTGCCTCCACCTCATTCCCAGGCAGTACATTCCTTTTAATGGGATTCTGCTATTGGACATTTACTGTGTAAAGCAGACTATTCTAATAATTACTTTGGAAGCCAATTCAGATTATCGGTCAGACTCACAGTATGAATTAGACCCTACTTGCACCATCTTGGCACCACACCATAGGAAGGATATATTGGCTTTGGAGGGAGTACAACATAGGTTTACAAGAATAATACCTGGACTTCAGCGGTTAATTTATGAGGAGAAATTATAAAAATTATGCCCATTTTCTTTAGAATTTAGAAGATTAAGTTGTGATCTGACTGAAGTGTTCAAGTTGTTAACAGGCAAAGGCAATCAAGATAAATTATTTCCAAATGTTGGTGTTTCTAGAACTAGGGGTCATTGACCAAGAATTAGGGCCAGAGCTTTCCAGAGAGATGTTAGGAAGTATTTCTACACACAAAGAGATTTTTCTTCCACAAACATGGATGCAGGATCAGTTGCCAATTTAAATCTGAGATATATTTTTGTTGAACAAAGGTATTAAAGGATATGGGCCAAAGGCAGGTGTATGGAGTTAGGCCACAGATCAGTGATGATCTCACTCATGGTGGAACAGGCTTGAGAGGCTGAGTGGCCTACTCCTGTTCTTAGGTGATGTACTTGTATATCTAGATGCTACATTATTTAAAACACAGGACCCTGTTCTACATAGAATAAGACATTTTTACATATATGCCGCTTCTTTCATTGGGAGTAGGGTCCTAGAGGCTGCAATTCCCTGTTGCATTCTCCATGGCAACATTCTGATTGATCAGAATCCATCTGCCTGGCCTGAGTTTTTTTTAAATCAGGTTGACAGTTAATGCCAAAGAAAGCAAAGTACTGCCTTTGCTGGAGATCTGATGTAAAAACAGAAAGTACTGGGGTAACTCAGCAGGTCTTGTAGCATCTGTCAAGTGAGAAACAGAGTTAGTGCTTCAAGTACAATATGACTTTTCTTCAGAATAATGTCATTCAGGTGTCTTGTTTGTATGCAATTGTTCTCAGTAGAACTGATCTATTTAAAACCATTCATACCTACTTTTAAAATCTATTTTTTATCCATATCTCCCCTCCACTATGATTCACCTTAAGCCTTTGCTGTGGACTTACTCATGTGGTCAAAACTGGACATTCTAAATTGACCCACAGCTGGAGAAATCAGGCCTGTCAGAAGATTGGCCAAACTAAATCAAACCAGCTGCTAATTTGGCTACAGAGAACAATGGAAAGTAAGATCAAAGAGGTCACAAAGGTTCAGAGGGAACCAATTACAACTAGCCCGAGTATTGTGTATTGGACAATTATCAATCAAGCTTCTCAGCACCTTCTTCCAGCCAATGTCTGGATATGCACTTTACAACTCCCAACATGGCAACCATGAGTAGTGTTGGCATGACCCTATGGCATGCTTTGATCTCCACTTATGATGCTATTGGTCAAAGGTCACAGAACATTCTGGAAGGGGCAGAGAAAGAGGGAATAAGAACACACACTTGAAAGCCACTCTGTCAGTGCAGACTCACAACAAAGACTCACAGCAAGATTTGTGGCAAAAGACCATTTGACAATCTAAGAAGACCCAGGAGAAGTTTGCCCAGACCTGTGAGACCCACCTTCATGGAAGAGAGCCAGGCCTAGGTCAGAGCGGAAGGAGATTTCAATGGCCCAGCTCAAGCATGTGGATCATTGTGGGTAATATCCTTTCTCACATGGATAGAGGTAGATAAGGAATAAATAAGGTAGGTATTTCGGAAATGCTCACATGGTGTTTTTAATAAGGAAGTTAAAAATCACACAACACTAGGTTATAGTCCAACTGGTTTAATTAGAAGGAAGCACTAGCTTTCGAAGCGCTGCTCCTCCATCAGATGATTGTGGAGTGCACAATTGTAAGACACAGAATTAATAGCAAAAGTTTACAGTGTGATGTAACTGAAATTATACATTGAAAAATACCTTGATTGTTTCTGTGGTTCTGTTCGCTGAGCTGGAAGTTTTTGTTGCAAACGTTTCGTCCCCTGTCTAGGTGACATCCTCAGTGCTTGGGAGCCTCCTGTGAAGCGCTTCTGTGGTGTTTCCTCCGGTGTTTATAGTGGCCTGTCCCTGCCGCTTCCAGTTGTCAGTTTCAGTTGACGGCTGTAGTGGCCGGTATATTGGGTCCAGGTCTATGTGTTTGTTGATGGAGTTTGTGGATGAGTGCCAAGCTTCTAGGAATTCCCTGGCTGTTCTTTGTTTCACATCCACGAACATCAACTAGCCACGAAACGACACGACCAGCTATCCCTAGTATCCACACACGCAGATGACAAGCAACATGAATTTGACTGGGACAACACTACCATTATAGGGCAAGCGAAACAAAGAACAGCCAGGGAATTCCTAGAAGCTTGGCACTCATCCACAAACTCCATCAACAAACACATAGACCTGGACCCAATATACCGGCCACTACAGCGGACAGCTGAAACTGACAACTGGAAGCGGCAGGGACAGACCACTATAAATGCCGGAGGAAACACCACAGAAGCGCTTCACAGGAGGCTCCCAAGCACTGAGGATGTCACCTAGACAGGGGACGAAACGTTTGCAACAAAAACTTCCAGCTCGGCGAACAGAACCACAGCAACGAGCACCCGAGCTATAAATCTTCTCACAAACTTTGAACCTTGATTGTTTGTTGAGTCTCTCATCTGTTAGAATGACCATGATAGTTTCACTTCTTTCATATGTAAATCACAAAACGTTTTATAAAAGTTACATTCTCAGGTTAACTGTAACAATTGTTGTCAGCCAGATAAGATGTTAAGATGTTAAAGGTGTTAGCCCCCTGTGTTCCCTGTCTGTGCCATAATGTCTAGACTGATTCTAATCTTCAGATGTTCCTCCTCATCTGAACAGATCGGTGTGTATGCATCGGTGTGTGTCCATAGGGGATGGCTGTTTTAATATGTTTTGGGTGGAAGCTGGAGAAGTGTCTGTGAGATTGTCTGTGGGTTTGGGGTAGAGTGTGGTGCTGAGGTGTCCATCCTTGATGGAGATGCATGTGTTCAAGAATGAGACAGATAGTAGAGAGTAGTCCATGGTGAGTTTGATGGTGGGATGAAACTTATTGATATCACTGTGTAGTTTTATCAGTGACTCCTTGCCATGGGTCCAGAGGAAGAAAATGTCATCAATACGTTTGTGGGGTGAATTTGTACTTGCAGAGTTACATTGTAATTTGCTCAAAAACTGCTTGAATCCATGTAAGACTCTGTTAACTCACTTTTTAGATTAGAATCAGTCTAAACATTATGGCACAGACAGGGAACACAGGGAGCTAACACCTTCAACATCTTAACATCTTGTCTGGCTGACACCAATTGTTACAGTTAACCTGAGAATGTAACTTTTAAAAAGAGCTTTGTGATTTACATAAGAAAGAAGTGAAACTATCATAGTCATTCTAACCGATGAGAGACTCAACAAACAATCAAGGTATTTTTCAATGTATAATTTCAGTTACATCACACTGTAAACTTTTGCTATAAATTCTGTGTCTTACAATTGTGCACTCCACAACCACCTGATGAAGGAGCAGCGCTTAGAAAGCTAGTGCTTCCAATTAAACCTGTTGGACTATAACCTGGTATTGTGTAATTTTTAACTTTGTACACCCCACTCCAACACCAGCATGTCCAAATTATTTAATAATGAATATTTGGTCAATAAAATTGAATCACAAACTGAACTATGTTCCTTTGTCTGCCTCTCTAACAAGAACATTTAGATTAATGACTTAAGGTAAACCCCACCCCCCCCAACCCCCAGTTATTTAACCCAACAACACAGAAAAGATTTACCCTGTGGGGTAATCAGAAAATTTGAAAGGCAAAGAGCTACCTTAAAGTCAATATTTAAAGTAAAAATTAACAACTTTATTTTTTCAAGTCTAATACAGAATAATTAACTAACAACAGTTTACAACTCATTTATCTAAACCTATCTTTTACTTCCCCTCCACAATACTGGTCCAATAAAATCCTTGACTAAGATTTATCGAAAAATTCAAATTGCAAAAGCAGCCAGCTGTCGAATCTTCTCTTTGGATTTTCCTCTGTAGATTTAGTGAAGAAGGTTACCTCAGATTACAACGGGATCTTGATCAGATGGGCCAATGGGCTGAGGAGTAGCAGATGGAGTTTAATTCAGGTAAATGCGAGTGCTGCATTTTGGGAAAGCAAATCTTAGCAGGACTTATACACTTCATAGTAAGGCTCTAGGGTGTGTTGCTGAACAAAGAGACCTTGGGAGTGCAGGTTCATAACTCCTTGAAGATGAAGTCGCAGGTAGATGGAATAGTGAAGAAGGTGTTTGGTATGCTTTCCATCATTGGTCAGAGTATTGAGTACAGTAGTTGGGAGGTCATGTTGAGGCTGTACAGGATATTGGTTAGGCCACTGTTGGAATATTGAGAGCAATTCTGGTCTCCTTCCTATTGGAAAGATGTTGTGAAACTTGAATGGGTTAAAAAAAGATTTATAGGGATGTTGCCAGATTTGGAGGATTTGAGCTATAGGGAGAGGCTGAACAGGCTGGGACTGTTTTCCTTGGAGCGCCAGAGGCTGAGGGGTGACCTTAAAGGTTTATAAAATCATGAGGGGCATGGATAGGATAAATAGACAAAGTCTTTTCCCTAGGGTGGGGGAATGCAGAACTAGAGAACTAGAGGGGAAAGATATAAAAGAGACCTAAGGGGCAACGTTTTCACACAGAGGGTGGTACATGTATGGAATGAGCTGCCAGAGGAAGTGGTGGAGGCTAGTACAATTGCAACCTTTCAAAGGCATCTGAATGGGTATATGAATAGGAAGGGTTTGGAGGGATATGGGCCAGGTGCTGCCAGGTGGGACTAGATTGGGTTGGGATATCTGGTCAGCATGGTTGGACCGAAGGGTCTGTTTCCGTGCTGTACATCTCTATGACTCAATGACTCTATTTGCTCTCCAGGTCAGTGTCAATGATTTTTTTCTGTGCAAACTCCTTCTCTAGACAGGTATCTCTCAGAAAGTTCTACATCTGTTGGTCTTTTGGCAGTTCTCTATCAACTGTTCAATATTTTCCGGTTTTATACCCCAAAACATCAGATTGTTTCATTTGATTTAATGTTGTCAAAATACCAAATTCAAACTTGATTGAAGTTTGGTATCTAGGGGCATAATTTAAACTGATTAACCAATTTTGATTTTTTTGTCTCATAGCAACCCAGCCAGAGCTAGCTGTTCTGACCAAGTGCTACATTGTTATCTTGTTCTGGACTCTCTGTGCCTCTCTAAGTCCTTGCTAGCTTTCAACATTCTTAAAGGTATAGTTCACATTAAACCTTCATAGCATTAGTTAAAGTGTTTTTAACACATAATCTGATGAAGAGTCCAAACCATGGACAACATTGCCGCCTTCAATTAAGAATGTTTATATAACCTCTCAAGTTGAACTTCACCAACAGGTCGCCTGATCCTGAATTAACAGGGCAGCTGACCCTCATGAAGACCAGGATTCAAGTGGGTGAAAGAGCGTGAAGCTCAGTGCTACAGCGGACGCACAGAGAGGGGAGCCGGAAGGTAAGCGGAGACCAGTATAAATTAACGTTTTTCTTTTCGCAGTCTGTGTTTTTTTTTCAACTAGGAGCGGGAACCCGGAAGTCTTCAACAGAGGCTTCTGGGAAGGTAAGATGTTTGAGTGGAGAAGGAACCTGAGATACTACACGTGTAGTGTCTCCCACCCTCCCTCCTCCTCTAACCTAAAAAAAAAGGTCTCCGTCGGCTGAACAGGTAAGCTACTTAGTGTTCTTGTTTTGGAGACTAAGTGTAGAGTTATGGCAGCGCAGGCAGTGGAATGTTCCTCCTGCAGGATGTTTGAGGTAGGGGTGACCACCAATGCTCCTGCCGACTTCACCTGCAGGAAGTGCAGCCAGCTCCAGCTCCTCACAGAACGCGTTAGGGAACTGGAGCTGGAGTTGGATGAACTGAGAATTATTCGAGAGGCTGAGAGAGTGATAGATAGAATCTACAGGGACATAGTTACGCCAGAGAACAGAGGTAGCTGGGTAACAGTTAGAGGTGGGAAGAGGAGGAAGCAGGCAGTGCAGGGATCCCCTGTAGTCATTCCCCTCAACAATAAGTATCCCGCTTTGGATACTGTTGGGGGGGACGGTCTAGCAGGGGTAAGCTGCAGTGACCGGGTCTCTGGCACGAGGTCTGGCTCTGAGGCCCAGAAGGGAAAGGGGGAGAGGAGGAGAGTGCTAGTTATAGGAGACTCTATAGTTAGAGGGACAGACAGGCAGTTCTGTGGACATGGGCGAGACTCTCGGATGGTTTGTTGCCTCCCGGGTGCCAGGGTCTGAGACGTCTCGGACCGTGTCTTCAGAATCCTTAAGGAGGAGGGTGTGCAGCCAGAAGTCGTGGTGCACAGTGGCACCAACGACATAGGTAGGAAGAGGGGTGAGGAGGTCATTCAGGAGCTCAGGGAGTTAGGCTGGAAGCTAAAAGCTAGGATGGACAGAGTCGTCATCTCTGGGTTGTTGCCGGTGCCACGTGACAGTGAGGCAAGGAATAGGGAGAGAGTACAGTTGAACACGTGGCTGCAAGGATGGTGTAGGAGGGAGGGCTTCAGGTATTTGGACAATTGGACTGCATTCTGGGGAAGGTGGGACCTGTACAAGCAGGATGGGTTGCACCTGAACCAGAAGGGCACCAATATCCTGGGGGGTAGGTTTGCTAGCACTCTTCGGGGGGGGGGGTTTAAACTAATTTGGCAGGGGGATGGGATCCGGACTTGTAGTCCAGCAAGTAGGCTAGCTGTTTGTCAGGATGTCCAAGAATGTAGGGAGGCTGTGGAGAAGGTAGCACTGACAGGGAATACTTGCGGACACAGAGATGGGTTCAAGTGTGTATACTTCAACGCAAGGAGTATCAGAAATAAGGTCGGTGAACCTAAGGCGTGGATAGGTACCTGGGACTACGATGTTGTGGCCATCACGGAAACGTGGATAGAAGAGGGACAGGAATGGTTGTTGGAGGTTCCTGGTTACAGATGTTTCAGTAAGATTAGGGGGGGTGGTAAAAAAGGAGGGGGGGTGATGTTGCTAATTAGAAATGGTATAACGGCTGCAGAAAGGCAGTTCGAGGGGGATCTGCCTTTGGAGGTAGTATGGGCTGAAGTCAGAAATAGGAAAAGAGCAGTCACCTTGTTGGGTGTTTACTATAGGCCCCCCAATAGCAGCAGAGATGTGGAGAAACAGATTGGGAAACAGATTTTGGAAAGGTGCAGAAGCCACAGGGTAGTAGTCATGGACGATTTCAACTTCCCAAATATTGATTGGAAGCTCTTTAGATCAAGTAGATTGGACGGGGCAATGTTTGTGCAGTGTGTCCAGGAAGCTTTTTTAACTCAGTATGTAGATTGTCCGACCAGAGGGGAGGCTATATTGGATTTGGTACTTGGTAACGAACCGTGACAAGTGATGGACTTGTTAGTAGGTGAGCATTTTGGTGATGGTGACCACAATTCTGTGACTTTCACCTTGGTTAAGGAGAAAGATAGGTGCATGCAACAGGGTAGGTTTTACAATTGGGGGAAGAGTAAATACAATGCTGCAAGACAGGATCTGAGGAGCATAAATTGGGAGCACAGGCTGTCAGGGAAGGATGTCGTTGAAATGTGGAACTTTTTCAAGGAACAGATACAACGTGTCCTTGATATGTATGTACCTGTCAGGCAGGAAGGAGATGGTTGTGTGAGGGAACCTTGGTTGACGAGGGAGGTTGAATGTCTTGTAAGGAGGAAGAAGGAGGCTTACATAAGGTTGAGGAAACAAGGTTCAGACAGAGTGTTGGAGGGATACAGGATAGCCAGGAGGGAGCTGAAGAAAAGGATTAGGAGAGACAAGAGAGGGCATGAAAAATCTTTGGCGGGTAGGATCAAGGATAACCCCAAGGCCTTTTTTGCGTATGTGAGAAACATGAGAATGACGAGAACGAGGGTAGGTCCGATCAAGGACGGTAGTGGGAGACTGTGTATTGAGTCGGAAGAGATAGGAGAGATCTTGAATGAGTACTTTTCTTCAGTATTTACAAATGAGAGGGACCGTATTGTTGAAGAGGAGAGTATGAAACGGACTGGTAAGCTAGAGGAGATACTTGTTAGGAAGGAAGATGTGTTGGGCATTTTGAAAAACCTGAGGATAGACAAGTCCCCCGGGCCTGACGGGATATATCCTAGGATTATGTGGGAAGCAAGAGAGGAAATTGCAGAACCATTGGCAATGATCTTTTCGTCTTCACTGTCAATGGGGGTGGTGCCAGGGGACTGGAGAGTGGCGAATGTTGTGCCCCTGTTCAAAAAAGGGAATAGGGATAACCCCGGGAATTACAGGCCAGTTAGTCTTACTTCGATGGTAGGCAAAGTAATGGAAAGGATACTGAGGGATAGGATTTATGAGTATCTGGAAAGACACTGCATGATTAGGGACAGTCAGCACGGATTTGTGAGGGGTAGGTCTTGCCTTACAAGTCTTATTGAATTCTTTGAGGAGGTGACCAAGCATGTGGATGAGGGTAGAGCAGTGAATGTAGTGTATATGGATTTTAGTAAGGCATTTGATAAGGTTCCCCATGGTAGGCTTATGCGGAAAGTCAGGAGGCATGGGATAGTGGGAAATTTGGCCAGTTGGATAGAGAACTGGCTAACCGGTCGAAGTCAGATAGTGGTGGTAGATGGTAAATATTCAGCCTGGAGCCCAGTTACAAGTGGATTCCACAGGGATCAATTCTAGGTCCTCTGCTGTTTGTAATTTTTATTAATGACTTGGAAGAGGGAGTTGAAGGGTGGGTCAGTAAATTTGCAGACAATACGAAGATTGGTGGAGTTGTGGATAGTGAGGAGGGCTGTTGTTGGCTGCAAAGGGACTTAGATATGATGCAGAACTGGGCTGAGGAGTGGCAGATGGAGTTCAACCCTGTCAAGTTGAGGTTGTCCATTTTGGAAGGACAAATAAGAATGCGGAATACAGGGTTAACGGTAGGGTTCTTAGTAAGGTGGAGGAGCAGAGGGATCTTGGGGTCTATGTTCATAGATCTTTGAAAGTTGCCACTCAGGTGGATAGAGCTTGTTAGAAGGCCTATGGTATATTAGTGTTCATTAGCAGAAAGATTGAATTCAAGAGTCATGAGGTGATGTTGCATCTGTATAGGACCTTGGTAAGGCCACATTTGGAGTACTGTGTGCAGTTCTGGTCGCCTCATTTTAGGAAAGATGTGGAAGCTTTGGAGAGGGTGCAGAGGAGATTTACCAGGATGTTGCCTGGAATGGAGAATAGGTCATACGAGGATAGGTTGAGAGTTCTAGGCCTTTTCTCATTGGAACGGCGAAGGATGAGGGGTGACTTGATAGAGGTTTATAAGATGATCAGGGGAATAGATAGAGTAGACAGTCAGAGACTTTTTCCCCTGGTACAACAGAGTGTTACAAGGGGACATAAATTTAAGGTGAAGGGTGGAAGGTATAGGGGGAATGTCAGGGGTAGGTTCTTTACCCAGAGAGTGGTGGGGGCATGGAATGCGCTGCCTGCGGGAGTGGCAGAGTCAGAATCATTGATGACCTTTAAGCAGCAATTGGATAGGTACATAGATAGGTGCTTAAGCTAGGACAAGTGTTCGGCACAACATCGTGGGCTGAAGGGCCTGTTCTGTGCTGTATTGTTCTATGTTCGATGTTCTATGTTTCCAACCAGTGGTTGGCCCATAAACAAGTGCTTGTAACATGAGGAGAATCGCTAGCGTTCTTACAGTGTCAGGAGAACCACTGTCAAGGAAATTGCGCACAAGCTAGTATAGGGTTGGTGACCTGCAGAAAGCAGAGGCAAAGAAGCCAAATACTGGGTAGGAAGACCCACGAGGTGGTAAGAAGCCAGATCTTGGAATTGGGGACCCATGAGGATACAGAGAAGTTGGAGTAAGATCATGGATTCCTGAGGTACGAGGTAGTGAAAATGGTTGGGGCCCCCAAGTTGCTAAGAAGTGAAAAAGCAACTAATACCATATAGGGTCAGGGATGTACAAGAGAAAGAGCAGTAAATTAAAAAGAAACAACGGGAGAAATGACACAGTGCCTAGAGTGGGAGGAGATGCAAAGGGAGTACCTCAATAAGAAGTGGCCCAGGCAGGTTTACCATTGCAGTGAGCAAGTATCAGGTACAGGACCGGTGAGATAAAATTGCTGGGAGATGGCATGGAAAGCTGAAGGGAATTGTGCTTTAAAGCTCAGCAAGGTTACAAGGATAGCCAGCTGCATGGAGCAGCTGAGAGGTAGAGAATAGGAGAAGGTGAAGCTCAGTAAGGAAGTGGAGGAAATGAAGCAGGAACTGGATAAAGTCAGAGCCAAAGCAGCAGATCAGGAGCAGAGGAACTAGGTGAACATAGGACACTTGGGTCAGTTTCAGAGCTAACACCCTGGAGCATACCAGGAGGCACAGCATGTGGTAAATAATAGAGACTCAGTCCAAAAAACTGTGGGTGAGCTGACGGAGAAATGTAAAGAGCTACAGGTTGTGCTCAGAGTCCTGCACCAGGCAGGCAAAGGAAACAGAGGTCACACTGTGGACCATTCAACATGCCAGCACAAGATAGAACAGTTAAAGTCCTAACTCTCCATGCAAACGGGAATGATATTCACATTTGGAATAATTGAATCAGATGGGCTCAGCAATTATGGGATAGGCTGGGAGAAAATGGAAGAACAAACGTGGCAAGGGTGGCGAAGATTTGGGACACCTCCACCTGCCTTCCCAGAGGGAGTAGATGCTTTGGCCTGCCCTGATGAACCCATTGACCACAACCTGTTAGGACAGCCAGAATAATAATCCAATCACTTATACAATCCCATTGTGGTGGTGCATTTACAGAGATAGTTGTATTTGATCCCACAGCAGACACCCTCATGTTTCTTGACAGCATCCACAAAAACAAGGGGTTCTCTGTGGGCTTGACAATGTCGAGGAGGTAAAATTAATAATAATGTTCCTGAGCCCCGTGATCCATTCTGCTTTACCCAAACCTCAGAACGTGGGAGATGGGGAGGTAGGGGAGGCGATAGCCTATTATTATAATTACTAGATCAGGTAATGTTCTGGGGTCCTGGGTCCTGGGTTCAACTCCCACCATGGCAAATGGAATTTGAATTCAATAATAATAAATAAGAGCTTCATGCTAACCACGAAACCATTGCTGATTGTCAAGGTAAAAACCCATCTGATTCACTATTTTTCTTTATTGAAGGAAATTGGCCATGCTTACTTGGTCTGGCCTACATGTGAGTCCAGACCCATAGCAATGTGATTGGCTCTTAACCGCCCTCTGGGCAATTAGGGATGGGTAATTAATCCTAGCCAGTGACATCCTCATCCTGTGAATGAATATAAATAATACACAGAACACTGGGTAATAAGGAGAATTGGGAAAAAGAGATTCATGAATCTGTGCAATGTAAATCAGGCAAGGGAATAATGTACCCAGTAAAAGTCCCAAACCTCTGTTCCATGTGGAGTAATGAATGGGGGTGACTGAAACAAGGGGAGTTATTATTGGTGCCATCCCCCTCCATCTGCCCATCCCACAGTGAGAGATAGAGCAGGGAGCTCTTGAGCAGCAGTCACCACTGCAACGGGAATGCTACAGTTGCGGGAATACAGGCCACTTCACGAGGAGTTGCAAGCTACCCAGGCAGTTAGCACTGCCACAGGAGTCAGGCTGAAGACTTGCTCCAGGCTGCTGGAGGGAGTGGAGAGACAAACAGCAGTTAATTTAGTGGGGGAGATCACATAATCTAATCCTATCATCCAATTCCTTGCACCCTGGGTTGGATACATTCCCCGAAGAGTGACAGAGCTGTGCCTCTCCTCAGTGGATGTGCAGTGCCAGATGGGACAGTGTGGGACGACCCCATGTAGACACCGAGATGGAAGGCTGGCTTGGTGAGTTTTAATGGGACCCAGTGGAATCCAGAATGACATTTTACACATTCCGAGATTTTGATAACACCCGGTGCACCCATAAGAAAATTCTTTTGAGCAGATTCATTGGACATCTACAGGAGGGTGTGGCAAAAGAATCTACAGAATTTAAACTGGGAGACATAGTCTGCCATTGCCCAGCAGGGTTGGTTCATTTCCATTCGGACTTTGAACATGCTTCAGGCTTGGACCTTATGAGGAAATGAAACTTAACTTTTGATCTGGACAATTATCAAACTTAGTAAATGCCCGAGTTCAATGAAGCCCGAGTGGAGATTGCGACAAAGAGAACTTGCATACACAAAAAACTTGTACCATGGGGGAGTTGTGGATTAGGTGAAAGTGAGGACTGCAAATGCTGGAGATTAGAGTCAAGACTGTGGTACTAGAAAAGCACAGCAGGTCAGGCAGCATCCGAGGAGCAGGAAAGTTTACGTTTTGGGCAAAAGCCCTTCATCGGGAATTGTGGATCAGACCCACCTAAATGACTGAGGACTCAGCAGCACAGGCAACTCTCATGGAGCACAAGAATTTGTTCACCAGTTAAAAACACAACTGCAATTATATGGAGGATGAAGTAGTGATAGGCAGAGCAGACCAAAATTGACAAAAACATCACATTTTCCCCGAGCAGTAGACGGGGAGACGGTTAAAGTTATTAGCAGATTGATTGATTGATTTATTGTTGTCACATGTACCAAGATACAGTGACAAGTGGTGTTTTGCATGCTATACAGACAGATTATACCACACAAAGTGCAACAGGATAGCAGAACAGAATGAGGAATGCAGTGTTAAAGCTGCAGAGAAGGTGCAGAGAGAGAGAGAGAGATCAGAATTAACATTTGAAAGGTCTATTCAAAAGTTTGTTAACAGTGGAGAAGGAGCTGTTCTTGAATCTATTCGTATGTGTATACAAGCTTTTATATCGTCTGCCCAGTGGAAGAGAGTGGAAGACAATATACCCGGAGGATCTTTGATTATGTTGTTTGCTTTCCCGAGCAAGTAGGAAGTGTAGACACAGTCAGTGGATGGCAGGCTGGTTTGCATGATGGACTGAGCTGTGTTCATGACTCTCTGTAGTTTCCTGTGGCCTTGGTAAGAGTAGTTGTCTGTGATGCATCCAGATAAGATATCTTCAATGGTGCATCTATAAAATTGGTAGAGCCTTTATGGACATGCTGAACTTCCTTAGCCTCCTATGGAAATAGGCACATTGTTGTGCTTTCTTGACCGTCACATTGACGTGGGTGGACCAGGACAGATTGTTGGTGATTGTCATTCCCAGGAGCTTGAATATGCTTGACCATCTCTACCTCAGCCCCATTGTTGCAGACAAGGGCATGTCCTCCACTCTGCTTCCTGAAGTGAATGACCAGCTCCTTCAATTTGCAGATATTGATTTTTAAGAATCTCTACAGTGTGGAACAGGCCATTGGACCCAACAAGTCCACACCGATCCTCCGGAGAGTAACCCACCCAGACCCATTCCCCATTACTCTACATTTACCCCTGACTAACCTACACATGCCTGAACACTGTGGGCAATTTAGCATGGCCAGTTCACCTAACCTGTAGATCTTTGGATTGTGCGAGGAAACAGGAACACCTGGAGGAAACCCATGCAGACACAGGGAGAGTGTGCAAACTCCATGCAGCCAGTCACCTGAGGCTGGAATCGAACCCTGGTGCTGTGAGGCAGCAGTGTTAGCCACTGAGCCACTGTGCCTCCTGACAGCCACCGTGCTGCCTGACTGTAGAGATTGTTGTCTCTACATTATGCCACTAAGTACTCTATATGTTTGCTGTGTTCTGTCTAATCCATCTACAAAAGAAGTGTTGTCAGCAAACTTGTAAATGGAGTTGGGGTGAAATTTGGCCACACTGTAGTGAGTCAATAAGGTATTCAGTAGGAGACTGAGTATGCAGCCTTGTGGGGCACTGGTATTGAGGATTATGGTGTCAGCGATTCTTACTGATTGTGGTCTATGGGTCAGGAAGTCGAGGATCTAGTTACAGAGTGGCAAGCCGACACCTAGGCCCGAGAGTTTAAGAGATGGGTTTGTTTGGAATTATGATGTTGAAGGCAAAGCTGTAGTCAATAAGTAGGAGCCTGATGTGCTTGTTAAAGCTTCTGCCAACTTGTTAAAGCCAGGAGTCCCTACACATCTACCAATAACTTGCTGAAATGGCCAGTTCAGAAACCTGGTGGCTGTTGGTGGCTCACCATTCATTCCAGGGAACTAAATACAGCCACCCAATGATGGCACCAACAGTTGTCACTAGCTCCAAAGCCATGAAGCAGCAGGACCCATGTTTCACCATACTAGATGTTAATAATGGATTTTGGTCCATTCCACTCCACCGATACTACCAATATAAATTCACCATCATGTTTCAGCACCAGCAATAAACATGGCCTGCTTGCTCCAGGGTTTTCACAATCCCCCATCAATATTTCATCCGGGTCTGGCTAAAGGGCTAGGGATGTTTTCCTGAGTGGATTGCTTATTGTGGTTGATCCCTTCCTGTCAACAGAGACAAGGACTGAACATTTAACACCATTAAAGGAACTGTTAGCTCTCCTCACCTCTCTAGGACTGAAGCTTAACCCCAAGAAAGCACAGACCTTGAGATCCCAGGATTCATGCTTGGGAGCTGTGATAGCTCAGGGGAAGCATGACATAGAAGGGAAGCATATTGAGGCTATAACCTGTTAGTCCTTCCCTAGGGACGTGAGCTCGCTGTGTTCCTCTGTGGGTTTGGTGGGATACTATCGGAACCACATCGGCCATTAAAGTCACCTGCTCTCCGACCTCCTAAGGGAATGCCGCGTGGGAATGGACTGCACAGCACCCGGATGTTATTACCAAATTAGAACAGCAGGTACCCAAGCCAGAGCTTCCCTTGCAGCTATGGAGACCACACTGGGAGCCATACTTCTCCAAGATTGACACAGTAAACTCAGATTGGTAGCCTCTACCTCCTGAAGTCTTTCACCAGAAGAACAGGGCTTCTCCATATGCGAGAAATATTTGCTAACTGTTTATTTTGCCTCTATCATCACCCCCCACCCTGCCAACCATTCTGACAGAGCACACCCCAATTCAACTTTTGCTAGATGTGCGATTAAAGATATTATGATCAGCTAAAACTGCACAGCCTGCTGGACCCTAATAGTACATTGCCACCTCCCTAGCTGACAATCTGAGCTATGGAGGAAGACCCTGTGAATATCAGGTAGTGGCTAGAAATGTCCTCAAAGAAGAATTTGTGCCAAAACGAAACAGGGAAAGACCCAAGGGAACCTGGAGCAGAAGAGACACTCCCCATAAGGATATTCATGGGCATTCCTCTACAGCGGAGGATGGACACTGAAAGCAGGACATGGTATACACGTGGGGAACTACAGAGATAAATCTCGAATAGACTTAGCCAAAGGTTCCACCTACCATCCTCAATCCAGCGGGATTGTACAGAAGATGAATCATACCCTCAAAAGGATGCTGCGAAAGGTCATCCAGCCACAGTGGCTCAGTGGTTAGCACTGCTGCCTCACAGTGTCAGGATCCTGGGTTCGATTCCAACCTCGGGTGTCTGCATGGGTTCCCTCTGGGTGCTCCAGTTTCCTCCCACAATCCAAAGATGTGCAGGTTAGGTGAATTGGCCATGCTATATTGTTCATGATATTCATGGATGTGTATGTTGGATGCATTAGTCAGGGGTTAAATGTAGGGAAATGGATCTGGGCAGGTTACTCTTCGGAGGTTTGGTGTGGACATGTTGGGCCGAAGGGTCTGTTTCTGCACTTTGGGATTCTACGATCAAGCAACTTGAGCTGAAGTGTACTTTGACCCTTTGTCCTCATGCTCATAAAGAATTCACCCTCCAGTTCAACTGGATTCAATATCATATTATAATGACCGATCACCCCATGAGAGGTATTAAACCCTCAGTAGGACTGGACTTGACAGAGCCCAAGGTCAAAGCCCTCTGCAATGGAAAAACTGTGCAAATTCTATTAGAAAATGTACTGGCAGCACACAAAGCAGCAGCCATCAGAACAGCAAAAACGAAAATGTGGAACACAAACATACACACACGCAGAAACACACACACACACACACGTAAATCCATTCCTGACAACCCATTTTGGAAGCAAAAAGGGAAAGGAAGAATTTAATAAAATCAAGTTTTAGTGGGGCAGTACAGCAGCTCAGTGATTAGCACTGCTGCCTCGCAGTGCCAGGAATATGGGTTCAATTTCAGCCTTGAGCAACTGTCTGTGTGGAGTCTGCACATTCTCCTCATGTCTGTGTGGGTTTCCTCTGGATGCTCCCATTTCCTCCCACAGTCCAAAGATGTGCAGGTTATGTAGATTGGTCATGCTAGATTGCCTGTAGTGTCCAGGGATGTGTAGGTGAGGTGCTTTAGCCATGGGAAATGCAGGGATATAGGGAAAAGGGTGGGGGAATGGATATGGGTGGGATGTTCTTCAGAGGGTCAGTGTGGAATGTTGGGCCTGTTTCCACACTGTAGGGATTCTATGGAGTTAAAAAAAATCTCCGCAGGTAGAGAAGAGTGAGAGGTATCTAAATTTGATCGGATATGAGGATAATAATAGATGCCATGTTGCTCCCCCTGTAGGATGACAACATACAACTTGTTGGTCTACACCGTAAGCTGGCTTGCCAGCCTGAGCATCGAGAGCACGAACTGGGCATGAGTACTGACATCCCGGCTCGATGCGGTTGGTCCTACCAGAGGTAGGCGAATGTGAGGGTGGGGTTTTGTGGGTCCATCCCAACAAATCTGTGATGTTTGGGTGTAACAGTCCCCACTGGGCTGTGTGCAGGTAGACAAATGTGAACTCAGATTATTGCTACCTGAGAACAGACTCCACAGGTGACTGGTGGAGTTTTTCCACAAATGGATGAACAGAAGTGGGAAGTTTGGCTATTGGCCTGGAGAAAGAGCTAGAAATTGTGCAACAATGTCCCTGGAAAGCCATAGGCGGAGCTATGTCCCATCCAGAATTAGAAATGGGCTAAACCAGCCAGAAGTGTATCCCTACATGTTTGTATGAAGACTATGCCAGGAACACAAAATGGGTGGTTTTCGATCACACAGGCAAAACCCGATATGACAACATATACCACAAAGTTGTACCAGTGGTGTTATTTATATCAGGAACACAGTGCCAGAGTTGTGTCTTTTCCAACTTCAGAAATTATACTTGTATTTGAACCATCAGCTATTATGATGGGAAACTGACCATAAGACCATAAAATATAGCAGCAGAATTAGGCCATTCAACCCATCAAATTATCTGATGTTCGGTCATGGATGATATTAACCCCATTCTCCTGCCTTCTCCTTGTAACCCATGATCCTGTTACCAGTCAAGAGCCTATCCATCTCTGTCTTAATTACACTCAATGACTTGGCCTCCACAGCCTTCTGCAGTCATGAGTTCCACAGGGTAACCCACCACCCGTCTTAGTGAAGAAGACCAGCACATCCTTCCTTTGATATAGGATCCAAAACTGCTCACAATATTCCACATGCCACTGAGTGTGGTATAGTCTCAGCCGTACAAGTCTGCTGTCATATTCTACCTCTCCAGAAATAAATGCCAACATTGCATTTGCCTTCCTAACTGCCAACTGCATGCTAACCTGAAGAGAATCCTGAACTAGGACTCCCAAATCTCTTTGAGCTGCAGATATCTGAAACCTTTCTCCATTTAGGAAATAGTGTGTGCTTCTATTCTTCCTATCAATGAGCATAACCTCACATTTTAACACATTGTAATCCTTCTGCCATTTCTTTGCCCACTCTCCTAACCTGTTCAAGTCCTTCTGCAGCCTCCCCGTTCCTCAACACTACCTGCTCCTCCACCTATTTTCATATCATTAACATGAGGAAGGCTAGAGCCAGGTCAGTGAGATTTTCTAAAAGAGATATGTTGAATGAGTTAGCAACAGTTTATGGAGTAGGAGTGTCCACAGTCAATACCCTCAATTTGGAGAATAAACTTAGACTTTTAACCCCGCAGGTTAAACAGACCTTGGATAAAATTAATCTGGGAGAATAAAAGAAAATCAGGCAGACCAGCAACTGATGATGGTGCTAGAAGGACATGCCAGGGCCATAAACAAGATCATCTAGGTACAGATAGATGATGACAGTAGGCGGCAGAAAAGGAGCCAGGGGACAATTTAACTGTGAAGGGAGAACCTTGAGCCAACTAAACAAGGACAGGTCCCATCTTGAATCAGTGATGAGCAGATAGAACACTTGTTCTATGGGAAAAGAAACTCCTATATTTCAAATTGCCAATTGCAGCAACTGACCTGTTTTAACAACAATTGTAAGAGGATCTTGGAAAGGCCAATAGGATGGTACTGGGAATCCCGATCATAACGTCAAATCAAAATGGTGAGAAGTCTTTGAGGTGTAAAACATCAGCATTATCCAGGAGGTAGTGTGATTAGAATGTGACAGCATCCTTCTTACGCTCTTGAGAAACAGAGAGGGTTTGTAGGTACATTCTGGATAAATGACTAAAGAAGTAATTGTGTGCCTTTACCACATAAATTCAAATAAACATTCCTTGTGTGGTTTTCAGACACACTGGTGTTCACAATCTAGCTCTGTATAAATTGCCTGCTTTTTTTTTAGGTCACAACAGATCAGAAATAATTGCCTGTGGAATTCTTTGGACTGTCTGAGGTCATGAAAGCAACCTTTCCCCTTTAGAAAATAGTGTATGCTTCTATTCTTCCTATCAATGTGCATTTTGATAGGAAGATGCAAATTTGGATATATTTTAAGTACACTTATCATCACCCTGCTTGTGTGAGAATTAAAAGCTTTAGATTACAGTTTCCCACCATCTGGCTCACAACACCTATGTTGTCAGCAAATGTATAAGATTGTAACTGAGTTTTGGACCCAAATTATTTATCCAGATATCACACATTGGACCAGGTTTTCCTGGCAATACAACAGTGGCCTTAATGATTCTCCTTCCTATGTATATGGTACAAGAACCTCAGGTAAGGGGCACAGTTAAACTCAATGTCTGAAGTTTGCTGTTCAGTTTGCACAGTCTCACGGTTAGCCCTCTGAAAGTGGCATGTTTCCATCAGGTTCCACATTGAAATGCATCAAAATGCATAAATGTGCAGCATTTCAGCCATAGGTAACTCACCATAGAGTGTAAGGTCTTGCTATTTCAAGAACAAGTATCCTTTTTTTAACATGATACTGTTGACTATTGCTGGGAACCTCTCAGCAATGAAAATGGATTATTACAAGTGTGGATTCTCATTTTTTTTTGAAGACACAAAAACTCAAATGTCAAGTTCCTTCCTTCCTTCCTTCCTTTCTCTCTTACTTCCTTCCTTTCTCTCTTCCTTCCTTTCTCTTCCTTCCTTCCTGCCTTTCTCTTCCTTCCTTCCTTCTTTTCTCTCTTCCTTTCTCTCTTCCTTCCTTCCTCTCTTACTTCCTTCTTTTCTCTTCCTTCCTTCCTTTCTTCCTTCCTTTCTCTCTTCCTTCCTTTCACTCTTCCTTCCTTCCTTCCTCTCTTCCTTGCTTGCTTCCTTTCTCTCTTCCTTCCTTCCTTCCTTCCTTTCTTTCTTTCTTCCTTTCTCTTTTCCTTTCTCTCTTCCTTCCTTTATCTCTTCCTTTCTTCCTTCCTTTCTCTCCTCCTTTCTCTCTTCTTTCCTTCCTTTCTCTCTTCCTTCCTTCCTTTCTCTCCTCCTTTCTCTCTTCCTTCCTTCCTTTCTCACTTCCTTCCTTCCTTCCATTCTCTTTTCCTTCCTTTCTCTTTTCCTCCCTTTCTTTGTCTCTTCCTTCCTTCCTTTCTCTCTTCCTTTCTCTCTTCCTTCCTTCCTTCTTTTCTCTCTTCCTTCCTTTCTCTTTTCCTTCCTTCCTTTCTATCTTCATTCCTTCCTTCCTTTCTCTCTTCTTCCTTCTTTTCTCTCTTCCTTTGTTCCTTCCTTTCTCTTTTCCTTCCTTCCTTTCTATTTTCCTTCCTTCCTTTTTCTCTTCCTTCCTTTCTCTCTTCCTTCCTTCCTTTGTCTCTTCCTTCCTTCCTTTTTCTCTTCCTTTTTCTCTTCCTTCCTTCCTTTCTCTCTTCCTTTCTCTTTTCCTTCCTTCCTGTCTATCTTCCTTCCTTTCTCTCTTCCTTTCTTCCTTTCACTCTTCTTTCCTTCCTTTCTCTCTTCCTTCCTTTCACTCTTCCTTCCTTCCTTTCTCTCTTCTTTCCTTCGTTCCTTCTTTTCTCTCTTCCTTCCTTCCTTTCTCTCTTCCTTCTTTACTTTCTCTCTTCCTTCCTTCCTTTCTGTCTTCCTTCCTTCATTTCTCTCTTCCTTCCTTCCTTCCTTCCTTTCTCTCTTCCTTCCTTCCTTCATTCTTTTCTCTCTTCCTTCCTTTCTCTTTTCCTTCTTTCCTTTCTCTCTTTCTTCCTTCCTTTCTCTCTTCTTTCCTTCATTCCTTCCTTCATTTCTCTCTTCCTTTCTCTTTTCCTTCATTCCTTTATCTCTTGCTTCCTTTCTCTCTTCCTTTCTCTCTTTCTTTCTCCCTTTCTCTATCCTTTGGTACCTCATTAAATTTATGTACTCAAATTTATTTTTCTATCTTAGTTATTGAACTGTTTGGTTGACAATCCTTCAATCTGATCTTTGGCTATAGAGGTGCTCTGCACTTGCCCCAGTGCTTAACTTACCTCAGTTTTCACTTCACACTTTCTGCAATTTGCTAAGCAAAATTATTTAAAATCTAAATACAGAAGGGCATTCCAACTAACAGAAGTGCCATCAGATGTTCTCCCACAATAATTTATATCAAAATAGATTCAAACTACTTATTGCTGCATTATTTCTCTGCCTCTGGGATGCAGAGGCATGGAGGTAATGTCTCTAGACTACTAATCCAGAACATGAGGCTAATATTTTGAGGACATGGTTTAGAATCCTTGCATGACAGATGGTGAAATTTAAATTCAATACAAAATCTGGAAATAAAACATGGTGACTATGTAACAACTGTCGATTATCGTAAAAGCCCATCTGATTCACAAATGTCCTTTAGGGAAGGAATCTGTCATCTTTATATGGTCTGGCCTATAGGAGATTCCAGACCCACAGCAATGTGGTTATCTCTTAACTGCTCTCTGAAATGGCCACTCAGATCAAGGAGCAATTAGGGATCAGGGCAATATGCACTGGTCTAGCCAGCGGCACCCACAACTCAAAAAAAAACAAAAATTCACCCTTCAGTACCAAGTTCTGAAAAAAACAATAGACATTGCTGGAAAACCCCAGCAGGTCTGGTAGCATCTGTGGAGAGAAATCTGAGTTAACGTTTCGGGTTCAGTGACCCTTCTTCAGAACTCAACAAAACTTCAGTACCATGTTCTGTCTTGGCTCACATTTTAGTTTAGTTTGTGTCTCATGTGCCATCTTCCCAGGATTTATTTAAAATTCAAATAAACAATTGTTATCAAGATAGTTACTTTCTGAGTACTTTTTATTAAACAAGTATTGATTACAAAGAAACTAGAAAATAGGAGTAAGTGTAGGCTATTCGGCGTTTCAACGAGGTAAAAACAATGACTGCAGGTGCTGGAAACCAGATTCTGGATTAGTGGTGCTGGAAGAGCACAGCAATTCAGGCTGTCCTCGGATTTTGCCTGTCCTCGGATGCTGCCTGAATTGCTGTGCTCTTCCAGCACCACTAATCCAGTATTCGGCGTTTCAAGCCCACTCCATGAGTCAGTATGATCTTGGCTGATCTTCCAACTCAGTAGCCTGTTTCCACTTTTTCCCATATCCATTGATTCCTTTAGCCCCAGCTCCTTCCAGAAATCTTGCAACGTTTTGGCCTCGAATGCTTTCGTGTGGGCAAACTCTACAGGCTTACCACTTTTTGGGTGAAGAAATTTCCCCTCATGTAAGTCCTAAATGATTTACAGTTTATCTTTAGACTGTGAAGCCTAGTTCTGGACTCCCACGGTGTTGTTGACTTCCTTTCTGCATCTGCCTGCCTAGTCCTGTTAGTATTTTATTGGTTTCTATGAGATGTTCTCCCTCATTCTTCTGAACTCTGGTTAAATATAAGCTTTGAGGAGAAAGTGAGGTCTGCAGATGCTGGAGATCAGAGGGCTTATGCCCGAAACGTCGATTCTCCTGTTCCCTGGATGCTGCCTGACCTGCTGCGCTTTTCCAGCAACACATTTTCAGCTTAAATATAAGCTTAACTGATTCAACCTTTCCTAATATGTGAGTCCTGCCATCGTAGGAATCAATCTGGTAAACATTTGCAATAATAAGAACATCGTTCCTCGAATAAGGAGATCAAAATTGTACATAATATTCCAGCTGTGGTCTCACCAAGGCCTTGTACAATTGCAGAAAAATATCCCCATTCCTGTACTCAAATCCTCTCTCATGTTACACCACTTGTACATTTGCTCACTTTTATTACCTCACTGTTTTATACAACAAAACACTCCAGCTGGATTGTTACAGTTGCCAGAGCAAATAAAATATTGAAACATAAGCAATTTGCTATTTAATGTGAAACCTTAAGTATTGTACCTTCTTCAAGACAATCTAACCAGTGCTAATCTATATCTTATGGACAGCTGGAATTTGTAAAATGGATGTTTTCCATTTGCACTGAGTTGCTTGTGCCCTGCCAGTGGACTGCATGTTGAAAATAATACAGAGCATGTGGCTGATTGTCACTGGGTTTGATGTACTATTGTATCACATGATTTGAGTTATTGTAGTACATAATTACGAACTGTAGATATATGGTCCTATGTGATTAGGAACTAATTATGTTGTGAAATCTGTTTTTGATTTCACTGCATATTACAGAGCAGTGGTATAACTGACTTTAAAAACAACATAATTTACATATAAAATTAAAAATGTCTCAATACTAGTCATCTGTACTCAATCAAATCCTATCATAACAGTTAATTTCTCAATTCATCCAATTCAGAAACAGAACACATGCCTTAACATGTGTTCACTGTAATGTGGAAAATTGTCCAGTTGTGTTCAGCATACCCAAAGCAGGACAAATCCACCCTGTGTCCATTCCATTAGTCTACACCCCATCTTCAGTAAAGTGATGAAAGAGGTTGTTGATAGTGCAATCAAGTGGCACTGGCAAACGAACAACTTGCTCACAAACACCCAGTTTGGGTTCTGCCAGAGGCCACTCAGCTCCTGACCTCACCACAGCCTTGGTTCAAACATGGACAAAAAAGCTGAAAACCAAAGGGTGGTGACAGTCACTGCTCTTGACATCAAGGCAGCATTTGACTGAGTGTAGCATCAAGGAGCACAGTGGAATTCAGGGGAAGAAAGACTCTTCTCGAGTTGGAATTGTGTCTTGCATATTAGAAGATGGTTATGGTTGTTGGAGGTCAATCATTTTAGTCCCGGGGAATGGCTTTAGGAGTTCCTTTGGATAGTGTCCTAGAATCAAACATTTTCAATTGTTTTATCAATGCCCTTCCTCCATCACAACATCAGCATTCAGAACGTTCTCTGGTGGTTGCACAAGCTTCAACCTCAGTTGCAACTCCTCAGAGACTAAAGCCATCTTTGTCTGTATGCAGCAAGACCCAGACAAGATCCAGGTTTAGGCTGACAAATGGAAAGTATGAGTAACTATCTTGTTGGAAACAGAATTTGACCATTGTCCCTTGACATTCAATGCCAATACTGATACATATCAACATCAAGAGGAGTATTATTGACCTTTGAACTAAATTAGCCATATAAATACTGTGGGTACAATAGCAGCTCAGGGGCTATGAATTACATGGTGGATAACTAGCCTCCTGTTTATCCAAAGCCTGTCTACAAAGCATGTGCCAAAAGTGTCCTGGAATACTCTGCATTTGGCTGGATAAGTGCAGCTCCAACAACACTTAAGAATCCTGACACTATCTAGGACAAAGCAGCCCACTTGACTGGCAACCCATCCAGCACTTTCAATATTCACTCCCTTCACCACTGATCACAGTGACAACAATGTGTGCCTTCCACAGGATACACAACAGTGATTCACCACCATCCCTTCAACAGCACCTTTCAAACCCATGATCCATACCATCTCAAAGGACAAAGACTGCAGGTGCAGAATGCCACCATCTGCAGACACTCACCATCCCGTCTCAGAAATATATCGCTGTTCCTTCACTGTCACTGAGTCAATATCATGAAACTGGAGAAAGTGAGGTCTGCAGACGCTGGAGATCAAAGCTGAAACTTTATTGCTGGAACAGCACAGCAGGTCAGGCAGCATCTAGGGAACAGAAGATTCGACGTTTCGGGCACATGCCCTTCTTCAGGAATGAGCAGAGAGTGTTCAGCAGGAGAAGATAAAAGGTAGGGAGGAGGGACTTGGAGGAGGGGCGTTGGAAATGTGATAGGTGGAAAGAGGTCAAGGTGAAGGTGATAGGTCGGAGTAGGGTGGAGGCGGAGAGGTCAAGAAGAAGACTGCAGGTCAGGAAGGCGGTGCCGGGCTGGAGGGATTCGGCTGAGACAAGGTGGGGGGAGGGGGGATGAAGAAGCTGGTGAAGTCCAAGTTCATCCCCTGTGGTTGGAGGGTTCCCAGTCGGAAGATAAGACGCTCCTCCTCCGACCGTCGCGTTGTTGTGGTTTGGCGGTGGATGAGTCCAATGACCTGCATATCCTCGGTGGAGTGGGAGGGGGAGTTGAAATGCTGTGCTACAGGGTGATTGGGTTGGTTCGTCCGGGTGGCCCAGAGGTGCTCTCTGAATCGCTCCGCAAGTAGGCGGCCTGTCTCCCCAATATAGAGGAGGCCACACCGGCTGCAGCGGATGCAGTAGATAATGTGGGTGGAGGTGCAGGTGAATCTGTGGCGGATATGGAAGTTTCCTTTGGGGCCTTGGAGAGAAGTGAGGGGGGAGGTGTGGGCGCAAGTGTTGCACCTCCTGCGGTTGCAAGGAAAGGTGCCGGGAGTGGAGGTTGGGTTGGTGGGGGGTATGGATCTGACAAGGGAGTCGCGGAGGGAGTGGTCTCTACGGAAAGCTGATAGAGGAGGGGAGGGAAATATATCCTTGGTGGTGGGGTCCGTTTGGAGGTGGCGGAAGTGACGGCGGATGATGCGCTGTACATGGAGATTGGTGGGGTGGTAGGTGAGGACCAGTGGGGTTCTGTCCTGGTGGCGGTTGGAGGGGCGGGGCTTAAGGGCGGAGGAGCGGGAAGTGGAGGAGATGCGGTGGAGGGCATCGTCGATCACGTCGGGGGGGACATTGCGGTCCTTGAAGAAGGATGCCGTCTGTGTTGTGCGTATTTTGAACTGGTCCTCCTGGGAGCAGATGCGGCGGAGACGAAGGAATTGGGAGAATGGGATGGCGTTTTTACAGGGGGCTGTTTTTACAGCTTTCGGAGCTAGTGTGCTTCTAATTAAACCTGTTGGACTATAACTTGGTGTTGTGTGATTGTTAACTTTGTACACCCCAGTCCAACACCGGTATCTCCAAATCATCAATTCTGAAAACAGAGAAAATAAAGTAGTGAGTGTCCTGCCAATCAGAACAGGAAATTCTGGAGAATCTTAGCAGGTTTGGCAGCACCTCTGAAAAGAGAAACAGAGTTAATGTTTTGAATCCAATATGACTCCTTTTTGGGGCTGAAATTGCACGTACCCACTCTGACTTTCTTACTGAGTATTCTCATGGTGAGTGGTAAGATAGGAAATGATATATTAATAAAGCAAAATGTGCACTTTATAAGATCATTAACAAGGCAACAATGCCCCCAGTCGGCAACTCAATGATGCCTAGTGAGAATCGTGGAAACATAGTTAAAACATATAACAAACTGCTCCTGATTTTGAGATGGGCCTCTTTGGACTTCTCAGGTGATTCTGCCATATTTCTTGCCATAGCCTACTGTGAGATTTTGCCAATAGAATTTAATGTCGAAAAGTGTGAAGTCATACACTTGACAGTATGTTAGTTAAATAGAGAGAGAGAAAGAGAGACTCTGAAAATGTGTAACACAGAGGAATCTGGGTGTTATTGTGCATGAAATTCAAAAATTTAGCGCACAAGTGCATTAAGTAATTGAAAAGACAAATGGAATTTTTATTACTTATGCTGTTGTGACATTTAAAATGGTCTTAAAACAAGGAGTAAAACAAAGTTCCAACTTGTTTCCTTACAATGTACATTAAGGAGACTCAAGACCAGGGGAATCACACCCATCTCAGCTCCTTAGTTTCTACTTAATAGGCTCCTTTCAGTTTATTTGCTGGATACTATGGCTAATATTTCAGCTAACGTTTTAATCATCTCTACATTATTTAATCTGATTAATGGATACCAACGTTAGAATTTTCAACTTATCATACAAACTCCGATTGACCCGATATTTTTACTTTCAAAGAATCATAAAATCATATTGTACAGAAGAAGTCTTTGAGCCATCAAATCTACACTAGTCCCACTTTCCAGCACTTGGCCCGTAGCCTTGAATGTTATGACATTTCAAATGCTCATCCAAGTCCTTTCTAAAGGTTGTGATATTTCCTGCTCTCTATTATCTTCCCAGGATGTGTAAAACAGATTTTCAACACTTTCTGGGTGAATAAATGTTTCATCAAATCCTCTCTAAACTTCCTGCCTTTCACCTTGAAATTATATCCCCTTGTTATTGACCCTGGCATCTGCCAACAATGTGGAAAATTGCCCAGGTATGTCCTGTATACAAAAAGCAGGAAAATCTAACCCAGCCGATTACTGCTCCATCAGTCTACTCTTAATCATTAGTAAAGCGATGGAAGATGTCACTAACAGTGCTATTAAGCAGCACCTGCTGATGTGATAAGGTCGAGTGACATATCTTTAAAGTTTTAATGGTTCGTCAAAAACTGGTAACAAAACTATAATGATTCCATGACTTTAATTGTTCCATTATTCAAGCTTTGTTTCCAATGGACAATGCAGCAAGCTCCAAAATATGTTCCTTAAATCTCTCCATGTTGAAGACACCTTATGATTGCTAGTGATTGTTATTGATTGAATCAAAACCAATCACACTATTAAATACTAATGAAAGAAAAAAAAAATAACAAGAAACAGGAAAGGATCAGTCCTTGAGAACATCCTACAATCATTGTAGCAGCAGATTTTAAGAGGTTGAATTGAAAAAAATGTCTGAAAATTCAAACTTCAAAAAGTATATAATACTTTTTAGCGAACTGAGTATTCTGTGTTGATGTGTTTTGGAAGAAAAGTTAAAACTACAATGTTTATAAATTGGATCTGTGCTGAAAGAGCTCCAGGAGAAGCTGAATTCTGAGTTGTTGCCTATTTCAACTCCCCCTCCCACTCTGCCGAGGACATGGAGGTCCTGGGCCTCCTTCACCGCCACTCCCTCACCACCAGACGCCTGGAGGAAGAACGCCTCATTTTCCGCCTCGGAACACTTCAACCCCAGGGCATCAATGCAGACTTCAACAGCTTCCTCATTTCCCCTTCCCCCACCTCATCCTAGTTTCAAACTTCCAGCTCCGCACTGTCCCCTTGACTTGTCCGGACTTGTCCGACCATCCTAGCTCCTTTTCCACCTATCCACTCCACCCTGTCCTCCCTGACCTATCACCTTTATCCCCTCCCCCACTCACCCATTGTACTCTATGCTACTCTATCCCCACCTCCACCCTCCTCTAGCTTATCTCTCCACGCTTCAGGCTCTCTGCCTTTATTCCTGATGAAGGGCTTTTGCCTGAAACATCGATTTCGCTGCTCGTTGGATGCTGCCTGAATTGCTGTGCTCTTCCAGCACCACTGATCCAGAATCTGGTTTCCAGCATCTGCAGTTATTGTTTTTACCTATTTCATGAATAAGCTGTGTTCTCAGTGGTATGTAATGAATAAGATCAATCAGCAATTCCTGGACTATCACGTTATACAGATTGCTAGCTAACTTGCTTATCTAGTTATGAAAGGAAAGATTTTATTACTTCCTTTGGGACTTATATGTCAAGAAAAATTATATTTGTCACTCATCGGCTGTAAATTTAATTCATTAATACACTGTTGGATTTATTATGAGAGAAGCCACAAGGTAATGTAAACAATATCCCCCAAGTTAAAAACAGCTTTACCCATTCCCAGCTGTGAAAGGATAATATCAGCCATATAATTTTCAGAGTATTAGAGATTATTTGATTCTAAGAAATAACTAATATTACCTTGAAATTTATTGCTTTGATATGGCATTACTTTGTTCATTTAAAAATATGTCAACATTCTATTTAAAAGGAAAGGAATGAATAGGAAGAGTTTGGAGGGATATAGGCCGGGTGCTGGCAGGTGGGACTAGATTGGGTTGGGATATCTGGTTGTCATGGACGGGTTGGACCGAAGGGTCTGTTTCCATGCTGTACATCTCTATGACTCTATGAATGGTATGCTGATGTGTTTCTAAGTCAATATCATAGACAGGAAGTTTTTACCATGCATTGGCCTGAGTAGGAAAATGTGCTCACAGTTGGAGTTATTTTAGTAGAAGGAGTTCTCATAGTGTACCAACTTTTTAGCCCTCCTTTCCAGACAACTAGCAAAAAGGGAGCATGGAAATGAAGGCAGCTTATTGCAATGGGCATCACCTTCCAAAATTCCCATCATCCAAGTCCTGTTACATTGAAACATGGAAAAGAACAGACAAGCCCAACTCTTTGCTATAAATTTAGTTTGAGGATGTTATAGTTACCATTGAGTGATGTCCATGTCAATAGGTCAGTGAAGGCTAACAAACGAGTGCAACAAGCTGTTAGGAAGGCCAATGAAATGGTGGCCTTTATTGGAAAAGGACTTGAGTACAGGAGTAGTGAAGTGTTGCTACAATTGTATAGGAGTTTGGTCAATCCCCTCTCTCCTCCAACCGCTCTTGAATAAATACTGCCCCCCTCCACTTCACTTCAGCTCTGACAAAGAGTCATCTAGACTAGAAACATTAATTTGCTTTCTCTCCATGGATGCTGCCTGATCTCCAGCATTTTATGTTTTTGGTGCAGGTACATAGTTCCTTGAAAGTGGCACCACAGGTAGATAGGGTGGTGAAGAAGGCTTTTGGCATATTTGCCTTCATCAGTCAGAAGGCTGAGCGCTAGGGCCACACTGGAAGAAAAATATACAATTTTTGTCACCCTGATATAGGAAGGATGCTATTAAACTTAAAAGTGGGGGGGGGTGTAAAAAAAAAAATTCAAGAATATGATTGAGACTGGAGGATTTGACTTATAAGGAAAGGCTGGGACGTTTTTCCCTGGATCGTAGGAGCCTTATAGAGATTTATCAAATCATGAAGGGCACAGATAAGGTGAATAGCCAATGTCTTTTGCCCAGGGTAGGGCAGTCCATAGGTTTAAGGTGAGAGCGGAAAGATTTAAAAAGGACTTGAGGGCAACTTTTTCATGTGGATGGTGGTGTGTATATGGAGTGAGCTGTCAGAGTAAGTGGTAGAGGTGAGTACTAATACAACATTTAAAAGACATTTGAACAGGTACATGGTTAGGAGAGGTTTACAGGGATACAGACCAAATGGATGCAAAAGAGATTGGTTCAGTTTAGGAAACCTGGTCGGCATGGACAAGTTGGACCGAAGGGTCTGTTTCCATGCTGTATGACTCTATGACAATTAAGGTGCACTAGACCTGTGAACTGGGCCCATATTCGCCAGATTTTCAAAGTATGAGAGGTGATGTCATTGAAACTTTCAAAATACTTAAAGGGATAGACAGGCTAAATGTAGGTAAGATATTTTCCCTGGTTGAGGAGTCTAGAATCATAAGACACAATCTAAAACTAAAGAGGAATGCCATTTAGGACTGAGATGAGGAGAAATGTTTTCACTCAAAATGTTGTGTGAATCTTTAGAATTCTCTACTTCATAGGGCTGTAGAAACTCAGTATTTCAGTATGTCTAAAGTAGAGGTTGATAGATTCTGATTAACAGTGGTGTAAAGAGTTATAGAGATTGCATGAGTGAGTGGCTTTGAAATGTATGATTAGCTATGACCTTCTTAAATGGTGGAGCGGGCTCGATGGGCTGAATGTTCTTATGACACAAGGGAAAATTTATCTTGTTAAATTATGTTATTGATGTTCCAAGTTCAAGTAATTTAACTTGGGGTCATCATTAATGATTCTTGAAGCTGTGAATTCAAGAATGGGGGAAACTTAAAACCAAACTTTATAAGTTAAAAATGACACAACACCAGGTTATATTCCAACAAATTTATTTGGAAGCACTAGCTTTTGGAGTGCTGCTCCTTCATTAGATGGTTGTGTAAATCAAAACTTTAAAAGAATATTTTCTTAAAGATACAATGAATCCTGATGGTAAGTTCACATATTTAATATTTTGTTATTTGGCATTTCTTGTGGGTGATGAGGCTAGATGAGGGGCTAGATTGAAAATTAGTCTCAGTGATGGTCATCATGACAATTATCATTGAATTTTCACTTAATATGTTTGAGGACAAAGAAATCAGCTGCCCCTATCTGGTCTGGTCTAGATGTGACTCCAGACATCCAGCAATGTGTTTGATTCTTAACTGCTCACTGAAATGTTCAGTTCAAGGATAATTGGGCCTGGCCGGTGATAACTACGTCCCAGGAGAGAATAAGGAAACTGTATAAAAGTACACAGAATCCTGCAGGTGTTTGATTAATACAACATTACGTGATGAAGGTACTTTAAAAAAACAATGCATAAGTCAATCTGGCATATAAGTTGATCCAACTTTTTCACCTTCGAAAATCATATTCAGATATAATCATGATTTGGAGATGCCGGTGTTGGACTGGAGTGTACAAAATTCAAAATCACACAACACCAGGTTATAGTCCAACAGGTTTAATTGGAAGCGCTAGCTTTCGGAGCACTGCTCCTTCATCAGGTGGTTGTGGAGTACACAATTGTAAGGCACAGAATTTATAGCACAAGTTTACAGTGTGATGTAACTGAAATTATACATTGAAAAATATCTTGATTGTCTGTTGAGTCTTTCATCTGTTCAAATACCATGATAGTTTCACTTCTTTCATATGTAAATCACAAAACTTCTTTTAAAGGTTGCATTCTCAGGTTAACTGTAACAATTGGTGTTAGCCAGATAATATGTTGAAGGTGTTAGCCCCCTGTGTTCTCTGTCTGTGCCATGATGTTTAGATTGATTCTAATCTAAAAAGTGAGATAACAGAGTTTTACATGAATTCATGCTGTTTTTGAGCAAAGTACAATGTAACTCTGCAAGTACAAATTCACCTCACAAATGTATATGTATCTGTGTGCATGTGGGTCTTTGTGTCCGTGTGTGCAATCATACTTTGCATACAATGTTTCAGACACCCCCATCACCATCACCATCCCTGGATATACCCTGTCCCACTGGCAGACCCAGCAGAGGTGATGGCACAGTGGGATATAGTTCAGGGGGAGTTGGAGTCCTCAAAATTAATTCCAAACCCTGTGAAATTTCATAGCATCATGAAGGAAATCTCATACTGATTACAATGTGCACCCTTCAGCTGATGAATCATTACTCCTCCATGTTGAACAATACTTGGATGAAGCACTGAGGATGGCCAGGGCACAAATAGTACTCTGGGTGGGGGATTTCAATGTCCAGCACCAAGAGTGGCTCAGCAGCACCATTGCTGATTGAGCTAGTCGGATCCTAAAGGACATAGCTGCTAGACTGGGTCTACAGCAGCTGGTGAGGGAACCAACAAGAGGGAGAAACATATTTGACCTCAGCCTTACCAATTTGTCAGCTGCAGAATGCATCTATCCATAACACATAAGACTGATAATCGTACATTCGCACATTTACTATCTATGCTACTTAACTATGTGATCGGCCTGTATTGCTCGCAAGACAAAGTTTTTCACTGTGCCTTCGTACACATGACAATAAATTCAATTCAATACAATTCAATTCAATTCCTTGAAGGGATATTGTCCCAACTTCATGTTGAGTTGGGCGGCACTATCACCATGCTAAATGGGATAATTTTGAGCAGATCTAGCAATTCAAAACTGGGAATAAATAAGGAACTATGGGACATCAGCAATAGCAGAATTGTAGTCCAGCACAATCTGCAACCATATGGTCCAGCATATCCCTCACTCTGCCATTACCGTCAAACCAGGGGATCAATCCTGGTTCAATGAAGAGTGCAGAAAGGCATGTCTGAGACAGTACCAGGCATATCTGAAAATGAGGTTTCAACCTGGTGAAGGAACAACACAGTACTATTGCCTGCCAAAAAGTGGAAGCGTTATGTGAAAGCCGCGCTAAGGGGTCCCACATATAACAGACCAGGTCCATGCTCTGCAATCCTGTCACATCTAGACAAGAATGGAAGTAGATAATATCCCCACCCTTTGTACTGGCAGAACTAATCAGTTTCAAAAGGTAGGGATGAGAAGCATTTATTGGAATGGGTCCTCGAAAATTATTAGAGTAATTACATCATTAGCAGAAATGCAATGCATTTATCCAGACTTATACACATTTCTGACAAGACAGTCATATAATGGCAATATCGCTGTATTTGTAATCCAGAGGAATAAACTAATGTTCTGGGACATTGTTTTAAATATCACCATGGCAGCGAACTTATTAATTGGGAAAGGAAATCCATTCTCTTTACCTTCTCTGACCTACATGTGACTCCAGATTGACAGTAAAAGTTGACTACTAACTGCACTCTGAAATGCCCATCAACCTACAAGGGCAATTTGTGATAAGCAACAAATGCTAGCCATACCAATGACACCCACATCTCATGAAAGAATGAAAAAAAAGTGGACCAAATCAAACAATGACTACAGTAAAGATTTTAGAGCAATGGTGAAATTTCTGATAGCATCAGATGAGGAGGCTGGTGAGGCCTATCTAAACTTTGGAAGCATCTCCCTGCATCTTTTTTCTATTAATCAAGTGATGAGGTGAGTTTCTTGCTGGGCAGCCAATTAACGAGGATTACAGCTTGTTAAATACTTTATTAACAGTCCAACTGTCCTTATTACTATTAATCCTTCTAGCTTACCAAATCCACTGAGCAAGCTGGATGTTGAGAATTCTAAACATGGAATCCAGCACAGGTATCTGCTGACTTCAGCTCACCACTTGCTCCAAAAGACCACCATGTTCAACGCTGGACATCAATATCTCAAGGTATGTTCTATGGACACTAGCCATATGCTCTCTTTACTCAGAGAGTAGTATGGGTATAGAATGCTTTGCCTGCAACGGTAGTAGATTCGCCAACTTTAAGCACATTTAAGTCGTCATTGGACAAGCATATGGATGTACATGGAATAGTGTAGGTTAGATGGGCTTCAGATTGGTATGATAGGTCGGCACATCATCGAGAGCCAAAGGGCCTGTACTGTGCTATTATGTTCTATGTTCTATGCAACTCACATCCACAAACATTGACAACCAATGTCAGTCTAAGAACCCACATGTTCTATCTCTGATCCACTTCCATAATGCCTCCTCATCTGTACTTCAACACTGTGGCTCAGGCTGCATTGGAGCCTATCATTGAAATGCTGCAGCAAAGATCCTATGTGCTCAGGGACACACACCCTAATGCATGCATTAGATCAGGCTGTATCTTTGAGCTCTTCAATTGCTGCCACAGCTCACAATCACTCTGAGCCCATCTGGATGCTCTCAGCATCTCTGCCTTGAATTGCTTTGTCTTGCCTTTTTGCACTTTGCTCCATCAACTGGAGATACCAGGCCCCATATTACTACAGTCTTACCTTACAGTTTAGCATGACCACAAAACCAGGAAGCTTGTCATAGTTATCAGCATACCTTAGTCAAGTTAAGGGAAGTAGATTTTGTTTGGGAGTCCCAGCACATTAAGTCAAGGGTAACCTCTGAGACTAGTCAATGGGCTTGGACATTGTCAGTCAGCTACTCAGGATGATCAGGGTCTGCATAATATCTATATAAGTGGTGAGGTCCAAATGCCACCAGCTGTGTTTTACCTTTCTGCCTTATTTTGGGATGCTTTCCTCCTGGAATGAGAGAGGGGCAGCTATTAAGGGAGATGCAAATGGGTAGCACAAGTGTTAGTTTTGGTGTAGGTGGGAAGGCATCCTGATCCAGTGAGTAGGCAGTGCAGAGGGCATAAGGATGGTACAGTATGTTCCCTTGGTGGGATATGGCTATAGTAACAGAAGTGAAATGAGTGTAAGGTACCAGAGAACAGATGATGGCACTTGTACTGGCAGAATGGAGAGAGTCATTGATCTTTTTCATACATTGTTCTGCATTTCTCCAGATGCATTGACAAGGTGGCAGTCTTGAACTAGGCTGGCATAGTCTAGTACTATAGTCTCCATTACCTGTGCTAGGGGGAAGAGGATGTTGCTATGAGTACACCAACTGGCCCAACAGGGTCTCCAGCTCCTGCCAACAAAGCAGCATCAATTTCCCCTTAGCTGTAAGTGAAAGCAATGTTGATCTTTAAGTGAATATCTGCTGATTAGTGCATTGTTCCAGATGGGGCTAGAATCAGATTGGAAGGATGCCATTGGGTGGAGTAGATAGTTAATGAGATATGTTTTGCAAGATATGATGTTAAATCTTGCTAAGCCTCAAGGCAAGAATCCCTCCAAAAAACCTTGACGTAACTCAAACTTAGTTGTAAAAACGTAAGATTCAGCCCTAAAATCGTTCACAGACTGCCAAAAGATATACTTGCCAAAATGAACAGTTTCTAGCAGTTTATTATTTTACAGCAGCAAAACCATGAACTCCTATTATTCCACATTGACAATATCAATGAAACACCCACAAACTTTTGTGTGCCCAGCAGCCAAACCGTGAATGGGAAAGCTTATAAAACAACTTCAATGAAAAACCACAAGACGCGAGAAGACAAGATTTACAGTGGTGCTAGACTTTATGCGGGACTGAAATTAACATGTGGCAATTTTCAGATGTAAATCCATGCCGACAATCAAGTCCCCAGCCGGAATTTTTGTGCACACCTTTGATGTTTGGATGAATGTTTGGATAAACTGAGGTTGTGGATTGTTAAGTTTGGAGCATTTTATGGAAAAGTCACAGCTTTTCTAGTGTGGCACGTGTCTATGTCCCAGTGAGCTGTAAGGATGCTTAGATTTTAAGAACATGAGAAATAGGAGTGAAGAAGATTGGCTGGCCCCTCCAGCCTGCCTCACCATTCAATAACATTGTGACTGATCTTCCTCAAGCCTTAAATCCTCTTTCACACCAGCTCTTCATAGACCTGGACAAATTGAGATTTTAAAGTACGATCTGTGTACTCTTTCAATACTTTCATTGATCAAACCTCCCCAACTCATGGGGTAGGTATTTCCAGGTGTTCACTAGCCTCAGAGGGGAAAGATATAAAAGAGACGGGGGCGGCACGGTGGCACAGTGGTTAGCACTGCTGCCTCACAGCGCCTGAGACCCGGGTTCAATTCCCGACTCAGGCGACTGACTGTGTGGAGTTTGCACATTCTCCCCGTGTCTGCGTGGGTTTCCTCCGGGTGCTCTGGTTTCCTCCCACAGTCCAAAGATATGCAGGTCAGGTGAATTGGCCATGCTAAATTGCCTGTAGTGTTAGGTAAAGGGGTAAATGTACGGGAATGGGTTGGTTATGCTTCGGCGGGTCGGTGTGGACTTGTTGGGCCGAAGGGCCTGTTTCCACACTGTAAGTAATCTAATCTAATCTAATCAATTTGCTTTCTTAATTACTTGCTGCACCTACATGCTAACTTTTTGAGTTTCATACACAAGAACACCCAGATCCCTGTACATTTTTCTGTGATATTTGGAGTCTCTCTCCATTTAAGTAATAGACTGTATTTTTATTCTACCAATGTCGCTGTATAAACTCACACTTTCCTACATCAAACTTTGTCTGTCGAGTTTTTATCCACTCATCCAACCTACCTATAACGCCTTGCAGATTCCTTACCTCAACATGCTCTCCACTTACTTTGTATTGACAGTCAATTTGGATACATTACACTCTGTACCCTCCTCCAGTCATTAACACAGGTAATAAATAATTAAGCTCTTTGAACTGATCCCTGTGAGACTCCACTAGTTACGTCTTTCCTGTTCCATCACACAAAAACAGGTAGTTTATCGATGGGTAGTTCTTCCCTGACTTTTTAAATGGCCAAGTGATTTAAATCATGAAAGACTATGCAAGACCAAGCAGACCCTACGATAATGGATGAACGGACACTGTGCAACAATCGCCAGACAGGGATGTCCCTCCCACTCAGGGAACATTTCAGAGGTCAAAGACATTCAGTCTCTGATCTTCAGGTAATCCTCCAAGGCAACCTTCGAGATACTCAACAATGCAGAATCCGAAGAGTAGGAAAATCGATGTTTCAGGCAAAAGCCCTTCATCAGGACTGAAGGCAGGGAGCCTCCAAGGTGGAGAGTTAAATGGGAGGAGGGTGGGGGTGGGGAGAAGGTAGCAAAGAGTTGCAGTGAGAGACATACTCACTGCAATTCTTGTGGAGAGAGGAGGAGAACTTCTTCAAATTAGGCATCTTTGCAAGACAATTCGCAGTAAGGTTAAAATTAACTAGGCAAAAGAGAGGACTGCAGATGCTGGAAATCAGAGTCTAGATTAGATCTGCTGTGCTTTTCCAGCACCACTCTAATGTAGACTCTGATTTCCAGCATCTGTAGTCCTCACTTTTGCCCAAAGCAGAATCGCTGAGCAAACATGCTCTGACATGTAGAAATAGGTTGAAGGGCCTCTCAGTGCAGTTATTTTTATTAAGTGCCATGTTGCTCACCTCTCCATGAGAAAATTCAACCACATTGCTGTGGCTCAAGTGTCACATGTCAGCCAGGCCAGGTAAGAATGGCAGATTTCATTCCCTAAAAGCTTGTGAGGAAATAGCATCCAAATTGCAGTTATACAAGGGGGTCTGTCCACAGTTCAACTTTTTGAATGTGGCCTCAACTCGAGGATCATATTTTCATCGAATAGAATCAGTGGACGCTTAGAGGAATAGAGTCATAGAGATGTACAGCATGGAAAATGACCCTTCAGTCCAGCTTGTCCATGCCAACCAAATATCCTAACCCAATCTAGTCCCATTTGCCAGCACTTGGCCCATATCCTTCTAAACTATTTCTATTCATATACCCATTCAGATGCCTTTTAAATACTGCAAATGTACCAGCCTCCACCGCTTCCTATGGCAGCTCATTCCATACACCCTCTCCGTGAAAAAGTTGCCCCTTAGGTCTCTTTTATATCTTTCCCCTCTCAGCCTAAACCTATGCCCTCTAGTTCTGGACTCCCCCACCCCAGGGAAAAGACTTTGAAAAAGAGTGAAAAAATGCATGCTGTACTCCTTAATGTTTCATTTGGTTTGATTCATTAAAATGTGGGATGATATGAAAATATGAAATGTACAATTCCGTGGATGGAGAGGAGCAGGATTTGTTGTGGAAGAAGAATGAAACAAAAAGCACCACAGCATTCCAAAGTGATTCAGAAAGAATTTGATAAATACTTTGAAGGCAATGGCTATAATTTAAAAAAAAAATGATTGGGGATGTTTGCTGATTTAACTTACTCACTAAAATGTGCATCATCAATTTAATTTGAATTAATGATGTCATGTTTTGTTTCACATTTCAAAATGGTAAATACCGACATCAATTCTAATGCTTCGCATTTTACCCCCTTTTAATGGAAGGACTTTTGAGACTTCAAATGCCAGGTTATATGCCATGATCGAAGATACCCTAAAGACATAACATAAGCAGTGCACAAATCTGAGCTGAAGTAAGTTAGAAAAAAGACAACCACTCTGTCAACGCAGGGGAAGGCTTCCACCATACCGACATTATAAAGAACTTTCCGGTCAAATGGGACATGTCTTCTCAATGTGAAGGGTCATTGACCATTTTTTAGTAAGGTAAGCTGACTAAATTTGAGAGGTAATAAGGACTGCACTGAGGTAGTTAATATTACAACAACTAAAATGTAGATATCCAAAAGTGTACATTTGCTATATAACTGAAGGAAAAAGAATCCATAATCTACATTAAGGATCCTGGCAGTGCCACAGTGCATTTATAATGTGGAAGTCTTGTACTTTATTACAAGTCCCTCTTATCTCTTAATTGGTAGCTTTGTACCATGTTGTCTTACTTTGGCAGACTACATGCTTTATTAGATGTGGGGCATTACATCAAGTCTAGCCATGCTGTGTAATGTGTTCTTAATATTGGAGCTGCATTGATTTGCATTGGCTACATGCCTCATACCTTTCTATTAACTCAAGGCTCATCTTGTCCCTTATTACACATTTGTCAAACCACATCTACATTAGGATTTACTTGTTTCTACAAGACACTGAGACTGATTACCAATGCCTTTTAACCTCAAGACTGCCTGTCTCTTGCGGTACCATCCTGTCAAAACTCATTGAACTAATTACCCTCCAATGCTTAATGCTTCCATAAATCTGTTCCATTTATTGTCTCTTTCATCAGTTTCCCACAAGTAACTCTTCAACAAGTCAGATTTTGGTTATAATAATTTAATTCTGTTAAGATAACTTGTTTATCAATAAATTGTTTTGTAATAATTTAAGTTGAATAATAAACTTACATTAAGTTAGCTAACTACTGCATGAAATTAGATCTTCAGAAAATCATATTTTTATATTCAAAAAATCAAATCATCTCCAATACTCTTAATTAATTAATTTTAAATGAACAATCTGGCTATATCCAGTAGGAATTGTATTTCAATAAATTGGTTCAGAAAATTTGTATTTCATAAATTAAATTGCCATAAAACAGCTAGATATGTGATACTTTAAACACTTTTTTTTGTCACCTCTCCATTCTCTCAAGATAACTTTATGTACTTGGAGATCTTTACTTTAGCATTTTTGATCATTACCTAGTCACTTGCCTTCTCTTCCAGTTCGTTACTGCCTGCTATCTTTGCTGTAGGGATTCATCTTAAAATCCACTGCAGGCTTGTTTCAAGTTTTGCAATATATTTGTCCCATCTTCTTGTGGTTGTCACATTGGGTTTTTTTCTGTACCTTTATCTAGTTTTATTCCATGGTCTTTTCACAGTATGATCCTTTTTTTGCTTCTTGATTTTTTTATAACTGCATGTCTTATTTGAATGTTTCTCTTTTTTTGTCAGTTTTGTTTGCACTCCTTTATTTTTCAATTCAATTTCATTTTATGTTTTATGATCTGCGTTTCTCTGTGTTTACTGCTATTGCTTTGTTTTCCTCTGTTACTTTACAGATTTTCTCAAAGCCCTTTATTGTCCATGGTGTTTTGTGTTAGCCCAATGTATTCTCCAACAAAACACCAAAACCTTTCACATGGATAATTCCTAACAAACCAATTAATCAGGTTATTGGAACCAGACCTACTTAAACAAATTCAAACTTCCACATGCTAAAACACTGCAGGCAAACAATGGTTTCTTTAGCTGTGTTTTTAAATAACAGGAATTTCCACGTTAGTGGAGCTATCATTTTAGTTGCTGGCAGCCTGGCACTGTACAGGATCAAAGAGGGATTAGAGGAAGGTGGACAGCGAATGATGAAGAATTATCCTTTTGAGAAAATTTACAGGCCAAGAATAATTTGACATTGACAGAGAAGCAAGAGCTTTGTTTTTTGTTTCATCTCAGCAAAGACATATTCACTAACGTATGCCAGGTTCATTACATGGTGACCTGGAGTTGCTCTCTTTGATAACAAACGTGTTATGTGCAGCCATGAGTTCCTGCACTATGGTCTCTTTGCAGGCACCAGAGGATAATTACACTCTATATTTCTCAGCCCAGAATGCCAGACTACATCTAGGAGGTCATAGGTCCACTGCAAGTGAAAGCTTCAAGATTCATTAACTTTTCCATAGGTGAGGAGCACACTCGGTGGGCATTTATCCAGTCTCTCTTTTTATCACTCTATAGGTTCCCTCCTATATTTTATTTTCAGATGCTACCTTCTTTTCACTAGCAAAACAATAATTCCTATTGTCACATTTTCTCCTTTCCCAAAAATTGAGAAATATATCCATTCACATCTGATTTACAATAGACAGCATTCATTTGTGGCTGACATGTAATTTTAAGGTCTGGTCCATAGTGATCATATTTCTTTTTAATGGCTTAACTCATATGTTTGGATCTTTATTGATCAGAGAATGTTGCAGTAGAAGCTGCACCCATGAATTTGGTGCTGCTTAAGGTAGAGGTTATGGGCGATGCTTGGAGAGCCACTAATATTCACAGGGGACTGGAAAGAAATTGGTTCCAGAGACAGGAGCTGAAAATGTGTTGCTGGAACATCGCAGCAGGTCAGACAGCATCAAGGGAACAGGAGAATCGACGTTTCGGGCATAAGCCCTTCTTCAGGAATGCCCGAAACGTTGATTCTCCTGTTCCCTGGATGCTGTTTGACCTGCTGCGCTGTTCCAGCAACACATTTTCAGCTCTGATCTCCAGCATCTGCAGACCTCACTTTCTCCTTCCAGAGACAGGAGGCAGCCATGAAGAGATTAGAGAGTCAACGATTGGACGCAGAGAGGGGAACATCTGGAGGAGGATTCTTAAATCGTTGGGACCAGTAATGACATATAATATCAGAGATTGGAATATGGGTGTGGTCGTTGTTCACAAGGTTGTCAGAGTAGATCATGGGCAGCTGTGCTTCCTACATTACAGAACTGTGAAGGCATTTAACACAAATCTGGCACATCTGGCTATCATTTACATGCCCCCACCCACTCCCAAACCTGGCTGATTGGATTAGAAGTAACAATACAGTTAAAATGAAGACATGCCAAACCCATGAGAAATTTCAATAACATTTACCTCCTGGTCACCTATTCGTCTACCCAACTCCCTGAAATATGGAAGTGGGTGCTTGTGCAGTGGGTTAGATTTCTGTTTAAGATTCTTAACATTTTACCTTCCCACCTGACCTGAACAGGACCATCTTGAGGGGTTAAAATTACCTCCATGTTATGAATCTGTATTGTATTCTGGCAGTTATGGTTATCTTACGGGTCTGAATACAACAACATGAACCTCACCCACTCACAGATCTGTTTCCTACCTGCCTTTTGAACACACAAAAAAAGTTAAAGGAAATATTCAGAGTATTTAGAAATTCACAGCAATATTTTAACAGAGACATTTGTACTCACATGTTTTGAGTATGGTTGACTTCACGTATATAGCATTACATACATAGAAATACACGAGTCACTGGGATCATGCTGTGAGATTCAAGTCTGCTCCAATAGAGTTAAAAGCCAATCTATCTGGCATTTGAGGCATTTAAACATGTTACCTGCACCTGCACAGCTTTACTGTTGCAATGTACTGGGACTTTACACAGGGATAAAATGTTGCAACTATTGATTGCCACTAAAGTGTTCATTCAATTTTCAGATTTTGCTTTGGAGTTGACAGAGTGACAGCAAACTCAAAACAATTGGCAACTCAACATGGAAGAAGCAAACAGAGTCTGCTTCTAAATGGCAGAGTTATGCTATCTCTGATCCTTTTATGATCATTGGCAAAGTGAATATTCTATTGCCTGGGGACATTGTTTCCAGAGGAGAGACATGAAGAATGCCTGCAAGGAGTTGGTGGGGAGGCTAAATGTGGTTTGCACTACCTGCATTACCTGGCAACAGATGTCAGAGAAGTCATTCAGGGACATGACAATGGAAGATGAGCCAACTATATTGTATGCCAAGCAGATGGCAGATTCTACAAAGTGCTGCTTGACAATCTGCTATAAGTTTATTGCTTGCCCATTCCAAGTCTTCACACAACCTTGTTACAGCCCTTGTGGTACTGAAGCTCTGTTGGCCATACTGTCACAATGCTATGAACATCTGATAGGCTTGCTCCACTCATACATTCTAAAAGCTTCACAAATTAAGCCAATCTAACAGAAGCGTGACCACTAATTGGTGACAACACAACAGCACCTTGCCTTTAACATTGATAAATGCTCAAAGATGTTTCACAGAGGGGTGCTCAAAAGGGTCAGAAAGGCAGTAAAACTTGTGAATGATGCATACTAGAGTCACTGATCTTGCATACCTCAGAATACAGCTCTGGTATACCATTCACAATCATTTCTAAGTATTTCTGAATGTCTTTTACTGGCTTTTCCCTCTTGATGTAGAAATATGAGGCCAAAAACAGAGGAAAAGGGGAAAATAGGAAGGGCTGAACTAGAATTTTAAAGGAGGAAAAGGGGATGGGCAGGCAGAAGAGCATGAGGAAGGATCTTAGCAGCATGGATTGTTGAAGTAAAGGGAATAGGAGGCAGAATCAGATAAAGAAACAGCTTGATATGTGAGTTATTGGATGACTGGTGGAAAATAGTCAGGATAGAGACCATCAATGTATTTAAATATATTTGAGGTGCTGCATACAAGGATTCATTTCAGGCCAGTGGTCTTATCCATCCTCTAGATTATCCTGGAGTGGCCAGAAATTAACATGCATCTGAACTCTACTAAGAGCAGTCCTGAGGGATTCTGAAGAAAAGTATTTTTTCTATTCATTCATGGGATGTGGACATTGATGGCTAGGACAGCATTTATCGCTCATTCCAGATTACCCAGAAGTGAGTTAAGAGTAAACCACATTGTTGTTGGTCAGGAGTCAAATGTAGGCCAGATCCGGTAAGGACGGCAGTTTCTTTCCCTACAGAATATCAGGAAAACAGTCGTCAATGGTTTTCATGCTCATCATTGGACTCTTAATTTCAGATTATTAATGAATTCAATTTCCACCATCCTCCATGGCAGGATTCAAAGCTGAGTCTCCAGAATATTACTATGTTTCTGAATTAATAGTCTAATGATAATGCGTCTTACGCACTTCTTTCATTGACCACTTTCATTTATTCATTCAGAAAATATTGACATTGGGAAGAAAGGTTGGTTGAGTCTTGGCAGAATCGTCAGATGTAGAAAGTCATGTGATAAGACCTCCAGGAATATGGTCAGTAATGTACCCAATGCAAATACTTGGAAGTGTAAGTAAATAGTTCAGTCTGGGGGCAGCAAGACACCAACAGGAGTTTCAGTAATAGCTTGAGGTGGGGATGGAGGCTAGTAATAGAGCAGAAGTGGAATAAATGGCTTTCAGAGCCACAAAGGCAGAAATCTAAACTTTTAAGGCAGCACTCAGACAAAGGGAAAAATATTGGATTCTCATGAAGGTGGAGGAGGAGGAGGAAGTAAAATGCCTGAGCTTAATAAGTGCAGCTGTAAGTCAGACAAGAAGTATAAAGTAAAAGGAGGGTTAGATGTGCAGAGGCTATTATTATCAATCCCTCCCATGCTGGCAGTAACCACAGCCTCAGTGACTTCCTCGTCCCCTGATGGCCAGCGCTGTCTCTCCTTTATTTGGGTTGTACATATGGACATGCCCATTCTCCTCCTATACTTTCCTGCTAAGAACAAAAGGTAGGGAAAGCAATCCACCCCCAGACAAATCTTCTTATCCCTTGGCTTCCTTAGTATCCAAAAATCCATCAACCTAACTTTGAATACATTCCATCTGCAGTCCTCTAAGGAAAAGAATTCCAGAGGTTCATAACCCACTGAGTGGAAACAATTTCTGCTCATCTCGTCCTGAAATGGCTATCCCAAACTCTGTAGCCAGGGGCAACAACTAATCAGCATTAACCTTATCAAGCCCTTGGAATGTCAGAAATCAGACACAGAATCTTACCTGCTTCTGAACAACATGAGCTATGATGAGAACTTTGGGAGAATCGGATAAGAAGTTGAATGAGGCTTTTTTTGACATCAGGAGCAAGGAGTCGCATTTTCGAACAGAGTTATGGGAAGTGAGCATGGAAAGGATCATTAAAGGGGATTGTTGCTCATTGCTGAAAATGTGTTGCTGGAAAAGCACAGCAGGTCAGGCAGCATCCAAGGAACAGGAGAATCGATGTTTCGGACATGAGCCCTTCTTCAGGAAGGGCTCATGCCCGAAACGTCGATTCTCCTGTTTCTTGGATGCTGCCTGACCTGCTGTGCTTTTCCAGCAACACATTTTCAGCTCTGATCTCCAGCATCTGCAGTCCTCACTTTCTCCTCGAAGATTGTTGCTCATTACCAACCTCACCCCATCAGCATTGCACAGAGACCATTCCCTCCATGACTCTCTTGTTAGATCTAAGCCCCCCACCAACCTACCCTCCACTGCCGCCACCTTCCCTTACTGCCACAAGAGGTGTACATCCTTTGTCCACACCTCCCCCTCACCTCCATCCAAGGTTCCTTCCACATTCGGCAGAGATTTTCCTGCACATCCAAACACCTAATCTATTATTGTGTCTATTGTTCCTGCTGTGTTCTCCTTTATATTGGGGAGACAGGATGCCAACTTGGGGAACGGTTCAGGGAACATCTCCAAGACACATGCACCCAACAACCCCACCGTCCTGTGGCCGAAAACTTCAATTTCCCCGCCCACTCCACTAAAGACACATAAGTCTTGGGCCTCCTCCACCACCAAATCCAAGCCACCCGATGCCTGGAAGGTGAACGCCTCATTTTCTGCCTTGGGACCCTGCAACTGCACAGCATCAATGTTGATTTTACCAGTTTCCTCATCCTCCCTCCCCCCACCTAATCCCAGATCCAATCATCCAGCTCGGCACCACTCAATTGAACTGTCCTACCTGTCCATCTTCCTTCCGACCTATCCGCTTCACCCTCTGCTCTGACCTATCACCATTACCCCCCACCTTCATCTACCTATCACTTTCCAAGCTACCTTCCCCCTTATTCCACCCCCTCCCAATTTATCTCTCAGTCCCCTTTGCACCAGACCCCCTCCCCCACATTCCTGATGAAGAGCTTGTGCCCGAAACATTGACTCTACTGCTCCTCAAAGGCTGCCTAACTTGCTGTGCTTTGCCAGCACCACACGTTTTGACTCTGATCTCCAGCATCTGCAGTCCTCACTTTGCCCCAGTTCTCAGTGCTGGTGCAGGTGTGAGAAACATGATGAAACATCCCGAGTGAGTGAGCAAGTAATTCATAAGCCATGCACGGTTAGCAGTGCAGAGGGTGTTAGGGTGGGTGAGAGTGAATAAGGTAGTGCATCCATAATGAGAGCTGAAGCATGAGTTTTGGTGGCAGGTAAATGCAATAACAGAGGTAATGTGAGTGTAAATATGCTGTCTGACCTATTGAGTATTTCAAGCCTTTTTCTGTATTGTTCTTATCCAAACAGATTGATTTATTATTCAAGCATTCAGCTCATAATTAAAAAAAAGGTCAGCTCTCCTCTCGTCTGCAGGCAAGACACTTTCAATATGCGACAAGTAAAACCATAAATCTATGCTAACTTCATAGCTGAAAATATCTGCAGGTATAATCTATATTTTTCTTTAAGGACAATGCAGTAGGATAAGAGGAGAGGATCTCAGTGAATGAAGCGTAAGACATACTGGAGGAGAAGAAGGTGTTGCTTGATTTGTACAATTTGCAACCTCTGTGCCCAATCATTTTACAACTAGTGTTAAGGAATGAGTGAGATATTCTGTAAAATATTTCATATTGCATGGGCATTATTCCAGGGTCTATGTAAAATTAGCTGAAGGCAATCATCAATAATGGGCAAATTAATGGAACTGAAGAGCGACAAATCCCCAGGATTTGATGCTTTCTACCCACAGGTGTTAAAGGAAGTAGGAGAGCATATTGCCAATGTCCTAACTAGAATTCCCTGGATTCAGGAATTGTATGTCTGCATTGGAAAGTTGTTGATGACACTCTCCTCTTTAAGAACGTTGATGGAGGGAAACAGGAAATTATAGACCAGTTAGTCTAACATCTGTGGTGGGGACGTTGTTGGAGTCTATCATCAAAGATAACATAACTGAGCATCTTGAAAAAATAGAATTAATCAGGAAGAGTCAGCCTGGGTTCAGGAAGGATACATCATGCCTGACAGATCTCACAGAGGTTTTTGAAGAGAGCCACAAACGATGAACAGAGGTACGTCTATCGATGTTGCTTATTTGGAATTCTAGAGTTGTTTGATAAAGTTCTACAATAGAGCTGTTACCTAACGTGGAAGCCCACAGAACAAATTACTGACATGGAAAAGAAATTGGTTGAATGGCAGGAAATAGTTGGAATGATGGATGAGTACTCAAACTGGCAGAACATGATGAAAGGTATCCTGCAGGAATCTGTGTTTGGGTGGCAATTATTCACAATATTCATGAACAACTTGGATAATGGCATTAAAAAATAAAATATCCAAATTTGTTGATGGCACACAGTTAGACAGCATCATAGACAATGTTAATAATAGCATTAAGTTACAGCAGGATATTGATAGATTAGGTGAATGGGCAAAGCTGTGGCAGATGGATTTAATATCAGGAAGTGTGCCGTTATCCATTTCAGACTGAGAAAAGACAGAACGGGCTATACTTTAGAAGGCACTAAGTTAAACATGGTGTTTAAGATGCTTTTGAACAGGTGCAAAAGAAAGTCAAGAAGGCTAATGCACTGCTGGCTTTCATATCTAAAGGACTGGAATATAGGATTGTAGACATTATGCTGCAATTATACCAAACCTTAGCTGCCACCACTTACAGTACTGTGAGCACATCTAGGCACCACACCTTAGGAAGTATGCCTTGGTCTTGGATTCAGTTCAACACATATTTACAAGGATTTCAGGGGTTTAGTAATGAGGAGAGATTAGACAAATTAGGCCTTTATTGTCTAGAACTTAAAAGGTTAAGGAGTGAACTAATCGAGGTCTTCAGAATATTAACAGGGAATGTCAGCATAGATAACGATAAACTATTTCCACTGGATGAGGATTCTAGAACTGGGGGCATAGATGAAGAATTAGGATCAAGCCATTCAGGAGATATTTTGGAAAGCACTTCTACACACAAAGAGTAGTAGAGATTTGGAAGTCTCTTCCTCAAATGGCAATCAATGTTAATTTAATTGTTAAAGTTATATCTGAGATGGATAAAATTTTATGAAGGAAATGTATCAAGGGTATGGACCCAACATATGGAGTTAGGTCACAGATCAGACATTATTTTATTGAATGGTGGGGCAGACTCGTGGGGCTGTATGGCCTACTCATGTTCTGATATATCCTTTTTTGTGACCACAATATTGCAAAGTTTGAAAATGTGCTTATGTGTAGGCAGATGTAAGATTTAATGCTGTTGCTGAACAAAGGCTCATTACCACAATGGTTCTGTCAGATCACTTTATCATTTGAACCTCTTAGGACTACTTAAGGACATAAAAAATACTTCAACAGCAACAAATGGATGTCCTCATTATTTACCACATCAGATAGAAGATGATACAAGTAAATCCATTGCTGATAATGAGGATTCAGTCTCCATTCAAGACACATTTGCAGAACTAGAGATTGAAGGCTCTCAGATTGTTGCTAGTGATTTGCCTATAGCTGCCTCTAATGTTTCTTGAGAATAAGGGAGACCCTCAGTGCCAAACTAAAATATATTATTTCTTGTAAACCTTGAGGATATTCAAAATGTATAGTACATAGATATAGGCAAGCAGCTGAACGCCAAGCAAGTTCTCAATCATACCTCTTCGGAATCCTACAAGCATAATAGAATATACCAGAAACAAGCAAAGTAGTCAAATATGCTGCACAAGGGATAAACACAATGGAACATCACACTACCACACACATTTATCAGTACCAGTGGGTTTCCATGAAAAAAGTAAAATATCTTTGTATATTTTGAAATCGTTGTTTTCTTTCCTATTTTAAATAAGCAGGTGCAGCAATGAAGGGCTTTTGCATCCTAATCTTCATTGTTTATCTTCAACTACAATAGGTCACTCCTCATTTGTAACTCTCTAGTGTACAGCCTGCTAATCAATTAAGCTTTTTCTAGTACTGTACATTTTGGAATGTACTCACCCAGAAAAATAGCTATTCCAGCATGGAAGCATGAACTTGACAAACTTTTTGCTTCTTGTATCTGGTGTTTGTAAGATGTATGCTGCGAATTCAATTCATATTTTGATAGGTTAGCCAATACCTCAGGAATCATCTGCACAATCTTTTATCATCCTTGATGTCAGTGAGAAATCCAGTGCAACCATAAGGTAATGCTTTGTGGACACTCCCACGAAACTTTGAGATGTACAGATGATCATAGGCCATTAGAAATTCATGCAGTGCTTTCCTTTGCTGTAGAAATTGTATAAACGCTTGAATGGGCACTTAGGCATGTGCAGTCATGTTGCTTTGTACCATAGGAGTGCCACATCGTTAAAAGAAATACTGCATACTTCTTTGGTACTGCTGAATCCTAGTACTGAATTTAATGAAATGTAATATTCAAAATATCAAAGAATAAGAAGTTGTGGTATATGTCGATGTCTCACATCCATAGTGCATTCCAACTCAGACTGAATACGTTACTTTAGACAGTAACAGTTGCTGTGTAAACAAACAGCAGAATCAATTTATATGTGAGATCCCATTAATAGTAACAGAGATGAATGATTAAATAATTTGGTTAAATTAAGAATGCTGACCAGGATGTTAAGAGAAATCTTTCATCTTCTTTGAATAGTACAAAGATTCCTTTTCATTGGTCTGACTAGGCAGATGGTTCCCCTGTGTAATGTCTATTAAAAAGAAAGTATCACTGACAACAAAAAGGTCCTCCCCACTTGTAAGGGTGTCAACCTAGGTTATGCATCTGAGTTCAAAGGTGGTAGTCCTTAACAATTGAACCATGCAAGACAGACCATTTTGTTAAGGTATTGACAATTACTAAACCAGAAACTGGCTTCATCCTGTTCACTTCTCCTGCCCAAATACTTAATTGCAGGCCGGTTCTGTTTTGGAACTGGTCAAATGGTATAGGGTTTATGACCACTTTTCAGCAACAACTACAATGACTTTAATTTATTTGACACCTTTATCATATTTTTAATTCATTCAAGGGATGTGGGCTTGGCTGACTTGTCCAGCATTTATTGTTCTTTCCTAGTATCTATCTTCATTATAGTTAGTGAATAGAAGTTCATTTTTACATCAGATTGACAACTGAAGAGATGTAAAATCTTTGAATGAGTTTTATGAATGACAATGTTTTCAGAATGAAAATACTCCACGTATGAATCAGAGCTCTCTTAGATAGTTAAAAACTGTTTTTTTTAATCCTTGAGTGGAATCTGCAGTCTGTCCATGGTAGATACTGGCTGAGTGACCACACTGTTGCCATAGTGTTATGAGCTTACGTGGTGTGGCATTGGAGTATTGGGAACATGGAAGTGGTGTTGAGGTTCAGAGAGGTATGATGATAGCATAAGGGATATGAAGTGGGATGGGTCGGGCAGAAACAGGAAGAATGAGGGCTAAATGGTTTAACATCCTTTCATAAAAGTGGATCAAGACAGGCCTTCTAACCAACCCCCACCTACCTCCAGCCAACATGTGCCCCCCACCCCCACCCCAACCCTCCCCGCAACTCTCCTGGGCACTTGCCTACATCCATGGGTGCTTCTGAATTATGGTAGTCGTGGGAGTCTTAACTTGATCACATCCCACCTCATGGAAACTGAGGCAGAAGTTTCCCAAATGGAACTTCCCACCTTCATAGTGAAAATCTGTCCCTAATTGTTCACTTGAAATCTAACACATAGAGAATTCGGTCTCCCACATTCCCTCACACTCCAATCCTTATCTTCCTGTAACCCTCATCTGACTTCCAACCCTGGTTCATTGTATTCCAGAAGTTTCATTACTTGAAACACTTCCTCCCAAATTCTTACCTCCCAATTTGAAAGGGAACTGACACTTTTTATTTGCCAGTTAGATTAAACTTGACTATTACTGAAATTGATTTGTTGCCCTATTTCCAACATTTCTATAAAACATTCAATCAAATATACAAACATTGTTTAATGCACCTTATGATTTTTCTCCTCTGTTCCTTACAGCAGTGTTGTGAATATTAGTCCTCAATTCCTGGATGCTCTGAAATAATTCCAAAGGGTTGGTAACTTGACTAGTAATGCCCACCCTTTCCCACCCCACCGTAAATCTTTAAGTTGCAGTAGTCTTGATTATGTCAATCTATGCTGTGTTAAAATGGGAAGGAGCTTTCCCAGCTGGCTGAAAGTAGAGCCTGAAACCAGACTAAATGTTACTGTGATGATGCTACGGGTTAATTTCTAAATGCTCCGCATTGGTTCAGTAAGCGATTCAATAATGCTCTAATCTAAACCACATGCACCATTGTCATCCTCCTGGGGGCTAAAACAGCAGATTTAAAATGGACAACACATTTACAATACAGATTGTAATTATACGTTTCTTAAAGGTGGACTGAAAAGTTATATCTCATCCATATACAGAGGAACCTCGATTATCCGGCATTAGATTGTCCAAATATCAGATTATCTGGCAAGATCACAAGGTCCCAGTGCTTGGCTAGACTATGTTATCCGTCATTTGATTATCCCGCATTCAACTAACTGAACAAAATACTCCCCATCTTTTGGATAATTGAGGTTCCTCTGTAAAGCTAAGGAGGTAAGGTTTGCTGGAGAGTAAATTATGGATGCTTCTACAATATTGAGCCAGATTTTGTAGTGAACAATATTTCATGATATTTGCACGTGATCAAATAATTCTTTTATGAACCTTTATGGAGAACCTACCTTAAAACAGTGACCCAACTGAACCAGCATCACCTAGAGGGCATCTGGAAATTTTCCAGAAAGGACAATATATTTTCTAATCAACCTGTTCAGAGATATTATTACACACCTTAGATGGGACATCAACCTGGGCCTCCCACCTCAGAAGTAGGAACTCTACCATTACGTCACAAAATGCCCCCTTCCAAACAGGAAAGCAACTATGTATCTTCTTAATCAATCAGATTTAAGGACATTAATGAGCAGCTGAACCAAGATGTGTTATCAGGAATACTTACTTCAATGTCATATCAAGTACAGGTAGTGAAATAAGAGAAAGGCAAAAACGTTGGATTGATGAAGTAGGATGAAATGGATAAAAAGGAGAGAGGTTTTCTACAATAGTAATTACTATATGAAAATTAAGATTCACAATTATTTAATAAAATCAATGACAGAGAGGCTATATAGTAGTAACTTAGACTTAATCACACTGATAACTGGATCCTTAAGTTCTAATGCTTACTTGTGTATTTAATCACTACAATTCTATGTGCATGAAGAAGACTGTTTGCAAGATACCAGTATGGAATAGCTGCTAGAGGAGTAGAACACTTCAGACAGCAACTTCCAGATTATGCATCAGTTTGGAGGATTTAGCTGTTTTTATCTGCACTGATACTGCCTACGTGACCTGCTAAGTGTTCAAACATTTTCTGTTTAAATTTCAGATTTTGAACATCCATTTTTTTTATGAGTGTGATTTTCTTTCCTTAGAGGTTGTCAGATATGGTGAGAAGGGGAAAAAATGGGGCAAATTGGGCTTGGAGAGAAACTCACCCTGTCAGTCCAGTTCACAAATTAAATTCTGGGTGAGAATGTTCATGGGCAACCTTCTTGACTTGCAAGCAATTTAAAAATGTGGACCAATATCACCCCATGTTAGTGGAAAAGAAATGAACACTGGCAGATGCTATACAAAAAGTATCTTAGTGAGGCAAAATATCGGCTTTAGAACAAGGTACAGTGTATTCAATTTTTATTTACAGTTGTTGCAAGTTGTTATATAATACAAATTAAGTTTACCTATTTTGCTTCAAGCAGACACATATTCTCCAAATGAATAATTAATTAAAATCTATATCTCTCTGCTTTTCAATGTTTCTCTGCAATCTCAAGTAGTTCCCTCAAGGAGTGAGCAATTTTTGTGTTTGGAATAGGTGTGAAGTAGGACGTGTTATTTCCTGCACTCACCTTAGTTCCAAAGCAGATTGGTCTTGAATACTCAGGCAAAGAACCATTAGACAGAAGGAGTTGTGAATTTTACAGGAAGTAGGATTTGTGTAGAAGCCACAAGTCAAAGATCATCAAGAAACTAATAGCAGTTCACTGGGCCCAATTTTAATTTTGTGCAAGTGAATAGGCTTTGAATGAATAAAAATCTGGTGTAGTGAGGATGATTTAGTTCATTTCTCAAGTGACCTTCTGGCTCCTCAAGCTTTAGATGATGTACTTGTGGCTGGGTAGTCAGAATACTCTGAATAAAGTGATGAGACTTGTAGTTATAGACCTCTTAAGTCAGTAGATCTGATCCAATTTTTTCTCCACTTCATTGATGAAAGGCTCTTCTGGAGGCAAGTCGTGATTGTGCCACACAAATAGTTAGTGCACACAGGAACTGATAATAACTCAGCTTGATCTGGTGTAGTGTATTCCAGGCATTCTGAACTCATCAGTGTCAGGGACAGTGGGCGTAGGGGGAGGGAGTTACAGGAAAACAGGGGTGGGGGTGGGGGGGGGGTTGCACAATGCAACCGGTGTTGACCCTGTCTCAAAAGTAGCATTCTCAACCCTTAGTCAGATGATTGTTTAATTAAAGTCCTATGCCTGATACTTTAGTATAACCTCTTGTAGCACTTGAACACAGGAGTAAGGAATTGTTCACCTGTCAAGTATATCAACTTTTCAATGAGGTCAAGTCACCACAGTCTTACTAGATCATAGGCTGCTCTCTCTTTAGAGAGATGACTGGTAAGGGAAGAGGTAGAGAAGGACAACCCTCAGCCAGTGCAGGAACTGAACCCACACTGTTGGCATCACTCTACATTACAAAGCAGCTGGCTAACCAAGTTAATACATTATAACAATGACCACTCATCATGAGTATTGAGCTGGTTATGAAGCACTCTGGGATGTTCTGGAGTTTGAAAATATCTAAATAAATTCAAAACTGTACTTCTAATAGCTCTACTGTTTTGTCTTGGGGTCTGTTTCCGATCTGTGAAGTACTTTAGGATAATAACTACATTTATGTCACTGCATAACGACTTTGTTGTTTAAGGTGCAAATTCACTCTGTGGCTCTTTGTTCTACATAATGCTTTACCAAAGGACCACTATATGTGTCAGTGCCAATAGGTAGTGTGTTCAGGAGGCATCACAGAAGAATCTTCTGTTGTATTCAGTCTTCACACATTCAGTCTTTGCTAGAAATGATTGAATAATGATGACAAGCAGGGAGCTCCAATTGATATTTATCCTCTTCTGTGGACACATCCTATTAGCGTCATCCTATTGATATCAATTTTCTTAAAACAGACAGCAGATGAAATCTGGGACCTTTCCGGTCACATTAATGTTAAGTCCAGACCTTATCAATGTTCTGCAATTTGTCATAGTTCCAGATGGGATACTCCAAATTGTTAACATCCACATCAATTTAAAAAGTGCATCCTTTTCTTGTGGATACCTTTCTCCCAGACCCAAATGAACTTGTGTTTTAAAAGCAGCCAATTTAATCAGACCTTCTTGAGTTAACTATGAGTGAGCTTATTTATGACTAAATGCAAAAACAATTGTACACACAGATTAGAATTAGAGGTGAGCACAAAATGAGAAAAGTTAACAAAATAACAAAAAAAATTGATATCTGGATTAGACAGAGTCACAGAGATGTGGAAACAGACCCTTCAGTCCAACTCATCCACGCTGACCAGATATCCTAAATTAATCTAGTCCCGTTTGCCAACACTTGGTCTATATCCCTCTAAACCCTTCCTATTCAAATACCAAACCAGATGCCTTTTAAATCCTTTAATTGTACTAGCCTCCACCACTTCCTGTTGCAGCTCATTCCATATAAACACCACCATCTGCGTGAAAACCTTGCCCCTTAGGTCCCTTTTAAATCTTTCCTCTCTGACGTTAAACCTATGTCCTCTAGTTTTGGTCTCCCCTACTTTGGGGAAAATACCTTTACTATTCATCCGATCCATGCCCCTCATGATTTTACCTCTATAAGGTCACCCCTCAGCCTGTGACACTCCAGGGAAAATAGCCTCAATTCATTTAGCCTCTGCCTATAGTTCAAGCCCTCTGAATTGTTTGTGGAAACTGTTGAACATTGCAGCTGATGCAGTGGACCTTATCAGTAATGTTGACATGTATAGTAGATCAGTTGAGTTCAAGATTCTTTGCTTTGCCAGTTGGTTAATATTCTGTTGTTCTGATTCCATTTACCTATGATGGAGTTGCAGCAGCATTCATAATGAGAGAGTGGCGGGGGGGGGGGGGTGGAGAGAGAGAGTTTGTTTGTTGTTCTGATGCTTTTTGTCTGGCCTACTAACTTACATGCAGAGTGAGTGACATTTACCTGCAACACAGGGATGACAAGGGGTTAGTTCTTAAAATTGATTTTCACAGCATGTTAATGCTCATGCCCAGGTTGATATACACAAGTATCTAAGCTCACTGATACACATAAGAGCACTCAGTCCTACAGGCACATGAGTAGAACTGAAACTGGCTTTTTAACCCTTGTTCTTGTGTATTGTTCAAAGGAAAAAAAAAAATGCACATAATCTGCAGTGGGTTTGTTGCAGTTGAACTGTGGATCATCATCTCTTTTATGCTTTTATTGTCACAAAAATAATAGGCCATGCTGTATTGACTTCCTTTTCCTTTTTTAAAGTGCCCTTCTTGTCTTTAGAAGAATCCTTTTCTCTCTTAATTTACCTTTGCAAACTCTTTTGGCTTTATTAGCCCTCTTACAAAACACATTTTGGAAGTATGCCCATTGTATTTTGAATTTTGTCCCATGGTCATGACACTTATAGATTAAGTTGCTGGCAACATGTGCAGGTGCAAACATGTCAACTTTGGGAGAAATGTGGCAACATTCAATGAATCCATGGTCATAGTTTCATTTTCAGTGTACATGTGTGAGCCACAGAACTTTTCACTGTTCTTGTGATGCTCATTTAGTGCTTTCTAAATGGTTACAATGATTGAAACATTTTCATATCTATTTATACATATCAAAAAGAGAACTTAAAAAGAACCAGCAACAGGAGAACTAATGCGAAGAGCAGGCGATTGTGGGAACATCACCTGAAGTTGGAAGTTAGAATAGATCCTGAAAACTCATAAACTCAAACATGTCTATTCAAACAAACCTTATAGTTAGACTGTTCCAGAGACTTTTGATAAAGAAGGTAAAATGCCTTTTTGCACTTCTGCTCTTCAGTTTAATTGTTCTTATATTTGTTCTTTAAAACCAACATTTTAATCATAAGAGGCACCTTGTTCATTTTGTCTTGTATCTGAGAACATTGCCTTTCTCTTGATAGAATCACCTATAGCTGAATAAATGAAGTGCTTTAATATTACCCTCGCTGACTTGCTACCTGAGGGAGGGGCAGAAACAGGAACTGTTGGAGAGAGGAAAGAAGGATAAAAGAAAGGGAATAAAACGTATTCAGTAACACAATGTAAAATACCTGTGTATAAATGCTCGCTTTATAGTGGAAAGTTGAAGAACTCTGTTACATTGCCATACCGGAATGTTTGTGGATTCATGATTTATTAGGAATTCTCACACAGTTGACAGCAATCAATTTGAATTCTGTACAGCCACTACTATTTGATGGATGTTGCAGTAAATATGAGTGGATACTTCAATTATTATTAGGTTCAGGGGAGAATTGGAGTCGTCATTACACATAGTTTTGCAGCCAGAGAGGTCACATGAGCCCTATTGTGGAAATGACTAAGAGCAATCTTGCTTACCTAGCCATCAATCAGCCACCTTGAGTGCCTGGGAGTATCAGACCGACTGGATCTTCAGCATCAATCTTGACAATAATAATGGGTTTACCATCCTGTCTGCACAGTGATGGATTAAAAACGCCGACTTTATGCCTGTCTTCCCAACACTTCCCTGCGGGTTCCACAACAAAATAACATATCGCCTTACTTTGAGTTTGGTGAGGTTGTTCTTTCTCTTTTAAGTCTTCACTGTGGACTCCAGTATCACACATTATTCCTGACCAAAGTGGAAAGCCAGCAAGGTGCTTCCAGGCCTCTGCTGAGCTTCCCTTATAACAGTGCATGACTTAAATAAATTGCCTTCCTTTTTCCCATCCTTACCTGCAGGAAAGCACTTGATTTTCCCCGGCCTTCTCCCCTCATGATGAAGCCGAGTTCTGGGCTCAGCTCTGCGTGCTGAGCTTCAAACCTGCTGTTTGAAGAGGTGTGGGCAGGAACCACAATCTATGGTGGGCATGTACTGTGGTGCTGCTGCTCACTGCTTTCATTAGTTACCTTATCAAACAGCACGTTATTCGACATTAGGTTAGACCATTAAAAAAAAGTATTTTGTAATACATGAATAAGGAATTTTCAGGGCATTCTTTAATTGCTTCCTATATTTGTAAAATATTTCTCCCAAGAGATTTGGACAAATGCAATTTTGGCATTGGAGCTATAATAACTCTTTGAATTTTCTGACACTTTGGAGTATTACCTCCCCTGGGGGTAGCATAGCAGCCTGGTGATAATGATTTCCTGTCCTTTAAAGTTCTTTAGATAACAACCAGAGACCCCATGGCTTCTCAAGAACTCAACCGCATGGTCAGATTGCAGGCCACAGATTCTGTTAGCCATTCTTAAAGAACAGCATCAGTCAGATATTGGTGACATTCTCAAGTACTCAAATGGCTTTGATATTATTATACAGGCACCAGGTTTTCAGTATCTTCACAGTACTCTGTCTTTGATTTAACTTATAACTCATGTTTTATCACCCCTATTCTTTAATGACAGATTCCGACTGGCCTTGAAATCTGTGAACTACAATTAAACAATTTAACAATTTGTGCAACTGATATTTCTCATTTAAAACGCCATCACTGTAAAAGTTGTGGCGGTGTTCTTTTTAACTTAATTTTCAATTTTGAAAATGGCTTAGTGCCATCTACTTGGTATGATGTGATGTGATTACACGTAGCCTAGCTACTGCTGGAGAGAGACTCATCATGGGATGTTGAAGCTGCAAGAATGAATAAAGTAAGTAACTAGATTCAAGGAGCTGCAGTTCATAAATTCAGCATTGTATTAACCTCTTTGAACCTCAGAGACTTCAGTGGATACATTCACATTGAGCCGGGTATTGATTTTTTTCATCTTCATCACACAGCTGCAATCATCCTGACATTTTATAAACACCTTTCTAGATTTCGGATTGAATGCACACAACAACCATAGCACCAATGCACAGAATACTGACAGGGTACTGCTTTCTTTCCAAACTTTGTCAGCATTTCCTTTCTATCTTCACGGTTTTCACAAAAAACTCTTCTGAATGCTGCAAAATGGGATTATCCAAGCACATAAAAGAAATTCCTAAGTCAGTTTTTTTAAAATTCAACTATAGGATGTAAGCATTGCTAACAAGGTCAATCCCTCACACCTTTGAGAAGGGGAGGGTGATGAGCTGCTTGAAGCCCTGCAGTCCGTATAGTGCTGGCACATGAGTAGGAAGGGAGGTCCAGCAATTTGGTCCAGCCGTAGTGAAAGAGTAACAAGATGCTCCAAATCAGAATTGTGTGTGACTTGGAGAAGAACTTGCAGTGGCTGCTGTTCTCATGAATCTACTACTTTGTTCTGGATGGATGAAATCACAAGTTTGGAAGGCGCTGTCACTGCACCTTTTGCAAATTGATGCAGTCCACTGTATATTCGGCACATCCTGCTGTCAATTTGTGCCGGTGGTGGAGGGAGTAAATAAGGTGACGGGGATAGAGTGCCACTCAGAAAGGCTACTCTGTCCTGGATGCTGATGAGCAAATCTTGGTAATCAATGTGTAACTGAATGTATGCACCAGGAATAGAGATTTAATATTTAAACAGAGATTAGGAGAGACATGATCTGATTGTAAATCAAGGTCCTTTTACCTTACTCCTGATTCAGATGGGTGAACTTTTACACCTTGAATATCTGATACATTTATTGCAAGACTAAAGTAACAATTATTTTTCAAAAGCAGTAGGCCTTCGCATTTGAGTCAACATCCGGTAGCACTTGGATGCTGTGGTGAATATTTTCCTCTTTGTCAGTTATATTTAAAGAAAATAAATCATTATCAGACTATCTGCCAGTCAGTAAAACTGTCAGTTTATTTCAAAAACCTGTTTGGACGGGAGTCCAAAGTTATTTTTCCAGATTTACCTGGGGAATAATAGTGGCAGCACTTAACATTTTGTGCATTTGAGTTATGTACTGTTGGTGCCCTTGTTGTGCTTTGGGATGTATTGGAAAGCTTATATGCGAGTTCATAATAATTTGAATATTCACACAGATTCCTAACAGGTAGCGACAGAATAAAGCAAGATCAACCTTGTGATGTACAGTACCTGTATAATTTATAACACATGTTGATTTAGTATTGACCATTCATTCGAAATAGAAAAAATAGAGTGTAATCTTGGGCTTGATTTTTAAGTTTGCAGACACAAAGATTGGTGAAGTTGTGGATAGTGTAGAAGGTTGTCAAGGATACAGCAGGATATAGATCAGTTGCAGATATGGGCAGGGAAAAGGCAGATGGAGTTTAAGTGTGAGGTTTTGCACTTTGGGAGCATTGGGTATTGCGTTCAATTCTGGTCACCACATGACAGGAAGGTGTGGAAGCTTTGGAGAAGGTGCAGAAGAGGTTTACTAGGATGCTGCCTGGAGTAGAGGGTAAGAGCTATACGGTGAGTCTAGAAAACCTTGGGTTGTTTTCTCTGGAGTGGCAGAGGCTGATGGGAGAATTGATCAAAGTCTAAAAAATTATGAGATGCGGGGGTAGGGTTGACAGTCAGAATCTTTTTCCCAGAGTTGAAATGTCAATATTAGATTAGATTACACATAGTGTGGAAACAAGCCCTTCAGCCCAACAAGTCCACACCAACCCTCCGAAGAGCAACCCACCCAGAACCACTCCTCCACATCAAACACTACGGGCAATTTAGCATGGCCAATTCACCTAACTGCACATTTTTGGACTGTGGGAGGAAACCGGAGCACCCAGAGGTAACCCACGCTGACACGGGGACAATGTGCAAACTCCACACAGATAGTTGCCTGAGGCGGGAATTGAACCCAGGTCTCTGGCGCTGTGAGACAGCAGTGCTAACCACTGTGCCACCGTGCCGCCCACAGAAGGCATTCATTTAAGGTGAGAGGGTAAAGTTGGCACAACATCATGGGCCAAAGGGCCTGTTCCTGTGCTGTGCCATTCTATGTTCTATGGATATTAAAAGCCCCTATCAGATGTGATTTTTGGCCAGGGGACTTTTATCACAGACCAGCATGCCACCTTCTTGCTCACCCTGTCATACACAAGGTGGGAAGGCACTGACAATGACATGTGTCATTGACATGACATTATCATGTGTAAATAAACAATGAAGGGTCATGTGAGCTTACTGACAGAACCTGACACCGGATGCCCATGGGCTCTAGGAACTAGGAACTGTGAAATTCTGGGGCAACTATATTCTTCTTCCTGCAGTATTGACAGTGCCCATAACTGAGCTCTGGTGTTGCTAGGAGTGATGGAACTGCTAACCAATCAGATTGGCCAGTAGCACTTAATGGTGGGACTTCCTCCTGAATGATAGGACATGACACCAGCAACCAATTTAGCCCACTCTCAGTGGTGCCAGACAGGCTTATAAGAAGCAAGGCAGCTTCTATCTGCTAGTCCTTCAGGGTAGGAGGGGTGCATTTCCCCTTCCTATCAATAAAATTCTTCCCCTCGTTCAGCAAATTTTCATTGATTGCTGTTCCTGTCCTTCCTGATCCCAAAGCAGAATGTAATAATTATTTGGAAATTGCCCAGACATGAATGTTATTTTTAACTTATCAATCTGAGCCAGTGTTGCAGCATATGTGGACTGTTTCATAATCTGAGGACTGATAAATGGCACTGAATACTATATTCATCATTGACTATCATCACTTCTAATCCTGTTGTGAAAGGGCATTGATGACAAAAAGGTGAAGATGGTTGGCTAAGACTCCCTCAAGTAGATTAGTTAAAGTGAGACTGAGGTCAGTGAATCTGCAATGAAACATAATGTAGCACTCATTGCAACCTCTGGAACATGACACAATTATCAATGGGATGATAATTGGGGGGAGTGAACTAATTAAACACCTGTTAAACTGTTTGTGGCTTTAATGGGCAAATTAAGGATTTTCAATCAGCAAAGAGGATGACAGGTGCAGAGTCAACAGGGCAAATGGAGGTACCAGTCACTCACACAGAAGATGGACATCAGTTGTCCACCCAGAATTATGGAGCTATATTGTTAGTGATAGGTGGCTATCTCTCACTACTGAGTAGTCAGAAGCCCCCAGAGAGTGTCAGACTGCTGTCTTTACCTGGGCAGCATAGGAAACCATCAGTAGCTCAGGTACTGAGGTGGGAAGATGTTGTCCCTTGATATTGGGAAGAACAGGGAGAAGCAGCCTCAACAGAGGACTTCCCTTGGAGGAGGTTACAGGAGCACAGAGAGAGGCTGCAGGGAGAAGAAGGCTTTTCCCCTGATGTTTGGTAGATTACCTAACAGTCAGCTCCTTTATTCTATTTCCATGAGATGTGGGTGTCACTGGTCTTAAACTGAGTGACTAAAACTTCATTGCATCACATTTATCCAGCATATAAGATATTGTTTCCATTCAGGTGCACATTGAAGGAGACAAGAGTTGTAAAACCTGCTTTTTTTCATGTTTGATAATTGAACTGAGCTAGGCGCCAGCTAATTTGAAAAGGGGTTTGGTACTGATTTGGTGAGCTGCCAGAGGCACCAACCAGACAATAAATCTCAAATGAGCAATACCTTCAATGGCCTGCTAGAAAAGTGATCATCCAATGACAACCTAGCATGGCAGCGGGCTGATTGCAGGAGTAATTATAACCTGTAGAATACTAATCTAGTTATACAACTACTGGCTGTTTTATTCTCTGTACATAATAGTCTGGCATTATTCACGAGTTAAAAAAAAAAGCACAGATTGTGAAAAATTGCAATGAAACAATAATGCTGTTGTATCTAGATTGGCAGAACATGGCATCTCCCATTTTAAATTATTTTCATACTAGGTGCACATCTGTTATCAAGTTGCTCCATCTGTCTTTACAAATGTCACAAAAACACAGGGTTCTAACATGTGATTCTTTTAACTGTGAGGCACCTGACTCAGTCCTTTATGAAAATAATAGGATACATTGATGTTGTTCTTACACCCTCCAGACAAGGATTTATCAGTTTCCTTTTTTAATGGTCTTTTTGGTGTCACTCTCTGTCGCTCACAGCCATTAGGTTTTCGTCAATTTGAAACCAACGATTTTGATCTCAAAGGATTACAAAAATCCATTGGATAAACCTTCAAGCAGATTTCAAACCAAGAGAACCACCTTATACACAAATTACATCCATCATCTATTTTGCAAATGGTAACTGCTGAAAAATAAATGCTCAGCAGCCAACTTGTTACTGCCAGTCAATGTTATTCAAGAACTGCCACCCTATTTCTTATGAATGTAGCAGCAAGAAGCATGTATAAATGTGAAGCAGCTGTTAATGTGGAATTACTGTATCCAGAGAGCGGGACACAAAATATGAAAAATGTCTAGCTGAGACTTCGTCATAAGCATGTGCCAGCAAAACAAATATGGATGCCTGAAATGTAACATGGTTATACAAGCTTTTAGCTAACTCCATGTGAACATATGAATTAAAAGCAGAGCTTGGCCATTTGGCCCTTCAAATTTTCCCTACCATCCAATAAGATCATGGCTGACCTGTTTGTGGTTTGAATTTCATGTTCCCATGTACTCCCAATAACCTTTTATTTCCTTGACTGACAAAAATATATCTATCCCCTTTGAAATAATCATTGAGTCTCAACTCCACCATCTATTGAGAGAGAGTTCCAAAGTCACACATTTTTCGAAGGGAATAAATTTCACATTTCTGTCCGAAAAGGCAACACAATTTTAAGACAATGCCTCCTAGTTCTGGACTGATCCACAAGAGAGAGACCTTTTCCATGTCTACATTGTCAAGGCCATTTAAGATCTTAAACACTTCAATTCAATCATTTCTCACTCTTTTCAACCCCAGTGGAAATAAGCCCAGCCTCTTCAACTTTTCCTCATAAGGCAAACAGCTCATTCTAAGAATCAATCGAGTGGGTCCACTATGAACCACGTTTAATTCATTATCAACCTTTGTTAAATAAGGAGACCAAAACTGCACGTAAGATTTAAGATGTGATCACATTAATGCCCTGTATAACTAAAGTGGAACATCCCTACTGTTATATTCAATTCACCTTGTAATACTCCAAGTAGTTCAAAAATATATATCTCTATGTTTTTTATGTTGTTTTACTATAATTGTATGAATTCTGCAATATTGTAGATTAGTAAGCATTTGCCATAATTGTTGGAAATGATTGAAAACAAATAATGCCTGACTGTAGCAAAAAGAATTGAGCTGTCATGTAAGTATCACAGAATTTCATTAATCATGCTGAGAAAACTGTGTGGAGTAAGCTGATGCTTGCTGTTTTCCAGGCTCAGGTTCTCAGATGATTAAACTTTGATGAGTTCCTGCAATGCCTAGCATTGCCAATGACTGAAAGTTATGGGCTATTGTTTATTCTGTATCTTATCAGTTGCTTATGCATTGAGTTGCTCGCGGGCCAGTTGTCCAGTCTGACTGTTGTACTCATTTATCAGACTATTTTAACATGGAATGATACACAAAGTGTACAAAAACAGCATCCCTTCTATTTGTGCACACTAATTAGCTAACTATGAACAAACAAGTTGGTTAAACAAAGTGAAAAGTAAATCCTGGCACAAATCTATAATTTAGATACCTACTCTGCTACCATGTATGATCTGGCCAAGTTGTGGCTCCTGGGCTATTGGTTTCCATGAAGCTGTGACAATTGTCATTTTTCAAAATAGTTATTCTACTTTCTTTTAAAAACGAAACCTTTCAGTATCAATCTAACTTGTTACCTTACCCCAGACCTTATAATTTACCTTATAAATTATCATCTATAAATATTCTAGAAAATTTCTAAAAACTGCCAGAAACTTCTAGAGTTCACAAATATACAGATAAATGAGGAAATTTAGAAATTGCTGTCAGTAATTCCAAGCTTCCCTGGTCTCTGTTAATTGTAATTGAGTAGAAATCACAGAACTGACAAAAATAAAAATCAGCTTTTTGTGCTATTCATCTCATTGTAAAGAACCCTTGAATAGTTGAACTATATTGAGTGAGATGTAACTCGATTCTCAATAATGTACTAATTTTATTATTTCTCCTAAAACCTTTTCTGGCTCTGAAAAACTAATGTTATATTTAAAGTGTTTTCTTCAAGGTTGAATGGCCAAAACTGTAGTTTTGGCACTGTTTGCAAAATCCTGGCAATTATATTAGAATATTCAATTTATCAGCAGTACAATATTTATGTAGGTACACAGTCAATTAAATAAGTCCACAGCAAAAACAGCAGGCTGAGTCTTACCATATTCTGGCAAAATGTCATTTTTGTGGAATTTTTTCTCTCCCTGAGGTCTAGTGCATTTTCTCATGCTATTTCTCAAACTCACCTCATTAAATATCTACCACGCTCTTATGGTGCTCCTCAGTGTGACGTTAGCCCAATTCTCCTGCTTGCCGTAGCCAGCATTACTTGCCATGGTGGGAATGGCCAAGAATCTCCACCTTCAACACCATGTTTGGACTGATGTTTTGCACTAAGTAAGCAATGGGAATCCTGAAGGACTGGCTGTACATGTATTTGGAAAGGCAAGGACTGATTAGGGATAGTCAACATAGCTTTGTGCATGGGAAATCATGTCTCACGAACTTGGTTTAGATTTTTGAAGAAGTAACAAAGAGGATTGATGAAGGCAGAGCTGTAAACATGATCTATATGGACTTCAGTAAGGTATTCAACAATGTTCCCCATGGTAGACTGGTTAGCAAGCTTAGATCTCATTGAATACAGGGAGAACTAGCCATTTGGCGTGAAGGTAGAAGACAGAGGGTAATGGTGGATGGTTATTTTTCAGATTGGAGACCTGTGATCAGTGGAGTGTCACAAGGATCGGTGCTGGGTCACTGCTTTTCATCATTTATGTAAATAATTTGGGTGTGAACATAAGAAATGTAGTTAGTAAGTTTGCAGATGACAGCAAAATTGGAGGTGTCGTGGACAGCGAAGAAGACTACCTCAGATTACAATGGGATCTTGATTTTGAGTGGCAGATGGAGTCTAATTTAGATAAATGTGAGGTGCTGCATTTTGGGAAAGGAAGTCTTAGCTGGACTTATACACTTAATGGTATGGTCCTAGGGAGTGTTGCTGGACAAAGAGACCTTGGAGTGCAGGTTCATAGCTCCTTGAAAGTGGAGTTGCAGGTAGATAGGATAGTGAAGAAGACGTTTGGTATGCTTTACTTTCACTGGTCAGAGTATTGAGTATATGAGTTAGGAGTTCATGTTGTGGCTGTACAGGATATTGGTTAGGCCACTTTTGGAATATTACATGCAATTCTGGTCTCCTTGCTATCAGAAGGATGTTGTGAAACCTGAAAAGGTTCAGAAAAGATTTACAAGGATGTTGCCAAGGTTGGAGATTTGAGCTATAGGGAGAGGTTGAATAGGCTGGGGCTGTTTTCCCTGGAGGTTGGAGGCTGAAGGGTGACCTTATAGAGATTTATAAAATTATGAGGGGCATGGATAGCATAAATAGACAAAGTCTTTTCCCTGGGGTTGGGGAGTCTAGAACAAGAGGGCATAGGTTTAGGGTGAGATGGGGAAAGATATAAACGAGACCTAAGGGGCAACTTGTTCACTCCAAGGGTGGTACGTGTATGGAATGAGCTGCCAGAGGAAGTGGTGGAGGCTGGTACAATTGCAACATTTAAGAGGCAGTTGGATGGGTATATGAATAGGAAGGGTTTGGAGGGATATGGGCCAGATGCTGGCAGGTGGGACTAGATTGGGTTGGGATATCTGGTTGGCATGGACGGGTTGGACCGAAGGGTCGTTTCCGTGCTGTATATCTTTATGACTGGCTGAGGATTCCATGACACATCAGTGACTGCCTGATCCAAGGTTGCTCTCCATGTCAATGTGGTTTCAGCCATATTGAGGAACACTCAACAGTGTGGGAAGAAGTTCAATGATTTCTCTGTTCTACTACTCTCTCTGCTACATCACATTTACTATATCTCTGCTACTGCATCCATCTTTCATCAAAGCCCATGCTCTTCTACTGTCACCATTGCCTGCAGCGTCTTCTTTCCTTCACTCTCACCTACCTCAAACCATGAGACTACTAAACCTGCATGCCTTCTGCACTGCCTATTGACTCACCCTTTACCACCATTCACCCATTTGTACCAGCTTTAGCATCTGTACCACTCACTTCATCTCATTCATCTCTCCCTTTATCTCATTCCAGGAGAAAATAACTCACAATAGGACAGAAAGAGCCAAGGCAAGTGGGGTGCCCGAAACCTGGTTCCTCACCTACCATGACGAGGGGAGTCTGACACTAACCTGCACTGAGCATCCAAATGACCATGCTCAAACCTGTGGACTGATGTCAGAAGCCCCTAATGCACTATGCTCAGACGTCTGACTGATGGCTACCTCCCTTGTCTTTACTGAAGACTTCTGCCCTTTACCTTTGAGAAGTGGCCATTTGATTAAAGCACATGCAGTGTTTTTGCTACTTATGCTCTTGCCGTATGGTTAAAGCATGAGATTAATATAGCACAAGCCTTATTTTTTAAAAATGTATTCATTTGGAAGATGTGAGCATCACTGGCTAGGCCAACGTTTATTACCCACCCCTAATTGCCCTGAGAGCCGTTACAAGTCAACTACATTGTTAAAGTCTGGAGTCACATGCAGACCAGACCAGTTAAGGATGGCTGTTTCATTCCCTAAAGGACATTAGTGAACCTGATGAATACTTTTCCAATAATCAGCAATAGATTTGGGTACATCATTAGACTGTTAATTCCAAAATTTTACTGAATTCAATTTCAAACAATCTGCCATGGAGGGATATCAGCCTGGGTTCCCGAACATTTCCTGGGTGTCCTGGATTAATAGATTAGCAATGATACCACTAGGCCAGCATTTCCCCCATATTGTACTGTAACATGTCATAGAGATGTACAGCATGGAAACAGACCCTTCAATCCAACTTGTCTGCACCGACCAGATATTCTAAATCAATCTAGTCCCATTTGCCACCCTTTGGCCCATATCCCTCTAAACCCATCCTATTCATATACCCATCCAATTCTCCTAGTTGGAGGCTAGGACAATTAAATGTTGTAATTGTCCTAGCCTCCAACACCTCCTCTCGCAGCTCATTCCATACACGCACCACCCTCTGCATGAAAAAGTTGTCCTTCAGATGCCTTTTAAATTTATCCCCTCTCACCTTAAACCTATGCCCTCTGGTTTTTAACTTGCCCACCCCAGGAAAAAGACCTTGTTTATTCAACCTATCTATGCCCCTCATGATTTTATAACCTCTAAAAGGTTACCCCTCAACCCCTGACGTTCGAGGGAAAACAGCCCCAGACAATTCAGCCTCTTGCTCTGGCTCAAACCTTCTAATCCTGGCAACATCCTTGTAAATCTTTTCTGAACACTTTCAATTTTAACAATATCTTTCCTATTGAAAATGACCAAAATTGAATAGGGTATTCAAAAGGTGGCTTCTCCAATGTCCTGTACAGCTGCAACATGATATCCCATCCCCTATACTCAATGCATTGACCAGTGAAGGCAGGCATATCAAATGCCTTCTTCACCATCCTGTCTCCCTGTGACTCTACCTTCAAGGAATTATGCACCTGCACCCCAGGTCTCTTTGTTCAGCATCATTCCCCAGACATCTACCATTAACCATTTAAGTCCTGCCCTGGTTTACCTTACCAAAATGCAACACCTCACATTTATCTAAATTGAACTCCATCTGCCACTCCTTGGCCGATTGGCCCATCTGACCAATGTCTCGTTGTACTCTGAGGTGATCTTCTTCACTGTCCACTATACCACAGATTTTGGTGTCATCTGCAAATTTAATAACTATACCACAGCTGAATAGGCTTCCTGGCTTTCTGTCAAGTCAGAAGTACTGTGTACGTGTTAACTCTGGCTGTAAGTGTAAAGAATGGAAAAGAGAGCAAGGCAAGTCAGCGATGCTGATATCCAGGTGAGCAATAAGTGACTGAAGCTATGAACAAGTGAGCAGCTCTAAGATGTATCTTGCTCCAATCTGTGAGCTGTGTGTCTATGCCTGTGCTCAAATTATCCTTGGGAAACTTTCCAATGACAATCACCAGCATGTTCCAATGTGTAACATTATGATACGGAAACATTCTGTAAATGAATCAGATGATGATGCAAAGAGGTTGGCATGGGTGGATGGCAGCACCCGTGGATGTGGATTCTGTGTAGCTGTCTTGCAAGTGTGTATGAGACTTTGGTGTTCAAGATGGAGATCTAGAGCAGCATGCAGTGAGCTGATTCACCAAGTACCTCAGCCTGATTTTCATGTTGGGAGTTCTTAGCAGCTAGTTTCTATCTGGCGGGTAATAGAAAAGAAGTGTGCATATTAGTGAGGCAAGGATAAATAATAATGATGGTAAAAATCTATAATTATAGGCCTCTCACTGCTCACAAGCAAGAATCGCATCTTGATGACCGGATAATAGTTGGAAAATACAACTTGTTGCTCCTGATGTCAGGAAAGGACTTCTTTAAATTTTTATGTGATTCTTCCAAATTTCTCATCACAACCCATGTTGTCCAGGGCCTGGGAAGATTCTTCCCAGTATGCTTGACATAACAATTAGCAAATTTAGAAGTGCAAGACAAATAGATCATGAACACCGTAAATAATTTGATTGTATTAAAAATGATCTGTGCGTGAAGGCAATTTGGCTGTATAAAGCTCACTCGCTTTAAAATCTATGCACAATTTTCATGGATTCCATTGAATTCAATCAATCTCCCATGGGATATAATTCATTATAGGTAAACCCACATAAAAGCCAATGCTCTAAAACTCTCAACAGTTCCTGTGGGCAAATGAAATCTGAGATTTGATTTCAATCACTCCTGCTTCTCTGGGTCCACAGTCAAATGAAGTAAAAGTTGTGGCTGTTGGTTTGGCTGCCCTTTGCCTTATCATTACCAGACATTATAAATGGGATAAGCTACAGTCATTTTGAACTTTAGTTACAACATTAAGAAAAAATCAAAGAACTGAGAATGCTGGAAATCAGAAATTGCTGGAAAAACTCAGTAGATCTGGCAACACTGCAGGGACTCTGAATTAATTGGAACAACATCAACTACTTTGGGTGAAGCCAATTTTGAAGTTAACTATATTTTAAAAAATATATATTTGTCACTTGAAAAGTAATGGGTGATATAAATTCCTTCCTTCATTAGGTATGACGATAAAAAAAAGTAAATTGCACTTGCCTTTTCAAAATTGAAATAGAGATTACATTTTATATCATTTTTAAAGGATTCATGAGAACAGTGATTATTTTTGTGCTTTATTAATTGACAACAATTTCTATACTTAGCCTTATGAGAACCAAAAGCAATACATTTTGATTTAATCATCAACCATTGGTTCAGTGATTGAGAATGCTGTACTTTTAGATGTCATTGCAATATATATTGTTATACATTAATTGCTATTGGTATATTTTCCATTCTTTATTGTAAAGAAGGTGGCATAGTCATAAATTAGAGAATGACTTTTAATATTTCTGTTAGTCTTTACACGAGGAATTATTTCTTGATTTCACTATCCTACTGGATATTAATTCCAGACAGTTAGTAAGTTTGCAGATGACACCAAAATTGGAGATGTAGTGGACAGCGAAGAGGGTTACCTCAGATTACAACTGGATCTGGACCAGATGGGCCAATGGGCTGAGAAATGGCAGATGGAGTTTAATTCAGATAAATGCGAGGTGCTGCATTTTGAGAAAGCAAATCTTAGCAGGACTCATTCACTTAATGGAAAGGTCCTAGGGACAAAGAGACCTTGGAGTGCAGGTTCATAGCTCCTTGAAAATGGAGCCGCAGGTACATAGGACAGTGAAGAAGGCGTTTGGTATGCTTTTCTTTATTGATCAGAGTACTGAGTACAGGAGTTGGGAGGTCATGTTGCTGCTGTACAGGACATTGGTTAGGCCACTGTTGGAATATTGCGTGCAATTCTGGTCTCCTTCCTATCAGAAAGATGTTGTGAAACTTGAAAGGGTTCAGAAAAGATTTGCAAGGATGTTGCCAGGGTTGGAGGATTTGAGCTATAGGGAGAGGCTGAACAGGCTGGGGCTGTTTTCCCTGGAGCATCAGAGGCTGAGGGGTGACCTTATAGAGGTTTACAAAATTATGAAGGGCATGGATATGTTAAATAGGCAAAGTATTTTCCCTGGGGTAGGGGAGTCCAGAACTAGAGGGCATAGGTTTAGGGTGAGAGGGAAAAGATATAAAAGAGACTTAAGGGGCAACTTTTTCACACAGAGGGTGGTCTGTGTATGACATGATCTGCCAGAGGAAGTGGTGGAGGCTGATACAATTGCAACATTTAAGAGGCAGTTGGATGGGTATATGAATAGGAAGGGTTTGGAGGGATATGGACCGGATACTGGCAGGTGGGACTACATTGGGTTGGGATATCTAGTCGGCATAGACGAGTTGGACTAAAGGGTCTGTTTCCATGCTGTACATCTCTATGACTGTATCAGTACCATGCGACTATCTGGTCTGGTGAAACCAATTCATTTGAATTTAAAGTACATTGAGCTTTCTCCATCAATTCATTTGAAGCTCGGGTTAAAATATTGCCAAAATGTCCAAATTTTTGGAAAAATGACAGATATGGTCTATCAAATAAACACAGCTATCAAAACGTACTGGGAGATGACAGTGACTGAAAGAAATACCCTCCAGTGAATCACTTGCCTTGTATTATGTTGGTCACAAGAATTCATCCAAATACTCTTTTGTTTGCAACAAGTCCATTCCCTGCATATACTGGCACCTTAGACCATAAGACCATAAGACCTAGGAGTGGAAGTAAGGCCATTCAGCCCATCGAGTCCACTCCGCTATTCAATCATTGGCTGATGGGCATTTGAATTCCACTTACCCCCACTCTCCCCGTATCCCTTAATTCCTTGCGAGATTAAGAATTTATCAATCTCTGCCTTGAAGACATTTAACGTCCCGGCCTCCACTGCGTTCCGTGGCATTGAATTCCACAGGCCCACCACTCTCCGGATGAAGAAATATCTCTTCATTTCCATTTTAAATTGACCCCCTCTAATTCTAAGGCTGTGACCACGGGTCCTAGTATCCCCGCCTGATGGAAACAAAGTTCCAGCGTCCACCCTTTCTAAGTCATGCATTACCTTGTAAGTTTCTATTAGATCTCCCCTCAACCTTCTAAACTCTAATGAATACAATCCCAGGATCCTTAGCCATTATTGTATGTTAGGCCTACCATTTCAGGGACCATCTGTGTAAATGTTTGCTGCACATGCTCCAGTGCCAGTATGTCCATCCTGAAGTGTGGGGCCCAAAACTGGACACTGTATTCTAAATCAGCCTAACCAGAGCTTTGTAAAGTCTCAGTAGCACATTGTTGCTTTTACATTTCAATCCTCTTGAAATATATAACAACATTACATTTGCTTTCGTAACCACGGACTCAACGTGCAAGTCAACTTTTAGAGAATCCTGGACTAGCACACCCAGATCCCTTTGTACTTTGACTTTGTGAATTTTCTCACCTTTTAGAAAATAGTCCGTCCTTGTATTCTTTTTTCCAAAGTGCAAGACCTCACATTTGCTCACATTGAATTTCATCAGCCATTTCTTGGACCAGTCTCCTAAACTGTCTAAGTCTTTCTGCAGCCTCCCCACCTCCTCAGAACTACCTGTCCGCCTAACTTCGTATCATCGGCAAACTTCGCCAGAATGCCCTCAGTCCCTTCATCCAGATCATTAAGATATAAAGTGAACAGCTGTGGTCCCAGCACTGAACCCCGCAAGAAACCATTTGTCACTTGCTGCCATTCCGAAAAAGAACCTTTTCTCCCAACTCTCTGCCATTTGTCGAACAGCAAATCCTCAATCCATGCCTCAGTCTTGATCCAGCTTTTGAAGGATGTGAAAAACAAAGTTTCCTAACATCAACGAGGTTTATGAATACATAAGTTACACCGATGTTCCTTGAGCCTCACTAACTTACAGAGGCCAAAGAACTAACCAACATGGATGTTTCATTATTTTAAAGATTTCTACCAAAATGCAAAGAAGGCTTTCAAAAAAAAAGGTGAATCCTCTAAATCTATAGTGATGACTCAGAAGATATAAGCTCCCATTCTAATGGTGAATCTTCTGGACCTTTCCAAGTGCTAAATCAACCATCGTCCCAAAATAAAGATGGTTCTCTTGATGGCATCTGACCAAGGCCATACACAGGGACAGGATGATGTAGTTTGTTTTTCATTCTTTGTTCCAGATATCCATTCTGACATTTAACACATTGGCCATGAGCTTTCATTAACTCACACTTAATGCTTCCAAGTATTTGTTCACACACCCTTGCATGATGTTTTCCTGTACATGAGTGTGTAGTGTCACATTTCTCCATAATAAAAGACATCTGCCAGATATAAGCCCATTCCCCCGTCACATCTGCCTTCAATCTATTTTTTTTCATGGAAATTCTCAACATTCATGCACAACTTTGTTTCATCCACAAATTTAAAGACAGTCTTCCTACATCCTTCATCCAGATCATTGATACAATCCTCTAACCCAACGCTTAAAATCTGTTCAATATCACCAACTAAGCTGGTGCTTGGGAGAGACAGGTCACATGACTGTGCACCTTCAGGAACATTGCACTGCTGTTTCTCCATTGTCTGAAGATGTTAAAACTCTGAATTATAAGAAAAGGACAGATGTTAGCTTGTGGAATGAGAAAAAGTTGGAGAAAAATGAAGCATCTGCAGTTTGTTATGTAGAATGTGTGGGGTAAGGGAGAGGTCAGAAGAGAAACAATGCATTTGGCCTTAGGCAAAAGCAAAATACACAGATGCTGGAGTTATGAAATAAAATGGGCGGCACGGTGGCACAGTGGTTAGCACTGCTGCCTCATAGCGCCTGAGACCAGGGTTCAATTCCCGCCTCAGGCAACTGACTGTGTGGAGTTTGCACATTCCCTCCGGGTGCTCCGGTTTCCTCCCACAGTCCAAAGATGTGCAGGTCAGGTGAATTGGCCATGCTAAATTGCCCGCAGTGTTAGGTAAGGGGTAAATGTAGGGGTATGGGTGGGTTGTGCTTCGGTGGGGCGGTGTGGATTTGTTGGGCCGAAGGACCTGTTTCCACACTGTAATGTAATCTAATCTATTCAAGTCCAATATGACCCTTCTTTGGATTCCACATTTTCTTTCACTGTTGACTTGTTGCCTGACCTGCTGAGTTTCTCGAGTACTTTTTGCTTTTATATTAAATCTAAAGGAACTACTGCAATGTGCTCTCAATATTCTCAATGGTGATGACCTCCACTCTGTCCCTTTCCATTATAGTCAGGACTCTCTATCCAAGTAGATCATGAAGACATTCTCTTCCATCCTGTTGCTGGTGTTGTGTAGGATCTTCTGCAGCAAGAAAGGTCGAAGTATGTATGTCTTCTGGTTCCCAGGAGATTTAAAAATAAACACACTTTACCCTTCAAATGCCAGAGCTTCATCAAATGTGCTTATTGTCCCTGTATGTGACTGGTGAGCTGACACGTTCTTATTTATGCAGCAACAAAATGTGACGTGTTGAATGTTTTGGTTTTACTGATAGATAGTCACTGTCACCATGTTACGTATTCTGGTTCCAATAAATTTGAACTGCTGGAACTTCATAGCATATTTCTTGCAAGACTCCATGTAGCTGGTGAACTCAGCACATGGCTACAATGCAGTGGTAAGATGTGAAAACCTGGATGTACATACATCAATTTGTTCCTCCATCTTTAGGAATAATACCAAATTATGTGAGGAAATTCAAAAATGTGGTTGTTATGGAAATATACATGAACTGCTGATTGTGGTTAAAAGACGGTTAAGATGTTGGTGAGTCTAAAAACATGAGGTCAAGAAACTTTTATTAGGCTGAAGGAAGGTTTGTAATGGACTTCCCCAAGGGGACAGTATTAGGATCCCTGCTGGTCCTGATATATATTATTGATATTGGTTTTGGGGAGGCAATTTCAAAGATTGCAAATGACACAAACCTTGGAAGTATTGTAAACTGTGTGAATGACTATAGGGTTTCCGAAGAACATAGGGAAATTGATAGAGTGGTCAAGTAGGTGGCAAATGATTTTCAAAGCAGAGAAGTGTAAGGTGATTTGGAAGAAAGAACATTGAAATACAGTATAAAGTAGGGGGTACAATTCCAAGGGGGTCCTGCAGCAGAGGGACCTGGGTGTAAATGTGCACAGATCATTGAGACATAGAAACATAGAAGACAGAAGCAAGAGTAGGCCATTTGATCCCTTGAGCCTGTTCTGCCATTCAATATGATAATGGCTGATCATTGAGATAAATACCCTAGTCCTGACCTCCTCTCATATCCTTTGGTCCCTTTAGCCACAAGAGCTATATCTACCTTCTTCTTGAATACTCACAATGTTTTGGCCTCAACTACTTTCTGTGGTAGTGAATTCCACAGGCTCACTATTCTCTGGGTGAAGGAATTTCTACTCATCTCAGAACTAAAAAGTTCACCCTTATTGTTAAACTATGAAACCTGATTCTGGATTCCCCCACCATTAGGAACATCCTTCTTGCATCTAACCTGTGTGGTCCTGTTGGAATTTTATAGGTTTCTATGAGATCTCTTTTCATTTTTCTAAACCACATTGAATACAATCCCAATTGACTCAATCTCCTCATACATCAGAGCTGCCATGGGAGATAACAGCGTGATAAACCTTTGCTGCACTCCCTCTATAACAAGACCAAATCTGCACACAATATTCCAAGTGTGGCCTCGTCAATGCCCTGTATAATTGCAGCAAGACACCAATATCATTTCTCTACTAGTACAGATTTGCTTCAGTTCCTCTCTCACTAAACCCTGTATTCCTCATCATTTATGGTATGTAATTTGCGTTTGTCTTTGTGAAGGTAGAAGTGAGGTATGAATTTATTTAGTCCGCTTTTTCTTTGTCTCATTTCTGACTGTAAAGGGCCTACACTAGTGTTCACTAATCTTTTTCTCTTCACATACATATAGAAATTTTGACAGTCAATTCTGATGTTCCCTGTAAGCTTATCTCATACTTTATTTCCAGTTATTAATTAATCTCTTGGTCCTCCTTTGCTGATTTCTAAAACCCTTCCAATGCTCAGGTTTGTTGGTTTTTTCCCTTGCCAATTTATTTGTCTCTTTTTTGCATCTAATACTATCTCTAATTTCCCTTGTAAGCCATAGTTTGGTGACTGTTCTCTTCAAGGTGGCAGGACAAGTAGAAAGAGCAGTTAATAAATCATACAGTGTCCTCAGTTTTATTAATGGGACACACAGTATAAGAGAAGGAGGTAATGTTGAACTTGTATCAGATACTTGTTAGATCTCAGCTGAAGTGTGGTGTACAGATCTGGGCACCACATTGTAGGAAAGATGTGGACGCCTTGGTGAGAGCACCAAAGCAGTTTACAAAAGTGGTTCCAGAGGTCTTGACAATAAATTAAAGAATTGAAGACTGTTCTCCTTGGAGAGCGGCAGGCAAAGAGGAGATCTAATTAAGTTTTCAAAAATCATGAGCTCAGCAGAGTAACTACTCAAGACAGGATAAAGAATGAAATGGGCATGGATGTACAGTGATGTGCAAAAGAAACAAGAGTAATGTGAGAATATTAAATTTTTCACGCAGCAAGTAGTTCAGGTATGGAATGCACTGCCTGGGAATACGCTGAAGGCAGATTCAATTGAAGCGTTCAAGAGGCATTGGATGAATTCTTGGATAGATACACAGTACAAAGGTGTGGGGAGATGGCTGGAGACTGGCACTATTCCTTCTGTACTGTAACAAATATATGATTATGAGAAGAATGCTTGGAGATGGATGGTGCACTGATGACATTTATTTGAGTAGTGCTTTATATAATTATACTGCTACAGCTGTGATGCAAATGTAGTTTAGCAATCTTCCTACGATTCACAAGTCTCGTTAACTCAAATCAATTAATGCATTGGGGTGGGGAGAGGGACACCGCTCCCACATTGATGTTCTCAGCAACTTCCTCCCAATATTTGCTGAAAAAGTACTAGAGAGATTGTTGCAACCAGGATATATAAAGATATCCCTCCTCTTCAGTGACTGCTTTTAGTGTTACCTCACTCTTTTCTTCAGCTATATAATTGGGTTATTGTTATTTGCAACCAAAATGCTATTTAATATCTGGAATTCTGATATTGCTTTCTCATCCAAACCTGATAGGTGTGCTGACAATGACTAGTGTTGCAGAGCAGCGGCTGTACTTGCAAATCATTTTAATCAGTAGGTACTACAGATAGTGTGTGTTGCCTGGATTAGTATAAATTAGTAGTCCCCTCTGCTGCTCTGCTTTCAGGTATGATTCAGTTTCTTTGGACCCAATTTCCAAAGTGATGACCTTTTCCAAGTTCAGTTGAGTGGATCTATTCCAAACCTTACATAATCCTGGTGTTTCTGATTATTCTTTATTTTGGAAAGTGTGTTGTTGAGAGGGTACAGCCACGCTATTCGAAGAAGCAAATCCCTTAAATATTCTGTTGATTATATTTCAACTTACCAACTTGAGTGAATACAAGTAACATCTGCAAACACAAGGTGCAGTTGATATCATTCACAGGGTCTTTTGCTGACAGTTTTATCAATGCAACTACAGATTCATCCATCCTGTACCAAAACACCAAATGATAACACAGACAAAATTCAACATTTAATTGCACGTTATACATTTTGGACATGCTTAGCTGACAGAGATGAATGCATTCCTGGAAAAGAACACCATATATAACACATCTAGGAGTTTAAATTTAGTTTAATTGAATGTACAGTAAGCTAACAAATTCATGAGAAACAATTAAATATTTAGATGAAAGTAGTTATTGAACTAGAGGGAAAACAAAAATATGGAAGAATTGAAGGCTCTGAAAATGAATTTGAGCTGAAGAAGTGGGTTTATTGGAAGCAATTTGAATGGTGGAGGGGGATGATACGGTGGAAGGTTGTGAAGAAATATATCTGAATAGCTAAATTATTATTTCGTATGGTTTTCACTGAAGAAGATACAAAACAAATCCCAGAATTAGAGATCCAAATGATTATGGGAAATGAGGAATTGAAGGAAATTAATTTTAGTAAGAAGGTGTACTGAAAAAATTAATAGTGCTGAAAGATAATAAGTCTCCAGGACCCGATAGTCCAAATCACAGAGTGTTAAAGGAGTGACTGTAGAGATAGTCACTGCATTGATAATCATCTTCAAAAATTCCTTCGATTCTCGAATGATTCCAGCAGATTGGAAGCTTGCAAATATCACCCCACTATTTTAAAGAGGAGCAAGGGGAATAAATAGGGAACTGCAGATGTGCATCAGTATGAGGGAATGTGTGAGAAGCTAATCTGATGGATGTGATTAATAGACAAAATAAAAACCAAAAGAAGCGGATGCTGCAAATCAGAAACAAAAACAGAAATAGCTGGAAAAGCTCAGCAGGTCTGACAGCATCTGTGGAGAGAAATTAGAGTTAACATTTACGGTCGAGTGACCCTTCTTCAGAAAAGAAAATTATGTTTGACAAACTTGGAGTTTTTTGAGGACATCACTCACAAAATTGACAGGAGATGAGTTGATAACTGTAGTATATTGGACTTTCAAAGGTTTTGGATAAGGCTCCCCCATTGGAGGTTGGTTCGCAAACTAAAATAACATAATTTAAAGTGAATGTGCTGGCATGGATTAAGGACTAGCTAACAGATAGACAACAGAGTAGGAATAAATGGGTCACTCTCACACCTGCAGATTGACTAGGAGAGTACCATAAGGATCAGTACTTGGGCTTCAGCTGGTCACAATATATATCAATGATTTTGATGTGGGGATTAAATATAGTGTTTCCAAATTTGCAGATGATCTAAGCAGGAATTTGAGTTGTGAAGAGGATGTAAAACATTTTCAGGAGGAATTAGACAGGCTTAGTGTTTTGGTAAGGACATGGCAGATGGAATATAATGTGGAGAAATGTGAGGTTATCCACTTTTGTAGGAAGAATTGATGTGCAGAGTATTTATTAAATGGTGAGAGGTTGGAAAGTATCGATGTGTAATGGAACTTGGATATCCATATTAAAAGTCATAAGGGCTAACTTACAGGTGCAGCAAGTTATTTTGAAGGTTATTGGAATGTTAGCTTTTATTGCAAGATGATTTGAGTTCACGTTTAATAATATCTTGCTTCAATTGTGTAGGAGCTTGGTTTGACCAAATCTGCGGCACTGTGAACAGATTTGGTTTTCTTATCTCAGAAATCAAAGAAACATAGCCAATAGGATCAGGAATAGGCCATTCGGCCCTTTGAGCCGCCGACATCATTCAACATGATCATGGCTGATCAGCCAATTCAGTACACTGTTCTCTCTTTTTTCCCATAACCTTTGATCCCTTTAGCCTGAAAAAGCATATGTAACTCCTTCCTGAAAAAAAAATGTTTTGACATCAGCCATTTTCTGTGGCACAGAATTCCACAGACTCAACACCGTGTGGTTGAAGAAATTTATTTTATCTCAGTCCTAAAAGGCCTACACTATGTTCTTAGACTATGATCAATGGTTCTGAATTCAGCATTTACCATCTGTAGTCCTGTTAGAGTTTTATAGGCTATGAGATCCCCATTATTCATCCCAACTCCAGCGAATATAATGATAACCAATCCAGTCTGTCTTCAAATGTCAGTCCTTCATTCAAGAAGTCAGTCTGGTAAACCTTTATTGTACTTAGCCAAAACATTCGTCCTCAGATGAGGAGATCAAAACTGCATACAACACTCTAGGTGTGGTCTCACTAAGACCCTGTACAATTACAACAAGATGTCCCTCCACCTATGCTCGAATCCTCTCACTATGAAGGCCATCATACCATTTGCTTCCTTCACTGCCTGCTACGTCTGTCATCTTACTTTCAGCAACTGATATACAGGGATACCCAGGTCTTGTTGTACCTTCCCCTTTCCCAATCTAATGCAATTCCGATAACAATCTTCTTTCCTACTTATGCTACCAAAGTGGATAACCTTTCACTTAAATACATTATACCTCATCTGCCGTGCATTTGCCCACTCACTCAACTTGTCCAAATAACACAAAAGTATCTCGGCATCCGCCTCGCAGTTCGCCCTCACACCCAGCTTTGTATTGTCTGCTTGAAAGATGTTATTCTCTACAGGAAATGCAACAAAGGTTCACTAGGCTTTTTCCCAGGTTGTGTGGACTGTCCTATGAAAAGAGATTGGATAAACTGGGCCTTTATTTTCCAGCGTTTCAAAGATTATGAAGTGATCTCATTGAAACTACAAAATCCTTGAAGAGGTAGATAGAGTGGTTGTGCATAAAACATTTCCCTTGGTTGAGGAGTCTAGAAGCAGGGGATTCAATTTTAAAATTAAAGGGTATGCCATTTAGGACCAAGCTATGAAGAATTTCTTTTTACTTAGAAGGTGGTAAATGTTTGTAATTTTCCAACCGAGAGTGTTGTGGAAGCTCAGTTTTTGAGTAAGTTTAAAGTAGTGGTTGATATATTTTTGATTATCAATGTTGTAAAGGGCTATGGTATAATTTGTTTTTAAAAAATTGAATCCATGAACATATAGCCTTCACCTAGACCAGATGGGGCCCATACCCTGGGGGGAAATTTGTTAGTGCTCTTTGGGTGAGTTTATACTAATTCAGCAGGGGGATGGGAACTGAAATTATAGTTCGAGTATACTGGAGGTTGAGAGTAGTGAGGTCCAAATTAAGATTTCAAGATCGCAAGAAGGCACCAGCAAGCAACAAGTTGGTTTGAAGTGTGTCTACTTCAATGCCAGGAGCATCCAGATTAAGGTGGGTGAACTTGCAGCATGGGTTGGTACCTGGGATTTTAATCTTGTGGCCATTTCAGAGACATGGGTAGAGCAGGGACAGGAATGGTTATTGCAGGTTCCAAGATTTAGATGTTTCAGTAGGAACACAGAAAATGGTAAAAGAGGCGGTGGTGTGGCACTGTTAGCCAAGGACAGTATTACGGTTGCAGAAAGGATGTTGGAGGACTCATCTACTGAGGTAGTTTGGGCTGAGATTAGAAACAGGAAAGGAGAGGTTACCCTGTTGGGAGTTTTCTATAGGCCTCCGAATAGTTCCAGAGATGTAGAGGAAAGGATAGCAAAGATAATCCTCGACAGGAGTGAGAATGGTAGGGTTGTTGTTATGGGGAACATTAACTTTCCACATGTTCACCAGGAACACTATAGTTCAAGTACTTGAGATGGGTCAGTTTTTGTCCAATGTGTGCAGGAGGATTTCCTTAAACAGTATGTAGACAGGCCAACAAGGGGCGAGGAAACATTAGATTTGGTACTGGGCAATGAACCTGGCCAAGTGTTAGATTTGAAGGTAGGTGAGCACTTTGGTGATAGTGACCACAATTCAGTTATTTTTAATTTAGTGATCGAAAGGGATAGTTATATACCGCAGGGCAATTGTTATAGCTGGGGGAAAGGCAACTACAATGTGGTTAGGCAAGACTTAGGATGCATCGGTGGGGAAGGAAACTGCAGGGGAAGGGCATAGTTGAAATGTGAAGCTTATTCAAGGATCAGCGACTACAGGTCCTTGGTAAGTATGTACCGGTCAGGCAGGGAGGAAGTTATCGAGTGTGGAAGCCGTGGTTCACTAAGGAAGTTGAATCTCTTGTCAAAAGGAAAAAGAAGGCTTATGTTAGGATGAGATGTGATGGCTCAGTTAGGGTGCTTGAAAGTTACAGGTTAGCCAGGAAAGACCTAAAGAGAGAGCTAGGAAGAGCCAGGAGGGTACATGAGAAGTTGTTGGCGGATAGGATCAAGGAAAACCCTAAGGCTTTCTATAGGTATATCAGGAATAAAAGAATGACGAGTAAGATTAGGGCCAATCAATGATAGTAGTGGGAAGTTGTGCGTGGATTCAGAGTGATAGGGGAAGTGCTAAATGAATACTTTTTGTCAGTATTCACACTAGAAAAAGACAATGTGGTTGAGGAGAATACTGAGATGCAGGCTACTAGACTAAATGGGATTGAGGTGCATAAGGAGGAGGTGTTAGCAATTCTGGAAAGCGTAAAAGTAGATAAGGCCCCTAGGCCAGATGGGATTTATCCTAGGATTCTCTGGGAAACCAGGGAAGAGATTACCAAGCCTTTGGCTTTAATCTTTATGTCATGATTGTCTACAGGAATAGTGTTAGAAGACTGGAGGATAGCAAATGTTGTTCCCTTGTTCAAGAAGGGGAGTAAAGACAACCCTGGAAATTATTGACCTGTGAGCCTTACTTCGGTTGTAGGTAAAGTATTGGAAAGGATTATAAGAAATAGGATTTATAACCATCTAGAAAGGAATATGTTGTTTAGGGATAGTCAACACGGTTTTGTAAAGGGTAGGTCATGCCTCACAAACCCTGAACTTGGACCTAATACAGCTGAACATCCCTTTTAAAGCATTTAAAACATTATGGGGCCTTAATCAAAGATCATCTCAAACAAAACTGGATGGTCAAAATGATGAAAAATGCACAGAAAATAAGCCTCCTGTGTAAATGTTATTTGGCAATTACTAACATTTCTCATGTTGCTGAAAATTCACTTCGGTCTGATAGCATTAGCCCTACCATTTTTCCAAATGTTTAGTGGGTACCAAATGAATAAATATCACCTCCTGCTTGAGTTTGAAAGTTGAGACAAACAGTGAGGCACTGCTTTATCAAAGTTTATGGTTGCGCTCAGAAAAACAACTGTCTGATTTTGGCATTTATGCTGCACACATGTGGATGCTGGAATTTGCTTTTCAACTTACTCTTTGATAAACAGTGAACTCTTGACAGCCTCACTGTTATTTTTACTGCAAAATCTCGGCTTATTAAACCAGCATATCAGAACTGTACTTGGGATATTAGTGGATTAGTGTGATTCAGTTTATAATATTTTATTTAAATACAGATACTGATTACTTTCAGTGTCAAAAATTCCATCTGTATGACAGTTAATATGATAATTGTAGCATGATGAGATTATTAAATTCTTGGCTCTCAATCTCTGCAAGGGAAGCCCTTGTAGATTGTGGAGGAAAGATTCATAATACTTGGATGAATACTTCAAATATTATAAAATTCAAGAATATGGGACAAGTGCAGAAAATTGAGATTAGTGCATTTTTAATGGTAGTTATGTCAGTGCAGATTTGATGGGCTGAAGGGTCTTTTCTGCACTGTATGAATCTATTATGGCAATATATGTGCTACCATTGACCAAACCAGCCTCAAAGTACACGACTTCAGGAATCCATGGGCATAATTAAATAGAAGACAGCTCGTTTCCTCTTTATCTTAACTGCCAATTATGTCATGACATATTAAGCAAGTTGTTATTTAAAGTATTTCACATAAAGGATAAAGAAAGCTGAGGGAGAGAACTTTTAAATACAGAGAACTGCCAGATATGTAATTTCATTTTTTTTTGGAAAGTAAGGATCATATCTTAAAATTATTGAACCATTTTATGCTCCAGTGGAGACACAAAATGACTCATTTGCAGGGAAATCACTCCTTATGTCATAGCAGGCAATGTTTTTTTTTAAATATGACAAAGGTTGTGCCTTGTACTCAAAGTATTTCATCAGATCTTCATTTGTTACTGAACTAACAATCTGCAGTCAGCATGCATTCCAGAGAACAGCAAGTCATATGCAGTGATTGCTGATGAGGGAATATAACAATTTAACAATACCACAAAACAATTATATAATTTACTTTTTCATCCATAGGTATCACAACAACTGTCTGATGATGAAGGAGCAAAGAAGCAGTGGAAAAGAGCTCCCATTAGCATATTTTCACATTAGTCCTTTAAATGGAGGTCATTCCTGCGAATTCTTGAAGTCAACCACAATGTTACTGGACTAATGTTGCATGTGAACCAGATGAAACTAAGATGGGAGGTTTCTCTCCCTAAAGGATATGGTGAAGCAATTGGTCTTTCACAGATTCATGATCACTTTTATATTAATTTCAGCATTTTCTAACTGCCAGGATTTTTAAAACTGAATTGCAATTCTTAAACTATAAGATTTCAACTCACATTTCTGAATTATTCATTCAAATTTCAGTATTTTTCACTCAACATTTAAGGCCTAATCTTGAATTCATTCCATCTTTCCTGTCAGCTAAGTTTCCTTTTACTCTAACTTTTCACTTATGTTAACTAATTTTCTATCCATCTGTCTTTACCCTTCTTATTTTATGTACTATTGTGGTCACCATAAGATTCTTACGTGGCACCTTATTAAAGGTTCTCTGACAAACTTCAAGCACTGAAAATAATTTAATCTCTTAATTCTGTTCTTTCTTCAAAGAGTTCGATAAATCGCAACATTCAGTTTTAGAAACCCTTGCTGTCTCGCCCTAACTATTCTTCGCCAAGTGATTACTAAGTTCATTCCATATTTTAAACTCTCGGAGTGTTTTGCTACACCTCCTTGCTGTTGGCAGAGAGCCTTATTTTAGGCAGGGCAAATTGATAATTTGGGTGTGTAGTACTCATGATATTCTAACCATTAATTTCAGGGTGTTTCTGGAATGAGAGTTGCTGTCTGTCAAGGAGACAACAAAGAGAGAGAATAAGCAGCTGTTCCTTTCCAAGAGACAAAGACTCAAAGTTGGGAAGCAAAACCTCACCAGCGGTGTATCCAATCCTGATGTCCAGAATCCAATCAGGCAGTTTAACCATTCGCCATTGGAGCTTCCACATTTGTAAAACCAGAAGCTGCCACCCATTCGGATGTCTGGAATCCCTTTCATTCCGGAGTGCCTCTGGGAATGGTTTGCCAATGGTGCTGCAGCAAGCAGCCAGTATGGTGGAGGCCCCAGACTGCAGGTTAGTAGGTTGGCTGAGGTCATGCCAGATAGGCAGATCCCGGGTGAGAAAGGGGACTATTATTGTGGGAAACATTTGTGGCAGCCCTTGTAACTGAAGGGGTCCATAGTGAGCCACATATCCATTCAGGAGGTCATCCCCTTGACTAGGACCTGCAGGGAGCTCAGCGTTTACTGAGTAGCCTTGCCACATGCTCCTTATTCCCCGCCCACCCCCCAGCTATCCTGAAGGTCTCAGTTTGTCTCTAGACAGCAAGGCCACCCTGGATATTTCCTATCGCTGTCGTAATCAGGGAGGGGATGGACTTTGCAACCATACTCTCCCTTCCAATTCTATGACTGCTCACCTCCTAACCTAATCTTAATGAGAGGTAGGAACTAAATTCCACACAAAATGTGTAAACACAACCCACCCCATTACAGACGCTCCTTTGCCACTTGCACATTAGCAGATGTTGTACATGAGTCAGAAAGCGTTAATACTGAGGATTGTCATAAGCACCACCCATTATGATGATATCATATAGACTTGCAGCAGAACAGCTTAGGATCTCTGAAGAGTGAAATCTAACAATGTGGACGTGATGAACTAGTGGTATAACCACTATACTCATGACTTTTAGGGTAAGAAACTGCCATCATTACCTGGTCTGGCCTAAATGTGACTCCAGACCCATAGCAATGTGGTTGACTCTTAAATGCCCTCTGGCAATAAATGCTGGCCTAGCCAGTGATGCCCACATCATATGAATGAATAATAATTTTTAAAACTCCTGGTTCTCCTGACAGTCTCTGTAATGATGTCATGCTATCAATATAACCTGTAATATGTTACTAACATGAAATAAGCTGTTTCTTGTTCAGTACACGGGCTGCTTTAGTTAAATCAATCAGTATTTTCCATGGCCACAACAGACCAGGCAGAGGATTCTAGCAGCAAATCTTTCACACACTGAGGTACAAAACTGCTTTGCCTGTACATATAACCGTGGACATCAGGGAATTTGAACACCCTGTCTATTAGAGGAAGAATGTTTAGAGATGGGAGTTAGTGAATATGTAGATGAGCCTCTGAGATTGGCTCTGATATGACTATGATCTCAGTGTTTGTTTTATGAAGAGGTTGGACCATGGACGATACTGTCCAGAGCTTTGCCATTGTGTTCACTGTAATAATAATCATGGTTTAACAGTTACTAAACACTCAGACTTCATCTCATATTAAGATCCAAAGAGTCTATATGGGAGCATGATAAAACATGGTGTCAGCAATGGAGATGCCATCTAAGGCAGATCATGTTTTTTTTCTCAGAAGAAACATGAGGCAAGATTGAGCAGCCATGAGGAAAGGCCAATCTACAAGTGAAGAATATTTTCAGAAGACTTCCCGAAGAGAGTGCCTTAACAGTTTCCTGAAGTGAAGTGAAGTCTTACCTAAGCAAAGCACAGTGAGCTATGGTCTGACCGGGCATCAGGTTACCGCTGGCTCCTCAATCGCAGCCCTTCCTGAGGCTCTTTGATGCGGACGAATACCTAATGCAAGTACTTAGACAGGAAATCTGGAAGACACAGTTCCACATGTACAGATCCACCTTAGGGGTCATTTGAATTGGCAACTGCTCCAGGTCAGTACATTCTCATATGCAGCATAGTTTCACCAAAGAGACTTTTATCAGGCAAGGTAAAAATGAACTCAACAGCCCTGATTGTAATTCCTCTAGTGCAAGCAAAAAATCCTGAAAAGATTCTTCACTGATTCTTAGCAGTCCTCGTGCAAATTCTTTAAAGAATTGATCCATACTCTGCATTCTTCCCAATGATTTACTCATCTCTTCATCCTAGAATTGAAATATAGCATGGGAAACTCAAGATGTTGTTCTACTATTGCAATTCAATGGTGATACTCCTCAGTTCTTGTTTAATGAATCAACTTCTCCATTCAGTGTGCTTTCGTTGTCAGTTAGCATGAAAGAAATAAAAGTAACTGGCATCCAGTCAAGAGGAAACAGTAACCTCTAGATGAGCATCCACTTGTCTTCACACTAATGCAGTAGTTACTGACCGAGTGTTCTTTCAGTGCTCCGAGCTCTGGGATACTGTTCCTAATCTCAACATTTTCTTTTCAGCAGCTACAAGCATGTTTCCAGGCCAGCCTTCCTGCCATTGCCCACTCATGCACAACACTTGGTTCTGTGATAAATGGACTTGGGGAGGAGTTGTGGGGTTGGAAGTGCAGTCAATTCCTATGAGGAATGCCTTCAGCTAAATGTTTCTGCTAATAATGTTACGAAAGTACATTTTATTGAAGACTGGAAAATAACTTGAAGGGGGTTGGCACCACATCCACAAGCAGTGACTCCCCCCACCACTGACACTCATAAGAGCAGTGATGACATGGGAACTGAACTGAAGTCCAAAGGTCACAATCTAAATGTTGTCGACAGCTTTGAGTGGACAGGCAGGATGCTGGAAGAACGCAGCAAGCCAGGCAGCATCAGGAGGTGCGGAAGTCAACTTTTCGGGTGTAACCATTCTTCAGGACTGGGGGTGGGTGTAGGGGGAGCTGCAGATAAAGGTGGTGGCGGGGGCAGGGTGGTGAAGTGGGGTTAGTTGAAGACAGGAAGAGGGTACGACCTGGTTGGTCAATCAGAGGAATGAATCTGGTTGGTGGCAGGGAGTAGTGGAAGGGAGGGGTAGGGACTGGGAAGGGAGTCAGGAGATGGGGAGGGAGGTTATTTGACATTGGAGAACTCAATAGTAAGTCCTCCGGGCTGTAGGGTGCCTAGGCAGGAGATAAGGTGCTGTTCCGCCAATAGGAAATGTGATTTGTTTTGGCAATGGAGGAGACCAAGGATGGTCATGTCAGAAACGGACTGGTTGGTCAAATTGAAATGGGCAGTGACTGGGAGGTCCGGTCGGCCCCTGCGGACCCGGCTGCGATGCTCAGTGAATCGGTTCCTAAGTTTACATTTGGTCTCCCCGATGTAGAGAAGACCACATTGGGAGCACCTGCTGAGGTAAACTAGGTTGGAAGAGAGGCAGGTGAACCTCTGTCTCACCTGGAGGACTGTTTGGGGCTGGTGTACTGGCAGATTTTGCCTCTTTTCTGGTTCCAGGGGAAGGTACATAGGGGTTAGGTGGCAGGGGAGGTGTGAACCAACAACTGCCAGAGGGAACGGTCCTTGAAGGCAGAGAGAGATGGGGAGGGGAAGATGATCTTCGTGGTGATGTCGAGTTGGAGTTGATGGAAGTATTTGAGGAAGATGTGTTGGATGCGGAGACTAGTGGGATGGTGGAAGAGGAGAAGGGGGACCCTGTCTTTATTGGGTTGAGAGGGTTTGGAGCAGTGGAATGGGGAATGGAGGGGGTGCGGTGGAGGGCTATCTGGATGATGGAGGGAGGTAAAGCACATTGTTCAAAAGAGGTGGACATTTGAGATGCTCGTGAGTGGAATGTCTCTTTGTCCGAGCAGATGTGGTGGATGCGGAGGAATTTGGAGAATGGAATGGAGTTTTTGCAGGATACTGGATGGGAGAAGGTGTAGTCCAGGTAGTAATGGGAGTCTGTAGGGTTGTAATAGACATCCACCTGGAGACTGTCGCCAGAGATGAAAATGGAGAGGTCAAGAAAGGGGAGGTAGGTATTCGAGATGGACCGAGTGAATTTGAGGGCAGGGTGGAAGTTGTGGGTGAAGTGGGGAATATGATAGCTAGACTGACCACTAGATTTTAAAACAGATAAACATTTATTCACAAAATTACACAATGATACATAAAGAACAGAATAAAGAATCCCTAGAGAACTCAGCCTATCCAACTAGACTTAATTATGTCATAATAATCCCTTTAAAAACCAGTATAAATGGAACACATGCTTACATGTTGAAGTTGAAGGGCAGAAAGAGAAAGAGAGAGAGAGAGAGAGAGAGAGTTTCCACACAGCTCCGTGTTGAACTTCCAACCAGTTGAAGGCTGAACTAAAACTGTTCAGCTCAACTAGCTAGAGAGCTGACCACACCCCTCACTTTATACAGGTCACTTAGCGTCATAGAGTCATAGAGATGTACAGCATGGAAACAGACCCTTCGGTTCAACCCGTCCATGTCAACCAGATATCCCAACCCAATCTAGTCCCACCTGCCAGCGCCCAGCCCATATCCCTCCAAACCCTTGCTATTCATATACCCATCCAAATGCTCCTTAAAGTTTGCAATTGTACCAGCCTCAACCACTTCCTCTGGCAGCTCATCCCATACATGTACCACTCTCTGTGTGAAAAAATTGTCCCGTAGGTCTCTTTTATATCTTTCCCCTCTCATTCTAAATCTATGCCCTCTAGTTCTGGACTCCCCCACCCCAGGGAAAAGACTTTGCCTATTTACCTTATCCATGCCCCTCATAATTTTGTAAGTCTCTGTTAGGTCACCCCTCAGCCTCCAACACTCCAGGGAAAACAGCCCCAGCCTGTTCAGCCTCTCCCTATAGCTCAAATCCTCCAACCCTGGCAACATCTTTGTAAATCTTTTTTGAACCCTTTCAAGTTTCACAACATCCCTCTGATAGGAAGGAGACCAGAATTGCACGCAATATTCCAACAGTGGCCTAACCAATGTCCTGAACAGCCGCAACATGACCTCCCAACTCCTGTACTCAATACTCTGACCAATAAAGGAAAGCATGCCAAACACCTTCTTCACTATCCTATCTACCTGTGACTCCACTTTCAAGGAGCTATGAACCTGCACTCCAAGGTCTCTTTGTTCAGCAACACTCCCTAGAACCTTACCATGAAGTGTCTAAGTCCTGCTATGATTTGCTTTCCCAAAATGCAGCACCTCGCATTGATCTGAATTAAACTCCATTTGCCACTTCTCAGCCCATTGGCCCATCTGGTCAAGATCCTGTTGTAATCTGAGGTAACCCTCTTCGCTGTCCACTACACCTCCAATTTTGGTGTAATCTGCAAACTTACTAACTGTACTTCATACGCTCACATCCAAATCATTTATGTAAATGAGAAAAAGTAGAGGATCTAGCACTGATCCTTATGGCACTCCACTGGTCACAGACCTCCAGTTTGAAAAACAACCCTCCACCACCACCCTCTGTCTTCTACCTTTGAGCCAGTTCTGTTTCTAAATGGCTAGTTCGCCTTGTATTCCATGAGATCTAACCTAGCTAATCAGTCTCCCATGGGGAACCTTGTCGAACTCCTTACCGAAATCCATATACATCACATCTACCGCTCTGCCCTCATCAATCCTCTTTGTTACTTCCTCAAAAAACTCAATCAAGTTTGTGAGACATGATTTCCCATGCACAAAGCCATGTTGACTATTCCTAATCAGTCATTGCCTTTCCAAATACATGTACATCCTGTCCCTCAGGATTCCCTCCAATAACTTGCCCACCACGAGCGTCAGGCTCACTGATCTATAGTTCCCTGGCTTTTCCTTACCACCCTTCTTAAACAGTGGCACCACGTTAGCCAACCTCTAGTCTTCCGGCACCTCAACTGTGACTATCGATGATACAAATATCTCAGCAAGAGTCCCAGCAATCACTTCTCTAGCTTCCCACAGAGTTCTCGGGTACACCTGATCAGATCCTGGGGATCTATCCATCTTTATGCATTTCAGACAAGGATGCCCCGAGGCATGGTGCATGGCGAGACCAAGCAGAGGTAATGGATGAATGGGCACCACACAACAAACTCCCCAGCCCCACCCGCCTTTCATTTATCTCTCCAGCCTGGAGGCTCCCTGCCTTCAGTCCTGATGAAGGGCTTTTGCCCGAAACGTCGATTTTCCTGCACCTCAGATGCTGCCTGACCTGCTGTGCTTTTCCAGCACCACTCTAATGTAAACTCTGATTTCCAGCATTTGCAGTCCTCACTTTTGCCTAGTTGATTTTAACCTTACTGCGAATCCTCTTGCAAGGATGCCTACCTTGAAGAAGTTCTCCTCCTCTCTCTACAGGAATCTCAGTGTGTCTCTCTCTCACTGCAACCCCCAGGTCATCTCCTCTGCCCTGAAGCTCTTCAATCATGTACTGACCTACCTGCCAGTCTTCCTTCCCACCTATCCACTCCACCTTCCTCTCTGACGTATCACCTCCATCCCCACCCCCATCCATCCACTGTACTCTTTGCTACCTTTCACCTTCATCCCCACCCCATCCACCCACTGTACTCTTTGCTACCTTCCCTCATCCTCCTCTCTGACGTATCACCTTCATCCCCACCCCCATCCACCTATTGTACTCTTTGCTACCTTCTACCCAGCCCACCACCCCCCCCCCCACCACCCCCCCCCCCCACCACACTTATCTCTCCACCCTGGAGGCTCCCTACCTTCAGTCCTGATGAAGGGCTTTTGCCTGAAATGTCGATTTTCCTGCTCCTGGGATGCTGCCTGACCAATTGTGCTTTTCCAGCACCACTCTAATGTAGACCGCACAACAATCAACAGACAGGAGTGTTCCCTCCCATTCGGAGAACACTTTAGCAGTCTGGGACATTCGATCTCAGACCTTCGGGTGACCGTCCTCCAAGGCCGAGTTTTGGACAGGCAACAATACGAAGAGAAGGGCTCTTTGAACTGAAGAAGGGCTCATGCCCGAAGGGCTCATTCCTGAAGAAGGGCTCATGCCCGAAACGTCAATTCTCCTGCTCCTTGGATGCTGCCTGACCTGCTGCGCTTTTCCAGCAACACATTTTCAACAACACAAAGAGGTCAAGCAGAGGCTGATAGCCAAGTTCGGTACCCATGAGAATGGCCTCAATCCGGACATTGGGTTCATGTCACACTACAGGTTACCCCATTGCACTATACACACACTTAGACAGACGGACACACATATATTCCTACACACAAACACACTCCTACACACACATACACACACTCCTTTAGATGCACACACTCATGCAGACTGTCTCTCATACGCTCACACATATACTCCCACACTCACACACACACCCTCTCACAGACTTGTACCCCTTTACACTCACGCTCACAAACATATACACACTCTCTCACAGACACCTCTAATCTCCACCCCCAACCGCACGCGTGCACACACACACACACACATACACATATAAGTTTGTGGGGTGAATCTGTACTTGCACAATTACATTTTATTTTGCTCAAAAACTGCATGAATCCATGTAAGATTCAGTAAATCAATTTTTTAGATTAGAATCAGTCTGACCATTGTGGCACAGGCAATCTCACACAGGGAAGCTCAAACCTTCAAAACATTATCTGTGTCAACATGACACCAATTAACGTTCACTTGAGAATGTAACTTTTAAAACGTTTTGCGACTTACATATGAAAGAAGTGAAACTATCATGGTCATTCTAACAGATGAGAGATTTAACAAATAATCAAGGTATTTTTCAATTTATAGTTTCAGTTACATCAGACTGTAAACTTTTGCTGTAAATTCTGTGTCTTACAATTGTGTACTCCACAACCACCTGATGAAGGGGCAGCGCTCCGAAAGCTAGTGCTTCCAATTAAACCTGTTGGACTATAACCTGGTGTTGTGTGATTTTTAACTTTGTACATTTTCAAAGTTATAGTTGAATATCCTTTCAGGCAGTGCATTGTAGTTCACAAAATTGTGCGTTACCTTCTCTCTCCTATCACTTCAGGTTCTCTTGTCAATTGCATTAACTTTATGTTCTGAAGATGTGTTGCTGGAAAAGTGCAGCAGGTCAGGCAGCATCCAGGGAACAGGAGAATCGACGTTCGGGCATAAGCCCTTCTTCAGGAACTTTACAGTGAGATGTAACTGAAATTATACATTGAAAAAGACCTGAGCCTCATGCAGGACACCTCACACTTTCAACCCTTTAGGAAAAGCTTCTCCTGATTCCCCTCTCAAATCTCCCCTTAGTCTTCTGGGATAGCAGGAGACTATTTCCCACCTATTTAGAACAAGCAGGCTTCAGTTCCTTCATAATCATTGGGTGCACTGCCCACTACAGACCACCCAGGCACTGATTCTAGCCTCCATGTAAAATCTCCCGCCTGCGGATGTCCTAATTTCACTACAAATGCATGCGACTGTGCAGAGGAATCCTGGCTAGCTTCCAATAACAAAGTGTGCATATTGTGGTTTTCCAACTTGTTGAGGAGTCAAATTGTACTGTTCTTTTATTGTAAACATCTGTCCCAGATTGCGGCAGGCAGACTACAGTTCAAAGATGAAGTTACGTAACATATATACATCAATAAAAAAAGTTAGTATATTTCCTTTGAACTCACTGTTAGTGTACATCTGTTCTCAATTACAAGTTTTTTGATAATTCATAACTGACAGTACAACCACATTACACTGCAAGGCCATACTATATTTGGGTGCTGTTTTCAGTCATTCTCGGCATGCGAGTGTCACTCACCAAGGCATACATTTCTTGTTTAAAATTCCAACACCAGGTTATAAACAGGTTTGTTTGGAAGCACTAGCTTTCAGAGCACGGCTCCTTCATCAGGTTGTTGTGTAGTATAAGATCATAGGACACAGAATTTATAGCAAACATGTACAGTGTGATGTAACTGAAATTATACATTGAAAAAGACCTGGTTTGTTTGTTAAGTCTCTTATCTTTTAGAATGACCAAGTTGGTTTTAGTTCTTTCATATGTAAATCCCAGAACTTTCTTAAAGTTACCATCTCAAGTGAACTTTAACAATATATTGGCCCATTGAAAGTGTGAGGTGTCCTGCGTGAGGCTCAGGTCTTTTTCAATGTATAATTTCAGTTACATCACACTGTAAACATTTGCTATAAATTCTATGTCCTGTGATCTTGTACTCCACCATCACTTGATGAAGGAGCAGCGCTCTGAAAGCTAATGCTTCCTAATAAACCATTGGACTATAACCTGGTGTTATGTGATTTTTAACATTGTCCACCCCAGGGCAACACTGGCTCCTCCAAATCATACATTTCTTGTATGTCCCTTGTTATCAGTAGACGCATCGGAGTGGGTCAGCTCTTAATCAATGACGAGACCGAGTACAGGCAGGAGATAGAGAGCTTGGTGGCATGGTGGAAAGACAACAATCTCTCCCATCAATGTTAGCAAAACAAAGGAGCTGGTCATCGACTTCAGGAAGCAGAGTGGAGGACACGCCCCTGTCTGTATCGTGGGGCTGAGGTGGAGATGTTTGAGCATAACTTCTTCACTGCTGTTATCAGACTTTTGAATAGACCTCTCCAGTTACAGCAGGAGTTATAGTGAACAATTGCATTAAAGGATTATCTTGTGTTTGAAAATTGGCTCAATGCATTCCAATATATCAGACAAGGGAGTGGTTCTCAGAGTGAGCTAATGAACACTGACTTGGTTCACCTCTATGATGCACATTCCAAGCTGGCCTCAATGAAATTCATGTGAAATCAGACGCTCAATGTGGGTTGCCTTTCAGCGGTTCCTCCTCCTCCAGCCTTCTTTGTAGGTTTTTACTAGTGACCAATCACTTACTCTCTCATTTATCCACTTATCCAATCAGTTTTTCACTCACTCACCCAACCTATTGACTTACTCATTCACTCACTTACTCACTCACCCACCGCACCTCCACTATTCTACCCCACCAGTCACTCACTCACTTTCTTACCCAATACCTCCGGTTTCTCTCATTTAGCCACCTAATCAATAACCTATTTATTCACCTATCAGTCACTCATTTACTCACTCACCCACTGTCACTCATTTATACTCCAGTCATTCAGTTATTTACCCACCAATCAGTCACTGACTCACCAACTCACACCCTCAGTCACTCACTCACTTACACACTCACTCACTCATTTATGTATTCATTCACCCACAGTTCCAGTCACTCATCCCCACATACCCTCATTCACCTTCTAGTCACGCATTCAACCATCCCCAGTAACTCGCCTTACATGATCCCATTCCTGCAGCCAGGCAGCCTGACTAAAACATCGCCTATGTCCTAGCCTCGCTGTCATTTCTCCCCATGTCCCAGTTTCCCACCCCAGCATCCCTAACTGTCATCCTCCACACCGGTGTCTCACTAAAAGCCTCTTAGTCTCCATGACGCAGTGTGGCTTCAGGCTTTGTACTGAGTTAAATGTTTCCCATTGCATTGGTCCTCCAGTCATAGATTGTTTCTCTCCCAGCCTCTGATTGGAACAGCAGCTCTTTACAACATCTTACACTTGGATTTCAGCAATATTCTGAACAATGACTCGGGGACCACAATGGAACCATTGGTTGGACAGCCTGCTTTGAGATTGGAATGTGCACCCAGTAACACAGCATCCATTTTATGGCAGCCAATAACTGAAAGGAAAGAAGAACATAATTTGTCAATGAGAATTTGACCAAGTTCCCAATGCCATTTCAGTGAGATGCAGCCGCCTTATACTAGACTTAATATGTTAGGTCTGTGTCCAAGAAGATTCTGCAAAACCTGGAGTCCTCACTGATTATCAGATGCTTAATTCCAGAGTCATTGTTTTGAACCCCTATCTGAATTATGAGCTTTTCTTAAATATGTGATAGAAATCACTTGTTTAGACAAAGGATTTTTTTAGTAAAACAGAAATACTGCAATCAATGCTCCACATGAGCATTTGAGAATCACATTGACTGAATGCCTTTATTATCTGTGTTCATCAGAAACATATTTTATAAGACAACACTTGACAAATCATTGGTAGAATGGAAGAAAGTGAGGACTGCAGATCACAGTCGAGGGTGTGGTGCTGGAAAAGCACAGCTGGTCAGAAAGTGGCTGAGGAGCAGGAGAATCGACGTTTCATCAGGAACCTGTAATTGATTAAGGATTGCACAGTAGTAGAAATGAGCAACTTTTATTTTGTTAGTCTACAACAAGCCAACTTGATGCACTTGAATAAAATCAAAATACTGTGGAGGCTGAAAATCTGAAACAAGCACCAAGAATGCTGCAGAAATTCATCACATCTGTGAAGAAAGAATAGTGCTAACATTTTAAGTCCAGTATGACTTTTCTTCAGAACTGAATGCAGCAGTCTCTGTGTTTGTTTGTATTAATGCTGCCAATTGACACTCTCATATTGACATTGAGACTGCAACCGAGCATGTGCAGAAATGGCTCCCATATGTCTTGCAGTGTAAAGAAACAAAGCTTTCAATTAGATCACAATTGATCATACTTCTATCTACCCATATTTCTTGCTTGTCAAAAAAAACCTGTTAATTTGAATTTTACATTTGACTAGCCTCAATCACTTATTGAGAGAGGATGTTCCAGATTTCCACTAGTCTTTTGGGGTGGCACAGTGGCTCAGTGGTTAGCACTGCTACCTCACAGTACTAGGGACCTGGGTTCAATTCCCACCTCAGGCAACTGTCTGTGCGGAGTTTGCACATTCTTCATCAACTGGCCGTGCTAAATTGCCTGTAGTGTTAGGTGCATTAGTCAGAGGGGAATGGGTTGCTTTTCAGAGGGTCGGTGTGGACTTGTTAGGCCAAGGGGTCTGTTACTACACTGTAGGGAATCTAATCTTTTTATAAAATACTGCAACTGAATGGTATTGTTCTAACTTTAAGATTTCATCTTCCTGTTTCAGACATCACCAGCAGAGGAAATAATTTATCTCCATTATCTTAAACAATTAGGTGATCCTTAACCTTCTGCATGCAAGACAGGTCTTGTCTATGCAACCTGTCTTCATAATTTACCTCTTTCAGACAAACTGTTGAAACAGGCCATTGAAAATATCCAAGGCAAGTTTGTTAGCAGATTAACACATATATTTAATGTTCCTTTTAGAAATGAATTAACAGAAAAAGAACATTTTGCATTACAAGAGCAATTGCACTTGTTTACAAAAAAGGGATTTACAAAGTTACGAACAGATGAAAAAGGATTAGACTCCCCTCTTTTAACTTGTCACTCTCAGTCCATTGCAACAACTTTGTAGAATTTCTTTAGCATGTGGCTAATACTCCCCAATTAAATTTAGTAAATCAAATCAACAGTGTGACATGGACTTAATTCTGAAGTTTCCTTGGGGTGAAAGAGAGTGAAGTTTTATTACTTACTACTATTACCAAAAAGATAATAAAATGTGACAACAAACACTCAAAACAGTTTACAAAGTGGTTATGGGGGAAGGTTGGGGAGGACAGAGGAGGAGTATCCAGTGGACAGCAAAGTAATAACAGTACGGTTTAGTTTGGTAACATCATCAAATTGTGAGACCAATGTTGCAACTTAGAGCTGCTGTCCTTTTTCGTCAGGAGGATTGAAGCTTGCCGACATCATTGATTTCTCAGTCAATGGGGGTCTTTCTCCCAGCTAGTTGTCTTTTCACTGACACTGACTTGCTGAGGTTAGTATTAAGAGAGGAAGAAGAATATTTTTGTACCCTTGATGTTAACAATATATGTTATTTTTTCTCTCTTTACTGTTCAAAAACAACCACTGAAATATAGTTTGGATATTTCAAGTCTAACTCTATTGTATTTTTCAAGTAAACTTTCCAAAGATAATATTTGTCTTTCAATATTTGATGTTATCATCCAATTGTGAGTAAAACGAGGGATGTGAGTTTATTGATATCTCACTGAATTTCAGGGCCTTTGATTACAATGTTAATTTCAAGGTAGCCAGTTTCCTGTATTCTACGTGTGAACTTGGCAGGTAATGACAGCAACCATTTTACATTGAGGGTCCTTTTTAAAACCATTTCTAATCTTCTGAAAATTAAAATCAGATGCTGCAAGTTGAGTATTGATCGTCTATTTTCACCACAGTCATAGTGGCAAAGGAAATAAAATTATGTTCACAATTAAAATGTCTTTTAGTGATTTCATTTAGTGTATTCTGTATTACAATTACTTCTGAGGGTTGAATAGACTTGTCTGAACAAAAATATTGAAAGAGGCCTAAAAGTCATTGCATAAATATCTAAAGTCAGGAAATAAAGGGAACAATGAAAGGAAACAAATCAATGAAAAGCCTCAGGCTTCTCCCCAGGTTGTGTATTTGACAGCAGTTGAGTTCCTTCACCGGCTGTTTTTATTTCAAATACAGTGTTTTGTTACATGCCATACTGACCATTTGGTGCACAATTATGAAACATAACACTGCATTACATTTAAACATAATAAAAATATTGCAAAAACTGGAAATGTGAAGTAAAAACATATAAACTAAGAGTACTCAATAGATTATGCTGCATCTATGCTACATTATAGTAGTCAAGATCATATCTGACCAAAGTCCCCTGGACCTGTTTATGGGCAAGGCTTTTCCGTTCTTGTCATGCTGACATGATTGATGGGCTTATGCCCGAAACATCGACTTCCCTGCTCCTCAGATGCTGCCTGACTGGCTATGCTTTTCCACCACTACACTCTTCGACTGAGAAAATTGATGGGCAAATAATCTTAATCAATCAAGGACAAAAAAGTCAGATGCCCATTGTCAAGATAAAAGTCAGCGATTAGCTTCTGCTGTTGAAATGTCAGGGCAAGTATGTCTCCTACAGGTGATGAGAGGCCCGTCTTCTTTTATTTACATCTCATTAAAAGCGCAACTTGTTGAACTGAACTTTCCTTCCTATTTAACTTCAACCCAGTCAAATGCCGAATGGTTCAGAAATGTGACAGCAGAAAGCAAGCATATGCCTGAGGAGTTGCCTTTTCACCCAACTCAGGGTAAGCACTTAATTCTTTGTCCTTGTAGTGATATGGTTTTAAATGATGCTCACAGTTACTGGTGCGCTTACTTCTCCAAGTACAGTCAATGTGTCCAAGTGGACCCAGGCGGTTGGTGTCCCTCGGCCATCTCCAAACCAAACTGGCACAAGGCAGATAGGGAGCAGCTTATGGTGCAAAGTCAGGCCTTAGAGTACAACGTAAATGGGGAGCTGCATATGGCTGAAGGGCAGGCATTTGTGAATGTTCTAAAAGGTTGGAAATTGATGAATGACAAAAGTGGTAAGCATGGAATAGCAGTGTCTGTGTAGTATGGAATCATGAAAGCAGTGAAGTAGAGGAAGGATTACCTGGGCAACAGTGAGCTCCATTCACTCTGGAAAAAAGTTGAGTGAATGAGCTGGGAGCAAAAGCACTTTGCAACACTCTACTGAAGTATTGCATTCAAAATGGAAAAGGTTTTCACTAAAAGGGAACAAAGTTTCAATTTGCATGTTTTGGATAATTGAAATAGCTCTCTATTGATCAGGAAGCTAGTGATGGTCACTCCTGAGTGAGACACGATCAAAATGAATGTGTGTTTCTGGGAATCTGGAGCAGAGGAGCAGGGGGGTTTTTTGTTGTTTGCTTTTTTTTGATTTATAGTTTGTGGTCCTTTTTGTGTTTAGAGTTTGTAAGGATTGCACTTGACAACAACGAAGGCCTGGGAATATGGGCCCGAGAGTAATTGATATTAATTAGAGTCATAGCGCCACAGAGATGTACAGCATGGAAACAGACCCTTCAGTCCAACCGTCTATGCCGACCAGATATCCTAACCCAATCTAGTCCCACCTGCCAGCACCCGGCCCATATTCCTCCAAACCCTCACAATCATATACCCATCCAAATGCCTCTTAAATGTTGCAATTGTACCAGCCTCCACCACTTCCTCTGGCAGCTCATTCCATACACGTATCTCCCTCTGTGTGAAAATGTTGCCCCTTAGATCTCTTTTATATCTTTCCCCTCTCACCCTAAACCTATGCCCTCTACTTCTAGATCCCCAACCCCAGGGAAAAGACTTTGTCTATTTACCCTATCCATGCCCCTCATAATTTTGTAAACCTCTATAAGGTCACCCTTCAGCCTCTGAGGCTCCAGGGAAAACAACCCCAGCCTGCTCAGCCTCTCCCTGTAGCTCAAATCCACTAACCCTGGCAACATCCTTGTAAATCTTTTCTGAACCCTTTCAAGTTTCACAACATCTTTCTGATAGGAAGGAGAACAGAATTGCACAAAATACTCCAACAGTGGATAACCAATGTCCTGTAGCGCGGCAACATGACCTCCCAACTCCTGTACTCAATACTCTGATCAATAAACGAAAGCATACCAAATGCCTTCTTCACTATTCTATCTACCTGCGACTCCACTTTCAAGGAGTTATGAATCTGCACTCCAAGGTCTCTTTGTTCAGCAACACTCCCTAGGACCTTTCCATTAAGTGAATGAGTCCTGCTAAGATTTGCTTTCTCAAAATGCAGCACCTTGCATTTATCTGAATTTAACTCCATTTGCCACTTCTCTGTCCATTGGCCCATCTGGTCCAGATCCTGTTGTAATCTGAGGTAACCCTCTTCGCGGTCCACTACATCTCCAATTTTGGTATCATCTGCAAACTTACTAACTGTACCTCTTATGCTTGCAGCCAAATCATTTATGTAAATGAGAAAAAGTAGAGGACCCAGCACTGACCCTTGTGGCACTCCACTGGTCACAGGCCTCCAGTCTAAATAACAACCCTCCACCACCACCCTCTGTCTTCTACCTTTGAGCTAGTTCTGTATCCAAATGGCTAGTTCTCCCTGTATTCCTTGCTAATCAATCTCCCATCGGGAACCTTGTCGAACGCCTTACTGAAATCCATATAGATCACATCTACCACTCTGCCCTCATCACTGTTGCCTCACAGCACCAGGGTCCCCGGTTTGATTCCAGCCTCTGTGTGAAGTTTACACATTCTCCCCGTGTCTACGTGGGTTTCCTCCGGGTGCTCCGGTTTCCTCCCACAGTCCAAAGGTGTACAGGTTAGGTGAATTGGCCATGCTAAATTGCCCATAGTGCAGGGTGCATTAGTCAGAGGGAAATGGGTCTGGGTGAGTTACTCTTCGGAGGGTTGGTGTGGACTTGTTGGGCCGAAGGGCCTGTTTCTGTACTGTAGGGAATCTAATCTAATCTAATCAATCCTCTTTGTTACTTCCTCAAAAAGCTCAATCAAGTTTGTGAGACATGATTTCCCACACACAAAGCCATGTAGACTATCCCTAATCAGTCTTTGCCTTTCCAAATACATGTATATCCTGTCCCTCAGGATTCCCTCCAACAACTTGCCCACCACCAGCGTCAGGCTCACTGATCTATAGTTCCCTGGCTTGTCCTTGCCACCCATCATAAACAGTGGCACCACGTTAGCCAACCTCCAGTCTTCCGGCACCTCACCTGTGACTATCAATGATACAAATATCTCAGCAAGAGTCCCAGCAATCACTTCTCTAGCTTCCCACGGAGTTCTAGGGTACACCTGATCAGATCCTGGGGATTTATCCACCTTTATGCACTTCAAGACATCCAGCACTTCCTCCTCTGTAATTTGGACATTTTTCAAGGTGTCACCATCTATTTCCCTACAGTCTATATCTTCCATATCCTTTTCCACAGTAAATACTGATGCAAAATATTCATTTAGTATCTCCCCCATTTTCTGCGGTTCCACACAAAGGGCGCTTTGATGATCTTTGACGGGCCCTATTTTCTCCCTAGTTACCCTCTTGTCCTTAATGTATTTGTAAGAACCCATTGGATTCTCCCTAACTCTATTTGCAAAGCTATCCCATGTCCCCTTTTTGCCCTCCTGATTTCTCTCTTAAGAATACTCCGACTTTCTTTATACTCTTCTAAGGATTCACTCGATCTATCCTGTCTATACCTGACATATGCTTCCTTCTTTTTCTTAACCAAAACCTCAAATTCTTTAGTCATCCAGCATTTCCAATACCCACCAGCCTTCCCTTTCACCCTGACAGAAATATACTTTCTCTGGATTCTCGTTATCTCATTTCTGAAGGCTTCCCATTTTCCCGCCGTACATTTACCTGTGAACATCTGCCTCCAATCAGCTTTCGAAAGTTCTTGCCTAATACCATCAAAATTGGCCTTTCTCCAATTTAGAACTTCAACTTTTAGATCTGGTCCATCCTTTTCCATCACTATTTTAAATCTAAAAGAATTATGGTCGCTGGCCCAAAGTGCTCCCCCACTGACACCTCAGTCACCCGCCCTGCCTTATGTCCCAAGAGTAGGTCAAGTTTTGCACCTTCTCTAGTAGGTACATCCACATTCTGATTCAGAAAATTTTCTTGTACACACTTAACAAATTCCTCTCCATCTAAACCCTTAACAACATGGCAGTCCCAGTCAATGTTTGGAAAGTTAAAATCCCCTACCATAACCACCCTGTTATTCTTATAGATAGCTGAGATCTCTTTACAAATTTGTTTCTCAATTTCCCTCTGACTATTAGGAGGTCTATAATACAATCCCAATAAGGTGATCGTCCCTTTCTTGTTTCTCAGTTCCACCTGGATGTATTTCCAGGAATAAATTCCCTGGATGTATTTCCAGGAATATCCTCCCTCAGCACAGCTGTAATGCTATCCCTTATCAAAAATGCCACTCCTCCTCCTCGCTTGCTTCCCTTTCTATCCTTCCTGTAGCATTTGTATCCTGGAACATTAAGCTGCCAGTCCTGCCCATCCCTGAGCCATGTTTCTGTAATTGCTATGATATCCCAGTCCCATGTTCCTAACCATGCCCTGAGTTCATCTGCCTTCCCTGTGAGGCCCTTGCATTGAAATAAATGCAGTTTAATTTATTAGTCCTACCTTGTCCCTGCCTGCCCTGACTGTTTGGCTCACTTCTGTTCTCAGCTGTACCAGTCTCAGATTGACTTCTTTCCTCACTATCTCCCTGGGTCCCACCCCCCCACTTTACTGGTTTAAATCCTCCCGAGCAGCTCCAGCAAATTTCCCTGCCAGTATATTAGTCCCCTTCCAATTTAGGTGCAATCCGTCCTTCTTGTACAGGTCACTTCTACCCCAAAATAAATTACAATGATCCAAAAATGTGAATCCTTCTCCCATACACCAGCTCCTCAGCCACGCATTCATCTGCTCTATTCTCCTATTCCTGCCCTCACTAGCTTGTAGCACCGGGAGTATTCCAGATATTACTACTCTCAAGGACCTCCTTTTTAAATTCCTACCTAACTCTCTGTAACCTCCCTTCAGAATTTCAACCTTTTCTCTTCCTATGTCATTGGTTCCAATGTGGACAATGACCTCTTGCTGGCCCCTCTCCCCTGTAAGAACATTCTGCACCCTCTCTGAGATATCCTTGATCCTGGCACCAGGGAAGCAACGCACCATTCTGATTTTTCGCTGCTGGCCACAGAAATGTCTGTCTGTACCTCGGACTACAGAATCCCCTAACACAATTGATCTCTTGGAACCCTACGTACCTCTCGTTGCATTAGAGCCAGTCTCAATACCAGAAACTTGGCTGTTCGTGCTATGTTCCCCTGAGAAGCCATCACCCCTACATTTTCCAAAACAGCATACTTGTTTGAAATGGGAATTGGCACAAAAGACTCCTGCACTAGCTGCATACCTCTCTTACCTTTCCTGGAGTTAACCCATCTATGTGACTGTATCTGAGACTTTCCCCCATTCCTATAACTGCCATCCATCACATACTGTTGTTGTTGCAAATTCCTCATTGCTTCTAATTGTCTTTCCAACTGATCCATTTGATCTGATAAGTTTCGCAACCAACTGCATTTATGACAGCTTTAATCCGTTGTAATCCTTAAACTCTCTTTAAACTCCCACATTTGACAAGAAGCACATTTCACTCTACTAAAGGCCATTTTTGTTTCTTCACAATCTACAGACTCAGAAAATAACACCATCTTTTTCCTCTACAAACACGGCCCCAGGTTAAGTTAATAGTTATGGCTTATATTTTAAGTCTAATCAAGAGACGTATCTCCCAAAACATTTAATCAAGAAAGAACCCACTCTACGTACTACTGCAGACTTTCTGTAGGTCACACTTAAACCAACAATATACTTATCTGTTTCTGTGCTATGAACTTCACCCAACAGTTCCTCCAAGATCAGTTGTGAATTTCACTGTTTGTTAATTTTCCCAGACACACTCCGATGTCCAGTGATACATGAATTGAAACAACAAAGGCAGTGTCAGTTTCTTCCTTTCTCTCTCTCCTGCACTGACCTCACCATTTGCTTGATACTAAGCATCTTCCAAAAGGTTTGATTTTTAGGGGTTAGTAATGGCAGGAGAACTGAAAGCCGTAGTGTACTCTTCCAGCCCTGTGTGGGAACCCTGGAACATTTCCAGCAACTGGGCTAGCATGTATGCAGGAAGTGTCTCCAGTTGTAGCTCCTGAAAGCCTGGATTTTGAATTTGAACTAGTGGCTGGCAACATTCTGAAGCATCCATGAGACAGAGAGTGTCATGGATAGCATGTATGAAGAGAGGTGGTCACATCAAAGCTAAGATTCCATAGGCAGGAAGGGACTACCAGGCAGGCTAAGATAACTCAGTAAATAGTGCAGAGTTTCCTGTGGCTATACCCCTATAAGACAGATGCACCACTCTGGACACTTTTGAGGAGTATGGCCTCTCGGAGGAAAACAGCATCAGTCAAAGTTATTGCACCAGCATTGCACAGAGGAGGAGTAAAAAGTGTGAAAATACAATAGTTACATGAGATGCAATTGTATGGGGAATGGCTATGCATTTCTGTGACTGCAACTAAGACTTCAGGATGGTTTGTAGCAGAGATGTACTGCTGAGGCTGTATAAGACTCTGGTCAGACTGCACTGGGAGTATTGTTTGCAGTTTTGGACCCTGTGTCTAAGAAAGGAAATGTTGGCATTGGAAAGCTGCAGAGGAGGTTTACAAGAATGATCCCAGGGATGAAGAACTTGTCATAGAAGGAACGGTTGAGTACTTTGGGTCTGTACTTGATGGTGTTTAGAAGGATGAGGGAGGATCTGATTGAAATTTAGAGACTACTGAGAGGCCTGGAGCAAGCGAACCTGGAGTAGGAGAGACTAGGACACAAGGGCACAGTCTCAGAGTGAAAGGATGGCCCTTTAGAACTGAGACGAGCTGGAATATTTTCATCAGAGGGTGACGAATCTGTGGAATTCATTGTTGCAGAGGGTCATGGAGGCCAAGTCATTGATCATATTTTGGACAGAAATAGATAGGTTCTTGACTGGTAAGGGGTCAAGGTTTATGAGGTGAAGGCAGGAGAATGAGGTTGAGAAGCATACCAATCATAATTGAATGGCAGTGCAGACTCAATGGGCCAAATGGCCTAATTCTACCCCAATATTTAATAGTCTTATATAATTAAGGAATATCTGTTATCATGGATGTCTTTACTCTGCAAATAGATTGGGCAAACTGAATAACAATGTAGAGAAGGCATTCTTCTAGTGTATGCAAGATGAATGTCTGAACCTATGCATTCAGGAATCAGTAAGACACTGGGCCATCTGCGACTGGGTTTTGTGCAATTAGAAGGGAATAATTGGCAATTTGGCTCTGTGGCTCACAAGGGAAGAGAGGAGAATAAGATAGTGATAGGAGATTCAATGGTAGGAGCAACAGACAGGGGATTCTGTGGTTGCAAACGAGACTCTTGGATGGTATGTTGACTCTCGGGTACCAGGATCAGGAATTGCTCAGATTGAGTCGACAGGATTCTTAAGGGGGAGGGAGGGCAGCCAGAAGTTGTACACATCGGTGCCAATGACATAGCTAGGAAAAAGGATGAGGACCTGAAAAGTGAGTAAAAGGAATTAGGTTGGAAGCTAAAAGGCAGGATGAGCAGAGTGGTAATCTCAGGATTGCTACTGGTGCCACAGACTCGTGAGGTGAGGAACAGAGAGCGAGTGCAGATGAACACGTGGCTATAGAGCTGATGTAGGAAGGAGGGCTTCAGCTAGATGAATCATTGGGATACCTTTTGGGGAAGGTGGAACCTGTTCAAGGAGGACAGGTTGCACCTGAACTGGAGGGACACCAATATCCTGGGCACGGGTTTTGCTAGAGCTCTTCAGGAGCATTTAAACTAGTTTGGCAGGGGGTGGAAACCGAAACGACAGATCTGAGGATGAAGTAGCTAGCGTACAACCCGATACAGTGTGCAGAGAGTCTGTGTGGAGGGATGAATAGTTGATAGGGCATGGTGCAGTCAGTGTGATGGGTTGAATGTGTCTATTTTAATGCAAGAAGTTTCAGGAATAAGGGTGATGAACTTAGAGCATGGATCAGTACTTGGAGCTATGATGTTGTGGCCAGTACGGAGACTTGGATATCACAGGGGCAGGATGGTTGTTGGATGTTGCAGGGGCTAGATGTTTCAAAAGGAATGGAGGTGGGGAAGTGCAAAGAGGTGGAGGAGTGGCATTGCTAATCAGGGATAGTATCAGAGCTGCAAAAAGGGAGGTCGTCGAGGAGGGTTTGTCTACAGAGTCAGTATTGGTGGAAGTTGGAAACAGGAAAAGCACAGTCACTTTATTGGGAGTTTTCTACAGACCGCTAATCGCAACAGAGACACAGAGGAGCAGCTTGGGAGGCAGATTTTGGAAAGGTGCAGAAGTAACAGGATTATTGTCGTGGGTGACTTTATCTTCCCTAACATTGATTGGAACCTCCTTAATTAAAATCATTTGGATGGAGCAGTTGTTGTCAGGTGTGTCCAGGAATGATTCCTGACTCAATATGTAGATAGGCTGACTAGAGGGGAAGCCATATTGGATTTGGTACTTGGCAACAAACAAGGCCAGGTGTCAGATGTCTCGGTGGGAGAGCATTTCGGTGATAGTGATCACAACTCCCTGACTTTTACTATAGTAATGGAGAGGGAGAGGACAAGATGGTTTTGGAAAATATTTAATTGGTGGAGGGGGAATGCAATGCTATTAGGCAGGAAATAGGGCACCTAAATTGGAAACAGATGCTTTCAGGAAAATGCACGACAGAAATGTGGAGGTTGTTTAGGAAGCGCTTGTATAGTGCTGGATAGTTTGTCCCTCTGAGGCAAGGAAAGGATGGGAGGGTGAAGGAACCTTGGGTGACAAGTGGTGTGGAGCATCTAATCAAGATGAAGAAGGAAGCTTACTTAAGGTTGAGGAGACAAGGATCAGACAGGGCTCTGGGTGGTTACAAGGTAGCCAGGAAGGAATTGAAAAATGGTCTTAGAAGAGGTAGGCAATGGCATGAAAAAGCTTTAACAGGGCAGGATTAATATAAGCCTTAGGACATTCTACACTTATGTGATGAACAAGAGAATGGTCAGAGTGAGGATAGGTCCAATTGGGGATAGTGGAGAGAACTTGTGCCTGGAGTCAGAGGAGATAGGGGAGGCCTTTAATGAATATTTTGCTTTAGTATTCACTATTGAGAGGGACCTTGATGATTGTGTGGTGTAATGAAACAGACTGATATGCTCAAACAGGTTAATGTTAAGAAGGAGGATGTGCCAAAAAGTTTGAAAAACATAAGGATAGATAAATCTCCTGGGTCAGATGGGATATACCCTAGGTTACTAAGGCAAGTGGGAGAAGAGATTGCTACACCTTTGTTGATGATCTATGCATCCTCACTGTCCACTGGAGTAATACTAGATGATTGGAGGGTGGCAAATGTGATTCTCTTGTTCAAGAAAGAGAATAGGGATAATCCTGGGAATTACAGGCCAGTCAGTCTTAAGTCAGGGTGGGGAAATTATTGGAGAGGATTCTGAGAAGCAGGATTTATGATTACTTGGAAAATCAAAGCTTTGTGAGGGGCAGGTCATGCCTCACAAGCCTTATTGAATTCTTTGAGGATGTGACAAACTACAATGATGAAGGTAGCACAGCGGATGTGGCCTGCATGGATTTTAGCAAGGCGTTTGACATTGTTCCCTGTTGTTGAGTCATTCAGAAAGTAAGGAGGCATGGGATAGAGGAAGATTTGGCTGCTTGGATATAGAATTGGCTAGTGCATAGAAGACAGAGCGTGGTAGTAGATGGAAAGTATTTAGCCTGGAGCTTGCTGACCAGTGGTTTTAGATTTTTAGATTACTTTACAGTGTGGAAACAGGCCCTTCGGCCCAACAAGTCCACACCGACCCGCCGAAGCGCAAACCACCCATACCCCTACATTTACCCCTTACCTAACACTACGGACAATTTAGCATGGCCAATTCACCTGACCAGCACATCTTTGGACTGTGGGAGGAAACCGGAGCACCCGGAGGAAACCCACGCAGACACGGGGAGAATGTGCAAACTCCACACAGTCAGTCGCCTGAGGTTGGAATTGAACCCGGGTCTCTGGCGCTGTGAGGCAGCAGTGCTAACCACTGTGCCACCGTGCCGCCCACTGTGCCACCGTGCCGCCCATAGGGATCTGTTCTGTGGCTTCTGCTGTTTATGATTTTTATAAATGACTTGAATGAGGAAGTAGAAGGGTGACTTAGTAAGTTTGTTGATGTAACGAAGGTTGATGGAGTGGTGTGGGCTGTTGTAGGTTGCAAGGGGACATTGATAGAATGCAGAACTGAGCTGATAAGTGGCAGATGGAGTTCAACCTGGAAAAGTGTCAAGTGATTCATTTTGGAAGGTCAAATTTGAATGTGGAATACATGATTAAAGGCAGGATTCTCGGCTGTGTGGAGGAATAGGGGGATCTTGGTGTCCATGTTCCATAGATCCCTTAAAGTTGTCACCCAAGTTGATAGGGTTGTCAAGAAAGCGTATGGTGCATTGGTTTTCATTAGCAGGAGGATTGAGTTTAAGAGCCATGAGGTTATGCTGCAGCTCTATAGAACCCTGGTTAGACCATACTTGGAATATTGTGTTCAGTTCTGGTGGCCTCATTATAGGAAAGATGTGGAAGCTTTAGAGAGGATGGAGAGGAGATTTACCACGATGGTGCCTGGACTGGAGGGCATGTCTTTTAAAGAAAGGTGAGGGAGCTAAGGCTTTTTTCAGTGGAGTGAAGAAGGATGAGAGGTGACATGATAGAGGTGCACAAGATGATGAGTATAGATAGAGTGAAGAGTCAAAAACTTTTTCCCAGGGCAGAAATTGCTATCACATGGGGGCATAATGATTTAAGATGATTGAAGGAAGGTTTATGGGAGAGGTCAGAGGTAGGTTCTTTACACAGAGTGATAGGTCCATGTAATGCACTGCTCGCAGAGATAGTAGAGTCAGATATATTAGCAACATTTAAGCAACTCTTGGGTAAGCATATGGATGATAGTAAATTGAAGGGTATGTCAGTTAGTTTGATCTTAGAGTAGGTTAAAAGGTCGGTAAAACATCAAGGGCCGAAGGGCCTATACTGTGCTGTACTGTTCTATGTTCTAGTTGTGTGAGGATGAGTGATCATAATATGATAGAATTCTTCATCAAGGTGGAGAATGAGTAGTTATTGCTGAGACTGGGGTCCTGAATTTAAATAGAGGGAACTATGATGGCATAAGGCATTCTGCAAACGGCCTGCTCTTGTTGCCGTGCCCGATACCAATGACCCCAGCACAAAAGGCTTTAAAGAAAAGAAACCGAAAAAGCAAAAAAAAAGTAAAAGAGCAAAAATGAAAAGTAAAAGAAAAGTAAGGAGAGCAGACGGAAGCAAATGAGCCCCAGGTTTAGAAGCTCAAACGTAAGCCCTTCCAACATCTTGAAAATGGAAAAGCTCACACAAAGGAAGTTAGAAATATTATCAGATTCGAGGAAGAGGTGCTCAGAAAAAATAACAACAGACCTGAGGAGTGGGAACAGTTTAGAATTCAGCAAAGGAGGGCAAAGGGATTAATTAGGAAAGGGAAAACAGAGCATGAAAGTAAACTTGCAAGATTGATAAATACTGATTGTAGAAGTTTCCGTAGGTACGTGAAGAGAAAATGATGACAAAGATAAGTCTGTTACAGTCAGAAACTGATGAATTTCTAATGGGAAACAAAGAAATAGCTGACTAATTAAATACATACTTTGGTCTGTATTAACAAGGAGGGCACAAATAACAAGCCAGCAATGTTGGGGAACACAGAGTGGAAAATACACAGCAGGTGCAGTGCATTGTGGAGAAATGTGAGGTTATGCACTTTGGGAGCAAAAACAAGGAGGTTGATTATTAATTGAATCATTAGAAATTGTGACAGGGGAACATACAATGACACTGGGGTGTCCTCGTACATCAGTCACTGTCGGTAAGCACTCAGGTACATCAACAGAAAAGAAGGTCTATTGGCCTTCATAGCAAAAAGGTTCAAATATGGGAGCAGAATGTCTTGCTACAATTATAAAGGACCCTGCTGAGATAACACCTAGAATGTTGTGTGAAATTTGGGTTTCTTTATCTCAGGAAGGGTGTCCTTGCTGTAGAGAGAGTGCAGCGGTTCAAGAGAAAACTATCCTTGAACTTACCATGCATCATTATGTGGTGTCATTCCAAATGTACCTTTTTACTTATTGATACACCTTTGGTGACGTACAAGGCAAATACCTTTTACAGTTGTGAACAGAAATTTATTTCTAATTACATGCAGAAATTGTGCTTTTTTGCTTTTTAAATGGATTAAGTTAATGGTTCATCATTATTGTTTCACTTTGTGGTTTGTATTGCCACTCTGACTCTGGGTCATGCAGCAGGCAAGCCTCTGGGACATCCAGAATGCAGCTGGCTGCTTTCAACTATGAAAGGATGGAGGTCACATCTGCAGTCGCCATTCGATTCTGGGGTACCTGGTTGCTTGTGTTCCTTGGATATTGCAAGTGGGTGCAGCAGTGTTCCTCGTAATTTTTCTTCAGAAGACACAGATCTACAGGTCAGCAGTGGAGGAAAAAAAACTGATGGTGTACAGAAACTGAACACAGGAGCCAAACTAGCTGAGCTGCTGTTGCAGAAAGTCCACATGAACATGTAGGCTGAATTGTCTCCTATGTTTCCAGTACTGGCTTCACGCATGAATCACAAGTAATATATTTTCTTACTCATTCATTTGCATTACCATTATAAAATGTAATTTATCCTGCAATGACAATCCATCTGGACCTAACTGATGCAATAAGCTGGTGAAACCTGTGAAGAATATACTCTTTTCTCTAGGCACACAGCTTCCAGAAACAGACGTCATGCAGCAGCATGGCAGTTGGCCTGCTCATGGCAAGGGAACACGAACAGGTGGTGAGGTCAACTGTCAGAGACTTTGCAATTGACCAGTTGATCATGATCCATGTGCTGGAGACCATGGGTCTAGGTCTGTCTTTGTAGCTGTATCACTCCAGCCCAGCCAATGTCCTGAAGAATCTCCACTGCACCGTCTCTGGTGTAATCACATCTTGCCTATAACTCCAGCTGTGGCCTGACTAGCATCTTATAGAGCTCCATCATAACCTCCCATCTCTTGCATTCAGTGCCTCGATTAATAAAGGCGAGTATTCCAAATGACTTCTTAACCACCTTATCCACCTGTGCTGTTGCCTATGAAGATCTGTGGATCAAAATTCCTCTGATCCTCTGTACTTCCAAGGGGCATAGCATTATTCTTTGCCTTGTTAGTCCTTCCAAAATACATCAACTCACATCTTGCATAATGAGATTCCATTTGCCATGGAATTCTGTCCATCTGCCCAGCCCATTTATATTGTCCTGTAGTCTATTGCCTCCTTTCTATTTAGCACATCACTGGTTTATGTGTCATCTTTACACTTACATTGATATGTAGATAATAAATTGCCTCCACATGCTCCTCACAAAAAAGATTTCTTCACAGCGACTTGCACCTCTGCTGAACTCTCATTCCTTGGAAGCTTGTATTGTCATTTAATATTTCTGCCACTATTATTTTCTATTTTGGTCTCTTCTGTCCTTCCAAAGTTATTCTTTTGTTGAAAGCAGTGCACAACAAAAAGAAGATTGCTTCCTAGTCTTGCTGTTTCCAATGAACCATCTATCCCTCTTTTAGATCAACATATTCCTTTCACTATGACTCTGGGGTAGATCTTGGGCATAAATTAGAGTGGTGGTGGAAAAGCACAGCAGGTCAGGCAGCATCCGCGGAGCAGGAAAATCGACGTTTCGGGCAAAAGCCCTTCATCAGGAATGAGGCTGGGAGCCTTGGGGTTTGAGAGATAATGGCAGGGGACTGGGGCTGGGGAGAGCCCCCACCTTCTCCCCTGCCCCACACCCTTCCAATTTATTTCTCCGTCCCCGAGGGTCCCAGCCTCATTCCTAATGAAGGGCTTTTGCCCGAAACGTCAATGTTCCTGCTCCGCGAATGCTGCCTGACCTGCTGTAATTTTCCAGCACCATTCCAATGTTGACTCTTATCTCCAGCATCTGCAGTGTCCACTTCTGCCTAGATCTTGGGCATTCCCAGCAAAATCAAAATCCTTATAACAAACAGCAACCATGGTAGATACATTGTGAGAACATTTTCTGACATAAATGTAAACTGAGCCTCAAAAATCCATCAAGTAAATTGAAATGCACTGCAAAATTCCTCCAGCACATTAATATACCAATTACCCTACTACATTTTATGAAGCTTCTTTCATCATCTCACAATATAACTGTAATATAAATAAGATGCATCGTTGAGCCCAATAGTTTATGACACAAATAAAGAGTGGAACAGACCTACAAAAAGACAATCCTTTGGTCTCATTAATTATCTGGCCCAATACAATTTTGTGGTTTATATTTTGGTTACCAATTCTGGAGTTACGTATTACTTCAGATTATGTTTTTCTCCCTTTCCAATACTAAACCAGCTGAGTTGCGCACTCAGAGTAGCATATGGTTCAAATCCTGACAGGATTTTCTCAACCATTCATCTGCCGAGAGGAATAGGGTAGCTACATCCTAGTCTGTAGGGAAGTAATACCTATTCCCATACTGGTATGATATCGTTGAGCTATTTAATAATGGTGCAACGATATTATGGCTTTAAGAGATGTGTTTTGTCTTGGTTTCTTTTAGAAAGAGATTGGGGACAGGTGCCAAGCAGGCTATGAGAAGATAAGCAACACGTGAAGCCATGGGTTTTGTATTTGAAAGATGAAACATTAGAAGCAGTCTGAATGGGTATGGTCAAGCTTCCAGCCACAGAAACAGGGATTTTAGGTTGAGCTTTCAGCAGTTGCTGTTGGGATCTGAAGAAGTGGAAGCTTTTGTTTTTGTCATTATCATGGTTAGAACCAGAAGCTGGGGGTTATCGGCTTGCTGCGAGAATTGCATGTGAAACAATCTGTGTTCTAAGTTTGTGTTTTGCCAAGAGTGTCTTGATGGGATACTACTATATTGAAATATTTAATTAGCAATAGCTACTGTATCTATTATTTTGTTTTCCAGTAGAATTAAGTTATTCCAATTCCTTCTTTCTTTTGTTGCATTTTAACTATAGTGCTTGAATAAATTGTGTTTTACTTAAACATTGAGTAGCTTGACCAATTGAATTGTATCTGAAACACAGCGCCTCACATTTACCATTAAAATAAAAAGGTAGGGTCTGGGCTACCTTCTTAATATGTTTTGAAGGGGTCTGGTCTAGTCCATAATAATAGAAATTGGAATCAGCACAACCGAATGAGAATGCACCCATTCAGGCAAGCAAACACTCCATCTATGTATGTCTGCTTCTACCTGTCTCGACTTCAGCATGAAGTACCGGATCACCTAAGGGATATTCATACCCCTTGTTAGTGGTATATTGTGTCACCTAATATGTGATTATTAGAAGAAAATTATCTCCTAATGTAAAATATTCAGTTCTTCATTGCAGAGTTATGGGTTGATCAGCCCTTTTAGCATTCTGTCTAATAGAATCATAGAGTCATAGAGATGTACAGCATGGAAACAGACCCTTCGGTCCAACACGTCCATGCCGACCAGATATCCCAACTCAATCTGCCAGCACCCGGCCCATATCCCTCCAAACCCTTCCTATTCATATACCCATCCAAATGTCTTTTAAGTGTTGCAATTGTACCAGCCTCCACCACTTCCTCTGGCATCTCATTCCATACATGTACCACCCTCTGCGTGAAAAAGTTGCCCCTTAGATCTCTTTTATATCTTTCCCCTCACACCCTAAACCTATGCCCTCTAGTTCTGGACTCCCCGAACCCAGTGAAAAGACTTTGTCCATTTATCCTATCCATGTTCCTCATAATTTTATAAACCTCTATAAGGTCACCCCTCAGCCTCTGACACTCCAGGGAAAACAGTCCCAGCCTGTCAGCCTCTCCCCAGAGCTCAAATTCTCCTTCCCTGGCAACATCCTTGTATATCTAAGTTCATGATTTTTAAAAAGCTAAAGGAACAATGTTTGGAAAGATCAAGTCACTTAAGTAAGATAATGATATCCATAGTCCAAAGTGAAAAAGAATTGATTAGTAATAACAGACAAAATAAGGAGGAAAATGAATGGTAGAAAAAGAAATAAAAAGCCTCAGACTGCTTGTTGGTCCATGTCAATAGGCAGCACTAGGCTTCCCTTTGTTGAAGCTCCTTTATGTTACTGTATCCTAACATTGTTAGCTGAATGTGATACAGTAGCATTTAGGTTATAAAGATGTTCATTGCTTAACAGATGGCATACATTCTGAAGAAAATTCTGAAGTCTATCTTCTGAAAAGCGAATAATGTCAAATTGAAAATGATACAGTAGTTTATAGCCCTGTTAGCTTTGAGGAAACTAGTGAGGTGGGTGGTTAAAAACAAGACAGTGACTTAATTGTTCAGAAAATGCCCTTCACTAATGCCCTTTAAGAAAGGAAACTGCCATCATGTGAATCCAGACCCACAGCAATATGGTTAGTTCTTAACTGCCCTCTGGGCAATTAGGGATGGGCAATAAATGTTGACCTAGCCAGTGATGCTCTCATTCTACGAATGCATTTTTAAAAAATGCCTTAATACAATGTATAACATATTCTAAATATATGGACATCAAAGTCTTAAGGGTGTCAATTCACAATAGATGCACAATGTGGAAGCAGGCCATTGACTCATTGAGTGCACACTGACCTCTGATGAGCATACCACCCAGACCCATATCCTTCTCTTTCCCTATAACCCTGCTTTTCCCATGGCTAATCTACCTAGCTGCACATCCTGGGATTCTATAGGTAATTTAGCATGATCAATCTACCGAGCCTGCACATCTTTTGGACTATGGGAGGAAACCCACATAGACAATGTGCAAACTACACACAGATAGTCCAAGGTGGAATTGAACCCAGGCTCTGGTGCTGTGAGACAGCAGTACTAACCACTGAGCCACTGTGCCGGCCCATTACTATTGCAAATAATATGTTTAATGAGTACCATAAACTAAAGTGAAAACAACTTACAGCAAAAGCAGACGTCACACATGGTTATGATAAGCTGATTGATACCCTACAAGCAAATGTATTTTGCCAGATATTCTCATTTTCATACATAAAAAACAAAAAAAATCATAGTAGAGAAATACATTTGGAGCTACGATTTATTCAATATTGATGGCCAGCAAAGGAAATTGTTTGTTAATTCTAGTCAATCCCACGTTCATAAGTCTCTACACATGCATTGCAATTGTAAATTTGAAATCATGTAAGATTTCTAATGGTCTGTGTATGTTTTGTCACTGGCTATTCATTTCATATTGTCCAAGGATAATGTTCCACCTCTGGGGAGAGTCATACCAGTGGGTAAGTACTATTACCATGGTGATTATCGTTGCTGATCCATTGCCCTTGTCACCCTTGCGTGTCTTTCAGACGAATGGTCATTTGGCTTCCTGGGCACTCTGTGTACATAGTGACATCATACATTCCTCATTAGTTCTCTGCAGTGAAGAGGCAGCTTCTTTAGTCATACGTTTCTGTCTGTAATCTGTTTTGATGATATAGCTGGTTGCACATGTTCAGCACATATGATTGAAGCGACAACTGCTCTCCACAGGTCCCATGTTGCCATGTGGTTTGACTCTTTTGAGAGTGTTAAATATCTGTACTCGGACTATTTTTCCAATTCTCAGCTCTTGCAATAATTTTATCAATGTCAAATTAGGCTTACTATTTTTTGTCCTTGACTTTGTCACTCATTCCTATTACTACTGGCTTCAGTAGTTTTTTTTCACATTTGGAAGTATAGTTTGAATACAATGTGACATTAGTAGTTGGACAGGACTGTAATCCATGGCTTAAGTTGATGTATTACTGCACTTAAGGATTACCTTCTCCAAATCTATGTTGAGTTTGCTTGACTTCTTTATGATCCCTTTAGTGATTATTTACTGCTGCCTCAGACTTTCCATTTGACTAGGGATAGTGTGGAGATAGAATATGGTGTTAAATTTCCCAATTATTAATGAGGTACCTGAATTCTTCACTCCTGAATTGAGGGCTATTGGTGCTCATCACAATGACTGGAATGGTGTTACAGCTGAACTGTGATTTCAGGCATTCTACAGTCTCACTGATGGTTATTGGCCCCTCTTGCCCTAACTTGCAGTGGTCAGAATAGTAGTTGATGGTCACAAAGTAATTAATCTCTGTGAAAGTGAAGAAGTCTACGTGAAGTTGCATCCACGATCTGACTGGGATGCATCATAAGCAGCTCTTTAGCTTGCTCAGTTTGGTATTCATCATAAAACCTGCACTTGCTGATGTGATCCTTAAACTCATTGCACATATTTGGCCGGTGCAGCACTTCTCTTACCTTCCTCAGAGTAGACTCAATTCCTGGATATCTTGCATGATGCAATTCATCATCTCTTTTCTAATCTCCTTTGGGAAAATTGCTTTAATTCCCTTGTAGAAGATGACCATCCTGGGCTATCACTTCGCCTGTAAGCCCAGTTCTTTTTTTATAGCAACAGCCGTGTCCTGAATGCTTTCAGAGCAGCTTTCCATCTTTATTTCTTGCAGGGCTTGGGGATTTGTGTCTTATTTCATAGTTTGCTTGATTTGAGCAAGACACTTGTCTTTCAAATTCAACATCTCTGCTGAATTGATGACTTCCAGAGCATGTAGAGCTTTGTTTCTCCTTGAATCTGATAGATTTCACACACTGTCTTAACAACCTCAACTGTCTTCAAATAGAATGATGCTCTTGTTAGCACATTAACAATTTAAGTCTGTTTCCCTTGCTTGAACCTCAGTTCCAAATGATATCTTTGCATGGTGAAGTAATAGCATTTGCTGACTATTTGGAGCAGATTGAAGCAGTTTGAGGAAGACATTTTGAGGTATGTTGTCAGACTTCACTGTCTTTTTGCCTTAGAATGATTGCCAATTTGGGCGCCACTACAGAGAATAAAAGTAATACCCCAGAAGTGGCTGTAAATCATGAAGTGGAAGGGAAGAGGAAAGCTTCAAAAAATTACAAACACCATGGAAATGGTACTGAGCAAGTTCCTGGAGCTGTGATCTGACAAGTATCTGGAACATGGTGGAATTTATCCTGGAATTTTCAAAGAAGTTACTAGTGTGATTATAGTGCTTTGTTTATAGTTTACCAAAATTCACTAGATTCAGGGAACGTTTCCAAAAATTAGAAATTTATAAATGTAACTCTTTTATTCAAAAAAGGGAAGTAGAAAGCAGAAAACTACAGACTGATTAGCTTAATATTTATCATAGAGAATATGTTCGATGGTAATATTAAAGATATTGAACCAGAGCATTTAGGAAAATTCAAGATAATCAGCATGGTTCATGTTTAGGAGAAAGTGAGGACTGCAGATGCTGGAGATCAGAATTGAGAATGGGATGCTGGAAAAGCGCAGCAGGTCAGGCATTCATCAGGATTCCTGATGAAAGGCTCTTGCCCGAAATGTCGATTCGCCTGGTCCTCGGATGCTGCCTGACCTGCTCTGTTTTTCCAGCACTACACTCTCATCATGGTTCATGTTTAGCCAATTTATTGGCCTACTTTGAAGGAGTAATGTGCTGTGTACAAAAGTGAGTTGATGGATGCACAAGATTTCCAGAAGTCTTCAAAGTTAATTGCTGAAAGTATAAGCCCATGGTGTAGGTGCATACATAATGGCATAGATAGAAATTTTGAAACAGAGAGCAGGCATAAATGGATCGTTTATGGTGAGCCACAGTTGTCAGTGCTGGGGCCTCAACTTTATTTAGTTCATATAAGTAACTTGGCTGACACTCCAAAAGGTAAGGTCACTAAATTTATGAATAGCAAAAAGGATGGATAGGAGAATAAGTTGTAAGTCGGGAATAATGAGGCTGAAAAGAATTATGGACAGTTTAGGTGCTGGGCAAATGTGGGAAAATGTGCAATTGTCCACTTTAGCAGGAAAAAATGAAAAAAAAGTGTATTATCAAAGTGTTGAGAAATTGTAGAGCTCTGAAATGCAGAGGGATCTGGAAATTGTATTATATGAATCAGACAAGACTTGTATTCATATACAACAAGTAATAATCAAAGTTAATAGCGTGTTATATTTTATTGGAAAGTGAACTAAGTGTATCAGCAGGGAGGTTATGCTGCAATTATACAGGACTTTGGTATGACCACATCTGGAATACTGTAGGTAGTTCTGGTCATCTCACTTAAGGAAGCATGCAAATGTGTTGGAAGCAGTTTACAGCAGGTTTACTACATCAATACCTGGAATGGGCAGATTGTCTTACGAGAAATTGTTGGATAAAGTAGGTCTGTATCTGCTGACATCTAGAAGAATAAGAAGTGACTTTGTGGAAACATACAAACTCCTGTGGATGTGTAAACAATGTTTCCTCTTGTGGGAGAGTCCAGAAGTAGGGGGTCACTGTTTAAATATCATTTTAATACAGAGATAAGAAAAAACTGCTTTTTTTAAGAGAAGTCATGGCTCTTCCTCAAAATGTGGTGGAAGCAGGATCTTTGAATATTTTTTCAAGGGGACATGCACAGATTCCTGCTAAGCAAGGAGGTGGAAAGTTACTGGGGCCAAGCAGGACCTTTCTTTAATGTGAGCATTGCTGACTGGGCCAGCCTGCCCCGAGTTGAGAAGGTGGTGATGAGCTGCCTTCTTCAATTAGCATTAAATAAAATTCCTGGTACAATAACCTTTTACCGCCTTGCTTATAATTAGCTGCAGCAATAGATCAGCCATGATTTTATTGAATTGTGGAGAAGGCTTGAGGAGCCAAGTGGTCTACTGCTGTTCTTTATTGGAATAGAGGCATGTGTTCCAATCCCTCTTCTGACACCACTTTTCAAGTAATGTGTTCAGTGGCTGGCAGCATTTGAAATGAAAGGAAGTTGCAGCAGACGTGGAGGTTCACGTGACTATGGGAAGCCGAACCCTATATACTATGTTCAAACAGTTACTGTTGCTGTGCAGGAAATTCCATCGGCTGACGCTTATTTGAAGACTTTTCATGTGCTAAAATTATGAGTGCAGTGTTTTGAACTAAGGGATGTAAATGAAACCATGATGCGGCAAAGTAGGATGAAAAAAATCACAATCAGATGATCTTAGTTAAGTGGAGTAGACTGAAGATGAGGAATTGAAGAGTTTTTTTTGGGAGTGGGGATCACGATTTGCGATCTGTCTAGATCAAGGCGGATACCATGTAGATTTGCTGCATCAATTCATCATCTGAAAGACTTAATGTTGGACATCTGTCTCCAAGCTGACTCCTATCTCGGTTCTCATCTGGGAGGTCATGAGCGGATGGTCCTGCCATCATTGTTTTCAGAAGCCCTGTGCTTAGATTGCTGCAGTGTAAATGCTCCAGGATTCTGGAGTGACGATGACAAATCTAAAGGTGCAGGCAGGCAGGAGGAGAGATGCCATGGAGTGGCCAGCAGATCCTCACTAATGAGCCTCAGAAGGGAATGGCAGTGCTGCTCGTTCCCAGAGTCTGTGCTCTCGGACCTGGCAGCTGTTCCACAAGAAGTCGAATGATTTCACACAGTTGGTCAACATCGGTGTATGCATCTTCACAAAACATCTCCTACAATGCCAGCTTCTCAGACTGCTTACTACCATCCATTACTCAAACATCAGCAGCCCATGCCACTCAATAGTCATGTCTGATCCACTCCATCCTCACACATGGTTCAATGATACTGTCCTCTCGTCTGCCACTCATTCCCTCCAAATACCTCTTGCTATTCAGCTGTGGCAATTACATCACTCAAATCTAGTGCTGTGATGCCACTGATATTGTATTTTACCTCCTGCATGGCAAGTTGCCACACAATGTAAGGGAGCAGAGCAGTAGTGGGGCATCTGGGGAGCAAAGGATCACTTGCACCCCCCTGAGCCCTGTGGAAAAGATGGTTCTCAGCATCATGGAGTCAATTGCAATGGGGCTCATAGCATCAAACATTACAAAGAGCATTGGTGATAACAGGGCGTGTTCCTGCCATATGCATTTTCTCCACTCTTAGCTGACACTCACCATATTTCTGGTATGACAATGAAGCTGCTGATGATATGACGATAGATCTCTGGTTTTACACTCTCTCCTCTCACACTAGCCTTTCCTTTTTAAGTTTCTGCTTTCATACACCCAGGGATTGCCATGGAGTCTCACAGGGAAGAGAAAGAGCATCAGTACAGCAGTGATGAAGAGATTCATCACTTGACATGATGTTCACAAGTTTGAACTTTATTGCTGGAACAGCACAGCAGGTCAGGCAGCATCCAGGGAACAGGAGATTCGACGTTTCGGGCACAGGCCCTTCTTCAGGAATGAGCAGAGAGTGTTCAGCAGGAGAAGATAAAAGGTAGGGAGGAGGGACTTGGAGGAGGGGCGTTGGAAATGTGATAGGTGGAAAGAGGTCAAGGTGAGGGTGATAGGTCGGAGTAGGATGGAGGCGGAGAGGTCAAGAAGACTGCAGGTCAGGAAGGTGGTGCCGGGCTGGAGGGATTCGGCTGAGACAAGGTGGGGGGAGGGGGGATGAAGAAACTGGTGAAGTCCAAGTTCATCCCCTGTGGTTGGAGGGTTCCCAGTCGGAAGATAAGACGCTCCTCCTCCGACCGTCGCGTAGTTGTGGTTTGGCGGTGGATGAGTCCAATGACCTGCATATCCTCGGTGGAGTGGGAGGGGGAGTTGAAATGCTGTGCTACAGGGTGGTTGGGTTGGTTCGTCCGGGTAGCCCAGAGGTGCTTTCTGAATCGCTCCGCAAGTAGGCGGCCTGTCTCCCCAATATAGAGGAGGCCACACCGGCTGCAGCGGATGCAGTAGATGATGTGGGTGGAGGTGCAGGTGAATCTGTGGCGGATATGGAAGTTTCCTTTGGGGCCTTGGAGGGAGGTGAGGGGGGAGGTGTGGGCGCAAGTGTTGCACCTCCTGCGGTTGCAAGGGAAGGTGCCGGGAGTGGAGGTTGGGTCGGTGGGGGGTGTGGATCTGACAAGGGAGTCGCGGAGGGAGTGGTCTCTACGGAAAGCTGATAGGGGAGGGGAGGGAAATATATCCTTGGTGCTGGGGTCTGTTTGGAGGTGGCGGAAGTGACAGCGGATGATGCGCTGTACATGGAGATTGGTGGGGTGGTAGGTGAGGACCAGTGGGGTTCTGTCCTGGTGGCGGTTGGAGGGGCGGGGCTCAAGGGCGGAGGAGCGGGAAGTGGAGGAGATGCGGTGGAGGGCACCGTCGACCACGTCGGGGGGGAAATTGCGGTCCTTGAAGAAGGAGGCCATCTGTGTTGTACGTATTTTGAACTGGTCCTCCTGGGAGCAGATGCGGCGGAGACGAAGGAATTGGGAGAATGGGATGGCGTTTTTACAGGGGGCAGGATGGGAGGAGGTGTAGTCCAGGTAGCTGTGGGAGTCGGTTGGTTTGTAGTAGATGTCCGTGTTGATTCGGTCGCCTGAGATAGAAACAGAAAGGTCTAGGAAGGGGAGGGAGGAGTCAGAGACTGTCCAGGTGAATTTGAGGTCGGGGTGGAAGGTGTTAGTGTAGTGGATGAACTGTTCAACCTCCTCGTGGGAGCACGAGGTAGCGCCGATACAGTCATCAATGTAGCGAAGGAAAAGATGGGGGGTGGGGCCAGTGTAGTTGCGGAAGATGGATTGTTCCACACACCCTACGAAGAGGCAGGCATAGCTGGGGCCCATGCGGGTGCCCATGGCTACTCCTTTTGTTTGGAGAAAGTGGGAGGATTGGAAAGAAAAGTTGTTCAGGGTGAGGACCAGTTCGGTCAGTCGAAGGAGGGTGTCGGTGGAAGGGTACTGGGTGGTACGGCGGGAAAGGAAGAAGCGGAGTGCTTTGAGTCCTTCGTGATGGGGGATGGAGGTGTACAGGGACTGGATGTCCATGGTGAAGATGAGGCGTTGGGGACCGGGGAAGCGGAAATCCTGGAGGAGGTGGAGGGCGTGGGTGGTGTCACGAACGTAGGTGGGGAGTTCTTGGACTAATGGGGACAGGACCGTGTCGAGGTATGCCGAGATGAGTTCGGTTGGGCAGGAGCAGGCTGAGACGATGGGTCGTCCGGGGCAGTCAGGTTGCTACCTGGACTACACCTCCTCCCATCCTGCCCCCTGTAAAAACGCCATCCCATTCTCCCAATTCCTTCGTCTCCGCCGCATCTGCTCCAATTCCTTCGTCTCCGCCGCATCTGCTCCAATTCCTTCGTCTCCGCCGCATCTGCTCCAATTCCTTCGTCTCCGCCGCATCTGCTCCCAGGAGGACCAGTTCAAAATACGTACAACACAGATGGCCTCCTTCTTCAAGGACCGCAATTTCCCCCCCGACGTGGTCGACGGTGCCCTCCACCGCATCTCCTCCACTTCCCGCTCCTCCGCCCTTGAGCCCCGCCCCTCCAACCGCCACCAGGACAGAACCCCACTGGTCCTCACCTACCACCCCACCAATCTCCATGTACAGCGCATCATCCGCTGTCACTTCCGCCACCTCCAAACAGACCCCAGCACCAAGGATATATTTCCCTCCCCTCCCCTATCAGCTTTCCGTAGAGACCACTCCCTCCGCGACTCCCTTGTCAGATCCACACCCCCCACCGACCCAACCTCCACTCCCGGCACCTTCCCTTGCAACCGCAGGAGGTGCAACACTTGCGCCCACACCTCCCCCCTCACCTCCCTCCAAGGCCCCAAAGGAAACTTCCATATCCGCCACAGATTCACCTGCACCTCCACCCACATCATCTACTGCATCCGCTGCAGCCGGTGTGGCCTCCTCTATATTGGGGAGACAGGCCGCCTACTTGCGGAGCGATTCAGAGAGCACCTCTGGGCCACCCGGACGAACCAACCCAACCACCCTGTAGCACAGCATTTCAACTCCCCCTCCCACTCCACCGAGGATATGCAGGTCATTGGACTCATCCACCGCCAAACCACAACAACGCGACGGTCGGAGGAGGAGCGTCTTATCTTCCAACTGGGAACCCTCCAACCACAGGGGATGAACTTGGACTTCACCAATTTCTTCATCCCCCCTCCCCCCACCTTGTCTCAGCCGAATCCCTCCAGCCCGGCACCGCCTTCCTGACCTGCAGTCTTCTTCTTGACCTCTCCGCCTCCATCCTACTCCGACCTATCATCCTCACCTTGACCTCTTTCCACCTATCACATTTCCAACGCCCCTCCTCCAAGTCCCTCCTCCCTACCTTTTATCTTCTCCTGCTGAACACTCTCTGCTCATTCCTGAAGAAGGGCCTGTGCCCGAAACGTCGAATCTCCTGTTCCCTGGATGCTGCCTGACCTGCTGTGCTGTTCCAGCAATAAAGTTTCAACTTTGATCTCCAGCATCTGCAGACCTCACTTTCTCCATGATGTTCACAAGCACCAGTTCAGAAACTGAAGTGGAACATACCCTTGGGGCAAGCATGGATTTAGGATCAGCACATGGTAACTCATTTGGCGACAAATAACCTGCAGCCAGACGAGGGAAAATGATTATTTATTTGTGAGTTCTCCACATAATGAGATTGCAGAGAAAAATCGACTACAGGTGTCTTAGATGAAGACCTGGATGAGGTGGCACAAAGAGAACGCACAAGTGGATGTGGCAGGACTGCAGAGCTTAGATTTGATCAAAAATGCCTTCTTCCCTGGAACTCTTGTGAATCTTTCCAATGCTTTCACATTCTTCCTAAATCTTCATGCCCAGTCTGGATATAACACTCCGGCCGAAGTCATAGAGTACAGAGTCTTAGAGCTGTGCAGTATGGAAACAGACCCTTTACTCCAACTTGGCCATGCCAACCAGATATTCTAAATTAATCTAATCCCATTTTTCAGCACTTGGCCCATATCCCTCTTACCTCTTCCTAATCATGTACCTATTCAGATACCTTTTACATGTTGTAATTGTACCAGCCTCCACCACTTCCTCTGACAGCTCATCAATGTACGCATCATCCTCTGCATGAAAAAGTTGCCCCTTACTTCCCTTTTAAATCTTTCCTTCCTCACCTTAAACCTATCCCCTTCTAGTTCTGGTCTCCCCCACCCCAGTGACCCTATCTATTCACCCTTTCCATACGCCTTCATGATTTTATAGACATCTGTAATGTCATCCCTCAGTGTCTGATACTCCAGGGAAAACACCCCCAGCCCATTCAGCCTTACCCTATAGCTCTAACCCTCCAACCCTGGCAACATCCTTGTAAGTCTTTTCTGAACTCATTATAGCAGGGAGACCAGAAATGAATGCAACTACACAAAAGTGGCCTAACTAATGTCCAGTATATCTGCAACATGACCTCCCAATTTCCATACTCAATGCACTGACCAATAAAGGGAAGCATACCAAATGCCTTTTCACTATCTTGTCTACCTTGAACTCCACTTTCAAGGAACTATGAACTTGCTGTCCACTACATTTCCAATTTTGGTGTCATCTGCAAACTAACTAACTATACTTCCTATTTTCACATCTAAATCATTTATATAAATGATGAAAAGCAGTGGACTCAGCATCTTGTAGCACACTGCTGGTCACAGGTCTCCAGTCTGAAAAACAACCCTCCCTCTGCCTTGCACTTTTGAGCCAGTTCTGTATACAAATGGATAGTTCTCCCTGAATTTCATGTGATCTAATCCTGCTTACCAATCTACCATGCAGAACCTTGTCAAAGGCCTTACTGCAGTCCATATAGATGACATCCACCGCTCTGCCCTCATCAATCCTCTTTGTTACTTCTTCAAAAAGCTCAGTCAAGTTAGTGAGGTGAACTCCCAAGCAACCTCCTTATTGTTGTACTCCATGCACTGTTTATAAAGCACTAAGATGGAGTTCTCAGATGGGCACTATACTTCACATTTCTGAAGAAGCTAGGTTCGATGACACAGCAAGAAATATGGAACAACACCACAGCATGAAAGGTTTGAGCAGAGCTGCAATCTGGTACTGATAGTTTGTTTGTGTTCACAGATAAAGTCAATGCTTTCAGTCTTTTCCAGATGAAAGTGTGGCACAGGACTGGATGTTGGACAAGTTGTCTTGGAATAGATGAAGTGAAAAGATCAAGAGCAGTGTTTAAAAGGTACAGCTGGACAATACACCAAACACATTTAAGGTGATTCTATACTTGTAGATGATGCTACCAACAATGATTGGGAGCTTGGAAGAAAATCATTGAAAACTCTGAGGAAGATAATGGAGAACTTCAAAAAGGTGTAGAATATTTGGTGATTGAAAGCAGATTAGGAAGTAGTCATGAATCAGGGACTACAGTTGGGAGTTTCGGAAGGAGTCAGCAAGCCAAGAGGGATAGTAAGGGAATGATGCGGGTCGTTAGGTAATGGGGCTGTAGTTGCAAATTTGAAGAAGTAAGAGATGATACGTTTTGTAGGAAGACCATAGAGAGACAATACAAAATAAATTGCACTACTTTAATGGGTTGCAGCGCAGAGGTGACAGAATAGGTTTAGGAACATTAATTAAGCATATAGTTTCCTTTAGGTCAGTTAAGTGGGGTTAGTCAAGTCACAGACTAGTCAGGTTGGGATCAAGAAGTAGGTGGGTGCTAACATGGCTCAGAGAAGTAGTCAGATTGGGGGATAGGCGGGGTGTTATGAATTGGGTAAGGTCATGGTGAATCGGCTGAGAATTGGGAGTGGTTGGGGAGGTAGTCGTAGGGAGGGCATTTAATGGGACCCATTCGGTTGGCTGATAGGAAAGGAAGTAGTCATGGATCAGGGACTACAGTTGGGAGTTTCGGAAGGAGTCAGCAAGCCAAGAGGGATAGTAAGGGAATGATGCGGGTCGTTAGGTAATGGGGCTGTAGTTGCAAGAAGTAGGTGATTTGTGGTTGGGGTGTGGGGGAGGGGTGCTCGTCAAAGGGAAAACTTTGGGGGACATTATTTATCAGAGGTTGTAAAGAAAAGCCAGGAACTATAGACCAGCGAGCCTGACATAGGTTGAAAGGATTCTGAGGGACAGGATTGACATGCATTTAGAAAGGCAAGGACTGATTAGGGACAGTCAGCATGGTTTTATGCGTAGGAAATTGTGTCGCGATAACTTGATTAAGTTTTTTGAAGAGGTGACAAAAAAAAGTTGATGAAGGCAGAGCAATAGATGCTGTCCACATAGACATCAGCAAGTGTTCAACAAGGTTCTGCATGATAATCCGTTTACTAAAGTTAGATCACATGGGGTACAAGGGGAGTTAGCCAACTGGATAAAGAAATTGCTTGAAGGTAGGAGACTGAGGGTGGTGGAGGGTTGTTTTTCGGACTGGAGGCCTGTGACCAGTGATGTGCCACAATGATCAGTGTTGGATCTACCCTTTTTCATTGTTTATATAAATGATTTGGATATGAATACAGGAGGTATGGTTAATAAGTTTGCAGATGACACCAAAATTGGAGCTGTAGTGCACAGTGAAGAAGATTATCTCAGATTACAATGGGATCTTGATCAGATGAGTCAATGGGCTGAGGAGTGGCAGATGGGGTTTAATTTAGGTAAATGAGAGGTGTTGCAAACCAGGACAGCACTAATATAGTTAATGGTAAGGCCCTGGGGAGTGTTGCTGAACAAAGGACCCTTGGGATGCGGATGCATAGTTCCTTGAAAGTGCAGTTGCAGGTAGACAGGGTGATGAAGAAGGAATTTGGCACATTTGCTTTCATCCATCATAACATTGAGTGTAGGAGTTGGGGTGTCATGTTGTGACTATACAGGATAATATCGAGTCCACGTTTGGAATACTGCTTACAATTCTGGTCTCCCTGTTATAGGAAGGATGTTGCGAAACTTGAGAGGGTGCAGAAAAGATTTATAAGAATGTTGCTGGTGTTGGAGGTTTTGAGCTAGAGGGAGAGGCTGAATAATCTGGGGCTTTTTCCTTCGACTGTCGGAGAGTGAGGGGTGGCCTTATAGAGATTTATAACATCATGAGAGGCATGGATGGGGTGAACAGCCAAGGATATTTTTTCCTAGGATAGGGTAAGCCTAAATCTGGTAGGGGAAGCGTAAAACTGAAGGACATAGGTTTAAGGCAATATTTAAAAAGGACCTGAGGAGTAACCTTTTTGTGCACAGGGTGCTGCATGTATGGAATGAGCTGCCAGAAGAAGTGGGGGAGACGGGTACAATTATAACATTTAAAAGGCATTTGGATGGGCATATGAATAGGAAGGTTTTAGAGGGACATTGAACAAATGGTGACAAATGGGACTAAGCCAGATTGGGATGTCTAGTCAGCACAGATGAGTTGTACCAAAGGGTCTGTTTATGTGCTGTATGGCTTTCTGACTCTATAAATGGAAGTGGGGGTTCATTGTGAGTGACTGCGGAGGGCAATCCTGGAGTTATCCAGGAGCTAGCCTCGGATTTTTTGTCTAACATTTCATGGATATCTATACAAAAATGCTCAACAGAATTCTCTGAATTCTCTAACTCTTGCTATCTGAGACTTCGGTGGCGGGTCCCAGAGAGCAGAGGAATTGGCCATTGGAACTTCAAGCCTGTCGAGAAATTCCCACAGATTTCAATGTGGCACGGCCCTGACACATAGCATGGGTGGTGAGTCCAGAAGCTGGCTTATCACCATCTGAAATCCAAAAGCATCAAGGTACCTAAAATTTTGCCTTCTGCATCCTATCCCGTGCCAAGTGTGACTCTCACATTATCTCTGTGCTTGCTAATCTACATCAGCTTTTGGTCTCTCTTTATGTTTAACATTTTCATCCTCAGGTTTATATTGCCAACACCTTGCCTCTCCATGCTTCTCTGTCTAACTGCTTCCTGTCCTAAACTCCATATCTCTCAGAATTAGCAGAGGTGATTTCATCCAGAATTATTCAGAATTATCACCATCCCTCTTAAATCCTTCCACTCTCTGCTTCATAGAGATTACATTAAAATGCACAAATTTGCTCAAGCTTCTTGCTCACTCATCCATTCCGTCCATTTCTTATTATATCTCTAATGGGATCTGGGAGTGCTAGTACAGGATTATCTAAAGGTTGACTTGCAGGTTGAGTCCATGGTTAAGAAAGCAAATGTAATGTTGTCATTTATTTCAAGAAGGTTGGAATGTAAAAGCAGTGAGGTGCTACTAAGACTTTATAAAGCTCTGGTTAGGCCCCATTTAGAACACTGTGTCCAGTTTTGGGCTCCACACCTCAGTAAGAACATACTGGCACTGGAGCATATGCAGCAGAGATTGACGCGGATGATCCCTAGAATGGTAGGCCTAACATATGATGTACAGCTGACGATCCTGGGATTGTATTCATTAGAGTTCAGAAGGTTGAGGGGAGATCTAATAGAAAATTACAAGATAATGCCTGGCTTAGAATGGGTGGACACTGGGAAATTGTTTCCGTCAGGTGGGAATAGCCTTAGAATTATAGGGGGTCAATTTAGAACGGAAATGAGGAGACATTTCTTCAGCCAGAGAGTGGTGGGCCTGTGGAATTCACTGCCACGGAGCGCAGTGGAGGCTGGGACATTAAATGTCTTCATGGCAGAGATTGATTAATTCTTAATCTCGCAAGGAATTAAGGGATATGGGGAGAGTGCGGGTCAGTGGCGTAGAAAAGCCCATCAGCCATGATTGAATGGCAGAGTGGAATCAATAGGCCAAATGGCCTTACTTCGACTCCTAGTTCTTATGGTCTAATGGTCTTATGATCTAAAGCATCTTGTGGTATTCATCTGTTTCTGGGAATCTTCTCAGAACTGATCTCATCCTGAGCTTCTCTGGATTCAAAGTGGAAATTAAGATTTTAGGCAGTTTCTGCTGTATCTCCTGTGAAGTTGTGATAATGAAATGGAAGTAGTTCAGAGAACATTTTTGGCACACGTCAAAGGTACAATATAAAGCAAATTGTTGTTGTCAATGGTTTGTGACCAATTAGGTCAATGTGTTTTTCATTCACTGCTGAGTCATGTGCTGTTTCATGCTGTGAACTCACAGCCAATGTGTTAAGACTGCCCAAAATGTTTTGAATTTGGACATTCTTAGCAGAGTGACTGTTCAATCATGGAATGAAACAGGACTTAATTCAGCACTGAATACGAAACACATTGCAATAATTGGTCCCATCATTTGAAATGTTGTAGTAGGTGATATGTGTACATTTATCAGCATTATTGGGTTGTGTTAATAATTAAGAATCATCTGAGATCAGATATTTTATATAGAGTGTCTCCTGGTGAAATACTAGGAAACTCCCTGCCACCCGTGGTTATCAGAATTCCAAGATTCTGCTGTGATTTGTAGACCATTATCTGCACAGTGATGGACAGGTTAGGTAGTTAACCAGGATGTCTTTGGGATCAAGATGGTTCCATATGACACGCTTAATGATGGAAAATCGACAAGTTTGCTCATTTCAGGTTTGAGGCATATGTGTACAATTTTTGTTCAGTTTTAACATTTTCAGCTTGGCCCCATTTCAAGACTTGCATGCCATTGGAGGAATGCTATGTTGCTGAAACAAAAAGAGATCACATTGAAGCTATTTATCTTGCATCATCAGGACAGACACAAGCATGCTGAATTTCAATGCAAATAGCTATTTATATTGCAGGAGAAAAGGACACAAATTGATAGTCAAGTCAACTCTAATTGGTCAAGATACTGCCAAAGAAGAATGCACCAGAATGGTGTTTGTTATTTCTATATTGATTGTATTACTAAGGTTAAAGATATTCAGATGTAAGTCATTCATAGATTATTTACCTTGAGGACATATAAAGAGAGACTTCTGGGACTCTGAAAGTTGTCTTGGGAGGAAGCAGATATTTGTAATGTTAGATTCTGAAAGTTATTCTCATAATAAGAACAAGGTTGGTGTCTTGTTTCCTCCTCCACCAATTTCATAAAAAGCTTACAGTGGTTTTCATACATGAGATTTAGTTGACCCTAAACCACAATCACAAGGGAAAGCTAGCAAACACCTGAAAGTATTATAGATAGAGTAGAGCATACATTTTAAAATTTTTAAATTTTAGCCTCAACTATGGATACATAAAGATGGAAAATAAAACTTATTCCAATAAGGATAAAACGTAAAGAGCTTTATTATTCATATGTATCATGAGCTAGTAATGCTTTGTGTTTTACCATGGGTGTCAATATAGAAATGAGTTTCATTTCCCAGCCTAGACATCCTTCACTTTGATGAACATTCAGAATAAAACTACCAATATGGAAATGATAGTCATATGTGCATACTTTTGCAATAGAGAACATATTCTTTTCATAAGCTGAACCTGTAAAACCTTGGGTATAGCTTGACAATTTTGGGACCATATATTACCTTGGAGTTGGATAATTGGACCTCCTCCCCTCTGGTGTAAATCATCAATACCAAACTGGTCAACTCTTCCTATAACTTACGTAAAGTGTGTTTCTGAGAGCATTATTTACAATGAGCCCAATATGTCACAGTCTTGCTTCACTTCTTCATAAATATTACTATCAAACATCGGAAATTATTTCATTTGTGAGACTTATAACAAAACATTATTTTTCTGTTTTAATGAGCTTTTAGCTAATGGCACTAAGTAGAATGATGGTCATGATGAGAGTCAAAGTCAATCATCCAAACTGACTGTAAATCGGCATGGCTAAGGCAAATTAACTATTAGTGTTGCAAAAGCTACTGAACCGAAAGAGTGTGAATAACAAAACTAAGGGCCAAAATTCTTGGTTGAATTTCTTTCTCTTAGAACAATAGAGCTAAGAATGACAGATTTCTGCGACTATCACCACCCCATAGCACTAGTACGTACAACACATGGACTGCCCAGTTTGAGTAGCAGCTCACCATTACCTTCTCAAAATCACTTAGGGATGGGCAAAAAATACTGATTATGCCAGTGCTACTCAGAAAACATGAATAAAAAAAACTTTTCACTGAATGTTACTTACCCTTATTCAGAACAGCCCTTCAAACTTTGTTAACAGTATAATGTAATATTGAAGTGACAAAGAGGATTAATGAAGGCAGATCTGTGGACATTGTATATATGGACTTTAGTAAGGCATTGGACAAGGTTTCATATGGTAGACTGGTTAACAAGGTTATATCACATGGAATATAGGGGGACAAAGCCAATTGGATACAAAATTGGCTCAAAGGTAGGAGACAGAAAGTCGTGATGGAGGTTGCTTTTCAGACTGGAGGCCTGTGACCAGTGGAGTGCCATAAGGATCAGTGCTAGTTCCACTGCTTTTTGTCACTTATATAAATGACTTGGGTGTGAACATAGAGGGTATGGTTAGTACGTTTGCAGATGACACTAAAATTGGTGGTGTAGTGAACAGTGAAGAAGGTTACCTCAGAGCACAATGGGATCTAGATCAGATAGGCCAATGGACTGAGGATTGGCAATGGAGTTCAACTTAGTAAAGGTGACATGTTGCATTTTGGAAAGGTATATCAGGTCAGAACTTGTATACTTAATGGTAAGGTTCTGGGGAATGTTGCTGAACAAAGAGACCTTGGAGTGCAGGTTCATAGTTCCTTGAAAATGAAGTTGCAGGTGAACAGGATAGTAAAGTAGATGTTTGGTATGCATGTCTTTATTGGACAGTGCATTGAGTATGGGGTTGGGAAGTCATGTTATGGCTGTACAGGACATTGGTTAGGCCACTTTTGGAATACTGCATTCAATTCTGGTCTCCCTACTACAGGAAGGATATCATGAAACTTGAAAGGGTTCAGACAAGATTTACAGGGATGTGGCCAAGGTTGGAGGGTTTGAGCTATAGAGAGAGGTTGAATAGGCTGGGGCTGTTTTCCTTGGAGCGTCGGAGGCTGAGAGTCGGCCTTATAGAGGTTTATAAAATCTTGAGGGGCATGGATAGGGTGAATAGCCTAGGTCTTTTCCCAAGGGTAAGGGAGTCCAAAACTAGAGAGCATAAATTTAAGGTGAGAAGGGAATAATTTAAAAGAGACCTAGGGGGAAACATTTTCATGCAGAGGGTAGTGCATGTATGGAATGAGCTGCCAGAGGAAGTGGTGGAGGCTGGAACAATTACAGCATTTAAAAGGCGTCTGAAGGGGTATATGAATAGGAAGAGTTTAGAGGGATTTGGGCCAAACATTGGCAAATGGGATTAGATTGATGTATAAATATCGGGCCAACTTGGACGAGTTGACCAAAGGTCTGTTTCCATGCTGTACAACTCTATGATTCTATCTGGAGATCCAGCAAGATGAGCTGCACCAGATGCAGACAGACCATGGAAATCTAGTAAACAGGGACCTCTTCTCATATTACTCAAGTAAAACCACCACACCCCCACCCATCTGTTTCATTACATGGACATTTAAGCTCTGTTGCTATCCATTGACAATCTGGAGATTGGATCATTATTCTTTCCTTGCCAAGGATTTTATCAAGTAAAAGCATAAATAAAAAAGAATGAGAATTTAAATGATTTTGCTTTGAAGCTGTCTGAGCAAATGAAAAAGCCTTGAAGAAAAAGCTAACAACATTCTGGAAACGCCAAACAGCTGTTGCTAATTTTATCCGCAGGGGGCCCTTTCTTATTTTTCTGAAGCCTATGGATATCCAAAAGAAAATGCTTATATTCTCCAGGTATATTTGTAAAATTAGTTTTCATTCTATTGCCTTGCCTGTTGATCAGTTTTAAAAGTTATTGTAACTTATAGTACAGTTCAAATTTTATGATATTTATTTTAAAATTTTAAATGTCAAAGTATGTTTTGTAATGTACTGCTAGAGAATGTAGAATGATTCAACAGAGACCCTCAATTATGCAATGATATACGTGAAGAAATTATAATGTGTTTTTGCTGGTCTGTCACAAAACCTACCAATCTATACATTGCTATAACTGTAAATTATCAATCTATCTACAACTTCCAGGTTTCCTGATAAAATACTGGACCATCTGTTTAAACAAATTACAATGTTTCCTGCTCATTATTACAATATCAGTAAACATCTGTAAATGTATAAAATATGCAACAAAAAAAAATCCACACAGTATATTTAAACAGGAATTGCAGTTGTTTCAAATCTCTTGATTAAAAATGTATTTTTCTGCAAGTCTGGATCCAAAATGTGATTAATGAGCAATTTTTATTCTATGAATCTTGTGAGGTCGCTTTTTTTCTTGCAGATATTTTTAGCTTCTATTTCAGATTACTCTTGTAAGTAAATTTTCACTGCCTTTGGTCTGAAAATGGTCATTTCAGCAGGGCACTGCAAGAATGAACAATGGAAAGACAAGCAATTCTCAGTTATGGTTCTTCAGAATTACATCCTCAGATGTTGGAAATTGATAGGCGCTAAATTTCAAAAGGCATGTATGTAACCTTGTAGAAAATCTAGATACAAATAGATTTTTCCGATTAGCTGCACTTGGCTTTTGTATTTTGCATCTCAGCTTTACAAAATTCATTCTCATAAGATGCATGGGTGAAGTATCAACTTTTATCAGGTACTATATTTTTCTGTAATCAACTGTACATAGAATTCTGAGTCGAGAGTGGGGTGCTGGAAAAGCACAGCAGGTCAGGCAGCATTTGAGAAGCAGGAGAATCGACGTTTCGGGAAAGAGCCCTTCATCATTCCTGGTGAAAGACTCTTGCCTGAAACATTGATTCTCCTGCTCCACGGATGCTGTCTGACCTGCTGTGCTTTTCCAGCACCCTACTCTCGACTCAGTCCTCACTTTCTCCCCTGTATATAGAATTATGTATAATTTCCTGCAGTTTAGACTTCCAACTGGTAATATCTTTTGTTAGGCCTCAGTTGGAAATTTGTGCTCAGTTTTGACTTGAGGAAGGACATTAACCTAATGTACCAGAGTTGATAAGATGATATCAAATGTTAGCAATTTTTGTTGGAAAATAGGTTAAAGAGATTTGAAAGATGTTCAAATAGAATATTTAAATTTGTTAGAAATATTTGCATCATGATTAAATTTATCGGCAGATTTGCATCATTTAATGCTTTCAAAGTTTTGTTTAAGACCTCAACTTGGGCTTTAAGTCACAGAGTCATACAGTTATAGAGCCATACAGCACAGAAACAGACCCTTCTGTCCAATACATCCACACCGGCCAAATTTCCCAAACTAAATTAGTCCCATTTGCCTCTATTTTGCCCATATCCCTCTAAACCTTGCCTATTCTTGCACCTATCCAAATGTCTCTTCACTGTCCACTATACCATCAATTTTGCTGTCAATGGCAGACTTACTAAACACGCTTTCTAAATTCTCATCCAAATTGTGACTTCTTGTATTTGTCCAGAATTATGTTTCTAAGTTGAATTTGGATTAAGCAGTTTGAAAACATACAAGAGATTGATTAATGGTTACTAAAATCATTAAAGCATGTTCAATAAATCTGCGAGAAAATCCTGATTGATGGGGCGGAATTTAATCGTTACACAATGACCTGCAACAAACTGCACATATTGTAGTTATTATCTGGGGTAATTAATTAAATATGTTAGTCTGTCAAAAAGCCACAAACTGTATATTGACATGACCATGATGTCATCAATCTCAATCAATAGTTGTAATATAAGGAGCAATGCTCTTGGTTTAAATAAATATCATTATTTCCAATCTGTTCACAATATGTAGAAATTGTTGGAGAAACTCAACAGATCTGATAACATCTGTGGAGAGAAAGCAGTTAACATTTTGTGTCCAGTGACTCTTTATCAGGAGTTCTGATGTGTTCTAAAGAAGAGTCACCAGATTCGAAAAATTAACTGTGCTTTCTTCTCACAGCTACTGCCAGACCTGCTGAGTTTTGCCAACAACTTCTGTTTTTGTTTCAGATCTCCAGCATTCACAGTTCTTTGTTTTATGTTCACAGTATGAATGTCTACTAGCTTTAAGGTAAGCAATTTTAAAAAAAAAATCAGCTTGGTCTACAATATAAGAATAATTGGAAACAAGATCTGCGAAAAATGTAGTTATCTTTGGGAGGAACCAATCACTTTAGATGTATGGTTCCAAAAAAGACATAACTGGGGTTTTTATCGTGTAATTTTGGATCTGTTGTAAAATTTCAAATATTTCAATACTACCCAGTTCTCAGTACTACTGTCGGAAAGTTGCTGGAATAGCCTTTGCGGTATCCAGTGCCTTCAGCTATTTCTTGACATCTCATGGACTGAATCAAATTGGGTGAAGACTGCCATCTATGATGCTTGACACCTAGAACAAAATTAGTATGGATCATTCACATGAACGTTCTGGCCGGAGATGGGTGCAAATACTTTAGCCTGGTCTTTTTCACTGATATGCTGTTTTAATGGAAATAAGGAGAAACTTCTTCAGCCAAAGAGTGGTGAGTCTGTGGAATTGATTGCTGCAGAAGGCTGTGGAGGTCAGGTCATTGAGTATATTTAAGTCTGAGATAAATAGGTTCTTCATTGTCAAGGGGATCAAAGATTACAGGGAGAAAGCAGGAGAATGGGATTGGGAAACTTATCAGCCATGATTGAATGGCGGAGCCGACTCAATGGGCTGAATGGCTTAATTTTTGCTCCTATGTCTTACGGTCATCTACTTCCTTGAGAATGGCAGTATTTGTGGAATCCCTTTTTCCTGTCAGTTGTTTGATTATTATCCACGATTCACAACTGGATATTACATGACTATGGAGATTGGATCTAATCTGTCAATTGCTGGACCACTTAGTCCTATCTCTTGCACCCTGCTTCCTCTGTTTGACATGCAAGTAGCCTTTGTTGAAAGTTCACCAGTTTGGCACATCATTTCCAGATGTGTGTGGGACCAGTCCTGGCATGTCATTCTTAAATATTGGTTAAACCAGGGTTAATCTCTCAGCTTGATGGTAATAGTTATAGTAGAGTGGAGTAATACGTTGTGCCATGAGGTTACAAATTATAATTGAATACAATATTGCTGCTACTGCTATTGGCCAACAGAGCTTCATGAATGCCCAGTTCGAGTTGCTAAATCTGTCCCATTTAGAACAGTGGCAAAATCATTCCATTTGGTAAACTGGTCACTAGCTCATGAACAAAAACATAAATTACTGGAAAAACTTACAGGTCTGACAGCACCTGCGGAGAGAAAGCAGAGTTAACATTGAGTCCATGCCATGACAGGGTCTGGCATGTGGAGGTGAGTAAAGGACTGGGTCATGAACTCCTGGATATCCCTATCTTTGTGACAAGGGCACCAGTAAAGGTGGGAGCTTATTGACAGTGGCAACTGGGTGGTAGTTGCTGATGGCCAGAACCTCTGTAGGTTGATTATTTGGAAGGGCATTGAAAGCAGTGAGCAACAATAGAAAGTTTGGCTGAGATGGGGTACTGGGCTAATGGTCGGATACTTGGTAGTGTGGATGAGCAGAGGGATCTTGGTGTCCATGTACACAGATCTCTGAAAGTTGCCACCCAGGTAAATAGTGCGGTGAGGAAGGCATATGGCGTACTGGCTTTTATTGGTAGAGGAATTGAGTTCCGGAGTCCTGAGGTCATGATGCAGTTGTATAAAACTCTGGTGCGGCCGCATCTGGAATATTGTGTGCAGTTTTGGTCGCCATACTATAGGAAGGATGTGGAGGCACTGGAACGGGTGCAGAGGAGGTTTACCAGGATGTTGCCTGGTATGGAAGGAAGATCGTATGAGGATAGACTGAGACACTTGGGGCTGTTTTCATTAGAGAAAAGAAGGTTTAGGGGTGACTTGATTGAGGTGTACAAGATGATTAGGGGGTTAGATAGGGTTGACAGTGTGAACCTTTTCCCGCGTATGGAGTCGGGTATTACAAGGGGGCATAGCTTTAAATTAAGGGGGGGTAGATATAGGACTGAAGTTAGGGGTAGGTTCTTCACTCAGCGAGTCGTAAGTTCATGGAATGCCCTGCCAGCAGCAGTGGTGGACTCTCCCTCTTTATGGGCATTTAAGCGGGCATTGGATAGGTATATGGAGGATAGTGGGTTAGTATAGGTTAGGTGGGCTTGGATCGGCGCAACATCGAGGGCCAAAGGGCCTGTACTGCGCTGTATTCTTCTATGTTCTATGTTCTATGATTGTGAAGAGGGTCCAAAGAAAATAGAGGCCAAGTAATGGTGCACCTTCTCAACCCTGTATCTTTGCAGCAGGTGACAAAGACTATCATGCCAGAGTGGGAATCCTGAACCACACCAGATTGTGCAGAACACAGATTTGACTGCTATCGCACAAACCATGGGCGTGCAACATGAAAGGCTGTCAAAGAGTTGAAGGTATGGTGTGAATTTTTTTGAAAATATCTGGAAGTAAGAACCTACTGAAGACCATGAAACCAAAGTGAAGACTGCAGATGCTGAAGATCAGAGTCAAAAAGTGTAATGCTGGAAAAGCACAGCCAGTCAGGCCTACTCCTCGGATGCTGCCTGACCAACTGTGCTTTACAAGCAGCACACTTTTTGACCATGAAACTATTGCCAACTGTCAGAAACATCCATCTGGTTCATTAAAGTCCTTCAGGGAAGGAAATCTGCCATCTCACCTGGTCTGACCTACGCATGACTACAGATCCACAACAATGTGGTTGACTTACAACTGCCCTCTGAAAGGGCCTAGCAAGCTAATCAGTTCAAAGGCAACAAGGAGCAGACAATAAATGCTGGCCAGCCAGTGATGCCCCCATCCCATGACTAAATAAAAAGTTTCAGTACGTCCTACAGCCAGCAATGCATTTTACATCAAATGAAGTTTAACTTTACAAAGTGCAAAGCAAACATTGCGTATTTACATGCAGTATATTTAGAGGCTGTATGAGCTACAGCAATAGACAGAATGGATAACTGAAACAGCAGTAAATTCTCACAACATGATAATTTCTCCAAAAATATAGCAAGGTTTTACATACAAATTACTTGATCCAAGTCACTTACTTGATTACAAATCAATTCCAGTCACTTACTATCAAGAGTTGATTAGCAACCATTTTTATTCTGCTTGGGGACATTGGTAACAGTATATGCAACTATTTCTTTCTCACAATGGGGCACTAGCAAAGACCTGGAGACAGATGGTTCTCCTCCAACCAATTGGCTATTTTTCAGCATGAAGGGGAAGAATGAAGAAGACAAGAAACCTGAATTCAAGAAAGTAGTGGCAGGTTTCGAAAAAGTAATGAGCTTCAGCCCGAGATGTGTAATAATTTCATAAAATTCACCACATTATGCAATATCCAGGTACATAGCAAAAGGAGATCGGATATTTCTCTTACAAGAAAATATGGAAAATCAAACCTAGAGATTCTTCCTTCCCCACCTTCAACCAAGTCATTTTCTTATTTCTGCTGTTGAAGGCCATAAAGAAATTGCTAATTATCATTATTTCTAAAAAAAAACACAGAAAATAAGAAAATTAAAATAAAATTTACACATAAAAAAGCAAAGTATATAATAAACCACATGTCCAAGTGCTTATTGACAAACTAAAATGATTTATACATACACTTGAAAGTGTTTAATTTTCTTTTTGAATTGCTTCCATCTTGTTGTTGATGCTGAACCTCTGGGAATCTTGTTCTAGAACATAGAACAGTACAGCACAGAACAGGCCCTTCAGCCCACGATGTTGTGCCGACCACTGATCCTCATGTATGCACCCTCAAATTTCTGTGACCATATGTCCCCAATGACCCTGCCTCCACAACTGCTGCTGGCAACGCATTCCATGCTCTCACAACTCTCTGTGTAAAGAACCCGCCTCTGACATCCCCTCTATACTCTCCTCCAACCAGCTTAAAACTATGACCCCTCGTCTTAGTCATTTCTGCCCTGGGAAATAGTCTCTGGCTATCGACTCTATCTATGCCTCTCGTTATCTTGTATACCTCAATTAGGTCCCCTCTCCTCCTCCTTTTCTCCAATGAAAAAAGTCCGAGCTCAGTCAACCTCTCCTCATAAGATAAGCCCTCCAGTCCAGGCAGCATCCTCGTAAACCTCCTCTGAACCCTTTCCAAAGCATCCACATCTTTCTTATAATAGGGCGATCAGAACTGGACGCAGTATTCCAAGTGCGGTCTAACCAAAGTTTTATAGAGCTGCAACAAGATCTCACGACTCTTAAACTCAATACCCCTGTTAATGAAAGCCAAAACACCATATGCTTTCTTAACAACCCTGTCCACTTGGGTGGCCATTTTAAGGGATCTATGTACCTGCACCCTAAGATCCCTCTGTTCCTCCACATTGCCAAGAATCCTATCCTTAATCCTGTACTCAGCTTTCAAATTCGATCTTCCAAAATGCATCACCTTGCATTTATCCAGGTTGAACTCCATCTGCCACCTCTCAGCCCATCTCTGCATCCTGTCAATGTCCTGCTGCAGCCTACAACAGCCCTCTATACTGTCAACGACACCTCCAACCTTTGTGTCATCTGCAAACTTGCTGACCCATCCTTCAATCCCCTCATCCAAGTCATTAATAAAAATTACAAACAATAGAGGCCCAAGGACAGAGCCCTGTGGAACACCACTCACCACAGACTTCCAGGCAGAATATTTTCCTTCTACTACCACTCGCTGTCTTCTGTTGGCCAGCCAATTCTGTTTCCAGACAGCTATGTTCCCCTGAATCCCATTCCTCCTGACCTTCTGAATGAGCCTACCATGGGGAACCTTATCAAATGCCTTGCTGAAGTCCATATACACCACATCCACAGCTCGACCCTCATCAACTTTTCTAGTCACATCCTCAAAGAACTTGATAAGGTTTGTGAGGCATGACCCGCCCCTCACAAAGCCGTGTTGACTGCATTTAATCAAGCCATGCTCTTCCAGATGGTCATAAATCCTATCCCTCAGAATCCTTTCTAACACCTTGCAGACGACAGACGTGAGACTTACTAGTCTGTAATTGTCGGGGATTTCTCTATTTCCTTTCTTGAAGAGAGGAATTACATTTGCCTCTCTCCAGTCCTCAGGTACGACTCCAGTACCTGAGCAAGGATGAAAAGATCTTCGCAAGTGGCGAAGCAATTGCATTTCTCATTTCCCAAAGCAGCCAAGGACAAATCTGGTCCAGGCCTGGCAACTTGTCAATCTTAATGTTTGACAAAATTTTCAGCACATCAGCTTCCTCTATCTCTATCCATTTCAGCATGCACACCTGCTCTTCAAAGGTTTCATTCACTACAAAGTTCATTTCTTTCGTAAAGACAGAAGCAAAAAACTCATTTAGGGCTTCCCCTACCTCCTCAGACTCCACACACAAATTCCCTATGCTATCCCTGATCAGCCCTACTCTTTCTTTGACCATTCTCTTATTCCTCACATAAGTGTAAAATGCCTTTGTGTTCTCCCTAGTCCGTTCTGCCAAGCCTTTCTCGTGCCCCCTCCTGGCTCTCCTCAGACCATTTTTAAGCTCCTTCCTCGCCTGCCTGTAATCCTGTAGAGCTGAGCTTGACCCCAGCTTCCTCCACCTTATGTACGCTACCTTTTTGCTTTTGACGAGAAGCTCTGCCAACAAAAATGTGACAAAACAGATCTCCCATTGAACCATGAAGTTTGCTGTGAATCCAAATCTATTTAAAAGTTTGTAGCTTTTAAATAAAGGAAAGCAGATGATTGATATTTTAAAGCCCATCAGTTTCTCTTCTGTGGGTCCTCCTCTGGGCTTCAACAAACCAGCTCACAGCAAACTAAGGGCTTTCTTGATGTCAGGTAAAGGTCTAGAAGGGGAGCTTATGAATTCTGCAGGCTCTCCCTTTTCACATAGGGAGCAGCTGGAAGGCTTGTCATCTTTCCACAGCCAAATTTCATTTAGCGTACAACAAAAACCTTGTGAAATTTGGTTTCATCTTACACAAATCGCGAATTTCAGCACTTTACCAAACTATTCGATTGTATGTGTCACAGACTCAAAGGGGTCAAGCCTCAGTAGGACAAAAAGAATCATGTTTGACTCATAACCAACATCTGTTAACTGGTTCATATTTCATCAAAGAGAGTGCAATGGATAAGATCAGTGACCTGGGGTAACCAGAACAGGACTGAGTCAAAAAAAAACTTCTCTCTTTTCTCAAAGCTGGCAGCAAATGCTGTAAAAGTAAACAACTAAACTACATTCTTCTTCAATGACTTTTACTGTCACTAACTCCTTGATTGGACTTTCCTCAGCCAATCCACCTTAAATTGGGAAGTTTAGAGAGAGTAAAAGAAAGGTACTGGGGTAGGTTGATCTATCAGCTGACACCTGCCCTGCAGGACACTGGTTTGCTGCAACTATCAATCCAGCCTTGCTTCACCTTCCTATCTAACTAGGATGGCCTGGCAAGCGAATGTTTGAAAATTGTATGGCAAGCAAACAATTTTAAATTTAGATAGAAGTATTGTCATGCATGGTAATCAAAGAATGTAATGTGGAGATTAAATGAATCAGAGCTGTTTCAGGTTGACAGCCTTGCTTTGGTTGGTCCTCCTTCCACTTTTCAAAGGTTATAGGAATTCAAAGTTCAGGCAGCTAAGCTCCTACTGAGGGCAAACAGAAAGGAGGGAGAAAACTTTTCATCAAAGTCTGGAAGCCCTGAAGCTACAGGTGCATCTGATATACAAATGCATAAACTTGCAAATTAGGAGCATGAGTACTCAAGCCAACTCCACTATTCAACAAGATCATGCCTGATCTGATTACTGCAGTTACTCCAGATTACTCCAGATAAACATACATCCCTTTTCCCATTGAACATGAATCAGACTCAACAGCAGATGGTGATGGAGGTGGAAGACGCTGAGTCAAGAAGCTGGGCAGTTCACCAGACGCTTCACCAGCACTGACAATGGTGAAGGAAGGCAGAGGGCACAGTCAGACAAATTCTCCCTGGAATAAAAGAATTTCTTTGGTGGAAGGTGATGAGCAAGGAGAACAGATAGACAAAGGAATTGTTCAGCTCAATGTAACCCATAAGCTGAATGCTGTAATTAGTTCCTTGTTTATCCTTAATTCCCCTTCCTCTTGGCAATAACCTGATGGAATAAAGAATCCCTATTGTATGATTGCTGGACTTTTGATGTGTTCAAATTTCATGTTACATCTGTCTTAAAAACATTCAAAATCTCTGATTCCACCACCTTTTGAGAAAGAGAGAGATCCAAAAGCTCCCGATCTTCTGTGAGAAGGAAATTCTCATCTCTTTCTAAGGTGGTGATCCATTACTTTTAAATGTTGAGCCTCAGGTCTAGATTCTCCCACAAGTGAAAAAATCCTTCCCATATCCAGACTGTTAAGAACCCTCAAGATCTTGTAAGTTTCAATAATGACATGGATCATTACTATAATCGAGGAATTACAGGACGTTATGGTATGAGGGACATGCCTCATTTTGTATACCACCACATAATTTAATGGTTCAAGTCATTAATGCTTTTGGATAACTAAACAACATCTGTGGAGCAGGAGGTTCCACAAATATCCCAATCCTCTACAATGGGGGAGCTTAGCACATCAGCGCAAAAGATAAGGCTAAAACATTTGTAACAAACTTCAACCAGAAGTGCCAAATGGATAATCCTCCAGTGGTCCCCAGTATCACAGATGCCAGTCTTCAGCCAATTCAATTCACTCCGTGTGATATCCATATCCATGTGAATGGTTGGAGGCACTGGACACTGCAAAGGTAATGGGCGCGACCAACATTTCAGTAATAGTACTGAAGAGTTGTGCTCCAGGACTTGCTCCAACACTACCAAGCTCTTCCAGTATAGTTACAACACTGATATTTCCTTGGCAACATTGAAAATTGCCCAGATATGTCCTGTTCTTAAAAAGTGGAGCAAGTCCAACACAGCCAATTACTGCATCATCAGTCTTCTCTTGATCATCAGAGAAGTGATGGAGAAAGTGAGGTCTGCAGATGCTGGAGATCAGAGCTGAAAATGTGTTACTGAAACAGCGCAGCATGTCAGGCAGCATCCAGGGGACAGGAGAATCGACGTTTTGGGCATAAGCCCTTCTTCAGGAAGGGCTTCTTCTGAAGAAGGGCTTATGCCCGAAACGTTGATTCTCCTGTCCCCTGGATGCTGCCTGACCTGCATCAGAAAAGTGATGGAAGGTGTCATCAACAATACTAGCAAGCAACACTCAGCAATAACCTGCTCAGTGACGACCAGTTTGGATTCCACTAGGGCCACTCTGCTCTTGACTTTATTACAGATTAGTTCAAACATGGACAAAAGAGCTGAATTCCAGAGGTGAGGTATAATTGTTATTGACATCAAGGCTGTGTTTGTCTGAATGTCAAGGTGCTCCAGCAAAACTGGAATCAATGGGTATTGGAGGCAAACACTCCACAGGTAGGGAGTCATACCTGGCACATAGGAAAATAGTTATGGCTATTGCAGGTCAGTCATCTCAGCTTCAGGACATAGAGTCATAGGTACAGCATGGAGACAGGCCCTTTGGTCCAAACTGGTCCATGCCAGCCAAAATGTCCATCCACGCTAACCTCATTTCCCTTGGCTCATATCCTTTTAATCCCTTCCTATCAATGTATTTGTCCAAATGCTTTTTAAATGTTGTTAATGTACCCGCCTCAACCACTTCCATTGGCAGCTCATTCCATATGCATACCAGTCTCGGTGTAAAAACATTCCCTCTCAGGTTCCCTTTAATTCTTTCCCCTCTAACCTTAAACTGATGTTTTCTAGTCCTTGACTCCACAATCCTAAGGAAAAGACTGAGTGTATTCACCCTCTCCATGCCTCTCATGATCTTATACACCTCTACAAGTTCTCCACTCAGTCGCAAACATCTCTGCAGGAGTTGCTCAGGATTGTGTTCTGGGCCCAACCATCGTCAACTTCATCAATCGCCTTCCCTCCATCATAAGTGGGGATGGTCAGCAATGATTGCACAATTTGCAACTCCTCAGATACTGAAACAATCCATGTTCAAATAACAGCAAGATCTGACAATCTCCAGGCTTGGGCTGAAAAATAGCAAATAACATTCACTCTATTCAAATGGAAAGCATTGACCATCTCCAATAAAAGACAGACAATCTAACCATCATCCCTTGATGTCCAATGGTGTTACCATCACTGAAACCCCCACTATGAACATCCTTGGGTTATCATTGACCAGAACCTGAACTTGATTATCCACTTGGCTACAAGAACAAGTCAGAGGCTAATGTAGCAAGTAACTGACCTCCTGACTCCCCAAAGACTGTTCCCCACCTAGAAGGTATAAATGAGGAGTGTGAAGGTATATTCCCTATTTGCCTGGGTGAGTGCAGCTTTGAACAGCACTGAAGAAGCTTTACAGCATTCAGGACGAAACAGCCTACTTAATTTTCACCATAACCACAAACATTCACTCTCTCCACCACCAACATTTAGCAGCAGTGTGTACCACCTATAAGACGCACTTCAGAAATTCACCAAATATCCTCAGAGAACCCACCCATCACCTGTTTGAGGTTACCATGAAGGATTCTCCTTCTAAACCTCTTCCCTCGCCTAAGGTCTGGTGGCCCTCAGATTCAATCAACACCAGTTCCAAATCTCTAATGAGAGAGCAGCCCCTATGGTCTGGTCAGACTATGGCGACACAACAATCCTCAGGGAGCATCTTCCAAATCCACAACCACTACAATCTAGAAGGAAAAGGCAGCAGATTCTTGGGAACAACACAACTTACAAGTTCCTTTCCAAGCCACTTACCAACCTGAATTGGAAGTACATCACCATTTCTTCACTGCTACCATGTCAAAATCCTGGAATTCTATTCCCACCGGCATTGTGGGTCTATCTACAGCACACAATCTGCAGTGGTTTAAGAAGGCAGGTCATCTTCAGCTTCTCAAGGCAACTAGGGATTGGAAGTAAATGCTGGCCAGTCAGCAACACACATGTCCCATGAATTTAAAAAGCACCTATTTGGCAAAAGATTGAAACATCACAGCCTTGCTCCATTAAAACCAGTGATAAATTTGCGTTTTTAAAATTCTAACCAGTGTGGTCTTCACGTTCACTTGGACCATTGCAGATTAACCAAGGAGTGCTCAGAATCTGTAAAAATTTCAAATGCCTTGTAGCTTTTGGTACAGTTTGTTTAAATTTCCTGCTAAACACAGTCATTGGGCTAAAATTTAGATGGAGACTTACATTCCAACGTAGCCATATTGGAACAAGTTGATTCCATGTCAGGAGCTTGTACTGATTTCTTCAAAAACATAAAGCTAGGAACAATGGTGCAAAGGATTCCTGACATCATTTATAACAAGTCAGAGGAATCTCCTTTCATGATTGTACAACTTTTTATCAAGAAAGAAAAAAATAACCTACTTTGCTACATGCCTTCGGTCTTTGTTGGAAGTACAGTGCAAGAAGAAATGCTTTGTAAGTTTGTAGATGACATCAGAATTTGTGATAAAGTGGACAGTGAGTGTCATCTTGGATACAACGGGACCTTGATCAGATGGGCTGAGGAGTCGCAGATAAAGGTTAATTTAGACAAATGTGAGGTGTTACATTTTGGAAAGGCACATCAGGGCAGGACTAATACACTTAATTGTCAGGTTGTGGGGAGTTTGCTGAACAAAGGGACCTTGGGATGCAGGTTCATAGTTCCTTGAAAGTAGAGTCACAGTTAGAGTAGTGAAGAAGGCATTTGGTACGCTTGCCATTATTGGTCAGATAAGAGTATAGGACTTGGGATGTCATGTTGTGACTATACAGTTTATTGGTTATACCACTTTTGGAATATTGTGTTCAATTCTGGTCTCCCTGCTATAGGAATGATGTTGCTAAACTTGAAAGGGTTCAGAAAAGATTTACAAGGGTATTGCTGGGATTGGACAATTTAAGCTGGAGAGAAAGGCTGAGTAGGCTGTGGATTTTTTCCCTGGAGCATTGGAGACTGAGGGGTGACCTTATAGAGGTTTATAAAATCATGAGGGGCATGGATAGAGTAAACAGCGGCCAAAGTCTTTTTTCCAAGGTAAGGCAGTCCAAAACTGGAAGGCATAGGTTGAAGGGGAGAAGGGGTCATCATGTGTCATTTAGTTTTAAAAGGGACCTAAGGGGCAACTTTTACCACACAGAGGGTTGTGCGTGTATGGAATGTACTATCAGAGGAAGTAGTGGAGACTGGTACAATTAGAACATTTCAAAGACATCTGGGTGGGTATATGAATAGGAAGGGTTTAGAGGGATATGGGCCAAATGCTGGCAAATGAGATTAGATTAATTTAGGATGTCTGGATTATTGGACTGAAGGGTCTGTTTCCGTGCTGTATAACTCTATGACTCTCTGATTTGGGAATTAAAACTGCAGCATTCAACTGATAAAATATCCCACACATGATGACCCGAAGTCAGGTATGGAATGGGAGTGACATAAACTGATATCTTACAGAGCAGTGACTTGTGAGCAAGAGAAGATAACAGTTTCTGCCTTTCTCTATCAAATTGGCCTCACTTAATGTGCCAGCATTGTTTAAAATAAAGAAACCAGTCACTTACTGACAAGACAGACTGACCAATGTTAAACTAAACTGACACCAGAACTTGCAACAGTAGTGAATGAACTTTATTTTGGCTGGCTGCTGTTCTCTGGCACCATCCTGACAGCAAAAAGAAATAACAATAAATATAAGTAAAGGCTTAACCGCATTTATACGAAACAGATTTTTACATTTGAAAATGGGAAACCTGTACAAATGGTTTAACTTGGTCACTTTTATGAAAGCTTTAAGTTCTGTTATCAGGCACCATCAATAGTCTGGATGTGTCGGAGACATTAATTGTGTTTTTCCTGCTGGCATTCACTTTTCGCGACAAGTTCAAGCTATTTTCTTTACAAATTAAGGTAGACATTCACAACTGGAGCATCGAGAGAGATAGTGGTCTTCATTGATCTATTTGCATTTATCTGAGAAGTGACAAATGGTGCTGAACGTAAGCAAACAGTTCTGACTTAAATAATGGAGGAAAAGTCTTGGTAGTTGGATTGGGCCAGGGACATAACCATGAAATGACTGACCTCTAATAATAATAACTATCTGTCTTTCTTCCAGATATGGCTCCAGAGTCTTTTCCTCGATTTCCATCGAATCCAGTATTTATTGGGCTCCTTGATGCGGCCTTGATGTCAAGGGCAGTCACTCTCACCTCATCTCTGGAATTTAGCTCTTTTGTCTGTGTTTGAAGTAAGACTGTCATGAGGTCAGAAGCTGACTGTCCTGATGGAACCCAAACTGGGCATCACTGAGTTAGTTATTGCTAAACAAGTGCTGTTTGATGACATTATTAATGACACTTTCTATCACTTTGTTGATTCAATTTGGATCAATAATGCATTCAGGAAAATTTAGACAAAATTTATAAGATGCCACGGCTAAGTTAATCAGGGCAGAATGAGAAGTCCCTGACAGAGAATCTAGAAATTCTGAATACAGACAGTGGAAACTTTAACATTTTTATTTCCATTTTTGCCCACCTGTCTATAGACACTGCAGCCTTCTTCATACAGGTCTCATGGTCAGCACTGTTTGGAATATCACCTTCCTATCCATTTACAGAAGCTTCTCAGAATCTAGTCCAGCCTGTGAAAATCTTTGTATTTCATTGTCATTGTGGAGAATGAAAGAAGGGAGAAACAAACAGAATCCAGCATATTATCACATCATCACTGATATCTTCCGTTGGCAGAATAGCCTTACTTATACATTTAGAACATAGAACATAGAACAATGCAGCGCAGAACAAGCCCTTCGGCCCTCGATGTTACGCCGACCTGTGAACTATTCTCAGCTCGTTCCCCCTACACTATCCCAAAATCATCCATGTGCTTATCATAGGATTGTTTAAATCTCCCTAATGTGGCTTAGTTGACTACATTAGCAGATAGGGCATTCCACAGCCTTACCACTCTCTGCATAATGAACCTGCCTCTGACATCTGTCTTAAATCTATCACCCCTCAATTTGTAGTTATGCCCCCTCGTACAACCTGACGTCATCATCCTAGGAAAAAGTCTTTCACTATCTACCCTATCTAATCATCTGATCATCTTCTGTGTCTCTATCAAATCCCCTCTTAGCCTTCTTCTTTCCAATGAGAACAGACCCAAGTCTCTCAGCCTTTCCTCATAAGACCTTCCCTCCAGACCAGGCACCATCCTGGTAAATCCCCTATGCATCTTTTCCAATGCTTTGACATACTTCCCGAAAAATGGGGGCCAGAACTGTACACAATATTCCAAGAGTGGCTCTTTTGTCTGTGTTTGAACTAAGACTGTCATGAGGTCAGAAGCTGACTGTCCTGATGGAACCCAAACTGGGCATCACTGAGTTAGTTATTGCTAAACAGCATTTTGTATAGTTGCAGCATGATATTGCGGCTCCGGAACTCAATCCTTCTATGAATGAAACCTAACATACCGTTTGACTTCTTAACAGCACTATCCACCTGGGTGGCAACTTTCAGGGACCTATGTACATGGACTCCAAGATCCCTCTGCACATCCACACTACCAAGAATCTTTCCATTGACCCAGTATTCTGCCTTCCTGTTATTCTTCCCAAAGTGCATTACCTCACATTTAGCTGCATTGAACTCCATTTGTCACCTCTCAGCCCAATTCTGCAGTTTATCCAAGTCCTCCTGCAACCTGTAACATTCTTCCAAACTGTCCACTACTCCACCGACTTTAGTGTCACCTGCAAATTTACTAATCCATCCACCTATGCATGCGTTTAAGTAATTTATAAAAATGACAAACAGCAGTGGTCCCAAAACAGATCCTTGTGGCACACCACTAGTAACCAGACTCCAGGCTGAATATTTTCCATCAACCACCACTCGGTGCCTTCTTTCAGAAAGCCAGTTTGTAATCCAAACTGCTAAATCACCCTCAATTCCATGCCTCTGTATTTTCTCCAACAGCCTACCATGTGGAACCTCATCAAAGGCTTTACTGAAGTCCATGTATACCATGTCAACTGCCCTACCCTCATCTACATGCTTGGTCACCTTCTCAAAAAACTCAATGAGGCTTGTGAGACATGACCTGCCCTTGACGAAACCATGTTGACTATCTGAAATCAAATTGTTGTTTGCTAGATGATTATAAATCTTATCTCTTATCATCCGTTCCAAAACCTTTCCTACAACTGAGGTAGGTTGTAGGTTGTAGTAAATAGAGGTTTTCTCTCTCTTGACCACCAATTCATGAACATGAGAACAATACACTATCCTTTGCCTACATTAACATGCCAATAACCTCAGTGATGGTAACAATACCACATTGGCACAATCTTCTTTTACATAGATGTAATTCTAAAGTCCATGCAGTTAAACTACATTCACCTAAAATCTTGGGACCCTAGAGTCTCTACATTAATTTTTTTTTAATGAAACCCTGTTCTGAGTATGTATGTGGATAGAGCAGAAAATGTTTGCAGATGCTTTGTTACTCATGTTTATGGCATTATGGGAATGAAGTCATTGACAATATAGCTTGTGTATGGAAGGACACCACTGCTTGGAAGATCTCTAAAAGTAAATTTCTAAGTCCTTCATCCAATGACTGAGGATTGGGAGCAAATTCACACACTAAATAAGCCACAAAAAGCTATTAAGAAAGGGAAAAGAAACTATAAATGCAAACTAGCAAGGATAGTAAGATGGACTGAAAAATGTCATATATCATCTATGTAAGAATCACAACCCCTTCCCATGTCATGCCCACCATCATCACGATGATCACAATTTGATATTTATCAAAATCATCTCTCTCATCTTCAATATTATCTTCATCACCATCACTATCATGATCTTTATAGTGGTTAGCATATAATATGGAGAAAGATGGCAGAAAGCTGCAGCACAGAGTGATTTAGATCCTCGTGCATGAATCACAACAAGCTAGCATTCATTTCAGACGAAAATAGGGAAGGCAAACGGAATGTTGGCTTCTATTTCAAAGGGAATGGAGTATAAAAGTAGATAGGATTTGCTAAGACTAACTGAGGATACTGATCAGATCATAGCTGCAATACTGTGAACAGATTTGGGCCCCTTATCTAAGGAAAGATACACACTAGCATTGGAGACTGTCCTGAGAATGTTCTCTCAGTTGGCCCCAGAAATGGAGGAGAGATTGAACTTGTATTCATTGGAATTTAGAAGAATGAAAGGAAACCTTATTGAAACATGCAAGATTCTTAAGGGACTTGACAGCATAGATTCAGAGAGTGTGCTTCCATTTGTGGAAGAGTCTAGTACAGAGAACATAATGTCAGGGGAAGAGGGAACACATTGAAGACAGAGATGAGGAGTTTTTACTTTCAAAGGGTCGTAAAAATATAAAATTATTTACAGAAGAGTGCTATTGAGTATATTAAGTACATTCAAAGTTGAGATATATTTTGTTCAGTAAGGGAATCAGGGATCACAGGGAAAAAACAGGAAAGTGATAGAAGATTATTAGATCAGCCATGATCTCATTAAATGGCAGAGTAGATTCAATGGACCAAATGGCTTACTTCTGATCGTACATCTTATTGTCTTATCACTAACTTCATCAACCTGTATCAAAGATTTGCTGTGATGGATCTGCAAGAAATTATAAAAGAAATATAAATGGTGAAGAATGACCCCTTCTAGATCAAGGATACTGAGTGAGTATGTGAAAGGTTCTGACTTTGTGATCATTTAAGGTGACCTCATGTTTTTCATCTGCTATCAGTTTGTCCCCTCAGATTTGATACTGAAAGCTGAAGTTTGAGGTTTGCTTATACTGACTACATAAGTTTGTTTTGAACGGTTGACATCATCACAACTCAATTCATGGGTGTTCCAAGTCACAATGTTATTTCCTTTTTGTTTATGTGCAATTCCACAGACCATGAAGTAAGTTATGAAGAAATTACGAGATTGATGACAGTGAACATGGGCACTGACATCTACATCATGTTGCCGAAACCATGACATCTGAAAGCAGACTGTTTGAAAGTTCATTGCAAGAGGAAGCAGAATTATAAAGCTCAGCTGTCCAAGAAAAGGGTCCAGAATAAAGAAAGGGTAGTGAACAACACTTTCTCAGCCAATATCTTCCTCTACATAAAGGAGCAGGGATTACTGTACCAGGGTGGGACACCCGAATCAGAACAGATGATGAGAGAAAGTGAGGACTGCAGATGCTGGAGATCAAAGTCAAAATGTGTGGTGTTGGAAAAGCACAGCAGGTCAGGCATTCCTGATGAAGAGCTTATGCTCAAATCGTCAACTCTCCTGCTACGTGGATGTTGCCTGACTGGCTGCGCTTTTCCAGCTCCGCACTTTTTGACTCATGCCAGATGATATTGAACACAGTTGACCGGCATTGCACAAACCACTGGCTTATGAGTTAGAAGACCTGTCCCTGATTAACTGTGTACATTGTATATAAACTGGAATGTTATTCCAGCATTCTAAAATAATATCTCAGTTGAAGACAGCCAGAAATGATCCAGTGGTTTCACTGCAATCTTGAACTTTTATATTTATTCACCACATTTGCATTAACTTCCTTTTTAACAGTCATACAAACTAGCACAATAGCTTTTTATGTAGGGAATTGAATACATTTCTATTATGTATTATAAAATCCCCAAAAGGAGAAAACAATTGCAAATTAGATTTCTATTGTTGAACCATAAAATACACGGCAGTTGCACGACACAGTAAATTTGCAAAATGTCTCTCTCACAATACTATGATTAATTATCACTTAAATAAGTAACTTATCTTTACCACCTGCAGACTGCATGGCTCCTACATGCTTCCTGCAGTGAACCAGAAGCATTCCATGCATTTTAATTTCTATTTCATATTCACCAGCAAGCGCCAAATGAGAAAACTTGAAATCATTTCCATGTTTCGTGGATTTGTATTTGTGGTGCAACAAATATATTACAAATAAAATCTGTACACCAAATAGTATGCAACAATAACACATCAAATCACAACTTTTGATATTATGAAAGCAATAGTGAAATTAAACAATCTTCAAAATTTGTTTTATCATCTTGCAGGAGCTGCAAAATAATACAATACAGGTGAAGGAAAGACAAAGGAATTAGAAACAACTAATTAAAGAAAATTCATAAGAAGTAAAGATTCTTCAGTTCATCAAATACACTCCAAATAGAATCTATGCTTGACTGTCCTATCACCTATCTCCTCTACAATATTTACACTGATTGATCTCCCACTTTAAAAAATACTAAGCAGCTAAACTTCCATTGTAGAGATTGGAGAAACAAACATCTGTTGCCTTAGGGAAGAGTATAAAACCAAGATCATTGAACGTTGTGCCTGATTTGAACTTGCTCTAACACCTTGCGAGACTATACTCAAGAGAACACGAATCTCCTGCTGGCCTTTGGTACAGCCCTTATTAGAAACATTTATTCGATTGCCATCTCATCAATCCTAATGCGTTGTGTCTTTAGCATCATGCCATCATTGTGGATCTGTAAAATCTGGACACCTCATATGCAACCAGCAGAACAGTATTAAAGTGATGTGTAAGACCTCATGGGATGATTTTAGAGAACTTTGTGTAGAAACAGAACCTCATTGTGCCTGCTTTATGAATGTAATGAGCTTAAATGCTGTGAAGCAAGTATCTGTGCCAAAGGATGTTTGCAATGCAAAATAGTTTGTATATGTATTCTGTGCCATTTTCTGACATCAATTGTGGCTGTTTAAAAATATCTTGTATGGCAATGGAAATATTTCAGCAACAACTCCAAAACCCATAGAAAAGGGAACTTTTCTAGGGAATAATTGGAGCAAGTCCAAGTCAGGCGTACTTTGGGCTGAGTATGATTGAGACATTAAATTCAAATCCTTCACTATCATCCAGCAAGAATTTCCAGAATTGCATCCTTTATAATTTGGCCATCATAACAGCACTGGGTTTTCCAAGCAGAAAAGGACTACTAATACAGCAAATTCATTGGCTAGTTTGCCAGATGGCTTTGCAAACTTTACAAATTCCATCTTTTGCAGTCCCCTGCTCCTCTTTGTAATCCCTTTGCTGTTCAGGCCTTACATGATGATGCGTATCCACTCAAAAAAATCCATAACCAATATATAAATTGCCAATAGCCTGAGATCTGCTCAGAGACATGGAGCATTAACCACAAAAAACAGATATAATATGTAAAGATATTATTATTATTGGTTGGAAAACAAACATTGGCTTGGGGAGTTTATAATTGCAAATAAGCTTTACATTTAAAAAGTGACACAGAGATCTTAGTAATAGGGAATAACCTCCATCCCCCTAACGTGGCCCGGTGGCATGGTGCAACATGGCAGCACGGTGGCTCAGTGGTTAGCATTGCTGCCTCACAGCACCAGGGGCCCGGGTTCAATTCCAACCTCGGGCGACTGTCTGTGTGGAGTTTGCATGTTATCCCCGTGTCTGTGTGGGTTCCCTCCACGTGCTCTGGTTTCCTCCCACAATCCAAAGGTGTGCAGGTTAGGTGAATTGGCCATGCTAAATTACCCACAGTGTTCAGGGATGTGTGGATTAGGTGCATTAGTCAGGGGCAAATGTAGGGGGATGGGTAACTCTTCGAAGGGTCAGTGTGGAGGTTTTGGGACAAAAATGATATCCCGTATTCCCAATACCTCCGCATCTGCCGTATCTGCTCCCAGGAGGGCTAGTTCCACCACAGAACACACCAGCTGGCCTCTTTCTTTAAAGACCACAATTTCCCTTTCCACATGGTTGAATTTGCCCTCGAATGCATCTCATCTACATTCTGCATCTCCGCCCTCAAACCCCATCCCTCCAACCGTAACAAGGACAGAACCCCCTGTCCTCACCTTACACCCTACCAACCTTCGCGTAAACCGTACCATCCGCCGACATTTCCGCCACCTCCAAACGGACCCCACCACCAGGGATATATTTCCCTCCCCACCCCTTTCTGCTTTCCAAAAAGACCCTTCCCTCTGTGACTACCTGGTCAGGTTCACAGCCCCCAACAACCGACCCTCCCATCCTGGCACCATCACTTGTCGCCGCAGGAGTTGCAAAATCTGCCCCCACACCTCCTCCCTCACCTCCATCCAAGGCCCTAAAGGAGCCTTCCACATCTATTAAAGTTTCACCTGCACATCCACCAATGTCATTTATTGTATCCGTTGCTCCCGATGCGGTCTCCTCTACATTGGGGAGACTGGATGCCTCCTCGCGGAGCGCTTTAGGGAACATCTCTGGAACACCCGCACCAATCAACCCCACTGTCCTGTGACCCAACATTTCAACTCTCCCTCCCACTCTGCCGAGGACATGCAGATCCTGGACCTCATCCACCGCCAATCCCTCACCACCCGACGCCTGGAGGAAGGACGCCTCATCTTCTGCCTCAGACCACTTCAACCCCAGGGCATCAATGTGGACTTCACCAGTTTCCTCATTTCCCCTCCCCCCACCTTGCCCCAGTTCCAAACTTCCAGTTCAGCACTGTCCCCATGACCTGTCCTACCTGCCAATCTTCCTTCCCACCTATCCACTCCACCCTCCTCTCTGACCTATCACCTTCATCCCCATCCCCATCCACCAATTGTACTCTTTGCGACCTTCTCCACAGCACCCAACCCATTTATCTCTCCACCCTGAAGGCTCCCTGCCTTCACTCCTGATGAAGGGCTTTTGTCCGAAACGTTGATTTTTCTGCTCCTCGGATTCTGCCTGACCTGCTGTGCTTTTCCAGCAGCACTCTAATCTAGACTTGTTTTTCTAGGCCTGAGCTGAGCAATTCGGGTGTACTATTACATCCATCCTCATCATGTTATGTCGCAGAAGGACTTAGAGTAAGATACTGAGACATTTACATTATTAGCTCACATGCCATTTTATAATGATGGCATCATGAGCATGTCCTTTAAAAATATATTACATGTCTGTTGAGAGAAATAACACATACTCCTTTTTCCAATAGAAATCTCCTTCACATGTGTTTTCAATTCAATAGCTACATAGACATAAAAACTGAATTAAGAAGATTAATAATTCAAACTGCAACACAATGTTTTGGAAGGTGGACAACTCATGTGATCATCTGGAGAGGTATGTATCATTCTTGGTTGCTCTTGGCTGATAGAATCAAACAGATTAATTAATCAAATTTAAACTATAAACAATCAACTAGTGACCAATAGTAGGCTACTCAGCAAAATCCCAAAACCATTTCATGATTAAATTAGCTCATAGCTGATCTGTACCTCAATTACACTGACCCATCTTTCATCCATATCAGGCAAAGATCCTTACCTGATCTTTTGATTTCATCCTAAAAATTTCCATTAACTCAGCATTGGCAGTCAAGTGAGGAAGTGAGTTTCACCTTTTCACCGTCCCTTGTGTGAAAATGTGCATACCTCCAATTTTAAAACTATGCCCCATTATTGCCCTTCATGTAAATACCCTATCACACTCATAACCAATCCCTTGACATCTGTGTTTCATGTGGACTTGCTGGTCTCATCCCATCAATTATAGAGAAGACGATTTTTTTATCACTTCTGTGTATCACTATCTATGCTGTCCTTTTGAACCTATTATGGAAAAAAAATGATCCACCAATAAAGAACATCATAACAATTGACAATGGCTTCATGTTGAGCTTTTAATTCTGCGATTAATTGAATTCAAATGTCACCATCTGCCATGGTGGGATTTGAGTCCCTGACCCCAGAGAATTAGCCTGTATCTTTGATTTACTAATTCAGTGTCAAAACCACTATACAAACACTTCCCGCTCTTCTGACACTGTTCCGTTTTGCTTTACATCAGCTGGCATCAAAAATGCAAACCTTATCTCTGTTGCCTGTGCAAATGACTCTGATCTCCAGAGCCCTTGAACATGCTGTGCGTCAAATATCCATTCCCTAAGTCCCGGTACGCAGGTTTGATTACCTCCAACCAGGTTTCAACTCCAGTCACAATGCTGACTCATCAATATCCTGAATGGCAACCTACCTGGCAGTGAGAAAGGTAAGCTTTCCCTCTACTTCTCAAGCTTGTCAACAGTCTTTGATAAGTTTGCCTCATCAGCCTTTTCCCGCACCTTTGCATTGTTTGCCAGCTGGGTGAGACTTTTGATACATGTTTCCATTCTCATCTAATTGTAGCCTGAAAATCTCTAACAATGGCCTCTCTTTGTGACCCTGTTACCTCTGGTATTTCTCAAGCACTGATGCCTGATCTTGTTCTATTTCTCACCTACATGACAACTGATGCTCCATCAGTGTAGCTGATGTGAGGGTCCATGCACAGCAACCAACATGCCAATGGGAACACTGATGATTATCATTAACAACGCCATCTAAATGTGTAGCTTTTGCATGTATTCTGGCAGCTTCCTGTAGCTCACATTATGGTTTGATAGTGGATTTGGTGAGATGTAACAAAACTCTATGGGTTAAATGATCAAATTAACATGTTTATTAGCAGTTATGTATATGTGTATAAGGCAGCAATGAATATATTATGCAGTAAATTTGTCAATTGTGTGATAAGTATATGTTCAGCAGTACATGGATATAAAGCAGTAAATGTATACTGAGAACAAGTCTCACACCCTTCCACCCATCAGAGACGCCTCTTTATAACAGTCAGTCTGGAGGACTTGAGATTCTTGGCACCATTCACGATCCCAGTCCAAGATGAAACACAGAACACATGAGGAGTTCACAACAAGTCTCATTGCCTTCATATAGTTGCAAATCCCAGCCTGAGATGAAGTCCTCTGAATTGGGCAAAGTCCTTGATATTAGTACTATTCTGCATCGAAGATTACATGCTGTTTGATCATCCTGTGGTACTTTTCAGTCATTTTCCAGATTTTCCATTATACAGACAAACATCTCCAGATGGCTTCATGTGATGGCCCAACAGGACAACTGTCACAAACAGTTTATGTCACATGACCAAACCAGGTTGTTTTTGCATTAGGCCTAATTTCCATTTTGCACTCTATTTCAATTGCTCATGGTTATGGTCATTCACTGACTGACATTAGCACCTGTTCAGGCAATCTGATTTTGAATTTCTCATCCTTGTTCTGGAACCTTTCCATTGTCTTTTCTAACTCTATAATCTCCTCCAGCTCCACAGCCATCCAAGACATCTTAGCTCTTCTAATTCTGGCCTATGCGTCCTGAATTTTAATTGTCTCACCACTATTACCTTGATTAGCATTGGCCCCAACATCTGGAATTCCCTTCCTAACCTCTTCATCTCTAATTTCCTTTCAGAAACCAATTGATACATACCTCTTTGACCAAGCATTTGGGCACCTAACCAAATATCTCCTTCTGTGGTTCAATGTCATACTTCATTTTATCAATCCCAAATGAAATGGCTTGGGATGGCGCATTGTCTTAGAGGAGCATGATGAATATTTGTTGTTTTGGAATCCCCCTAAGGAAACAATTTCTCTATATTAACTCTGTTGAATTCTTTTAGCATTTTGAATATATCTGTTGTATCACTAAGCTTCCAAGAGTCCAGTGTGAGTAATTGTACTCATAAAAGATGTGGACAAGTGGGACAGCAGAGGAAATAAATACTAAATAAATACATCTAAGCCAGTGAGAAATAGGGAACCTGAACAAAAATATTACCAACCCGATTATATACATTTTATAAGCATCCTGTAATGGCAATTGAAATATCAAATCTATCATCGGTCACATTAACAGTGACACACTTCTTTATCATTCTGCTGATTTTAATCTGTAACTTGTTTAAGTACAGCAAACCTCTATGAATCAAATTAAACCACTCAGTTTTAGGGGAAGAAATCCTCAATAGGTGAGTATTATTTAATATCTGTTGACATTTTGAATATTATGCTGCATGTGTCTTATTTCCCAGATTGAAAGAAAAACCTGGTGGCCTATTAAAAAAAGAGATACAAAAGCACAGATTTGTAAGGCCAGTTTTCTATCTGAGATTTTATTGAGCTTAAATTCCACTATCTGCAAGGGTAGGATTTGAATCTATAGCCCCAGGGGTTAAGCTCAGGATTAGAAACCTGGTGACATTACGTCTACAGCACCAGCTCCTCTGTGCAAAGCATGGTAACTCTATCTTCCTTATTTGCATTGAATTTTTATTTTAAGGTTTTTCTTTCAAAAGTTAGGAAAGCACAAATACCAAAGATTGGACACATACGTTTCATTAATTTTTTTCACTTGGAATTTATCAATACAGTTTTTTTCTTGATTTATTATGAATTAAATCTTCCATTTTCACTTTCAAAATGGATCACATACACATCGTTATCAATCCCTCTTCCCCCTCAAAGTTGCAGAACTTTGCATTTTTGCAGAAACACCACCAATAATGAGAAGCTCCCATGTTTGGGATCAGCAATACATTTTTTCAACTGCTTTATTGAGGATTTGTTCAGCTAGTTTCCTTAATGGATCAATAATAAATTCCTTTTTGGAGCAGTTGGTGAGCTTTTAGTTTCTGCCATCTTTGTAGCACCAGTATGCTGTGACTTCACAACGTGATTAAACTTAGCTTTCTGGATGTAGGTTTGCTCGCTGAGCTAGAAGGTTCATGTTCAGACGTTTCATCACCATACTAGGTAACATCATCAGTGAGCCTCAGGACGAAGCATTGCTAATGATTTATGCTTTCTATTTATATGTTTGGGGGTTTCTTTGGGTTGGTTATTTCATTTCCTGTGGTGATATCATTTCCTGTTCTTTTTCTCAGGAGATGGTAAATCAAGTCCAAGTCAATGCGTTTGTTGATAGAGTTCCTGTTGAATGCTATGCTTCTAGGAATTCTCGTGCATGTCTCTGTTTGGCTTGTCCTAGGATGGATATGTTGTCCCAGTCGAGGTGGTGTCCTTCCTCATCTGTATGTAAGGATACTAGTGAGAGTGGGTCATGTTGTTTTGTGACTAGTTGGTGTTCATATATCTTGGTGGCTAATTTTCTGCCTGTTGGTCCAATGTATTGTATGTTATAATCCTTGTATGGCATTTTGTAAATGACATTAGTTTTGCTTGTTGTCTGTATAGGGTCTTTCAAATTCATTAGCTGCTATTTTAGTGCGTTGGTGGGTTTGTGGGTTACCATGATGCCAAGGTGTCTGAGTAATCTGGCAGTCATTTCCATGATGTCTTTGATGTAGGGGAGAGTGGCTAGGTGTCCAACCAGAACTCTATCAACAAACACATTGACTTGGACCCAATTTGCCACCCCCTGAGAAAAATTGTATCATCATAGGAAATGGCATCACCACAGGAAATGACATCACCAACCCAAAGAAACTCAAACATATAAATAGAAAGCAGGAATCATCAGCAATGCTTTGTCTGTAGGTTCATTGAAGATGTTATCTAGTATGGTGACGAAATGTCTGAACATGAACCTTCCAGCTCAGCGAGCAAATCTATATCCAGAACCTCAACTTGAGCTACAAATCTCCTCAAAACTCACAAACATAAGTTTATTTAATACAATGAAGCCAACTTTTGGAAGAAATTGGAATCATTGATTGAGTTTAAATTTTAAGTCAGTGTTCATTAAAATACAAGAATTATAGAAGGCTTGGTTCTTTCTATGTGGATGAATATTGATGGCATCTTCAAAATTTTTAGAATTTAAAAAAACTTAATAGAACCTTTGTCTACAGTAATGTAGCAGCTATTTGTAAGCTTCTTACCCCATCTGGCCAACAGTTGGGTCCTGCTTGACCCTCACATTCCCAGCATGCAAGTTCTTCTTCCCTTCACCACCCCCCAAAGAAAAACCAGGTTGTGCGACTATCCATACTCTGAAAATCTGCTTTCCACTCTCCCCTACACTATAGCTTTGTTCCATCCATCCATCTTCACCACCCAGGTGATATTCAGTTTCAATTCAGCTTCGATTGGTACTACCTCTCTGCTCTCACCTCCTGAAACGTTGCTGCATGGTGGGCTCTGGACACTCTCACAGTGAGAGAGTGAACTCCAATCACATATTGGAGGTGTAGTGGACAACGAGGCAGTTTACCTCAGAGTACAACAGGACCTTGATCAGATGGGCCAATGGACCGAGGAGTGGCAGATAGAGTTTAATTTAGATACATATGAGGTGCTGCATTTTGGAAAGGCAAATTGGGACAGGATACATATTACTTAACGGTAAGGTCCTGGGGAATGTTGCTTGAAAGTGGAGTCACAGATTGATAGGATAGTGAAGAAGGCGTTTGGTATGCTTTCCTTTATTGGTCAGTGCATTGAGTACAGGAGTTGGGAGGTCATGTTGCAGCTGCACAGGACATTGGTTAGGACACTTTTGTAACACTTTGTGCATTTCTGGTCTCCCTTCATTTGGAAGGATGTTGTGAAACTTGAAAGGTTTCAGAAAAGATTTACAAGGCTGTTGCCAGGGTTGGAAGGTTTGAGCTATAGGGAGAGGCTGAACAGGCTGGAGCTGTTTTCCCTGGAGCTTTGGAGGCTGAGGGGTGACCTTTTAGAGGTTTATAATAACATGAGGGGCATGGATAGGGTAAATAGACAAAGTCTTTTCCCTGGGGTGGGGGAGTCCGGAACTAGAAGGCATAGGTTTAAGGTGAGAGGAGAAAGATTTAAAATGAACCTAAGGGGCAACCTTTTCACACAGAGGCTGGTACGTGTATGGAATGAGCTGCCAGAAGAAGTGGTGGAGGCTGGTACAATTGCAATATTTAAAAGGCATTTGGATGGGTATATGAATAGGAAGGGTTTGGAGGGATATGGGCCGGGTGCTGGCAGGTGGGAATAGATTCGGTTGGGATATCTGGTCGGCATGGACAAGTTGGACCGAAGGGTCTGTTTCCATGCTGTACATCTCTATGACTCTATATTGTCTCTTATGGAGTAACAAGAGTTAGATGTAGGGGACCTGTGATTGGTGGAGCTGAGCAGCCCAGTGAAGGAAACAGAATTTGTTCTGATGAAGGGTCACTTGATCTAAAACGTTAACTCTGATTTCTCTCCACAGATAATGCCAGACTTGCTGAGCTCTTCCAATAATTTCTGTTTTTGTTTGAGACAGAATTTGTGATTGGTGAAGCAGCTTCTCAGAGATTCCAACGCGGCCACCTTTCTCTGATTGGTCTGATTGAAATTTTAGGGACATTTTCAGGACTTACATTCACTGCATGTCGTTTCTTTAAAAAAATTACTATGAAACATTGGTTCTCTTACAAGAAGATAAGATTAAGGGAATACTCGATAGATGTGTTGAAAATCAGGAGGGGTCTGGACAGAGTCGATAAGGAGAAACTGTTTCAGTGACAGAAAAATCGAGAACCAAGGGACACCAATTTAAGGGAAAAGCCTCATTACACAGCAAGTAGTTATGATCTCAAATCCACTGCCTGGGAGTGCAGTGGAGGCAGATTCAATCAAGGGTCTCCAAAAGAGAATTGGATAATTATGTGAAGAGAAAAAAACCTGCAGGATTAAGGGGAAAGGCAGTGAGCAGGACCAAGGTGAGTGGTTCTTGCAAAGAATCCATACAGACATAACAAGCCAAATGATCTCCTTGTGTGCTGTAACTATTCTGTGCTTCTGTGAACTTATGAGAAACAAAATGGCACATGTGTTCAGATTAATCTAAAAACAGGATGTTTTTTTCAGTGAAAGGGAGACTATTTGGGTGACAATGCAGGTAGGAATGAAGTGCTGTGGACATTTAGGAAAGTTGGCATTACTTGAAAGTACAGTAGTGCATTTAGAAGCCAAACATGTGTAAAACATTAGAATAATGGGAATGCTCACAGTATGGTACTAATAAGTAATCTGAACATTCAGTACAAAATAATATACCGATGTTTGATCTGCAAGCGACAGAGATTTTTATGATTAATCAGGCATAAACTATGATTACTTGTTGACTATTAGGCAAAGTCAACAAAATATTTCACATTTCCAGCTTCCAGTGAGATAAAAATAGCATAACATCTGCCAGTGGTATGTACGACACCAAAAGCTCAATAGGTTAAAAACAATATCACGATCTTAAAATTGTCATGAAACTGAAAAAGAACATCATTTTATAACTTAGAAGTAACTTAGAATTGAGAACTAAATGGATTACTTTAACTGCCTGAATCATAGCAATTTTGTGGACATCTATCCTTTTCAATACTTTGTTCACCAACCTAGACCTGAGTCCATATGTTTTAAACATTGGAGGAAACAAAAAGAATTTTAGAATTCCAGCCTGAGAAGGAAGCAGATTATGTTGAAGTGGAAGTGTTTGAGTCTGGGTTTGAAATCTGGAAATTCAACCTCTCAAAATTATGTTGGAAGCCAAATTGGGACATAGAGTCACAGAGGTGTACAGCACAGAAACAGACCCTTCGGTCCAACTCGTCCATGCCAACCAGATATCATAACCTGATCTAGGCACAACTGCCAGTACTTGGCCCATATCCCTCTAAACCCTTCCTATTCATATACCCATCCAGATGCCTTTGAATTGCTGCAGTTGTACCAGCCTCCACCACCTCCTCTGGCAGCTCATTCCATACATACACCATCCTCTGCATGAAAAAGTTGCCCCTTAGGCCTCTTTTATATCTTTCCCCTCTCACCCTAAATCTATGTCCTCTAGTTCTGGACTCCCCTACCACAGGGAAAAAACCTTGTCTGTTTATCCTATTCATTCCCCTCATGATTTTATAAACCTCTATAAGGTCATCTCTCAACCTCTTACGCACCAGGAAAAACAGCCCCAGACTATTCAGCCTCTCCCAATAGCTCAAATCCTCCAACCTTGGCAATATCCTTGTAAATGTTTTCTGAACCCTGTCAAGTTTCACAACATCCTTCTGATAGGAGTATCTTTTCCTTCTGCACCAGTATTGCACCTAGGGTGCCTGCCCCTAATTTCAGGGGTCAGTGGGGGAGCACCTCAGTTGTGCCCCACTCATCCTCCGGTTCACACTGCCTGGGGTTTTGTTCATGGCATGATATGTGGAAAACCCACTGCGAAGCATTTCAATGGATTTATGAAGCTCCAGGCTAAACTGCAACAGAGGACACAACACATATTTCTCAGAAATTTAATTAGGGGTTTTCATTGTCTGATGTAACCTTGGCAGGAGAGTGGTAGAAACCTTGACCTAGATGTTCTGATGGGAAAATGGTCATGCAACAACTGGAGCTATACATCAAGACAATGCGGAGGTTTGAATGCAGATGACACCATGGGAATCACCTTGGGAGGTAAAATTTACTTGGGACAATTTCTAGTGTCCGAACCCTGTGAAGAAGTCCCCAACCTTGAATCAAAGCCAATGATTTTGGATGTTTTCCAAGCTTAAGAGTTTATAAGAGATAAATAATGAAGACATTGGAGATCAGAAATAAAACTGGCAATGCAGGAGAAAGTCAACGGGTCTGGTAGCATCTGTGAAGAGAGAAACACTTAATGTTTCAAGTCCCGTATGACTCCTTCAGAACTGAAAGTGTTGGAAAATTATCCCTATTATACTGTGAATAGAGGGAGAGGAGGAGTAATTGGAACAGATTGTAAGAGTGCTCAGAGCCAAATCAAAGGCATTGCTAATGGTGATTAAGGGAAGATAGAAATGTAAGAACTGTGTTCATTAAGATATAAAAGGTATTTTGTATGTGTGTGTGTGCGGGGTGGGGGTGGGGGAGGGCGATTCTTTGGAGGGTGGAGTAAAGGGGGGCAGTGGACCAAGAGGTGGATTTTGTGCATAACAACAGTTGAGGATACCGAGGTCAGGCTCAGAAGTTGTGGAATTCAGTGTTGAGTCTCTAGGAAGTCTAAATGGAAAATGGAATGCTTTCCTCGAGCTTACATTGCACTTTATTGGAACAGTGTAACAGGCCCAGGATCCTTTCTCAGTCTCTACGTCAGGAGATCACTCTACCTCAATGCAAAGATGCACAGGTTAGGTGGATTGACCATGGTAAATGTATGGTTATGGGGATAGGCAGGCAGCTAGGTCTGGATGGGATGCTCTTTGGAGGGTTAGTGCAGACTTGACAGGTCGAATGGCCTCTTTCCTTATTATAGGAATTCTATGATCGTAACGTCAGAGGACACTGCAATAGTCATTCCAGACAAAGGTCGTAAGGGTCAGCAATCTGTCTCCACTTTAGCTTGAAGGAAGGGTTTTGTGGCACTGAAAATAGACAAAAGGAATTATCACATTAGTTACACAGGGACTCATAAGAGTGATTGCTTCATTTTGTTAGGTCAATAGTTAGTTGCTCCTTGCAACTGTGGCTCCATTATTGTTTTCTCTCAGGTGTCTCTCAGGTCTGATATCCGCCATATCATACCACACGTTATTTCTATAATAACTCACCACTTGTGGATATACGCAGAAATACAGGCATCAACCATCTTTAAAAGCTTGTTGTACATAAGTATTGTCAGTCTGGAGCTGCACAGCATGGTTTCTGATATTTACCCTGGACATGGCAGACCGGGGTGGGGGGAGTCCGTGCCTGCTCTGTTGCAGGGATTGAGAGATCCTCATGGAGTAAGATGTTCTCTTCCACTCAGACCAGCAGTGGAGAGCATGACAAGAAACCATGCCAGGCTGGCCCGAGGTTAAAGGACTCTCAGTTGTATGGAGAAATGCCCAGCACTCTAGGAAGAAAGTCAATGTTAATCTCCACTCTGCCAGGGTACAGTCCACTATCTTCTCTCCTGTACGTCACACACCATCTCTGTATCCACTCCCACCAAATCTCACACCCGCTATTGTTCGCAACTTGTTTCCCCACAGATTGTCACCCACCTCAACCCCTGGCACTACTAATCTTGCATGCCATCTGCGCTGCCTACTCATTTGCTCAGAGCACCTTAGCATCTGCACCAACAGTAATACCTCTGCCACTCACTTTTATCTTCTTTAATGCCTGCATCGCTCTTATTCCAGGAGGAAAACAGAAAGAGTCAGGATGGGGTGTGCTGTCCATCATTTGGCTCCTCATCCTTAAGTGAAGAGTATCCTGACATAGACCTTTGATAACATTATAAAAGCATTTAACAATTACATAATGTTAAGTCATATGATGGAGATAACGCAAATTAACAGAAGAATTCAACTTTCCAGAGAACCTGGTGTCAACTTTTCTCTCAGGTGTCTCTCATGTCTGATATCTGCTGCATCATTCCACACGTTATTTCCACTATAAATCTTACACAGAATTTTGCAATTATACAAACAATTTGAGACAGTTCCCCGCCATTTCTTTCAGATATGTTACAATCAAAAGAGGATCATGCATAATAAAGGGCTTTCCAAATTCCAAGAACAGAGCAAAGAGCAAGGTAAAGAGAAAGCCAACCTAGCTGAAGAACATGTTCAGAATTTATCATCATTCCAAAGTATAAAAACACATGCTAGAATGAGACAAAATGTCTTTAATCATTTGAATTTAGAAATCCCTCTTATAGATTTTGAGCTAAAATATCACAACCAGAAACAATGTCCAGCTTTATGATGAAAATGCCTCTAAATTGAGTACCAGATTATATACTTACTCAGCAGTTAACCTTGATGTCTCACAGAAGGCTAACATGCACCTCAGATGTAATGGAACTAAGTAATATGTCATAAACCTATTCTGTTTATCAAGACTCAGACGACCTCTTGCCAAAGACTTCCTATGGGTTTCTTTCCCCATTTGGTATTGTTAGACTGATAACAAAGAAAAGAATGAATCTTAATGAGGCAACCCTGGATGATCACAACAACATTTTTACATTGAGCAGCTCTTCTAACTAAGAGCCCTATTCAAGCAGAACCCCAGTATTACTTATTTAAAGATTTTACATCTGGTAGTTAATTATGAAAGAATAGAAATGTCCTGCAGTTATAAAGCAAGCTTCAAATCCTCAGGGCACCCACATGTACAGGACTTCATTTGAAATTAATTACTTTTAAAGCTATTTTTAACTTTTAAAGCTCAGACTTTGTTGCTAGGGGGTTTGAGTTTAAACACAGGAAATTCTTGTTATGACCATACAGGGCATTGGTGAGGCTACACCTGGAGTGCTACATACAGTTATGGCTTGTGTATTTAAGAAAGGATATATTTGAATTGGAGGCAGTTCAAAAAAGATTCACCAGGCTGATTCCTGGGATGAAGGAGTTGATTTCGCAAGAAAGGTTACACAGTTTAGGCCTTTATTCACGAGAGCTTAGAAGAATGAGAGGTGGTCTTGTTGAAATATACAAAGTTCTGACAGGGCTTGACAGGGTAGATGTTGTGAAGATATTTCCATTAATGGGACAGTCTCAAACTAGGGGACATAGTTACAGAATGAGAGGACATTTACTTAAAACTGAGATGCAAATGAATTTCATCTCTCAGAAGTAAGCGAATGTCTAGAAGTCTAGAGAATTGTTGTCTAGCTGTTATGGAGTGCCTAAATCACTGAAAGTCTTTAAAGAGGAAGTAGGTAGATTTTTGAAATATCAGGGAGTTGAGTGCTATGAAGAATTGGCACAAAAATGGAGTTGAGACCTGGGGCAGATTGTTGAATGCAAGGGCAGGCTTGAAGAGCTGAACTGCCTACTCCTGCTCTTATTTTTGGTGTTCTTATATATTTGCTGCTGTAACTTGGAGAATACAAAATTAATTTGCTTCCAGTCGAGTTCTATAAACAGGAATGAGATAAGTGATCAAATGGTATATTATGGTGACCAGGATAGAGGGGGACTTCTGTGCCATTCTCTACTTGTGATACAGGACCTTTTATATCCATTTGACAGAACCTGTAAATCCTTTTTAAAACTTCCTTCTAGTAGACAAAATATATGAAAATGCATTCCTTCTATACTTAGTTGAAAGTATGATGCTCCATTTTGTTAGCAAAATCCTGGCTTTGAGGTTTGAATCTACAGTCTTCTGCATTAAATGTGAGATTGCTGTCACTGAACTTAAGCTAACAATTATCAGATATTTTTCATGGTTCTATCTCCCTAGAAATGTAATAGCTATAGTGGGTACAGAATTGTCCCATGATGAAAGATACTGTAAAAAAGTTCATAATAGTCTAGTGGTGCATTGAATATTTCACACATTCATTTTTAATTTCAGTTTTTCATTTTCATTTTTTATTTCATGGTTGTTACTGATGTGTGTGTCTAACTGCCTGGCCATGTGTTAAGATATTATCTAGTACAAGGTGATAATTCTATCTGTGACATCATTAAGTCAGCTCGAAAAAAGTCAGTGGTATAAACTAATTTTGTTAAAACTGAGCATGAAATGATTCATTGATTGTTATTTATTCATGACTACATCACTGGTTATTGGCATCACCAAGAACATGAGCAAATTGAAATAATCAATGGTCATTTGATTAGGTCAGAAAACCTGTTCTTCCCTTAAAGGAAGGAAACAATTTGCAAAGCATCATGAGCAGTATTTTCCTGAGGTTCTGATTTCTACTGTTAGTTGGTGAACCTCTAATCATTCTGTGCAATTCAATCTCTGACAGGTTCCAGCCAGATCCCCTGAAGACATGTTCTGTAAAATTCACTCTTACCTGCAAAAGCAACTTAAACAAAGCCAAGTACTTGTCTAAGCTTCTATCTCAGATTTACACCAATGTGTACTCTAAACAAATTTATTGGCATTAAAGGGCCATGGTTCTAGTGGTTCAAGAATCAACTTGTCAACATAACATTCAATCATGTTTCCTTTCAGCTTACATAACTTTCACTGCTATCTAATCAGCTATTCAGGCAACTCCTCTTTAAATGAATTGACAAATGCATCATTTCTCTTAACTGGCTGAGTTCTTACTCTCAACTCTATTCTCTTATTTCTGAGAATGGATCAGACTTAGGGTCAGGTAGGTTATATACCATAGGTTATTATAATGAACCTTCTAGAATATTCTGCTGTATTGCTGGCAAGAGCTCTGTGAAGTTCATTTGTATTTCAATAGCATTGTTGGATTTGTCTTAAGTTAATTATTGCTTCTGATGGTCCTCTTTTTGCTATTTATTTACATAAAAAAGAATCAGGAAAATTAAAATTAAAATAAAAAGCAGACTTATTTTATTGTAGTTTTCATGCTTTGAACCTTAATTGCACAAAAAAGCAAAAACTGGTATCTTCAAAGTTCCCAAAATATTTTAGATAAATATCCCTGCTGTGAAGCGTGGTATTGCACACATGTTTTCATTGTTAATATGTGCCAAACATTACTTAAACCTGCATTATTTCATCAGGTTTTATCCTTGCCTATCTCATTGTAAGAACAAAGGATTTTTTTGCAGAAGAGAATTGAATCTATATGTTCTGGTATTCCCAGAGCACAAATAGTAAAATAAATAGTTCGCTCTGGCTGCTCAAATTGCTAAATGGCCATGTGCCATTAGTTCAATGGAGAACTTTGGAGTTGGTTCCAAATAAAACTGCCAAAAAACAGCTCATCAAGATGATGGATAATATGCCCACAAATACAGAAGTAAAACAAACACAAATATAAATCTTCAATCTGCATCATATTTAATATGTTATTATTTACATAAAGCTTTTTTAATTGTTATTTCTTTCACAATACTTCAACTGAGATTGTTAGTTTGTGCATTTGCAAGGCAATAAAATACCAAAAATGTAAAATAGTCTATTAAGTGCATTTGGCCCTCTCAGACTTCTGAGCTGTGGGGCAGTCATGAGTTTGTGCTTTGAAGTCAATGGAAATTCAAATTGGGAGAATTGTATTTAGCTTCCAACCAGCTATAATGAATTTAATCGGATAGAGTCATAACTTATTGATAGAGTCTTGACTGTGCATAATCTGTATTAAATTATTTTTGTTCCTTTTCCCACTATTTCCTCTCTATCCCATTACTAGTCCTGGTGGTGATCAGAAGGCAGAACCCAGTTAATCCATCGGTTTTATCAGATAAAAAACATGCCTTTTGCCGCATTAGCAGTTTTAAAATCTGTAAATAAATAAAATAAGAGATATTTGACCAGGGTTTTCTCTGTGATGGAGTTCATGCCTGAAGTGCACTGGAATAGAATATCTGTCACTCCATTTCCTTTATACCCTGATCCTAAGGGATTCTGAATTCAGGTTCTGGTTTTCCTATTCTTTCATGAGATGTGGGTGTCACTGACAAAGCCAGCACTGACTGCCCATACCTGCTCTTGAGATGTTGTGATGAACTTATACCACTGGAATCCATCTCCTGTAAGTAAATTTATAGTGCTTTAAGGAAGAGAGTTGACCCAGCAATAGAAGGACTGTTCTGAATCAGGATGGTGTGCGGCTTGAATAAGAAATTGCAGGTTCTCATGCATTTGCTGCCCTATCTCTAGATCAAAGAGACCATGGGTTGGAAAGGTGCTGCTTTGGCAAAAAGCTGCAGAGTATCTTGTACACAGTATACACTGTGCCATTCTGCATCAGTGTCAGAGAAATGAATGTTTAAGGAAGTGGATGGGCTACCAGTCAGGCCGTCTGCTTTTTATAAATATAATGTTGAACTTCTCGAGTGTAGTTGGAGCTGTACAGATCCAGGTAAGTGGGCAGTATTCTGTCATATTCCTGACCTCTGCCTTGCAGGTGGTGGAAAGGCTTGAATGAATCAGGAGGTGAGATCACTGTGAAATGCAAGCTTCTAACCTGCTGTTTTACTTGGCAGCTGTAGTTAGATTTCTGTTCAATGGTAACACCCAGGACACTGAGAATGAGGGATACAATGATGATAATACCAGTGAATGTTAAGAGGAGATAGTTAGGCTCTGTCTTGCTGGAGATGATTATTACCTGGCACTTGTAAAGCATGAATGTTATTTGTCATTTATTAGCCCAAGGCTGAATCTTGTCCAGGTTGTATTGCTTAACACAGAAACATTGACTATAGGAGCAGTGTTAGATCATTTGGTTTTTCAAGACTGCTCTACCATTCATTATGATCATGGCTGATCATCCAATTCACTTCATGTACCCTGTTCTTGCTTTCTCCCATAGCTTTTCATCCCTTTAGCCCAAGTGCTACATCCAACTTTTTCTAAAACCAGACAATGGTTTGGCTTTGACTGCTTTTGGTGGTAGTAAATTCCACAGGTTCACTACTCTCTGAGTGAAGGAACTTCTCCTCATCTCCATGTATCCCGAGATTGTAGGTTTCCCCAACGTCAAGAACATCTTTTCTACATGTAGCCTGTCTAGTCCTGTTAGAATTTTAAAGGTTTCCATGAAATTCTCCCTGATTTTTCTGAACTCCAGTGAATATAATTCTTATTGATTCAATCTCTCTTCATACGTTAGTCCCACTATGTCAGGAATCAGTCTGTTAAACCTTCACTGCGCTCTCTCTATAAGAAGAAAATCCTTCCTCAGATAAGGAGACCAAAACTACACCCAGTATTCCAGGTGTGGTCTTATCAAGGCCCTGTGTAACATGGACTGTTTCAGTATCTGAGGAATTGCAAATGGTACTAAACATTATACAATCAATAAACATCCCCACTTTTGACTAATGATGGAGTAACTAGAGATGATTGGGCCCAGGACACTACCTAAGGAATTCCTGAAGGGAAGGTCTTGGTCACCTTGACTTTTGTGTTAAATTCTGGAGTGGGACTTGTATTAGGAACACCAGCTCCGTAGGCAAGAAAGCCCAGCAGTGTCTCTACTTTCTGCGTAGGTTGAGGAAAGCCCACCTACCACCCCCCATCCTCACCATATTCTATAGAGGGTTTATTGAGAGTACCCTGAATAGCTGCATCAGTGCATGGTTCAGGAATTGCACCACCTCAGAACGCCACCCTTCAGGCTTTCAGCCTGTATTTCTGATGAAGGGCTTTTGCCCAAAATGTCGATTTTACTGCTCCTCAGATACTGCCTGAACTGCTGTGCTTTTCCAGCACCACTCTAATCTAGACAACGGATAGTGAGGACATATGAGAAGATCATCGGGATCTCTCTTCCCTCCATCACAGACATTTACACTACACGCTGCATCCACAAGGCTGAGAGCGTTGTGGAAGACCCCACACATCCCTCACTCAAACTCTTCTCCCACCTGCCATCTAGCAGAAGATACTGGAGCATTTGATTTCTCACAGCCAGACTGTGCAACAATTTCCTCCTCCAAGCCATCAGGCTTATGATCACACTTATTCCATCTGAAATTCGTTGCAAGGCTTTTTGAGTCACTGCAAAATCAATGTTTATATTAATGTTCATTCATTATTACACTGCAGTTTGTGTTATTGTTATTGTTGTTGTTCATGTAGCACCTTGGTCCTGGAGGAATGTTGTCTTGTTCTTTTTACAGTATCTGTTGTATATGGTAGAAATGACAAATAAAACAATTTTTTGACTCTTGACTCTTGAAAGGCACAGTTGAGATATGTTTTCATCAGGTCACAAGATGAAAAAAGCCATTCCAGCCTCATTAATTCATTTATTCAAACATTTGAATGAAAAAAGCCATTCCAGCCTCATTAATTCATTTATTCAAACATTTGTCTTCTTGTACTGCTAAAGAATATTTATCAGCTGCTAAAGTAAGGACAACACTAACTTTATTTAAGAAATGATGCAGTTTGTGGTTTTCTGTTTATTTATCTGCTTAAGTTATAACACAAATAGTCAGATTTCTGTTGAGACAGATATCTTAAAGCTTATTTGTAACACTATTTTAATGGTTACAATGTTACAGATTGGCACACATAGTCTGGATTCTGTGCAGACTAATGCTGCTGTACATTACATATACATAGCTCAATGACCAAAGACACTGGATTGACTCCAACAGAGAGAGAATGACTGATGGTATGAAGGGTACTTTTATATTGGAATGCTACATGTTGTGATATCATGCAATTGTCTCCAGGATACATGTCTATCTGCTCAGGAATCTGTGCCATAATAAAAAATAAACAAGTTACGTGGATCCACCTTGTCATGAAGCATCAACAACAAGACCATGTGACATTGCATCACTTCCTATGATATTGTTTACTGTGTCCCTTAACATTACTGACTGTCAAGCCTAACCCCTTATACTACATTTTCCACATCACCCAACCCACAAATCTCTGATTTTACTCATTTTATTAGATATTATGTTCCTATGCACCTTATCTCAATTCTCTAATTTCAGTTTAGTTTATTGAAGGGATAACCATTATTGCAGTTTCACTAAAGGGACTCCAATATGCACTCCGCTCATTGGTAGGAGTCTGGGACTATGAATGCTTCATGTGGTGTCTCCAACTCTGCTGGGTGAAAGGCTAATCAATAGATATCTCCAATTCAGCAATCAGGATATTATCTGGATCTCCCACTGATTTAACTACTGGTGAGTGTTTCAGCTTTGTAGAAGGTTGCTTCTGTGTAGAAATGAGTGCATGTCTGTCCCATCAGATTGTACTGTGTTCGGTTTGAATGAGGTAGGACCACTGCTGTGGTGCTTGGTCAAATACTTAACACCATAGGAAATAGGAACAGGAGTAGGCCTTTCAGCACCTTGAGCCTATTCCACCATTCAATAGGATCGTGGCTGATCCACCATGACTCACATTCGCCTTCCTACATTTGATTCCCCTACAGATCAAGAGTCTATTTGTCTCAGCCTTAAATATACTTGTTGATGAGCAGCTTCTCTTGAATTCAAATTACCTTGCTGTGTTGGATATCTGGAATGCTATGCATTTTGTAACATTTACCATTGTTCCAGATCTGAATGGAAATGTACTCCTCTTTATCCTTCATTGTTTTCAAGTTATCATCTTGTACACTTGGCATGAACAAATTTGGCAAGAGCAGGAAGTTACATTCTCAGTCTTCTTCTCCAGAGGAGCTCACATGGAGCTAGATCCATTTCAGAATGGAGTTGAACCATAGCTCAATAGAGCAAATTGAATGCTGTTGTGCTTCGAGCAATGCTTTCAACTGTACACACTTCTCTTTCACCTTCATAGTGGCTTCAGAATATCTTGAGTAGCTGTGTTATGGACCTATCCATATATTGTTAAGAAGTCTTTAATGTACTCATTGGTAAACTGTAGCCCATTGTCTGAGATTACCAAGTTTGGGGTCCCATATGTCCTTTCTTTACTGCTTAAGATGTGTGACTCTGCAGTTGCCTGATTTCTATCCATCTGGCACAGTAATCTACTGAGATTATAAACACTTCCATTTTTAAGAGACTCTTCACAAGACCATTTCATAGTCTTGCTGGAAAGAAAAATGAAATCCACATTTCTTTGTCTACTGATGATGAACATGGTTGCTCAGTGGCTAGCACTGCTGCCTTATAGTACCAGGGACCTAGGTTCAATTCCAGCCCTGTATGACTGCCTGTGTGGAGCTTGCACATTCTCCCCATGTTTGTGTGGGTTTCTGCCAGGTGCTCTAGTTTCCTCTCACAGTCCAAAGATGTGCAGGTTAGGTGGATTGACCATGCTAAATTGCCCCATAGTGTCCAGGGATATGTAGGCAAGGTGGATTAGCCATGGTAAATATATGGGGATGGTATAGGTCTGGATTGTGGGGAAGGTTGAAAACAAGGGGGCATATTTTTAAGGTGAGAGGAGAAAGATTTAAAAATGACATGAGGGACAATTATTTTACATAGAGGGTGGTTTGTACATGGAATGAACAGCCAGTGGAAGTGGTGGATCCAAGTACAGTTACAATATTTAAAAGATATTTGGATAAGCATATGAATAGAAAAGATTTTGAGGGATATAGGCAGCTTGTTTTGGGAAAATGATTGATGGGAACCAGTTGGACCGAAGGGTCTGTTTCCATGTATTACTCTATGACTCTATGACTTTTGATACCTGAAGTTCCATGGTTAATTATTTAAACTAATCTTTCAGACAGGAATTGTGCCAGTTCTCAACTATTAAAACAGGATCAGATCTGCAGTTGCTAATTCTGGGCCTTGAGAATAACAAGATATGGAAAGTTGGACATGCTTATTATTGAATACCTCAAAAGGTACATGACTATCAAAATTTGGTATTTTGTCCCTTTCCAATAACTCTATTGTTCCTTTTAGGAATATTAAAAATTGTATTAAAATTGACCAAATAATCCAATTTCATTCTTTGTCATTTTCATCTAGATTTTCATTAATATTTGTAATCTCAGAAAAAATGAAGTTATTTTAAAATGGCTGACTGTAGCAGCTCATGACAGTGAAAAATAATTTTGTTTTTATTATGTTACCAGTGGCTGATGCCCCTCATAATTTAGAGTATTCTATATTGAGAATGTTCCAGATGATGTTTCCCTCAAGTTGATAGAATATCCATGGAAACTCAACTCTTTACAATATTAAAAACATTAAAAATACCAGAATGCATCTTAAGGAATCAGTAAATACGATCAGCCAACAGACACTAAGACTACTAGCATGACTCACAGGAAGGAATTTGACATTTGGTAGCAATTATATCTCACTTTATAGTAAATAACAACTTTTACACTTAAATAAAGTTTGAAGAAAATCTATAGTTCAAAGATGTTTCAAAACACTGTACTTATGAAGACAGCAGAAACAAAAAGCATTAGCATTCAATATTTTAATTCAACTGATGTACAAGCTATTCAGAAACAGTTTAATGGCATGCAGTTCTGGTGGATCATAATGATCAGCAGAATTGTATAACGTGTGGATGTTGAACTTAAGGAGTGGAAATGAGTTGGATTGAAATTCAAATGATGATCATATGAGCACAGGCATCTAATGCACATGGGCTGCTCAATTCTCCCCCTAAATAACATGCAACATAATGCTAGCACAATATAGCTAAATCATGCAAGTACATGAACAGATTGAATACATTTCAGCAGTCAATCTTCAGTTTTGATGCCAAAGCTTTCCATGAAATCTACTTTATTACTGTAGGCTGCAAATGGAACAAACTTGCAATTAAGTTCAAGATGGTCATGCATTGCTTATTGCTGAAGAGCTTTAGAAATGAAGGGCTAGGGGAGAAATGGGGCTGGGTTTGAGAGCATTATACAAGTTATAACCTGAGCTCTTCTATGACCATAAGGCCATAAGACATAAGAGCAAAAATAGGCCATGCAGCCCATCCAATCTGTTCTGCCATTCAATAAAATCCTGGCTGAACCAATAATGCTCAACCCCACTTGACTGCCTTTTCCCCATAACCCTTGATTCCTTTCTGATTAAAAAAATTGTCTATTCACTTCTGTCATCTGCTCTTGTATTTACACAGCTCAGTCCCCAACTTTCTGTACATTTTTGGAACTTCCTGACATCCTCCTCCTGTTTCAATACCTTGTAACTCAGATTAAGGACATGAGTGTCTTCTTCCTGCAGGTCCAGAAGGATTCTGTTATTGAACTCAAATTGTAGCTATCAATGATAAAATTGTGTCAAAAATTGAAATCTTACAAAACTTGGAAGAGTTGGAACTTTAAAAGTCCAAATCTGGGATCATGATGATCATGCGTTGTTGTTAATAACAACCTTCTTAATTGAGGAGCCAATACACAGTAACATAGAGGGCATCATTCATGTTATTGATGCTCATACTCCAGATGATGTTTCCATCAAGTTTGTAAAATATCCATGGAAATTCAACTCGTTACAGGCACGCATAATTTTGCTAGGTTTTATTTAGTCTGAATAAAACATATATCTGCTATATAATTTCTACTGTAACCACATTTCCAAGATTTTTATAAACTATACATCTCTAACCAAATTACTAGGATGTTTTGATTGGAATGAGCACACTGACATCTTTCTTTCAAATATTTGAAAGAGAATCCCGTCAGCTACTTTCAATAACATCCCTTCACTCAACAGCTAAGACAATTACATTTTTCACTTTCTGGGAATTGTCAATAACAGAAAAGGGTAGTTAAAATCGGACCAGCTAGCACAATTTAGGCTTATTTTGCTGAATTTTCTGGTTGGATTATTTCTAATACCTTGTGACATTGCAGTACCAGAGCTGCCAATCATGAATATTTGCTTAATGTAAATAAAACCTACTCCAGCTAAGGCATATCATCTTAACATAATCTATTAAGCTATGTTGACAGATGGCATTATCTAAATATGACCGTGCATGATCACTTCACATCTGTATGCTTTGAGAAACTGCTCCAACTAGTTTACCACATAGTCTGCTCATAACTGCTCCATTGGTTTCAAATAAAAATCTGCTACTTTCTATGAAGGATGGTTAACCCATGACAGCAATTTCACCTCCAGAGGGCAGGTTGAAAAATCTTATTTTGGTGTTTCCTGTTAGAGGCCTAAGTTTTTATGAAAAGCTTTAACCTCAAATTCACAATTATCTCCGAACTACCACCCTCACCTGAGGAGACTACAGATTGCACAATATGCCTCCAGCTTGCAATTGTATCCAGAATTGGCAGCCTTGTTAAATGATTGAAAATAAATTATTATTTTCTGACTTGCTGAAATCTCCACCTTTTCTGTACATTAAAGGAAATTATTACTTATGAAACCCTCCAGCAAGCTATTTTAGAAGCAGTTAATATACTCTGAATTTTCTTTTACATAATGCAAAATAAATTTGCAAAATTGTGCCTGTTATGTATTCCTTAGCCTACTCTCTTGAATCACCACAATGTTTATAGTGAAGCCATTCCCACAATGGTGAATACACTCAGCTTTGCACCAGTGACGATAAGTAATGTTGAAATATTTCAAAGGTTTGGAAGAGAATTTTGAAGTCATAGTATTGCCTAATGCCTTTCCCCTTTTAGATCTTAGACGTGGGAGGTGCTGATTGAAAAAAAAACTTGACGAGTTGCCGCAGTGCAACTGGGGTTGTGGAAACTGGGTTTGAGAGATCAGGGAGTAAATTAAGAATAGAGAATATTTGGCTTGTTTCAGAGTGCAGAGATATGGAGAGCAGTGCATGTTTCAAAGAACATGCAGGATCTGAGAGCAAGAAAGATCAGAAACCATGGGAACTGCAAGAACTGCGGATGCTGTAAATCAGGAACATAAACAGAAATTACTGGAAAATCAGAGTTAACGTTTTGGGTCGAGTTACCCTTCCTCAGAACTATTCGGGTCACGTGACCCAAAACATTAACTCTGATTTCTCTCCACAGATGCTGCCAAATCTATTGAGCTTTTCCAGCAACTTCTATTTTTGTTTCAGAAGACAATTTCAGAGAGTGGGGTGATTGGAGAGCCAACAATAGCAGAAAGTGAATGTTCCTGTTGTTTTCTCACTACCAGCCCGCTGTTAATTTAAAATAAGTGACTTATCAAGCACGTTGTAAGATAGTTCCATTGCACCAGTGGCCAGCAGAGCAGCTAATGCTTATGGTGGTGAATGATGTTGAGCTTCTCTTGTATTGTTGGAGCTGCACTTCAATCTGATGGTCAGTATCCCATCACACTCCATGTTGGCAGTGGAAAGGCTCCAAGGAGTGAAAAGGCCAGTGACTCAACACAGCCTCTGAGCTGGTCTTGCAGCAACAGTATTTTTATGGCTAGTCCAGTTAAATTTCTGCTCAACAGTGACCCCAAGATATTGAAATTGGAAAATTTGATTATGATAATGCTATCGAATGTCAAGGACAAGTGGTTTGAGATGGTTGATGCCATATGTGAATGCTGCCTGTCATTTATCAGTTCAGGCCAGCATGTTGTCTATGCCATGCTATATGGAAACACAGTATGCTTGAATAAACATTGTGCAATTGTTAGCAAATTATTGTTGAGCAACTGAAGACTCAGTAGAGCTATGTGGATTTATAGACCATTTAAAAGTCAACCTCCCATGGGGGTAGAGCCACATATAAGCCAAGATAGAAATTTGGTTTTCTTCCCTTGAGAACATTTGTCATCTATTTGGATTTTTAACAAAAATCTGACAGCTTCCTTACTGACACTAGCTTTTTATTACTGAGTTATTTCATGAACCAAGTCCAAATTCACTATCTGCTATTGATGGGATCCAAATAACATCTCTCAGATCATTGGCCCCGATCTCAGGGCTAGTTCACTCACATAAATACCATGCTACCCTATCTGTGATAACACCATCAGCTCTGATGTAATCTGTTGATTGGTTAATGAAACCAGGACAGAATGGCAGAAAAGAATTAAAGCAATCAAAGCCATGTTGCTTCAGTAATAAATCAAACTATAAATAAAGTCATGTCGGACATAAGGGTGGAAAGCTACACTGCAAATATGCAACACCATAAATTCTTTATCTTGTCGGGTCATAAAGATCTGTCACCTTTATATCCTGTGCACAGCAATTAAAGGGTTCAATTCATTGCTTGAGGATATTTTGTCCTTTGTGACACAATGAATCCATATGCGCAGTTATTAAACCCCAGCCTGGAGGCATCAGTCCTATGTTCGTTTCTCTTCAGTGTCTGTTAGAGTTACAGAGTCGTGGAGGTCTACAGCTCAAAAAAGGCCCTATAGCCCTTCAACTCTGTGCTGGTCAAAAACAAGCACCTAATTATTCTCCTCCTGTTTTCTAGCATTTGATCTATAGCCTTGTCTGCCTTGGCAACACAATAAATATATGTCTAAATAAATATTCTTAAATGTTATGAGGGTTTCTGTCTCTTCCAACCTCACAGACGGTGAGTTCCAGATTCTCACCACCCTTTGGGTTAAAGAATTCTTCTCACATCCACCCTAAACCTTTCAGCCCTTACCTTAAATCTATGTCCTCTGGTCATTGATCCCTTCACCAAAGGGAAAAGCTCATAGAAAGTACATCTAGGTTGGGACATCAGTAAATCAATCAGGCCTTTTTTGACAAAGTGAGAGAGTGCTGATAATGATTTTTCCTGGTGTCAGCTAATAAGTAATCAGAGTTAGTGAATTCAGTTGTGTCTAATTCATTCACAGTGTTTCACTGACTGGGCCAGGATTTATTGCCTGTCCCTTGATGCCGTTGAGAAAGTGGTGAGGAGTTGCTTTCTTGAACCATTGCAATCTATATGCTGTAGGTCAACCCACAATGCCATTGGGGAGACAGTTTCAGAAGTTTGGCCCAGAAACAGTGGGAACGGCTATATATTGCCAAGTCAGGATGGTGAGTAACAGGTAGTGGTGTTCCCATGTGTCTGTGTCCTTCTTCTAGGTGGGAGTAGTTGTGGTTTTGGAAGATGCTGTCTGAGGACCCTTGGGGAATTTCTGTAGTAGATTTTGCAAATGTGTTAACAGTGTTGCTACTGTCCTTTGGTGGTGGAGGGAGGAGGTGTTTAAGGATGTGGTATCAATCACGCAGACATCTTTATCCTGGATGTTGTCAAGATTCTTAAGTGTTGTTCAACCAGCACTCATCCAGGCAAGCAGAGAATATTATTCATACTCCTGACTTGTGTCTTGTTGATGGTGGACAGATGTTGGAGTCAGGAGGTGCGTTGCAATCACCAGCATTCCTCAGCTTTGACCTGCTTTTCTAGCTTCACTATTTGAAAGGCTAGTCCAATTCATTTTTTGGTCAATGGTCAAAGTCAAGAATGCATATAAAAGAAACAAGAGGAAGCAAACCAAAACTACTAGCAGTTGTATTTATAGGTGGTGTGAGGGGGTTTAGTTTTGATCATTGCAACTAAGGTCTACATATGGAAAATAATTCAAGAGCAAATCCCTGGAAGTTTTGTTTTGAACTTGGAAAAGAATCTGTGTAAAAGGATTTATTTAAAAATAATTATAATCCTGTCCATTCTTTATATATTAGCTTTCTATAATTAACTTCTAACATATATTTTTAAAACTTTATCAGAAGAAAACTGGGATTCCGTATAAGGTTAATGGTTCAGTGCAAAGATGGAGTGAGACATTCCCAATATCAAAGAACAAAGAACAGAGAACAAAAAGCAATACAGCATAGGAACAGGCCCTTCAGCCCACCAATCCTGTGCCAATTCCTATTCATTGTTTAGACCCAAACTTATTGCCCAAATGCGGTTTCTATCATTCTGTTTGCTTCCCGTTCATGTGTCTAACAAGAGAGGCCTTAAACATTTCACCGCTGGCAGTGCGTTCCAGGCACCCATCACCCACTGTGTGAAAAATTTTCTCGCACTTCTCCTTTAAACTTTCCACCTCTCATCTTGAAGCTACAAGTGATGCTGCTATAAAGCAAATTCACCGTAACATGATTAGCACACTGGTGATGTTGTTTCTAAAACTTTTAAAACATGTGTCGGCTCCAACATGATTACATTGCCAGCACTTTAAGCGTTGTTTCTAAAATGCAATTTTTCTATAACGTGGGGTTGCACAAGAACACAACCATCGTGTGAGGACTCTATGCCCTCTTATGGTTGAACTTTCCATCCTGGGGAAAAGCCTTTGACTATCCACACTATCTATGCTTCGCATAATTTTACCTCTATCAGGCTGCCCCTTCAGCCTCTGTCTTTCGAGTGAAAACAACCTGAGTTTATTCAATCTCTCCTCATAACTGAAAGCAAGACCTCACCAGACTTCTCATCCTATTCTGCCACAAATTCTGCCATAGCCCATGTCACTTAAACCCCTATAAGATTCTGCTCAATATATTTATTACAATTGGCTGGTTGCATTAATCTATTATCTACATTAACACAGTGATTAGACTTGAAAACTACGTCTTTAACTAAAAAATATTTTGGGATGATGTGAGAATTTTGAAGGAACTTTATGAATGAAAGTCCTTTCCTTTCATTAATGCCACATATTTAGTTTTGGAACTTCCCTGTTACAGGACTTCTCATATAAACAGATTTGAAAATGTCGCAGATCTGTTTTGAGTAACACATTAACAGGTCTTAGACATTAGAATTGAATTGAATGACTTGTAGAATCCTATTGCAATTCATCTTATAAACAAAGTCGAGTAATCCCTGTGGAAGCCTTCAGCAAATAACTAAAAGACAACAAATCCTTTTTATCTACGCTACGCTACCATTGCATTTAAATCTGTGGACTTTTGTCAAACCCAATAATGAATGCTACCGGCTCACAAATTTGCCATCTAAAGGGAAAATATTTCCCATGGTTTATGAGATTGACCTCACATTTCAAGCTAATTTAAAAAACTTCCACTATCAGCTCAGCTTTTGAATGGCAAGGGATTTTATGTAATTTGATAGAAGATGACATACTTTTCTCTCCCAAAAATGTGAAGATAAGCTGCTAGCTAGGTACAGTTTATTTTTTTACTCACCATTATAATCTGCTAAAATGATCTGACGAAAATAAAACTGTACATTTCCAGATGTCCAGATCAGTATTTACTTGATATTTTGAAAGATTGATTCAGTCACAATAGAGTTTTTATTATTATCAATTATTTAAGGCACATAATGCACACAATCTTCTTTTACTTCGGATGCATAATTTTTATTTTCCAAAATCCGTAAGGATCAGCATTTGCTCCAAACATTGTCTGGATATAACAGCACAGTGTATTAATATTTGTGCAATGAATTGGTTGTCCAAATCTTGCACTGGCATTTCCTCAGACAGAACCATAGAATTATCCAACCGTTAGAGCCAGAAGGAGGCCATTCAGCCTGTTAGTTTCTTGCTAATTCTCTATAAGAATAACTTGGCTAATTCCCCTCCTGTACATATTCCCTGGAGCTCTGCAAAGTTGTCTGCAGGCTCTTATCTAATTTTGTCTTGAAAGCCATTTTTGAATCTGCTGCCAATATATTCTAAAACAGTGTCTTCCAATCACTCTGTAAAAAAGCCTTTCCTCTTGAGGTACTTGATTCTTTTGCCATTCACCTCAAATCAGTGTTGCCCCTTCTGCCAATGGCGACAATTTCTAACACCTCTATCAAAGCTCCTCTCAATATTCTCTTCTCCAACGATAAACGTGCATTGTTTTGGAAGTTTGGGGAAAAAAGATCAAAACAACAGCACCTTAAATAGGAGGAACAGAGACAAAAGGCGTGACCACATAAGAAGTGAATCAAATGGAGAAATAAACTTGCACTGTTGTCAGACCCAGTTGTGAATCTGCACAGCTAACTGTCTCTGCTGTTTGATTTCAAGAATCTGTGGATGTCGGAGTTCATCTAAGAAAACTAAACAGTGAAATTCACAGCTGACCTTAGAGAAACCTGTATAGAGGAGGTCACAACAGGGGAACAGCTAAGTGGCTAGTTTTAGTGTACAATTACAACATTTAAAAAGCATCTGTATGGGTACATGAATAGGAAAGGTTTAGGGAGATATGGGCCAAATGCTGGCAATTGGGACTAGATTTATTTAGGATATCTGGTTGGCATGGACAAGTTGAACCGAAGGGTCTGTTTTCATGCTGTACATCTCTATGACTCTAAGAGACAGTGCCAGATTCTGTGGTTCATCCAAGTAAATGAAGTCCCTCAACTTTTGAACAATTATTGTAAACCTTTTCTGTATCCTCTGTAATGCATGCACATCCAGAGTGTGGTGCACTGATAACTGAGACACATGATGGTTATTAAAGCGAGGAGATAAATAAAGGACTAGGATACGTTCACAAACAATAACAATGTTAACATTGACAGATTATGAAATATACTACACTCCTTTAGGGTATCTCAAAGCTGTTGATTAAATCTTAGCCTGGGCTAAAGCCACAGCTAATAGTTTGTCTGCTTACCCACTTTGCCATGGAGTAAGGATGCAGCACAGCAAAATAAATCTAAAAATAAGGCAGAAAATCAATAAAATGGTTTATGTGGCTCAACAGGAATGGGTTTCAACTCTTTCAACTCAGCTTGAATCTGGCAGCAGAATTAACCTCCATTTTCATCACATAATTTTAATACATAATGATTGCAAAATTCATTTTTCATGAGGAGCTTATGTAATTAATAACATTACAAATGAAAACAAAAAGCTCTCTTCTTCTAGAATGTCATTTCAGCTGGAAATTACATAAAATTACTTTAATTACTGCCATTAATTGCAACCTGTTAAGCATAGCTCATGTCAGATTACTGCAGCATAGGTTGAAAGATGTCTGAAATGGTACGACTGAAGAAAACTTATTTCTTTATGTTGCGATGCATACACATTTTCAATACCAACATTGAAAGTGCCAAAACCCGATGACAGGCCTAACTACAATTACAAAATACTGTCTTTCATGTTAACTGCAGCTTGCCAGAGACAATGGAATCTTTACTTTCATGCTTTACTATTTTCCAAGAAGAATACATGCAAAAGAATTTCTTCAAAAAAAACACAAAATTCAGCAGTTTCAAAAGGGCTATAAGATATATTCAGCAAACAAAGGCTGCCTGTCTAGCTTCCTCTTTATGCTGGCACTAAAATCAATTCCTCTCTTTGGAAAAGTATGAACATTATTCATAAAAATGGGATATACACCCATTTTAAATTTACTTGAAAGGTTAACTATATAATAAATATCAATCTATATAATGTATTTCTATCATTAATTTGTATCCATAGTTATTTATAGTTCTTAAATATATCTATAAAAGAAATATTTTCTTCTTGACTTGTCTTTGGTCATATATATGCACAGGGAAATGTAAGCATTTTGGTGTTTAATAAAGTGGATCCTGCTACTATTGTATTCACTTTCATACACTGCCCTTATCTTTTATTCACCATCTCAACATGTTCTGCCCTTCCTGTCACCAGGTTCTTTCTCTGGACATCCTAAGCTGCAGCTTAATATTTGACAGGGTATAAAGGTAACTGGCACAAATTGAACATCTGGCTTATTTTTAATGTGAGAGAACTATTTATTGGTTTAATAAAGCTATTTAAGATTTTCAAGTAAATTGAACCTGCACTGATTACCAATCCAGTTTGAGAGTGGTAACTGTAAATTAAGAAACACAACACAAGTGTATAAAATATGACATGGTGATCAGTGTGATTTTTCCTAAAAAGTGAAGGCAGTTTATGTGAATTTGAAGACCACAGGAAAAAAAAAATTAAGAGACGATAGGACGCATTGTAGCAGTTACATCTATACAGTGTCTCCAGGATGGTGGATAGGTGGGAAGAGGGAGTTAGTTGGTGAGGGTGGGTGGGGTGTTTGTAGAAGCTCATTCTGCAGTCAGCACTGGCTAAACAGTGAATGTTTGATTTGTGAGCTGGTCAGATTGATCATGAGTCAGATCTCAGCCAAACTGGAGAAGATACAGTGCTTTCCATGCAACCTTGGGTGCCATGTCCCATTTTAAAAAAATAGAATGCACAGAGCAAAAAGACTTGAACCATGGTTGAAAGAAAACAAGTGGGAGCACATGGAGTTGAGAAATGGATTTTGAAATATAGGTGGGTAGGAAGGAAATGAGAATATTATTTTCAGGATAGCCCTGATGGATGAGGAGCACCCTCCAAAAACAGTGGCGTCTACTTCCTTTCTGCCAATTAAAGAAACATTTTAAAATATGGCCTGCCTATTCCTGCCTGCCCACATCAGCCATAATGTGATGCAGGCAGGGTAATATTGAGGTGAATCAAGTTTTTAATAAGCTCCATAACGACCCATGATCATTTGTTTATTATGTACGTGGATTGCTATTTTCATTATCGATACGTCCTCCATATTTTGGGGTGAGATGGGAGATGGATGAGAAGCTGGTGGGTTAGCCACCTGACCTATTTTACATATCCTCACACTGAAAGTGCATCCAGCAGAAACTTGCAGTCTCCAGTCTGACCTTGTGGTCTATCTGTCAGTGAAGATCTTTTCCTGCAGCATACAGGCAGAATTGCAGAAAATACTCCTGAATGCAGATGTAAACTAATGATATTACACAGTTGGCAAAAGCAAAGATGAGCATGACTGAGATGGCACCGTACATACAAACTTTTACAACAGAATTAAGACAGCACCTAAGGGAACATCACATATGCATAGGAGGATATATAGGCAAATGTATAAGAGGATGCATGTTCAGCAGCAACCCTTGTATCCTAAAGTACCACAACCCAAGAAAGAAGACAATCCTGGCTGTTTACATATCTTGGAAAGCACGAAAAGCATACATCATAATTTAAAAAGTTGCGTTTGGGTCCAAAAATATCAATTGTGAGCACAATCCAATCATTCCAACGTAAGGTGTGAAACACTGCTCTGCTATTCAATATGACATGATTTGGTGTGTACCCGTCAGATAAACAATCACTGAAGAAACCAATCACCAACCGCTCGAAATGATTAGGTGTAAACCATTGACAAGTGCACCACTTAGACTATGTCTCAGCAGTGCCTCTAACTGTTTCTTTAAGATTCTTGATAAGCAAGCAGATGAAAGGTTACAGGTGTTAGGCAGGATTGTGGAAGAATCAGGTCAGTCATAATCTTAGTGAATGGCAGAGCTTGATCAAGGGGCTGAGTGGCTGAATCCTGCTCCTAATTTGTAATCTACTATGACTTCTAGTAAAAATGTAGGCAAATGATTTTAATGACTGCTTCAAAACTGGCCCCAAATGGTTACCTTGGATGCACTGAGCAGATTGTCAAATCCAAATAAGAAAACCGAAATTTGAATACATTTACAAGCAGGCAGCACGGTCACGGAAATGGAAGGAGTGCTTATGGGCAATTCTGAGCAACACATATGCAACCAGCTTCAGAAATAAATAGCTAAAGATCTACAACTGAAGGAGAAATGAAGGTTAAGATAGAAGGATGGCCTGATATAATACAAAAAGTGCCAGGCATCCTCTAACATTTTTGACCGCTCAGAGTTGAATAGATAACTCAAGAGGCACAATTTCTAAAGGGAAACTGGTGCTTGTACCCATAGCTCTTCTTCAGGAGATTTTGTCACAGTTACATTGTGGAGATATGGACAGAGATCAAACAGGATGCTTGGCTCAGAATAATGTATATTGACCAGGGATCAATAATGACATTGAGAAAACAATGGTGATGTGTGAGGTGTGCCAGAGTCACCAAACAGAGCTACAGAAAAATTGTCTTCACTCCCACAAGAATTTGTCACCTTGTTCAGAACTGGCTGAGGTAGATATCTCATCTACTGTACTAGTGCTTTGTTTTTGCTTGATTAGTGTTCTTACAATGCAAGAAGTCTCACATTCCAGGAGGAGATAAGTTTGATTTTGTCCTGATAATTGTTGGAAATTTCTGAAAATAATCACCTTCCTCATTCTGGTTTGATAGCAGCTGTTTACAAAAACCTTAAAAAGATTAAAGTTAAAAATAAACAATTGAGAGGAATGTCTTCAGAAATCTGAAGCACAAAGGGACTGGGGATTCCTAGTTCAGATTTCTCTGAAGATTAATGTGCGGGTTTAGTTGGCAGTAAGGAAGGCAAATTTAATGTCAGCATTCATTTCAAGAAAGCTAGAATACAAGAGCAGAAATGTACTACTAAGGCTGTAAGAAGCTCTGGTCAGAATACATTTGGAATATTGGGCAGCACAGTGGCTCAGTGGTCAGCACTGCTGCCTCACAGTACCAGTGGGAGAAAGTGAGGACTGCAGATGCAGTAGATCAAGGTCGAAAAGTGTGGTGCTGGAAAAGCACAGCAGGTCAGGCAGCATCGGAGGAACAGGACAGTTGACAATTCGAGCATGAGCTCTTCATCAGGAATGAGGGAATGGCCCAAGGAGGCTTAGAGATAAATGGGAGGCGGTGGGGTTGGGGGGAAGGTAGCTGGGAATATGATAGGTCGATGAAGGTGTGGGTGAAGGTGATAGGTCAGAGAGGAGTGTGGAGCAGATAGGTGGGAAGGAAGATAAACAGGTGGGACAGTTCAAAAGGGTGATGCCAAGTTGGAAGATTGGATTTGGGATAAGGTGGGGGAAGGGGAAATGAGGAAGCTTGTAAAATCTGTGTGGTTGGAGGGTCCCAAGGTGGAAGGTGAGGCATTCTTCCTCTAGGCATCGGGTGGCTAGAGTTTAGTGGTAGGGGAGGCCCAGGACTTGTATTTCCTTGGAGGAGTGGGAGGGGGAGTTAAAGTGTTCGGTCACAGGGAATGGAGTTGTTTAGTGCATGTGTCCTAGAGATGTTCTCTGAAGTGTTTCGCAAATTAGCCTCCTATCTCCCCAGTGTAGAGGAGACCACATTAAGAGCAATGGACACAGTAATTGAGTTGTGCAGAAGTACAGGTAAATCTCTGTTGGATGTGGAAGCTTCCTTTGGGGCCTTGGACTGAGGTGAGGGGGGAGGTGTGGGTGCAGGTTTTGCACTTCTTGCAGTGGCAGGGGAAGGCACCAGGAGGGGAGGGTGGGTTGGTGGGGGGAATAGACCTAACAAGGGTGTCACGGAGGGAATAGTCTCTCCCAAATGCAGATAGGGGTGGAGAAGGAAATATATCCCTGTTGGTGGGGTCTGTCTGTAGATGGCGAAAATGGCAGAGAATGATGCGATATATCCGGAGGTTGGTGGGATGGAAGGTGAGGACCAGGGGGTTCTTTCCTTGTTGCAATTGGAGGGATTGGGTTCAAGGGCAGAGGTGCGGGAAGTGGGGGAGATGGGCTGGAGGGCATCGTTGACCACATGGAAGGGAAAATTTCTGTGTTTGAAAAAGGAGGCTATTTGGGATGTTCTATGGTGGAATTGGTTCTCTTGGGAGCAGATGTGGAAGAGGCGGAGGAATTGGGAATAAGGGATGGTGTTTTTACAGGAAGCAGGGTGGGAGGAGGTGTAGTCCAGGTAGCTGTGGGAGTTGGTGGGTCTGAAGAAGATGTCCATGTTGAGGTGGTCACTGGAAATGAGGATGGAGAGGTCCTGGATACGGAGGGAGGTATCCGAGATGGTCCAGGTGAACTTGAGGTCAGGGTAGAAAGTGTTTGTGAAGTTGATGAACTGTTCAACCTCCTCAGGGGAACACGAGGTGGCAATCCCACAGTCATCAATGTAGCAGAGGAAAAGGTGGGGAATGGTGCCAGTGTAGCTGCGGAAATTGGACTAATCCATGTGCCCGATGAAGAGGCAGACATAGCTAGGGCCTATGTGGGCGCCCATGGCTACCCCTTTAGTTTGGAGGAGGTGGGAGGATTCCAAGGAGAAATTGCTGAGGGTGAGGACCACTTCAGCCAATCGAAAGAGTGTGTCAGTGTACAGGTTGGGTTGGCATGAGAGGAAGAAATGGAGGGCTTGGAGGCCTTCGTCATGGTAGATGGATATGTACAGGGACTGGATGACCAGGCTGGGGAAACAAAAGTCATGGAGAAGGTGAGGGCATGGGTGGTGTTCCGAATGTTTGTGGGGAGATCCTGAACTGGGGGGGGGGCAGGATGGTGTCAAGGTACTCAGCGATAAGTTCAGTGGGGCAGGAGTAGGCGGAGAGGATGGGTTGACCGGGGCAGTTAGGTTGTGAATTTTGGGTAAGAGGTAGAACTGGGCAGTACAGGGCTCCCGGTTTATGAGGTTGGAGGTTGTTGGTGGGAGATCCCCTGGGTTGATGAGGTTGTGAATGGTCTGGGAGATGATGGTTTGGCGATGGTAGGTAAGGTTGTGGTCAAGAGGGTAGTAGGAGGAGGTCTCCGTGAATTGGCGCCTGCCTTCAGCGGCATAGAGATCGGTGCACCAAACTATCACTACGCCCTCCTTGTCTGCTGTTTGATGGTGAGGTTGTGGTTGGAGTGGAGGGAGTTGACAGTTGTGCGTTGCAAGGGTGAGAGGTTGGAGTGGGTGAGGGGGGAGATCAAGTTGAGGTGGTCATTGTCACGGAGGCAGTCGAAAATGAAGAGATTGAGGGCGAGTAGCAGACCAGCACAGGTTATCCAGGTGGATGACGTGTGTTGGAGGTGGCAAAGGGGTCCACAGAGGGTGGATGAAAGTCCTGATAGAAAAAGTAGCCATAAAGCAGAGGTGGCAGAAAAAAAGTTCAATGTTGCAATGCGTGTTGAATTCATTGATCCGAGTGCATAGGGGGATTAAGATGAGGCATTTACTGAGGACTGATAGTTCATTCACAGTGAGGGGGTACGCCTGGGAGGGGATGATAAAACCATGGCAGGGCTGGGAGCTAGGACCTAGGACCTAGGGTTAGGAGTGGGGGAGGAGGCTGTCTCTGGAGTGGGTGTGGTTCTGGGGTTATGGGTGATGTCACCAACAGAAGTAACAGTCACCCTGGGGGTTGGGGGGTGTGGAAGTGGTGCCTTCAGAGATGTCCATGGGGGTGGAAGTGACGTAACATGTGACATTCGTGATGCCATTAGCGGTGTTCCAGTGAGTGATGTCAGTGGGGGGGGGGCAGACGTGGCTGAGGTGATGGCAACTACAGAGGCAAAGTGAGTTGCTGGGTGGACTTCGCAGTGGTTTTGGCTGTGGTGGATCTTGCAGCAGTCGCAGAGCCGGTTGTCTTGGCAGCGATCGTGGAGGCGAAAAGTCGGCAATGGCTGTTGTCTGTGGGGTGGCACGAGTGGAAGTGATGTCATCATTCGCTGTGGTGGTGTGGCTGGGTTGGCCGCGTGGCTAATGGCGTCTGAACAGTTCCAGAGGCCGGGGAAGCTTCTTGAGGTATCCCGCATTTGGAGGCAAGTACATGAAAGTTTGATGTGCTTACGTTTCTTGATGTCTGATATGGTGAAGAAAATGTGTTTGTTGAATATGTGAATTCCTCTATGGTTGAAGAACAGTTTGGGTCCTTTGCAGGTCTGGGAGAGTGTGGCCCTGAGCTGGGACAGGGCCAACTGCAGGGAGAGTAGGTGGTGGCTCATGGCTGCGAGTGTGGTGCGAAGGATCCGAAGTCAGAACTATTTCTGGAAGCTTTGGATCTGTTGTAGGTAATGGTGGTCCTGGTCAGGTCCAAATTGTGATGGTCGGAATGTAATCCGGAGTCCATTTGGGATCAGTCAATTCTATAGGCAGGCGCTGAGGAAGGAGATGTGGTTGTGGTAGCTTCGGTCCATGCACACATCTATCTGCCATGACAAAGGCTCAGTGGTTAGCACTGCTGCCTCACAGCACCAGGGTCCCAGGTTCAATTCCAGCCTCGGACGACTGCCTGTGTAGAGTTTGCACATTCTCCCCGTGTCTGCATGGGTTTCCTCTGGGTGCTCCGGTTTCCTCCCACAGTCCAAAGATGTGCAGGTCAGGTGAATTAGCCATGCTGAATTGCCCATAGTGTTAGGTGCATAGTCAGAGGGAAATGGGTCTTCGGAGGGTCGGTGTGGACTGGTTGGGCCGAAGGGCCTGTTTCCACACTGTAGGGAATCTAATCTAATCTAAAAGCCCTCCATTTCTTCCTCTCCCACCTACCCAACCAGTACCATTCCACTGACACACTCATTTGATTGGCTGAATTGGTCCTCAACCTCAACAATTTCTCCTTTGAGTCCTCCCACTTCCTCCAGACTAAAGGGGTCGCCATGGGTACCCATATAGGCCCCAGCTATGCCTACATCTTCACCGGGTACATGGAACATACATCTTCCACAGTTACACAGGCACCATTCCCCACCTTTTCCTTTGCTGCATAGATGACTGTATCGGTGCCACCTCGTGCTGCCACGAGAAGGTTGAACAGTTTATCAACTTTGCCAACACATTCCATCCTGACCTCAAGTTCACCTGGACCACCTTGAACACCTTCCTCCCGTTCCTGGACCTCTTCATCTCCATTTCCGGCGACCGACTCAGCATGGACATCTACTTCAAATCCACTGATTCCCATAGCTACCTGGACTACACCTCCTCCTACACTGCCTCCTGTAAAAACACCATCCCTTATTCCCAATTCCTCTGCCTCCACAACATCTGCTCCCAAGAGGACCAGTTCCACCATAGAACATTCCAGATGGCTTCCTTCTTCAAAGACCTCAATACCCCACTGCCCTGAGACCGAACAATTTAACTCCCCCTCCCACTCCGCCAGGGACTAGCAAGTTTTGGTCCTCCTCCACTGCCAAACTCAAGCCACCTGATGTCCGGAGGAAGAACACCTCATCTTCTACTTTGGGATTCTCCAACCACACAGGATCAATGTGGATTTCACCAGTTTCTCCACTTCCCCTTCCCCCCACCTTATCCCAGATCCAACCCTCCAAATCAGCACCACCCTCTTGACCTGTCCTACCTGTCCATCTTCCTTCCCACTTATTCACTCCACCCTCCTCTCTGACCTATCACCTTCATCTCACCCTCCTCTCTGACCTATCACTTGCATCTCCACCTTCATCTATCTATTGCATTCCCAGCTACCTTTCCCCAGCTCCACATCCCCCTCCCATTTATCTCCCCTTGTCCACACCACCTGCCCCATTCCTGATGAAGAGCTTATGCTCAAAACATCAACTCTTTTGCTCCTCAGATGCTGCCTAACTGGCTGTGCTTTTCCAGCACCACACTCTTCGACTCACAGCACCAGAGACATGGGTTCGACAGAGTCGAATATAATTCAGCCAGTAAGCCATTTTGTGAGTTTCATTCTTTTCTAAGAACTCAAGAGCCTTCGTCAGCTCATCCAGAGATAATTGCTGGTCCATCCTGTCCTGCATGCTGTTGTCCAAGACCTCCATGAGAGAGGGCAGGAATGATTGGGAGGTCGTGTTGTCTATGGGCTTCATGTCATACAGGTCTGACACAAAAGGATTTGCTGATCCCCAGGATGTCAGACTGAGATCAAGTTGGAAATTGTGGTTCTAGATTCTCTGGTTCCCTTGCACTCCTTGCAATAAGTGCAAAATAGTATTTCCTTTTTTTTTTAACTTTCTTACCCTTCTGCGTCTTTATGAGATTAACCTTTATTGTATATCTGAATGTTTTACAGTCTGTTGTTAATTCGTATCAAGGGGAAATGAAACTTTAAAAATATAGTTCTTAATGCAAAGGAATCAATCATTCATTGCATCAGCCTAGCTGCAAGGAACAATGCACAATTTGGATAACAAAGATTGAACCAAAGTTGAGGAAATAATGATTTCTTTCCTGGTGTACCAGTTGGCTGGATGGTGCTAGCATTTCTCAAGTGGACTGGATACAATTACATTCACACATGCATCTGAATACATGGATAAAATTGAAAATATTTCTCGGAATCAGCCACTGGCTTTTTAATCCCCTGGGAGTTAGAGACAGGAAATCTTATAATAGAGCTGAGGAAATAGCAGAGATAATAATTAAAAGCAATGGTCAGGATTTTTAGGTTTAAGGCAGGAATAGGGAGACGATACTAATCTCACCTACACAATCCAGACTCTGTCTCCGGATTTCCCAGAGGCAGGATAATCTGGAGTCTAAGCGCTAATGGAATGTATGTGGACTAGCCACTAAAGTGGAATTGGGTTGAGTCGAAAGTGGGCAAGTTAAAAGTCTCGCCTCTATTATAAAAAAAAAACTTGGACCAGTTCTTTAAGGTAGTCAGCAGGTGATATATTTTTATATTCATTTGTGGGAATTAGGTGACACTGTCTGGGCCAACATCTATTGCCCATCATTAATTGTGAAGGTGATGGTGAGGTGCCTTATTGATCCGCTGCAGTCCCTGTGCAGTAGATAGACTCACAATGCTATCAGTGAGGGGATTCCTGTATGTTGACCCAGCAACCCTGAAGGAGCTGCAATATATTTTCAAGTCAAGAACTTGTAGGTGGCGTTATTCCATCCTATGTATCTGTAATTCACCTCCAAACTCCGAAAATGAACGAGGGCAGGAATGAAGGCGGAACCTCCAACTGCACCATTCCCACTCAGTCAATACTTCTTAGCCTCTCTTCCATTGGTGCCAATCAGATTCATGAAAATCTGACTTTATATTTTTGTCTTCACTGTTGAAGATATAAAATAAACATTCAGAAGCATGTGAAAAATCAGGAGCTAATGAAAATAAGGAACTTATGGAATAAAGAACATAATTCCATATTAGTAAAGAAACAGCACTGGACAAATGAAAGGGAATAAAATCTAACAAATGCCCTGGACCTGATGATCTATACCCTAAATCAGATCCTAAGAAAATGCAATAAATATTTTGACTTTAAATATCGAAACAGTGAATACTGAATTTTAAATGGATTGCCATGTACTAGTATGGATCTTTTCAATTATCTGTTCTCGTGCTGAAAGAATTAGACAGTGGTTACTGCATAGAAGGAGGGCATTTGACTGATTCAAAATGTGCTGGCTCTAAATGTTAACTCACCTAGTTTCCAGAATGGGATCTCACTGTATTCTCTGGAGTATTTGTCTGAGCCTTTGGATAATAGTCTAGAAACATTATTACAATGCTGCTAAACCACTCCTCAATTTTGACACATGTAACTTGTAATTTTTTTGGTCCTTTAGATCCCTATTTACTGAAAACAGCTTACAAGATGTACGGCAGTAAGTTATAAAAGTTCCTTTGGCAGCCCCGTCCAGCCAAAATGTTCTTCTCTCTCCCTGCAATCTCTCCCCCACTTGCAACCATGTTCCTTTCCATCCAGCAGTCTCCCCTTTTCCACCCTGATGTCCGTTCCTTAGCTGTGGCACTGAGCTGGAGATTTTCTCATGTGGCAGTTAGCCAGGCTGGCTGTCTGTCTGATAGGAAGGTTGATCGAAATGTTTAAGATGTGTTTTGCTATATATGCCCAGGAAATCTATACTGCCAGATTTTTTGACCAGGTGAGTTCTTACCACCACAGACTGTTCCCTCCCTGCTTTCCGATAAATAATGAGGCCATCGGTGCAATTGTTATTGAACAATCTTTGCTCTGATGGGATGTGTTACTTTTTTAACAAGATTTTTTTTCATGACTAACTGATCTTTTTGCATAATTCTTGAATGAAATGTTACTACATGTTATGGAGCAGAAATAAAATTTCAAGGATACAAAGCAGAGAAAAGCCTTCGAAGTAATTGCTTAAAATAGCTCAATGTGTGCAAATTTCTGTCTGGATTATTTCTCATACTGTCATCATCTCAGGAGTTAACAAATGCAAGAGACAAACACATTGAAGAATTACTTGATCACATCAATGGATGTGCTAAAACATAATGCACAGATGCTATTAAATCAAGCTGGCAGTAATTCAATATAAAGAAACAAAAAGCCTCATAATTAATATGCACTTGGTATTTAAGTGGTTGCCATCTAAAAGATTCCAGAGAAAATGTTGCATCTGTAAATTATTTATCTCTGAATGAAGTAGATCATTGACGTTACGGTAAATAAGTTGGAATTAGTTTTCAGGATTCCTTTGTCAACTTTCAATGCAAAGTTCTTTTTATAGAGAACATGTTTTACAATTTTTTAGTATTTTATATATTTTTTCAAAATATATAAAATGTTATTGTCATATAGTCAGGTGTTTTTTTCTTATGTGAAAGAACCACTATGAATTAAAATCATGGCTGCCATGGTGACAGGCTGAATGCCTGTACACATTGAAGGCCAGTGTGAGGATATTTGATTGATACTCCTTTCAATGTTTGAAGTCACAGATTCATGTGGGCAGCTCTTCAGTAATCACACAGGGGAGCATGGCTAAGTTTCATCCCAGGGTTATTCAATGACTGCTAACATGTATCTTCCAGCAGAGCTCACTCAACTTGACATTTTGACTGATTTTTCTTTTCCTTTCCTGTATCTGAGCAGTACTAGGCTCAATTATGGAACTCCAGCTAAGATCAACATGTCAATGTATACTGGGGATTGAACCCACAGCCTTCCTGGTCTGTGTGCTTCGCATTGCAAAATACAATATTGAGACAGCACACAAATGATTTACCCTTTGGTCAGCCACTTTATTAAGTTTGACCCTGGGAAGCACTGATGATCAGAGGGAACCTCTTTGTGCTTGTCTACCGGTTGCTTAAGGTATCAGGACAGGTAGATATAGTAGTTAAGAAGGCATATTGAATACTTACCTTTATTATCTAAGGCATAGAGGTTAAGGGAGATTATGCTGAAACTATATACGGGGGAACCTTGATTATCCGAATATCAATTATCTGAATATCGGATTATCCAAAGGGGATCTCAAGGTCCTGATAGGAACATTACATCAAAGAGCTGTTTCAACCCTGATCATGTCCTTTGTTTACAATGAGAAAAAAACGAACTCGACTCACTGAAATGCTGCCGAGAACAGTCCTGGACAGTCCAGGTACTGTCTCCAAACAACTGACCTCCTGCCCTCTCTCGCTCCCCAACACTTTTCCTGGAGTTCTACACAGGGGTGAACCACCTAAACCCACCCCCCCACCCCCCCTTCCCCAGGTAATCTCTCCAACATTGTCCTGTACAGGGCAAAGGTGGGATCTGTCAAAAAGTTGCAGGAAAAAGTTGTGTGTGTATGTGTGCTATTTGGAGACTTACCCCACAAAGGCAGCAGCAGTCTTACTATTGGTGTACAGTCCAGCTGCCCGGGGGTGGGGGGGAATGCGAGGGCGCAGACGGGGGTCGGACAGTGGGTGGGGATGGACGGGGGTGAGAGGTTTGGGCTGCGGGGTTGGGGGCAGACGGGGGGCGGAGTGGGAGCAGATGGGGTTGGGGGCGGGTGGGGTGGGAGGGTTCGGGATTGGGGGAGGACGGTGGTGGGGGGGGAGGTGGGCAGTGGGCGAGTTCTTGCACATAGTGTGCTTTTGCCTAGTCTCCTGCACGGGGAGCAGATTTCACAGAAAACCCCAAGCCCCAGAGGAAATCAATTAACCGAAAAATCAATTATCCAAACCAATTAGTGCCCACTCTTCTCATTTGGATAATCAAGGTTGGTCTGTAAAATGTTAGTTAGGCTACAGCTAGTGTTTTGTATGCGGTTCTGGAATCCACATTTTAGGAGGGATGTGATTATACTGGAAAACGTGCAGAGGAGATTTACCAGAATGTTGCCTGGGTTGGAAAGTTTTAGACATGAAGAGTGATTGGATAGACTAGAGTTGCTTTCCTTGGAGCAAAGGAGTCTGAGGGGGTCTCTTTTGAGATGTGTAAAATTATGCATGGCGTGGAGGAAACCTCTCCCTTTGGTAAAGTGATCAATTACCATGGGGCATCCATTTACAGTAAAGGCCAGGAGGTTTAGAATGGATGTGAGGAAAAATCTTTACACCCAGACTGTAAGGACAGTAGAGGCAGAAACACTCATAACATTGAAGAAACATTTATGTGTACAAGTCGATGGGTAATTGCTGGAAATTGAAATTAGAACAATTAGGTACTTGTTTTTGACCAGCGCAGACTCAATGGTCCAAGTCTTTTTCTGTGCTGTCGACCTCTCTGACTCTCTGACTGTATTGGACTACATGCAAATCCACCATCGGGCAAACAACAAAATGAGTTAAAAACTGCACATTTGTTCCATCCCAAAGACTATTTACTTACATCTGTGCAGCATAATCACTTCCCCTGACCCTTTCATATCCCGATCAGCACAGAAACTTACCCTTCAGCTATTGTAGACTGCACTTCAACACTTCCATTATGAAGTGTCACCCTCCACTGTCTAAAAACTTCAAATTACTCAAAACATAGCCAGCTTTATCTCGTACCATTTATCTATTATCCCCAATCTTGTGGAACCATAGTAGATTCACATTGATTGGAATTTTAAACTTTGTCATGGTCTGTAAATCTTGTCATGCCATACCATCTAACCTAACTCTCTGTATCTATAATCCTCCTCCAACACTTTATTTCTGTTTGACTCTCATCATCCCTTTAGCCAATTGTACTGGCAATGCTTCCAGCCACCTATGTCTTAGGCTGGAATTTTCCCATCCCAAATCAGGACAGGAATGGGGGTGGAACCATAAAAACTAAAAACTGGCCCCTGTTGCTACTCTACTGCCTCCAACCTGATTCAGATAAGATTTCTGAGGATTGGATCATTGTGAATGTGAGGTTGGGGGTGGGGACAAGAAATGAACACCCACCTGGTAACTTGATGACATTAATGATCTTGTTAGGAGCTGACCTTCCAACTCACTGAGATTACCATGAGGCGCACAGCTCTTAGATGCTCTCCGACAAGCTGCAATTGGCAGAAACACAGGTTACAGTGGTGAGACAGTTCATCAATGTAAAAAGAATGCATATTTGGAAAAGAACATGCAGAGCATTAATAGCATTTTAAGTACTATAGATTCCCTACCCTAACCTGGGTGCCAGTTCTCAATTTACCTGAACTACTTTGAACATGAAGATCCTCCCATATGCCCACACACACACACAGCAATCACAGATTTGAGTTTGAACATGGGCCTCTTCCCTGGTGGCCCATCTCATTTCTCAACCCCACCAAAAGAGGACCATTTAGAATTTATTGCCTCTCAGTGGAGTTTTGTTTAAAGTGTATCATTTTGCATTTAACTGCATTAAACTGTGGCCCTCTTTTCACCAGTCTGTCAATGCTTTCCAAAAGCTCACTGTTCTCCTGATCAGTATTTGCTATGGTACAAAGTTTCAAATAATCTACAAACTTTGAATTGTCCTCCCCATTTTTCTAAATCTATGAATTGGAGTCATAGAGTTACAAAGATGTAAAGCACAGAAACAGGCCCTTCAATCCAACTCGTCCATACCTAACCTAACCTAGTCCCATTTGCCAGCACTAGGCCCATATCCCTCTAAACCCTTCTTATTCATATACCCATCAGACGCCTTTTCAATGTTGCAACAGTACCAGCCTCCACCACTTCCTATGGCATCTCTTTCCATACACACAGCACCCTCTACGTAAAAACGTTGCCCCTTAGATCTCTTTTAGATCTTTCCCCTCTCACCTTAAACCTATGTCCTACAGTATTGGACTCCCCTATGCTGAGGAAAAGACCTTGTCTATTTACCCTATCCATGCCCATTATGATTTTATAAACCTTTGTAAGGTCACCCCTCAGCCTCCAATTCTCCAGGGAAAATAGCTCCAGCCTATTCAGCCTCTCCCTACAGCTCAAACTCTTCAACCCTGTCAACATCCTTATAAGTCTTTTCTGAACCTTTGCAAGTTTCACAACTTCCTTCCTGTAGTAGGGAGACCAGAACTGTATGCGGTATTCCAGAAGTGGCCTAACCATTGTCCTGTACAGCTGCAACATGACCTTCTAACTTCTATAGGAGAAAGTGAGGACTGCAGATGCTGGAGATCAGAGCTGAAAATGTGTTGATGGAAAAGCGCAGCAGGTCAGTCAGCATCCAAGGAGCAGGAGAATTGAAGGAGCCTGAAGAAGTGCTCATGCCCGAAACATCGATTCTCCTGCTCCTTGGATGCTGCCTGACCTGCTGCGCTTTTCCAGCAACACATTTTCAGCTCCTAACTCCTATACTCAATACTCTGACCAATAAAGGAAAGCATACCAAATGCCTTCTTCATTATCCTGTCTACCTGCATCTCCACTTTCATGGAACTATGAACCTGCACTCCAAAGTTTCTTTGTTCAGCAACACGTCCCAGGACCTTACCATTAAGTGTATAAGTCCTGCCCTGATTTGCCTTTCCAAACTGCAGCACCTCACATTTATCTAAATTAAACTCCACCTGACATACCTTGGCCAATTGGCTCATCTGATCAAGATCCTGTTGCACTCTGAGGAAGCCTTCTTCGCTGTCCATTACACATCCTATTCCAAAGACTCCTGAGACTATTCCCTATGAAGACACCACTGCAGTCCTCCAGTCAGCAAAACAGACATTCACCATTTCTCTCTGATGTCAATCCTTTGACCAATTTACCAGCATTCCTTTAATAACATGTCCTTCAATTTTCCAAGTAAATCTGTTGTGATGCGGTTGCCTAAGTGATCAATTAGAAGGAATAAGAATGTGTGTTTTATTTGTGCTTTTTTTTGGTAATATAGTTTATTTGAACTTGTGGGCAAGTTTGACGACTTTAATGAAGAAGGATTTGATAACAAAAGTAAAGATTCTTTAATTGCATTAAACGTGGGTGAGACTGCAACTAAAGTACCGTGTGCGATTTGGTCTCCTTAACTAACAAAGGATATTCTTACCATGGAAGGAGTTTTAAAAAATTTATTCTGGTATATGTGCATCCCTGGCTAGGCCAGCATTTAATGCCCATCCCTAATTATCCTAAGAAGGTGGTGGTGAAGTGCCTTTTTGAACCTGCTGCATCTCATTTTATGTAGATACACATACAAAGATGTTAGAGATCAAGTTCTAGGATTTTGACCCAACGATGATAAAGCCGAGATGATGTGTGCCTTGAAGAGAAATTTGTAGGTGGTGGTGGTCTCATGTATCTGCTGCCCTTCTCCTTCTCGATGGTTGCAGTTGTGGGTTTAGAAGGTGCTGTCGGAGGAGTCTTGGTGAATGTCTACAGAGAATTTCTCTTGGAAACAATACACAGAGTTGCTACTGAGTGTTAGAGATGGTGGGAGTGAATGTTTGTGAATATAGTGAGTTTTTCCTGGATGGTTCCAAGCTTCCTGAGTGCTCATCCAGGTAAGTGGGGAATATCCGGAATTGTACCTAATAGATGGTAGACCAGTTTTGATGCGACAGGTGCCAAGTTACTTTGAATTTGAATGATTTGATTGTTACATGTATTTGGAAGAAAACAGTGAGTAGTGATTTGTTGCCACTTTTTCAGTACTAGTTTGGATCACAAATGAATAAAAAGGAATTACTTAAATAGAGCTTCAATTTCTGTTCAATTGACAGAAAAATATCAAAGCAGAAAAATAAGAAATAATATTCAAATTTACAGTCCTTCGTGTTAAGCATGGCTCCAGGTTTTCTTAAGGTCTCTGAGTTTTCTGTAAGGTGTTCCAGTCTCTGGGCAGCAATGCTTCCCTGTTCCAGATCCAGTCAGTGTCCCAGGATTCCGCCATTTCGCCGACATTGCTAGGAATTCCGATCCTGGGCATATCACGCAGCCAAATCTGCAGCTGCTGCCTCACCAACATTGCTAAGAGTCCTCACTCCAGGCCTACTGTATCCATGAGTCACTGCTGCAGCCACAAGGATTCCAAGCCTCTAACTTGCTCTTGTAGCTACTGTATATATACAGCTAGAGTACCCTCCAGGACATTGACAGTGAGGGATTCACTGATGTAAAGCAATTGAATGTCGAGGGGTAATGATTAAATTCTCTCTTATTGAATATGGGCATTGGTTGGCACTTATGTGGTGCAAATGTTACTTACTACTTGTCAGTCGAGGTCTGTAAATTGTTTTTTGGAAATCTAATCTGAATTGCTCCGGTTTGGGTTCACAATTTGTCCACCTTGTACATGAGTTGAAGATCTGAACAAGCTCTCTCTGACTTAATAATGAATAATCTTGACTTTGAACTGGAACATACTGGTCGAATGTCCCTTTACCTTCAGTTGGATGCCCCATGGTTCATCAAGTCAAATGGTTGATGGCTGGAGAATTCAGATGTCAGCTACCATACCATCGCTGAAAGAATTGAGACCCCTGTTCGGTGTGCAGTTTAAAATTTGCTTTGTGGCAACTGACTATCACATCCACAAATCTGACATCGCCCCGGTATTACCTATTTCTCACACAGTACTGGATCGAGTTGGGCTTCAGCCCGAAACGTCGATTTTCCTGCTCCTCGGATGCTGCCTGACCTGCTGTGCTTTTCCAACATCACACTCTTGACTCTAATCTCCAGCATCTGCAGTCCTTACTTTCGCCCTGGATTGAGTTGGTCTCCTTTGAAGTTTCTGAGCAGCGTACTTTTATTTCTGAGGTGCACTGCTCTGACATAGCCTCTGAAATGTCTAACAGTGATGATAATCTTTGTTTATGGTGAACAGCACTTATGCTGGTGGGATCTTCTCCTATCACAACTGGGACATTAGCAGCTATTGTCCCCTTTCTTTTTTTTATCTTTGCTTGTTAGCTGGCCTATTGGTATTTCTGTGGCAATGAGCCATACCACGTCAGTCACTGAATCATATGGAGGCTCACTACCTTCTTGAAATAAAACTTGATTCTACTTCTGTTGAAACCTGTGGCATCCGCAGCACTCATGTTAGACCTAGTCTGGAACCTTTATATGGTAAGAGTGGCTTAGATATTGGGTGTGTTTCTCATAACGAGGCTGTATTTACAGTGTTTTGTGTCAGGTTAAACTTCCCTTCATTGGGAGTCTCTACCATCTGAGGTAGCTTATTGCAATTTCTGCTGTTTTTGTCAAACACTAGCCTCTGTCTGTTCTGAGCTGTGTTGGTTGGCCCTGCATGGTTGAAGTGTGTCAGCTCCGCGTTCTGCTAATGCCACTTTCACAGTTACATTACTGCTGGAGCCTGTCTGCCCTGTGTTCTGTTTTGCTTACTGCTTCATGGGTTTGCCATTTTCCTTGTGAATCAGCAGTGTGGCCTACCACCTGGCACTGTCCAGGGACTGCCGTTGGCTTCATTTACCACTCACATCTGACTTCTGTGTTTTTCTCCTGTCCTGCATTAACATTGGCTGCTGCTGTTACTCTCCTTTAGTTAAGTGTGAGAGGTGTTGGTTATTTCTCATGTTACTTAGTAGAAAGTATCCATGGTTTACTGGTCACCAGATTGTACATGTGCTCAGAGACTGATATGGAGCAAATCTTAGTAACTGGAACCTTTTATTGCACTATAAATAACATATACATAGCAAGGATGGCCCTTTACAGTAAATTCTTCTACACGTTACCCATTACATGACCCAGCATTATTAAGAGTGATATCATCAGCTATTCTACTGATATCCTATACTGTGCTAAATCCAAAGCTATCCATAGCTGCAATCTAAGGGGTTTTGCATGTTGCAAATGATGTCAGGCTAAATAATTTCCTCTATCAATAATACTGGTTCAAACCCAACCTGCTCAGAGAGTCCCAGTAAGAACCTTTCGCACATTAGTACAGAGTCATGTGGTGGGCTAATGTAACTCCCCCAACCCTCTCACCGACCCGGATCCACCAACGGGAGAATTCAGCCAAGAACACAACACAAGAGGTCAAATAGATTCCTTGCAGTTTTACTTCATTGACCTGTGGGGTGAGAAGAAAGAGTCTGCAGAGCATTTCCTCAGAATATCAAATAGGTTGAGCAGAGACTCCATGGGTGTATGGTCTATGGAATGAGTAGAACTGATGGCTGAAGTGCATTCTCTTTCTTGATCATTTTATATGTTCTGACAGTTCTACTCAGCATAACTGAGGTCCGAGCATTACCATTGGTGTCAGAAGATCAAAGAAAATGACTGATATCCAACAGCTGCTCCACTTTTAACAAATCTAGTAAGTTATTTCTCAGTACAGAAGGAATTCAAGAAAGCCTGCTATAAATAAACTTGATAGCCAGAGAACCAGTGAGTGGAGCGCACATAAAGTAAAGCTCACTGTAGTTGTTTTAATCATGTTGGATTTCTAGACTAATACTATTTTGCCATCTGGATTTCTTTGTAAAATAAGAATTATGACTACAACTCGGCACAAGGTAATAACTGCGATTCATTTACAGATGTAGAGTGGTGTTTAATCACATCCTGTAATCTGATCTAAAGCAGACAGTGACAGCTGTTCTCGCAGAATTGATGAACTACATACATCACAGATCACTGCATGGCTAAAATCAATACTGGTACATGCAGACAAGTTTCAACAGTACTGAAAATAATTTAGACAGTGTTAAAAAGCAAGGATCTAATGTCATGGAATTACCTGTCTGTAAAATACCTGTTCATCTTCATTACACCAGCTTTTGCAGACCAGAAAACTCCAAATAGGAGCTGACAGAAAAAATTGACACACCTGTCAGTACAACAACACCAATGTTTCCTTATTCAGCATGTGTCAGAAACTTGATGTAAAGTGAACTGAGGCAAAGTGAAGGAAGTAAATTTAATTTCACGTAGAAACGGAGCTATTCCCTCAGTAATAACCTCACAGAATTGAAACACCTGTAAATGTGCAAACAGTTCAATTAAGATTAGCAATGTGCAACATGGAAATAACAGATTTTACACAAGCGTTGCAAACTATGACTTTATAGGAGATTATTATACACAATTAAAGTTTGTGTGAAAGCCCAATTGGTGTGGGGAGTGCTGAACAATACATTTTTAAAATACTTTGTTGTTATCTACTTGTTTATAGAAAATTGTCAATAGAACGGCAGCACCATTCTGCATTATATAAAGTGAGTAAAACGGAAAGATTTAATGACATTCTCACCTCTGAGCAAGTTCTATTCCTATTATAGCAATTTGTGTATGTAATTGAGACTGACACTTTCGTGGATTATTAAGGGTATGCTCCATCGAAAGTTTTCCAATGCCTCAGTGTCACACACCATGCAAGGAGACCAATTCTGGACTCTGGGTGCACACTGAGGAACCAATCTAAATTATTAGCACATTTTCAAGCTGAGCTCACATCTCAGAATGTTCCATAGTGAGAATTGATTTTCAAAGTGTTTCCCCTGTAAGAAAGTTTCTTCCTTCAATATTTAGATTACAAACAGCACCTTGAACAAAGCTGTCTGAGCTGGACAAGTCTCTAAACCATTCCAACAACACAGAAATCTTTTTTATCCTGGTTTAAATGTCACCTTATCTAGGGTAGCCATTAGCACATTGCTCCATATCAGAGAAACTACAATTTGCACTTTCCAAAGCCAAATGCCTGGTTAGGATTCATAAAATATAAAAGAATAACCATCTGCTTTGTATTGTTTAATAAAATTACAGGACTATCTTATTAAAAAACATCATGCTAACATGCTGCACTGATGTAAATTTGACACCATACTAAGTAGTGACCTCATTTGACATAGTAATTCATCTTAACATGGTGAATGCAAGGAGGGTGCACATCTTGGGGATAGTAAGAAGTGAAGATGCTGGAGGTCAGAGTCAATAGATGTGAAGTTGGAAAAGCACAGCAGACCAGACAACATCCAAAGAGTAGGAAAGTCAAAGTTTTGGGCCGAACCCCTTCATCAGTACTGGGGAGGGGAAGGGGAGTCTCAGAGTAAGTAGAGGGAGAGGGTGGGGCTGGGGAAAGATAGGTTGGATGGTGATGGGTGGATGTAGGTTGAGGGTTATTGTGATTGGTCAGTGTGAAGGGTGGAGCGGATAGGTGAGTAGGAAGATGGACAGATGAGGTCAGGTCAGGATTGTGAGGAAGAGGGGGAGGGTTGGACATGGGATAAGGCTGGAAGGAGTTTGAAGCTGGTGAGATCATCTATTGAGGCCATTGGGCTGTAAACTTTCCTCTGGCAATATGTCCATCCTTGGCCTCTGCCACTGTCAAAGTGAGGCCAAACTTAAACTGGAGGGACAAACATCTGATATTTCACCTGGGGAGCTTACAGACCAATGCCTTCAATAATGACTTCACCAGCTTCAAACCCCTCCTCTGCCAGCCTTATCCCATGGCCATCTATACCCCTCCTACTCGCCTCCCTGACCTGACCTCACCTGTCCATCTTCTACTCACCTATTCGCTCCACCCTTCCCACTGACCAATCACAATAACCTCCTCCCTGCAACTACATATCACCTTCCCCACATACCCTTCCCACAGCCCTACTCTCTTCCCTCTATTTGCTTCTGAGCTTCCTCCCGCTCCTTGGTCCTGACGAAGGGTTTCAGCCTGAAACATTGACTTTCCTGCTCCTCAATACTATCTGACCTGCTATGCTTTTCCAGCTTCACAACAATTGACGTGTGTGCATCTTGTCTAATTATCTAATTTGCTCAATGTGATGCTAAATGTATTGACATGGTTTTCCATTTCCAAAACCTGGTCTCCTGCAAACTTATAATGTCTTTTAAAAGTAAAATTCTACTACAGTGTTTATTAATTAAGACACATTGGTAACAATAACAGCTTATGTTGATAGACTCCTGTAAAGCACTGAAACAGCCTAAGGCACTTCACAGGAGCATTATAAAACAAAACAAAATTAAGTCACATCAGGACATATCTGATCAGATGACCAAAATCTCAGTTAAAGAGATAGGTTTCAAAGAGTTTCTTTAAGGAAGAAAGCAGAAAAGGGGCTGTGTAGAAATGTAGGAAGACTATGCCATTGCTCTAGGCTGGGAGGCAAAAGGTGGAGCAAATACAATTTGCTCAAGATGCAAAAATTACAGGGTGCCCACCTTCCTATCGGAATGATGTTGTGAAACGTGAAAGCATTCAGAAAATTATTACAAGGATGTTGCTAGGGTTGGAGAGTTTGAACTATAAGGAGAAGCTGAATAAACTGGGATTGTTTACCCTGGAGCATCGGAGGTTTAGGGGTTACCTTAAAGAGGTTTACAAAATCATGAGGGACATGGATAAGGTAATGGACAAGGTCTCTTCCCTCGGGTGGGGAAGTCTAAAACTAGAGGGCATAGGTTTAGGGTGAGAGGAGAAAGATTTAAAAGGGACCTAAGGGGAACTCTTTTCATGCAGAGGGTAGTGCATGTATGGAATAAGCTGCCAGAGGAAATGGTGGAGGCTAGTAAAATTACAACATTTAAAAGGGATCTGGATACTTATATGAATAGAAAGGGTTTAGACGGACATGGGCCAAATGCTGGCAAATGGGACGAGATTAATTTAGGATATCTGGTCAGCATGGACGAATTGGAACAAAGGGTCTGATTCTGTGCTCTGTGACTCTATGACTCGCTGTCAGAGGTTTGTGGGGATGGAAGTGGTTATAGAGGTAAGGAAAGTGAAGGCCACAGAAGATTTGAAAACAAGGGTAACAATTTAAAGTCAAAACCTTTCTTTAACAGAATCCAAGCCAATGTGAATGTAAAGGTGACAGGGAAATTTGACTTGCTGCGAGTTAAAACATGGGCAGTAGAGTTTTGGATGTTCTCAAGTTTACATTAGATAGAATGTGGGAAAACAGCCAAGAGTGTGTTTTAATAGTCAAGGCTACAGGTATCACGGGCGTGCACAATGTGCTGAAAGATCATTATATATTATCAATATTTGGAAAATTGGGTTCTAAAGCATAAGAACTATATATAGCATTAAGTTTGAATTGTATTTCTATATTGTGTAAATTAAGCAGAGAAGGGCCTAACTTTAGTTTCATTTTTAAATGCAATGAATAATGTTAGGGTGCCTGGAGTTTTGTTTAAATATATGGCAATGGCAGCAGGGAAGGAAATGTTTGGGCTCTGAGCCCATATGCTCCCACTCACCTGGCCGGCTACATTGTTAATTTTGTTTTTGGCTCTGTTCATTCATTTCTTTATTTCTCTTTCTTATCAAAGTTCACTTTTTTTTCTTTTCTGTGGTTGCAGCAGAGGTAGGTGGTTGCAAGGGCTTGTGCGATGGTGCGATGGATCCAGATGTGTCCATTCCTTGTGGCCATAGTGGCAATGGCTTTATCAAAGGCTTCTTTGTCGGTAGGTCTGGTCCCCTTCCTCCTGGCAACAATGGCTATAACGGTGGCAGCATGGTGGTCCAGATTCGTTCCTCGTGGCTAAAGCGGCAATGTGGTGACTTCGGGTGATGACTGAAGTGGAGATAGCTTGAGCGACGTCTTCAGCATCAGTGATTTGTTGGTCTGGTCTGTCCCTCCTTGCTTTGGTGGCAATGCAGTGGCTTTGCTGGCAGCTTTGATGGTGGCAATGTGGTGGATCCAGTCTGGAAATTCTTGCTTTGGCAGATTCAGGGTGGTTTTGATGGCAGCATCTGGTAGTCACTCCACAAACCCACTTTGCTGAGGAGGGAACAGAAGATGATCTTTGTCCTAACTTTATTTCTTTTTGTAATTTCTATTAGTAAAATGGTGCCAAATTATGATGACTTATACACATTTAATTTTATAAATACAAGTGATAATAAATCACTACAAACAGATAAATATTGTCAGAATAAGGCCTTTAAAATGCTTGAGATCATTAGTTCAATGCCTTAGCAGCAACACAAGTTTAAAGCACCCATGTTCACAAATAAATGAGCTGAATTAGCAGTTTGTTTAATGGTCTCATGAGGAGACATTAACTAAAGATAACAACATGGAGTGAATCCAGAGGTGTGCTGGAAAGAAACCAAGTATAAAAAGATCAAGGATTTTAAAGTGAAAATAGGGTGAACCTTCACTCAGCTTTGAGCATTTATAAGATTTTTATTGAGAGTAAAATGATTGAATATTTATTTTTGATATATTCAATGAGATCATTTCAATTAATTCTTACATAGCATAAATACAACTTTTTTGTTTTGTGAGTAATAAACTATTATGTTCTTTGTTACAAGTACATTGGCAGGCTCTCGTAATATGTTCAATTACTGAAGACTATGATAATCAAATTTCAAAAATAAAACTTATGGTTTATTAGGACAAGTTTTACACTGGAATCTGAATTGTGTACTTTTCTGTCACCAACCAAACCCACCGACTCCGTGGCCAAACACTTCAACTCCCTCTCCCACTCTGCCAAGGACATGCAGGTCCTGGGCCTTTTCTATCGCCACTCCTTAATGACCCGGCTCCTCGAGGAAGAATACCTCATCTTCCACCTTGGGACTCTCCAACCCCATGGCATCAATGTGGATTTCGCCAATTTCCTCATCTCCCCTCCCCTCTCCTTGTCCCAGTTCCAACCTTTCAGCTCAGCACCGCCCTCATGACCTGTCCTACCTGCCCATCTTCCTTCCCACCTATCTGCTCCACCCTCCCCTCCGACTTATCACCATTACCCCCACCTCCATACATCTATCGCACTTTCAGCTACCTGCCCCCCCAGCCCACCCCCTCCCATTTATGTCTCCACCCCAGAGGCTCCCTATCTCATTCCTGATGAAGGGGTTTTGCCTGAAACATTGATTCTCAGGCTCCTTGGATGCTGCCTGACCTGCTCTGCTTTTCCAGCACCACACTCTCTACTTTTACTGTCAGCTGACCAATTACATTGAGAATTCAGCAGTGGATAAACTGAAACAGGACAAAGTCAGGTGATATTAATAAGGTGAAACTTCATTAAAGCAAGAATATGAGATCAGAAGATAATCTTGGGATCAAATGTGAAACCAATGTTGCAAACAATCTGACTGAAGCTCAGACTGTTTGCAATGGAGGTGGATGGCAATGGTAGCTAAGGAATAGTGTTTATTGCTGGGATCAGAAACAATGGCTTTATAAACATTTAAAAATTTATCTACAAACACAGCTATAAATATTTTATTAATTATTATCAATGACAGTTAAAGTAAGTTTGTTAAAGTTTCCTGTCCACTGTGTGGGCAGTAATGTGGCAGAGTGAAATGCCTACATAGGGAATGTTTTGAACATCTGAAAATACCAATGAAAATGTAAGCAGACTATTAATTATGAAATCTGCAGTATCCATAGAAAGAAAGAATTTACAATTGTACTAAGACTACCACTGAAAAGCAAAATAGACCACCTGAGCACCAGAAATGATGTTGGCACACCTAGTCCTATCAGCCATGTAAAAGCTTCCTTATTAACATCTGGGGGCTTCAACCACAGAATAATCAAGCACCTGACTGACATTGTGATACTCACAGAATCATACCTTACAGACAACATCCTAGACCCCTCAGCTCTACTGGTCAGGAGATACCCATCAGTGCTGTTGGTGGTGTACAGATACATAGTTAGACAGGAGTGGTCCTGTTATTCTTCAACATTGAAGATTAAAGACATCAGGTCAAACATAGGTCAGGAAATCTCTTGCTGACTTTTTCTCAATGCCCTCACTCTGTTGATGAATCAATACTTCCCCATGCTGAATACCATTTCAAGGAGGTACTAAGGATAGCAAAGACACAGAATATACCATGGATATGGGTCTCTGTCCATGTGATTGCAGATAGGTCTTGTGAACATGATGTTTCAACTTCATATTGAGGACTCCCTCCATCATATATGGCACTTACAGATTAAAATCAGGAATAAAAGTCAATCAAAACTAAACATGTATGAGGACCATCAGTAGTAGAGTCATAGAGATGCACAGCGCGGAAACAGACCCTTGGGCCCAACTTGTCCATGCTGACCAGATATCCCAACCCAATCTAGTCCCACCTACCAGCACCCGGCCCATATCCAAGTAATAGCAGCACTGTATTTCACTACAAGACTCTTCCTCACCCTACCACTCATGTCAAGTTATCAACCCTGGTTTAACAGATAGCGTTGAAAGCACCAAGCACACCTGAAAATGAGATAACAGTCTGGTGAAACAATATCATGTGCATCATAAAAATAGAAAGCAGCACACAATAAGGCAAAGCAATCCCACAGTCAATGGATCAGTTCCAAGTGCTGCCAGATCTAGTTGAGAACAGTTTTGGGCAATTGAACAATTAAGGAGAAGAGGTGATTCTAACAACAGGCCATTTTCAATTATAGTGTCACCTAGCACATCAGTGCAAAACCCCAGGCTGAAGTATTAGCAAAGATCTTTAGCCTGAGATTCCTAACATCTTAGATGCCAGTTTTCAGCTGATTCAGTATAATTCACGTATTATCAAGGAAGAGTTGAAGCTGCTAGATGCAGTAAAGGCCATTAATGATGTAGTGGCTCTTGTGCTGAAAACTTGTATTGTAGGTTGAGCCACACCATTAGCCAAACTGGTCTAGTATAGAAAGAAAAGACTTGAATTTGTGTAGCTTTCTTCATGACCCCAGGGTATCTCAAAATGTTTACTACCAATTAAGCACATATGAAGTATAGTCAATGTTGTATTCAAAGAAATGAGGCAGGGCTCATTTGGTGCAGTGGTAAGTGATCCTGCCTCTGAGCCAAAAAGTCTCTCGTTCACAACTCATCTGCTCCAGATGTGCATTATAACGTCTCTGAACAGGTCACTTTGAAGAAAGTGAAAAGAAATGAGGCAGCCAAATTTTCTCATCACAAACGCCCACAAGCTGTAATGTAACAATGACCAAATTTGTTTTGTGATGTTGGTTGAGGGATAAATATTGGCCATGGCATGAGGGATAACTTACTGCTGTCTTTTAAAGTAGTGCCATGAGATCTTTTACATCCATTCAAGCAGACAGATGGGACATCAGTCTCATTCAAAAGTTACCTCCTGACTCCCCAAAGCCTGTCCACCTTCAATACGGCACAAATCAGGAGTGTGATGGAATATCCCCACTAGTCTGGGCCCGTGCAACTCCAACAACATTCAAGAAACTCAACACCATCCAGAAGGTTTGATTAGCAAGACAGCGTGTTTGATTAGTGCCTGTTATGACCAGACCAGATTTTACAGGCAGATGTGAAGTACCATGTTCCACCTTCAAAACAACTGGTCAAACTATTCAACGTTAAGCAAAACATGATCTATTTAAACATGAAAGTTAACTATTTGAGAACTTAACCAAATAATAGATAGAGTACCTATGACTAATTAACTGTTCCAATTTAGTAACAACCCATAACATGCCCTTTGACAAAAACACAAATTCAGACACACATATCGTACATGCAGTTCTCTAATCCAGGAGGAATAGAAATCAAAGGAAAATTCAGGAAATATAGCAGCTAGGAGACATTTACTGAAGCTTCCAATTCTTTTCAGACCCCCAAGGCTTCCAATTAAAACTAAACTTAAAAACTAAAACAATCTCGAAAGCCTGGTCTGTGAAAGCTGACCACACACCCTGGCTGTTTCCATTTTTCCAACTTTAAAAAATACCTAAGGCCTCACAAGCCATTTACGTTCTTAGAAATAGCACTGCAACTCTGCCTTACAACCTCTCTTCAAAAGAAAAATGGAACAAATGAACCTCGTAAAGTGACAGTAGCATTAAAGTGCCACAGTCATCTCTTTAATGCCGAACTTCATCCAGCATCTGTGCATCATGCCTGTGCTGTGTGGCACCTAAAAGATGCACTGTAGCCCTCAAAGGCTTCTTTGACAACACCTTGCAAATCCCCGGCCTCTATTACCCAGAAGGACAAAGGCAGCAGATGCCTGGAATTATATTGCTTTTCCTTCACTGTCACTAGATCAACACTGGAACTCCCTTCTGAACAGTACTGTAGGTATACCTATATGATCTGGCAAGGTGATAGCATGGGGGTAAGGGGGAGGTGAGTCTGGGTGAGGTGCTCTTTGGAGGGTCAGTGTGGAATCAATGGGCTGAATGGCTTGCTTCCACACTGTAGGGATTCTATGATTCTATATGAAATGGGTTTCAACAGTTCAAGACTGTAACTCACCACCACCTACTTATGATAAATTAGGGAAGGGTAATTAATACTGGCTTTCCCCATGATGTCTACATCCATGAAGAAATTTAAAATATGTATGTAGCAGGTTGGCCACTCTGACTTCCCTCATCTTGGATTTTTAAAATCAGATTATTCACAGCACCCATATAGTACAGAAAAAAGCTATTGAGTCTGTACTGGCCCTCCAAAGAACAGCCCATCCACCCTTTATGGAGTTTTACCATGGCTAATGCACAACCCTGGACACAGCAGAGCAATTTTTAGCATAGACAATCCACCTAACCTACACAGGTTTGGACTATTGGAGTGATCTGGAAAGCCCACAGGAAACCAACATAGACACAGTGAGAATGTGTAAACTCTACACAGACAGTCACTCTAGGCTACAATTGAACCTGGGTGCTTTGTGTTGCAAGGTAGCAGTGGTAACCACTGTGCCACTCCCTTGAGTTTACAGCTGCAAAGATAAGAATCTTAACTGAAGTATATAGGATTTTGAAGGACTTGACAAGGTGAATGCTTAGAGAATGCTTCTTCATGTGGGATCTAGGCAGGACAGTTTAAAAATTCGGAGCTTCCCAAATAAAACAGAGGTGAGGAAGGATTTTTTTTTCTCAATGTTGTTAATTGGTCTTCTATTCCATAGAGAGCAGTGGAGTCTGATACACATATTCAAGGTTGAGTTAGACAGAATTTAAGTCTACGACAGAGCAAAGAATTATTGGGTTTGGGAGGTGATCCTAGTGGGGGATGCAGGTAGAGGCAAGAAAATGGAATTAAGACCACATGTAGATCAGCCTTGAATGTATTGAATGGTGTGGTATGAATATTAGCAAAAATAGTCTCTTCATGTTCCTACTTGTTATGATCATATGAACCAGATAGGAAGTGGTGCTTCAGTTTGCAGAACAAGGCCTGAAAGTAACGAAGGGCAGAGGAGAAGACTGGACTACAGTGTCAACAGAGTGATAGTAAGATTACCTGAACAGAAAAGACCATGACTACATCTGATTGATGGGAATAATATTTGAAAGCAGTGATGATGTATTCTGATTTGTCAGGCATTAGAAACATTCTGACCGAAAAGCCATTTTGAGAATTGAAGGTCAAGTTAAGGAAACAGAAATTGAAAATGCTTCTTTAAAACTTAAGTACCTAAAGTAGGTGAAATTATTGGAAGTTAACAGAAGTTAGTAATTTTGCTTTTGCATTGAGGATCTGGTACAAACATCTGTTACTATTATCCATGTCATTTTAATGATACCCCCAGGCAATCAGTCACATTTGAAAAACATTCGAGCTGGCCAAACTGGGTGTCAATGTCCAGTCTGCTGTGTCAAATTTTTGATGGCTGATTGTACTCCAGCTTCCAGACTATTTGATGTTTCCTGGGTCACTTCATAAACCAGCTGTGAACTGGTTCCAGTGTAAACCTTCTTGCCCCAGTTTCTGTTCCCTGCCTCAGTCATTGCCTCATTTTGTTCGTATAGCCTGCCTGATCCAAGTTTGCTTTTTTTTAGTCAGTAAGCAAAGAAAAATGGGAAAAGATGAAAAGGGAAGAGATGAATAAATAAGAAATGAATCAAAACATCAAGGGCATGTTTCATGATGATTAAAGGGATAAATTGAACTGAACAAACTAATGAGATCTTGAAATGATGGGACAGCAGTGTAACATATGATATAAGAGAGAGATATAATTATAGCTGAGATATTTCATGATATTTCATATTGTATAATAAGAGTATAATTAAGCATAACTGGCATATAACATTCATATATAATGCTGCAATGACATTTTAGCAATTTTAGGGTGGGCTTATTGAAGTAATTGTAATTCACATCTTCTAGGATAATGCTAATGGATAGTCCAATGCATGGCGCATCATTGTGATGCTGACCTGCTAATCTGTCCTACTTCTTTAATATTACTGCTCAAGTACATTTTTCTAGTATAGTACTTTCCATCATGGAACTCTGCAGGTGGAGGCTCTTATCAGAGAATCATCAATAGAATCCACCCCACCCCACCCATGATTTTCCATCTTTACAATTAAAAGATAGAAGATCAGGATAAGTTCACCCATAATTTCCCCACGTGTGCTCCCATTAGGCAAGACTTCTTTGTGGGAATAAACTTTCATGAAATTAGACTTATATTCCACAGACAAAAATTCAGTTACCTTCAAAGCCATCTGCTAAACTTCAAGTTTCAGGGCAATGACTGACTTTATTTCTCTCTTTCCATGATTGGTTTTCAACTGCTGGAAATTGTATAATTTCTCATGTGTGATATCTGAAATTTAACATAACACAATCTCTGCAAGGTGACAGATACATAGTAGTGCAAGTACTAAATTTAAACTTGTGGTGCTGCTTGTGTGTCATGGAGACTAGACAATTTTGTAAGGGCAGGAAATAGATAGGATTTTTAAAAAAGATATTATTATGATGTTGTTTATGGGCTGCTAAAGTAAGTGAAAATGTCAGTTAAATGATCATAAAATAAATAAAATAACAGAGAAAAATTACATAGAAATCAGAATTAAATGAATTGAAAATTGAGATTTGATTATATCTAGACTGATTTCCAATTTTTTTGACACGTGGGTATAAAGGAGATAACTGGAACAAATTACTCAAAAGGAACTTGTTTAACTAGAAGTATTTATACATGATCTCAATATAAATCACACACACATTTTGGTGTCATTAACTTGGCCTCACTTAATGAGAAATTTTCACAGAGCTATCTCTGAGCATGCTGCTGCTGGCTCTCATCTTGCTCCAAATTAGCTTTGCATTAGCATTTCCTATTTACTTCCTATGCTACTGACTTGTTTCTTTATAGCATTTTTTTTGTCAGACTTCACTTGATTATACTGATTCCTCCAGCTTATTTTGAGCTTGTGTGTTCCTCAAAGCCCTTGATCTGTTCCACAGACCTTAATGATGTAAAACAAAAGGCGCATGAGTATGTTATATGCCTGGGTCTGCTCTACCATTTAACAAGATCATGGCTGATCTGACATGGGTCTCAACTCAATTTTACTTCCTGTTCTCCATCACACTTTTTAATAGATCAAAAATCTGTCTATTTTAGTTTTTAATATATTCAATTGCTCAACCTTCAGTGCTAACGACTGTCTGTTGAAGAATTTCTGTCTCATGGCCAACTTTATCAGGTCACCCTTTATTTTGAAGCTAAACTGTCTAGTTGTAGATTCTTGCATGAGGGGAAACATCCTTTCAGCATCTATTCTATCAAGCATGCTCAGATTCCGATACAAGTTGATAGGCTGCTAAAGAAGGCATATGACATGCTTGCCTTTATTGGTTGGGGAATTGAGTACATAAATCAGGATGTCATATTGCAAATTTATAAGACTTTGGTTAGGCCACACTTAGAGTATCACATTCAATTCTGGTAACCACGTTATAAAAGGATGTGGAGGGGGGGATCCAAGATGCCGGCAGTCTGAGTGGTCTGCTGTGCTGGGCTCTGTGCCATACCTCTTGGCAAAGTGGAACTTTATGCCCTCATCAACCACCCCAGGAGAAAGAAACTGCTAATATAAACGTGCTGAACATCTGGAGCTGCTAAAATTGTGGTGTGGCAGCTTTGAGGCACAAAAGCAAATAAAGGAAATGGGGCCTAAAGGGGTACAGCAGGCAGGGCACTCCCCTTCTGCACTGGGGGTGCCTGCAGCCAGTGCTCAAACTCCCGGGGCGGCCCCTTTGGATTTAATGGGGCAGACTCAAGGAAAGATTGAAGCAGCAGTGGAACCACTATCTGCCATGCTGAAAAGACATGAGCAGGAAATTCAATTATTGGACCGAACAATAGAGGCAGTGGAGGAGAGGACCGCGGTGTTGGAGATCGAGGCGAAGGTCTTGGGAGGAAGGACCCAAATGCTGGAAGACCAGGTTCGGGTCCTTCAAGAGCAAGTGGATGACCTGGAAAATAAAAAATAGAAGAAAAATCATATGGCTTGTGGGTCTTCTAGAACGCGAGGAAGGCAAGGACCTCATCGGGTTCCTGGAAAAGTAGCTCTTGAAGTTCCTGGGTCTGGAGTTAGATTCGGGCCTATTGAGTGTGGAGCAGGCCCACCAGATTGCAATGGACAGGTCTGGGTCAGACCCGCGCCCCTGCCCGGTCCTAGTGTGACTCCAGGATTATAAAGAAAACCAGTTAATGATTGAAACAGCAAGACTAGGAAGAGATTCACAGGCTTTAATGTAAAAAGGCTCAAGAATAATGGTTTTTCAGGACTTCTTAGGAGCCATAATTAAGAAGAGAAGAGCATTTGATGAAGTTAAGAGAAAATTAAAGGACCTGAACATTCAATATTCCTTGAGGTACCTGGCCATGTTGCTTTTCTTTCATGGAGGGACAGTATATAATTTTGATTCTGCAGAAAAAGCAAAGGACTTTGTGAGTTCTCTGAATTAAAGGACTCGAGTTGGGGTGGGGTGGAGGGGGCATTGTTACAGACAATAGTATGGGTTTTTTATTGCCCCTTTTTTTCTCCTCTCTCCCCCTTTTTGTGCTTTTTGGTTGTATACACACTGCCTTGATGTAAAACCAAAATTATTTCATATATCGGTCAGTTGGGTATGGCTAGTGATTTGTTCAGGTGGTGCACCTGGAATGTAAAAGGGAGCTGTCAAGCCTTAGGGCGGAAAGGGTGGACATCGCCCTGCTGCAGGAGATGCATTTAACTGATAAGGAACATTTGAAACTGCAGCAGGGAAATTATGACAGAGTATTCTTCTCCTCCTTTAGCTCTAAGAGTAGAGGAGTGGCTATACTCGTAAGAAGGAACCTCCCTTTCCAGATAACCTGAGCAAATTAAGGACAAACATGGATGGTTCATCATTCTTAAAGCTCTAATACATGGAGAAGAGTATGACATCTTGAATGCGTATTGTCCCACGGCACACCCTCTTAAATTTCTAATTGATGCAGTCGCTAAATTAAGTAGTCTCGGGGTGCACCGCATGATCATATGAGGGGATTTTAATTGCCTAATAGATCCCGAGTTTGACTGAGTGCCAAGGGGTCTGGCAGGTAAATCTAAGCAGTTGGTGGACATGTATGAGGAGTTGGGATTAGTGGATGTGTGGAGGCATCTCCAGCCTAATGGAAGGGACTTTACATTTTACTCCAACCCATACAAGTGCCATAAGCGAACTGACATTTTTTTTTATAGCATTGAATTGTTTGGACAGAACATTAGTGTGCAAAATTGCGAATATAGCTGTCTCAGACTATGCGTCTGTGTATTTAGATGTTAAAATCAAGGGTGGTGGAATGGATGCATGGCACTGGCGCATGGACCAATTCCTGTTAAGGGATAGCAAATTCTTTGAGTACATCAGTAGAGAGTACAGGGCCTTCTGCGATATCAACTCGGGTACGGTCAGTAATCGAGCAATTTTGGGCTACTAAGGCATATTTACGAGGCCTGATCATTTCGTATTCAATGTCTAGAAGGAGGCAGAAGGTGGAGCAACAATGGATGCTGGAGGCCCGGCTGCAGATAGCTGAGTAAGTGTATTATAATATGGCCCTCTTTGGTCAAGCTGCAGCGGGTCACGGCCCTCAGGGTGGCTCTTGACTCATTACACACACAGGTGGCCAAAACACGTCTCCTTTGCCAAACAAAGACTGTTTGAATTTGGAGATAAGCCAGGTAGATACCTGATATATCTGGCTAGGAAGAAAAATGCTTCCCAATCTATTATGCCTCTTAGAGAGAAGGCTGGCACGGTTACCCGCGAGTTGAAGAAGATCAATGTTCGATTTGGGGAATACTTTGGAGAGCTATATCAGTCGGAGAGAGGCGAACAGGGTGCAGCAAGAATGTAGTCCTTTTTTGAGAACCTGGACATCCCCAGTATAAACGCAGAACAGGTTTCCCTGTTTAAATTTGCCTATGACGGTACAGGAAGTGCAGGAAGCAATAAAGCATCTCCAGGGTGGCAAGGTACCGGGACCAGATAGATTCTATAAGGAATTCATAAATGTGTTGGCGGAGCCACATCTGGGGATGTATAACTATTCACAATCACAGGATTGTCTGCTGCCCCCTCTTAGGGAGGCTAATATCTCCCTCATTGTAAAGAAGGGGAAGACCCGAAGAATGTGTTTCATATAGACCAATTTCACTGTTGCATGTAGATTTTAAACTTCTATCCAAGATGCTGGCCCTGAGGTTGGAATAGGTGTTGCCCTATGTTATAAGTGAAGACCAGGCAGGTTTTGTTCAGGGCCGTAGCTCCTCCAACAATATCAGGAGGGTACTGAACGTATGCCAGTGAAGATTGATGCTGGGTCTGGTGTCTCTCTAGATGCAGAAAAGGCATTTGACCAGATAGAATGCCTGCACCTGTTTGGGGTCCTAGGGTGCTTTGGCCGGGTGGGAGCCTTTGCCAGATGGGCGATGGTATTGTATAATGATCCCAAAGCAGCAGTCATCACAAACGGCACTAAGTCGGACAACCTTAGTATTGGGAGAAGTAGACAACAGGGGTGTCCTCTTTCACCATTGTTATTTATCTTGGCAATTGAGCTGTTAGCTGAGGCAATCAGGAGGGATCCTGAAATAGTGGCGCCAGGGGTGGGAATGAGCATAAGATCACCCTATATGCTGATGACATCCTTTTGTTCTTGGCCAAGCCAGAGGAGTCCGTTTCTCGACTGATTCAAACAATTAATTTATTTGGTGGTTTCTTGGGCTACAGGATCAACTTTACAAAATCGGAAGCCATGCCGGTGGGGGGATTAGTGGAGTTGCTTGATCTGAAGGATGGAATGCAGTTCCCATTTAGATGGTCGTCAAAAGGTTTTTTGTATTTGGGAATTTTCATTACCCCTGCCTTCCACCAGTTGTATAAAGCTAACCATGTACAACCATTGGAGAAAATAAAACAGGATCTGCAACGGTGGGAAGGGTTACCGTTATCATGGTTAGGCCAAATAGCCCTGATTAAAATGAATGTTCTTCCTCGCCGTTGTACCCCATGAGAATGCTCCCGTTGTTGCTACCTCGCCGAGTAGTACAGAGGCTCAATGGTTGGCTAGGTTCTTTCATTTAGTGTTGCAGCTGCCCCCTAATTAAACTTACCAAATTGCAGCTTTTGCAGGGTGAGGGAGGGGTGGAACTTCCAGACTTGAAGAGATATCAAATAAGCGCCCTGTTAGCGTATGTTAGTGGGAGATTCGGAGTCGATTTGGCTTGACGTTGAAGCCTCACAGTCGAGATGTTCCCTAGTTAATCTATTACTTATGGATAAGATGAAATCCATGACCGAGCAGTGTAAGTGTCCAAGCATTTTAAATACGGTGAAAGACTGGAGGATAATGAGGTAAGCTGAGGGCAATTGGCTTAAGACCTTACTGTTTACCCCATTGGTGGGAGCCCAAGGATTTAAACCTGGGGAAATAGACACCGGCTTTAAGTTAGGGGAGAATAAGTGAATCCCTTGTCTGGGAGACTTATTTGAGGGAGAGGTCTTCATGACATTTAGCCAGCTAAGTCAGAAATATGGATTTTCTAATAGGCACCTTTTCCGGTACTTTCAGATAATGGATTATATACAAACGAAGCCCATGCTCCTGACTCAGTTTTACAAGTCAGATGCGGAGAAAAGAGTGCTCCGGTGTACAGGCACTCTTTCAGTTAGTACTTTGTATCGTTTACAGAAAGGACGTGCCTTAGAATGTGGAATTGAGAGCTAGGACAGGATATCTCACTGGATGTATGGGAAGATATATGGGAAAATGTAAGGAAAATTTCAGTATTAATAAAGTGCAGGCCATGGAATTAAAGATTTTATACAGGGCTCATATGGCGCTAGAGAGGCTAGCCAAGTTCAAGACAGGAGCATATCCAGCGTGTCCCAAATGTAAAATTAGTATAGGCAGTCTTACACACTGCTACTGGTCATGTTGTAAGATCCAGAGGTACTGGAGTGCTATAGTAAGGGAGCTAAAGAACATCCTGGGGATTGAAGTTAACGTGGATCCGGTATTTCTTCTTCTGAGGTTGCCAAACTTGCCCAATGTGTGAGGAGGAACATTTTAATGAATTGGACATTGGAAAAACTACCAGGTCTTATAGGGTGGCATAGGATGGTGATGGAACACCTCCCCAAGACCACCTCACAAATATGGTGCATCACAAAACGGAACAGGTTTACAAAATGTGGTGGCCCTTTCTAAATTATATTGACGCAGACTTATCAGTAATGTTAATTAGGGCCGTGGTATAGCCGTGGGAATCAGTCTGGACGCCCATGGGGCCCTAGGAGGGCGAGGCTGTGGGGAAAAGAATACGGGTACAATGACTGGTACTCCCAGGGATGGGAGCCTCCGTGGAGGTTGAAGAGTGAAATTGAATAAAGTAGTGAGATATAATTTAATTTAAGTTAATTTGAATTCAGTTTAATTTAATTTTTATTTAATTTGTTTGTAACTTTGTTCAAGTTAACTAGATACATTTGTTCTGGTAGAATAGTACGTAGTTCATTACTAATAGTATTGCAATATGACATTGTTGCATTGCCTCTATCTTTCTGTTTTTTGGTATTACTCTTTTTTCGATACATATGTTTTATGAAAGATTTTAAAAGGTTTCTAATAAAAATATTTATAAAAAAAAGAAGGATGTGGAGCTCTGGAGAGGGTCCAAAAGAAGTTTACCAGGATGCCGCCTGGGTTACAGAGTATGAGCTATAAGCAGAGGCTTGAAAAGCTTGGATTTTTTTTTGGAGCAGTGGACGCTGAGGGCAGTCCATAAAATAATGAGATGCATATATAGGGCTGACAGTCAGAATCTTCTTCCCTGAGTTGATATGTCTAATACTAGGGGGCATGCATTTAAGGTGAGGAGGATAGGATCAAAGGAGATGTGAAAGGCAAGTTTTTTACGTAGGAACACACTGCCAGGTGTGATGATATTGGCAGATGCAAGAGGTGTTTAAGGGACTTTTAGATAAGCACGTAAATATGCAAGGAACGGATGGATGTGGAGCATGAGCAGACAGAAGGGATTAGTTTAATTTGCGTCATGTTCAGCCCAACTGGGGTGGCACGGTGGCTCAGTGGTTAGCACTTCTGCCTCACAGTGCCAGGGATGCGGGTTTGATTCCTGCCTCGGGCGACTGTCTGTGTGTAGTTTGCATATTCCCCTTTCAATTCCATTTGCCTTCTTAATTACTCGTTGTATGAGGATACACAGATTCCTCTGTACTGCAGAGTTCTGTTTATTAAATCTTCCATTCTTCCTAACAAGTTCATTACCTCACATTTTCTCACATTATATTCCAAATGCTAATTTTTCACCCACTCACTTAACCTACCTACATCTCTTTGCAAACACTTCACACAGGATTGGGGGGGCAGGCACGGTAACTCAATGGTGAGCGCTGCTGCGTCACAGTGCCATGGATCCGGGTTTGATTCCAGCCTCAGGCAACTGTCTGTGTGGAGTTTGCACATTCTCCCTTTGTCTGTGTGGGTTTCCTCCAGGTGCTCTGGTTTCCTCCCACAATTTAAAGATCTGCATGTTAGGTGAATTGGCCATGTTAAATTGCCCAGTGTTCAGGGATACGTAAGTTAGGTGCTTTAGTCAGGATAAATATAGGATAATAGGGTAGAGGAATAGTTCTGGGTGGGTTACGCTTTGGAGGGTCTGTGTGAACATGATGGGCTGAATGCCTGTTTCCACACTGTAGGGATTCTATGAGTCAGGATTTTGTCAGCACAGTAGGCATGCAATGAGAGGTGGGAAGTACAGGAAAATGGTGGAAAATGACAACAAGAGGGAAGGTAAAAGCAATGACTGCAGATGCTGGAAACCAGATTCGTGATTAGTGGTGCTGGAAGAGCACAGCAGTTCAGGCAGCATCCAAGTAGCAGTAAAATCAACGTTTCGGGCAAAAGCCCTACATCAGGAATACAGGCAGAGAGCCTGAAGGGTGGAGAGATAAGTGAGAGGAGGGTGGGGGTGGGGAGAAAGTAGCATAGAGTACAATAGGTGACTGGGGGAGGGGATGAAGGTGATAGGTTGGGGGAGGAGGATGGAGTGGATAGGTAGAAAAGAAGATAGGCAGGTAGGACAAGTCATGGGGACAGTGCTGACCTGGAAGTTTGGAACTGGGGTGAGGTGGGGGAAGGGGAAATGAGGAAACTGTTGAAGTCCACATTGATGCCCTGGGGTTGAAGTATTCCGAGGCGAAAGATGAGGCATTCTTCCTCCAGGCGTCTGGTGGTGAGGGAGTGGCGGTGAAGGAGGTCCAGGACCTCCATGTCTCGGCAGAGTGGGAGGGAGAGTTGAAATGTTGGGCCACAGGGCGGTGTGGTTGATTGGTGCGGGTGTCCCGGAGATGTTCCCTAAAGCGTTCTGCTAGGAGGCGTCCAGTCTCTCCAATGTAGAGGAGACCGCATCGGGAGCAACGGTTACAATAAATGATATTGGTGGATGTGCTGGTAAAACTTTGATGGATGTGGAAGGCTCCTTTAGGGCCTTGGATGGAGGTGAGGGAGGAGGTGTGGGCACAGGTTTTACAGTTCCTGCGGTGGCAGGGGAAGGTGCCAGGATGGGAGGGTGGTTTGTAGTGGTCATGGACCTGACCAGGTAGTCATGGAGGGAATGGTCTTTGCGGAAGGTGGGAAGGGGTGGGGAGGGGTCTGTTTGGAGGTGGCGGAAATGTCGGCGGATGATTTGGTTTATGCGAAGGTAGGTAGGGTGGAAGGTGAACACCAGGGGCATTCTGTCCTTGTTACGGTTGGAGGGGTGGGGTCTGAGGGCAGAGGTGTGGGATGTGGACAAGATGCGTTGAAGGGCATCTTTAACCACGTGGGAAGGGAAATTGCGGTCTCTAAAGAAGGAGGCCATTTGGTGTGTTCTGTGGTGGAACTGGTCCTCCTGGGAGCAGATACTGTGGAGGCTGAGGAATTGGGAATACGGGATGGCATTTTTGCAGGAGGTAGGGTGGGAAGAGGTGTAATCCAGGTAGCTGTAGGAGTTGGTGGGTTTGTAAAAAATGTCAATATCAAGTCGGTCGTCATTAATGGAGATGGAGAGGTCTAGGAAGGGGAGGGAGGTGTCAGAGATGGTCCAGGTAAATTTAAGGTCAGGATGTGTTGGTGAAGTTGATGAATTGCTCAACCTCCTCGCGGGAGCACGAAGTGGCGCCAATGCAGTCACCAATGTAGTGGAGGAAAAGGTGGGTAGTGGTGCCGGTGTAATTACGGAAGATCGACTGTTCTACTTAGCCAACAAAGAGACAGGCATAGCTGGGGCCCATGCAGGTGCCCAAGGCTAACCCTTTGGTCTGGAGGAAGTGGGAGGATTCGAAGGAGAAATTGTTAAGGGTGAGGACCAGTTCGGCCAAACGAATGAGAGTGTCGGTGGAAGGGTACTGTTGGGGACATCGGGAGAGGAAGAAACAGAGGGCTTGGACGCCCTGGTCATGACAGATGGAGGTGTAGAGGGATTGGATATCCATGGTGAAGATGAGGCGTTGGGGGCCAGGGAAACAGAAGTCTTGGAGGAGGTTGAGGGCGTGGGTGGTGTCTCGAACATATGTGGGGAGTTCCTGGACTAGGGGGGATAGGACAGTGTCGAGGTAGGTAGAGATGAGTTCAGTGGGGTAGGAGCATGCTGAGACAATGGGTCGGCCAGGGTGGTCAGGCTTGTGGATCTTGGGAAGGAGGTAGAATCGGGCAGTGCGGGGTTCCCGGACTATGAGGTTGGAAGCTGTGGGTGGGAGATCTCCTGAGGTGATGAGGTTCTGTATGGTCTGGGAGATAATGGTTTGGTGATGAGGGGTGGGGTCATGGTTGAGGGGGCGGTAGGAAGAGGTGTCCTCGAGTTGGCGTTTGGCTTCAATGGTGTAGAGGTCAGTGCGCCAGACTACCACTGAGCCCCCTTTATCTGCTGGCTTGATGGTGAGGTCGGGATTGGAGCAGAGGGATTGGAGTGCTGCGCGTTCTGAGGGTGAGAGGTTGGAGTGGGGGAGGTGGGTAGACAGGTTTAGGCGGTTGATGTACCGGCGGCAGTTGGAAATGAAGAGGTCGAGGGTGGGTAATAGGCCAGCGCGGGGTGTCCAGGTGGGTGCAGTGTGTTGGAGGTGGGCGAAGGGGTCCTCGGAAGATGGGCGGGAGTCCTGATTGTGAAAGTATGCTTGGAGGCGGAGGCGCCGGAAGAAGTGTTCGACGTCACGGCGTGTATTAAATTCATTGATGTGTGGACGGAGGGGGATGAAGGTGAGTCCTTTGCTGAGGACTGATCATTCGTCCTCAGTGAGGGGAAGGTCTGGAGAGATGGTGAAAACTCGGCTGGGAGCTGGGATCTGGTGTGGGTGTGGAGCTGGGAGTGGGGGTGGAGCCTGTAACTGGAGTGGGTGTGGTGGTGGGGGGAATGGGGGTGGAGTCATGACCAGGGGTGGTGTTCCCCTCAGGGTTCTGGAGGGCGGGGATGGTGACAGTGGGGTCTGTGGGGGGGTGTGTCAGCTTTTGCCCGAAACGTCGATTTTACTGTTCCTTGGATGCTGCCTGAACTGCTGTGCTCTTCCAGCACCACTAATCCAGAATCTGGTTTCCAGCATCTGCAGTCATTGTTTTTACCTAATAGTGAGTAGGAGCAGCAACAGTAATCTGACAGCAAGTCAAAGTTGGTCATCACAGTCAAGGCATTCTGGCTGACTTGTGGGACTGTCAAAGAGTGATGGGAAGTGAGTCAGTCCAATTCTAGTGAGGATGGAGGCAGAAAACTGCAGATGTCAGGTGAAAGGCAGCATCACACAGACAGGCACCACGCTCATAATGCTGCAGGGGACACAGTTGAGGAGGGCCCAGAGAATTAATAAACAATTATCTTGTGAGCAAAAAACATTATTTATGACATTAAACTATTATCTAAATGGAAAACATTATCTATCGACTGTCAGAGGATCTGCTGCCTGCAAATGTCAGAGCTTCTGTATCACCAAATAATGCACCTTTCCAAGGAGCCACTCACTAAACTGTCTGCAATGAGGGAAGAGAATCTGAGCCCATTGCGAAGTAATGGGCAGCCATTGCCTGTGACATTGGAGCTTATAATGGCATTGTATTTCTATGCTTCAGGATTATTTGTTGATCTTTAGGAGATATCAGTAGAATTTCCACAGTCTCTGACTTATTGCTGAATCAAGACGGTTACCAATGGCATCATCAAGAGGACAAGTCAATGTCTGGAGCCTTTTCCCAAATGTTTTTTCCCAAAATTGATCCTTGCTTGGCTGTTTTATTTTGGTAAATTACTGCAACAATATTCAATTTCCACTCCAACAATAATACAAAACCCAGCTACAGCAAGATCTTTTGGATCCTTAGTCAGTTACTCATTTCATTCAATTTTCTGCTATGTCTTGCCCATTTGCAAATGTATAATGAACTACATTTTATATTTAATCTTTCACAATCTTTTTGAAACACATGCATCACATTTACTAAATGGCAGTATTTGTTTATTCTATGGAACCCCAGGTGCATAAAAATTAATTGGTTAAATGCTATGCATAAATAAATTATAACAAAACATTTTATTAATTGGATTCAGTGCATCACGATCCTGCATTTTGGTAACTTGGGACAGTCAACATTTTGAACAAAAGATCCAAACATTCGATTTAAAAATTTGTACAATTTTCTAATCTATGGATTCAGCACAATGCAGTTAAGATTGATTCCTTAATAGATTATTAAAATGAGTGCACATGTTTGATGCAAAACATTACTGGTTTTTGAATTTAGATGAGCAGAAAATAAGATTATCAGAATATATTGAAGAAAGAGATCAAGACAGTGTGAACAAAGATTAGATTCAAAATGTTTTATCCTTGTGTCAATGCATACTAGGCAGAGTAGGAAGCCAGGCAAAACCACAATATATCCAAGGCCATAGTGTAAGAGTATTTTGCTAAGGGATTAAAGATTGGAGAATGTTTCATTTTAAGTCTGACAGTGAAAGAATGTTTCTGCCATTTTTTTTCTTTTCACTCTCTAGACATATAAGGATAATGTAAACATATACTTTTGAGATTCACAGTGCAAAACATTTTTCAGCAAATTCCTGAACTAGTGGATTATCTGGTAGTACTCTAGCCTGGTGAGATTGAATTTTCCTTCAGGGCTGGAGGCCCCAAATTGTATCTGACAGCTGATGTGGTTTTTAATGAACAGGCCAAGTAGAAGCCAGAGTGTATGCATGACATCTTCTCAAGGACGGGGTGCTTGCTCCTGAGACTGAAGGGCCAATAAGAAGCAATTCAGCATTGAGAGACTAGCAATCTCTCAGCCAGGTAAATAAGAGCAAGAGAGAGAGAGAGAGGTTGCCTCATGATGGAGGAATTCTCAGTCGACCTTTTATCATTTTTTATAAAGGCTGCAGGGCCAATATCATGGAGATACAAACACTCCGCTGGATAGCCAGTGGCTGCAGCACACACAATCAAAGAGTTGTTATCCTCAGTATAGAAGGAGACCTTCCAGCCCATCAAATCTGCATGGGATTGCTAAGCATTTTGATTTAGTGCCAATAGACTGCCTTTCCCTGTATCCCTGCACATGGGGCTGAACCTTTTGAAAATAAAACGTGCTTGAGATCACAGCAGGTCAGACAGCATCAATAGAGAGAGAGAGCAAGCTAACATTTTGAATCTAGATGACTCTTCATCAGTTCTGACTAAAAGTCATCTAGACTCAAAACACTAGCTTGCTCTCTCTCTATGGATGCTGCGTGACCCATTGTGATCTCCAGCATGTTTTATTTTCAGTAAAGATTCCAACATCTGCAGTAATTTATTCCTCAAGGTGTTTAACTGACTGCCACATCTCATTGAGGAGTGCCCAGCCTGAAGAAATTTTGCTCTTCCCTCTGACAGTAATTCTGGCTGTTTCTTTCACTGTGCACATCTTCGTTACTTTCCATTTCACTGCGGTGCTGATGAACAGGCATGCTCTCTCTCTTTTTTTGTTCTTTAGAGGGGAAAAGTTTAAGGGAAATATGCATGGAAAGTTCTTTACGCAGAGGGTGGTTGGTGTCTGGAATGCATTGCTAGCGGAGGTGGTAGAGGTGGGCACAATAGCGTCATTTAGTTTATTTGAAAACCTTCAAAAAACCCGAATGTATTACAAATCATTGGGGAAATATTACGGAATTCATTGCAAGTCCAGAAGAATCATCATAATATTTTGTTGGCATCCTTTAAATATAATTGAGGGGTAAGTATTATTGGCAGAAATTGAAGAGGATGTGGTTCCTATGCAAAGTCCTGGGGTCAGTTTCATTTTAATCTCAGGAGCAAGCAGCCGTCATCTCTACAAATGCGACAGAAAAGTGCACCAGAAGTCCACAGTTGCTGCGAGACTCTCCAGCAGGATGAGCTGGGCCATTATAGAATTAGAATTAGAATATTCTTTATTGTCATGTACTCAAGTACAGAAATACAGTGAAAAGTTTACAATATCATCCCTTATCGCACCATCTTAGGTAAAAAGTACCAAGGTACAGATCTTATATATAAAATACACAAACAAGGGGAAAAAGAAAGGAAAAACAGTTATATTACTTACAGTTGTTCATAGTATAACTTAGGGAAATGAGACTAAAGCTAAAAAGGTAAGTCTTTCAATAGATCAGCGCAGAGGACTTCAAAATGTAGTCTGCCCATGTTAGCCCCACATACGATCGAGACACCACCCACGCCCTCCACCTCCTCCAAGACTTCCGTTTCCCCGGTCCCCAACGCCTCATCTTCACCATGGATATCCAATCCCTCTACACCTCCATCCGCCATGACCAGGGCCTCCAAGCACTCCATTTTTTCCTCTCCAGACGTCCCCAACAGTACCCTTCCACTGACACTCTCATTCGTTTGGCTGAACTGGTCCTCATCCTTAACAATTTCTCCTTTGAATCCTCCCACTTCCTCCAGACCAAAGGGGTAGCCATGGGCACACATATGGGCCCCAGCTATGCCTGTCTCTTTGTTGGCTACGTAGAGCAGTTAATTTTCCATAATTACACCGGCACCACTCCCCACCTCTTCCTCCGCTACATTGATGACTGCATTGGCGCCACCTCGTGCTCCCGCGAGGAGGTTGAGCAATTCATCAACTTCACCAACATATTCCACCCTGACCTTAAATTTACCTGGGCCATCTCTGACACCTCCCTCCCCTTCCTGGACCTCTCCATCACCTAGAATGACGGCCAACTTGACACTGACATTTTTTACAAACCCACCGACTCCCACAGCTATCTGGATTACACCTCTTCCCACCCTACCTCTTACAAAAATGCCATCCCATATTCCCAATTCCTCCGCCTCAGCCGGATCTGCTCCCAGGAGGACCAGTTCCACCACAGAACACACCAGATGGCCACCTTCTTTAGAGACCGCAATTTCCCTTCCCACGTGGTTAAAGATGCCTTCCAACGTATCTCGTCTACATCCCGCACCTCCGCCCCCAGACCCCACCCCTACAACCGTAACAAGGACAGAATGCCCCTGGTGCTCACCTTCCACCCTACCAACTTTCGCATAAACCAAATCATCCGCCGACATTTCCGCCACCTCCAAACAGACCCCACAACCAGGGATATATTTCCCTCCCCACCATTTTCCGCCTTCTGTAAAGACCGTTCTCTCCGTGACTACCTGGTCAGGTCCACGCCCCCCTACAAACCACCCTCCCATCCTGGCACTTTCCCCTGCCTCCGCAGGAACTGCAAAACCTGTGCCCACACCTCCTCCCTAACCTCTATCCAAGGCCCTAAAGGAGCCTTCCACATCCATCAAAGTTTTACTTACACATCCACTAATATTATTTATTGTATCCGTTGTTCCCGATGCGGTCTCCTCTACATTGGGGAGACTGGGCACCTCCTAGCAGAGCGCTTTAGGGAACATCTCCGGGACACCCACACCAATCAACCAAACCGCCCCGTGGCCCAACATTTCAACTCCCCCTCCCACTCTGCCGAGAACATGGAGGTCCTGGGCCTCCTTCACCGCCACTCCCTCACCACCCGACGCCTGGAGGAAGAACGCCTCATCTTCCGCCTCAGAACACTTCAACCCCCGGGCATCAATGTGGACTTCAACAGTTTCCTCATTTCCCCTTCCCCCACCTCACCCTAGTTCTAAACGTCCAGCTCAGCATTGTCCCCATGACTTGTTCTACCTGCATATCTCCTTTTCTACCTATCCACTCCACCCTCTCCTCCCTGACCTATTACCTTCATCCCCTCCCCCAGTCACCTATTGTACTCTATGCTACTTTCTCCCCACCCCCATCCTCCTCTAGCTTATCTCGCCACGCTCCAGGCTCATTGCCTTTATTCCTGATGAAAGGCTTTTGCCCGAAACGTCGATTTTACTGTTCCTTGGATGATGCCTGAACTGCTGTGCTCTTCCAGCACCACTAATCCAGAATCTGGTTTCCAGCATCTGCAGTCATTGTTTTTACCATGTTAGCAAGCTGCTGACCACCCACGCTGGTCCCCAGTCCATCAACTGTCCCGTTCCACTTGAGTATCCAGTCCACTGGTCACCCCAATCCCTTAGGCCTCCAGCTCACTCCACTCCATGCCTCCAGCCCACTGTACCTCAGAAGAGAACACCAAGAAGAGAAAAAGGGGAAAAAAGAGAAGAAACCTGGAAATGAACAGAAGAAACAGAGGAGCTCCTGTTCAAAAGTCCTACTGCACTGCCATATTCACCGACAAAGTAACAAAGTATAAAAGTAAAAAATAAGAAAAAGATTCCTCAAGTTTACCTTTCACCTTAAAGAGATTGATAACAGCTACAAGAAATTAGATCAGGAGCTCTAGTAAGAGAAGCAGAAGATTTGCTTGATTCTTGTTGATTAGGATTTGGAACATATATGCTCAAAAAAAGGACTAGTGGATGTGGGATCACACCAAATTTTTGACCTGATAAGTATGCCCTACCCCACCTCAGAACTTGAGAGCTCCACATTCCATTATTATGCTCATGTGGCATCTTTCCTGGGGTTTGAACATTTAATCAGCTACACATTGAGTTCTTTAAATTGCTGTGTATCTGTCCTCTGGTTGATATTTTGTTATTTGGCCGTCTGATATTGATTCTCTTATTTACACTAAGTTGGAAACATATTCTGTCTCACTGGATCTTCTTGTCGTATCTGCACTTTGGATGAAACTGTCACAGTCTACAAAAATATGCAATTTGAATAAATGCGTTGGAATTGTGGAAGCATCAACACCTAATCTCTAAAGTGAATGTTTTAGTGAATTTGCCCCTCAACTTCCTGATTATGGTTGAGTCAATTTGAGAATGACCACATGAGCTACATTTTTCCCCGAGTCTATGCATTCCTGTGTTCCAATAAATATCTTTACATGCAGCTTCCAGCATCTTTATGATGATTGTATAAAGCACAAAGTAAAGAGTTTCAGGAAAACATATAAAAGCAATTTAATTATTTTTTTCTTTAGCCATACAATGTTCTTCTAGTCAACAGATTACCTCTGGAAAGACCAGATATGTTAACTCTGCAGAGAACCTCTAATTCCCTATCTCTCAATACTAACAATATTTTCTGGTCTATAAATCAAAATTGTGTGTGTTTTGTGAACATTTGTAATTCATTCAAAGTCAACTGTACGTTCAATCCATAATAAAGTTACTTTTTTCCATGAATTCACCTTAAAAACATTGTACATTGTCACCTTAAGATGTGCATCCCTGACCCATGTGTCAATGTAAGTTAAAATTGCCCATTCCTTAAGAAAAGTACTTTCAACTGTCGTTGTGAAAACCATCATGTATGTATCAGTTAGCAAGAAGAGATTGTTCTAGCTTTCCACATTTCTGTACTAGCCTTGTTTTAAGTAAGACATTTTACATTGAAAGCACTTTTAATCAAAAATAAATCTACTTGGTCTTCTTGGTGGTGAATGCTCTGTTTAGAGATCTGTACTGTTCTCTGTACCCACATAAACTGACGCTGCCTTAAAGATGAGAAACTCTCTGTCTTAATTCTCTGTTGTGCAAGGCTGCTGCCTGGATAGTCTTAATTTGTTTTTCAAAAAAATTGCTACCAAGATAATGGAGTATTTTACAGATGGTTACTGTTGTTATCATTGTGTGATTTTGCATCCAAAGAAGGCCTAGTACAGCAGTGTTCATGTTATCTCACATAACATAGGAAAATGATTGTGGAAATCATGGTATTGAAGAATTCAACACAGATTTGCTACAATTAACTATTATGTTCAAGCATTATATTACTTCAGACACATTAGTGTCTTGGCTTATATTTCGCTATTAGTTTACAACAGAGAAACATTACTCCAGTACAATGGTATATTTCAGTTGATCCAAAGTACAATGGATCATCTGAACATTACACCTCTGGGTCACATGCGATGCTACAGTGATGATGCTATGAGATGTCTCTTGAAGGCATACAAACTTACTGACTGTGAAACATAACACCATGCCTGACATCATGCACATTACAAGGATTTGCAAGATAATTATCAACATATTTAACCATGTTATAAATGCATCTTCCACGATCATCAAATGTCTAAACTGTGTCCTGAACCCAGTGTTCTGATTCCCATTGTATCACAAGACCTCCCAATTACCCCTTATCATATTTTAATTTTGCTTTCCTTTTAGGTACATACATTAGGTTTGACGTTAGTCTTGTGATAATGTATAACCTTAACCCAACAATCAGAGGTGCAATTCTTGATTATCAAGCAATAGATTTTTCTCGTTGTGAATTGACTACTAAGCATTACTTAATTGCTTGGTTTCATTTCACTCAAGCAATTCTAAATGACGAGGTAATGAGGACAAATTTCTATGCTCAAGTTTCTAAACCCTGGAAACTGATTGAACAAAGCATGGGCATTTTGTTTTACATTCATTCAGTTCAGGGCTTGGATAAAACCAGCATTTATCATCCATTCCTAGTTTTTTTTTGCAAAGGAAACATTAAAAAAAGGGCTAGTCTTTATATTTTAATCTGAAAGATGTGGTTTGAAACGTGATGGGTTATGTCTCCACTAAGTTGCGGTTATTGGTCTTACCTCAAACCTCGCACAGTTCCAACATATGTACCCTTCTTTTGCTTCTCAATATTCCTCATTCAAAGAAACAATAGCTCTTAACAATTTTTGACATTTTTAAACATGCTTTATTATGCTTTGCTAAATACGTTCCTTTTAGAAGGAAATGGTGAAATATTGAGGACTACAAAATGCCCTTTCCATATCAACGAATAATATTGTATTCTTTACAAGTCTCATTTCCGTATGTTCTCTCAATCCCTCTCATTAATGTGTCTGCTTTCACCTTTAGCTCTGATTTTGTTTCTGCCTCTTTCACATGAATGCTTATACTCTTGTAAGTCACAAACCATCCTCCCTTTGAAACACATCTCAGATATTATATCCTTATCTCCCTACACTTTCAAAATGCCTCAGGCATTTCTCTCTCACTGATTTGCCATTCTCAAGTCAATTCTTTGTGGATCTCATAAATTTCTTTTCTTTTTCATGTCTGCACACACTGCAGACAATCCAACCATTACTGAGCTTGATGTACAAAATTAGCATGCAGTGAGTCATGAGATACCCACATCAGAATCAATGTTCCGGTGCCCAAAGTTATACAATGTTATTAGCTTTCCTAACTCAAAGTTCATAAACTTATCTCATAATTTCATTACTAATTACATATGCAGCCTGAACTTGCTAGATGTCTGAAAAAAATCTAATTGGAAGAGATCTCACAGATCTATTGTGAGTTCAGTTTTATCATTGAATCATAGATTCATTCAATGCAGAAGGTAACTATTTGGCCCACCATACTTTTTGATAGATCTATCTAATTTACCATATATGTCTGCCTGTTTCAATCAGCTGGCAAACTTCTCCACATCGATTATTTTTTCAATATTTCTTCTATAATATATTATTAAATCTGTTTCTACCATTCTTGCAAGCAACTGCATTCCAGATAATAAAAATATACTGCTGAAAAATATCCTGTTCACCTTGACACCAATTATTTCACTAATTCGCTTAATTCTGTTTCCCTTGGTTAGCAACTCTACTGCCACTGAAAGCAGTTCCCTTTGTTTACTCTACCATTACACCTCATGATTTTGAGCATCCATATTAAATCACCTCGTGACTCCTGCTTGCTAATCTGCAGGTCAGACATAGACTATGTAATGTGCATCTAGATTGCTCTATAATTACTTGAGGAGCAATCTTTTCCCCTTCAGGGTGGTGTTTAAATGGGCTGGAACTTCTCCTCTCTGTTCTGACACCACCTTAGATAAAGAGGCTTGTCATGTGCACTGCTGGCCAGGACAGTGTTGCAGAAGTGCCATCATTGCGACATTTGAACAGAAGGCAAAATAATTTTTAAGGGATAAAAGGCCCAACGACAATATGATAGTCTTTTCTTCGGGGTTTTGCTTAAGAGATTTAGATTTAGATTTACTTTTATTTAATATTGTCACTTGTACCTAGGTACAGTGAAAGTGTATAATAATGCCACGTTCTGACGCCATGTCAGAATAAATTACTGAATAAATTGTCCAAATGGTAAAATACTGAATAAATTAATGTTAAATTGCTATTACTAAAACTGAAACAGCTTCAAAAGCTCATCTTTCCCCTGCTATAGACTTCACCCTCTCTGGTCTTCCATTCACCACCATCTGACATCATCCCTGGGGTGCCAGCAATGTGCTCCTTTTCTGTACCATCGCTTCTGTGTCTGCCATCTCCCAGATAGACATGGTCATGCTGGTGGATCCTGCAACCTCTTATGGCACTGGACATTGACTGCCGGGTCCTGGCTTGTCTTCTGATGCCACCACTCAAGATGGAGTGGAGATGGAGATACACAGAGTCCCATCCTCCCGCAGGAGGACATCAGGCGGAGGCCGAAGGGGAACCAAAATGGAAAGAAACATGATTGAGCTGGAAAGACAATGATGAAGCCATGTGGGTACAGCCAGACCTGTTGTAAGAGGCCATGAGTGACTGCACCCCACACTCAGGAGCTGAATGCTGCTGCACCCGCTGCCACCATTTAGATAGGGTGGATGAGGGAGAGCCAGCCAACAGTGAATTGGTTGTGAAGAAGGAGATTTGAACTTGTGACAGTCAGGTTTTGGTGTTCCATTTTTCTCCCCATTTCAGGTGGGATTACTGAGGAAAATGGGAAGAAAGATTTGAATGGAACAAGGTTTTCAATTCCATATTACATTCTGAAGGTATGCTTTATTGAGGTGTGCTTCTGTATGAGTCACAAGGAATTAGCTGTAAGGCTCTCTGGGGGCTTGGCATGGTATTGAGTATATGTGAAACTGCCAAGTCTTTGTTGCATATAGTCTTTGGGCTTGGTGGTCACTAAATGTTCCAGCTTCATTTAATTATGCAATATTCTCCATCTGTTCCCAGATCCTACAGGACACAGTTTCTAGCCTAATTACTAAAAATAGTGCACTGCTGTTTTGAATTGCAAAATTGAGTAAAATACAGCCTTTTTAATTCTTTCCTTTACCTGCATGCTGAATTTCAGTGTCGCATGAGGAAGGGTAAAGTTTGAACACCAACACTTTACAATCCCTCACCGTTAAAAAAATAATTTTCACCTATTTTCCTCCTGCAAAACTGAATAATATTGCATTTATTCACATTATATTTAATCTTCCTGTTTTTGCCCATTCATTTAGCCTGTCCAAATCCCTTTTAGATTGCTTTGCATCATTCTTGCAACATACTTCCAAGGCAAGATAGCAGCGGAGTAACAGGGCTGTGTGTGGTTTCTTGGCAGGCACCCACTCACTCCCATCTGCTTTCCTTCTTTATTTAACTTTTGCTTCTGCTCTTTTCTTTCACTTCATTTTTCTTTTGTTTTGGTCTTTTATTCCCTCTTTTCTGTGGAGGGTTGGTTGGCAGCACGGGTACGGCAGTAAGAATGAGACTCATGGGGAGTGATGGATGTGGCTTCTCCTGGTGATCAGGTGGCAGCAGTGAGGTGATTCTCCCAGCATTCAGTGCCAGCAGCAAAGCTCCTCCAGTAATGGGGGCCAGCAGTGCCAGCGGCAACAGACGCTTCAGAATGGCAGTGCCAACAAGGCAACATCTGCAGCCGAAGCAAGACCCATGGCCTGGCAGCGGATTAGGCCTGGCAACGGAGTCAGGGACTCTTGGTTACGGGATGAGTGTGGGGTCAGCAGCATCAGCGAAGTGGGCCCAGCTGCAAAGCAATGACGCGTAAAGTATGGTGTCGTCTACATCAGTGGATCCAGCAAAAGCAGCAACGAGGCAGTGGAGGTCTCCCTTGAGGGCAACATGGACGGGGTCAGAACAACCGAGTATCTGAACTTCTAACTTCTTTATTTTTCTAATTTATTCCTATGACCTATAACGCTAGACAATTTATTTCTTTACTTTTCTAATTTTTTTTTGTTTCTGAAGAATTTGATCTTAAGTGTCTGTACCTAGGTCCCTTTTTATCTAAGATGGTGCTGTAAAGCAGCAATTGTAAACTTTTCACTGTACTCATTTGAGTACGTGTGACAATAAAATTAATTCAATACATCCACAAACTTGAAGCAAGACTATAAATTGTGTTTTATTTAACAAATTAAGTGTTAGCTTTAGAAGTATCACTCAATTCTCTGGAGTTAATTTTAGGAGTTAAACCATAAATTTAATGCAACATTTGCACCTCTCCATCACTAGTTCATACTACTGTCCTTAAAAGCTGCAAACTAACCACCAATCATATATCTGCTCACCTAACCAATATATGTGAACATTCACCAGCTACTGGAGACTGTGGAAAAGTATAAAAAAAAGTTTCTCTATTTCCCCTTCTGTAAGGAATACTCACCTGATCATATTTACAAGTTAGCATTCAGTGTTCATCACACTCAGACTTGCTCCACTCAGTATCATCAAAAAACCTACCAAGCATTTAAACACCTACTTATTAACACTTTCTTTGACTTGGTGTCAATAATTTTCCCCAATTACACTGTTAAGTGACTTGATATGTTTTACTATGTTTAAGATGCTATGTAAATACAACTTTTTGATGAAATGATTCCCACTACTTGCTGCCCTTAATAAATTCAGTACATTTTCTTCCACCGCTTCCTTCAGTTCCACTCATTCACTAGGTCTAACTAATTCTAGAGTTTAGATCAGAGTGGTGCAGGAAAAGAACAGCAGGTCAGGCAGCATCCGAGGAGCAGGAAAATCGACGTTTCGGGCAATAACCCTTCATCCAGGGTGGAGAGATAAATTTGGGGGGGGGGTGGAGGTGGTGCTGGGGAGAAGGTAGCAAAGAGCACAATTGGTGAATGGGGGTGGGGATGGAGGTGATAGGTCGGAGAGGAAGGTGGGGGAAGATAGCAAAGAGTACACATCTTTATTTTCTGGCTCCTACCTTAACTGACATTATTAAACACTCTTTCTCCTCAGGTACAGTCTCATTCTCCTTTGTTCACTTGGCTCCCTTCTTTATTTCAGCAACTTGCAACTTGCTGCACCTCAGCAATATATCCAAAAATCATGGGCATTTTTAATTTCCATGTGTATGCTGACAATATCCAGCTCTACCTCTCCTATATCTTTTCTTGAACCGTCCTCCACCTGTCAATTGTCTGACTGCTTGCCTGGAATCTAGCATTGGCTTTTAGCAGAACTTTGCTTCAATGAAATATTAAAGATGCCATGTCTTCAATCCCCATAGCAACTCAGTTTCCTCACCAACACTTCCTTCCTTCGCCCTGGCAACTGTCTGACACTGATCCAGACTGACCTTAGTGTGACTCAGAATTGAGCTTCCACATCATTACTAAGACAGTCAACTTTCACCCTCCTCAAATCATTTGTTTACTGTCTTGTCTCAGCTCACCTGATGACATTTGGCACTTCTATGCTCATTACTTCTCCAGTCTTGAATATTCCAAAGCATTTCAAATTGGCCTCTCATTTACGTTCTACAAATTTGAAATCATTCATAGCCCTAACATGAACTAAGTGACATTTCTGGCAAAAGTCCTCCTGATGACGGGCTTTTGCCAAATTGTCGATTCTCCTGCTCCTCGGATGCTGCCTGACCTGTTGTGCTTTTCCAGCACCAAACTCTCGACTTTGATCTCTAGCATCTGCAATCCTCACTTTCTCCTAAGTAACATTTACATAGTTCTGATAAAAGGTTGTTGACCTAAAACATCAACTCCATTCCTTTCTCCACGGACTCTGCCAGACGTACTAAGAATTTCCAATATTACCACCTTTCATTTCAGATTTCTAGCATCCACAATATTTTGTTTTGGTATTAAAAATTACTTGATGGTTGCCACCAGCTGCTGAGATCCACCTGTGGGAGACCAATTGTAATACCCTGCTGTTAAATCCAATATGAAACATGATTAAAATTTAACAAAGCTTAAGCTTTACTTCAACAAAGACTTCAATGTCTATTTGATTTCAGTGATTCATCCTATTAACTGTTACAGTCAGATCCATGCAGTGATTGATTTAACAGGGGTTATTATGCATCCAAATTTTGAGCCATTCTCATTATTTGTATTTTAAATCTTGAATGAAGGTGTGAATGATATCCATTGAGTAAGTTATATACAGTAGTAGGATGGGTATTGACTGACATTACAAGCATGTCAATTATAAGACAAATCTTACTGCATTCCGCACCATATAAATTTCAGAATTAGTTGCCAAGAGTGAATTAATAAAGTAACAGTAAGATTCATGAAACTCCTGCGTCACAGGCCCGTAGCCTGCAGCTTGTGAATGAGGTCAGGCAAGACACAACAGCATGATTTTCACTCAACTATCATGACTGCAATGGTACTCAGTAACTATTGTATAGGTGTACCAGTTGACTACACCATGTGGGATGCTGCTCATGATGAAGCTTGCTGCCATATAGCCTCTTTAATGAAGTAAATGACAAGACTTGCATGGTAGAGAAAATCACTTCCTGGTCTATCCAGAAGTGTCTCTTATTGTTGACATGATGTAGTTTATTGAGGATTACACAGACATTGTTACAGAGACTCTGAGAAAGGCCAGATATTAGGTCTCAGTCCTGCGAGATCGTAAGCTGTTTGCCCATAAGTCTATACAAAATCATCTTGGAAGGTGCTGTTTATGACACTTCTCAGCATTGATTCTTTCAAACCCATATACAGCATCTATGAGATGTTGGTTTTCAGCTTGGATAGTATGAAAAAGTAAATTTCAAGGAAAGACAATGGGTGGAATTTTACAAAATAAAATAAAAACTGAAATAACTGTGGATGCTGGAAATCAGAAATAATAACAGATATTGCTGGAAAAGCTCAGCAGATCTGGCAGCATCTGTGGAGAGAAATCAGAGTTACTACTTCAGGTCCAGTGACACTTCCTCAGAATTTGGGACACTGAACTGGCACTGTCAAGATTCCATAAAGACAAGAAACATTTGCTGTGACAAATACAGAGCAAAGCCAACTTCGTTCTAGCTGGGATTTGAACCCACAATCACTAGCTTCAGAAGTCAGTGCTTCATCCATTAGGCCATGCCCCTATGCCAAGCACTTTGCCTGTCTAACTGTTCTTCTCTGTCCTTGAACACTACCTCAGAAAAAAAAATTCTGAGGAAGGGTCATTGGACCCGAAATATTAACTCTGATTTCTCTCACAGGTGCTACCAGACCTGCTGAGCTTTTCCAGCAACTTCTGATTTTGTTGGAATGGAACTTTACGTTTCCTTGAGGTCCATGGGGAATGGTAAGAAATGTTTTAAAATACAGCAACATCTGCAAATCAGAATCTTGATGTCAAGAAAACTTTTTCCAATTTTCCTTTTAAGGTTTCAATAATGAGTCTCACTAATGAGTGGCAACTATTTCATTTCCATACATTTCCATACATTTCCTGCAGTGCATCTTGTAGACAATACGCACTGCTGCTACTGAGTATTGGTGGTGAAGGGGATACATCTTGGGTAGGTAGTGCACAATGCTGCTATTGAATGTTGATGGTGGAGGGAATGGATGCTTGTCGATGTGGTGCCAGTCAAGTGAGCTGCTTTGTCCTCGATGGTGTCCAGCTTCTTGAATGTTGTTAGAACTGTACCCATCTGGGCAAGTCAGGAGTATCCCATCAAACTCTGACTTGTGCATTGTAGATGGTGGACAGGCTCTGGAGAGTCAGGAGGTGAGCTACTTGTTGCAATATTCCTAGACACTCACTTGATCGTAATGCCACCGTGTTTATATGGTGAGTCCTGTTGAGTTTTTGGTCAATGGTGACCCCAAGAGTGTTGATAGTGGGAGATTTAGTGATGGTAACACAATTGAATGTTAAAGGGCGTGGTTAGATTGTCTCTTATTTGGCAGTGGTTAGATTGTCCTGGCATTTTTGTGGGGCTAATGTTAAGTGTCACCTGCCAGCCCAAGCCTGGACATTGTCCATATTTTGTTGCATTTGAACATGCACTACTTCACTATCTGAGGAGTTGAGAATAGTGCTCAATATTGTGCAATCGATTGGCAAACATCTCCATTTCTGACCTTTTGATGCAGTGAAGGTCATTGATGAAGCAGCTGAAAATGTTTGGGCCTAGGACACTACCCTGAGGAACTCCTGCAGAGATGTCCTGGAGCTGACATGACTGACCTCCAACAATTATGATCATCCTCCTTTGTGCCAGGTATGACTACAACCAGCTGAAAGTTTGTCTCCTGTTACCTGTTGATTCCAATTATTTTGGGGCTCCTTGACTGAATGCAGTTGAATGTGACCTTGATGTCAAGGGCGTCGCTCTCACCTCACCTCTGGAATTCAGCTCTTTTGTCCATGTTTAAACCAAGGCTGTAATGATGTCAGGAGCTGAGTGGACATGGCAGAACCCAAATTGGGCATCACTGAGCAAGTACTGCTTGATAACATTGTTGATGACACCTTCCATCACTTGATGACCAAGAACAGACTGATGGGGCATTAATTGGCTGGGTTGGATTTATCCTGATTTTTGTGGACAGGACATACCTGGGATATTTTCCGCATGCCAGCGTTGTAGCTGTACTGGAACAGCTTGTCTAGGGATGTGGTATGTTCTGGAGCACAAGATTTCAGTACTATTGCTGGAATGTTATCAGGGCCCATAGCCTTTGCAGAATCCAGGACTCCAACAGTTTCTTGATATCATGTGGAGTGAATTGAATGGTCCGAAAACTGGCATCGCTGATGCTGGGGACTACTGGAAGAGGCCAAGATGGATCATTCACTTGACATTTCTCATGGAAGATTACTGCAAACACTGCAGCATTATCTTTTGCACTAATGTGCTGGGCTTTTTCAGTTTTCAGTACATGGATATTTTATGGAGCCTCCTCCTCCAATGAGTTGCTTAATTATCCTCACCACTATTCATAACTGGATGTTGCAGGACTGCAGAGCTTAGATGTGATCCATTGGTTGTGTCTATCACTTGGTAGGCATCTTGAGTGATGCACTTTAACTGAGGTGGACGTGAATTACAGTTTAAAGCTAACTTACAGATCAAGATGGAAGTACACAATTTGAACAATTAATGATCCATCTCTCGGCTTATAATGGAACCAAAAGTTCTATACTTAATTTGATAAAATATTTTTAAATTATGTGTGTAGTTCCTTGATCAAAAACTGATATGCCCAGAATATAGATGAGACAGTTACTTAACAAGACCAGAAGGGGCTTAAAACTCAACTGGCAAAGTAAATTATTCATATGGTTATAGAATCAAAATGTTGTGTTCAAAAATAAATCCATTTGCACCTGTGTTTGAAACATCCTCGTGTATGCCACCTTGCCAGAGAGATATTGATTCGGGATAGAATCTTAAAAGGACTTTAAGTTGTATTTGCTGACAGTGGCAAGCTGTATAATATGGGAAACAGACAGAGGGAGTTGTAGTGCTGCTTTGGTGTAGACGTTATCACACTGGATTTAGAGCAATACCAGGATTGATAGTCCGTTCGGACTGCTATTAAAGCAGAGAATGTACTTCATTGTTTATCACATGGAATGTGGGTAGAGGTTGTACATTAGTTTTGACTTCATGATGGAACAATACATGAAAAATTTGCTTGAGATTGCCGATAGTGGAAAAAATGCAGAATAGTCTTCATGGAGCTTTACAGCCTTCAACACAGTTAGCTTGAAAAGTAGAGGGCAGGCAGTGCATATCTGCCAGAAACCCAACTTTTAGTTTGACTTCCCTGACTATCCTTGGTTGCATGCCACAGGGTTTGGTGGCTGATTAATTTTAAATACAGCCAACTGTTCCAATGCCTTAGCTATTTAGATTCTAAACTACCCCTTTATCACTGTGACCTTGGCAGCATCTTCGTTCCTGGTAAAGACAGATGCAATATACTAAGTTCGTGTCTCAGCCAAGCTCTTGCTTCTATATGATCCTTCTTCGGGTCTTAATGAACCCCACCCTTCCTCGACCTATTGTTTTACTCTTCATATGCCTGTGGAGGATTTTTCTATTTCCTTTAATGTCATATGTCAGAATGTTCTCACACTCTTGCTTTGATCCTCTTATTACCTGCTAAACTTCACCTCCGAGCATTTTATTTCAGCCTGGTTCTCCCTTGAATTAAGAAATTGACAAATGTCATTTGAAAGGAGGATAAGAACCACAGAGAAATGGGACAATTAAGGAGGAAATTCCAGAGTTTAGCTGAAAGCCAATGCTGAAATGATTAAAATGTTTGAGAGCTTGAAAAGAAGCACAAGTATGTCAGGGAATCATAAGATGCTCAGGGTACAGAGAAGGAAGGAGTGAAAACATGGAGGGATTTGGAAGTAAGGGTGAGAATTTTGAAATTAAGATATTATTTAACTAGGAATCAATGTAGGTGAATGCACCACAGGGTATTTGGTGAACAGGGTGTGACGTGAGTTAAGATCCCGGAGGCAGTATTTTGGATAATTTTAAGTTTATGGAGGATGGAAGATGGGAGACAAGTTGGGAGTTTAGAGAGAACAAAGACATTGATGAGGGTTTTAGCAGTGGATGACCCTAGGCAATGGCAGAGTAAAGTGGAAATTGTTTTAGTGGTGGCACAATATAGTCAGAATTCATCTTTAGGTTTAAGTTGACACAAACTTTGCGAACAGCCCAGTTTATCCTCAAGCAGTTTCCAGATGGAGAAGGATGGAGTTTGAGGCCTGAATGCAGATTTCAAAGCGGAAGTTGCAACGGGATTAAGAGGGACATGGAAGCAACTTGAATATATGTGCTTAGACTTACTTGGTGTATGTGTGAGTTTTTGTTCTGTATCAAAAGTCCCTCAAAATTACTCGCATCTTAAAGACCTTGTCAAAAAGGACATATGTACATAATGGAGGCTGGCTGGGCTAATGGAAGTGCAGAAAACCGATGTATTGACCAGCCAGTTTAACCATCTGGGATGCCCCAATACTTCACCTGTTCCTTTGCAATGTCAGAGAGGAAACATAAGTCATCAAGATGACTATTGCATGGAAGATCTGGAGGTTTGGTGACAGAAATATGAATTCAATACACATTCTAAGAATCAGGGAGGGTAGGTTCAGCTGCATGGAAAATTAGAACATCAAAGGTAAAGAATTACAGATTAGTGATGGGCTGAATGTTTCCAGAAAATAAAAGGAAGAAACAGAATGTATGAATGCCATATTGCACCAAGGAATCAGAAAAGTGTAGGGAAATGTGATAATACAGCAAACCTAAAGGTTTTATATCGTACTGCATAAAGCATTCAGAATAAGATACGCAAACTGACAAAATAAGTCAAGAATGACAAGTTGAAAAAAAAAAGCATACGAGGAGGCAAGAATTAGTGATTACCCTGTAGAGTGGGATAACTTGAGAATCCAGCAAAGGAGAGCTAAAAACATAATAAAGACAGAGAAAATAAATTACAAGCACAAACAGACTATTAAAACTGACAATAAGAACTTCATTAAATATGTATGAAGGAAGAGAGAGGTTAAGTGAACATAAACTCCTTAAAAATGAATCTGGGGAGATTATGAGGTAATGGGGAACAAGGAAATTGCAAAGGAGTGAAACAGATATTTTTCATCAGTTTTTACAGTGCAAAACACTCCGAACATACTAATACTAAAAAATACGGTGGAGGAATTGAGTACCAACACCATCAGTAGAGAAATAGTATGAGGCATAATGAGAGAGCTAACGTTGGGTAAGTCGCCTCACCCTGATGACTAGCATCCGAGAATCCTAAAACAGGCTCCTATGGAGATAGTGGGTGCATCGCTTGTAATTTTCCAAAAATCCTCAGATCCTGGAGAAGTACCAGAGGATTAGAAAATTGCCAATGTGACATCCCTATTTAAAAAGGGAGGGAGGCAAAAAGCAGTAACTATAGGCCAATAAGCCTAATGTCAATTGTTGGAAAAGCACTGGAAGCAATTATTAAGGCTGTATTAGTTACGTTACAGATCAAGGGTGAACTTGCTGAATGGTGCAATAGGTTCCAGGCATTAATGGTTTCCTCCTGAATTTGTATATTTACTACATTGAAATTGCTTATAAATGCAAGTTGTCGTGAAGAGGCTTCTGCCAGTCTGCACTTGTTTTGCTTTCTGATTCTGAATGCTGTCACGTTGATTATTCTAAAGGGAACTGCACCTTCCTAAAAAGTCAAATTATTTGTTATTGTAGTAAGGTGTGTGCCAGAGTTCTAGATCTGAAAGCAATCAATTTATGGGGAGTGACATTTTCAATGGATACAACCTGTTTGCTGTTTGTGACATGCCAGTTGATCGCTCCTTCCCCTTTCCCATATATTCATCTTCACAATATCAAGGCAGGTCGAACACAAGAACAACAAAAGCCTGACGTTTCTGTAATTCCTTTCACCACCACAAGACATTCCAAAGACTTGGACGAACACATGTGCCCTTCTTAGAATAGTGGGAATGAGCTCATTGGCATGCAACAGGAAGGGAAGATTGTGCATCATCACTCTTGGGAAATAAGGCAGGGCAGGTGACTGAGGTGTCAGTGGGGGAGCACTTTGGGGCCAGCGACTTTAATTCCATTAGATTTAAAATAATGATGGAAAAGGATAGACTAGATCTAAAAGTTGAAGTTCTAAATTGGAGAAAGGTCAATTTTGACAGTATTAGGCAAGAACTTTCGAAAGCTGATTGGGGGCAGACGTTTGCAGGTACAGGGATGGCTGGAAAATGGGAAGCCTTCAGAAATGAGATCAAGAGAATCCAGAGAAAGTATATTCCTGTCAGGGTGAAAGGAAAGGCTGATAGGTAGAGGGAATGCTGGATGATGAAAAAAATTGAGGGTTTGGTTAAGAAAAAGAAGGAAGCATATGTAAGGTATAGACAGGATGGATCAAGTGAATCCTTAGAAGAGTATAAAGGAAGTAGGAGTATATTTAAGAGGGAAATCAGGAGGGCAAAAAGGGGACATGAGATAGCTTTGGCAAATAGAATTAAGGAGAATCCAAAGGGTTTTTACAAATACATTAAGGACAAAAGGGTAACTAGAGAGAAAAAAGGACCCCTCAAAGATCAGCAAGGCGGCCCTTGTGTGGAGTCGCAGAAAATGGCGGAGATACTCAATGAGTATTTTGCATCAGTATTTACTGTGGAAAAGGATATGGGAGATATAGACTGTAGGGGAATAGATGGTGACACCTTGCAAAATGTCCAGAGGAGGAAGCGCTGGATGTCTTGAAACGGATGAAGGTGGATAAATCCCCAGGACTTGATCAAGTGTACCTGAGAACTCTGTGGGAAGTAGAGAAGTGATTGCTGGGCCTCTTGCTGAGATATTTGTATCATCGATAGTCACAGGTGAGGTGCCGGAAGACTGGAGGTTGGCTAACGTGATGCTACTGTTGAAGAAGGATGGTAAGGACAAGCTAGGGAACTATAGACCGGTGAGCCTGACGTCAGTGGTGGGCAAGTTGTTGGACGAATCCTGAGGGACAGGATGTACATGCATTTGGAAAGGAAAGGACTGATTAGGGATAGTCAACATGGCTTTGTGCATGGGAAATCATGTCTCACAAACTTGATTGAGTTTTTTGAAGAAGTAACAAAGAGGAATTGATGAGGGCAGAGCAGTAGATGTGATCTATATGGACATTCAATAAGGCATTCGACAAGGTTCCCCATGGGAGACTAATTAGCAAGGTTGATCTCACGAAACACAAGGACAACTAGCCATTTGGATACAGAACTGGCTCAAAGGTAGAAGATAGAGGATGGTGGTGGAGGGTTGCTTTTCAGACTGGAGGCCTGTGACCAGTGGAGTGCCACAAGGATCGGTGCTGGCTCCTCTACTTTTTGTCATTTACATTAAAGATTTGGCTGGGAGCATAAGAGGTACAGTTAGTAAGTTTGCAGATGACACCAAAAGTGGAGATGTAGTGGATAGCGATGAGGGTTACCTCAGATTACAACAGGATTTTGACCAGATGGGCCAATGGGCTGAGAAGTGGCAAATGGAGTTTAATTCAAATAAATGTGAGGTGCTGCATTTTGGGAAAGCAAATCTTAGCAGGACTTATACACTTAATGGTAAGGTCCAAGAGAGTGTTGCTGAACAAAGAGATCTTGAAGTGCAAGTTCCTAGCTCCTTGAAAGTGGAGTCACAGGTAGATAGGATAGTGAAGAAGGCGTTTGGTATGCTTTCCTTTATTGGTCAGAGTATTGAGTACAGGAGTTGGGAGGTCATGTTGCGGCTGTACAGGACATTGGTTCGGCCACTGTTGGAATATTGCATGCAATTCTGGTCTTCTTCCTATCGGAAAGATGTTGTGAAACTTGAAAGGGTTCAGAAAAGATGTACAAGCATGTTGCCAGGGTTGGAGGATTTGAGTAAAGGGAGAGGCTGAACAGGCTGGGGCTGTTTTCCCTGGAGCGTCGGAGGCTGAGGGCTGACCTTATAGAGGTTTACAAAATTATGAGGGGCATGGATTGGATAAATAGGCAAAGTCTTTTCCCTGGGGCTGGGAGTCCAGAACTAGAGGGCATAGGTTTAGGGTGTGAGGGAATAGATATAAAAGAGACCTAAGGGGCAACTTTTTCACACAGAGGAATGGAATGAGCTGCCAGAGGAAGTGGTGGAGGCTGGTACAATTGCAACATTTAAGAGGCATTTGGATGGGTATATGAATAGGAAGGGTTTGGAGGGATATGGGCTGGGTGCTAGCAGGTGGGACTAGATTGGGTTGGGATATCTGGTCAGCATGTACGGGTTGGACCGAAGGGTCTGTTTCCATGCTGTACATCTCTATGACTCTATGACTCTAATAGTATGTCTGCTTCTTATGTTTGGATAGGCTTTATTCATATTTATGTGTAGTTATTGTTGTTGCAATCTCTGTGATTGAACTGAAGATAATCTCTACCAGCTGACTCAGGAAAATTTCACTTGCACTGATTCTATTAATGGCCTGGTCTTTACTGAAATATTGGACTTGCCTCTCTCATCAGCTGCACTCAGAATGGACCTGTATTATGCCTCACCTGTAAACACACTTGAACTACCAATCCCCCCTCCCCCCCACCACCATAATTTATTCGACACTGACGCTTCAAATGTATACAGACTGAACCTGGGGTGACCTGTACAGACAGTTTTTAAAAATGTATTCATTCAAGGTATGTGTGTGTTGCTGGCTGGACCAGCATTTACTGTCTGTCCCTATTTACCCTTGAGAAGGTGGTGATGAGCTGACGTTTTGAAGTTCTGCAATCCACATGCTGTAGGTAAACCCACAATGCCATTACTAAGAGTATTCCAGGATTTTAACCCAGTGACACTATTGGAATGGCAATTTATTTCCAAGTCAGGATGTAGAGTAACTTAGAGGAGAACTTGCAGGTGGTGTTCCCCTGTATCTGCTGCCTTTATCCTTCTAGATGGTGGATGGCACGGTGGCACAGTGGTTAGCACTGCTGCCTCACAGCACCTGAGACCTGGGTTCAATTCCCACCTCAGGCGACTCTCTGTGTGGAGTTTGCACATTCTCCCCGTGTCTGTGTGGGTTTCCTCTGGGTGCTCTGCTTTCCTCCCACAATCCAAAAATGTGCAGGTTAGGTGAATTGGCCATGCTAAATTGCCCGTAGTGTTAGATGAAGGGGTAAATGTAGGCGAATGGGTCTGGGTGGGTTACACTTCGGCGGGTCGGTGTGGACTTGTTGGGCCGAAGGGCCTGTTCCACACTGTAATTAATCTAATGTAATCTAATTATTGAGACTTCTGGAACGTGCTTTCAATAGAGCTTGACAGGATAGTGCAATTTACCTTGTATATAATCCCTTTCCCCTGCTTTTACTGGCTGTTGGTGGTGGAGGGAGGTAACTGGATGCCAATCAAGCTGACTGCATTAAATTGGATGGTGTTAAGCTTCTTGAGTGTTGTTGGAGCTGCACACATCCAGGCAAGTGGGGGGCATTCCGTCACATTTTTAATGCTGGACAGGCTTTGGGGAGTCAGGAGGTGAGTTATTCACCTCTGACCTGCTCTAGTCGCCATTGTATTTATTTAGCTATCCATAGAGCCATACAGAACAGAAGATTCCCTTTGGCCCATCAGGTATGCAGTGACCTATTTACACTAATCCGACTTTCCAGCACTTGGCCCAATGCTTTAAATGTTATGGCATTTCAAGTATTTATCCAAATACTTTTCAAATGCTGTGAGGTTTCCCTCCTGAACTACTCTACCAGGAATTGCATATCCAATTCCTAGCACCTTCTTACCTTTTACCTTAAAATGATGTTCCCTTGTTATTGACCCTTCAACTAAGGGGAACAGTTGCTTCCTATCCTGTCTGTGTCATTTCTAATCTTATGCACCTCAGTCAGATACCCTCTCAGCCTTCCATGCTCTAAAGAAAATACCAGAAGCTACTTATTAAGGAATCTCACAATCAAAAACTGAAACAAGTATTTAAACTTTATTGCATGTAGCAACCAAAATAAGACCCCTTATATAAGCAAATTAAACCTCACAACCTAAAGGAACTATTAAACAATTCATGATGGAGTTTAGCCATGATTCTCCAATCAACAGCAACTCATGTCTGTGGATTCCCAGGGCTCGTTCCTTCGCAATGTGGTTCTTCGAAATTCTGCTGCCGTAGAATCCTGAAATTGCATTCTTACAGTACTTTCTACCTTTCAGGTTTCTGGGGTGACATTATTGATGATCCTTTAGATTCTTACATCCAAAATATTAATTACTCTTCTGGAGTCCTCAAGTCTGTAGCTAGCTTCTCTATCAGAAGTAACTTTTCTGTTCCTTATCATATTTGATGTTAGCTCTCTGTTTGAAACATTATCTGTTCTATCATTAATTCCTTCACCTCAGGACATTTCTTCTGCTGGCAATCTTAATTACCCTTGTGGCGTAAGGCAGCCAGTTACTAAGCAGTTGTTAAAATATGTTTGTTTATGCAGCTTCAACTTCTACTTTCCCCGGATGGCTGATTACTTTCAGGAGTTGTGTACAAATCTCCTAGCAATAGTCAGGATGTGGGAAAGAAAATAAATCAGGAAATAGAAAGGACTTTGATCAGATGGGCCAATGGGCTGAGGATTGGCAGGTGGAGTGTAATTTAGATAAATGTGAGGTGTTGCATTTTGGTAATATAAATCAGGGCAGGACGTATACACATAATGGCAAGGCCCTGGTGGGTGTTGGTGAACAAAGAGACCTCGGGGTGCTAGTGCATGTTTCCTTGAAAGTGGAGTCGCTGGTAGACAGGGTGGTGAGGAATATATTTAGCATGCTTCATTGGTCACTGCATTGAGTATTGGAGTTGGGATCAAAAAGTGTGGCGCTGGAAAAGCACAGCAGGTCAGCAGTATCCAAGGAGCAGGAGAATTGATGTTTCGGGCATAAGGTCTTCATCAGGAATGACGAAGGGCTTGTGCCCGAAATGTTGATTATCCTGCTTCTCGGATGCTGCCTGACCTGCTATGCTTTTCCAGATCCACACTTTTTGACTCTGATCTCCAGCATCTGCAGTCCTCACTTTCTCTTTTTGGAGTTAGGGTATCTGCACAGGACATTGGTGAGGCCACTTTTAGAATAATGCCATAAATTCTGGTCTCCCTGCTACAGGAAAGATGTTGGTTGAACTTGAAAGGATTCAGAAAAGATTTACAAGCATGTTGCTGGAATTGGAGGATTTGAGCTATATGGAGGTGCTGAATAGACTGGAGCTTTTTTCCCTGGAGCATTGAATGCTGAGGAGTGACCTTGTATAAAATCATGAATGGTATGAATAGGGTGAAATAGCGAAGGTCTTTTTCCCCAGGGTAGGGAAGTCCAAAACTAGTCCAAAAAACTTTAGCTAGGCTACACTTGGAATACTGTGCACAGTTCTGGTCACCACCAGTACCAGAAGGATGTGGATGCTTTGAAGAGAATACAGAAAAGGTTTATCAGAGTGTTGCTTGGTATGAGGCATTTTAGCTGTGAAGAAAGGTTGGATAGATTGAGTTTGTTTTCACTGGAATGCAGGAGGTTAAGAGGCGACTTGATAGAAGTTTATAAGATTGTGTGGCATAGATAAGAGTGGAAAGTATGAGGCCTTTTCCAAGGGTAGAGGGTCAATTGCTAGGGGACACAGGTTCAAGTTGTGGGGGAGGGGATTTGCGAGGTGCGAGATATGCGAGGCATGTTTTTCACACAAAGGGTGGTGAGTGCCTGGAACATGCTTCCAGAGGAACTGGTGGAAGCAGATGCAATAGCAGCATTCTAGAAACACTTGGACAAATACATGAATAGGAAGGTATTAGAGGGATATGGATCCTGTGTATGAAGACAGTTTTAATAGCGAAGGGCAAAATGTGTCAGCGCAGGCTTGGACAGTTGAAGGGCCTGTTCCTGTGTTGCATTGTTCTTTGTTCTTTTTTTAAGGTAAGAGGGGAAAGATTTTAAAGAGCCCTGGGGGGTTACTTTTTCCACACAGAGGGTAGTGTGTGTATGGAATGAGCTGCAGAGGAAGTGGTGGAGGCTGATGCAATCACAATATTTAAAAGGCATCTGGAAGGGTGGAATGGTGGCTCAATGATTAGCACTGCTGCCTCAAGTGCCAGGGACCCAGGTTTGATTCTACTCTCAGGGGACTGTATGTGTGGAGTTTGTACATTCTCCCTGTGTCTGATTGGGTTTCCTCTGAGTGTCCTGACATGCAGGTTAGATGGATTGGTCATGCTAAATTGCCCATAGTGTCCAGGGATATGCAGGCTAGGTGGATTAGCCAGGGGAATTTGAGGTTACGGGGATAAAATTGAGGCTGGGTCTGGTTGGGATGATCTTCGGGGAGCCGGTGTTTCTGATGGGCCAACTGGCCTGTTTACAGAATGTAGGAATTCTATATCAATAGGAAGTGTTTGGGGGATATGGAGCAAGTGGGACTAGATCAGTTTCAGATATCTGGTCAGCGTGGGCGAGTGGGACCAAAGGGTCTGTTTCTCTGCTGAATGAGTCAAGCAGAGTCAGCATGGCTCCATAAAGGGACTTGGGAGTACTTGTGCACAAAACACTGAAAGCTTGCACACGGATTATCACAAATATTGGTGAAGTTGTGGATAGTGTAGAAACTTCTCAAAGGATACAGCGGGATATAGATCAGTTACAGATATGGGTGGAGAAATGGCAGATGGAGGTTAATCTGGGTAAGTGTGAGGTGCTGCACTTTGAGAGATCAAATGTTAAGGAAAGTACACGATTAATGGCAGGACTCTGAGCAGCATTGATATACAGAGGGATCTTGGGGTTCAAGTCCATAGCTCCCTGAAAGTGGCCATGCAAGTAGATAGGATGGTAAAGAAGTTGTGTGGCATGCTTTCCTTCATTGGTTGGGAAATTCAGTACAAGAATCAGAATGTCATGTTTATAAGACAGATTTATAAGACTTTGGTTAAACCACACACAGTATTGCATTCAATTCTGGTCACTACATTACAGGACAGATGTAGAGGCTTTGGAGAGGGTGCAGAACAGGTTTATCAGGATGCCACTTGAATTAGAGGGTATGAGCTATAAGGAGAGGATAGAAAAACTCAGGTTGTTATCTCTGCAGTGGCGGAGGCTGAGGGGAAACTTGATAGAAGTCAATAAAATTATGAGATGCATAGATGTCCGAGTCCTTTTCCCAGTGGTTAAGATGTCTAATGCAAAGGGGCATGCATTTAAGTTGAGAAGGGGAAAGTTCAAAGAAGATGTGAGGCGCAAGTTGTTTATATAGAGAGTGGTAGGAGTCTGGAATGCGCTGTTATATGTGGTGGTGGAGGTAGGTATGATAAGAGCTTTTAAAGGACTTTTAGATAAGCACATGAATATGCAAGGAATGGAAGGATATAGACCAAGGGCAGACAGAAGGGATTAGTTTAATTTGGGGTCATGCTTGGCACCACATTGTGGACCAAAGAGCCTGTTTGTGTGCTGTACAGTTCTATGTTGACATTCTATGACAAATAGAATGTTGACTCTTATTTCAAGGGATTTGGAGTATAAGAGTAGAGAAGACTTACTGCAGCTGTACAAGGTGCTGATGAGTGCTGTGACTAGTTTCGGTTCCTTTATTTAAGAAAAGATATTATTTCATTGTCAGCAGTTCAGAGAAGTTTCACTGGAATGATTCCAAACATGGAGGAATTGTCTTGTGAGCAAACATTAAATAGGTTGATACTTTACAGGATACAAATGCTACAGGCAGGATAGAAAGGGAGGCAAGAGAGGAGGGGGAGTGGCATTTTTGATAAGGGATAGCATTACAGCTGTGCTGAGGGAGGATGTTCCTGGAAATACAGCCAGGGAAGTTATTTGGGTGGAACTGAGAAATAAGAAAGGGATGATCACTTTATTGGGATTGTATTATAGACCCCCGCCCCCAATAGTCAGAGGGAAATTGAGAAACAAACTTGTAAGGAGATCTCAGCTATCTGTAAGAATAATAGGGTCATTATGGTAGGGGATTTTAACTTTCCAAACATCGACTGGGACTGCCAGAGTGTTAAGAGTTTAGATGGAGAGGAATTTGTTAAGTGTGTACAAGACAATTTTGTGATTCAGTATGTGGATGTACCTACTAGAGAAGGTGCAAAACTTGACCTACTCTTGGGAAATAAGGCAGGGCAGGTGACTGAGGTGTCAGTGGGGGAGCACTTTGGGACCAGCGACCATAATTCTATTCGTTTTAAAATAGTGATGGAAAAGGATAGACCAGATCTAAAAGTTGAAGTTCTAAATTGGAGAGAGGCCAATTTTGACGGTATTAGGCAAGAAATTGCGAAAGCTGATTGGAGGCAGATGTTCGCAGGTAAAGGGATGGCTGGAAAATGGGAAGCCTTCAGAAATTAGATAACAAAAATCCAGAGAAAGTATATTCCTGTCAGAGTGAAAGGGAAGGCTGGTAAGTATAGGGAATGCTGGATGACTAAAGAAGTTGAGAATTTGGTTAAGAAAAATAAGGAAGCATATGTCAGGTAGAGACAGGATAGATCGAGTGAATCCTTAGAAGAGTATAAAGAAAGTAGGAGTATACTTAAGAGGGAAATCAGGAGGACAAAACGGGGACATGAGATAGCTTTGGCAAATAGAATTAAGGAGAATCCAAAGGGTTTTTACAAATATATTAAGGGCAAAGGGTAAATAGGGAGAGAATAGGGCCCCTCAAAGATCAGCAAGGCGGCCTTTGTGTGGAGTCACAGAAAATGGGGGAGATACTAAATGAATATTTTGCATCAGTATTTACTGTGGAAAAGGATATGGGAGATATAGACTGTAGGGAAATAGATGGTGACATCTTGCAAAATGTCCATATTACAGAGGAGGAAGTGCAGGATGTCTTGAAACGGTTAAAGGTGGATAAATCCCCAGGACCTGATCAGGTGTACCCGAGAACTCTGTGGGAAGTAGAGAAGTGATTGCTGGGCCTCTTGCTGAGATATTTGTATCATCAATAGTCACAGGTGAGGTGCCGGAAATCTGGAGGTTGGCGAACGTGGTGCCACTGTTTAAGAAGGGCGGTAAAGACAAGCCAGGGAACTATAGAGCCTGACCTCGGTGGTGGGCAAGTTGTTGGAGGGAATCCTGAGGGACAGGATGTACATGTATTTGGAAAGGCAAGGACTGATTCGGGATAGTCAATATGGCTTTGTGCATGGGAAATCATGTCTCACAAACTTGACTGAGTTTTTTGAAGAAGTAACAAAGAAGATTGATGAGGGAAGAGCAGTAGATGTGATCGATATGGACTTCAGTAAGGCGTTCGACAAGGTTCCCCGTGGGAGACTGAGTAGGAAGGTTAGATCTCATGGAATACAGGGAGAGCTAGCCATTTGGATTCAGAACTGGCTCAACGATAGAAGACAGAGGATGGTGGTGGAGGGTTGTTTTTTAGACTGAAGGCCTGTGACCAGTGGATTGCCACAAGGATTGGTGCTGGGCCCTCTACTTTTTGTCATTTACATAAATGATTTGGATGCGAGCATAAGAGGTACAGTTAGTAAGTTTGCAGATGACACCAAAATGGGAGGTGTAGTGGACAGCAAAGAGGATTATCTCAGATTACAACAGGATCTGGACCAGATGGGCCAATAGGCTGAGAAGTGGCAGATGGAGTTTAATTCGGATAAATGCAAGGTGCTGCATTTTGGGAAAGCAAATATTAGCAGGACTTATACACTTAATGGTAAGGTCCTAGGGAGTGTTGCTGAACAAAGAGACCTTGGAGTGCAGGTTCATAGCTCCTTGAAAGTGGAGTCACAGGTAGATAGGATAGTGAAGAAGGCGTTTGGTATGCTTTCCTCTATTGTTCAGAGTATTGAGTACAGGAGCTGGGAGGTCACATTGCGCCTGTACAGGACATTGGTTAGGCCACTGTTGGAATATTGCGTGCAATTCTGGTCTCCTTCCTATCGGAAAGATGTTGTGAAACCTGAAAGGATTCAGAAACGATTTCCAAGGATGTTGCCAGGGTTGGAGGATCTGAGCTACAGGGAGAGGCTGAACAGGCTGGGGCTGTTTTTCCTGTAGCGTTAGAGGCTGAGGGGTGACCTTATAGAGGTTTATAAAATTATGAGGGGCATAGATAGGATGAATAGACAAAGTCTTTTCCCTGGGGTTAGGGAGTCCAGAACTAGAGGGCATAGGTTTAGGGTGAGAGGGGAAAGATATAAAAGAGACCTAAGGGACAACTTTTTCACACAGAGGGTGGTACGTGTATGGAATGACTGCCAGAGAATGTGGTGGAGGCTGGTACAATTGCAACATTTAAGAGGCATTTGGATGGGTACACGATTAGGAAGGGTTTGGAGGGATAAGGGCCGGGTGCTGGCAGGTGGGACTAATTGGGTTGAGATATCTGGTCGGCATGGACGGGTTGGTCCAAAGAGTCTGTTTCCATGCTGTACATCTCTATGACTCTATTTACTCAATGGAGTTTAGAAGAATGAGAGGTGTTCTCATTGTTCAGATTCTTAAGGGGTTTAACAGGATAAATACTGAGAACAGGTTTGCCCTTGTGGGAGAGACTAGGACCAAAGGGCATTGTTTCAGCATTAAGAGAGTGTCAATTTAAGACTGAGATGAGGAGGAATTTGTAAGTCCCTGGAATTTCTTGCTACAGAGAGGCATGGAGCAGATCCTGGAGCATGGAGCAGATAGATTCCTGATTAGTATGGGAATCACATTGTCTCGGGAAAGGGCAGGAAAGTGGACAAGAGAAGCTTCAAAGAACTTCTAGACATATCATGTATAGGGAGAAAGGAATACTGAAGAACAGATATCAACCATTATGTAATTAAAGTTCCTCGGACAGTCAAGCACCTGTGAAAGGTCTTAAGTCTGTAGGAAGCCACGTTAAATGAATCAATTCACAATATTATGCATAATTGCTATTATATCAATGCTGTCTAAGAATAAATGTTCATTTAGAAAACCTTTTCTTGCTTAAATCTCAAAAAATCATTTAACTAAGTTTAAACAAATTTCCTAAAGTTTATATGGTGGGAGGCAGATAGGTGGTTCAAATTAGAGTCATAGAGATGTACAGCACAGAAACAGACCCTCCATCTCATCCATGCTGAGAAGGTATCCTAAACTAATCTAATCCCATTTGTCAGTACCTGGCCCATATCCCTCTAAACCCTTCCCTATTCATATACCCATCCAGATGCCTTCTGAATGTTGCAATTGTACCAGCCTCCATCCATTTCCTCTGGCAGTTCATTCCATACATGCACCACCCTCTGCATGAAAATGTTGCCCCTTAAGTCCCTTTTAAATTTTTTCCCTCTCACCTAAACCTATGCCCTCTAGTTCTGGACTCCCCCACCCTGAGGGAAAAGACCTTGTCTATTTACCCCATTCATACCGCTCATGATTTTATAAACCTCAATAAGGCCTCTGTGTTATAATTTTGAATTTCTATGTAAAACTATAATTATACTTTCATATTGCCACAAATCCATGAATTCAAAAAGACACCATAATTTTTTACATAGGATATTGTTCCACAATGTTTGCAGGCCTGTCAAATGGTATTATTTCAAAAATTGGCTGAACTCAGAAGCAATGGATGTTGCAGGTAGACATAATCAGCATATCTGGAGATAAATAACGGAGTGCCTTAGTGATAGTGTAAGGCTGTTGTGGTGGGAACTGAAATAAAACCCTCCCAAGACTAAAACAAATGACATTGTGATTGGAATTGCAAATGATTGTGAATCACTGGGAAATGTAGAAAAATCTCCAGAGGTTGGGGACCTTGGCTAACGAGCAGCGGATATCATTTATTGTTAACAAATACAAAGTCATGAATTGGGCAAAATTAATAAGTTGACAATATAAGGTATTGTTCTGCAGGATATAATAAAGAAGGGTGATTTGAAATACTAGTGAACTGATCATCAAAGTTAATAAACAGTATACAGTAACAGTACAAAGAGCAAACAGAACCTTTGGCAGTATTACTAAAGGACTAGAGCCCAAATGTGAAATTACTTTTTAGTTTATATACATTGAGGGTTCGCTCTGACCTGGAGGACTCTGGCACAGTACATCCTGGTCAGCATTAGGCAGAGTTCTAGGGACAAGAGAAAAAGGCAACACAATTAATAGCAGAGGGATTTCACTCAATGCCTAGGTTGTGAGAAGATACTCCAATGTCTGCACTTGAGAAGCAAAAGCTCAGGGTGACTTTATTAAAATGTTCATGGTTTTAAAGGAGATGGATTAAGTAAACAGGAAATTGGTGGGCTTTGCTATGGGCATGCCTTTCCAATTTTTGTCTATGGAATTATTTACACCAAAGCACAAACGATGAAAACTTGTTCCAATGTATTCAGCAAAGTCAGAGATTTGACCACAAGAATGAATATCTTCAAACTTATAAACAAAAGGGTGAACAGAAAGCTTGTATTTAACTACTATACACAAAGGGTTAGTGAATGTATGGAATGGGATGCTAAGCAAGGTGGTGGTCTGGGTTATATCAGTAATTTTAAATGATAGTTTTACAAGTACCCCAAAAAAACCTTTATTCAAGGGATATAAAATTATCATGAGAAATGATACTGGAACCAGCCAGAGGGTATCTAATAGTCTTTTCCACTCCTCTCATTTGCTAAGCTCCAATCATTTACTTCTGCTTTGGTGATTTGAGACAATATACATTATTAATATTCCTTTCATGAAAAACTGGTACCAAAGCATATTTCTTGTTTCTAGGCTGCTTTATCTTACAATCCAGCCTAGCAATCTGTGACTGTTTCAAAATATCTGTCGTGAGTTGGATCTCAGGTGGCTTAACTTCAGCTATGAAGATTTAAGAGTTTGTTGCTGCAATTAAATTTTTATATACCAACAGCAAAGGGAGTTCACACAGTGGAACAGGAAGTCACTAAAACACTGAGCATTTAAATGAATGACTCATTTTAGGGAACCACTAGAGAATTCTGTCAGATGAGCAAATATGAGCATCAGACTAATCTCAAATGCTGACTTTGTCAGAGCACCTCCATTTATGTGGTTCAGCAGCAGTTCCAGCAAAATGAGGGCAATCAATTTCTACAGTCACAAGAAGTCCTCAAGGGTTCCGGAGCTGTTGATTATAGTCATCTGGTAACGCATATCTCGAATGTGAACCAGGTAATGATCACATCAAAAATATTTTAATTTCCTGAGCTTGAAGTTATTAGCATGAAAAGCATGAAGTGCAATCATAGACACAAATTCCTTTATATTAATCTGCATCGTGCTTGGAACTGTCATGATATTATTGTCACAGACAAGAACGACAGGTGAATGTATTTATTTAGTTATTTTTACCATTCTCCGTTCCGCTGCATAAGAATTTTTCACCTTTTTTCTCATTTTTTCCCTGTTGAAAATATCCTTTAACATGTGTTTCTTCAAGCCCTGCTGATGCAGTTGAATTCCAAATGACTCATAGTAAAACTCTGATGAAGGGTTCTGCCTGAAATATCGACTCTCTTGCTCCTCAGATGATGCCTGGCTTGCTGTGCCTTTTCGAGCATCACACTTTATCGACTCTGACTCTCCAGCATCAGCAGTGCTCACTCACAGTAAAATATTTAGGGTTAAAACCTGTGGAAAAGGTTTGTAACACTCACTTACATTCATGCATGGGGAGGCAGTGGAGTGATGGTACTGTCCCTACATTAGTCATTCAAAAGACAATATTAATTTCCAGGGGATATCAGTTCAAATTTCACCATGACAGATGACAAAATTTTTATTAAATATAAATCTGGAACAAAGATTAGCTGAATTAGACAGTCCAGTTTACTTTCTGTTGGTTGTCTGTGCAGATTTCCTTAAGTAGGAACTCAGATGCTGTTGAATTACTGATGAAGGTAGAGTAGATGTAAACTAGGAATTGGTTCACTTTGCAGGTGATGCACAAGTTTATTGTCAGCAATCAGATTTTGGAATGATATCGAGATTACAAGCAGGCATTTGGCTAAGCCTGCAGTTGCCATATAATTGGGGGTTTGGTTGAAACACTCAGCTAACAAAATGGTTTTGTTGTTACTTCATCAGAACCATTGTGTTTTGTAGCAGATAACTGCAGAGATATTTGTACTAACTCAAGCTTTAATGGACTTTGATGGTCTCCTTTGTTCAGAACTAAAGTTAAGAATCGCACAACATCAGGTTATTGTCCAAAAGGTTTATTTGGAAGCATTAGCTTTTGGAGCGCTACCTCTTCATCAGGTAGTTGTGGAGGAGGGCCATAAGACACAGAATTTATAGCAAAAGATTGGGAAAGCAATTCACCCCACAGATTTATATGTGTGTACGTGCGCATGAGAGGGAGGGAGAGAGAGAGAGAGTGTGCATGTGAGTGTGTGTGAGTACATGTAAGAGAATGTTTGTGTGTGTGCAAGCTTGGTAAAGTGTGTGTGTGTGAGTGTGATGCAGTATAAGCTTGTGAGAGGGTGTGTGCATGAGTGTGAGCATGGTGTGTGTGTGTGTGAGAGACAGAGAGCTTGTATATGAGGGTCTCTGCGTGAGTGTGTAAGTATGTAAGAGTGTGTGTATATGTGTGCTTATGTGTGTATGTGAGAGAATATGTAGTGTAATGGGGTCACCTGTAGTGTGACATGAACCCAAGGCCCAAGACATATAAGTCTATGGGGTGAATTTGCATTTGCAGAATTATATTTGCAGATACATTCTATTTTTCTCAAACAAATGCACAATCTGCAGGCAGTCAATGCAGGCAGTCAATCCAGGTAATGTTTTGTAAATTCTTACTTTGGACATAGAACCAGTCTGACTCAAGATTGGGATATAGACAGACTCTAACTCACACCTTTAATGCATTTCCTGAACTGAGATGTCACCTTTTTTTTTAATAAATCCTTAAGTTTTCTCAAGAATGTGATTTAAAAGAAGTTCTAGGATTTACATATTAAAGAAACGAAACCTGCAACTCATTCTAAAAGATGAATAACAACAATCTAGGTTTGTTCAATATATCATTTCAGTTGCATGGCACTGTAATCTTTTGCTATAAATTCTGTGTCTTATGGCCCTGCTCCACAACTACCTGATGAAGGAGCAGCACTCCAAAAGCTAGTGCTTCCACATAAACCTGTTGAACTATAACCTGGTGTTGTGTGATTCTTTTAACTTTGCCTACCCAAGTCCAACACCGGCTCCTTCACATCTTGTTCAGGTTTGGCTAGGTAGACATCTCGTCTACTGTACTAGGGCTTTGTGTTAGCTTGGTTAGAATGTTCTTACAATGCAAGAAGTGTCACATTCCTGGAGGAAATAAGCTTTTGTCCTGATAATTGCTGGAATTTCCTGAAATCAATCACCTTTCTCATTCTGGTTTGATAGCAGCTGTTTAAAAAAAACCTTGAAAAGATTTAAGTTAAAAATAAACAAGGTGGACAGCAAGCAAGGCTTGACGTGGTCTGGAGGCTGGGTGCAGGAGCAGACTGGGTTGGAAGGATTGTTTTTCTGAACTTGTTATTTCTTCTTTTTAATTTATTCCTATTATTTTATACTTTTGTACCTAAGATGGTGTGAAGGTCTGTAATGCTGGACTTTTTCATTTTTTCTTCTTATAATTTTTTTGTAAAATTTGTCCTTAAGAATCTGTAACTAGGTACACTTGTTCCTAAGCTGGTGTCATAAGTGGTGACTTGTAAATTTTTCACTGCACTCATGTGCGTAAATGTGGCACTAACTCTAATTCTAATTCAGGGGAAAGGCTTCAGAAATCTGAAGCACAAAGGGACTTGGGATTCCTCATCCAGAGTTTTCTTAAGGTTAACATGAATGTTCAGTTGGCAGTTAGGAAGGCAAATGCAATGTTATCAATCATTTCCAGAGGGCTAGAATACATGAGCAGAGAGGTACTGCTAACGCTGTATAAGGGACGAAAAGTGCGGTGCTCGAAAAGCACACCAGGTCAGGCAGCATCCGAGGAGCCGGACAGTCAACATTTCAAGCATAAGCCCTTCATCAGGAATGTAGAGGGGGAAGGGGACTGAGAGACAAATGGGGGAATGGGGGTGGGGCTGGGGGGGAAAGGTAACTGGGAAGGTGATAGATGGATGCAAGTGGGATGCATCTGCAGTCCTCACTTTCTCCTAAGGCTGTATAAGGGTCAGGCCAGGCTGCATTTAGAACATTGTCAACAGGTTGAGGGCCCATATCTAGGAAAGGATGTTTTGGCATTGGAGGGTGTCCAGAGGAGATTTATAGGAATGATCATGGGGATGAAGTATTGTCATATGAGGAGCAGTTGAGGACTCTGGGTCTGTACACTATTGAAATAGTTTAGAAGGATATGGGGGGATTTCATTGCAAATTACAGAATACTGAGAGGCCTCGATAGAATGAGATGTGAAAGAAATGTTTCTACTAGCAGAAGAGACTCGGACATGACGAAACAGTCTTTAAGTGAAGGAATGACCCTTTAAAACTGAGATGAGGTGGAATTTCTTTAGCCAGAGGGTGGTGAATCTGTGGAACTCATTGACACAAAAGGCTGTTGAGGCCAAGTCATTGAGTGTATTTATGACAGAGATAGACAGGTTCTTGATTAGTAAGAGGATCACATGTTATGGGGAGAAGGCAGGAAAATGAGGTTGAGAAATATAACAGTCTTGACCGAATGGCAGAGCAGACTTGATGGGCCAAGTGACCTAATTCTGCTCCTATATCTTATGGTCTTTTGCCCTCTAGGCATTATTTTGTATAATCCATCAATTCTCTGTAAAGCATGTGAAAGGATGACGATGTGGTGAAAAAAGAACTGTATTCCTGCACATGTTACCATTAGTAGGACTGCCAGTGCTTCAATATACATCTTGCAACTGTTACCATCTCATTTCTTGCTATCCACCCTGTTTACACCTCTCGTGATTTTGTAGACCTCAATCAGGTCCCCCCTCAACCACCTACTTTCCAATGAAAATAATCCTAATCTACTCAACCTTTCCTCGTATCTAGCACCCTCCATACCAGGGAACATCCTGGTGACCCTCCTCTGCACCCTCTCCAAAGCATCCACATCTTTTTGGTAATGTGGCAACCAGAACTGAATGCAGTATTCCAAATGTGGCCAAACCAACGTCTTATACAACTGTAACATGACCTGCCAACTCTTGTACTCAATACCCTGTCTGATGAAGGAAAGCATGCCGTATGCCTTCTTGACCACTCTACTGACCTGCATTGCCACTTTCAGGGAATAATGGACCTTAACACCCAGATCTCTCGGTACATCAATTTTCCCCAGGACTTTTCCTATTACTGTGTAGTTTGCTCTGAAATTGCACCTACCAAAATGCATCGCCTTGCATTTGTCTGGATTGAACTCCATCTGCCATTTCTTTGCCCAACTCTCCAATCTATCTATATTCTGTTGTATTCTCTGACAGTCTCCTTCACTATCTGCTACTCCACCAATTTTAGTGTCATCTGCAAACTTGATAATGAGGCAGTCTACCCTTCCTCCAAATCATTTATGTATATCATAAACAACAGTGGTCCCAGCACGGATCCCTGTGGGACACCACTGGTCATAAGTCCCCATTTTGAGAAGCTCCCTTCCATTACTACGCTCTGTCTCCTGTTGCCCAACCAGTTCTCTATCCATCTAGCTGGAACACCCTGGACCCCAAGCGACTTCACCTTCTCCATCAGCCGACCATGGGGAACCTGATCAAATGCCTTACTAAAGTCCATGTATATGGCATCTGCATCCCTTCCCTCACGAATCAACTTTGTCACCTCTTCAAAAAATTCTAATAGGTTTGTGTGACATGACCTTCCCTTCATAAAACCATGCTGCCTATCACTGATAAGCCCATTTTCTTCCAAAAGGATATATATCCTATCCCTTAGTATCTTCTCCAGTAGCTTCCCTACCACTGACGTCAGGTCACAGGTCTGTAATTATCTGGATTATCCCTACTACCCTTCTTAAACAAGGGGACAACATTAGCAATTCTCCAGTCCTCTGGGACCTCCCCCATGTTCAAGGATGCTGCAAAGACATCTGTTAAAGCCCCAGCTATTTCCTCTCTTGCTTCCCTCAGTAACCTGGGATAGATCCCATTCCGTCCTGGGGACCTGTCCATCTTAATGCCTTTTTGAATACACCACACTTCCTCCCTCCTTATGGCAACATGTCCTAGAGTAATCAAAGATCTATCCCTAACCTCAACATCCGCCATATCCCTTCCTCAGTGAATATCAAAGCAAAGTACTCATTAAGAATCTCACCCATTTTCTCTGACTCCACACATTTCTTTCCTCCTTTGTCCTTGAGTGGGCTAACCCTTTCCCTTGTTATCCTCTTGATCCTTATATATGAATAAAAGGATTTGGGGTTTCCTTAACCCTGCTTGCTAAGGAAATCTCATGACCTCTTTTAGCCTTCTTAATTCCTCATTTCAGGTTGGTTCTACATTCCTACTATTCTTCCAAAGTTTCATCTTCAGTTGCTTAGACCTTATGTACACATCCTTTTTCCTCTTAGCTAGTCTCACAATTTCACCTGTTATCCATGGTTCCCTAATCTTACCATTTCTATCCCTCATTTTCACTGGAACATATCTCTCCTGAACTCTAATCGACCTCTCTTTAAAAGCCTCCCACATATTGAATGTGGATTTACCCTCAAACAGCTGCTCCCAATCTACATTCCCTTGGTCCTGCTGAAGTTTAGTATAGTTCCCATAATTTAGCTCTCTTCCTTTAGAACCACTCTCATCTTTGTCCATGAGTATCCTAAAACTTAGGAAATTGTGATCAATATTCCCAAAGTAATCCCCCACTGAAACTTCAACCAACTGGTTGGGCTCATTTCCTAACACCAGGTCCAGTATGGCCCCCTCACAAGTTACATACTGATCTAGAAAACCTTCCTGGATGCTCCTTACAAATTCTTCTCCATCTAATCCTCTGACACTAAGTGAATTCCAGTCAATGTTGGGAAAATTAAAATCTCCTATCACCACCACAATGTTGCTCCTACATCTTTCTATGATCTCTCTATATATTTGTACCTCTATTTCACATTCACTGTTGGGAGGCCTATAGTACAGCCCCAACATTGTTATCGCATCCTTCCTATTTTTGAGCTCTGCCCATATTGCCTCACTGCTCAAGTCTTCCATTGTGCCCTCCTTCAGCACAGCTGTGATATCCTCTCTGACCAGTAATGCAACTCCTCCACCCTTTTACCTCCCTCTCTATCCTGCCTGAAGCATCAATATCCTTGGACATTTAGTTGCCAATCATGCCCTTCCCTCAACCAAGTCTCAGTAACAGCAATAACATCATACTCCCAGGTACTAATCCAAGCCCTAAGTTCATCTGCCTTACCTACTATACTTCTTGCATTAAAACAAGTGCACCTCAGACCACCTGTCCCTCTGCGTTCATCCGCCACTTCCTGCCTACTCTTCCCCTTAGTCACACTGACTTCATTATCTAGTTTCTTACAGGCTTTAGTTACTACCTCCTTCTTGTCCACTAATCTCCTTATTTGGTTCCCATCCCACTGCCACATTAGTTTAAACCTTCCCCAACAGCATTAGCAAAAGTACCCGCAAGGACATTGGTTCAAATCCGGCCCAGGTGTCAACCGTCTGATTTGTAACAGTCCCACCTCCCCCAGAACCCATCCCAATGACCCAAAAAACTGCACATCTCCTTCCTGCACCATCTCCCATTCATCCTGAATATTCTATCATTCCTACTCTGACTTGCACATGGCACTGATAGCAATCCTGAGATTACTACCTCTGAGGTCCTAATTTTAAACTTGGTTCCTAACTCCCTAAATTCTTTATGTAGGACCTCATCCCACTTTTTACCTATATTATTGGTGCCTACATGCACCACAACAACTGGCTGTTCCCTTGAATATTTTACGCAGTCAATCCGAGACATCTCTGACCTGTGGACCTAGGAGGCAACATGCCATTCGGGAGTCTTGCTTTCGACCACAGAACAGCCTATCTACTCCCCTTACAAGTAAATCCACGATGACTATAGCCCTTCCACTCTTTTTTCCTGCCTTTCTGTACAGCAGAGCCAGCCACGGTGCCATGTACCTGGCTACTGCTGCCTTCCTCTGGTGAGCCATCTCTCCCAACAGTATCCAAAATGGCATACCTGTTTTGGAGGGAGATGACCACAGGGGACACCTGCACTGCCTTCCTGCTCTTTCTCTGCCTTTTGGTCACCATTCCCTTTTTCCCTGAGCAATCTTAGTCTGAGGTGTGACCAATTCACTAAATGTGCTATCCACTTCCTCCTCAGCAGCGCAGATGCTCCAAAGTGAGTCCATCTGTAGCTCCAGAGCCATCATCCTTCTAACAAGAGCTGCAACTGGTCACACTTCCTGTACGTGAAGGGGCCAGGGGCACCAGTTGTGTCCCTGAGCTCCCATATTGAGCAAGAGGAGCATAACACGGGTCTGAGATCTCCTGCCATTTTTAATCTTAAACTTTACCTAAGTTGAGACTAAAGTTATGAAAAAGAAAAGGGAAGATTTTTTTCCCCAACTTAACTTACCAAAATCCTTATCTCATCAACACACCACAAAGTGCCTTTCTTTTGGTTAGAGAAGGAGGGTGGATGGGAGACATTACACGGGTAGTGTCTCGGGTTCAGTCACTGCCCAAATATATCAGCTTTTTAAATGTTTGTTTACCTGCCCAGCAGCCCCCTAGTCCTCGTTCTCTCCGTATTCACTGCAATTAAAATCAGATGGCAGACTCTGAGGGAAGCTTTTTAAACAGTTTGTTTACCTTCCCGGCAGTCCCCGGTCCTTGTTCTCTCCACCCTGGCTGCAATTAAAATGTTAAAAACAATTATCCACATTGTCTTGTTCACATGGTCCCTCAAGACCCGCAGCTCTTTATTCACCAGCTCTCTTCACTGAGTGACTGAATAGTTGGAGCTTCAATAGGTACAATTGTGTAAAAGATGATCCTACAGAGGCCACTCTTTCCTGGATGCAAATCCCTCTCAAGATGCCACACAAGATGGCAATGAAATCCCAGACAATAGTCACAAATCTTGTGAAAAGTTGGGCAATATTTCCACGTAGGTACAATGCTCTACTTATATCCTGATGTCAGCAGGTTTCTGGACAAGGTCAGCCACAAGCTTAGAAACATAGCCTGTTACCTCCATTTCACAGCTTCACTACAATTTCCAATTGCCGATGTTCCCCTTCACTTGAAATGTTATTTCCCTCAGGATATGATCTATAAATAAGGTAATAAGTGTTTGAGAATAAATGAAGTTGTGGGTGAATCTGTGGTCAGAGTTTGAGGGTGTTAGGCTGCGCCCAGGTTTTGGAAGGAGATAGCTGAGGAGATTGTGGAAGCATTAGTGATGATCTTTCAGGAATCATAGGAGTCAGGGAAGGTCTCAGGGGACTGGAAAATGGCTTTTCAGGATGGCAACCAGAAACTAGTGGAGTTTCACAGGGGTTAGTGTCAGTGTTAGCATGCAGATTCAGTTGGAAGTTAGGAAGGAAAGTGTAATGTTAGCATTCATTTTGATAGTGATAGATTACAACAGCACAGATGCACTAATGAGGCTGTATAAAGCTCTGGTCAGACTGCATTTGGAATATACGAGCAGTTTTGGGCCACATGTCTAAGGAAGGATGTGCTGGCCTTGGAGTTGACCCAAAGGAGGTTCACAAGAATGATCCTAGAACTGAAGAGCTTGTCATATGAGGAGTAGTTGAGGATTCTGGGTCAGTACTCAATGGAGTTCAGAAGGATATTGGGGGGGGGGAGAATTTCATTGAAACATAGAGAATACTGAGAGGCCTGGATAGAGTGAGATGTGAAGGAGATGTTTCCACTATGAGGAGAGACTAGGACCTGTGGGCACAGCCTCAGAGTGAATGAATGACTCTTTAAAACTGAGATGAGGTGGAATTTCTTCAGCCAGAGGGTGGAACTCATTGCTGCAGAAGGCTGTGGAGACCAAGTCATTTGAGACAGAAATAGATAGTTTCTTGGTTAGTAAGGGGATCAAGAATTAAGGAGAGAAGGCAGGAGAACGGGGTTGAGAAACATATCAGCTTTAATTGATGGCGGAGCAGACATGAAGGGCTGAATGGCCTAATTCTGCTCTTATATCTTATGGTCTTATCGCCATTGGTTTCATCTTCATCTCTTGTTTCCTGGCTTGTGATGTCTGGAACTTCTGATGAGAACTCAATCAGGATTGCAATAGGTCTGTAGATATAGTAAGCATTCCTCACCAGTTCTTTTAATATTTTCAGTATAACGGTTGTATGAAACATATTAGCTGAGCTGTAGGCTCATTGTCTCCCACTTCTACATTCACAGCTGCAAGGGCAAGGTTTATGTCAAAAATGGCAAGTGTTCTTCCTTATGATGCATTAATGCTCCTGTGTCTGGGGTCCTTCCATTGTGGCTCTGACCTCTTGGTATTCTGCGCTTAAAGAATGATTATTAGGTTGACAGCAACAATTCCAAAATCTTGTTATACCATTTTGCAAGCATTCAAAGAATGATTATTTCCAGACTGCCCTTGGAAAAATGTTTAGTTCTTACATTTTAATATTTTAACATGTTTTATATCTTTCCTTCCATTCAAATCAGCTAAACCCAGTGAAGAGAAAAAGTTGTCTTTGTTCCCCCAGAGTTTTCCTTACACCACACTCCCAGGCCCATCTTCATTTTCCTCTCTTGCCAGCAGGGCAGATGGTTTTATCTTGCTTAGCATAAAGCATAGCAACTGTTGGTAGAATCTCCAATGGTTCAGGATCTATGTTTGCTCACATATGGAGATCACAATCTACTGTTCTTCCAAATCAGAACATCCCAGTTGCTCTATGTTTTCTCTTATTCTAACTTAAGTGGTCTCACTGGATTGTATCCCCTGTTTAGGTTCTGCCATGTGTATGGGAAATCTACTGGTGGTGGGCCTTTGAATGGTTGGTCGATCACAGTTTGTTCCTGGATCTGTAGTTGGACAATTGTTTACTTCTGGACCAGTTGGTGCCTGGGAGGTTGCTGACTGCCTCCAACTCTTCTGGTGAAGTTGAGGTTGAGATGTACATGTGGATAGACTCAAAAGTGAAGTTGGTTGCTTGTGAATAACATGCACATATTCAAATTTATTAAGTGTGTTGCATTGTAGTGAAATTTGTAATATTTCTCTCTTCTGTTCCCCCTAATTCTGATTTCTGTAGGCTGCAGAAAAGATCACAAGAAATATTTATAGATTAGCATGTCCTGAAACCTCCTTGCAAATAACCTTTTTCAGCTTCCTTGCCGATATCAGAGTTCTTAATTAGGCATTTCCTGATCAGGAGCCTCCTCCACATCCTCATCATTGGAGGTAGCATTGTGATCCAAGAGATGCTATTGTTCAATGCCTTACGCTTTGGCAGTACCAGGGTTTGCAGTGTATGGCACAGCATCAAGATACGCAAGGGACTGCATGTAGGTTTGCTCGCTGAGCTGGAAGGTTTGTTTTCAGACGTTTCATCACCATACTAGATAACATTTTCAGCGAGCCTCCAGAAGACACACTGGTGGTGTACCCACTTTCTACTTATATGCTTGGGTTTCCTTGGGTTGGTGATGTCATTTCCTGTTGTGACATCATTTTCTATAGTGATGTTATTTCCTGTTCTTTATCTCAGGAGGTGGTAAATGGGATCCAGCAGGCAAACGTACATCCAGAACCTCAATCTGAGCTGCAAATCTTCTCAAAACTTGCTATGCAAGGTACTCAATGAAGCTTGATGAGGGCACCCACGGACCAATCTAAGCACCTGAGTTACATTTTCAAGAGACTTATGACCTGCTTAATGGTCACATTATTATTCCATGGCACTTCTGCCTTGCATCTGTCAATGTGTTCTTCTTAGGTCTGAGTAACCATGGCTTTAGGAGGTAGCCGTTGTCTCCTAGTAACTGTACAACAACAGTTCACTTCCAACTTCCAATGAATCCCTGGATCCCTTTTCCACTGAGCAGTAGCTTTGCAATACTATGTCCAAGCACTGACTTTATTGTAATATGCATAAATGATCTGGAGGAAAGTGTTGGTGGTCTAATTAGTAAATTTGTGGATGACACCAAAATTGGCGGAAATGCAGATAATGAGGAGGATTGTCAAAGGATATGGCGGGATAAAGATAGATTGCAGATTTGGGCAGGAAAATGGTCATTAATCTGGACAAATGCAAGATGATGTATTTTGGAAGATCAATTTCAGATGCGAATTATACAATAAATGGCAGAACCTTTAGGAGCATTTACATATTGAGGGATCTGGGTGTATAGGTCCATGGATCCCTGAAAGTGGTGATACAGCTGGATATGGTGGTCAAAAAGGCACACAGTATGCTTGCCTTCATTGTCTGGGACATCCAATATAAAAGTTGGCAAGTTATGTTACAGCAGTATAAAATTTTAGTTAGGCTACATTTGGAATATTATTTGCAGTTCTGGTCACCACACTACCAGAAGGCCATGGATGCTTTAGAAAGGGTGCAGAGAAGGTTTACCAGAATGCTGCCTGGCCTGGATGGTTTTGCTTATGATGAGAGGTTGGATAAACTTGGATTGTTTTCACTGGAAAGACGGAGGGTGAGGGGTGACCTGATAGAGGTCTACAAAGTTATGGGAAGCATAGATAGGGTGGATAGTCAGAAGCTTTTCCCAAGTGAAAAGATCAACTACAAGAGGGTACAAGTTCAAGGTGAGGGGGGAATGTTTAGGGAGAAGTGAGGGGCAAAGAGTAGTGGGTGCCTGGCACACACTGCCAATGGAGATGGTGGAAGCAGGCATGTTAGCAATATTTAAGGCCTATCTTGATAGACACATGAACAGGAAATGAACATAGGGATAGCAACTGCACAAGGGTAATAAGTAGTGGGTCTAAATAAGGATTAGAATCAGTTCAGGCTTCATGGGCCAAAGGGCCTGTTCCTGTGATGTATTGAATTGAAAATTGAATTGAAATTGAAATTAATACTAATTTCCTTTCTTTTGAGAAGTTAATGGACAATTTACAGAACAATTGTTTACAATCAATACTAAAACATCTTTCTGGGACTTTGGGAAACTCAGAGCCTTTTTAAAAAAGGCAGTGAATGTTGAGCATGGTGGATGGGCCCCAAATCAAGTGAACTGCTTTCTCCCAGATGGTATCAATGTTCTTGAGTTTTTTTTGAAGCTATGCTCATCCAGACAAGTAGCGACTATTTCATCACTTATGACTTGTGCCTTGTTAATAATGAACAGACTTTGGGGAAACAAAAGGGTGAGTTACTCATTGCGGGATTCCTAACCTCTGACCTGTAGTACTGTCAACAACCTGTTCCATCGTTTAGCTCAGAGTAAACTGATAGGAAGTTAATTGGTTAGCTTGAATTTGTCTGACTTCCTGTGGACAGGATATACCTGGCCAATATTCCACAATTCTGTTGTTAGTTATGTTCAAAGGCTATCACATTTTGGATAATGACACTGCCACATAACATGATGAAGGGTATCCTACTCCATCTTCCTAAGGACTGTGTGGTGGTCACTTTTATTGACATTATCATGGTAGATGCATCTGCAGCAGGAAGATTAGTGAAGATTATGTCAAGTAAGTTTATTTTTCTTGCTGCTTCTGTCGCTGTAAGCCACAGACCCAGTCAAACAGCTATGTCGATTAACACCTAGTCAGTACTGGTCCTACCAAGCTAATGATATGTAAAGTATGCTACCAAGCCTATAAAGAGTACAATCTGTGCCTCATTTACTTTCCAATTGGCATTCAACATGCAGGTTACCAATTTATAAGTCAGCGGGTTGCAGTGCATCGTAATAAGCAGGATCTTGTGCATGTTTGACTTGTTGCTAATATACATCATGGTGTTCAGAGTTAATGTTGATGAGTTCCCGGGCAACTCCCTCTCAACTGTGTACCTCTGCATTGCTACCTGTGGTGGGTCTGTCATATTGGTGGGACAAGAAAAATGTAAGTTTGTGTGTTGGCTGTATCTGAGACATTGTCTGTAAGGTATGATTCTGAGAGTACCATCACATATGGCTATTGCTTGACTCGTCCATGGGACAGCTCTCCAAGTCCCCAGATCAATAAGGAGGATTCTTCAGGGTTGGGTTTAGCCATTATTGATTCTGGTACCTAGGTCGATGCCAGCACGTCTGTCTGGTTTCATTTCTTTCTTTAGACTTCTTCACAAATTGATATAGATGTATAACCTGTTAGGCCTTTTCTGAGTGCATTACGAGTTGACCATATTGTTGTGAGTGTGGAGTCACTCATATGCCATACTAGGTAACAACAGCAGATTTCCTTCCCTAAAGATCTTAAGTGAACCAAATAGATTTTATGATAATTGACAAAGATTTTATGGTCACCATTAGTCCAGGTTCATATTACTTGATTTCAAATTTCACTGAGTGTTATGTTGGGATTCAAACCCTTGTTCCCAGAACACTGGATTGGGTCTATGGATTTCTAGTCTTGTAACAACACCACTACCTCACTGCCTCCCTTCAAATTCTTGAAGTATTAAATACACTATGCAATAACTAAGTTGTTCTAATTTGCTAACTTTTCCCTGCTAATATTATTTTCTTCCTTCCCAAATAGCTGGTTCTAGCAAGGGTTTAATTTCTGTGATTCGTAGCCACATTCCAAAACCTTGCTAAAGTGCAGCTATTTCTGTGAGTGTCAACACACCATTCAACAAAGAGATATTACTGGCAAGCTCAAAGTTGTCTTCACCCAATGTTCACACATTATCGCTTCATCAAGTCAATGAATAGTAATTCCATACACAAGTCTATGATGATGTTTACTCTCCCTAGTGCCTCAATCATCGCTCTGGCTGAGTTCAAGATAGATAAGATTGAACCTAGGGTTTCCCTGAGTCACTCACTCACTCACAAAATCAACAATCTGATCTTTATAAGGGGCCCTGGTGAATTGAAAATAGCTTTGTTGGGTACATTGAGTTGTCCTGCATTCTGACATTTTCTTAGGTATGGACTATTGACTATTTGGCAGCGGCTGTTGGGAACCTAAATGATATATTTGAATGCTGTGTCCAGTTATGTCCTTTAGAGAGTCACAAAGAGTTGAGAGGATTATACAGAGGAACCTCAATTATCCAGCATTCGATTATCCGGAATTTGATTAACCGAACAAAACACTCCCTGCCCGTGTCCTTCAGATAATCAAGGTTCCTCTGTATAAGGTGAACCTTAATAGTGCTGGGGAGATTGGCTCAGTTGTTGCAGGGTGATAAGGAAAAAAGACATTGAGTGTTGCTTTTAAATAAGTTCCCACTTTATGAATAAATGTTGGCACCTGCTTTACAATAAATTGCAGTGAAAATTTTTCATTTGTTTCCGTCATGCCATTTTGATAGTTTGAAGAATAAAAGAAAATGAAAAGCTATAGCTGAAAGAGAAGTCCATTAACAATGAAGCTCTGAGCCAGATCCAACTAACGTTGAAGTTGCTGATACTCAGGCCATCTTTTGTTGCTGGGCCAATTCTCCTCCACCACTGCCTTATCGCCACCTGCACTGGTCTGAATGTACAGTCATATCTCTCGTCACTGGGCCCACCTCACCAGTTCATTATGATGCCCTCTTGCCACCACTTTGCTGCTGCCAGCACTGGTGCCAACTAATGACGAAGTTGCTGATCCTCAGGCATGATCTTTTGCCGCTCGGCGTACCTCACTGACATTGCCTCCACAATGTAGCAGCAGTCAATTCCAATTCCTGGACCCGTGTTCACCCTGGAAAAGTCAGTAGGAGCTCGCTCACCACTGCCACAAGGGCCACATTGGGCCCACTTTCTGGGCTTCGATTCAAGCCTGCAGATTAACTCTTTTCCAGTCATAAATCTACTGGTAGGAATTTATTTGATGTGAGTTCCCATCTTGGCCAGCTCTATCCTGGTAACAAGTCTTCTCTCAGTGGATGGCAATCTACACACAATGAGCTGAAGTGGCACTCATTCCATAGATTAGCAGAGTATCTGATGCCTTGTGCTCTGATGATGAACAATGGCATTGTTCTGCTGCTGGTTCAATATTTCCAGCTTCAGGTTACATTAGGAGAGGTGATGGCCTACTGGTATTATCACTAGACTATCAATTCACCAAAGATCCTCAGACAGCACCTTTCAAACCCACGGCCACTTCCAACTAGAAGGACAAGGGCAGCAGGTACAGGCGAACACCATCACTTTCAAATTCCTCTCCAAGTCATTCACTATCCTGACTTGGAAATATATTGCCAAACCTTCACTGTCACTGGGTCGAACTCTTGAAATTTCCTCCCTAATGGGTCAAGCCACAGCAGATGGGCTACGGCTTTTCAAGAAAGCAGCTCACCACCACCTTCTCAAGGGCAACTAGGGAGGGCAATAAATGTTGGCCAGCCAGTGACACGCACATCCCACAAATGAATTTTTTTCAAAAATCCAGAGTATCGGGTATTGTTCTGGATTTAAATCTTGCTGTGGTGGAATTAGGAATGTAATGATGGCCACAAAACTATTGTCAGGGGAAAGCCTCATCTGGATCACTTTGGGGAAATAAACTGCTGGCCCACATGGGACTTCAGAACCAGAACAATGTGGTTGACTCTTAGCTGCCTATTGGCAATAAATGCTGGCCTACCAATGCCATCAACATTCCATGAATGACTAAGTTTAAAAGTACATACTTCTTCATAGATGCTCAAAGTATTTTAACATGTTAAGAATGGAAATGATTAGTAGATAAGCTGCTGAACCTGATTTTATGTACACTTTAACTGAAAGTCTATGCCACTGCACCTGGAACTTCCAGGAGATGGTTTAATTTTGACCAAAGCCCTAAAGAAATTGTAAATACTCAACCCGGGAAGATGCTGGAAAGATGCATTGCAATCAATGTTGGAAATTAAGAATGTGGTAGCCGCGATCAAAGGAGGATTTATGTTTCCCTCCACTACTTCTCTTTCTGTTTAATTCCCTTACACAGCATTTACATTCATTCACATCCTGAGCATAACCCTCTGCAGCATTACCAATTGCTTGCCATCAAACTCCACCTGAACTCTTGTCCCTCACTTGGACTTTCATGTGATCAAGGATTTCATGGTTACTTCAATGCACGAAAACCAAACTGAGTAGGTAATGGGTTTTATTGTCATATCCAGCTGTCCAATTGTTGACTCACCACTATCATCCTCTAAAAACAGTAGAATTCCAAAAGAACTTGCAAATGAGGCCGTGGTTTCTGCAAGGAAATCAGAACATGTACCTGGTGGATTCATCTCATCTCTTTCTCTGAATGACCTTCATGTTGGACACAGGGCAGCAAAATCCCAGTGATCTACTGAATACACTAATCCTTCATGGACATTCGCATCTGGAACCAGTCAACTTATCATGTTCATCCCGGCATTTCTACTCTGCACTGGTAGTGCATTCTGGAAGCACAGACCTGCATTGCAGGGTGCAGCAGACACCCTCACTTTCTCCACAGTTCAAAGGGGATTTAACAAGGAACAATATTGGTCACAAGTCCATGAAAGGTATAGCACACCACTCCCTGGCCATTCTACGGCATTGGTCCTTTCTGTGTGTTGCACCTTCCTAGCACAGCCGTTGCTGGACAAGTGTGACATCAGTACCTTTGCAAACAGAGGGAGCCAATCTTTCAGGATGTTCAATGAGAAGGGGAAAAGATTTCACTAGGAGTCAATGCCATTTGTGCACACTGCTCCCCCTGCTCCCAAACTGCTAAGCAGTTGGCATTCAGCATAGGCGTCCATTAACTGAGTGCTGTGCATACACTCCCAGTTTATGGCCATACCGTCCCACCAGTTGATATGAAAATGCATTTACGCCAATACAGAGAGATTCACAAACACACAGAAAATCATAATGTCATTTTTGGATGAACTACTATTTACAGAGAAGCCTTCTTCACCCATGTCATCAAAGTGCACTCAATAGGTCTTCTTCTTTCTCTGCCTCCCATGACATCTTAGTGTACTTCTTGATTCTATAACTGGGGTAAAGGTGGTCTGCTCTGATGTGGAATCCATTAACCATGAGGTTTGATGGGGCAACCTCAGTGGTGATGTGTCTGGACAGGCCAGACATGCTGACTAGATGCAAGTTGGCCCTCCCTGGCTTGGACTTCCTGGTCAGAATGGTAGAGGACATAGCCACCCTGCAATGGCCTGTGTGGAAATTGCTGTGGGACCTGAGTGTGGTTCTCCTCTGGCTGGGTACCTCCTGGCACTGCCCTGTTTCCTTGTGAGGAAGATGCAGCTGGACTTAGGTCAAGGTTTCCCATCTCCACTATTGCCATAACTTTGGTGCTTAGAACAATGGGGTATGGGTACGTGCACCTCCCCAGCAGCTTCTGAGGGTGCTGGAGACCTGACTTTTCATGGCAGTCAGTAACCTGTCAATGGAAGCAGACAGACGGTCACATGATTCATTGCATTGTTGCTGATTCTCAACAATAAGGGCCATTGCATCCTGTACGTCTGATTGCTGCAACTGCTCCAACCTGTGCAGGTGGATGAATTCCCTGACTTCCAACACCACAGGCTCATCTCCTGCCTAGAGCTGAGCAGGAACCTGGACCTGTCAGTCCTCCAGTGCCAGCTGTTGGATGTTTTGTCCTCAGCCAGTTATGGAGCTGCTGCAGTGAGGTGCTCAGCAGATTGTGAACTCACACTTTTCATCCCTGGGCTCCCACCAGGGTGTGTGTATCTGGGCTGGTGTGATGAGTGAGGGTTAGGGTTTGAGCCAACTTCCCTTTCTCCAACACGTTCAGATTCTGTCCGGCAACAAGCAGGAAGCTTTGCATTGCCAGAGCTCATCTGGGTAGACAACGGCATTTTAAAGAAGCAAGGGATGCTGGTCTTTCAGCAGATCTCCATTGAGTGGCGGGTTGTTCCAGAAATAGCATATGCTAAGATGGGGCAGTGGGAGAGATGCCCTGAGGTGTGATAGGTAATTAATGAAACAAGATACCTCACTAAGCCTCGTAGTAAGGGACCCTCCAAAAAACTCGACACAATTTGGAATGAGACAAAAAAAGTATAATATTCTGACCTCAGACATTGATTAATGTCGTAATTACTTTGGCTATTGCTAGGAATAACAGGATTCCTGAATGTTGCTGCCTCGTAATTTCTTCAATTCAGTTTCAAATTATATTCATCACAATGTTATTTGTTACAAATACAGGTGAATTGAAAACACGTAATTCTCATGCAAAATTGCCGATATAAAATGTTTGGACCATCTTATAGCTTCGGGAATTTCCAATTAATTAAGCAGTTCTTTTTAAGAACAAGTCTAGGCTTGCCTAGCAAGAGCACCTCCATCTGGTAGTGGCTTTACTAAATATAACCCAAGACAAAAATACATTTCCTTAAACGATTAATAAAAAAGAGAGCTGTGTCCAACTCACTGTAGGGGTACCATTTTCAAAAATAGTTTTATTTTCTTTTTATCTAACCAATTTTAATGCAATTAGCTTTAAAAGAAAACAGTTATTCTCAACAGTAACAGTTAAATGTACTGATTTTAAGTTGACTTGTATATACACAGCTGAAAATTATAATAGCTATAGACTGGGCTAGTGTTTACCTCAATACAACAGAAGGGTAGACTTTCTGCAGGGATAGGCACTAATTTCAACGGCAGATTGATGAATTACATAGTTTCTGTCATCATTTTTAATGGGTAGGTAGAGGGAACAAGTATGGCATGTGTGAGCCAAAAGTACACAGAGAGCCTGGGGAGCCTATTTCAGTAGCCTTCACAACATATCTCAATGTTAACACCTTCTTTTGAGCAGGTGAATGGGACACATTCAAAATGAATCAGACTTCTGTTAATTATGCAGATCATACTCCATTGTTGCATTATTATTTGGAGGCTTAAGCAATGGAGCAGTGATGACTCTCTCCACCCCAGCTCCCAAGACCAGTTCTAACAAGAGGCAGATCATGGGCTAACAGAAGCTGGGAAGGTAAGTTTTAAAACATAATTTGAGGTATCCTAACGCGTTTGGAGGAATAGGAATATAGGCGATGCAAACTTGTAGATGATCAGGAGAAGCGTCATTGGTTTATATGTTAATTTCTGTAACTTCAGATTTCTCCCATCAAAGTGGGATGGAATTTTAAATGACTTCACATTACAAACATAATTAATAGGAGGTTCCTGAAGAAGGGCTTATGCCCGAAACGTCGATTCTCCTGTTCCTTGGATGCTGCCTGACCTGCTGCACTTTTCCAGCAACACATTTTCAGCAAACATAATTAATAGCATTTTCAAAACTTTCAATATCTACCGTCTCTTCCCACCAACCTGTATTATTTGAGAGGGTTCCAATCAATCAAAGGCCCTGCACTTTTTTTATAAAAGACTTAAAAACTGCCATGAATCAAAGCCATTGTTTACTGAGTTCTAAGTAGAGACAAAAAAACTGCAGATGCTGGAATCCAAAGTATACAAGCAGGAGGCTGGAAGAACACAGCAACCCAGGCAGCATCAGAGGTGGCATTGTCACCAATTGGAACAAATCAGAACCCAATACTAAGTAAATGGCACAAAAGAAATGTAAGTTATTATTCTGTATTATCTGCTGAGCTTGTTTTGGGTTCTGTAGTTAGAGGATATACCTATGGTTGACCTGTTGTTGCTTAGAAGTAAAAGTAAAGCAGGAAGCTGGAAGAACATGGCAAACCAGGCAGCATCAGGAGGTGGCACTGGCAGAGATTGACTTCTCCACCTCCTAATGCTGCCTGGCTTACCGTGTTCTTCCAGCCTCCTGCTCTACTTCTACTTCTAAGTGGCAACGAGTCAACTATATCCTCTAACTACAGAACCCGAAACTAGCTCAGCAGATGACACAGAATAATAACTTACATTTCTTTGGTGTCATTTGCATAATAATAGGTTCCAAATTGTTCACAGAAGTCATTATCAATAAATTCAGCACAATGACAGGTTTTGAGAAGTCTATGTTAAAACAGGAGAGGGATGGATGGGTTAGGGAGAGAATGCCAAATTTTTTGGCAGCTGTGGGAAGATGTCGAAAGTTAATCCAAAAAACCAGAATTATAGGACTATAATGATCTTGGAGCTGCAGAAGAGCAGGAAGCGATTACAAAGATAAAAGGAGCAAGGCCATGGAAAGAAAACAAGAGACCAGTGCAGTAAACTCACCAGTAAAGCTTCCTATAATTCTATGATTTCAAATTGATCTCCATATGTAATGAGCTTTGAAGCTGGAATTTTGGAACCAAAAAATATTACAGGTGGCACTGATTTATTCCCTTGCGTGGTGATTCTGGCCATATTACAGCATAAATTTTCACTTTGATACTCTTCTTCAAGTGCATTGTCTTGTTTGCTCTTCTAAAATCAATAAACTTTTGTTATTCAAAACCAATGTGCCATTACCCTGGCCCAAATATTGAGGTAGTTTATATTTCTTGTTATCAATGCCCCTCAGAAACATTACAAGGCAATGTGGCTTGTTGTCATGATTAAACCTTACAATATTACAAGAATACAAGGCTGAGCAATGGGTATCTATTATTCAGGTCTCTGTAGTATTCAACTGTTTACTACTCTTTCCGCCTCTGCTGGGTTTTTTTTCACTTATCATCACCTCCTGGTTTTGCTGCTAAGTCAGATTTGAATCCAGAAAGCTGATGTATCAACTGTTATTGTCAGTTCCAGCCAAATATCACTTTTTTGCATTTGTTATATCCATGAGTACCATTATCGTTTTTTCTGTACATTCCAAAAGTGATTCAGCAGGTGTAAGCTATTCCTGAAACTACTTGTTTTAGTTCAAATTAAGTTTTTAATTATATACTTAACTGTAAACTGAACAACTTGTTATGTGAGCATTTTAATTTCCAAATGTCAGTTAGAGACTACCAATCACAGATTGAACACAGTTAAACTAAATTAAATGCACCAAAGTATTTATATTCTCATGTGACATGTCTTTAAAGCCAGCTTTCCTGCAATGTAACCAGTCAAATACATGTTAACCAGTTTTACAAGTCTTGTAATGTCACTGTCATCAAGACTTGGACAAAGCCATATTGATACAGGTCCTTCAATAATTGTGCTGCAAAATAATTAATATTAAATGTTCTGCTAGGCATAACTGAATTCATTTTAATGTCACAGTTTGGATTTGCACAGATAGATTAAATTATCTTGAAGATAAGGTCACCTTTTCTTATGATAAACCATGTAGTGCTGGAATCCGTAATGTTTCAAACGCAACTTATTAAGCACTTCAATTTGGAGGATCAGTGGAAGCTGATTGAACTTGCAAGATTATATTGAATTCAGGATTGGGAGTTTGTGTGGTAGCCCTTCAGAATGAGGATGTTGCTTGCACATGGCAAGAACCTGCACATAGAGTCACAGAGTCATAGAGATGTACAGCATGGAAACAGACCCTTCGGTCCAACTCGTTCATGCCGACCAGATATCCCAACCCAATCTAGTCCCACCTGCCAGCACCCGGCCCATATCCCTCCAAACCCCTCCTATTCATATATCCATCCAAATGCCACTTAAATGTTGCAATTGTACTAGCCTCCACCACTTCCTCTGGCAGCTCATTTCATACATATACCACCCCCTGAGTGAAAACGTTGCCCCTTAGGTCTCTTTTATATCTTTCCCCTCTCAACCTAAACATATGCCCTCTAATTCTGGACTCTCCCACCCCAGGGAAAAGACTTCGTTTATTTATCCTATCCATGCCCCTCATAATTTTATAAACCACTATAAGGTCACCCCTCATCCTCCATTGCTCCAGGAGAAGAGTCCCAGCCTGTTCAGCCTCTACCTATAGCTCAAATCCTCCAACCCTGGCAATGTCTTTGTAACTCTTTTCCAAACCCTTTCAAATTTCACAACATCCTTCCGCATAGGAAGGAAACCAGAATTGCTTGCAATATTCCAACAGCGGCCTAACCAATGTCCTGTACAGCTGCAACATGACTTCCCAACTCCTGTACTCAATACTCTGAGCAATAAAGGAAAGCATACCAAACGTTTTCTTCACTATCCTCTCTACCTGAGACTCCACTTTCAAGGAGCTATGAACATGCATTCCAAAGTCTCTTTGTTCAGCAACACTCCCTAAGACCTTACCATTAAGTGTATAAGTCCTGCTAAGATTTGCTTTCCCAAAATGCAGCACTTCGCATTTATCTAAATTAAACTCCATCTGCCACTCCTCAACCCATTGGCCCATCTGATCAAGATCCCATTGTAATCTAAGGTAACCTTCTTCACTATTCACTACACCTCCAATTTTGGTGTCGTCTGCAAACTTACTAAATATTCCTCTTATGCTCACATCCAAATTATTTATATAAATGACGAAAGGTAGTGGACCCAGCACCCATCCTTGTGGCACTCCACCAATCACAGGCCTCCAGTTGAAAAACAACCCTCCACCACCACCTTCTGTATCCAAATGGCTAGTTGTCCCCGTATTCCATGAGATCTAACCTTGCTAACCAGTCTCCCATGGAGAACCTTGTTGAACGCCTTATAGAACGTTCACATAGATCACGTCTACTGCTCTGCCCTCATCAATCCTCTTTGTTACTTGGGGACTTGACCACTTTTATGCTTTTCAAAACATCCAGCACTTCCTCCTCTAAAATATGGACATTTTTCAAGATGTCACCATCTTTTTTTCTCTACATTCTATATCTTCCATGTCTTTTTCCACAGTAAACATTGATGCAAAATACTCGTTTAGTATCTCCGCCATCTCCTGCAGCTCAACACAAAGGCCGCCTTGCTGATCTTTGAGGGGCCCTATTCTCTCCCTGGTTACCCTTTTGTCTTTAATGTATTTGTAAAAACCCTTTGGATTATCTTTAATCCTATTTGCCAAAGCTATCTCATGTCCCCTTTTTGCCCTCCTGATTTCCCTCTTAAGTATACTCCTACTGCCTTTATACTCTTCTAAGGATTCACTTGATCTATCCTGTCTATACCTGACATATGCTTCCTTCTTTTACTTAACCAAACACTCAATTTCGTTAGTCATCCAGCATTCCCTATGCCTACCAGCCTTTCCTTTCACCCTTACAGAAATATATAGGTCTCTGGACTCTTGTTATCTCATTTCTGAAGGCTTCCCATTTTCCAGCAGTCCCTTTTCCTGTGAAAAGCTGCCTCCAATCAGCTTTTGAAAGTTCTTAGAGGAGAAAGTGAGGACTGCAGATGCTGGAGATCAGAGCTGAAAATATGTTGCTAGAAAAGCGCAGCAGGTCAGGCAGCATCCAAGGAACAGGAGAATCGACGTTTCGGGCATAAGCCCTTCCTGAAGAAGGGCTTATGCCCGAAACGTCGATTCTCCTGTTCCTTGGATGCTGACTGACCTGCTGCGCTTTTCCAGCAACACATTTTCAGCTTTGAAAGTTCTTACCCAATACTGTCAAAATTGGCCTTTTTCCAATTTAGAATTTCAACTTTCAGAACTGGTCTATCCTTTTCCATCACTCTTTTAAAACTAATAGAATTATAGTCGCTGGCCCCAAAGTGCTCCCCCACTGACACCTCAGTCACCTGCCCTGCCTTTATTTTCCAACAGTAGGTCATGTTTTGCACCTTCTCTAGTAGGTACATCCACATACTGAATCAGAAAATTTTCTTGTAAACACTTAACAAATTCCTCTCCATCTAAACCCTTAACACTATGGCAGTCCCAGTCTACATTTTGAAAGTTAAAATCCCCTACCATAACCATCCTATTGTTCTTACAGATAGCTGAGATCTCCTTACAAATTTGCTTCTCAATTTCCCTCTGATTATTAGGGGGTCTACAATACAATCCCAAAAAGGTGATCATTCCTTTCTTATTTCTCAGTTCCACCCAAATAGCCTCCGTGGATGTATTTCCGGGAATATCCTCCCTCAGCACAGCTGTAATGCTATCCCCTATCAGAAATGCCACTCCCCCTGCTCTCTTGTCTCCCTTTCTGACCTTCCTGTAAGCATTTGTATCCTAGAACATTAAGCTGCCAGTCCTGTCCATCTCTGAGCCACATTTCTGTAATTGCTATGACATCCCAGTCCCATGTTCCTAACTATGTCCTGCGTTCATTGCTTTCTCTGTTAGGCCTCTTGCATTGAAATAAAAGCAGTCTAATTTATCAGTCCTACCTTGTTCTCTGCTTTGTCCATGCCTGTCCTGACTGTTTGACTCGCTTCTTTTCTCAACTGTACCAGTCTCAGATTGATCTCTTTCCTCACTATATCCCTGGGATCTCCCCTCCACCTTACTCGTTTAAATCCATCCGAGCAGCTCTAGCAAATCACCCTGCCAGTAAATTAGTTCCCTTCCAATTTAGGTGCAATCTATCCTTCTTGTACAATGCTACCCCAGAAGAGATTCCTATGATCCAAAAATGTGAACTCTTCTCCCCTGCACCAGCTCCTCAGCCATGCATTCATCTGCTCTATCCTCTTATTCCTACCCTCACTAGCTCATAGTGTTGGGAGTAATCCAGATATTACTACTCTCAAGGACCTCCTTTTTAAATTCCTGCCTATCCCTCTGTCTTCTCCCTTCAGAATCTCAACCTTTTCCCTTCCTATATCGTTGGTTCCAATGTGTACAATGACCTCCTGCTGGGCTCCCTCCTTCTTGGAAACATTCTGCACCCTCTCTGAGACATCCTTGATCCTGGTACCAGGGAAGCAACACACCATTCTGATTTTTCATTGCTGGCCACAGAAACATCTGTCTGTGCCTCGGACTAGAGAGTCCCCTCACACAACTGATCTCTTGGAACCCAATGTACCTCTCATTGCATTAGAGCCAGTCTCGAAACCAGAAACTTGACTGTTCGTGCTACATTCCCCTGAGAATCCATCACCCCCTACATTTTCCAAAATGGCATACTTGTTTGAAATAGAGATAGCCACAGGAGACACTACCTGCCTGCCTCTCTTACCTTGCCTGCACATGGAACCTTTTAACGTGAGGAGACTGTTAGATTACTAGATTAGATTAGATTAGATTACTTACAGTGTGGGAACAGACCCTTGCTGCAACAACCGCATAGTTCTGACCAGGGAAATCTCCCACTTCTACAGCATGCCCTAAGCAAAATGAAAGATTTATAAATTGATATTTGACCTGTTTGGCCAAATTATGACATTCCCATTGCAGCACAAGGACCCCTCAGGTTTGAGCGTAGAATTGTGAGGACAGGAGATAGTACCGATGTGGTAAAGGGGAAAGAAAATCCAAAGGGGACAGCTCGGAATCTACCAAATCAGTTAGATAAAATATTGAAGGAACAACTGTTGATAAAGGTTAACATAGACAAGTAAAAAGTATTTCAAAATGGACAAAAATGTAGATAATACTAGTAGCAAACAATCCTAATATATCAATCAACAAAGCTAACAAATTTAGGAATGATTTGGAAAAGTTTTCATGTCAAAAGTATTCAACAGTGGGCAATCTAGTGGAAGCAGAAGTCCTGAACCATTTAAGATTCAGTTTGTTGTTGTAATGGGGGATTATAGGTTTATTCTGAATGGATAAGCTAAAATGGATCAAATGCCTTGCCTTTAGCTTGCGATGTCGCGGCATTTGAGAAACTACCTCTATGAAACTACTAATTGCTTTGACTATTCATATATTCAAAGCATGTGTTAATTATTCACACAAACATTATTCATTTAAATTTATGAACATTGAATTTAGAACTGAGAAATTAATGCTCACAAATTCAAGTCAGTGATTCTTTATTGCACATACAAGTGTTCTGTTAGTTATGAGTGAAATGATAGAACTTTTCACAATAAACTATAGAAAAGGCCACAGCTCAAGTATGCTCTCTAAGACATTATAACACATTTTATCACTGCATGTACAGTTATATATGCACCAATGTCTCCCTGTTTTACACAGTAAAAGCTACAAAATGATAACATTTGCTCAACTTCTATTGTCTACTCACAACAGTAGGAGAAAGTGAGGTCTGCAGATGCTGGAGATCAGAGCTGAAAATGTGTTGCTGGAAAAGCGCAGCAGGTCAGGCAGCATCCAGGGAACAGGAGAATCGACGTTTCGGGCATAAGCCCTTCTTCAGGAACAAGGGCTTATGCCCGAAACGCCGATTCTTCTGTTTCCTGGATGCTGCCTGACCTGCTGCGCTTTTCCAGCAACACATTTTCAGCTCTACTCACAACAGTATTTTATTAAATAGAATTTTATTTTGTGATACATGAACATATAGGCTAAAATGATAATGATATATTGTATCTAATATGCTTCAGGTCTGGTGAGTGTTGGGGCAAATCAAGTTGTGAATTACAACAACTCAGTTGTAGAAAATTTGGAACAGGCACAATATTAAGTTTGCTATCTGGACTTCCCATCATTTCATCTATTTTGTTAATTAAGAAATAATAACTTGCCCAAATGATCTCAAAATTGTTGCTGCTCTGGGTGTGAACATGTTGATTGTCTTTTAATAGGTGAGATCAGGTGAATACTCACCATTTACATTAGGAGCGGTGTAGAAAGAGCAGAACCATGAGTAATTTACATTTTTGTTAGAAAAGGGAAATATATTACCCATTCCACCCATTCCCCCAAGCCATGGTTTTTTGCACAGGGAAAAGGAAATGCAAGTCAGTAAGGTTGTTCATATTTAAGATGAGGATAATGGAAAGAAAAGGAGGAAATATATATTACACAGATGGCACTTTAACATGACAATCCAACTGGTCTATTAATATGTTTGTGCATAGCATAGAATGTCCAAGTTGTTATATGTAGCAAGGCAACTTGCCCCCTGCCTGTGATTCACTAATGCATGCTTGTGACATCAAGGTGAAAACCTAAAACATCTATCTTTAACTATTAAGTTTGATAAATTGAAAGAAAATGTATTTTTATTCATATTTCTTAAAATCCTATTCCAAGGAGGCAAAACTCAGCTTGTAGTGTAAAAAGAAGAATCAATGAAAGTACAAAGTTCTTATTGATTTACCTGGGGGCCAGCTGAAGGCATCTCTAAGAACTGAATATAAAGTATCTAAAATTCTTTAAGTCACATATAATTTTATAAGGGGTTCAGAAATGGAGGTGTTTGTGTGTAAGTGTTTGAAGTGACAACTCTTTTTTCGATTCATTTTGTGAGATGTGGGCTTTGCTGGCTGGCCAGCATTTATTGCCCATTCCTAATTATCCTTGAGAAGATGGTGGTGAACTGCCTTCTTCAACACTGCAGTCAATCCACTGTGGGTTGACCCACAATGCCTTTAGGAAAGGAATTCTAGGATTTTGATCCATGTTAAAACTCAAGTTTAAAAAACCCAGTTAACAGTAGAAATGGGGTTCAAGGCTCAATTGGCAGAGGCATAGTGAGTTATTTTAACTTTGTACAATTGATGAGTTTTTAATGAGTTAAAATTTCACAAAAGCCAGGAAATTATGCCCCAAAAATATAAGAAAGTAGTTTGACCCCAGTTGCAAGACTATTGTTTTTGTAACACACTTTTGAAGGATGCAAAGCCCTTTGAAAAAGATATGAAGGAGATTTACTAGAATGGCCCAGGTTTGGTGACACCCCTACCAGTGCAGCTGATTTGGAGCATAAAGTTAGTCTCAGTAATAGCAGCCATGACAACGAACATTACTATCATAAAAATACATCTAGTTTACCAATGTTCTTTGGGGAAGGAAATCTGACCTTACCTAGGTTTGTCTACACGTGACTCCAGACTCACAGCTCTTAACAGCTCTCTGAAATAGCAAAACAAAGCTGCTCATTTCATGGACAACAAGCACTGACCTTGCCAGCAATATCCACATCTCACAAAAGAATAAAAGATTAACTAGAATATTTCAAGTCCTGAGGGCTTACAGATACATAGATAGGTTGAAAACAAAATGAGGTTGTTCTTCTTATAGAAAAGGCTAAGGGGAGATATGACAGATGTATTTAAATCCATGAATAATTTAGACAGAATAAATAAAGAGAAACTGTTCAAATGAATGAAAGGGTTTCTAGCCACAGAACATAGATTGAATGTGGCTAGCAAAAGAAGCAGAAGCAATACAAGGAAAATAGTTTTTTTATGCAACAAGTAGCAGGGACAACCTGAAAGGATAGTGAATACATCTTCAATAATAGCCATCAAAAGGAAAACTGGATAATTAATGGGAGGCATTAAACCTTCAGTAATAATGTGAAAGGGCAGAAGAGTAGGACTAACAAGACGGTTCTTCAAAAGATCCAGCACAAACTCAATCAATTGAATGACCTCATTCTGTGCTCAGCTCTTCTAGGATTCTATAGCTGCTTACCTGACTCTGCTTGAAGTTCCACCAGTCATAAAATGGATTTATTTTGGAAGACCAGACATAGTATTGCAGTATTTCAAACAGTACATAGACTCTTACTTGCTTCTTTCAGTGCTCAGAAAAAAATAATAGAGCATTTCAGTCTCTTTGCTTCTAATGCTAATGCTACGATTTCTGCTACGGTAGACAAACAAGAGGCTGGAAGAACACAGCAAGCCAGGCAGCATCAGAAAGTGGAGAAGTCAACGTTTCGGGTGTAGCCTGGAGTCTTGAAAAAAGGCTACACCCAAAATGTTGACCTCTCCATCTTTTGATGCTGCCTGGCTTGCTGTGATTTTCCAGCCTCCTGCTTGTTGACCTTGGATTCCAGCATTTGCAGTCTTTTTTTGTTTCTAACCAAGATTTCTGCTACAGCATAACCATAGAAATGGTACTTTAAGTTGGCTTAAAAGGTATTGGTGCTTGTTCTCTGCAATGGTGTCTATTTTATGCCCATGTGACAGATGCCAGCAAGTTCACAAGTTATTCATCCATGGGATATGTGTGTAACTGAATGGCCCAGCATTTATTGTCCATCTGTAGTTGTCTTTGAGAAGGTTGTGGTGAACTGTGTTCTTGAATCACTGCAATCCATTAGGCGTATGGTGACCAACAATGCTGTTAGGAAGGAAGATCCATGAATTTGATTCAGTGAGACTGAAGGATAGTGATATATTTCCAGGTCTGCATGGTGTGTGGCTTAGAAGGAAACGTACATGGGGTGGTCTTTCCAAGATTCTGCTGCCCCTGTCTTTCTAGATGGAAGTGTTTGTGGGTTTGGATGGTGCTAGCTAAGATACCTTAGTGAACTTCTGCAGTGAGCCTTGTAGCTAGTACACACTGCTGTTACTGAGCATCAGTGGTGGATAAAATGCATGTTTTTGGAGGTGGTATCAATCAAGCGGGCTGTTTTGTCCTGGATGGTGTCAAGCATCTTGAGCATTGTTGGAGCTCCAACATCCAGGCAAGTGGGGAGAGTTCCATCATATTCCTGACTTGTACCTTGTAGATGGTGGCAAGATTAGAATGGTGCTGGAAATGCACAGCAGGTCAGGCAGCATCTGAGGAGCAGGAAAATCGACGTTTCAGGCAAAAGCCCAATTCCTGATGAAGGACAGATGATGGACAGACTATAGGGAGTGAGGAGGTGATTTTCCTAATCTCTCACCTGCTCTTTTAGCAATTATATTTGTATGGCTAGTTCAGCTCTGTTTCTGGGCATTCGTAATACCTTGGATGTTGATAATGGGAGATTTAGTGATGGTAACATTATTATATGTCAAGAGGCAATGGCTAGATTCTCTCTTATTGGAGGTGGTCATTGCTTGGCATTTGTGTGGCACAAATGTTACTTGCCACATTCCAGCACAAGTCTGAATATTATGCTGGTCTTGCTGCATTTGAACATGGACTGCTTCAGTATTTGAGAAGTCATGAAATGTGCTGAATGTTGTGCAATCACCAGCGAGCATCCCCACTTTTGACCCGAGGATGGAGTGAAGTTATTGATGAAGCAGTTGTAGTTGTTTGAACCATTTGAGAAATTCCTTATTCCTTACTTAGACAACTGACTTCTGACAACTCACTTGTGGAATTCAGCTCTTTTATCCATGTTTAAACCAAGGCTATAATGAGGTAAGGAGTTCAGTGGCTCTGGCAGAACCCAAACTAGGCATCACTGAGCAGCTTATTGCTGAGCAGGAGCTCCTTGATAGCAATGCTGATCTCACCTTCCATCACTTTGCTGATGATCAAGAGTACACTGATAGGGCAGTAATCTGCCAGCTTGAATTTGTTAGATTTCTCTGGTAAGTGCGTAGCCAGCAGTAACCAACACTCCTCTGATGAAAATGAAGAGCTGCTGCCATTATTTGGTCAGCAGCACTTACTGGATGGGACTACTCTGCAAGGCACTCAATCCCAGTGAAGGGCTGGCAGTGGGCAGTTAAGAAACTGAATACCTTCTGGGCTCCTCCACAGAGCTAGCAAGTATTCTCTGGAGTTCGTCAAAACCCTCATTGAGCTGACTACATCCAGCTCAAGGAAGCTGAAACATCTTATACAAAGGGCTGCGTCTTGTTTGGGGTTATGGATGGTTATGAGACTTGGCATCAAGATCTCTAAAAAAGGAAGTGAAAATTATATGGATTTACATTCCTGATTGCCATGCAGTGGCCCCTGATGGGAGAGGACCTGTTAAAATTTGAGGAAACACAATAGGTTCAGTTGTGATGGCTCCTGCCAAAGTCAAACAGTTAACTATCATTTCACTATCAATGTTTCCATGTGCACGATGGTTAAGGTTGACTTGCTTAACTTTAAAGGGCTGATACTACAATTCATGTGCTCCTGGATAAAGCCTCCATAATTTTGAACACATACCTGGAAATTATGGGCATTTCTAAATTGTCTGACTATTTCTTAATAAGTACTTTCATTGAATAATGTTCCTTGTACACAACTTTAATTCTTTAATTTCATTTTTAAAATCTAATCTTCATTTCTGCAGTGTAATTTCTATTCTAGTCAAGGGTTATCAGGGTAGACAGGAAAGCGAAATTGAGACCACAAGCAAATCAGCCTTGATCTTACTGAAATGCACACCAGTTTCAGGAACTTACGTTCCTAAATTTAATGTTCCTGTGTCCTAAATTGCAATTAGGACAGCAGAGCAGAGTGACCCTCATGTCTGAAATGTGTTTTGAATCACATTCAGATTACTGGAATAAAAGTTTATCCTCCTGCTTACTTCCTATATTGTTCTCTTTTGTAATTTAAAATTCCAGACTAGAAAAACAATTTAAAGGTTAGCTTTCAATATTTTCTGTTCAGAGATGTTATGATACACCTCTAGAGCACATGGGACTTGAACCCAGGTTTTCTGGCTCAGAGGTAGGGATAAAGGTTGTCCTTAGATATTTTCCTCATCAACCTGTTCAGAGATATTATTGAACACTTCTGAACAGGAGCCCAAGTCTCTTGGTCCAGAGGCAGGAATGTTACCACTGTGCCACAAGAGCCATAATGTAATCCTTAGTTTTATTTTAAAATCAACCTGTTCAGAGATGTCACTGCACACTTCTGGAGCAGGTGGGACTTGGATCCTGGTCCAGTCGTAGGGCCACTACCACTGCACCACTAGAGGACCCAACGTTAGCCTTAGTTTTTTTTTGCTCTATTTAAAGTATTTTTCTAATTAACCTGTTTGGAGATGTTATTACATACCTCCGGAGCAGGTGGCTCTTGGACCCAAGGTTAGTGTTAATAACAATCAGATACACGTACTTCAGATGTCAAATTAATCTTTGGATAATTTCCCTGAGTTCAGCTACCAAACCAAAGTCCAATACATCACTAAGACTACGTGCTCGCACCTTCAGAATATCACCTTTCTCTGCCTTCATTTCAAACCCATCTTTGATAGAACTGTCACCCTTGCTTTTATTATTTCCAAAATTGACAATTCTAATGCTCTCCCGGCTGATCTCAGGAGACAGTTAAGAGTCAAACACGTAGGCCAGACCAGACAAGGATGGCAGTTTCCTTCCCTAAAGGATATTAGTGAACCAGATCGTTTTTTTCCAACAATCAACAATGGATACTTCAATAAGAAACATTAACTCTGAGAGCCAATTTAAGTTCAGTGAGGGTTTTGATAACGTGGTGCAATGGGCAAAAAAGCAGTAAATAAAATTCAATGTTGTTGTGATGTGGTAGATTTTGGTTTTTTTATGTCTTGAAAGTAGAAAGAGTTCTTTCATGTATCCCCTTACAGAATGGGTAAGACATTGTGAATCACACTCCAGCCAATGAAAACCAAATGTGAGTACCCTAGCTTGATTCCATGCTTTATTATCGAACTGTAACCAAAGAGTGTCTTACAATGATCTCTTCCCTTCTGCACTATTGCCTCTCAATTATCTCAATGATTTATTCTCAGTTCCCTCCTATTTCTTGACTACATGTTGTTCTTTGATTAGATCCAAAGAGACAATATCGTGTTCCTGTGAACACTTATGCCGTTCAACCTAACAATATCTCTCTCTATCCATTTCAGTGTTTCTGTATTGTCAGTCTTCTGGTCCAACATACAGCCCTTAATTGAGTGAAACATCCTTCAATTAAACATTGGGAATATAGAAACCACTGTATTTGGCCCTTGACCAAACTCTGTTCCCTGAATACTGATTACAACCCACACAGCTGGCTGCTGTCTCAAGCTGAGCAAGATGGTTCACAAACAATTCATCCCTGAGTTCAGCTACCAAACCAAAGTCCAATACATCACTAAGACTACGTGCTCGCACCTTCAGAATATCACCTTTCTCTGCCTTCATTTCAAACCCATCTTTGATAGAACTGTCACCCTTGCTTTTATTATTTCCAAAATTGACAATTCTAATGCTCTCCCGGCTGATCTCAGGAGACAGTTAAGAGTCAAACACGTAGGCCAGACCAGACAAGGATGGCAGTTTCCTTCCCTAAAGGATATTAGTGAACCAGATTGTTTTTTTCCAACAATCAACAATGGATTCATGGTCATCCTGACGATTGCGGACAGTATTCTAACTTACATTAAACCCTATTCATGATTTCAAATCCTTCAATATTGCTTTAACCACCTTTAGATCTACAGTATCCAAGAAGTTGGCCACTTATGCATCCTACTTCATTTGCATAAAAATTGACATTGAGCCTTTAATTACCAAGGGTCTAATTTCTGAAATTCCTAAATGTCTCTGTCATTCCACCTCTCTCTTCTTTAACATGCTCCTTAAACCTATTGGTTTAGCTAATTATCTGACTATCTATTCTAACACCTTCTTTGTCTTAGTGTCAATTATTATAAATTGACTGTGGAATATTTTATTAAATCTAATATACTATAGAACTTCAAATCTTTGATTTGACTAGGATGTTTATGAAGAGATAGGACTCAGTAAAGAGAAACAGACTGTTCCCAATAATTGTGGGGTTATGAATAGAAGATTATGTTTATGAAATGTAAACAGAATTTTTTTTACACAGACGAGTGTGAATCTGTTGAATGAAACCAGATTGATGTAACAACCATCTCAACATAGGTTAAAGCCCAACATCTGCTGTGGGGAATTTATTGCAATCTATAATTAAGGACGGAGTGGTTCAGAGAGAAATTTGATCTGATCAAATCGGCATGGATTTCTAAAGGTTAGATCAAGACTTAAGGGATGCCTAATCAAATTTCTTACGAAAGTAATTAAAATAGTGCACAGGGAAATGTCTACAGATGTAGTTTATACAGATGAGGAGATTGCTTAGACAGAAGATAAACAGTAAGGATGTTGAGTATGAACTCAAATTAGAAGGAAGAGTTATTCCACAAGACTCTGTCCTGGGGCTTCAATTATGCAATTGCTGCCATTCCTGACTTAATTAGCACAATAGTAAGCCCGATGCCCAAGTTTGCCAGAGACAGAGTTTCAAAAAAAATCAATTCAAAGGATGCAGGTAACAGTGGCTTGGGCCAGCGACTATTGTCTATCCTAACTGTCATTGGTACTGGCTGGTGGCAAATTAAGTAGAATTGATGGTGCTCAAGATTCCCAAGAACATTGTTAAAGTAAGGGTGTAAAAATTGGAGGTAATATTAATGTGTGAGCTCATCAGTTTTCAACAATAGAGAGTAGATTGAAATATTTTCAAATAATGAAAAGCAAGGAATATCAAAAGTTCAAAGATATTGAGGGCCCATGTACAAAGATAACTTCCAGTATGAATTCCCAAGTAATTTCTTTATGTTCTTTGTGATTTTTAAACATTCACTCACAGAATGTAGGTGCCACTGACTTGGCCAGCATTTATTGCCCATTCTAGTTGCACTTGGTGAGCTACTGCAGTCTATGTGCTGTAGACACACTCACAATGTTGCAAGGGAGGGAGTCCTAGATTTTGCCCACAGGCTCCAAAAGTGCAGATGCGTACATCTGCAGAGTTGACTGACTGATCCCATACTGGTGATTCTTTGCATTCTGGAGTAGTCAGTATCTCCAAAAATGTTGATTAGTACACAGTCTTGGTGGGTGGCTTTGAGTAGTTTTACTCCATTCGATGTTCAAACATTTTGTGTTGAGAAAATGGCTGGGGGCTGAACTACAGACAGTACAATGCATCACAGAAGGACAAAGTTATCTAGATTCTTTGCACCAGGTGGCAGTCACACCTCTTGGGGTAGGGTGTTCTGATATAGTACGTGGTCAAAGACAGCAGGTTATGATTGCAAATGAGGCAGGTAAGGTGGGGCAAGAGGATAGAGTGTAGGAGTGACAACCTCTGCAATTGTCCAACAGGTCTGAAATTCCCCAATATCCCTTGCCTCTGCAAAACTACATCCACTGGCTCTCTCAATCAACTTTATTAGTTATATTCTTGAAGGATTCTGGTAGATTTAGACAAAAATATAAAAACAAATATAAAAGTTTCCTTTATTAAAAAGTTAATAAAGTGTTCATCTGAGAAAAAAATTAGTTTGGGGAATCAGTAATGGAGGAGAAAGAGATTGCAAATGATCTGTACAGCCAACTTTAGATATGTGTGGTTTTGCTTCTAGCATGACTCTCTTCTATCTTCATTGGACTAAGGTTGACCCTTTCGCTTGATTGTAGTGTAGATTGGGATGGGGGGGTGGTGATGGTTTGCTCGGCTATAAGGTTGAAGGATGCAGTAGAATCCAATTCTCTGCAGCTGATGGCCCATGGTGCCTCATGGATACCCAGTCTTCTACATCTGTTTGAAACCCATTCCAATTAGCATGGTGGTAATGCCACAGATCTTGATCGAAGAGTATTTTCAATGGAAAGATGTGACTTTGTCTCCATGAAGATTGTTACTCCTATCAATATTGTCACAAACAGATACATCAGTGGCAGCCAAATTGGTGTGGGTGATGTCAATTATTTTTTTCCATCTTGTTAGTCCACTCGCCACCTGCCTCAAACTCAGTCTAGCAGCTACATAGTTCAATCTGCCCCTTTGCTGATCTCACTGCTTCAAAATTATTGTTTCATTAGCCAGGGGGGTTGATGGTGGTAATTGGTAGGAAATTTCCTTGCCCATGTTTCATGGAGTCTGAAGACTTCATGGAGTCTGTAGTCAATGTTGAGGACACCTAGTGCAACTCTCTCCCAAATCTATACCATTGTGCTTCCACTTCTGATGCCCTGACTCATCCACAGAACAGACCCAGGAATGGTGATAGTGGTGTCTTGGACATAGTTGTACCTCACAGACAATGTGAGGCTATAGCTGTAAGACAACTCTCTCAATTTTGCCACTAGTCCCTGGATGTTAGTAAGGCGAATCCTGCAGGGCATAGTTTGTTGCTATTGTCATTGTTTTTATGCCTAGGTGGATATCATCAGACGTTTAATTTGAGATTTTTGTTTTTAAACTGTGTTGATGAGATTCAAACTTAAGTCCTGAGAACATTATCTGGGTCTCTGGATTACTAGTGTAGCAGCAGTGTCACAACACCATCACTTTCACCAAGGTAAGATGAAGACGATAATATAACACATCCAATTTATTCATTTTCATAGCTTGTTTGGCCCCCATCACCAGTTCCACCTCCAAGCAAAAGATCATTTGCATGGATTCTACTTGAGTACAACTGCTCCAATAATTGCTAACCAATGGCATTCAATAATTAACCAATCAGCAGAACTAGAGAAAGTGGACACAAAGAGGTCTTGCAGAACTTGAAGTGGATCATGTGCCAATTTTCTCAACCACTGCTTTTGTACCAATTGGATGAGTGAGAATGAGTCAACAGAACACAAAAGGGCAGTGAGGTGACAAATAACAAGGAGAAAACTCCACAATCAATATTTTCACATTTTTCTCCTCTGCTGCTGTTCATTGACTGGCAAGTGACAAAAATTTAACAATTTCTTGACACCTTTCTCCAACACTCTTTCTTCATTCATTTAAATTGAAATAATCAATTAGAAATGATAAATATTAAAATGACCCTTTAATACTAGAATTATATGGTATACTTGATATTTGGCTGCCGAATGCCTGGACATTCATTGCGGCTGGGTGCTGGAGAATTTTCAGCTGTGATGGCCAAATTATGTGTGAATACTTGTTAACTTCAACATGAGCAAGGGCACAAACTAGATGGTAGAGTTTGGTCTCCAACATAGAGTCTCTGTTTGACTTCAGTGGTAAGGAATAATAAAGGACAATTAATGACTTACAAACACCCATCCTGTTGGATCTGAGAATTATCACAAAGGTTGTAGTTTTCACTCTGTTCAAGTGGTACCTCAATTTCCCGAATGCATGACAAAACAGTTAACAATACACACCAGGATGGAAAGAATCCTAATCTTACAAAAATTCCAAAGAGTGAGAACAATGTCATAGAAATTTTAGTTTTTTTACTCTTCTCTTGTGGAAGAACAGCACCTAGAAAGCTCTGACAAATAGGCAGAACATATATACATAATTAACATTGATTGGGAGGAACAAAACATCCAAGCTGAAAGGTTAAAGGCAAAATACTGTGGATACTGGAAATCTTAAAGTGACACAGAGAATACTGGAGAAACTCAGCAGACTTCTCAGAACGACCCTCACCAACTTTTACAGATGTACCATAGGAAGCATTCTATCCAGGTGCTTAACGGTCCGGTATGGCAACTGCTTTGCACATCACAGAAGCTAATTTCCCATCAATGGACTCCAAGAGTAACTCAGCAGCAGTACTACTGATTGGGCTGGTTGGGTCTTAAAGGATGTAGCTGCTAGACTGGGTCTTCGGCAGATGTTGAGGGAACCAATATACTTGAGGGAAAAACATACTTGATCTCATTCTCACCAATCTGTTGGCTGCAGATGCATCTGTCCGTGACAACATCAGTATGAGTGACCACCACAGAGTCTTTGTGGAGACAAAGTCTTGTCTTCACATTTGAGAATGACCACCATTGTATTGTGTGGCACTATCATTGGGCTAAATGGGACAGGCTTTGAACAGATCTAGCAACTCAAGACTAAGCATCCATGAGGCACTGTGGGACATCAATAGCAGCAGAATTGTACTATAACCTCATGGTCTGGCATATCCCCTACTCAACCATTACCATCAAGTCAGGGGATCAATCCTGGTTCAATGGAGAGTGCAGGAGGGCATGCCAGGAGCAGCACCAGGCATGCCTGTAGATGCGGTGTCAACCTGGTGAAGGCTCCAAAACAGGACTATTTGCATGCCAAATAGCATAAGCAGCAAGTGATAGACAGGGCTAAGTGATTCTGACAACCAACAGATCAGATCTAAGCTCTGCAATCCTGCCACATCCAGTCATGAATGGAGGTGGATAATTAATGGAGGAGGAGAATCAACGTTTTGGGCATGAGAAGGTTGAAGCTTTCGCAGCAATCGTCAGCCAGAAATGCCAAGTGGATGATCCATTTCAGCCTCCTCCAGTGTGGCTATCCCCATTTCAAACAGGTATACTGTTTTAGAAAATGTAGAGGGTGATGGATTCTCAGGGGAATGTAGCATGAACACTGTTTCTGGTATTGAGACTGACTGTAATGCAATGAGAGGTATGTCGGGTTCCATGATTTTGATTGTGATAGGGGACTCTCTAGTCCGAGGCACAGACAGATGTTTCTGTGGCCAGCAATGAAAAATCAGAATGGTGTGTTGCTTCCCTGATGCCAGGATCAAGGATTTCTCAAGAACGAGAGGGCCCAGCAGGAGGTCATTGTACACATTGGAACCAACGATATAGGAAGGGAAAAGGTTGAGATTTTGAAGGGAGAAGACAGAGAGATAGGCAGGAATTTAAAAAGGAGGTCCTTGAGAGTAGTAATATCTGATTACTCCTGACACTACGAGCTAGTGAGGGCTGAAATAGGAGGATAGAGCAGATGAATGCATGGCTGAGGAGCTGGTGTATGGGAGAAGGATTTACATTTTTGGATCATTGGAATCTCTTTTGGGATAGAAGTGACCTGTACAAGAAGAACAGATTGCACCTAAATTGGAAGGGGACTAATATACTGGCAGGGAAATTTGCTGGAGTTGCTCAGGAAGATGTAAACTAGTAAGATGGGCATGGGGAACCCAGGGATATAGTGAGGAAAGAGATCGATCTGAGACTGGTACAGTTGAGAAAAGAAGTGAGCCAAACAGTCAGGACAAAGCAGAGAACAAGGTAGGACTGATAAATTAGACTGTATTTATTTCAATGCAAGAGGCCTAACAGGGAAAGCAGATGAACTCAGGGCATGGTTAGGAACATGGGACTGGGATATCATAGCAATTACAGAAACGTGGCTCAGGGATGGACAGGACTGGCAGCTTAATGTTCCAGGATACAAATGCTACAGGAAGGACAGAAAGGGAGGCAAGAGAGGAGGAGGAGGAGTGGCGTTTTTGATAAGGGATAGCATTATAGCTGTACTGAGGGTAGATAGTGCCAGAAATACATCCAGGAAGTTATTTGGGTGGGAAATAAGAAAGGGATGATCACCTTATTGGGATTGTATTATAGACCCCCAAACAGTCAGACGGAAATTGAGAAACAAACTTGTAAGGAGATCTCAGTTATCTGTAAAAATAATAGGGTGATTATCATAGGGGAGTTTAACTTTCCAAATTTAGACTGGGACTGCCATAGTGTTAAGAGTTTAGATGGAGAAAAATTTGTTCAGTGTGCACAAGAAAATTTTCTGATTCAGTATGTGGCTGTGCCTACTGGAGAAGGTGCAAAACTTGACCTACTCTTGGGAAATAAGGCAGGGCAGGTGACTGAAGTGTCAGTGGGGGTGCACTTTGGGGCCAGCGACCATAATTCCATTAGTTTTAAAAGAGTGATGGAAAAAGATAGATGAGATCTAAAAGTTGAAATTCTAAATTGGAGAAAGGCCAATTTTAATAGTATTAAGCAAGAACTTTCAAAAACTGATTGGGCAGATGTTTGCAGGTAAAGGGATGGTTGGAAAATGGGAAGCCTTCAGAAATGCGATATCAAGAGTGCAGAGACCATATATTCGTGTTAGGGTGAAAGGAAAGGCTGGTTGGTCTAGGGAATGCTGGATGACATTGAAGGTTTGGTGAAGAAAAAGAAGGAAGCATATGTCAGGTATAGACAGGATCGATCAAGTGAATCCTTAGAAGAGTACAAAAGGAAGTAGGAGTATATTCAAGAGAGAAATCAGGAGGAAAAAAAGGGGACATGAGATAGCTTTGGCAAATAGTGTTAAGGGTTTTTACAAATACATTAAGGACAAAAAGGTAACTAGGGAGCGAATTGGACCCCTCAAAGGTCAGCAAGGCGGCCTTTATGTGGAGCCACAGGAGATGGAAGAAGATACCAAATGAGTATTTTGCATCAGTGTTTCCTGTGGAAATGGACATGAACGATATAGAATGTAGGGAAATAGATTGTGACATCTTGAAAGATGTCCATATTAGAGAGGAGGAAGTGCTGCATGTCTTGAAACACATTAAAGTGGATTAATCTCCAGGACCTGATCAGATATACCCTAGAACTCTGTGGGACGCTAGGGAAGTGATTGCTGGGCCTCTTGCTGAGATATTTGTATCAGCGATAGTTACAGGTGAGGTGCCAGAAGACTGGAAGTTGCCTAAAGTGGTGTCAGTATTTAAGAGGGGTGGTAAGGACAAGCTAGGGAACCACAGACTAGTGAGCCTGATTTTGGTGGTGGCAAGTTGTTGGAGGGAATCCTGAGGGACAGGATGTACATGCATTTGGAAAGGCAAGGACTGATAAGGGATAGTCAACATGGCTTTGTCCATGGAAAAGCATGTCTCACACACTTTATTGAGTTTTTTTTTGAAGAAGTAACAAAGAGGATTGATGAGGGCATCGCAGTAGACATGATCGATATGGACTTCAGTAAGGCTTTCAACAAGGTTCCCCATGGGAGACTAGTTGGCAAGGTTAGATTTCAAAGAGTACAGGGAGAACTAGCCATTTGAATACAGAACTGGCTCAAAGGTAGATAACAGAGGGTCATGGTGGAGGTCGTTTTTCAGATTGGAGGCCTGTGACCAATGGAGTGCCACAAGGATCAGTGCTGGGTTCACTACTTTTCCTCATTTATATAAATGATTTGGTTGTGAGCATAAGAGGTATAGTTAGTAAGTTTGCAGTTGACTCCAAAATTGGAGGTGTAGTGGACAGTGAAGAATGTTACCTCAGATTACAACGGGACCTTGATCAGATGAGCCAATGGGCTGAGGAGTGGCAGATGGAGTTTAATTTAGATAAATGTGACATGCTGCATTTTGTGAAAGCAAATCTTAGCAGGACCTATACACTTAATGGTAAGGTCCTAAGGAGAGTTGCTGAACAAAGTGCATATTCATAGCTCCTTGAAAGTAGTCACAGGTAGATAGGATAGCGAAGAAGGTGTTTGGTATGCTTTGCTTTATTGGTCAGAGTACTGAGTACAGGAGTTGGGAGGTCATGTTGCGGTTGTACAGGACATTGGTTTTGGCCACTTTTGGAACATTGCGTGCAATCTGGTCTCCTTCCTATCGGAAAGATGTTGTGAAACTTGAATAGGTTCAGAATAGATTTACAAGGATGTTGCCAGGGTTGGAGGATTTGAGCTATACGGAAATGTTGAATAGGCTGGGGCTGTTTTCCCTGGAGCATTGGAGGCTGAGGGGTGACGTTATAGAGGTTCATAAAATCATGAGGTGGATGGATAGGATAAATAGACAAGGTCTTTCCCTGAGGTGGGGGAGTCCAAAACTGAAGGGTATAGGTTTAGGGTGAGAGGAGAAAGATTTAAAAAGGACCTAAGGGACAACTTTTTCACAGAGGGTGATGCATGTGTGAAAGGGCTGCCAGGGGAGGTGGTGGAGGCTAGTACAATTGCAACATTTAAAAGGCATCTTGATGGGTATATGAATAGGAAGTGTTTGGAGGGATATGGGCCGGGTGCTGACAGGTGGGACTAGATTGGGTGGGACATCTGGTCGGATGAGCGAGTTAGAGTGAAGGGTCTTTTTCCGTGCTGTACATCTCTGTGACTCTATGACTCAATATCAACATTTGCAAATACAGTTTGCTTGGGTTAGTGGATGCATTTCCTGGTTCACAGCCTTCACGTGCTGATGATTGCTGTTGCTTTGATTGTGTTTGCTATTTTAAAAGTTAATGAAAACTGGCGTAAGAGAGCTGTTCTGAAGTTCATTACAAGGCAGTTACAAGTAAATTGTGTCTTAAGAATGAAGGTGAGGAAATTGACATATATCTCTGATGCTGCGCCTCATTTGATTAATCACTCCAGCCTTAGTTACTTACTTAAATGGAGTGAATCTCCTCCTTTCTAGCTTTTTATGTGAGGTTGCAGCATTTCAAGAAAAACATACAATCAGATTTAAGAACACCAGTCACTGGAGGGCCTGACCTGACCACACATAGTATAGAATTATGCATAGTGTGGGTCAGGGTTCCAAAGCATTGCACAGCTAACAGGTGTGGCTTCCTGTTGGATGCTTACTTTAATTGATGGAATCAACCCACAATAACATTTTCTCTTTGCTATGCCATCTTAAATCCTTCAGTTCAAGTTCACATGACATTCTTCCTACATTGTGCATATATAACAAAATTGATGGAACTTTACCAGCCTCAACAATGTGTTCAATGGGGAGAAAATTTGGAAAATATAGGGATATCAATGATGAGAGAAAAAAAACTTACTTCAGCTTAAAGTTTTAATGTCTAGATGAGAATCTTGCTAGTTAGTGGGCATTTCATTATTATCTAATCTCACTCACTAATATTAAGGTTGCTATTTTCCCACTTACTATTGAGAAACCAGATGATGTCGATTGCTGCCTTGAGTCAGAACATGAGCCCAGCAGGTACACCTTGCCAGCATCTTCCCCAGACATGTACTTCTGTCAACATTGCTCCACATCTCAGGGCACACTCCATGCTGCACCCTCACATGCCCACTCCATCCACAGGATGTGGCATCTGCAAAGCTTCAGGTTCACCACATCAGTGTGGCATATCTCAAGATTAATCCTTTATACAGTTCAGCACTTCATTACTATGCTTTAGAGCTCAAGAACACCTTGTACTATAATGCAGCTACCAGATCACTTTGCATTCAGGATAAGCACTCATCTCATGCATTAAAACATGTTGGATCTCTGGGCTCTTAGCTTGCTTTTCTGAAGCTCACTCATTTTACACCTACTTCATTGCTCACAGCATCTCTGTTTTGCCTCGTCCTTTAGAACAGACAGAAAGCCATGCAGCTTGTGCAGTACGCACTGGTTAGGCCACTTTTGGAATATTGTGTGCAATTCTGCACTCCCTGCTATAGGAAGGATGTTGTGAAACTTGAAAGGGTTCAGAAAAGATTGGAGAGTTTGAGCTGTAGGAAGAGGCTGAATAAGCTGGGGCTGTTCTCTCTGGAGCATCAGAAGGCTGAGGGGTGACCTAATAGAGGCTTATAAAACCATGATTTGGAGATGCCAGTATTGGACTAGGGTGTACAAAATTTAAAATCACATAACCTAGTGCTGTATAAAATCATGAGTGGCATGGATAGAGTAAACAGACATTGTCTTTTCCCTATGGTAGGAGAGTCCAGAACTATAGGGCATAGGTTTAGTGTGAGAGAGAAAAGAAAGTTTTAAAAAGGATCTGCCAGAGGAAGTGGTGGAGTCTGGAACAACTGCAGCATTTAAAAGACACCTGGATGGGTATATGAATAGGAAGGTTTGAGAGGGATATGGGCAAAGTGCTGACAAATGGGACTAGATTAGTTTCGGATATCTGGTCAGTATGGAAGAGTTGGACCAAAGGGTCTGTTTCAGTGCTGTATATCTCTGTGACTCTATGTACTCTACAGCATGTTGCAGCAGCTTCTATGGCTCATAGTTGAAGCTCATTTAGTGCTGGATGTCTTGAAACGGGTAAAGGTGGATAAATCCCCAGGACCTGATCAGGTGTACCCAAGAACTCTGTGGGAAGCCAGACAAGTGGTTGCTGGGCCTCTTGCTGAGATATTTGTATCATCAATAGTCACAGGTGAGGTGCAGGAAGACTGGAGGTTGGCAAACGTGGTGCCACTGTTTAAGAAGGGCGGTAAAGACAAGCAGGGAACTATAGACCGGTGAGCCTGACCTCGGTGGTGGGCAAGTTGTTGGAGGGAATCCTGAGGGACAGGATGTACATGTATTTGGAAAGGCAAGGACTGATTATGGAAAGTCAACATGGCTTTGTGCATGGGAAATCATGTCTCACAAACTTGATTGAGTTTTGTGAAGAAGTAACAAAGAGGATTGATGAGGGCAGATGAGTAGAAGTGATCTATATGGACTTCAGTAAGGCATTCGACAAGGTTACCCATGGGAAACTGATTAGCAAGGTTAGATCTCATGGAATCCAGGGAGAACTAGCCATTTGGATACAGAACTGGCTCAAAGGTAGAAGACAGAGGGCGGTGGTGGAGGGTTGTTTTTCAGACTGGAGGCCTGTGACCAGTGGAGTGCCATAAGGATCGATACTGGGTCCTCTACTTTTTGTCATTTACATTAATGATTTGGATGCGAGCATAAAAGGTACAGTTAGTAAGTTTGCAGATGACACCAAAATTGGAGGTGTAGTTGACAGCGAAGAGGGTTACCTCAGATTACAACAAGATCTGGACCAGATGGGCCATTGGGCTGAGAAGTGGCAGATGGAGGTTAATTCAGATAAATGTGAGGTGCTGCATTTTGAGAAAGCAAATCTTAGCAGGACATATATACTTAATGGTAAGGTCCTAGGGAGTGTTGCTGAACAAAGAGACCTTGGAGTGCAGGTTCATAGCTCCTTGAAAGTGGAGTCACAGGTAGATAGGATAGTGAAGAAGGTGTTTGGTATGCTTTCCTTTATTAGTCAGGGTATTGAGTACAGGAGTTGGGAGGTCATGTTGCGGCTGTACAGGACATTGGTTAGGCCACTGTTGGAATATTGCGTGCAATTCTGGTCTCCTTCCTATCGGAAAGATGTTGTGAAACTTGAAAGGGTTCAGAAAAGATTTACAAGGGTTGGAGGATTTGAGCTATAGGGAGACGCTGAACAGGCTGGGGCTGTTTTCCCTGGAGCATCGGAGACTGAGGGGTGACTTTATCGAGGTTTACAAAATTATAAGGGGCATGGATAGGATAAATAGGCAAAGTCTTTTCCCTGGGGTCGGGGAGTCCAGAATTAGAGAGCATAGGTTTCGGGTGTGAGGGGAAAGATATAAAAGAGACCTAAGGGGCAACGTTTTCACGCAGAGGGTGATGCGTGTATGGAATGAGCTGCCAGAGGAAGTGGTGGAGGCTGGTACAATGGCACCATTTAAGAGGCATTTGGATGGGTATATGAATAGGAAGGGTTTGGAGGGATATGGGGTGGGTGCTGGCAGGTGGGACTAATTGGGTTGGGATATCTGGTTGGCATGGACAGGTTGGACCGAAGGGTCTGTTTCCATGCTGTACATCTCTATGACTCTATTTATGTAAGTGGCCATGTCTGAAAGTCAAAGAGAGTAGTTCTTAGTACAGTCAAGGGGAATCATGGTTGACCAGGGGCTGCTAACTCCTCAGTCAAATGTGGTAAAATGTCCAGAGTGAGTAAATATGAAGCACAGAGGAAGCAAAGATCACGCAAATCTCTTGAAGATTAAAAGGGTTGCAAGGGGACTCTTATTAGGGAAACCAGGACAAAAAGGGCATATGAGATAGCCCTGGCAGACAAAGCTAAGGAGATTTCAGAAAGGTTCTACAAGTACATTAAGAGCAAAGAAGCCACTGGGAGGGAATAGGGGCCCTTAAAGATCAACGAGGTCATCCATGTGTGGACCTACAGGAGATGAGAGTTACTAAATGAATATTTCGCATCTTTGTTTTTGCTTTAGCAAAGGAAATGGAGGACAGGGAATGCGGGAAAATAAATACTGATGTTTTGAAAACAGTCCACTATACAGAAGGAGGTCTTAAAAAAACATAAAAGTGGATAAATCTCCAGGACATGACCCAGACATTACGGAACAGTTAGGAAAGAAATTGCAGGACCCCTGTGTCATCCACAGCCATGGGTGAGATACTGGAGGACTGGAGGGTGCCTTTACTTAAGAAAGGCTGTAAGGAGAAACCTGGGAATTATTGACTGGTGAGTCTGACATCAGAGGCAGGTAAGTTGTTGGAGGGGATTCTGAGTTATAGGATCTACATACATTTGAAGAGGCCAGGACTGATTAAGGATACTCAGCATGGCTTTGTGAATGGGCAATTGTGTCTCACAAACTTGATTTGAGTTCTTTTGAGGACATAACCAAAATGATTGATGAGGGCAGAATGGTAGACATTGTCTATATGGACATTAGTAAAGCCTTAAGACAAGGTTCCGTATTGTAAACTGATTAGTAAAGTTATATCACATGAGATTCAGGGTATAAAACTGGTTTGAGACAGGAAGGAGACAGAGGGTGATAATGCAGGGTTGTTTTTCAGACTGGAGGCCAGTAACCAGCTGTGTTCCACAAGAATTGGTACTAGGTCCAGTGTAGTTTGTCATTTATACAAAGGATTTGGATGAGAATATAGGAGGTACGGTAGTAAGTTTACAGATGACACCAAAATTCATGGTACAGCCGACAGAGTTATCTAAGGTTGCAAAGAAATATTGATCAATTGGGCTAATGGGCTGAAGACTGGCAGACGAAGTTTAATTTGGATAAATGAGAGATATTGCATTTTGGTAAAACAAACAGAGGTAGGACTTATACACTACCCAGTGGAGCCCTTTAAAGATTGTGGCACAGATAGATGAGGTGCTTCAGATGATGATTAGCATACTTGCCTTCATTGCTCAGAGCACTCAGTACAGGGGTAGAGACATCATGGTGAAGTTGTAGAGGATATTAGTATGGCCACTTATGGATACTGTGTACAATTCCGAATGCCCTGCTACAGGAAGGGTAGTATGAAATTGAACAGGGTTCAGAAAAGATTTAGTCATAGAGATGTACAGCATGGAAACAGACCCTTCTGTCCAACCTGTCCATGCCGACCAGATATCCTAACCTATTTATCAGGATATTGCTGGGATTGGAGGGTTTGAGCTATAATTTAGGCTGGATAGGCAGGGACTTTCTTCATTGGAAGTTGAGGAGTGACCTTATCAGGGTTTATAAAATCATGAGGGGCACAGATAAGGTGAATAGCAAAGATCTATTCCCGAGGGTGGGAAAATTCAAAACTATGGGGCACATTTTTAAGGTGAGAGGATAAAGGTTTAAAAGAGACCTGAGGGGCAACATTTTCCCACATAGAGGGTGGTTTGTATGTGGAATGAACAGCCATAGGAAGTGATAGATGCAGGTACAGTTACAATATTTAAAAGACATTTGGACAGGTACATGAATAGGATAGGTTTGGAGGGATATGGACCAAAAGCAGACAAGTGGGAGTAATTTAGTTTGGGAAGCTTGGACAGAAAGGTCTGTTTCTCTACTGTATAGCTTTATTACTCTACACCAGATCATTTATTTTTGAGGGTGGGGGGTGAGAGGAATCAAGAAAGATGGTGCATGTAATAGTGGAGGTTGTAAGTCATGAGTCTTGGTTTGTGATGGGACCAATAGACTAAGTATGAGGTAGTTCTTTTGGCATTGGTGAGAGTTCCTTCAAGACCATGGAAACTACTGATCTGGGTAGCAACTTCAGATTGGGGGCGGCACTGTCTGCTGTCATGATCTCTTCTGGTAGTCGTTGGAAAAAGAAAATAGCCTTCTTCTCCACCACCTGGACCATCAGGATCTTGGGAGGTTCTTGTCTGTGAAGTAGGTGCCAACCTGGCCTGTCAGCCATGTTGTTTTGATTTGTACAGTAAGACACCAAGAGCAGTTCCTGGCAGTGTTTCAAATGGCATACAGCTGGCGTTTAAATATGTAGCGTGAATGGAGCGATGTCCCAGCAGTAGCAAAGCACATCTACTACTGCTGAACACAAGACAGTGCAAGAGCAGCACCGTGGAGATGGAAGTGCATATTTAATAAGCCAAGCTGTGGAGAATTGCGTGACTTACTTTCCAGCCACCAAAAGCATTGAGTTTGTTTCTATTTCAAAATGTCCTACAGAAGATATGGTCTCCAACAGATCTACGAACAAAAATTATCAAATAAGTCATGTTATAGGTGGAAAACTAAAAGTTAATAGTCTCTCATACAATGTATTACAATATGTATTACAAAGTATCTTTGCTTTGAAAGTGGATTTGTGGAATTCGAAGGCAGTGACTTGTTATGGCTCCCCTGTCAGTAAAACAGATTGTGAATATTCTTTCTTTTAAAAACTGATAATAAAAATTATAGAACATAGATTAGATATTATTTTGCACACCAGAAATATTTCATCTGTGGAACAAAAAGCCTGAGTATTATTGTTCAGGTAGGATCATTTAAAACAAAATGATGTAATAATAAGATGATCTGGAATTAAGTGATTTCTGAAGCAGTATCTGATCTTGTAGACTGCATAATGGAAAACCCCACCAGCCAGGATATATAAGTTGTGAAAATACATCTTAACACCAGTTCTTTATCAATGTTATTTCAACCAATAGCTGCCCCAGATTAAGTGAAAATGAAAATATAAATTAAATTTGCCTTAGATGCAATGAAATAGAATAGCCATGGATCAGATATTTTTACAATGTTTAATTTTAACATTTTGAACTGAAATCTTTGAATATTCAAACATTTAAAAATAGTGTAAATCCTATATAGCATTCTTCCATTTGAAACATTTTTTTAAAAATATATGTTGACTTACTTATATACATATATACTTACATTTGGATTAAAATTTTAATTTCAGATTCATTTGAAATGGAAAGAATCAATGTGACTTTTTAAAAAAATTATAGTTTATCAAAAATCTATTTTAAACTTGTTTTTTGAGGATGTGATTCTTTGTTACTAATTTTTCACAATTTATACAAATTTTACTCAAATTATTCAGCAAATATGCACCAATCGGAATACGCATGACATTGATATAGAATAATTTGCAGCTCAGTAATTAGCAATGGAGACTTAAAAATGCACAATTTAAATGCAGAAAGGTACCTCTATGTTCCAGACTACTTAAACGATGAAGAAAAATGAAGCTTCACAGTACTATTTAATGACAAACTTCCAAAAATAGGATCTAAGAACCAAATGACAAACCAAGAATTTTTTTTCCCAAAATCTAGTCACATGTCTGTACAATCTGCCACTCCCTTAGGGAATAAACAAGGATTAGAGCATCCATTCTGTATTGGATATGCATAAATATATCTATAGATTAAGGGAGTTAATGGTGGTCTACTACTTTTAGAATAGCATCACAAAACAGCTGGTGTATGACCTTGACAAATGCATACATTTATCTTCATAAAACCATAATGATTGCTGCAATGAAATTAATTATATAGACTGTTTTGAACTGCAGTTTTGAAAAGAATTCACATAGTATACTTGAGATCCTTAAGCAGTTCTAGAAGACTTTAATATTTAAATCGAAGACTTTAAGTTAAATTCGGGGTCAATTGTACTTTTAAATATTCATCCTCAGTGGCACAAATAATTTCCTTTAAATACATAATCTGCAATCCTGGTGAGAATCACATAGCTAAGTGACATTTAAATCTATTTTTGGAAACTGCCAAGCCAGAATTAAATTTTGTCACAATTGTGATATACAGGTTTTCAATGTTTCAAAAGATATAGTTGGTCATATATAAATTACTTACCTCCAAAGCATTTGAATTGCATACATATTGTGAAACAGAAACAGAAAAACATATGGATCACTGCATGTTTGAAAACATGTATATCAAAGAATGCAGACAAAAGTCCTGATACATAAGGCTCCTATAACATTCAACTGTCCATTCTAAAATTTAGTCCAGTGATTGTTTTTTTTAGTTTCTTAAAATAAATGCCTGCTGCATTTAAAGCTTCTAAATCATTTGACCCTGGTGGGAACAGTAGCTTATATTTACACATTTTGAAATCTGTTTATTGTTAGAATGTGCTCCTATGTACTAAAAAATCAATTAAGTTCTGCACAGACAGAAATATAATCATCTCTTGATGTACAAATAGTTTTTAAAATTGGTGGGCTTATAAAAATGCTTGTTTTGCTTTCATTTGTTTGCATGAACACAATGCATTGCTTGAAGTCATGTAAATTTGTGGGGAAAAAAATGTGCTTGTTATTTAAACAAAATTTCCAAAAACTAAAAGTAAAGTATGACATTAAGTCTTAAACTGATAAAATATTTTACAAGAAACAATACAACATTATAATCAAAAATACTATTTATCTATTCTGGTTTCAAAGAGCAGATACATAAATGAAAACATAGCTACGAAAACATTTCCCAACAGCAAGCCAAGGAGCATTCTGTTCCCAACCACCAAAAAAATTAAAACCATGCTGCACAATACATTGTACCAGTGTGTGTTTTTTTTTTAAAAAAAGCACGCAAACTTCTGTAAAGGCAGACTCAATTTAATTTTTGTACAAAAAATTGGAAGTTTTATTTCAAAGAAATTAAAAATATGGAATATATAAACTTTTCTATTGCTCTATAAATATAAAGGATTCTGTAATGGTGAACAAAAATAAATGAATACCAAGTTCAGACATTTTTTCGCTCATCAGGGACTTGAAGCCAATAAACAAATTTCAACCATGTGTACAGGCTTGTATGATGTTATGGCTACAGACTCCTATTCATTATTTCATGACATTCATGCAAATCATTTAAAATGCATACAATGAAAATGCCTGGAGGTGCAGTTATGGTGTTTTTAAAATGCTTGTAATATAGTACAATGAAAAAGGAAAAGGCTCTTGCCATTTTCAGAGAGAAATGGCCCATGTTTCAATCAATGGATTAAATGTGATGTGTATACTACTACAGATTACTTCTACACATCATTTGATTTCTGGACCACTCACTTGGAATAGAATGGAAATAGGTTCTTCTCAGCACTAATAAAACATTGAGTCAATGCTCCACCCATACCAACACCATGTCTGGTTTCTAACATTACTCTCAGCTCAACCTGCTCAATTCTGCTCACATGATCCTGAGCTTACTATCCCCCTGCTTTCTAAAAAAACGTTTTATCAAGAATATTAATTTTGCTTGTTCAACTGTTCAGTGCAGTTGAATATAAATGGTGCCACCATTTTTCTGGGATTTTAAACAATTTCTTTCAGAGGTGTTACACGAAAGCTGTTTTTCGTCTCCCAAAAAATGTTAAGACAAAGTCACGTCAAAACAATTAACAGCAAACTTGTATTGAGGGTGATATTTCACTAAATTAACATAATAATGGTGAGATTTTTCCTAATACACCAGGCATTGAACTTACTGACAATAATGAGGAAATAATCAAAATAAATAAGAACGTTAAGTGCTTGTATGCCCTGAAAATTTTCAGTTAAATTTTGATCCAGCATTTTCATGTATAAATCAATTTACGGGTAGATTAATATTCAAGACTAAAACAGCCAAATATTAATTAACTTTATTATTTGGAAGCAGGGCACCCATCAGGTGAGATCATGCTAAGTTGAACCTTGGCGTCCATAGGTAAAGATAATGCATAAAGCCACCGTTTTATCAGGTCTTTATGTACACTCGCCCTCGATTCAATTGTTCTGAAGTTGTGTAACAAATAGCGATGTTAACTTGGTTGGCGTTAGGACCCAAGGGACGCCTTTCATTCCAAAGTAAAACTAATCGTCCCATTTGCCTCCGGGTCCAATTTATGTCTCGAAAGGTTCAGCATTCAGACATGCGAGTTGGCAGGCACCAGGATTAACTTGCGAGTCTGACTCATTTGCAGTTCCGTCTCGACTTTCGACTACAAGTTGAGTTACGACAATCCTTGGTTTCCGAGCACTGAAACAACCAGTGCCTCCTCCCCTCCCCCCTTCGAATCAAGAATTTTTTTAAAATCCTCCACACATTGAGGAAACAAGATACACCTCTGGAGGTGATATTTTAAATACAAATATATAATTACAAAAAAAAATCTTACAGATGCTATTTACAACGTACAGTACTTGAAAGAGTCGGTCACATCTCAAAAGTCAGGACTTTGTGTGTGTGTATATAATCTCCCACCGTCTTGGAGGGAGGAATGTTTTGTTTTCTTCTGCAATAAAAATGTCATTTTGCTTTCACACTGTCGTCTCGCCGTGCTTACTGTTTGTGAGTCTAGTGTAGAACTTGCGCCACGAGTGTAAAGTCTTGCCAGACCAGATCCAAAAGCCTGAGGTGATGCCCACGATAAGTGTCATGAGGTATTTGATCATGTAGACGGTGAAGTCCGGCCTCATGTGGGGCTGCTCGCTGTGGGGGCACGGGATGGCGTAACTTTTGCAGGCTTGGTTGACCCAACTCTTCTCCCACTGCTGGCGGAAAGCCTGCTCGTAGAAGTAGCAGGCGATGACGATGGTGGCGGGCACGGTGTAGAGCACGCTGAAGATGCCGATGCGCACCATCAGCTTCTCCAGCTTCTCGGTCTTGGTGCCGTCGTGCTTCATGATGGTGCGGATGCGGAACAGAGACACGAAGCCGGCCAGCAGGAAGGAGGTGCCGATGAACAGGTAGACGAACAGCGGCGCCAGCACGAAGCCGCGCAGCGCGTCCACGTTGTTGAGGCCCACGAAGCAGACCCCGCTGAGCACGTCGCCGTCCACCTGGCCCACCGCCAGGATGGTGATGGTCTTGATGGCCGGCACCGCCCAGGCCGCCAAGTGGAAGTACTGCGAGTTGGCCTCGATCGCCTCATGGCCCCACTTCATTCCCGCCGCCAGGAACCAGGTGAGCGACAGGATCACCCACCAGATCGAGCTGGCCATGCTGAAGAAGTAGAGCATCATGAAGAGGATGGTGCAGCCTTCCTTCTTGGTGCCCTGCGCCACCGTCCTGTAGCCGTCCTCGGCGAACCGGTCGTTGCAGACCACCCTCTCCTCCAGCAGGAAGCCCGCGATGTACGCGATCGCCACCATGGTGTAGCAGCCCGACAGGAAGATGATGGGCCGCTCCGGGTAGCTGAACCGCTGCATGTCCACCAGGTAGGTGAGCACCGTGAACAGGGTGGAGGCGCAGCACAGCACCGACCAGATCCCGATCCAGATCCGCGAGAACTTCAGCTCCTCCTCGCTGAAGTACATCAGGCCGTTGGTGCGGGACGGCTCGCACGGCGCCCCGCAATCCTTCTCGCCCAGGAAGTGGTAGTTCAGGTAGCTGGGCACTTTGAGCACCCGCGGGCAGATGAACTGCTGCCGGCCCGGGTAGCCCCGGGGGTAGATGGTGCCGGCGTTCGGTAGCGACTCGGTGGGGTCCAGGGTCGGGCTGCCCCGCTCGGTGTTGTTCTGCCCCACGCACAAGTCGATAGATCCGTGCACGGGGAAGTTCTCGCAGCGCAGGCTCTCGGGCCACTGGAAGCCGAATTTGTTCATGAGCGCCTCGCAGCCCTGCCTGGCCCGCTCACACAGCGACCGGCACGGGGGGATCGCCTGCTCCAGCACCGTGCACACCGGCGCGTACATGGAGCACAGGAAAAACTTCAGCTCGGGCGAGCACTGCACTTTCACCAGCGGGTAAAATTGGTGCACCTCCAGGCCCGCGTCTTCCTGATTCGTGTGCCCCAACAGGTTCGGCATGATGGTCTGGTTGTAGGCGATGTCGGTGCACAGGGGGATCGAGATGGGCTGGCAAAAGCCATGGTCCGGGATGGAGATGCCCCTCTCGCTATTGTACTGTCCCTGTGGCCGCACAGGTCCTGGTCCAAGGAGGAACAGATGAAGCACAAACAGCCACCGAGCGCTCGCAAGTTTGCACGGATCCAGATGGAAACAATTACTCACAGCCATACTTTTCCCTCGCTCTTTCCCTCTCTTCAAACTACTTCGAGGCAGGAAATGATCCTACGGCATGAAATACACAGAAGTTTTGTTTGTTGTCCTTGTTTTAAAAAAAAGAAAAACAATGTTGAGCACTTACGTTTGGGGGGAGGATGTGATTTTACACTGGAAACGATTCGGATGCCAAAATAAAAACAGCCCCGAGCCGAGCAGCAACCCAGCGCCGACTCCACTGTCCATTTGTGTCACTCCATCAGCTCCCTGCCGCCTGTTTCTAGGAGCCCCCAGCCGCCTGGTTCTGCGCAATCACGGCAAGAGGCGCCTTGAAACCGGCTCGGGACCCTGCGATCTACAAATCCGAACCAATCATGATCCGAACCAATCATGATCCGATTCTAGCCCAGCCCTTGTGATAGAGAGGGTGATGATTGGCTGGTGTCTGTGGGGTAATTTGAATAATTGGCAGCCTTTGGGGGCGGGAGGGGTAGGAGTGAGGAGAATGTGCACAGCGGCTCCCAGGGGAGGTTCTGTCCTGTTTAGCGAGTGAGACGGCGGCATTCCGGGTTTTATTGGTCAGGCCGCTGTTTTCTTCACCCCAGGGAGCTCAGAGGTTTCGGGCAAGGTGCTGGATGCTTGGGGAGGGAAGGGGAACGGATCAGGAAGGCACTGACTAGTCACAGTCAACAGATTGAAGAGCCGGGAGTTGTAGAAGGGAATGTGAATGAGCCATGTCTTTAAGTATCAAAGCCTAGAGGGAGCTGAGCTTTGGAGTTTTACTGGGAAGGTGAGAGTCAGGAAGCTGCAACTTCAGGGAAATAGGGCTCAAGAAAGGGAGATGAGGCACCGAACTTCAAGTGGGCGGTCTTCGGGAGTGGAACGCGTAAAGTTTGAGAGGTGTAATGAGGGCATGGCTCGGGAACTGGAAGTGTTCGGAGCTAGAGATTGAAATTTTCGGCGCTGCAACAATGGATGGCATTTTGAAACTTTGGGAAGGAAGAGCTGGGTGGGAACTTTCAGGAGAGTACGGAACTGGGGAAGCAGAGTGCAAGACCGAAATTTCATTGTCTTGGAAGCTTCATCTATCCAAAGGCAGTAAACGAGAGCATTCGGACACTTCTGAAAGTTCGGGTTTTAAATATTCACGTAGTAGTTTAGGTGACTCTGGCACTATGGCTGCACCTATGACTGAACCGAGTGATCTTGCAGTCTTTTTGTTTATGAAACTAGTAAGGCACGGCAAGTTTTGTTTAATGTGGATATTGAAGTAAGTCACTGCGTGAAATAACAAAAAAACTTTAAATTCTGTGTGAAATTGGAAACTACACCGACAGTACTTATAAGCAAGACGGCATGTGAAGATTATAAACCATAACTGTTTAATACTCGTTATTGTTTCGTCTGAGATAATGTAATAGAAGAGAAAATAATGCCATTAGATTACTCTAAACGGATTTTTTTTTAAAAAATGCAAGTCGCAACACGGTATTGTGATTTTTTTTTAAACTTTGTCCACCCGAGTCCAACACCGGCTCCTCCAAATCTTGACAATTGCGTACATTCCTATTTGCCTCATGTTAAATCTCACTTGTCAACATCTTCAACGATTTTAATTGCAAATGTTTCGGCAGCCTGTTTCATTCACCGTGATTATGGTACTATCGAAATAAGGTAGTAACGCAATGTATAATGGCTGGGTCGGTCATCAACTATGAAGAGTCACCGTCTCGAAACGATTACTTCTCATTGATACTGACAGGCCTGCTGAGTTTCTCCAGCAATTTGTGTTTGTGTTTCAGCTCTCCAGCATCCGCAGTTTTTTTTAACTTGTTGTCAACTCGTGTTTAACAAGTGAACCTTTTGATGAGACATGGACGCCACGGTGCCGACGTCAGAAAATACAATCTTGCGGTGATCGTTGTAAATAATTTGATCAGTTAAAGTCACAGTGGAACTTAACCACATCGAGCGCTGGCAATTAACACATCCATTATTAGTACTTAACTATAGTCGCCTCTCATTGTAAAGGAGGCAATGGCGAAATATTGTTTCACAACTGCTGGATATTTCCTATTGCTTTGTAGCTAATGGAATACTTCTGAACAGTAGTGGCTATTGTCGTGCAGGCAAAGTGATAGTAAGCTTTCGCAGATAGCAATGTGACGATTTTTGATTAGGGTACCAGGAATAATACTCCTGCTGGTCGAAAGAAGGTTTTGAGATTTTCTTTTGTCCATTGAAAGGAGCAGATGCTATTTTCCAGATTAGGTGTTAAACCCTACCTTAGGTTATTGGATTGTTAAAAAATCATGAAAGCAAGTTCTGAATTATGACAAATTAATCATTCATTAAAGGCAATCATTATAAGATTGAACAATTATCATTTCAGCATAAAACAATTATGTTAGAGCATAAGAAATAAAAACAGCAGGCCCCTGGATCCTGCTGTGCCATTCCACAGGATTGTAGGTGATCGGAGATTCCTCATGTCCACTTTCCTGTGTTTTCCTTATAACATTTGATTTTTTTTTCCCCATATTGACCACCAATTCATCTATTTGGTCTTAAATATGCACAAAGACTCACCCTGGGGCAAGGAGTTCCAGAGATACTCAGCTCTCAGAAGAAATTCCTCTTAATCTCAGAATACAGGGCTACCAGTTTATGCCCTCTGGTCCTAGACTTTCCCAGGAAGGGGAAACATTCTGTCAGCATTTAGCCTGTCAAGCCCTTAAGAATCCGAAGTTTCAATAAGATCACCTCTCATTCTTCTAAATTCCAATGTTACCCAAACTGTTTAGCTTTTGCTTATTATACTGTCCCTCCATACGGGGAATCATCCAAGTGAATCTGTTCTATACTGCCTCCAATGAATTGAAACCTTCCTTAAATAGGGGGACCAAAACTGCTCACTGTACTCCAGATGTGCTCTCACCAGCACCTTGTACAATTGCAGTAAGGCTTCCCTACTTTCTTACTCCAACCCTCCCTAAAATAAGGGCCAACGTTCCATTAGCCTTGGTGATTTGCACTTGTATTATTAGCTTTACGTTTTGCACTTAAGAGCACCTCAAGTCCCCATGTTTTGCAGATTTTCTCTTGAACTAATACAGTTCCTTTGTTCTTCCTCCCAAAATGAACAACCTCATTTTCCCATGTTATGCTCTATTTGCTAACATTTTGTCCACTATATCTATTAATATCTATCTATTTGGATCCTTTTTATATTGTGCCTTTCCACCTATTTTGGTTTCATTTGCAAATTTGATTACAGTACATCAGCATCCTCACTCCCAGTCATTAACTTGGGAGGATTTAAACTATGAGAAAATGAGGACCACAGATGCTGGAGATCAGAGTCGATAAGTGTGGCGCTAGAAAAGCACAGCAGGTCAGGCAACATGAGGAACAGGAGCAGGAATGTGTTGGGGGAAGGGGAGTTGAGGGCAGAAGGGGGCTGAGAGATTTGCTGTTTCTTGCCCATTAGGGAAATGGTGATTGATGTCAGTATACTACCTGAAACACCAACAGTGATTATCTTAGACTGAATCTTCTGTGAGGTTCCTTGTCAAATACCTTCTCAAATACCACACATCAACTGGTTTGCCTCTATGCACTCTGGTTAAGAGTTCCTCAAAATAGTTTTAAAAATTAATCAGCCACAACTTCCCTTTCACAGTTATGCTGACTGTGCTTGACTTAATTTATGATTTTCCAAATGTCATCAGGGATGGATGATAAACATCAAAATCCCTTGAACAAATAACTTGGATTAAAATTTAATGTGTTACAAAATGCAGGTCTTTTTAACTTACACAAGTAAAAGTCTGCTGCATTCTGAATTTTGTGGTAAAGCCCCAAGACCATTGTTAATGGTGCTAGAAAAGCACAGCAGGTCAGACAGCATCCGAGGAGCAGGAAAATCGATGTTTTGGGCAAAAGCCCTCCTTCAGGAATGAGGGCTTTTGCCTGAAACGCCAATTTTTCCTGCTCCTCGGATGCTGTCTGACCTGCTGTGCTTTTCCAGCACTACTCTAATTTGACTCTAACCTTCAGCATCTGTGGTACCCACTTCTGCCTAAGACCATTGCTGTCAGGTTAAATTTCATTACATTCTCAATTGTTTACATACAATTTAATTTTATAAGGTATTAGAATGGGCTGTCTCACCCTTTATTCATTATATGTCTTATTTGTGGAATGATCAATTTTTTTTTCTGAAACCAATAGCAAATGCAGTCTTATACAACTGTTAAGAGGGTGTGGCAATGGGTTGAAGAGTTTCCTATTGAACAACTTCCCAACAGTGTTTTTCAAGGAAACCACCATTTAAGTGGTTTGTTTGCCTGCCTCAAAGAAGCTTTGTGTGTGTTATCCAGGATCAGTCAGATAATACAGCATTGTCTCAGGCAGGTGCTGTGATGTCAGCCTAGATTATTTATGCTGAAGTCATGGAATGGGACTTGATCCTAGAACCTTGTTGCTGAGATAGGAGTGTATTACAAAATTCTGGATGACACACCTGGTCAGCAAATCTCAAGTTATTTTCCAAAGTGACCTCAATTTTCAGGTGTTAGGTTATTAGGATCTCAGAAGCCAATCAAATGCGCAAGTTACTTGTTCAGGGGATATGGGTGTTAGTGGTTAGGCCAGCACTTATTGAGCATTTCTAATTACCCTTAACAAGGTTCTCTTACTTGGGTGACATGGTTGCACAAAAGTTAGTGCTGCTGCCTCACAGCAACAGGGATCCGGGTTTGATGCCCCCCTTGATTGACTGTGAAATCTTGACACAGATATTTTCCCTGTGTCTGTGTGAGCTTTTGCCAGGTGCTGCACCAGGTTATAGTCCAATAGGTTTATTTGGAAACACTAGCTTTCTGAGTGCTGCTCCTTCCTCAGGTGGTTGTGGAGTACAACCATCTGATGAAGGAGCAGTGCTGTGAAAGCTAGTGCTTCGAAGTAAACCTGTTGGACTATGACCTGGTGTTGTGATTTTTCAACTTCATACACCTCAGTCCAACACTGGCTCCTCCATATCATGGTGTTGAAGGTAGTATGTGAAGAGGATAAGAGGATTGACTGATGAATGAAAGGTAAAAACAACGACTGCAGATGCTGGAAACTAGAGTCTAGATTAGAGTGGTGCTGGATGAAGGGCTTTTGCCCGAAACATTGATTTTCCTGCTCCTCGGATGCTGCCCGACCTGCTGTACTTTTCCAGCACCACTCTAATCTAGACTCTGATGAATAAAAGACAGAGTTCGGATCAGAAAAATGAAGTGCTGTTCATAGAGTCATAGAGATGTACAGCATGGAAACAGACCCTTTGGTCCAACTCGTCCATGCTGACCAGATATTCCAACCCAATCTAGTCCCACCTGCCAGCACCTGGTCCATCTCCCTCTAAACCTTCCTATTCATATACCCATCCAGATGCCTTTTAAATGTTGCAATTGTACCAGTCTCCACCACTTCCTCTGGCAGCTCATTCCATACACATACCACCCTCTTTTATATCTTTCCCTTCTCACCCTAAACCTATGCCCTCTAGTGCTGGACTCCTCCGCCCCCCAGGGAAAAGACTTTGTCTATTTATCCTATCCATACCCCTCATGATTTTATAAACCTCTATAATGTCACCCCTCAGCCTCTGACACTCCAGGGAAAACAGCCCCAGCCTATTCAGCCTCTCCCTATAGCTCAAATCCTCCAACCCTGGCAACATCCTTGTAAATCTTTTCTGAACCCTTTCAAGTTTCACAACATCTTTCTGATAGGAAGGAGACCAGAATTGCACGCAATATTCCAACAGTGGCCTAAGCAATGTCCTGTACAGCTGCAACATGGCCTCCCAACTCCTGTACTCAATACTCTGACCAATAAAGGAAAGTATTCCAAACACCTTCTTCACTATCCTATCTACCTGTGACTCCACTTTCACGGAACTATGAACCTGCACTCCGAGGTCTCTTTGTTCAGTATCACCCCCCCCCCCCCCAAGGACCTTACCATTAAGTGTATATGTCCTGCTAAGATTTGCTTTCTCAGGGTGATGTTGTGGGCGGCACGGTGGCCCAGTGGTTAGCACTGCTGCCTCGCAGCGCCAGAGACCCGGGTTCATTTCCCGACTCAGGCGACTGACTGTGTGGAGTTTGCACATTCTCCCCGTGTCTGCGTGGGTTTCCTCCGGGTGCTCCGGTTTCCTCCCACAGTCCAAAGATGTGCAGGTCAGGTGAATTGGCCATACTAAATTGCCCGTAGTGTTAGGTAAGGGGTAAATGTAGGGGTATGGGTGGGTTTCGCTTCGGCGGGTCGGTGTGGACTTGTTGGGCCGAAGGGCCTGTTTCCACACTGTAATCTAATCTAATCTAATCTAATCTAATCTAAAAATGCAGTGCCTCACATTTATTTAAATTAAATTCCACCTGCCACTTCTCAGCCCACTGGTCCATCTGATCGAAATCTCGTTGTTCTTCCAGTTTGTGTTGAGCTTTGCTGGAGTATTGCAGTAAGCCTGAGACAGGTGTTGGCCAGGGAACAGAGTTTTAATCTGTAAAGGAATCAAGAGTTATTGGAGAAAAGACAGGAAAGTGGAGTTGAGGATGAACAGATCAGTTGTGATGTCATTGGACAACAGAACAGACTTCACAAATGGCCTACTTCTCCTCTAACATCTCAGGGTGATGTTGCAATGTATCTTGTAGATGGTACGCACGACTGCCACTGTGCATCAGCGATGGAGGGGGTTACCAGCCACTTATCCCAATTTTGCTTCTTACCCTAGCATGCTCACTCACTCAGCAACCCTTCTTACAAAGCCTCACTCACTCAGCAGCTCCTCTTCCTGACTCCACTCCTCACACTAACTCACTTAGCCAACAGCCTCGCTTACCTTCTCCCCTTTTGGTCAAGTTGATTGTGCCCTTTAAGTTGAGCCTGCAATCCAGGCTGAGGAGCCCTTGCAACAGGGAGGAGCGGTAATACTGTAAAGTTTGAAGCTGCCACTCACTGTCATGTATCTGCCATGTTATATCAGATTTTCACACGTTCTGGAGTTACTGTTGCTGGCCTAGGCCCTACGTCAAGTCAGCATATAGACATCCCTGGCCCACTCATCTGGCTGAAAGAGTCATTTCTGATGTTGGAGGATGCTTTGGGCTCACCGTCTGTTTGGCATCATCAATCCAGGCTGTGGAGCTGGAGCATCCAGACTGAGCAGTCTCCTCTTCACAGTTGCCATTGCTGACCCGGAGGATCTCTGTGACCTCATTGGGGTTGTGACCCATATTTTGTGGACCTCAGCACTGGGTATAGATATTTTAAATAAATAAGTTAAACTGAAATTCCCTCCCACCAAGTCATATTGATTCCACCGAAACCGGTTAGCTTAAATCTTCCTGTTTCTAGATTCTTAGGCGTACCTTTGAAAATGCTTGTTGGGGTCATGCAGAAGCCCTTATGCATTGACCATGCAGTAATTGCCTGGGAAGTTAAAACTTACAATGGGCAACTACCCAGCATCTGGAACCCTCATAAAAATCCCCAACTCTCAACTTCAGAGAGTTTCAACTGACTTACCTGAATAGTGAACAGTCAAAAGAATTTAGAGGAATGAAACCTTGCTAAAACTCCTGTTTAACTATGAAATTCACTCTTCAAATATTCATGCTGCCCTCTGTGTACCTCTGCTATTTCTGCATGGCCACCTGACATCCTTCCCTCTAACACTGTAGTCATCTCATTGCCCCCTCATAACTGATTCCCAAGACAATCCTCCCCAATCCAATTGGATCTGCCCCAACTGTAGTCCTGTCCCAACCACTAGGTCTACCCTGTACTCAACCATCTATCTGTCATCCTATTTCCTCTCTCCTTTACCTTCCCTTAACATCTGTCAAATTGCCTTCAGGACTTTATATCTTGGATTATGGTATCTAATGTCAAGAAAAGTCCATAGTTTCAACACCAATCCAGCCCATAGCATGCTGCATGGATTCCTTGCCAGACTAGACTGCTTCAGCTTGGCAGACTCCTGGTCTGGAAGTTCACACAGAATTGCTCCAGAGGTAAGCATGTACTGTACATTTTGTTCAATCAGCATTGGAAATAAGGTATTACCACCATGGTTGGAAGATCTAATCCATTATGATTTTCTATGTTTCCTGTTGTAACCTCCTTAATAATGGATTCTCACAATTTCCCTATGGCAAATGTAAGTCTGATTAGTCTCTGGTTTCTGCTTTCTATTTCCCCCCTTTCTTGAATAAAACTATTACATTTCTTAATAGTTAATCACTGGGATCCTTATAGAAACTTGGATATTTTGGAAGATTATAACTAATGCCTTGCTTATCTCTGCAGTCAGTTCTTTTAGCACCCTCAGGTCCCAGGCCATAGGTCTAATAATTTTCCCAGCGCCATTTTCTTGGTGATGGTCATTTTTTGAAGATCTCCACTCCCACCATCTCTTGATTTTCAAGAATCCTCATGAATTTTCTAAGTCAACTATAGTAAAGACTAATGCAAAATTCCTGTTCAATGCCTCTGACATTTCCTTGTTTTCCATTATCAATTTCTCAGAACCTCGAGAGGATCAAGACTGTAGTTACTGTATTACTACTTAAATACTTATAGAAACTTATCATTAAAAAAAAGAAAGCTTTTTTTCATACTTTACTTTTGTCACTTCTTGCTAGTTTTTGAAATCTGTGTAATTTTCTCAACTATACTAATCTTCATAGATATGGAATGTCTTTTCCAATTTTATTCTTACCCACCTTATTCAGTACAGATGATGTACTCTTCTGTAAGAGTCTTGCACTCTGTGGGACGAATCTTCACTGACAGTTATTAAATATTCCTTTAAAAGTCTGTCATAGCCCTGCCTTTTAACCTAATTTCCTAGTTCATTCCCTAATTATTATTATTATTCAGGTTTAATACAGGAGTCTTAGATTATATTTTTCCCCTTCAAACTGAATATGAAATTCTGTCAATGGTGATCATTGTCACTTAAACACTTTACCATTACATTATTGATTAATTCTACCTAAATGTTAATTACCTATACTAGAATAATCTATTCTATATTGTACCTATACAAGAACAACGTACACTCTCATTGGCTGTAGAGTGTACAATTGTTAGAAAGTGTCCAAGTTACACTCGAACTAACTTTCCAGGCTACTTTTGCAAATCTGGTTTATCTCATTTGCATGTAAACTGAAGTCACCAATTATTATTTGGTACCTTTCTTACATGCACCATTTACTTCTATCTGTATACTTTGTTTTACAGTTATTATTGTTAGGTGGCCTTTGAATGACACCTGTAAGTGACCTCTTACTTTTTCTACTTCATACCTTGACACAAACTGATTCCATATCTTGCTTGAGTCCATGCAGAGGATTATAGCTTCCATCCAAAGCAGATTTTCACAGTTTTTGTTGCTCACATTTATAGCCATTTTCTTTTTCATAATAAATTACATTGTATATGACTGCGATAAAATTAAACTTTCTTCACGCATCCTTCTGAAATGGTGGACCATGCCATCCCCTCCAGCACCTCTCCAATGCTGTCTAGCTGGGTGAGATTGGATTTACCTGGATCCATTTTTATTCAATTGTACTCAGAGAATTACTTACAATGGCTGTTCATCATACTCCTACACCATTTCCTTTCGTGCTTCCAAGAATCTACCCCTAGTTCACTGCTATTTCTTATCCACTTACTGCACTTCTGTGACATAATCTGAAAGCACAGTATTTTGTTTCATGTTCATGGATGACACCCCATCAGTATTCTCTCGATGCCTTCACTGCAGCTAAATTATCAGACTGCTTATCCGACATCCAGCAATGGGTGAACACAATTCTCCAATTAAGTATTTGAATGACGGAATTATTTTTGGTTTCCGTTCCAAAATTCATTTTCTAGTTACTGACTGTGTCCTTCTGTCTGGCAACAATTAAATGTAACTTCAATGTTGGCTTAACTTCAAACTAAGTCTGCCTATTTCTAAGTCTGTAACATCACCTGACTTGGCCATTGTTGGCTCATATATTCCAGAATTAGCAACTAGTCTAGTCAAGCTTTTCCAGTACAGCTACAACATTGGCATTTACATGACAAGTTTGAAAAATTATCCAGGTATACCCTTTCCACAAAAGGACAAATCCAATCCAGCCAATTGCCATCCATTGGCCACTTTCAATCATAAGCAACTTGACTGAAGATGTTGGCAGTGTCAGGAAACTGCACTTACTAATAACCTGATTCATTCCTGATGAAGGGCTTATGCCCAAAATGTCGATTCTCCTACTCCTCGGATGCTGCCTGACCTGCCGTGCTTTTCCAGTACGCCATCTGCTTGGGTCTCTAGGATCTGCAGTTCTCACGTTCTCCTTACTAATAATGTGCTCATTGAAAAAGCTCAATTCTAGAGGTGTGGCTAGTAGGTCTGGAAACAAATTGCTTCCTTGCTTTGCTCAACTATGGAAAAGTGTCAATGTGTTTCTCAGCGCTTCTGAAGAGAAATATTACCAGAACTTTCTGTGAAGAATATTGCAATCTGTACACTAATCGAAAATATTACAAATATAACCAGCATTAGGAAGGAAGCTACAAATAGGTTGCTAAGGAATGTTTTTTTTTTACATGTGTTGGTACCCTTCTATTCACGAAAGGTAATTGGAATACATTTAGATGTGGTGCACTCCTGCTGATGACTAAGAAGGTGGTTTCTTCTACAAGTGTCACATTTGAAACTATGAAGTGACATTGTAGGTTGTTATTTTCAGCCTTGGCACTGTGCCAAGCTGCTTTTGCCATTGGTTATTATGGCAATGCATTATGGTTCACAGATGGCATTGCCATTTGCCCACTTTAATCAGATAGTAACTCTCAGAAATGATAGTTGACATTCCGGGCATTTGTGTCACACTTGCAAGCATCTTTGAAAATGTCTCATCTTAGAGGTGGCACGGTGGCTCAGTGGTTCGCACTGCTGCCTCACAGCACCAAGGTACCATGTTCAATTCCAGCCTCGGGTGACTGTCTGTGTCGAGTTTGCACCTTCTCCCTGTGTCTGTGTGGGTTTCCTCCGGGTGCTCCAATTTCTTCCCAAAGTCCAAAGATGTGCAGGTTAGGTGAATTGGTCATGTTAAATTGCCCATCGTGTTCAGTGCATTTGTCAGAGGGAAATGAGTCTGGGTGGGTTACTCTACAGAGGGTCGGTGTGGACTGGTTGGGCCGAAGGGCCTGTTTCCACACTAAGGAATCTAATCATTATATAGTTCTTGCAAATATATAGCTTTCATGTTGAATATCAGATTTTCTACAAATTTCCTAAATTTCAGAAACAAACACAAGCAATAGTCCCCTGATGGACAAGACTAGTACACAAAAGGGCCATTAGCAATGCAATTTTTTCTTGAAAGATACTTGGAACAGAAATTTCCTTTAAATTTTAGAATTGGAAAGCAATTGGTACAATTGTCTAAAGATTTCCAAGTAAAATTAACTTGTTTATTGCAAAATTTCACCAATATTTTCCAAAAAAAAATCAAAAATCAAAAAGTATGTCAAGATTTCTGCCTATCAGGGATTCAAGATATTTAACAATACAATTCAGAACATGGCTTTTTGGAATGCAGAATAGGTGACATCTATTAATGGAAATGGCAGTACTACAGTGCAATTTATATTAAGACAATTATCTCAATTTCAGCCCTATTGCTTTGATCCAATGGCATTACAACAATTTCTACTTCCCTGTCAAGTTTGAATAATTGAGGAAGAATTGTTATTAAAACAAATACAGTTCTGGAACACAAGCTGAGATTTTTCTTCCATCAGTGTTTGTTTAACATTGGTGGCAATCCAGTTAAAATAATACAAATTGGCAAATCCATGTTTTAAAGTTCTGGGTCATAAACACAGCCTGTTCCATGCATCAGTCCATTCTGTTCAAAATATTATTACACTACTGGACATTTATTCTGTACAAACCCATGATTGTAATCAATTCCATGACGGAGTTGCAGGTCATATTGCTGACATGATTTCTCCACATCAGCAAAAAATTAGTGCTTGGTAATTTATCTAATTGCCAGTGAGATTGTACTCCAACATGTTCACAGTAACTCTGAATACAATCTGTGCATAGAAATCTTATTCCTGATGAAGACCTTATGCCCGAAACGTCGACTTTCTTGCTCCTTGATGCTGCCTGACCTGCTGTGCTTTTCCAGCACCACGCTCTTGACTCTGACCTCCACCATCTGCAGCCCTCACTTTCTTCCTGTGCATAGAAATAGCATCTTATCTGTTGGTGAGATTGTTTACATAACTTCCATTTTTATAATTTACTGCAGTTCATCTTTGCACTGAGAGTATCCTCCAGACTGCTTTGTGTCACTATTACTGTGCTTAATGGATTAGAATTCTAACAGATTCAGCAAAACAATACTGGGCATCCATGAGGCAGTGTGGGCTATCAGAAGCAGCAGAATTATAGTCAAGCACAATCTGCATGACCCAGCATATCCCCCACTCTATCTTTTCCTTAAATCCAGAGTTGTATCTTGCCTGGTTCAATGAACAATGCAGGAGTAAATGGCAGCAGAAGGACCAGGCATACCTAAATTAAGGTGTCAATGCAGTAAAGCCTTAAAACAAGACTACTTGCATATCAAACAACTTAAACAGCAAATGATAGGCAGAGGTAAGCAATTCCACAACCAAAAGATCAGATCTAATCCAATCTCTGCGGTCAGCCACACATTGTGAATTTTGGTGAACAACTAAACAACCCACTGGAGGAGGAAGATCCACAAATGTATCCATCCTCAGTGATGGAGGAGCCCAACATATAAGAGTGAAGGATAAGGCTAAAACATTTGCAGCAATCTTCAGCCAATTTAATTCACTCATTATGCTATCAAGAGGTTGGAGGCACTGAATATTTCAAAGGCTATAGATCCTGACAACATTCTGGCAATAGTACTGAAGGCCTGTGCTCCAAAATTTGCTGCAACCCTAGCTAATCTGTCCCAGTACAGCTACAACTCTGGCATCTATCTGACAATGTGGAAAATTGCCCATAGAAGACATAAGCATAAACAGCAGGACAAATCCAACCCAATCAGTTACTGCACCATCAGTCTAGATTTAATCAGCATTAACCTGCTCATCGATGCTTAGTCTGGCTTCTGCCAGGGCCACCTGGCTCCTGATCTCATAACCACATTGGGACAAACCTAGTAAAAAAAAAACGGAATTCCAGAAGTGAGGAGAGAGTGACTACTCCTGACATCAAGGTGACATTTGATTGAGTGTGGCATCAAGGAGTCCTAGAAAGGTTAGTCAGTGGGAATCGGGGTTGGAGGGGGGGGAATCTTTCTGCTGTTTACAGTCATGCCTAGCACAAAAGAAGATGGTTGCAGTTGTTGGAGGTAGGTCAGCTCAGCTCTAGAATATCCCTGCAGAAATTCTTCAGGTAAGATCCAAGGCTGAATCATCTTCAGCTACTTAATGACCTTCCCTCCATTTAAGGTGAGAAGTGGGGTTGTTCGCTGATGACTGCATATGTTTAGCACCATTTCAGACTCTTCAGATAGTGAAGCAGTCCATGTCCAAATATAGCAAGACCTGGATAATATCTATATTTGGGCTGATGAGTGCCAAGTAATAACCATCACCCTGACATTCAATTTGATTACCATCACAGAATGCTCACCATCTTGCTGGGGTTTGATGAGAAACCAGATTGAACCAGCCATTGTAAATACAGTGGCTAAGACTCAAGCAGCAAGTAACTCTTGTCCCGAATTCCCAAAGCCTGTCCACCATCTACAAGGCACAAGTCAGGAATATGATCGAATACTTCTCACTTATCTGGATGAGTGCAGCAGTCAAGAAGCTCAACACCATCCAGGACAAGCAGCCCACTTGATTGGCACCATATTCACAAATTTTCACTCCCTCCAACAATGACGCTCAGTTAAAGTAACTTATTCATTATTTATGAAAATACAGTAAAATGTATATATGTTGCCATTAGCCAGGACCATTTTAATTGCATAAATAATGAAAAGAAATAAATCACACAAAGTTAGGACAAATTTCATTTTTTTGTTCCATCCAAGTCTTCATTTCCTAAGTGGCTGCAGGACACCGTCACACTCTACAGATACCAAAGCTGTCTGAGGCTACAGCACCAAGGAGGTAGCAGGCTGAAACGGCCCTCACTGCTACTGACCAGACCCATGACATCACTTCTGCCAAAGCCACCTTATTGCTGCCAATACTCCAGCCACCACCATAGCCAAGAGACTCTCCCAACTCTTGAGGACTGGGGTTCAGTGCAAAGTCTGAGAACTAATGAACTGTCTAAATAAATTCCCAAGGATCAAGAGATCAACAGCACTATGTACAATCTAATCTGTAGGTACACTGCACAAATTCATGAAGGCTCCTTGTTCAGGACCTTCACATCCAAAGCCACTACAATCCAGAAGCACAAGGGCAGCTCATATGTGGGATCATCACCACCTGCAAGTTCCCCTCCAAACTGTTCACCATCCTGATCTAGATGGATCTGCACCATCCTGTGCAGCATAGTTTCTGGATCAAATACCTGGAACTACTTCTGCTTTAACAGCATTGTGGGTTTACCTAAACTAAATGGACACCTGCTGTTCAAGAATGCAGCTATTCTCCAGCTTTTAAAGCTAGCTAGTGATGGGCAATAAACGCTGTTTGGCAATAAACCAACAATGCTCACATTCCAGGAATGAATAAAAGAAGTTCCAACTTTTAATCCATTAGAATGATAAATAAAGGATTAAATGCAATGATACAGATTGACTTTTGTGATTATAAACTATTGCATTTGATGCTAATATTGGCAGTAGTCAAATACTACACAATAGTTCCCTAAACTGGAAACTTCAAGCACATAAAAATGAAACAGAGTTCCTAATTTTAGTATCTCCAGTTCTTTTCATACCTCTACTTTAATCCTGATCAATGTGGTGAGCAGTTTGGATTGGAACCTCCATTAGTTTGATGCTCTAAATTTCCATGAAAAGATACATTTTAAATAGTAGGGAGAAGGGGAGAAGGAAGTATTCTATTTTGCCCAGCTGTAGGGGGAGAAAGAAATTTGGACAGTATTAGAATGGTGTATGGTGGCGGGAGAAGGAATGATACAACTAGCACAATGAGTCAGTACATCCAAAATATTATAAATATAACTATGTATTGGGAGGTGAAATTTAAAACACACGCTGTGATTTTATAAACTAGAACTAATTAGTTAGAGTCATAGAGAAGTACAGCACGGAAATAGACCCTTCGGTTCAACTTGTCCATGCCAACCAGATATCCTTACCTAATCTCATCCTATTTGTCAGCATTTGGCCCATATCCCTCTAAATCCTTCCCATTCAGATATCCATCCAGATGCCTCTTAAATGCTGCAATTGTACCAGGCCCCACCACTTCCTCTGGCAGCTCATTCTATACATGCACCACCCTCTGTGTGAAAAATTACCCTTTAGGTCCCTTTTATATCTTTCCCCTCTCACCCTAAACCTATGCCCTCTAGTTCTGGATTCCCCCACCCCACGCAAAAGTCCTTGTCTATTTACCTTAATCATGCCCCTCATGGTTTTATTAATGTCTATAATGTCACCCCTCAGCCTCCAATGTTCCAGGGAAAACAGCCCCAGAGTATTCAGCCTCTCCCTCTAGCTCAAATCCTCCAACTTTGGCAACATCCTTCTAAATCTTTTCTGAACCCTTTCAAGTTTCACAACATTCTTTCGATAGGAAAGAGAACAGAATTACATGCAATATTCCAAAAGTGTTCTAACCAATGTCCTGTAAAGCCGCAACATAACCTCCCAACCCTTGTTCACCTCTACTTACCTGATTCCCTGAGTTGTCCCAATAATTGGGTTCTCGTACCAATAATGATTTCCATAGTGGCTTGAGAAGGAAAGTTTTTTTTTCCACAGAATGCTCTGTCCCAGCCATCACTGTAAGCTTTTTGCCGAGCCTGAATAATTTGTAAACTCGTAATTGAGTCTTCTAAGTGTTGAAAAGCATTGAATAGACAACGTCAGAGCTTTGTGTCTTACACTCATCAGGTTTAGGACACAAGAAACCGACTTGAGTGGAAGGAAACAGACACCAATGTGTACAGCAGAATGTGCTGACAAGTTAGACCATTATTGAAATAAAGCAGGAAGAGTCTACGGTCGATCTTAATCTTCAGATCAAGCAGATGTCTGAATGGACAGGGTCTTGCCAAGGGATTACAGAAAAAATTAGCAGTTTCTTTCACCCTGTATTCTCCGTGTGAAAAATGAACATATGAATATTGTTGGAGGAGAAAGTGAGGACTGCAGATGCTGGAGATCAGAGCTGAAAATGTGTTGCTGGAAAAGCGCAGCAGGTCAGGCAGCATCCAAGGAACAGGAGAATCGACGTTTCGGGCATGAGCCCTTCTTCAGGAATGAGGAAAGTGTGTCCAGCAGGCCAAGATAAAAGGTAGGGAGGAGGGACGTGGGGGAGGGGTGTTGGAAATGCGATAGGTGGAAGGAGGTCAAGGTGAGGGAACGTGCAGCCCTCCACTCCCTCCGTTCCAACCCCAACCTCACTATCAAACTGGCAGACAAGGGAGGCACGGTAGTAGTTTGGCACACCGACCTTTACACCGCTGAGGCTAAACGCCAGCTCGAGGACACCTCCTCCTACTGCCCCCTCGACCATGACCCCACCTCCCACCACCAAACCATCATCTCCCAGACCATCCATAACCTCATCACCTCAGGGGATCTCCCATCCACCGCCTCCAAACTCATAGTCCCACAACCCCGCACCGCCCGTTTCTACCTCCTGCCCAAAATCCACAAACCTGACTGCCCCGGCCGACCCATTGTCTCAGCCTGCTCCTGCCCCACCGAACTCATCTCTGCATACCTCGACACGGTCCTGTCCCCCTTAGTCCAAGAACTCCCCACCTACATTCGGGACACCACCCATGCCCTCCACCTCCTCCATGACTTTTGCTTCCCCGGTCCCCAATGCCTTATCTTCACCATGGACATCCAGTCCCTGCACACCTCCATTCCCCATCACGAAGGACTCAAAGCCCTCCACTTCTTCCTTTCCCGCCGTAACAACCAGTACCCTTCCACTGACACCCTCCTTCGACTGACTGAACTGGTCCTCACTCTGAACAACTTCTCTTTCCAATCTTCCCACTTCCTCCAAACCAAAGGAGTAGCCATGGGAACCCGCATGGGCCCCAGCTATGCCTGCCTCTTCGTAGGATATGTGGAACAGTCCATCTTCCGCAGCTACACTGGCACCACCCCCACCTTTTCCTCCGCTACATCGACGACTGTATCGGCGCTGCCTCGTGCTCCCACGAGGAGGTTGAACAGTTCATCCACTTTACCAACACCTTCCACCCCGACCTCAAATTCACCTGGACCGTCTCAGACTCCTCCCTCCCCTTCCTAGACCTCTCCATTTCTATCTCGGGTGACCGAATCAACACGGACATTTACTATAAACCGACTGACTCCCACAGCTACCTAGACTACACCTCCTCCCACCCTGCACCCTGTAAAAATGCCATCCCATATTCCCAATTCCTTCGTCTCCGCCGCATCTGCTCCCAGGAGGACCAGTTCCAATACCATACAACCCAGATGGCCTCCTTCTTCAAAGACCGCAATTTTCCCCCAGACGTGATCGACGATGCCCTCCACCGCATCTCCTCCACTTCCTGCTCCTCCACCCTTGAGCCCCACCCCTCCAACCGCCACCAGGACAGAACCCCACTGGTCCTCATCTACCACCCCACCAACCTCCATATACAGCATATCATCCGCCGTCATTTCTGTCACCTCCAAACGGACCCCACCACCAGGGATATAGTTCCCTGCCCTCCCCTATCAGCATTCCGAAAAGACCACTCCCTCCGTGACTCCCTCGTCGGGTCCACACCCCCCCACCAACCCAACCTCCACTCCCGGCACCTTCCCCTGCAACCGCAAGAAATGCAAAACTTGCGCCCACACTTCCCCCCTTACTTCCCTCCAAGGCCCCAAGGGATCCTTCCATATCCACCAAAAATTCACCTGCACCTCCACACACATCATTTATTGCATCCGCTGCACCCGATGTGGCCTCCTCTATATTGGGGAGACAGGCCACCTACTTGCGGAACGTTTCAGAGAACACCTCTGGGACACCCGGACCAACCAACCCAACCACCCCATGGCTCAACACTTCAACTCCCCCTCCCACTCCACCAAGGACATGCAGGTCCTTGGACTCCTCCATCGCCAGACCATAGCAACACAACGGTTGGAGGAAGAACGCCTCATCTTCTGCCTAGGAACCCTTCAACCACAAGGGAGGAACTCAGATTTCTCCAGTTTCCTCATTTCCCCTCCCCCCACTTTGTCTCAGTCAAATCCCTCGAACTCAGCACCGCCTTCCCAACCTGCAATCTTCTTCCTGACCTTGCCTCCCCCACCCCCACTCCGGCCTATCACCCTCACCTTGACCTCCTTCCACCCCTCAATATGAATATTGTTATCTACATAAACAAGGTTGTGTGTTTGTATATGTAGCTTTGAGCATGTAAAAATGCAACACACTGCAAGACCAATGAAGGATCTTCAATTGGTTTATGGCGAAATTCTTTACAGAACCTGGATTGATTAATAATTGCAGAATTCATGTATCGCTGGAAATTGGAGTGCATCTGGGAAAACTAAGTGAAATTCACAACTGATCTTGGAGGAACTGTTTGGGCGAAGTTCACAGCACAGAAGCAGATAAGTGTATTGTTTTTAAGTGTGACCTACAGAAAGGTTTGCAATAGTGGGTAGAGTGGGTTCTTTCTTTATATATTTTTTTTTTAGATATGTCTCTTGATTAAACTTGAAATATAAGCCATAACTATTAATTTAACTTGAGGCAGTATTTTGTAGAGGAATAAGACGGTGTTATTTTCTGGGTCTGTAAATTGTGAAGGAGCAAAAATGGCTTTTGCAGTGATATGTGCTTCTTGTCAGATATGGGAGTTTAAAGAGAGTTTCGGGGTTACTGCAGATTATATCTGCCATAAATGCTGTTGGTAGCGAATCTTATCAGATCGAATGGATCGGTTGGAGAGAAAGTTAGAAGCAATGAGGAATTTGCAACAGCAACAGTATGTGATGGATGGCAGTTATAGGAATAGGGTGGGGGGGGTGGAATCTCAGATACAGTCACACAGCTGGTGTAACTCCAGGAAAGGTAAGAGAGGTAGGCAGCTCGTGCCTTCTGTTGCTGTACCCATTTCAAACAAGTATGCTGTTTTGGATAATGAAGGGGATGATGGATTCTTAGGGGAACGTAGCATGAACAGCCAAGTTTCTGGTACTGAGACTGGCTCTAATGCAATGAGGGGTACGTCGGGTTCCAAGAGATCAATTGTGTTAGGGATTCTCTAGTCCGAGGTACAGACAGACGTTTCTGTGGCCAGCAGCCAAAAATCAGAATGGTGTGTTGCTTCCCTGGTGCCAGGATCAAGGATGTCTCAGAGAGGGTGCAGAATGTTCTCAAGGGGGAGAGGCGCCAGCAGGAGGTCATTGTCCACATTGGAACCAACGACATAAGAAGGGAAAAGGTTGAGATTCTGAAGGGAGATTACGGAGTTAGGCAGGAATTTAAAAAGGAGGTCCTTGAGAGTAGTAATATCTGGATTACTCCCGGTGCTATGCACTACTGAGGGCAGGAGTAGGAGAATAGAGCAGATGAATGCATGGCTGAGGAGCTGGTGTATGGGAGAAGGATTCACATTTTTGGATCATTGGAATCTCTTTTGGCATAGAAATGACCTGTACAAGAAGGACAGATTGCACCTAAATTGGAAGGGGACTAATATACTGGCAGGGAAATTTGCTAAAACTGCTCAGGAAGATTTAAACTAGTAAAGTGGGGAGGGTGGGACCCAGGGAGAGAGTGAGGAAAGAGATCAATCTGAGACTGGTACAGTTCAGAAGAGAAGCGAGTCAAACAGTCAGGGTAGGCAGGGACAAGGTAGGACTAATAAATTAAAATGCATTTATTTCAATGCGAGGGGCCTATCAGGAAAGGCAGATGAACTCAGAGCATGGTTAGGAACATGGGACTGGGATGCCACAGCAGTTACAGAAACATGGCTCAGGGATGGATAGGACTGGCAGCTTAATGTTCCAGGATACAAATGCTACAGGAAGGATAGAAAGGGAGGCGGGAGAGGAAGGGGAATGGCATTTTTGATAAGGGATAGCATTACCGCTGTGCTGAGGGAGGATATTCCTGGAAATACATCCAGGGAAGTTACTTGGGTGGAACTCCGAAATAAGAAAAGGATGCTCACCTCATTGGGATTGCATTATAGACTCCCCTAATAGTCAGAGGGAAATTGAGAAACAAACTTGTAAGGAGATCTCAGCTATCTGCAAGAATAATAGGGTGGTTATGGTAGGGGATTTTAACTTTTCAAACATAGACTGGGACTGCCATAGTATTAAGGGTTTAAATGGAGAGGAATTTCTTAAGTGTGTACAAGAAAATTTTCTGATTCAGTCTGTGGATGTACCTACTAGAGAAGGTGCAAAACTTGACCTACTCTTGGGAAATAAGGCAGGGCAGGTGACTGAGGTGTCAGTGGGGGAGCACTTTGGGGCCAGCGACCATAATTCTATTAGATTTAAAATAATGATGAAAAAGGATAGATCAGATCTAAAAGTTGAAGTTCTAAATTGGGGAAAGGCCAATTTTGACAGTATTAGGCAAGAACGTTCAAAAGCTGATTGGGGGCAGATGTTCGCAGGTAAAGAGACGGCTAGAAAATGGGATGTTTTCAGAAATGAGATAACAAAAATCCATAGAAAGTATATTCCTCTCAGGGTAAAAGGAAAGGCTGGTAGGTATAAGGAATGCTGGATGATTAAAAAAATTGAGGGTTTGGTCAAGAAAAACAAGGAAGCATATGTCAGGTATAGACAGGATAAATTGAGTGAATCCTTAGAAGAGTATAAAAGAAGTAGGAGTATACTTAAGACGGAAATTAGGAGGGCAAAAAGGGGACATGAGATAGCTTTGGCAAATAGAATTAAGGAGAATCCAAAGGGTTTTTACACATGCATTAAGGACAAAAGGGTAACTAGGGAGAGAATAGGGCCCCTCAAAGAACAACGAGGTAAAAACAATGACTGCAGATGCTGGAAACCAGATTCTGGATCAATGGTGCTGGAAGAGCACAGCAATTCAGGCAGCATCGAAGCTCCTCGATGCTGCCTGAATTGCTGTGCTCTTCCAGCACCATTGATCCCCTCAAAGATCAGCAAGGCAGCCTTTGTGTGGAGCCGCAGAAAATGGGGGACATACTAAACGAGTATTTTGCATCAGTATTTACTGTGGAAAGGGACATGGAATATATAGAAAGTAGTGAAATAAATGGTGACACATTGCAAAATGTCCATATTACAGAGGAGGAAGTGCTGGATGTCTTGAAACGGTTAAAGGTGGATAAATCCCCAGGATCTGATCAGGTGTACCCAAGAGCTCTGTGGGAAGCTAGGGAAGTGATTGCTGGGCCTCTTGCTGAGATATTTGTATCATCGATAGTGACAGGTGAGGTGCCGGAAGACTGGAGGTTGGCAAACATGGTTCCACTGTTTAAGGGCGGTAAAGACAAGCCAGGGAACTATAGACCGGTAGCCTGACCTCGGTGGTGGGCAAGTTGTTGGAGGGAATCCTGAGTGGCAGGATGTACAAGTATTTGGAAAGGCAAGGACTGATTAGGGATAGCCAACATGGCTTTGTGTGTGGAAAATCATGTCTCACAAACTTGATTGAGTTTTTTAAAGAAGTAACAAAGAAGATTGATGAGGGCAGAGTTGTTGATGTGATCTATATGGACTTCAGTAAGGCATTCAACAAGGTTCTCCATGGGAGACTGATTAGCAAGGTTAGATCTCACTGAATACAGGGAGAACACGCCATGTGGATACAGAACTGGCTCAAAGGTAGAAGACAGAGGTTGGTCGTGGAGGGTTTTTTCAGACTGGGGGCCTGTGACCAGTGGAGCGCCACAAGGATCGGTGCTGGGTCCTCTACTTTTTGTCATTAACATAAATGATTTGGATGCGAGCATAAGAGGTACAGTTAGTAAGTTTGCAGATGACACCAAAATTGGAGGTGTAGTGCACAGCAAAGAGGGTTACCTCAGATTACAACAGGACCTTGATCAAATGAGCCAATGGGCTGAGAAGTGGCAGATAGAGTTTAATTCAGATAAATGCGAGTTGCTGTATTTTGGGAAAGCAAATCTTAGCAGGACTTCTACACTTCATGGTAAGGTCCTAGGGAGTGTTGCTGAACAAAAAGATCTTGGAGTGCAGGTTCATAGCTCCTTGAAAGTGGAGGCAGGTCGATAGGATAGTGAAGAAGGCATTTGGTAGGCTTTCTTTTATTGGTCAGAGTATTGAGTACAGGAGTTGGAAGGTCATGTTGCATCTCTACAGGACATTGGTTAGGCCACTGTTGGAATATCGTGTGCAATTCTGGTCTCCTTCCTACCAGAAAGATGTTGTGAAACTTGAAAAGGGTTCGGAAAAGGTTTAGATTAGATTATATTAGATTAGATTACTTACAGTGTGGAAACAGGCCCTTCGGCCCAACAAGTCCACACCGCCCCGCCGAAGCGCCACCCACCCATACCCTTATGTTTACCTCTTACCTAACACTACGGGCAATTTAGCATGGCCAATTCACCTGACCTGCACATCTTTGGACTGTGGGAGGAAACCAGAGCACCCGGAGGAAACCCACGCAGACACGGGGAGAACGTGCAAACTCCACACAGTTAGTCGCCTGAGGCGGGATGTACAGGACATTGGTTAGGCCACTGTTGGAATATCGTGTGCAATTCTGGTCTCCTTCCTCCCAGAAAGATGTTGTGAAACTTGAAAAGGGTTCGGAAAAGGTTTAGATTAGATTAGATTAGATTAGATTAGATTAGATTAGATTACTTACAGTGTGGAAACAGGCCCTTCGGCCCAACAAGGATGTTGCCAGGGTTGGAGGATTTGAGCTATTGGTAGAGGCTGAACAGGCTGGGGCTGTTTTCTCTGGAGTGTCGGAGGCTGGAGGGGTGACCTTATTGAGGTTTATAAAATTGAGGGACATGGATAGAATAAATAAACAAAGTCTTTTCCCTGGGATGGCGGAGTCCAGAGTTCGAGGGCATAGCTTTAGGGTGAGAGGGGAAAGATATAAAAGGGACCTAAGGGGCAACTTTTTCACGCAGAGGTTGGTACGTGTATGGAATGAGCTGCCAGAGGAAGTGGTGGAAGCTGGTACAATTGCAACATATAAGAGGCATTTAGATGGGTATATGAATAGGAAAGGTTTGGAGGGATATGGGGCGGGCGCTGGCAGGTTGTACTAGATTGGGTTGGGATATCTGATCAGCCTGGACGGGTTGGACTGAAGGGTCTGTTTCCGTACTGTCCATCTCTATTACTCTAATTATAACTAACATAGGACATAGTATTCTGACACTTGCAAACACAGCCAGGTTCAGTAATAATCAGTACCCTGTCTGTTGCAAATGGTCATTAGGATACTTTCTTTGATACAGCTTACCAGTTGTTATTACAACCTCCATACCTGGCATCACATTGGCACAGAGACCCACTTCACATTACTCATCAGTATGGTAAACAAAGTATATTTTTGGCTTGTTGGCAGTGTCTGTTATTGGAGAAAACCTATAATCTGCCAAGTAGTAGTGAGAAACAGCTAGCTTCACCAGTTGTACACATTTTGAAAGATTATCCCCGGGTAATCTGAGGAAGACTGGCCATAGTTCAAGGTTAAAAGTAGAGGACAGAGAGTCATTCACAAGTTAGGGTGATCTATAGCGAGTGTTAATTTGCTATTTTTATGATCTATCTTAGCTTTCAACTTAGACTGTGAGCAGATAGCTAGAACCCTATTAAAAGGTTGCCAACGAAATTGAACTTGTAAAGCGTGGAATTTTAGGAATCCCAACATGTAGATACAATTTTAAAAGAGGACAGGTGCTGAAAATAGGAAATCAAATCATCTTCGAGGAGAAAGTGAGGTCTGCAGATGCTGGAGATCAAAGTTGAAACTTTATTGCTGGAACAGCACAGCAGGTCAGGCAGCATCCAGGGAACAGGAGATTCGACGTTTCGGGCACAGGCCCGAAACGTCGAATCTCCTGTTCCCTGGATGCTGCCTGACCTGCTGTGCTGTTCCAGCAATAAAGTTTCAACAAATCAAATCATCTTGACCTGAAACCTTTATTTCTCTTCAGAGATGCTACCTAACCTGCTAAGTATTTAGCATTCTTGTTTTTAAATTCAATCTGTAGATGCCCTTTATGGAATCTAAACAGCTTACTCTCAAGGCAATTAAACGGTTAATTACAAACCTATTATATGTAATTCAGTCTGCATGTTGTTTATTGTTATTTATTTTTTGATGTGGTTCTCTAGGGTATTGTTTTGCATTAAAAACGTCCCTCCCACTTCCATATTCTGGACCTGACTATCAATATTGATGACTTTCTAGACTTGCAGTGATTTGAAATGTCAGTAATATTTAAGTTGCTTTTTCATATCCTTGGAGGCCTGTTTAACAGCACATCAAGAACAAAACTCTCACTTTCATGGTAATGCCAAGTACCTTATCAACCACAGACACCTTGCATATTGCCAGACCCCAGTAAATGCCCACATTTATGATCTAACCTCCTGGGCGTAGTAGTTCGCAAGTGCAAGCTGCCAGCAGTGCTAAGGGATTACAAAGTGGATCCTCCAATGTGTTTTTCTTTGTTGTGGTAATTGGAACCATATTGATAATAATATACAAATTTAAGGCAGACGTGACATATAGAGGGCAAGGAAGAAATTTTCAGAGGAGGAAAAAAATGTCTAACCTAGACACCACTTACTGATGTGAACATACACTTTGAATTCCAGCCTTAATTACAGAGCTGATTAATGGAAAGTGGCAACATTGGTTGTCTTTCATAGATTTGGAGCAAAAGATCAGGCCAAGAATCTTGCATGTTCACCGTAGAACTTGTGTAAAGCCACCAATTTGTTTAAATATATTCAAATAAAGCTCATTAACATGCTGATCTGACACATAAATCCAAGTACTTGTCTGAGTTGGAATATGGTGAGAATGCAAACATTCCTGCAGGATGACAAGTCTTTGAGGGTCATTGCATTCATTTGTCACTCATATAATAACAATTACTCAGTAAAAAATATTTCCTTTTCCAAACACTTGCTAGCACCCCACACCCTTTCAGTTTTACTTTTTCTCTTCCTTAAGGTAAATACAGGCATACAGTTCCATGCGTACCCCCATACAACTGAGATACTTTGACGAGCAATTTCCTCCTTCCTAGACAAAGGATGAATTGTAAGTGACTGTGGTGAAATTGGCTGAGTCAAAGCCAAAGACTCATCCTGGTCTTTGTTATTTAGTACCATAATAATGAGGTTGTTCAGATAACGTGCTAGCAATTCAGTGGATTTGTACATTTTACATTATCAGAAACATATCAAACTTGATGGAAAAAATCAAAATGCAGCAATGAATTTGCACATTCATCTTACTAGTTATGAAGTAAAAAGACAATATGGAACAGCAATTATTGCATTGTTGTGAACTATTAAATATTATTTGCCTATTATCATGTCAATAATATCAGCATATTGTACTTTTGTAAATTAGGCAATAATTAATTCTCACTCATTTAAAATACAGATGTATTTTATTTCCATGTACCAAGAAACCAACAGTTACAGAAGGACATACCATTAATACGTCTGTAATAGTACATTACATATAATTTGTAACAAACAATGCAACATTTATACTGTTACTACATTCTAGATTTTGTTTTAATGTTGGTCATTTGTTTGTATTTCATGAATATTTTTGTCTCTGTACCAAACTACAGCATGTTAAGGAGATGGATTGGAGAGATGCATCATACAAAAAAACCCAATATAACTGAAGCATACTTGTGCAGTTTTCTTGAACACCACACCACAGATGCATATTGGGGATTGCCTTCACCTGTGTGCTCAAGGAATTTACAAGACAGTACAACATAAATATGATGATCTTAATATAAATGTCTATGGGGAGACGTTCAAAACTGAGATACCATGCATACTGGGTTATCTCAATCACTGAACTATCATTAAACTTGAGATGAACAGTGTCATCCTTTTCTCAACTCTTTTGTAAAGACTTGACAGGGAACATATTTCTTTAAAATGTTACAAAAAAATAAATATTCACAGGACATTTTAGCAGTTTAATATATGAGACTGCACATTCCATGATGCGGACAAGTGAAGCGAACAGATGAACTGGACTGATTATCACACAAGCTGCACAGTGACTGCTTACATTTTTCTGCATTCTTGCGAGTACCAAATTTTAGTCAACCAAGAATTATTTATCAAATAAAGCTCATTAACATCTGTTGATGTGACATTAAAAACTCAAAAATAATATTGTATGCCCAACGTAGTATCACTGCAAAAGCACGTAAAATAATATTTACAAAAACAATTAATAAATGTGTTCACTTCATAATATATTTCCAAAGTTTCTAACTCCTAGAGTTTGCTTTCTTGTGCAAGTACCGACATAATTGAAGTACCCAGTGCACCATTAAATTCCTTTAAAATTCTAAGCTGTATATTTCAGTGATTGTAAAGTCAGCAAAACACAGTGCAAACTATTTTATAGAAAAATCAAGATTGATAAATAAAAAGAGCACACTTCAATCAAATATCACAACCACTCTTATAAAGTAACTATGCTACAGTACAGGTCAATTTGCTTGTTTTTTCTCAGTTGGTTTTAATACTTACAGAAAACGTATTCATGAAATTAATCTCTCATACACATTGTATGGGGTCAAATTGCAAAGAAGTATTGTAAATGCGTAATTCACTATTAATAATGACCTTGAAGAGACATATCTATATTAACAGGCTTTGTTTAAAAAAAACCTTCAAAAGATATTTCTTAAACATTCTTGCCTCCTAACTTTATTTTAAAAACATCTGAATACTAATATTTCAAGACCCTCATATGTAACTAATAGTATGTTGCATCAGCAAAATGTGCTCTGAGATTTGTTCATTCAAATAACTGTTAGAAATTGACGCAACCAAAATAAACGTACAATCAAAGGGATGGTCAGATTGGCAGTTATGCATATGAAACTGCTGACACTGAGTGAAGGTGAAGTCAAACATTACAAATTGACATCATCACATTACACAATGTAAAAACTGCAAAGTAGATTTTTACTTTAACTCCCACAATAATGTTTTTTTGTCAGGAAGGACTGAATCTAAATTTAATCATTGTGACATCTTTTAATTTCTCACAAGATATATAAGCAAATTAAGCCAACAGTTCTGACTCAACTTAAATACCAGTCCTTAATAACATATATAATATTGAAAGTTATCATTCATAACATTGAATGTAAGCATGTACGTTCTTTTCACATTTAGGTGTCTCTTAAAATCAAAGGTCAGTACTAAGTAGGCAGACTGCAATATTATGCTGAAAAAGATCATGGAAAGAGGAACGCTGATCGGAACATAATGGAATTATAAAAATAAAACTGGATTATTAATCGAAATTAATTGGAAAACCTGAAAAGATCCCACATTTATGTTGTTTAATTAAAATGGGAAAAAATATTACGTCCATCTCTCTTCCTTCTAATCTTTGAACTAAACAAAAGCATTTTTAATAATATAATTTGGAATAGTCCAAGGTCCATCTGTACTTTCCCCCCTTCCTGGCTGATAAGCAACAAACCACAATAGGTTTGTGTACATTTAATGTACGATTTATGCAATGCTTATTCTACAGACTTCAATTTTGTTATTGCAATGAATGAATATTCCAGAATGTTAACGCTTGTTCTTTTCTTGGCTGGACAGAACAGTAAAATAGGACTTTTTTCCAGAAGGGTTGAAAGAAAATAAAATGCAACTGTTATTGTGTTGCAGAATTAAATGTATTTGAGCTCAACTCCTGAACATAATCCCTTACATTTTATGAGAGAAAATAGTAACAATAGCCTATGAATGACAAAAGAAAACAATGGTCACAACAGTAGGCAGAGACATGAAATGCTGTGAATAAAAATTAGGACGTTAAAAACTTGTGGTAGGTGAAGGTATCTGTTGATAGTTACAGTGAGATCACGAGGGTATGTGCAATGAATATGTTTATAATTTCACTATGAACTAAGCAGAAATTTTAGTCAAGGGTAATAGTAAGTGTAAATTTTTTTGTGTGTTACACATTTGTCTTTATATTTGAATTCGGTCAGGGTTGTTGCTAATACTGTACAAAATAGATGGTCTGAGGCCACAAAATTAGAAGGACAAAAACAGTATTTGAAGAACCCACTGGTTCCTGCTAAACAGAATGTTGCAAACCTCATACGTTTTAACTCTGTTTCTCAAATGAGTCACTCCAGACTCTTTAACCTGAACAGACACACTGCAATAATTCTTTTCCAGAGTCTGAACTGAAAGAATTGGGGCATAAATCTAACCCCCGACTTAATCGGAACTAACGAGGTTTCATTATTTACATGGTTTTTGTATTCTTCCAAAAAAACTAAGCAGATGATCCTCGTGATAGTACAAGCCATTTTAAACACTGCAGCTCACCCCATCCGCTGTGGATTTATCTATCTCTATGACTCTCTCTCTATGTTCCTTGCAAGATCCCAGCTGGAGCACTGTCAGAAATGTTCACAGTGGTTCACTAGCTATTTCATTTCAATTGTATACAAAAGTATGCTGATTTTTGTAAAACATATGCAACGTCTTTCATGCCACTGTTGATTGCTTTGTAATCCTGACATCAGAGGATTTCCTGGCATGCCCATGAAAGTTTCAAAAAAAAATCTTCAGCATTTCAATGAAATCTGAATGAGCTTTACAAAAATGCTACCCTAGTATAGAAAATCAAAAGACTGACAGACAAGAGCCTGTAAAGCAGCACGGATCATTTATCAGCAAAGTGGATCTCTAAACAAACTACTTAAAAAAAAAACAAGGTGGTTCTTGCATGCCGTGGTTTAGCATTCAATATGTCAAATTCAGAGTACAAGCACACATAATCCCACACAATGCTAATGTAAAGAATTGTAACAAAAACAGCAGCCATTTGCTAACATGACCGTAACAACAGGAGAATAGGTTCTTGAATTCCTTTGCTCTTCTGCTTCTTTAGCTGCTCTTTGGAACAGGCGATGGAGTTAACCTGCAATAAAAAAGAAGAAACAATCACATCACTGTCATTATTAGAGTGAACTTTTACCAATTTAAGTCAATATGAAAAAGATTTACAACAATGTTACTGAGATTGAGAGGTTTTAGTTATAAAGGAGAGGATAGATAGGCTGGAATTTTTTTCCATGGCAGTGTAGGAAGCTGAGGGGTACAGATTTATAAAATCATGAAGGGCATGGATCGGTGAATAGCCAAGGTCTTTTTTTCCCCCAGAGTAGGGGAGTCTAAAACCAAAGGGGTCTCAGGTTTAAAGTGAAAGCAGAAAGATTTAAAAGGGATTGAAGGGGCAACATTTTCACACAGAAGGTGGTGCATTTATGGAATAAGCTGCCAGAGAGAGATACAGGCCAAAATTTGGCAAATGGGACTAATTCATATTAGGAAATCTGATCAGCATAGACAAGTAGGGCCGACAATAAATTCTAATTCTAGGAGGGTTTGCTTCATGCTGTATGACTCTATGATGTTGGAACCTTGCTGTTCTCTGAAATGTAGTACCGATAATTACTGTATTAAGACAATATGTTCACACTTCGGACCACAAATTTACAATTATTCACATTGGACACAAGGCTGAAAGTAATGAATTCTGTCTACTTTGATTTTTGTTTGTAAAACAGGAACATTGTATGTTCTTCCTCCTTGTTGATTTAGTCCAACTTAGTAAAGAGCTGCTGTTGAACTCAATTATATCTGAAATCTTTACTAATCCATGTCTACTGTGGTTTGATTAAGTTGAATGAGTAAGAATGTTTTTAGTAAACAATGACCAACATTCTACGTAAATAATAAGGAAATGTATTTCTAAAATTCATATGTAGAAATCAAATTCATCTGAATAAATTTTCAATTTGAATTTTGTGTGTTGATTTTCTTGCATATTGGTTTAAATTTTTTTCAAATGTTTTAGATGGGATTTTTAACCAATATGCAATAATCATCGCAATTATGACAAACACAGTCCACTTGCACATTTATTCTGATAGAAACAAATATTAACATTTGAAGGCTACACTAAGAGCATTGATACAATTTCCTAGCTTTTCTCATTTATATTTTCAAATTAACTATCATTTATGCTGTCCTTTTTGATTTTCTCCGGTCTTGCCATTAGATTCTATGGATCTTTGCAAATGTTCTATTTGAAAGTTAATATTTACTAAAATCCAACTAATTACTTTGCATAATGAAAAGGACCCTACATATTATTGATTATTTCAGTTATTCATAATAATTCTTTTGAAAATTAAATGCACTTTAATTGTAAATCCACTCAAGTTGAGGTGAAATTACATAGGTGACAAAACTGCTTCAAACTATCTACCATAAACATCAATGCTTGAGTCTTTGAAGCCTCTAAATATTAGTCCATGAGCAGCAGTTGACTTATATGCCTGGTATGGAATACAAACTATTGGTTGGATGATCGCCATGTTGAAATATAAAGATACAACTTATCTGTAATTAATATATTAATGCAGCACTGTTTATTGAATGTATCAAATGTGCAAAGAAATCTTTGACCACAATTAAAGCATTATAAAATCTCTCAAATTCAGAGTGTTTGGTATTCAACGTAAAGCCTTCTCTGAATTTACTGAATCACTTTGGTTATGGAATCATTGTAAGGATCCTACCCTCTGTCAGATATGATACTTTGCATCTTTACCTTCTACATCACCCACCTTTTCATCTTCAAATTTGTTCAAAAAAAAAATGGACAGTGCACTAGTAGCATCACATAATTTGATGATTAAATCACAAAGCATAACACAAGCAGTGCAAGTATCTCCAGTCTTAGTGAAGATATTTTCTTTGTCACCAACTATTTTACTCATCACAAACAGAATCCTTGAATAATTTGCTAAAACACACATTCAAAGGTTGAACTGCAGATGGTAGCCTCCCTGGTATGACTTGACATGGGTGTTATTTCTTTGCAGATGCCTCGTGATTTCAATGATTATGTGGGATTTCAATAACTCCCACACTAACAAGTTTCATTCTTTATGTAGGCTGCTGGGATACCAATTCCACACATTATTGATACATTAGTTCACCCCAATCTTGGCCATGGACATGCACAAGAATTCCTGCAGGGAATCCGATTTTCAGCGTGGTTTTACAATTGAAAATTAGCATAAGATTTAATTTCATTACATTGGCTTTAGAGGCTAGTCGGGGAAATTTAAATGGTTTCTCATGTCCTGTGGTTTTCACCAGAACTGCTTTTGAACCTTTTCTTTTCATAGATTGGTTTCTGGGCATAGTAAAAATCATAGGGCTTTCATTCATGTGGTTGATTTAGCAGAATGGGTATTCGTGTTTTTGACGCTGTCAGAAGATGAATAGGTACAAAAATTTCCAGTTTCCATTGAGGTATTAATGATCTTCTGCTGCAAAACCAGGCATTTATCATCAATCAGTTGCTGCTCTGAAATCATTGCTGGACTCTCAAACTAATTCAGCCCACTTAAGTGCATAGATAGATATGGTCTTTCTGCTGACAATTAAACCGTTCGAATGATTTTTGAAGATCGATTCTGATACATGCTCCACAAGATCAGGGCAGTGGTTGGTCCTTGTTTGAATGGCACACACGTCAGGAGTCTTAGGCATCTTCTTATTTTAGAGTGGATTCCTTTATCCGTCAGTGTTTTTTTCCCCTGATAAACACCAAATTCCTTTCCAGCAGCACAGTTATTTGATGAGTACAAAAATGTTATGACTTTTAGCTTGACACAAGCTTCATGCTCAATTTATTTTTGTTGGAAGACTCATTTCTCTTCACCATTTACCACATGGGGGTCTGCTCATGTAGCTGCGCGTTGAACTTTCACACATCTTCACAACAAGCCTCGACTGCTCATTTGATCCATTGCACCCATTATATATAGAATTAGGTTTTATTGTCATGTGTGCTCAAGTACAGGAGTACAGTGAAAAGTGTATAAAGTCACCATTCCCCAGCAGCGTTTGAATTTAAAAATAAATCTTCAGATACAAAAACCAAAACAACTATCTAAGATACAAAAAAAAGCATTAAACAAAAGAGCAGAAATACAAAAAAAACAGCAAAAGGGTGAAGTGTCCAGATCTAGAAGTCTTAATTCCATAAGGTAAACACATGCAAGAATTGTGGGGCGAGAAATGGAGGCAGCTGAAAATGTGTTGCTGGAAAAGCGCAGCAGGTCAGGCAGCATCCAAGGAACAGGAGAATCGACGTTTCGGGCATAAGCCTTTCTTCAGCCATTCCTGAAGAAGGGCTTACGCCCGAAACATCGATTCTCCAGTTCCTTGGATGCTGCCTGACCTGCTGCGCTTTTCCAGCAACACATTTTCAGCTCTGATCTCCAGCATCTGCAGTCCTCACTTTCTCCTCGAGAAATGGAGGCAGACTCACTTCCATGTGAGTGTAGCATGCTGTGGCTGAAAAGTGGGGTGGGGTGCGCAGCTTCGACTTGGATGCAGAGAATATGCAAAAACACCATTTGTGACTTGCAAAGATGAGGGTAATCTTATACACCACAATCTGTAGGCAATCACAAAACAAGTCACAAACCTATTCGGTCTGAAACTGCAGCAGTTGTTACCTATACTTTCTAACATTGGTATTCAGCTGTTATCCTATTGCAGCTCGACAAGCACAAGGTGCTGAATAATTAATTGGCTCATCAGTACCCATAATGCATTCCCATCCTGACCTACATGCACTTTGAACTAAATTTTTTTTTGTCTCCTCTTTTCTTAGAACCAGCTGACAGCACCACATGATGGAAAAGATGAAAAATTAAAACGAGTGCTCCTGTAGGGTAGGTGAGTGACCTGTGGGAGAAAACTCAGCCGGAGAAGATTTTCGCACCTAGCATCAGACAGCTACAAATTGATTAGTTAGTCTGAGGAACAGCCACCAACCAGGCTCGAGAGACTAATTAAAGAGAGTACTGCCTGCACAGACACCCCATTGACACTAAATTTGCTCAGCTGGGGCCATGAGGGAGCCTGCATTATCTCTACAGCTGTGGTTTCTCTTGTCTGACTTACATTATAGATACGAGACAAGCACTGCTCTCCTCGCTTTCCCGAAAAAAATATTAAATTGTAAATATCCTTGTCAGTGCTTTTGAATGCCTGATCCAGGTTGTTAAATATGTAAAAAGTTAATTGGGTGACGGGTGCCAATGTCAACCTGTATGAACCACCAGAACAAATTATGACATTGAACAAAAACATACACATTTTAAATTCAATTTTAAGGGGCATTTATTCGGGGCACTTTTTCCCCTGAGGCAGGTGTGCTGAGTTAGGAAATTGCCCAACTCTGCGCACGTGCCTCAGAAGCTAAAATCAGGCTTTAATGTCTGCCTGCTCCTTTTCTAGGAGAAAAGGAAGCAATGAAAAATACAGGATTTTTAAGGGTAAATGCTGAGAGGATGTCTCCCCTCTAGGGAGAGTTTAGGATGAGAGGACATACTCTCAGAATAAAGGGACGCCACATTAAGATTGAAATGAGGAGGAATTTCTTCTCTCAGAGGGTTTAGTGTATTTGGAACTCCTTGCCACAGAGACCTCTGGGGACAGAGTCCTTGTGTATATTTAAGACAGAGAGAGATTGATTCTTTATCAGTCGGGAATCAAGGGTTATAGGGAAAGGGTATGTATGTGGACGATCCTATTGAATGGTGGAGCAGTTTCAAGGGGCTCAACGGTCTCCTCCTGTTTCTATTTCTTACAGTCGTATGGAAAACTAAATACAAGTATCAACAATCAATGACATTAAAATCAGACACCCTTTTACGTGCGTGCATTTAGGAAGATCTTCTTGAGGTTGAGGAAGGGGCAAGCTACAGAGCACACGTGAAGAGGTTAATAAACAACCATCAGGTAATGATTGCAGTTTCAGGTTGCTCATGAGTTAATACTGAAATTGGTGAAAAGTATTAGAAAGCATGGCCAACTTCACAGAATCACAGTATTATGGTTTGGCCTATTGTGTCTACAGCAGCTCTTCAAGCATCCATCATTAACTGGTACCCAATCTCCTACTCTGTCCCTATACCTTGCACATTATTTTTATCTATAAGAATCATCCAATAATCTCCTGAATGTCTGAATTGAACCTGCCTCCACAATACTCCCAGGCAGTGCATTCGATTCCCTTACTACTCACAGTGAAAAAGTTTGTTTTAATTTCATTAAACTCGCAACGTGCTTTTGCTAAAATTCGATACATTGCAATTTGACATTAAACATGTGTAAGCATCAATGACAATTCAAGTTATGCAGGCAATAGACAAGTACATCACTTCAATGTGATCTCAAGGTTTCTATGAAGATTTTGAAATCCATCCTCAAACAAGCAGTTGTAGTCATAGAGCTGTACAGCATGGAAACAGACCCTTCAGTCCAATTCATCCCTGCTGACCCAATACCGAAAATTAATTTTGTCCAGTTTGTCAGCATTTGGCCCATATTCCTCTAAATTCCTCTTTCTATTCATGTATTCTTGTTTTTAAATGTTGTAACTATACCTGCCTCTACCACCTCCACGGGCAACTCATTCCATACACGCACCACTCTCTGCATGAAAATGTTGCCCCTCAGGTTCCTTCTAAATCTTTCCTCCCTCTTCTTAAACCTATGCCCTCTAGTTTTGGACAACTCCATCCTGGGGAAAAGATCTTGGCTATTTACCCTAACCATGCCCCTCATGATTTTATAAATCTGTAGGTGGTCAACCTTCAGCCTCCACGCTCCATGGAAAATAGCCCCAGCCTATTCAGTCTCTCCCTACAGCTCAAACCCTCCAACCCTGGCAACATCCTCTTATATCTTTTCTGAACACTTTCAAGTTTCACAACATTCTCCCTACTCCAGGAAGGATTGAACACAGTATTCCATTCGTGGCCTAACCAATGTCCTATACAGCTACAACAATGACCTCCCCTCCTATACTCAATGCACTGATCCATAAAGGAAAGCATACCACATAGAAAACAGCTGCATCTCATGGCTATGCAAAGTTTTTAAAATTAGAATCCAGAGTGTGGATAAAGGCCATTTCGCCTGCTGAGTCCACACCAACCTTCTGAACAGCATCCCATCCAGACCCACTTCCCTATCCCTGTAACCCTGCATTTCCAATGGCTAATTCACCTAACTACACACCCCTAGACACTATAGAGAATTTAGCATGACCAATCCATCTAACCTGCACATCTCTGGACTGTGGGAGGAAACTGGAGTGCCCAAAGGAAACCCACGCAGACACAGGAGAATGTGTAAATTCCACACAGATAGACAGTTGCCTGGTCCCTCGTGCTGGGAGGCAGCAGGGCTAACCACTGGGCCACCCTGCCACCCATTCTATGCTTGTACTGATCTGTAAATAATGGAAGAAATTCTCTTGGAATCAGGTAAGCACAGGACCACGTTCTTGGCCTTAATGTCCTCAGCAGGTTTGTGCCATCAGCTAATATGCCCAAAAAACACCAGATTCACTCTTTAAAATGAAGACCCACAGCTAGACTGGAAGAAAAGACCTGGAAGGCTGAGGTTAACTGATGTTTAATCTGCAACTGTTCAATTAGTGCTGCATTTTCCCCACTAGTGGTGCTCCTTGAACAAAGCAACAGTTGGGCAGATAAGCAACCAAGATGGAGAAGGTTACAACACAACACCAAAGTTGCAGCAACCTAATAAACCCTGTATAAAGATGAAAAATTGAACCTGCTATGTTGTGGGTTACTGTTAATATAAGAAATGACTGCGGCAGTTGTTAATTTCTCATAAAAACCCAACTAATTCAATATCGTCCTCAAAGAGGGCAACTTCCTATTCTTACATGTAACTCTAATCTGACACAACATGATTAGCCCAATGCCCAAGCAGCAACAAAGCCAATAAACATAGTTAGTGTGCTGGCATCCAAAACACGTACGAACAAATGCTTAAATTAAAATGGATTAACTGAATATATCTTGGAAAAGTCTACTTTTTCTACAGAACAGCAACATGCATTTAGAGGGAGGCAATGGCCTAGTAGTATTATTGCTAAACTATTGATCTACGTTCCCATATAGTCTTCTTCTGCACGCTTAGGTTCAAATCTGGCCATGGCAGATGGTGGAATTAAAATGCAATAAAAATCTGGATTTAGGAGTCTAGCAATGACTGTGAAACCACTGTCAATTGTTATCAACCCCATCTGGTTTAATGTCCTCTAGGGAAAGAAACTGCCGTTCTTGCCTGGTATTGTCTACATGTGACTCCAGACCCACAAGAAGGTGATTGACTCTTAACTGCCCTCCGAAATGTTTTGGCAAGCCACTCAGTTGTATCAATTGTTGGAGTGTCTCAAAAGCAGAATGAAATTGAATGGACCATCAGGTTAGACACCGGAATTGACAATGGCAAAATCAGCCCCGTTGATCCTGCAAAGTCTTCCTTATTAACATCTGGGGGCTGTTAGTGCCAAAATAGGGAGAGCTGTCTCACAGACTGGTGAAACAAAAGGCTGACATAGCCCCCGCACTCAGAATCATACCTGGCAATATACCAGACACCATCATCACAACTGCTGGAGATCTTGGCCCTCCAGAAAGACAGACAGTGGCACACTCAGGAGGGAGCTGCTCTGGGAGCCCTCAATATTACCTCTATACACCCCGAAGTCTCATGGCATCAGGTCAAACATGGCCAAAGAAACCTCCTGCTGATTATTATGTACTGCCCACCCTCACCTGATGAATCGGTACTCCATGTTGAACAACATTCAGGAAGCACTGAGGGTGGCAAGGGTTCAAAATGCATTCTGCGTAGGGAATTCAATGTTCACCTCAGAGTGTTTCAGCAGCAGCACTACTGATCAAGTTAGTCAAGTCCAAAAGGATGTTGCTGCTAGAATGAATTTGAAACAGGAGGTGATGAAAACAAAAGAACAATAAACATACTGTGACTGTCTTAAACATTAAGGCCACTTTTGACAGTGTGTGGCATCAAGGAGCCCAACCAAAACTCAAGTCAATAGGATTTCAAGGGAACTCTTCAATTATTGGGATCATAACTACATAAAGAAAGATGGTTATGGTTATTGGAAGTCAATCATCTCAGCTCCAGGAGTTCCTCTGAATAGTATCCTAAGCCCAAACATCTTCAGCTGCTTCAATGATCTTCTCTCCATCATAAGGTCTGAAGTCGGGACGTTCACCGGTGATTGCACAAGTTCAGCACAATTTGCGACTCCTTAGATACTGTAGCAGTCTGTATTCAAATGCAACAAGACCTGGACAATATCCAGGCTTGCGCTGAGAAGTGGATAGTAATATTACCATCACACAAATGTCAGGCAATGACTATCTCCAACTGGAGACAATCAATCATTGCCCCTTGACTTTCAAATGGCGTCACCTTCACTGAATTCCCCACTATTAACACCGTGGGGGTTACCACTGAACATAAACTGAACTTGACTAGCCATAAGTGCAATGGTTACAGCCAATCAGGGGCTAGGAATCCTGCAGTGAGTAACTCACCTCCTGACTATCCAAAGCATCTCCACCATCTACAAGGCATAGGTCAGGAGTGTGATGGAATTTTCCCAATTGCCTGGATGGGCGCAACTCCAACAACACTCAAGAAGCTTGACACCACCCAGGATAAAGCAGCCCACATGATTGGCATCACATCCACATTCACTCCCTCCACCACCATTGAATCACAGAATTTTACAGTACAGGAGGCAACCAATCAACCCATCGTGTCTGTATCAACTTCTTAAAGAGCTACCCAGCTAGTGCCATCTTCCAACCCTATCTCCGTAATCCTCTAACTTCATCACTTTCAAATATACATCCAGCTGTCTTCTGAAACCTCCTATGGAACCTCTCTCTATTACTTTCCCAGACAGGATTTGGAGATGCCGGTGTTGGACTGGGGTGTACAAAGTTAAAAATCACACAATACCAGGTTATAGTCCAACAGGTTTAATTGGAAGCACACTAACTTTCGGAATGACGCTCCTTCATCAGGTGATAGACCTGATGAAGCTCGTGTGCTTCCAATTAAACCTGTTGGACTATAACCTGGTGTTGTGTGATTTTTAACTTTCCCAGACAGAGCATTCCAAATCCTAACCACTCTGAGTAAAAAGTTTCTCTACATCTTACTCCACCTCTGTTGCTGAGAATTTTGAAACTGTGACTCCTAATCACTGACATACCAACTAGTGGAAACAAAATGTCCTTTATAATTTTGAACACCTCTTACTCTTCTCTGCTCCAAGATGATTAAACCCAATCCCTCTAATCTTTCCTTGTTTCTCCTTTGCACTCTCTCTAGGGCTTTAACAACCTTAAATAAGGTGCCCTGAACTGAACACAATACTCCAAATGTGGTTGGATCAATGATTTGTGGAGGTGCAACATCACTTCCTTGCTTTTATACTCTATTCTGGTAATTATAAAGCCGAGGATCCTATAAACGTACTTAACAACTGTCCCAACTTGCCTGGCCACCTTCAAATTATTATGTACATGAACCCAAAGTCCCTCTGCTACTATACTCCCCTCAACATTGTACCATTGAGCCTGCATTGCCTCTCCATTTTTCTTTTACCAAAATGCATTACTTCACATTTCTCTGCATTGCAATTCATCTGCCAGGTGCCTGCCCATTTGGCCAACTTGCCAATGTCCTTCTGAAGTCACTTAGCATCATCCTCACAATTCACTATTCTCCCTAGCTTAGTATCATCTGCAAATTTAGAAATTTTGCCCTCAACACCCATCTCTAAATCCTTTATGTAAAATCATAAAAAGCAAGAGTCCCAACTCCGATCCCTGGGGAACACCACTTTCAACTCGTCTCCAGTTTGTGAAATGCCCATCCGCACCTATCTTACGTTTCCTATACTTTAGCCAGCTTCTAATCCATGGTGCCAAGGACAAATCAATCTCAAATATTTCTAATGTAGTAACCAACCTGCTAAATGGTACCATATGAAATGCTTTGTCCAAATATACAACATTCACAGCATTACCTTATTCTCTTTCCTTGGTTATCCTTTGCCCTTCAAGGACAGTGTCACATTTGCAATTCTCCAGTCTCTGGGTCTGATCCTTGTTCAGAGGGGGCTAGAAAGCTTCTGTCAACAGCTCTGCAATTTGCTCCTTTACCTCTCTCAGAAATCTCAGATGCATCCCAGCCAGGCCTGGTGACTTCTCTACTTGGAGTGTTGCCTGCCTTTTTAGCATCTCTTCTTGTCACTATACTGCTCAGTTGCCCCACATGCATGTTTTCAATGAGGCAATAATGACTATTTTCTAAATCGGTGAAGACAGAAGCAAAGTATCATTAGTACCTCTGCCATACTGTTTGCATCAGAGAGTATCTTAACCTGCTTATTCCTTATGGCTCCATTCTATCCTTCACTAATCTCTTACTATTAATACGTTGGAAGAATGTTACTATTTGTTTTAGCACAGCTCGCCATCCTTTTCTCATACTTCCTCTTAGCCTTCCTTATTCCAGCCTTACACATTCTCCTGCATTTGAGATGCTCTACCTGATTTTATTGCTATTATTATTTCAATATGCATCAGAAGAATCCTATTTCTAACTTATTTTCTCATAATAATCCTTTGTCATCCTGAGTACTCAACCTTTGGATAGCCTGTATTTACTTCTCATGGGTATGTACCTAGCTTGCACTTATTCATTTCTCCTTTGAATGTCTCCCATTTTCCATCCACCAAAATGCATTTCCAATCAACCTGCTCCAGTTCAACTTTTAGACTCCTAAAATCTGTGCTATTCAAATCTGGAATCGTAATTATTGACTAGTTTTTCTCTTCTTCCAGCTTAATACTGATGACACAAAAATTGGAGGAGTTGCGGATAGTGAGGAAGGATATCAAGAGATGCAACAGGATATAGATGAGCTGGAACGTTTGGTGGAGACATAGTAGATGGAGTTTAATCCAGACAAGTGAGAGGTAATGCATTTTGAGAAATCAAATGCAAACAGAAAGTATATTTTAAATGGCAAGACATACTGGGAAATCTTGGGGTCCAAGTCTATACCTCTCTGAAAGTGGCAACACAAGTGGATAATGTCGTAAAGAAGGCATATGGCATGCTTGCCTTCACTGAGCAGAAGAGCTGGCAAGTCATGTTGCATCTGTGTAAGACTTTGGTCAGGTCACATTTGGAGTAGTGTGTGGAGTTCTGGTTGCCATACTATAGGAAGGATGTAGAAGTTTTGGAGAGGGTGCTCCAAAGAGTTTTACCAGGATATTGCTGAGATTGGAGTAATTTAGCTATTAGGAGAGTTTTGACAAACTTGGGTTGTTTGGGCTATAGCAAAGGAGGCTGAGGGATGATCAGACATAAAATTATGAGGTACATGGTTAGCATGGAGGGTGGAGTCTCTTTCTCAGGGTGAAAATGTCAAATACTAGGGTACATAAATTTAAGGTGGGGAAAGGAAAGATTAAAGAAGATGTGTGATTTTTAATTATTTTTGTTTTATTTTTAAACTGAGGGTGGTAGTGTCTAGACAGCATCGCCAGAGGTAATAGTAGAAGCAGATATGATAGCAAAATTTAAAAAGCATTTATACAGATACATGAACAGACAGGGGATAGAAGGATATAAAGAATGTGCAGGCAGATGGGATTAGTTTAGAATTATGGTTGGCACTGACATGACTGGCCAAATGGCCTGTTCCATGTTCTTCTTATATTAAGATTGCTAGTTCACAAAAGTTCACCCACTCTGACACTCTCGACTTGACCTGCCTCACATCCTAAGACCAGATCCCTCTCTGGTTTGATTTGGAAATGTACTGTTCTAAAATGTTCTCCTGAGCACATTGCAGGAATTTCTCCCCTTCCATGCCCTACACTCCAGATTTTCCCAGTGTACCCCAGGGTAATTGAAATCAACAACCATCAGAACGAATGGTCAGTGGCAGCAGTGTGTATGATCTACAAGATGCCACTGCAGAATTCACCAAAGCTCTGTCTAAACAGCACCTTCCAAACCCATGGCCAGTTCCATCTAGGAGGGTGATGGCAGCAGATACATGGGAACATCACCATCTGTACATTCCCTCCAAGCCACTCACTGTCCTGACTTGGAAATATATATTTGTTCCTTCACTGGTCAAACTCATGGATTTCCGTCCCTCACAGCACTGTCAACCTATCTACACAAGTGTACTGCCATGGTTCAAGCCTGCAACTAACCAAAACCTTCTCAAAAGCAATTAGAGATGGGGAATAAAGGCTGGCCCAGCCAGTGACATCCACATCCCATGAGTGAATTAAAATCTTTTAACATGCATGATATTTCAATGCACTTTATCAAGTTGGGTGTGGGGAGGAGAGAAAACATGAACAATAATGAGACATTAAACATTGGCAGAGAGATTAGGAGATGCAAACAAAAGTTTGGTTCCTAAATATTGGAGAGAGAAAGGGACCCAAAGAGGCATTTGGTTGGAAGTTCCAGTCGTTAGGACCTAGGAGGCTCTAGATTCTGCCACTAGTGACAGGACAAGAAGGGGATGCACAACTGCTCAAAGACGACTGATGGGTGCATCAAATTTACAAAATACAACTATAATTTACACATACTGATAGAGAATTGTGTGTGTCATTTCTTTTTTATCCATTTTTATGACTTGCCTTTGCAGCTTTATAAAGATTCTGCTATCGTTCTCTTTCTCCAACCTTTAGTAATTTTTAAAAACCTATTTTTTGAACAGCAGCAAATACCAGAGGAATGCTAACTAGTTAAGTCTTTAAGTACTTTCTACCAGACCAGCAAGACAGTTTATGTAAATGCACATTTTTAGTTATAAATAACTAGTCTGTAGATTATAATTATTGTAACTGTCAGAACAACTTAGTGTTTTTATAGGATTTCATCGTAGGCAAATCTCTACAACCACAAACTACATTATGGCAAAAGTCATTATTTGAGATCAATCACGATTTGCCATCAAACTAATGAAAATGCAGGAAATGCTCTACTCCTTATATATGCATTGGTCATGTAAATTATTTCCAGATTGGAATTCCCAATCGCTATTCCCACCATCTTCCAGCAATCCAAGCCCCTATCAGGCTTTAGCTGTTTGTAAGTGGCCATTCGTAATGCAGTCTTGAAGAATCTTTTATTTCCCAAAGGCTCTGATGAGAATCTCTATATTCTCCCTTTATTTCTGAAGACAAGCATTGCCAATGGCAGAAAATTACAGAAACAAGTAAAGGTTACATCATAGCTAAAGCTAAACATATGTACCCTATCAGGAGTTCAATGTACATCTTAAATTCATTAATCAGAGGAATCGCACTGCTGCATTTGAGAGTACAGAGGTGAACAAAGCTAGTCTCACATAGCAGCAACTTAAATGATCAGAAATCACGAAATTTGACTAATTTTCTTTGGATAGAAGTGGTCTTATTGAAGTTTTCACAATTTTGAAGAAAATGGCAACACGTCATGCAGATAAATTGCTCACTGACTTAAAATTTAAAATGTTTTAGAGTTACGAAAACTTGAAATTTTATGTAAAGAAAGCAAAACGGTGAATCTTTTCACAAAAGACAAATGTAACATTGAGTCTTAGTACTATAAACATCCTGAGAGGTACCATGTACCAGAAGGTCTTCTGGACAAGCAACTATTGACAATAAGTCAAAGGTTATGAGTTCTGTGGTGAGTAATTTATCCCCTCTCCCCCCAGTGTCTGTTTACCATTATTTGTCACAAGTCAGGAGTGTTATGGGATATTCTCCATTTGTCTGGATGGGAGCAGCTCCATCACGATTCAAGAAGCTCAGCATCATCCAGAATAAAGTAGTCCACTTGACTGACAGGTTCACTCTCTCCACCACCAATGCACAGCTGCAGCAGCGCGTACCACCTACAAGATACACAGCAGTGACTCACTGAACACTTTCCACACTCATGATCTCCAACACTTAGGAGGACAAGGGTAGTGAATGCATGGAAGTGTAACAACCCACAAGTTCTCCTCCAAGCCCTCACCATCCTGATTTGGAACAATATTTCCACTCCTTCATGTCGCTGGGACAAAATCCTGGAACTCCCTTACCAACAGTATTGTTGGTAGCCCTATATCCCAAGAACTGCAGCAGTTTAAGAAAACAGCGGGTGGACAATAAATGTCAGCTTAGCAAGTGATACCTAAGTTGCAGGAAGGAATAAACAATGAGTTCAGGAAAAATTAAAGGCTTGTGGCAGCTGAATGATCTCCCTTTGTACGATATGCTTTCCTCTAAAACCATTCCAGAGGTCCTACTATAAAATTTTCTGTCCAAATATTCATCATTAGTCACAATTCTTTATAAATATCAAACTACGAAAGTACACGAGAAAACATTTCAGTCTCAGAATATTTTCTGAGCAGTTTTCAGATGAAGGCTGCAGTATAAAGGATAATTTTGAAATTTTGGGATCATGAATTAGGGATAAATGATTTTCAGCACCCTAATTCCCAAGTATTTGAGTTGGCCAAGAGCTTTAATATTTCTTCTGCACTCTGCTCCTATAAAGTTAGCACAATATTTCTCAGTTATCAGATTTTTGAAAGACCATATACAATATGGTCTTTTTATTTCTGTTTCTATTTTAATAACAAAATTTACTTCATTCAGTAACTACATATAGAGTACATTTTTTTCTCAAATTAAAATCTGATTTCATGTCTGTATGCTGCTATATTCCAAAGAATTGCTCAACATTGTCAATGTCATTGATGGATCATGCTGGTCTTTGCTTCCCAATCACAGCCAGTATTAAATGGAATTGCTACAATGTGTGCCCCTTCAATGTAAGAGTAAATTAAGTTCAAACCAAGTTTTATACACACAGACGTCTGTTAACAGTCAATTATACAAAGCACTCTGTAGTTAAGATTCAAAATAGAGACATGAGAAACTTAAAATCATATTCTATTTAGCATGATTTTAATTACAAAAGTTTGGTAAACTAATAAAACAACAACAGTACTTTGACTTGATTTAGCTCCTCTGAGTTTTCAACCATGACTGCATTCAAGGTTGGTCATTTTATCAACAACAAAACAAAAAAAGTTCAGGAAAATAAAGGTAATAAACCTTATTGCTTTCAGACCTCTAGGCAGACACAAGTTTAACTGTATTACTGTCTTTCTGAAGACACTCAGAATATGGTGAAACTTCATTCCCAGGGATTGACTGACATTCATTTATAACCCCTAAGGCTGCACTCAAAAATAATAGAATCCATCAAATTATAAATCAAGTCAACATAAAAACAAAGTTGCATTAATACAAGTGAAACAGTAAAATCAAACTCATTTTCAAAATAATAACTCACAGCATAACATATATTCTTTACAACTCCTAATTACCTAATAAACAGCTTCAAACAGCCACTGGCAAGTTGCAAAGGGGCAGGGAGTATGGTGAAGAGAAATACAGTAGTTCACTTTGAGGAAATCGACATTGGAATTTGTTGTTTCAGGGGCTAACTTAGTAGGAACAGATGTAAATCTGTGCTGCAATGTGATCAAAGTAGAGCACGACTTAAATCCAGATGGAATCAGTGGGAGGGATTGTGGGAGGATTTGGGATGTGGCATACCCAAATCAGCCAGCTGGTGTCCACACCACCAAACAAGAAAGAGGTGCCCCTGACACTTAAAGAAGATATAGTTCCAACAGACATGGGGAAGGTTCAGTGCCACGGCCAGTAAAGAGGTTGTGACATTGCATAAAAGAGGTTGTGACATTGCACTGCTGCCTCACAGCACCTGAGACCCGGGTTCAATTCCCGCCTCAGGCGACTGACTGTGTGGAGTTTGCACGTTCTCCCCGTGTCTGCGTGGGTTTCCTCCGGGTGCTCCGGTTTCCTCCCACGTCCAAAGATGTGCGGGTCAGGTGAATTGGCCATGCTAAATTGTCCGTAGTGTTAGGTAAGGGGTAAATGTAAATGTAGGGGTATGAGTGGGTTGCGCTTCAGCGGGGCGGTGTGGACTTGTTGGGCCGGAGGGGCTGTTTCCACACTGTAATGTAATCTAATCTAAGAAAGGAAAGCCTCACGTTTCAAATTAATCCCAGATCGGTTGGCTATTGCTGGTTAAATGAGCTGCTTCTGAAATTAGCTGCATAGCCATACATCTGGATTTGGTTAAGTACATTTCATGGCCACTCCTGCTGCAATTACAGAAATCCGACATCACATTTTCCATAACCAATGATATCCTTACAACGGTATGTCTTGTCTGGGTAACTTTATTAAAACTGAATTATCATGGAGTGTATTGCCTTTAAACATTTCAAGTTGAGTCTTATTTTTATACCAAAAATGAATAAACATACCAATTTAAAAGTGCAACGTGCTAATTTATCTGTTCAGAAAATGCTATTTTGATGTTGATGGGAGGCTGCATGGCAGTGCCTACACAATCTGCCACTAAGACGCAGGATTTTGGTTTAAATCTAAACTAAACCATTGGATCCACTGAGCAGTGGCCATTAAATGAATTATGTAATTTTACTAAGTTTTTCCAACCATGAATATTCTTGCATTGCTAATTTTGCTTGTTATCTTTCTCTGCACCATCCTTTGATGATTTGGGCCAGATTATGGAGAGAATCACTATGGCTAAACTTGAGGATATAAATGGAACCCATATCTACACAATAAAAAGGCAGAAATTGCTGTAAAAGCTCAACAGGTCTGGCAGCATCTATGAAGAGAAATCTGAGTTAACGTTTTGGGTCCAGTGACCCTTCCTCAGAGCTTTTCGGGTCTGGTGACCCTTCTTCAGAGTTCTGAGGAAGGGTCACCATACTCAAAACGCTAACTGTGATTTCTGTCCACAGATGCTGCCAGACTTGTAGAGCTTTTCAGTTATTTCTGTTCTTGTTTCTGATTTACAGCATCCACAGTCCTTTCAGTTTTTACAAAAAAATTGGTCCTGGTTGTGAATTTGTAATACAAGTCTTCTGGCACAGTGGTAGTGTCACTTTTTCTGGGCCAGAAGACCTAGGTTCAAGTCTGACCTGCTTCAGGGGTGCTATAATGTGTAAATTGATTAAAAATATTAATATTTTTGAAAATTAGCACATGAAGTCTCTCTTTACTCATTCTCCATGAAGGGCAAGTTACCCAAAGGATTTTTAATTTAAAATGCTAAACTAATAACCTAGGCATAACAACACAATTTATTTTATTGTAATAATTTTGGCACTAATTACATAGAAGTTAATAAATACCTAATCAATATAATCAAACTAAAATCTTAACTGTTGGAAATATGAAAGGTAAACAAAATGCTGAAAGAGCACAAGAAAGACAAATCAACCTTAAGAGCAAGGTACAGTTCTGGGGACGTGGGGCTGGTGGTGTGAATATTAATCAGAAACAATCCATGACACTCCAAATATCAGCTGTCTTTCTCTTTCCAGTGAATCTGCTACACTTTGCAGCTTTTATTAAAAAGAATTCCCCATCGTGATAGTTATGGCGAACTGATAACATCTCAAATGTATATATTATTCAGTCCTGCAAAAATTTCAGTGTCAAAAAATCTATACCTAAGTTAAAAAATCATGAAATTGAGGACACATTAACAGCACTGGGTAAAATGAAATTCTATATATAGCTCCTCGTGGATTCTTTTATCTTAATCCACAGGATTCATTAAAACCGTACTTATTTACCCTTCACCGCTGTAGAATTGAGATTAGAACACATCACTGTCAGTTCCAGATAAACACATACCTGATGCTTGCACAATAATGACCAATACATTCCAATCCATCATAGCCCTCCCACTCACTTACCTTACGTAGATTTGTTGACACAAGCATTGCAGTTAAACACAAAACAATCATTCACACACAATACTTTATCTAATTATCTACTTGTAGCTATCTTCCTGGGAAAAGAAAACTCGACACGTTATGCTTACCCAAAATTTATAAAAGAATAGAGGACATTTAGAAGCGGTCTAATTGAATAATGAAGCATCGCATCTATTCAATTTTCTCCTTTGTTTTTCTGTTGGGAGCAGCTGTAACAGTTTATTCCTATTTCCATTGTTTGGTCCCCACCGATATCAGTGACTTGCCTAACAATCTTCCTCTCCAACTGGTGTAATCCTGTCTTCCCTGTGATGTCTTTACACTTTACTGAAGATTGTGGACTTGAACCCAACCTGTACCTGTGACACAATATCCTGGTACATTAACACCCCCCCAACTCAGTGATGGATTGCTATTCTGACCAGTGCCATTTTCTTTAAACCTGTATTACAACATAGTTTTTGGTTAGTAAGTTTGCAGATGACACCAAAATTGGAGGTGAAGATTATCTCAGAGTACAACGGGATCTTGATCAGATGAGCCAGTGGGCAGAGGAGTCATAGAGATGTACAGCATGGAAACAGACCCATCAGTCCAACCCATCCATGCCAACCAGATATCCCAACCCAATCTCGTCCCACCTGCCAGCACCCGGCCCATATCCCTCCAAACCCTTCCTATTCATATACCCATCCAAATGCCTTTTAAATGTTTCAATTATACCAGCCTCCACCACTTCCTCCGGCAGCACATTCCAAACATGTACCACCCACTGCGTGAAAACGTTGCCCCTTAGGTCCTTTTATATCTTTCCCCTCACACCCTAAACTTATGCCCTCTACTTCGGGACTCCCTCACCCCAGGAAAAAGACTTTGTCTATTTATCCTATCCATGCTCCTCATAATTTTGTAAACCTCTATAAGGTCACCCCTCAGCCTCCGACGCTCCAGGGAAAACAGCCCCAGCCTGTTCAGCCTCTCCCTATAGGTCAAATCCTCGAACCCTGGAAACATCCTTTAAAATCTTTTCTGAACCCTTTCGAATTTCACAACATCTTTCCGATAGGAAGGAGACCAGAATTACACGCAATATTCCAACAGTGGCCTAACCAATGTCCTGTACAGCCGCAACATGACCTCCCAACTCCTGTACTCAATACTCTGACCAATAAAGGAAAGCATACCAAACACCTTCTTCACTATCCTATCTACCTGTGACTCCACTTTCAAGGAGCTATGAACCTGCACTCCAAGGTCTCTTTGTACAGCAACACTCTCTAGGACCTTACCATTAAGTGTATAAGCCCTGCTAAGATTTGCTTTCCCATAATGCAGCACCTTGCATTTATCTGAATTAAACTCCATCTGTCACTTCTCAGCCCATTGGCCCATCTGGTCCAGATCCTGTTGTAATCTGAGGTAACCTTCTTCACTGTCTACTACACCTCCAATTTTGGTGTCATCTGCAAACTTACTAGTTGTACCTCTTATGCTCACATCCAAATCATTTATGTAAATGACAAAAAGTAGAGGACCCAGCACTGATTCGTGTGGCACTCCACTGGTCACAGGCCTCCAGTCTGAAAAACAACCCTCCACCACCACCCTCTGTCTTCTACCTTTGAGCCAGTTCTGTATCCAAATGGCTAGTTCTTCCTTTATTCCGTGAGATCTAACGTTACTAACCAGTCTCCCATGGGGAACCTTGTCAAATGCCTTACTGAAGTCCATATAGATCACATCTACCTCTCTCCCTCATCAATCCTCTTTGTTACTTCTTCAAAAAACTCAATCAAGTTTGTGAGATATGATTTCCCACGCACAAAACCATGTTAACTATTCCTAATCAGTCCGTGCCTTTCCAAATACATGTACATCCTGTCCCTCTGGATTCCCTCCAACAACTTGCCCACCACCAACGTCAGGCTCACTGTTCTATAGTTCCCTGGCTTGTCCTTACCACCCTTCTTAAACAGTGGCACCACGTTTGCCAACCTCCAGTCTTCCTGCACCTCACCTGTGACTATCGATGATACAAATATCTCAGCAAGAGGCCCAGCAATCACTTCCCTAGCTTCCCACAGAGTTCTAGTGTACACCTGATCAGGTCCTGGGGATTTATTAAATTTTATACGTTTCAAGACACCCAGTACTTCCTCCTCTGTAACATGGATATTTTGCAAGGTGTCACTATCTATTTCGCTACTTTCTATATCTTCCACATCCTTTTCCACAGTAAATATTGATGCAAAATACTCATTTAGTATCTCCCCCATTTTCTGCAGCTCCACACAAAGGCTGCCTTGCTGATTTTTGAGGGGCCCTATTTTCTCCCTAGTTACTCTTTTGTCCTTCATGTATTTGTAAAAACCTGGGAGTAGAAGATGGAGTTTAATTTAGATGAATGTGAGGTGCTGCATTTTAAAAAGGCAAACCAGGGCAGGATTTATATACAATGGTAAGGTCCTGGGGAGTGCTGCTGAACAAAGAGACCTTGGAGTGCAGGTTCATAGTTCCACGGAAGTGGAGATGCAGCTGGACAGGATAATGAAGGCGGCGCTTCGTATGCTTGCCTTTATTGGTCAGTGCATTGAGTAAAGGAGTTGGGAGGTCATGTTGCGGCTGTACAGGACATTAGTTAGGCCACTTTTGGAGTATTGCATACAATTCTAGTCTTCCTCCTATAGGAAAGATGTTGTGAAATGTGAAAGAGTTCAGACAGGGCTGGAGGATTTGAACTATAGGGCGAGGCTGAATAGACTGTGGCTATTTTCCCTGGTGCTTCAGAGGTTGAGGGGTGACCTTATAGAGGTTTATAAAATCATGAGGGGTGTGGATAGAATAAATAGACAAAGTCTTTTTCCTGGGGTGGGGGAGTCCAAAACCAGAAATCATTGGTTTAGGGTGAAAGGGAAAGATTTAAAAGGGACCTAAAGGGCAACTTTTTTCATACAGGGTGGTGCGTGTATGGAATGAGCTACCAGAGGAAGTGGTGGAGGCTAGTACAATTACAGCATTTAAAAGGCATCTGGATGGGTATATGAATCGGAAGAGTTTAGAGGGATATGGGCCAAGTGCTGGCGAATGGGACTAGATTAATAGTTAGGGACATTTAAGCGACTCTTGGAGAGGCACACGGCAGTTTGTACAATGAAAGGTATGTCGGTTAGTCTGATCTTAGAGTGGGATAAAAGTCTGGTACAATATCGAAGGCCAAAGGGCCTGTATTGTGCTGTACTGATCCACGTTCCTGTTTTAGTTTTTGCTCAAACTAGTTAAGCAAGTTAGGAATTTTGACAGAGACAGCATGAGGATCCAGTGGCTTGAAATATTATTTTACAGAGCTAAAGCCTGCACTAAGGGGCTGGAGCATTAGAAAATGAGATAGATTGTGGGGAAACTGGCCCATTTGCAGAATACTCCAATGGAATATGGCTGGAAAGACAGATGGTAATGTGGAAGAGCAGATGATGGTCGGAAATGCAGTGGGCAGTGTTTGGGATGGTGATGGTGGAGGAGGACACATGATCAGGGAGGAAGAGCACAGAGTAGTTATAGGGGATAGGTGATCCAATTGTTGGCAGCGAAGTACAACACAGGTATAGGCTTTTCGGTTTGCCAATTTCTAATCCTTATTTAGACCCGCTACTTATTGCCTATGTGTGGTTTCTATCCTTCTGTTAGCCCCCATTCAAGTGTCTTTCAAAATATGCCTTAAACATTGCTAACGTGTCTGCTTCCATCCCTGACTCTGGCAGTGTGTTCCAGGCACTCACCGCCCTCAGAAAAACATTTTCCCAGCACTTCTCCCCTAAAAATTCCCTCTCTCACCTTGAACCTGTGCCTCCTTGTAGTTGACCTTTCCACCTGGGACAAAGCCTCTGACTATCCACCATATCCAAGCCTCTCATAATTTTGTAGACCTCTGCCAGGTCTTCCCTCAGCCTCTGTTGTTCCAGTGGAAACAATCCAAGTTAATTCAACCTCTCCTCAAGTAAAACCCTCCAGAGCAGGCAACATCCTGGTAAACCTTCTCTACACCCTCTCCAGAGCATCCATGTCCTTCTGGTAGTACGGCGATCAGAACTGCACACAATATTCCAGAAGCGGCTGAACTAATATTTTGTACAGATGGAAGATAATTTGCCAGCTTTTATATTCGATGCCCTGGTCGATGAAGCAAGTGTGTGGGGACAGAATTTTACAGGTTCAAGTGTAAAGGCTGGGATAAGACATACCTTCTCCTCCTCAGCCTAATGGCTCTGTGAAGACACTAACATTATGCATTCATCCTCTTGCCAAATGTCTCAAATTCTGAGCAAGTTAGCTACTTCAGGTTAAAAATAGAATGATTGTTAAAATGAAGGCACAAAACCTCATTATGATTAGATTAGATTACCTACAGTGTGGAAAAAGGCCATTTGGTCCAACAAGTCCACACTGACCCTCCGAAGAGTAACCCACCCAGACCCATTCTCCTACTATTCTACATTTACCCAACGAATGCACCTAACACGATGGGCAATTTAGCATGGCCAATTCACCCGGCCTGCACACCTTTGGGCTGTGGGAGGAAGCTGGAATAGCAGGAAGAAATCCACGCAGACACAGGGAGATTGTGCAAACTCCACACAGACAGTTGCCCGAGGTGGGAATTGAATCAGTGTTGCTGGCATTGTGAGGCAGCAGTGCTAACCACTGAGCCACCATGCCGCCAATTATAATGAAATTACCAACCTGTTTCCCTCCCCTTCTCTGACCTCCATCACAATTGGAAGTGGCTGTGTTCAAGATGAGTTCAATTCTTGATCCAGAATTTTATGCATTTTCACAGTCACATCCCCATGCTATCCATTTTTGGGAGTTGAGATTCAGCCCACTGGATGTAAGCTCAAAACATTCATTGATTTTTGTAAATGATTGTTTAGAAACTTTCTTAGCAATAGCATTAAAAGTTTTTGTCTGGCAGTTAATTTTATATGTCTACAGTGACAACAATATGTATGCAACAACTAAGTTCCCCTGCAGAGTTACCAGACTTCCTGTACCTCAGCTGGATGAATAGCTAACCAAAGCAATCAATGTAATATCAGGCTGAGCATATATCAACTGATCAATACAGCACCTCAAGATGTTATTCAATTGTGTGTAACATTCTGAGAACATAAAGGATGCTATACTGATACAAGTTACACTTTCCAGAATTCATTGAGAATATTGTATCTCACGTAGGTTCCAGAAAACCTGCTAAGCTATCACAACTTGAAGGGATCAGTGGTGTTGTGGTTATCTTACAGGACTAGCGACACAGAGGCCTATTGATCAAGAGGCAAGAGTTCAAACTTCACCAGGTCAGCCAGGAATTTAAATTCAGTTTTTAAAATAAATTGGAATTAAAAGCCAACACTTGGCATCAGGAACATGTAACAACCAGATTACTGTAAAATCACATTTGGCTCACGCACTGGTGTTCTTCAGAGAAGGAATTCTGCATGCTCACCTGGTCTCATAGCAACGCTTAACCATCCTCCAAAATGGCTCTTGGTAAGCCATTCAGTTAAGGGAAATTAAGGATGGGCAATCAATGTTGACCTTGCATGCAATGCCCATGTCCTGTGAATGAATTAAAATAAAATTGCAATGCTATATACGAACAAGAAAAATGGAACCAGGGAATAGATAGGAAATTGACTGAAGAATGTGAGATAGCTGATATTTAACAGATGAATTGGAAGTCGAAATTGGGAGCTCTCAGATTTAGAAATACAGTGGAAGCTGATCAAATTAGTTTATCGGAATCTAGAAGAGACAGTTGGATCAGAGAAGGCTGAAGTAACTACAAAATGAACAGGAAAAGTATTTTAAAAGGTCCAACAAAATAAAATATCCAAAATAAAAGACATTAAGGACAAGTGTACAAAATTATACAAAGGAAGAAAAAAAGTGGATGACAGGATTTATACAATTAATTGTAGGGCCCTGTGGAGTTTTGTAGAACAGAGAGACCCGAGGGTTCGGGTACCTAATTCTTTGAAATTTTCATCACAGGTAGACTGAGTGGTTAAGGCAGCATTTAGCATGCTTGCTTTCATTACTCAGATCTTTGAATTATTGGAGTTGGTACATCATGTTGAGGTTGTACAGGACGTTGGTGAGGCCTCTTCTGAAGTACTGTGTCCAGTTTTGGTTGCCTTGCTGTTGAAGGATATCAATAAATTGGAGAGGGCTCAGAAAAGATTTGCTAGGATATTGCTGGGACTGGAGGCCTTGTGTTATAAAAATAGGCTGGATAGGCTGCGACCTTTTTTACCAGAACGTCGTGAGTTGAGGGGTGACCTCATAGAGGTTTATACAGTCATAAGGGGAATAAATAAGGTGAATAGCAAGGATCTTTACCTTGGGGGGGGGGGGTTACTTCAAAACTAGACGACATATTTACATATTTTTCTGGTGAGAGGAGAAAGTTTTGAAAAGGACATGATGAACAAGTGTTTTACACAGAGTGGTTTGTGGGGGAATGAACTGCTGGAGGAAGTGATGGATGCAACATTTAAAATACATTTAGGTAAGTACATGAATAGGAAAGGTTTGGAGGCCAAGCAAGTGGGACTAGTTTAGTTTGGGAACATGGTCGGTTGCACTAGTTCGACCGATGGGTCTATTACCATGCTATATGACTCCAGGAAATGGGTTAGTATCAAATTCTACTTCGTACAAGTGTTTCAGAAGAGGAACAAACTTGCAATGGCAGAATCACTGAATCATTACAGTAAAGAAGGAGCACATTCAGCCATCATGTCTGCGCTAGCTCTCACTTAGAACACTGCACTCAGTGCCAATCCTCCACTTCCACTCTGTAACAACTCCATATCCTTCCTTTCTCGATGGAGTTTAAAAGAATGGGGGTTGTGTAGGTTGTGTAGGAGGATCTCACCCAAAATTACAGAATACCGAGGGGCCTGGAAATAGAGTGGATGTGGAGAAGAAGTTTCCACCAGTCAGAGAGACAAGGACTGGAGGGCACAGCCTCACAGTAAAGGGATCACCATTTAAAACTGAGAAGTGGAAGAATTTCTTCAGCCAGAGGGTGGTGTATCTGTGGAATTCATTGTTTTAAAAGGCTGGAAGCCACCTGATGGGCAACTTTTTTCACACAAAAGGTGCTGTGTGTATGGAATGATTTGCCAGAAGAAGTGGTGGTGGAGACTGGTCCAATTACAACATTTAACAGGCATCTGGATGGGTATCTGAATAAGAAGGGTTTAGAGGAATATGGGCCAAGTACTGGCAAATGGGACGAGGTCAGATAAGGATATCTAACTGGCATAGACGATGTCCTGTTGTCATAGACAGTGATTTAGGGTGGAGCCTTGGTTAGAAGATTGTTTTGATTTTGTTTTCTATTTGTTTGCTGACAAAAGTAAGCAGTTCACTTTTGGGAACAGACAGGAACATCTCTAGCTTTGCTTTCATGTGCACCTGGCTGAAGCGGAGAACAGGAGATGATAGTCAGATTAGCCTTTGTATCAACAGAGAAAATGGTAACTTAATCCTTGACCTCATGCAACCCTGGTAGAATAGAAATCTCAGTTTTGATTTTGGAAAGGAAAAGCAGATGAGAGATTTGCTGTAGAGAGTAGCTAGTGGAAGAAATCTCAAGTGGTCCTCACAAAGCCTTATGGCAGAAATCAGGAGAAGAGTTAAGCTGGAAAGTTGTGAGAAAGGCAGCTGGGTTATGCTGGCACCCTGACAGGGAGTTGGAGGTATTCACAGTCAAAAGGCTAATGCAAGAATCCCACAGAATCCCATCATCCAGGATGGCTAAAACAGTGAGCAGGATCAAAATGATTTTCTGGAGGGCTGTAGCATACCTTTGGGTTGGTCACGGGACAAATGAACAAACCTTCAAGATTAATAAGATAAGGAACTCTTGGAGGAAATGAAAAGTAGAACTAACTTGCGAACTCCAGTCATGAAATGCTACAGCATTAAGTTAGGAGGCTTCCTTTATTTAATTTATCTTTCTTTAATATGCTTTAAAATGTGAAATCTTGAAGCATTGCTCTAGCAGTTCATTGCTGGGTGCTCAGATTTCTTCCTTAGATATTAAGGGTCCATAATAGGTTTATAACAACTGGCAAGCAGGGTACAGGGTTAACTTATTAGCAATATTAGTATGGTGTTCTAACCCGCCATGCTAAGAATCCACACAAAATAGGTGTCATGGTCTTCTCTACATCGGTGAACCAAACATAAAATAAGGGCACGTTTCACTGAGCATCTTCACATTGAGGATTCCCTCCATCCTGTTGCATGGGACTAACACCACGCTCAATAGATTTTGATGAGATTTAGCAACTAAAATCTGGGCATCTTTGAGGAACTGTTGGCCTAGGACACGTCAGGTGTAGCATTGTAAGGGGCTGTAAGGGCCAGCCTGACCCTCCCAGTAACCATCCATTTCAATTCCCCTTCCCATTCCCTCTCCGACATGTCTAAACTCTGCCTCCTCCATTGCACAGTGAATCAGACTGTAAATTGGAGGAACAACACCTCATCTTCCGCCAGGGCAGCCTACAGCCTGGAGGACTCAACATTGAGTTCTCCAATTTCAAATAACCTTTTCACACATCCGCTGACTCCCTCTCCAGTCTTTCCCCCATCCCTTCCATCCCTCCAACAGACCCTTCCTTCCAGCTACCAACCGGATTCATTCCTCCCATCGATCAACCAGGTTGTATCCACAACTTGTGTTCACCCATCACTAAATCACTGTTCAGAACCTCTGCCCACCCTTAACCTCTAGCCCCCACCTTTATCTGCAGCTCCCACTACCCCCACTTCCAGTCCTGAAGAAACATAGACTTCTCCACCTCCTGATGCTGCCTGGCTTACTATGCTCTTCTAGCTTCCTGACTGTCTACATTCTTATGCAGGTGCCATGCTAACCCATATTATTCCAATTTTATAGCGTATGTACTGTCACTGCAACGGCATTAACTTGAAAAGCTGAATATTTTACTCAGTGCTATGGAATTAAAGCTGGTGAACACAATAATTCAAAGCAAGGTTAAGTATGCAATAACAGAAATCAGTATGCAACACATGAACAAAGAACAGAAATGGGGCTAAGCTTTGGTATCAAAACATAAATCCATAAGTGAATGAGCTAAAAATATTAACAAATCTTAAAAGCATAACGTGCTCACTTTCAACATTAAAAGTCCTGTTACTAACCTTATGAGACTGTATGGTTAGTTCCCCGAATGATCTTCTCTCACATTGACTTTAAAGTAAAAATTCCATCCAAATCAAACAAAAAACTGCTGACGTAGTCAAAAAGAAACATTCAGTACTCATTAGGTTTTTCTTCCCTCCACCACCCCCCACATCCCTTTAATCCGAATTCTGGTTTTAATTCGTAGGCTGTTGTCTGACTAGATGCAAGTCAATGGGGATAACCGGAAAAGAAGCTTCAGGACCTGATAATGGATAACAAGGTAATAGTTAAAATAAAGTAAAATTATATGGCTCATCTAATTAAAATCAGCCTTGAAATATACAAAGATGTCCTGGATCAAATTACAGACACTCCACAGTACAGAATACGTCGAAGGAAAATACTAGAAAGGTATAATATTGACCATATATTCAAATAAAGCCCTCTGGTAATTCCTTGGAAAACCACACATGTTTGCAACATGAACTGCCTAAAGTCAATGAATGCTTGTAGACTACCAATAAGAATACTTCCATTACCCTCACGCACAGAACTGCATAAAAATCACCACATGGATATGGAAATGTGTTATTTATTTCCTGCTGACCCAGCAGACTCTCTATACAACAGAATAATTTCCTGTTTGTCAGGATTTCTTTTATTCCAAGATCAAATATTTCTGGCTGTAGAGCATCATTAGCAGAAAACATGCTCTTCTCACCAATTGCTTCGAGAAACATTGCTAATTCCAGTGCCTCTGAACCCCACCTCCATAAAAAAAAGTCGCACACAAAACGTTAACAACTTTTGGCAAAAATAACTGTTTATTTTCCCTCTGAACTTCTGGAATCTTAAAAATAGCCTCTTCATTTAAAAAGAAAATGTATTTGAAAGCCCACGGCACTTCATATATTTAAACAGCTCCATCAAATATTTATATTTCCTCTTTCAAGGACATAGGCATAATTGGAGACAAAAATATGGGACTAAGTGTAAATAAGTGATCATATACACAGTCATGTAACCATATTATAAATAGCCTGGCTCCATTTCCATCTCATGCGATTAGAACTGCTATTGCCAGTTCATTAACCAATCTTGGTGAACAGTTGACATCTTTACAACTCACTCATGTTATGTTGAGCCGGGCATGGTAAGCTGTTTGTAAGATTGTAAAATCAAGAAAATTTATTGCCAGTTGTAGAATTTGCTATTGAATTTCTCCAGATGATTAAGAGGAGATTGCTCAACTTTCCCCCTCACTGCAAGAACAGGTACCAAAGATGAAAAGAAACAAAAAGGACACTGGGTGGGGTGGAATGGGATGCAGCAGAGGTGTGGAGCCATACATGAAGCAAAGCTCTTCGCTTCAGACACAATTATTCATGATCCTAATTAAAATAACATGTTTTTTTACCTGCAATTAAATGAAGCAGAGCAGTTGAATTTTAACTGATTCCATACAACTGTACTGCTGACATTCCAACAGTGAAGGGAGATCGCATCCCTTTCATACATGATTTACATTTCATACTGAGGAAAGAAAATGTCTCTGGTTACCACTGGTACTGAAGCAACTTAAAAATCACAATGTTACAGCACAGGATCGTTAAACTCATTGCAATGGATTGAATACCGTGCTTTCCCCCCCCCCCCACCCCCAAACTCTGGACAACTGCTGAACTTCTGGTGTACTTCACCAGCATGGCCCTTCATTTTTAAAAGAGTGCCTAATGCTACACCTGACATGTCCGCGGCCAACAGTTCCTCAAAGGTGCCCAGAAATCTACTGAGCATGGTGTTAGTCCCACACAACATGAATCCTCAATGTGAAGACGTCTCCACAGGACTGTAAAGTAGTAACTCCAATCAATACTTTCAAGGATAGGCACATCTGCTACAGGGTAGATCGGGGCTGCCAAATCAAGTAAACTTTACTCTTTTATTGGTTCCCTTACCAATAGCTGCTGTTTGACCCAATGCCATGCGACTGCAAGGAGCCCAATGCCAATGTTAAGCACTCTCCTAGGAAAGCTTCTTCTCAACTGTATACTACTGCACCACTGGTGATGGTGGTGTCTTGGCAGGTGGAAGACTTTGCAAGGTCAATAAGGCTATCTTTGCATTGGTTATTTCTTGTCCTTAGTTGACATCATATGGTCCATGCAGTTTCTTTCCTTTTTTTGTTAAGATTCTTCAGCAGTTTGACAAAAACTAAGAGGGGAACAGTTGTTCAGTGGTCAGCACTGCTGTCTCACAGCACCAGGGACCCAGGTTCATGCCAACCTTGAACAACTGTCTGTATGGATTTAAAACAATCTCCCCATGTCTGCGTGGGTTTCCTCCCACAATCCAAAGTTGTGCAGGAAAGGTGGACTGGATATGCTAAAACTTGCCCTGTAATATCCAGGGATGTGTAGGTTAAGTGAGTTAGTCATGGTTAAACAAAAACTGCGTGAGGGTGACGGATGTGGGTCTGGGTGGGGCGTTCTTTGGAGGGTAAGTACCGACTTGATGGGCCAAATGGCATTTTTCTGCTCTGCAGGGATTCTACGATTTTATTCTTTATTCCAAGTGGCTTGCCATGCCATTTCAGAAGGCATTCATGAGTCAACCACCCTGCTGGGGTCATATGTTGGCCAGACTTCTTTCCTGAAAGGACAAGAGTGAATTTGATGGATTTTTATTGCAATCAACAATGTTTTTGGGTCACCAATGAGCTACCCTTTAATTTCAGATTTTAGTGAATTCAAATGTCACCCTCTAGGAGGGTGGGTTTCGAACCAACAGCCCTAGAACTTTAAGCTGTTTTTTCTGGATTATTTGTCCAGGGATATTACCAATATGTCACCACCTCCCCCTCACAGATAGAGAATGGAAAATAAATGGGATTAGATAGTAAACAACTATTGGTCGATGGACAGAGAAATGAGGAAGACTGTCCAAGGGGTTGGCCCAAAATGATGCATTTTGGGAAAGTATTTCAAGTTTGAGAAAAAAAAATCAGTGGGGCTCAGAGAGATAGTTTCAGACAGCAGAGCCAAGGGAACTGAAGACACAAACTAACAGCCAAGTGGTGGGGGCAGCAAGGGTAAGTACATAGAAAGCCAATGTCAGAAGATCAAATGTTGAGCATTGGCAAGACTGAAGAGATTTGCAGAGAAAGAGCTGAAACAGTACTTGGATAGATTTAAAGATTTTGAGGATGTTGAATGGTACAAGGAGTGAATGTACATTAGCCACATAGTACCCACTGGCAAACCAAGGTGAACACAGCAATCGATCTTGTGCAATGAAACCCTTGTGTATTTAGCTCATGAAGTAGAACAGAATTAATCACAATACAGAATGTGCCTCAGTATAGGACACATTTTGGGCAGCTGAATTTCTAGATGGTGAGGAATAAGATGCCAGCAATGAAGAGATTGAAATAATGCAATCTAGAAGCTTAAAAACAAAAGTACAATTGTGTTTTCATGCTTAGGGAAGGTAAGTACTGACAAGTGGAAGGAATGTGGAGTTCATCTTAAGGCTAAACAGGATGCCATGGCTTTGCAGTGTCTGATTCTGTCTGAGGGAGTCAGCAGGGAGGGTTGAACTCAGTGCAAAGGAGTACAATTTACAGCAGAGACGAGGTGCTGCCTTTCAAATGAATCATTGAACTGAGGCCCTGTGCGCCTGTTCATGTCAAAAATCCAATGGCATAACTTCACAGAAAAACAGATTCCCCCCTGGTATCTTGGCTAATATTTACACCCTTGGTCAACAATCATGGAAAAAAAACTGATCTGCTTATAGCACATTGCTGTTTGACAGAACTTATTAGCAAATTGACTCTCCTCTTTCCCATATTACGATTTGACTACTTTTTAAAAATACTTTGTTGCTTGTAAAACACTGGGCTATTCAGTGGTTATGGAAAACGCTATTTGAGCACACATCTTTCCTTCTTTTAGACTTTCTAATGTTTGGTTTGAAAAAGCTTTGACTTTTCTTTTGCTTTATCCTCTCAGAGATATATGCTGTACCGAAGTTTTACTCTAAGCTGGATAAGAAAACTTATGGTATAACTATCGGACTGATCCTGCAATCAAGTATTTCTGGTAACGGCACTGCTTAATTAATGGATGGAAAATTCAAAGCTGCAATTTGCAATTTTCCATCAGTACTCCCTGCAAGTGCCACTCCTCACTGGGAGCTCCTAATTGAGGAATCCGGCTGTGAGAGGCATAAATTCAATGGAATTCCAGGCGGAGTTTACTAATTTGCTCCACTGCAATGCGATGAATTATACTTCTCTGTACTTTCTTTGCTAATATAGGCTTTTGTTGAATTTGTACCAAAAGGGATGGGAAGAAATTATTGTAGATATTAATAGAACTATAACAATTGATGATACATTTAAAATTCACTGCAAAGGATTATCATGAAACATTGACAAGTCAGGCACAGCGAAAGTTGGATACAGAATATCATTTAGGAACTTTGCAAGCTTAGAGGCAAATGGAAATAGTTAACTCCCTCAATTTGAGTAAAATTTAAATGCAGGTCCTCCAAACATTGACATGTTGATGTGCTAGACATCTTCACTTTAACTACTTGATCATATCTGCACTGTAGAAACTGCCACCATCAGATTACAATTCCTAATCTGCAAATTCAATTGAATAACATATAAAAATTGTGGCACTGTAATAGTATAACAAAATATTTATACACTGTACCTTAGAATGCAATTTACCACCATATTTGAAAGATTCTAAATAAAGGGCTCAGAGGAATAGGTGCGTTTTAGATGTGGCACTTAACTGTGTTGATGAGCAAAATTCAAGGTTTATTCTCATTCTATGATGTATTGTATTACTGCAGCCTGTGAAACATTGAAAATAGGAGAAGTGGACCATTTGACCCTTCAAATCTGCTCCTTTCTTCACTATGATCATGGCTGATCATTCAACTCAGTACCCTGTTCCTGCTTTCTCCCCATACAGAGTGAACCCTTTAGCCCAAAGAACATCTCCAACTCTTTCTTGAATACAGTCAATATTTTGGCTTCAATCATTTCCTATAGTGTCCCCAAGGAAAACGAAAATCAAAGAGAGCAGTTTATCAATGAAGTGTACTGAAGACTTTTGTTTATTTACAGTCCATTCTTGTATAACGTGATGGTTATGTTCTTGTGCAACCCCCATGTTATAGAATAATTGCATTTTAGAAATAGTGTTTAAAGTGATGATGCTGTAATCGCATTACAACCAACACACGTTTTAAAAGTTTGCACTTTAGAAACAGCGTCCTCAATTTGTCAATTGTATTATAGCGAATTCACGTTGACAAAACACGCATTATAACAGAACAACCCGTATCAGCATGGTGAAAGCTGAAATTAGGCTCAGCTCTTAGTTTTCCAAATCTGAAGAACCTGTAGTTACTAAGACCATACATTGAAAATGATGCAGGTAAAGTACTGTAGAGTTGCAGACCCCTGTAAAACTTTACCCTATCCAAGAACTGAAATAATTTTCTTTTAGAAAGGGGAAAAAGGAATTCTGAATAAAACGTTAGTGATGAAATACTTTGTTTCTTCTTTAAGGGTAAGGATACCATATATTTCACTATATTTGTTTTAAAGTGATATGCTTGCTTGAAATGACTTTTAGCCATTCAAAAATATCAGCTATGAATATTATTTTAATATCCAAAATAACTGATAAATGCCTAAGCCACAAAGTTCAGACGCATTATACCTGCTATAAATGACCATAGATGTCCCAAATGACATCCATGACATGTGCATGTGTCTGGTTGAGTTGCACCAGATGTCATTTTTATGATGGGAGGCAGGTAGTGTTAGTAGAGGTTCATAGAAAGTATTGTACACCCTAGTCTAACAACAGCATCTCCAAAGTATGCCAAAGTAGGCAGTTCGCTTGCTTTGCGAGTGATGTGTTTCATCTCTAAGAGGATTCCACTCCCTCAACATTCAGCTGGTGTGTAACCACACACTGAAGATAGTGCAGATTAATACTCAGCATCCCCATTCTGGAAACTGGTATGATGCTTTCACTCTCTGGCAGTTCACTACATTTGAAACACCACGATAAGTGAAAAGTTGGCAACTGGGTAAACGTGAAAATCACCAGCAGGAAGAGGCAGCCCCTCGAACATTCTCTACCATTTTCAGAAATCATAGCTGATCTGATTCAGGCCCTTCCTTTCTTGCCTACACCCCATACCCTTCAACCAAACTAAGCATATCTGCAATGCTACAAATTATGATTATGTGCATGTTGTAATGATCAGAATCATGCATCCATTATTTTATTCTTTATTTTAATGATTTTCTATAACAAGATAATGAATTATAATTACTTTATTTGCATTGTCATTGCAATTTAGCACCTGCTACCATGATGATTTCTCAATAAACTAATTATCTCTCTAATGCAAATATCCATTTTATTTATATATGTGTGTTATATATATCTCCACATCCATATTCATTAGCTGCCTTTTAATTTACTGTAGTGAGTACCAGAACCTCAGGATGTGCATGCGGAGAGTGAGAGAGAGACCCCTCTCCCTTTGCTAAGATAGCCCCAACAATTCTCTTGCCCCCAGCTCATGCTACTCTCACCTGACATCATGCCACGTGCAGACCTATGCGCTTTCCTCTAAATTATACTCAGAGAATCTATGCTACCAACTGTGGCTATGGTGAAGGAAGCACAACAGAGCGGCACGGTAGCGCAGTGGTTAGCACTGCTGCCTCACAGCGCAGGAGACCCAGGTTCAATTCCCGCCTCAGGCGACTGACTGTGTGGAGTTTGCACGTTCTCCCCGTGTCTGCGTGGGTTTCCTCCGGGTGCTCCGGTTTCCTCCCACAATCCAAAGATGTGCAGGTCAGGTGAATTGGCCATGCTAAATTGCCCATAGTGTTAGGTAAGGGGTAAATGTAGGGGTATGGGTGGGTTGCGCTTCGGCGGGTCTGTGTGGACTTGTTGGGCCGAAGGGCCTATTTCCACACTGTAATGTAATCTAAAAAAAAAAGCAAGAGGAATATGCTTATACTATTAGTGCATTGTAACACAGATGATTTGGGATAAGCGGCTGGGAGATTAATGTGTGAAGGATTAGGGACGAGGGTACCCTCATCTTTATCCTCAGCCCTGTGATTGACCACAGCCTCAGTTTTGGCTTCTTTAATGATACCACGTCCCGCTCTGGGAATAAGAACAGATATCCACAGGTGCTTTGCATTTAAAAAAAAAGTATTTAATGGATGTGCGCATCACTGGCTAAACCAGTATTTGCTGCCCATTACTAAATGCCCTTGGTGATGAGCTGCCTTTATTTAACCACTGCGTTCCTGACACTATATTGCCTTTAAAAGAGAGGAGTGTGTCGGTGAGAGTGGTACAATGTGACTTGCTAATGTGGTTATCACTGTCAAATCAATGGAACTGTGTGCAAGCTGTTGGATGTGGGGATAAGGCTTGCAGCAGTGCTGATTGTTTGAAGACAAGGCGAAACTATGACTGTCGTTTTGAGTTGTGATCGACTGATTGCTAATAAGTGAGTGACAGCATCTGGTATGGGAGGTGAAATAATCATATTTGAGGATCCATTCACTGGCCTTGACCATTCCTGAGAGGTTACTGAACTTTTGCATTTTTCATCTGGACCCTCCGGGCTCGATTCTGGCTCGATTCGGGCTCCATGGCTATCTGGTCTATTTGCCTTCACAAAGTTTGACCAGGGGAACTCCTGGGCCCTGTGGGTAGAGAATATTTCTCCTCTTCTTCCCCTACTGCAACAAAACCTCCAAGACATACTTGGAACATCCTGAAGCTTGTTTTCTGCCATATTCTATCCCATTCCCCAGGTCAAAATCACGTTTAAGATGACTTTCAACACCTCATCAGATATCTCTCCTTTAAAGGTCTAGGTTGGCATTAATTCATGCCAGCATCTCATGATTTGTATCCCTTCGAACCAGTGAACAGCATGATTAGCAGTAGTTACAAACGCCAAGTATTGAAAGTAGCTGTCATTACTGAGTTTGTCTGCATCAGATGAAACAGGCTTCTGGATCATTAATCCAGCATCCATTTTTAGGTCCTGCTCAATATTTTCTTGACAGAGTTCCTTGATCAGTTTTCATTTAATTTTCCATGATTCAGACCTGCAGAGACCAATATAGTTTCCCATTTTGTGACTCCTGTTGTATAGAATGTTCAGTATCGATCATGGAAAAGCAGATTGAATTGAACCATTTACATTTATGCATCTATTTCTACATTAAGGTTAACCATATGAGAACCAAACAATTTATTTCTGGCAAAAATATTAATGAGTTATGACAGGAACGATATGTGAGTCACCTTATGCATATAGTGCATGATCTCAGAAATTCAAGAGATTTAAAACCTGATAGTCCCTCTAGTCCTCTCTCGGACAATCAATCCAAGAATCACTGCCAACTGAGAATTACAACTTATGACCTAATGAGCTTTTAGGTTTGATTGGATAATTCCACCAACTTCCATTTGATTATTTCCATCAAATTTCATAAGCGTTAACTTGCAGATTATAATCAGCAGCTTTTTATTTTGTTTAGCAGTTCATCGGTTCTTGGTATTTATTACCAACGGCATTGCTAGTAGAACACTGGGGTGGGAATAAGATTCGAATGAACTGGTTAACTCTGAACAACTGCTTTGCTGCATTCACAGTCACACAGTCCATTTTGTCTGTTTATCTCTGATCTTTGTTTTCTGTCTGTGAGGTTTCCTTTCCACATGGCAGGCAGCTGTCAGCATCAGTGAAGGGGGAGGGCAAGGGTCAAAGGCCAATACAGCTGTCTTGTGTAATCATCAGGCATCATCAACGAGCCATGAATTCCAACAGAGAGGCAACTAGCTAGCGGTCGTACACATAAGACCACCTCCTTTCCTCAAGTGTGCGACGCAACGAACACTGAGACCAGTTCTGCTACCCAAGGCAAAGCTGATTGGAAATCATTGTGCAGACAGAGTGGGGAGCTGACCTGGCTTGAGTGGGTCAGTGACTTAAGAATAATTATATGTGCTCCTTCCCAATTTTCCATGCGCACAGAGAATACAATAGCTGCATATGGGCTGAAAGTAGAGAGCTGCAGTTTTTTTTTCGAAACATGTTATTACATTGTACATTTTGTCCGGCTGCCAATGGTAGTATTTCAACAGCAGCTGACGTTAGAATTAGCCTGTTCCATAAGTGCGCACTGATTCTTTTGATAGAAGCAGCAAGATACAGTAGGTCACCCATATTTGGGACAGGGAGATTCTGTTTGCACAAGGTATCCCAACAGTTGGGACAGTGAGTGAATGTCACTTTCCAACTGTAATCCAAAATAGCAGGCAAGAAAATGATTCTCTGGATCTAACAAGAGCGTCAATGTTAAGATGTCTGTGATTTATGCCCACAGAATGAGCGATACATGCTGGGTGTCTCTAATATGATGCAGCATCATTGGATCAGCATCCTTCTTCACACCTCTCATGCTCAAATTTCTAGGTTTGTAACGCTTCACTGTCTACTTTGCAAATGCCTAACAGAAAGCCTCATAGGGTGCAGCTGAATGCCAGTGATGAGTGCTGTGGTCACTGCTGAACAAGCAGCTGCTGTCAACAGATAAAACCTCTCTGCAGGAGTCCCGATTGCCAAAAGGCAACAGTAAACACCAGCACAAAGTAATGCAGTCAAAATAATGCACAGATTGCTGTTGGAAACACCAAAGAAACTCACAGCTGACACATTGACAATCACTCATTTAAGAATCCAAATGTTCGGATCCAGTGCAATGAAGCCAAAAAAAAGGAAACAAAACCACTCAATTAAATAGCCACTTAAATTTCACAGACAAACCTGTACATGATCTTAGTATGACCTTCAAAACCATTAGGAAAATATTAATTCAATGCCCAGCAAATGATCTGATTGGATCTTGCTTTACCCTGCAATGCAGGTTTGTGAAATGCATTTTTTTCTGTGCATTACAGTGGATTCTAATTGTACAGACTGTGCCTTCACGTGCTCAGTAAAGCCCGTATTTTATTTTATCCCGTGTTAAGAAACCCAAACATCATCTCTGCAGGAGGTAGGCAAGGCAGAGCACTACAAATCAGGACATGCCCAGGATGTTTTGGCATATGCTTGGCCGGTATTCCTGATACTTTCTAGCAGCTGCAGAGATATGGTTGGGTTTGGTGGGGGGTGGGTGACAGTTGAGAGAAAACATAACTGTAGGACCTGAGATGGCCCTGAAAATGAGCAGGCTAGTGAGTGAAATAGAGTGGAGGAGGAATAGGCTTCATGTATGACAGTGATGCTATTAGCTGTGCTGTTCAGCTGAATGTCACTGATAATTCCATGGCAGTTAAGACTCGGTTGGAAAAAAGGTAGTTGGCTGCTGGTTGTGTTGGTGAGTTTTGGGGCACAGAAGCAGCAGTCATTTGGTGCAACTGAGACATTCTGGAGCGACCGGAGGACGTGTAAGCAGAGTGAAGTTAGCTGCCTATGGAACTGTACTGAGAATAGATGGAGTGTAGTCTCAGGAGAAATGATTGAGCTACCAGGATATGAACAAATCATTGAGGTAGTCCATGATGGAGTGTCTTTTGAGAGATCTCTGAAACCAAACCATTGAAAGTGAAGAATTGGAATCCCTTGGAAAGGAAATAAAGTTTTAATGAGATTTGGTGAGACATAGTGTCACTAATGATCTTATTAGGGGTGAGGGTGGTGTTACTGAGAGTTCCACAGGATCTGCCTTGAATTGTGTCTGCCATTTAATGTGCTTTGTGAAGTATTCAACCATAATCTGTCTGCTAACCTATAGTTACTTCATGTAAATATGGCTATTGGACTATAAATCGTATATAGAATATCGTTTTACTGTTCTAACCTTGTATAATAAACTGCAGTATGTTTGTTCAAAACCATGCAATATTATAGCTTTATTCTCTTACTAAGTACCTTAAATCTTAACTACCATCAACTTGAAATAAGAAAGGTTATGGTCACAAACCACATAACACAAATTTGGCAGTCTCATCTGGGACTATAACACTTGTAATGTTAAGGTATACGGTATTCTGAAAGAGTTTCCACATTATTTATTTCCAAGAAATGACTCTATGACCTGGGGTTACCAGGGGATGAATAACTACAGAGCAAAGGGCAACCAGAAAGCAAATTGAAGTGGTGCTGGGTAAGCCTGTTTGCTGTTTGAGAATTCAGAGCACATTGAGAATTCATGCAAGAGAAAATAAGCAAGGTTCTCTCTAACAGAATAGCTTTCACTTTGTGGCAGTGTTTGAATGGATCCTACAGCTGAAGCAGGTCTCTGAGAATAAAGCGACAAATGTGTGACCAGGTGTGTTCTTCAGCTGGAAAGATCATAGAGCTGAAGACAGAAAAGGCAAGGGATTATGGATTGGACAAGTCCCAGAATTGCTCTTTCAATGTTGCCAGAGCCTCCCAGATATTTGAAAGGGGCAAAAAGGCAGACTTTCTGGAAATGTGGAACTATAATGTGTCAGCTGAGAGAGGAGCCGTATGCACGTGCCTAGTCAGTGGTAACTGGGTCTTCATTGGAATACAGCTGCACGTGAATGCAACTCAAGGGTCAAAACAATTTCATGGTAAGAGATCCTAAAAGTGGAAGTTTAGGTGAAACAACAGAGATTGAAAGGATGCATGTGGTACCATAATTTTGCCGGAAGTAATGTAGCTATGCTTGTAATTTGAGGGGACACATTTTTGTTGTATTAAGTTTTATGCTAAAATTTTACCCATGTTTGTAATATCCTTCACTTGTTAATGTGTGAATGGTGTTGATTTTAATTCCTTGCTCCAAAAAAGAGTTTTGGTGGGTTTCCTTTTGTTGTCATCATAGTATCCCTTTCATTTTAGCTGTTATTGATTTGTACAGGAATTGAAACAATTTTTTTTAATATAATTGGATTTATTATGTATAATTGTTGTAATACATCATTGCGCAGTTCACATTTGCTTTCCTATGATCACTACAAAATGCATGAACGACATGGACTATTAGGTTGATGACAAAGCAGAATCTCTGACACCTGCTGAGCATTCCAGTGTGAACTAAATACTACAAACTGAAGGCCCTTTTGAGGCAGTGGTAATGTCCCTACTCCTGAACTGGGGGGGAGGGGGGGAGTAGTCCCAGGTTCAAGTCTCACCAGCTACAGAGGTGGGTAATAGCAGCTCTCAACAGGCTGGATAGAAAAACAGGTTAATTTTTTTTTAAACTACAAATTTGATCACTTGTGGTGTAGTGGTAGTGTCCATGCCTTTAAGCCAAGAGCCTAGATTCTAGTCCAACGTGCCCAGAGGTGTGTGACATCTCTGAACACCGATTCAAAGATATAACAAGCAGCAAGATTAATAGATCACCTCATTTTGAATGCTTAGCAAAGCTCCAAATAAAAATTACTACAAAATGATTTAAAAGGAAAACTACAAATTGAGGGGCTTTTATGGTGCAGTGGCAGTGACCCTGACCTCTAAACCAGGAGGACCCAGATTCAAGTCCCACCCTGTTCCAAAGGTATACAAAAACAGAGTCATTGATTGAAGAGATTAGGAAAAGTTGATAATCAGTGCCAATTGACCTTGCGGATTGCACCCAAACAGTCGGATTGTTCTGTTGTAAAATTACTGTTTAAAAGGAAAGGACACTTGTGGCACAGTGGCAGTGTCCCTACCTCTGAAACAGGGACTTGAACCCAAGTCCCACGTCCTCAAGAGGAGTGTAATAACATCCCCGAACAGGTTAGTTTGAAAGTATCTATGCTATCACTTTCTCCTTCAAGGGTCTGCAATCCATTAAAGACTCTTGTTGCACAGTTGAGCAGAGACAACAGACATGGGTTCAAGTCCCATCTGCACCAGAGGAGTGTCTGAAAGTTGATTTAAAAAAAATTTACTAGCAATTGGAAGCACAAGCAACTTAGTGGTGGAAGATAAAGGAGAGAAAAACAGGGTGAATGAAAAATGAATTCAGTTGTGCATGAAAGCACTCTGGATATAAAAGAAAAAAAACTACAAACTGCAATTCATACTCTGCTTGCTGTTCACTAACACAGCAGCTCTGATTACAGCCACCAAAATCAGACATTGCAAGGCCAGCAAAGTGGCAGCTGTTTGAGAACATATTTTCAACTTACTGTCAAATCGTATGCCACCTTGGCTCAGTTTACACTATTCATGTCACACAATGAGAAAGCTATGTCAGAAAGCCTCAGTTGGATAAGTTTGAGGTGACACACTAATGAAGTACTTAGTTGCTTATTGTGATACTTCATTGCTACACATGCTGCCCTTCACACTAGATGTCGCACTGAGATCCTATTCAACGCGACCTGAAAAATTCCATGACACTAATCATAGAAGAACAACTTTCCTCACCAAGGTAAGAGAACTTGAACAGTGAAGACATATCATTTACAATGAGGCAAATAGATAGCAAACATAGGAACTAGACTGCTTATAAGGAAGCCAAGTCTACCCTCCTTGTTGAACTGACTTAGGAAAGCCTCCAACTAAAATTATGAATCAACTAATCATTCATCTCAGTGCTGTTTGTAGAAGTTGTGCACAAGCTCATTGTAAGATATACCAATGTTTGCAAACTATTGACATTTTCTAATTCAAAGTAAATCGCTGTACATTCAATGCTTTGGAATGTTTGCAAAATACAGGAAGATTTGCGAACTAAATTCATGAGTTATCATTTTATGATATACATTTAATACTAAAGAGCTCATAGACTTTTCACAGAAATATTAAAGTGTAGCTGGAAGCCATTCAGCCAATCATGTCTATATAGGATGTCCAAATGAGCATTCTCCTGCCTTTCTCTCACATCCTTCACATTGTTTCATTTTAACTCATCAGCCAATGAGTGGCTCAGCTGAACCTGCCACCATCACATGTCCAGGCAATGCGTTCACCTCCAAACTAATTGTGTAAGAAAGTAGTTTATCACATCACATTTTCTTCATTTGCAAGTCACTTTCAACCTGTGCCCTCTTGTTCTTCAGCCTTTTAGAGAAGGAATATTTTTCACGATCCATTCTATCCCACTCTTCGTGATTGTGAAAACCTTGTTCAGATCACCTCTTAGTCTTCTCTTTAAAGAGAACAGTCTCAACCTCTCCTATTTGTCCCAATAACTGAAGTTTCTCATTCATTTTACACTATTAACTTGACACACAAACTATTGTGAAGCTCTGGGCATGAAATATGTTCATGCTGCAAGCAGCAAAGTGGAGAATTTGGCCTTGTAATAATTGGGATAAATGTTCAATTCATGAGTATTACTGACAAGATTGGCATTACAGCAGACTTATTCATTCTAATGCAACACAATCAAGGTACGCACATTGCATTGACACATGGATCCAATTCTGGTATTACATTTAAGGTGTGCACACATAAAACTACTGATTTATTTTGACTCCAGTAAGTAACTACATACTTTCCCAACTACTTTGGGAAATGCAATAACTACGCAGTAAAAGACTATAAATTACGAATATGGAATTACATTCAATAATTTCAATCATCAATAGCAATTAGCTAGTCTTTACTAATTGTTAAATAGGAGATTTGGAAAATAAGAGCGCTGAGGACACATTTCCTCCCAAGAGATAAATAGAAGGTAGACATCAGCAACTTGAATAGGTAAACTGCAGGGAGTGGCAGGAGTATCCATCTCCCCTGAAATAAATTAGTCAGAATGGTAGATCCATTGACATTTTGGTCAGGTTAGAGTCATAGAGATGTACAGCATGGAAACAGACCCTTCGGTCCAACCTGTCCATGCCAACCAGATATCCCAACCCAATCTAGACCCACCTGTCAGCACCCGGCCCATATCCCTCCAAACCCTTTCTATTCATATACACATCCAAATGCCACTTAAATGTTGCCATTGTACCAGCCTCCACCACTTCCTCTGGCAGCTCATTCCATACACGTACCACCCTCTGCGTGAAAACGTTGCCCCTTAGGTTTCTTTTATAGCTTTCCCCTCTCACCCTAAACCTATGCCCTCTAGTTCTGGACTCCCTCATCCCAGGGAAAAGACTTTGCCTATTTATCCTATCCATGCCCCTCATAATTTTGTAAACCTCTATAACGTCACCCCTCAGCCTCCAACGCTGCAGGGAAAACACCCCCAGCCTGTTCAGCCTCTCCCTGTAGCTCAGATCCTCCAACCCTGGCAACATCCTTGTAAATCTTTTCTGAACCCTTTCAACTTTCACAACATCTTTCGGATAGGAAGGAGACCAGAACTGCACGCAATATTCCAACAGTGGCCTAACCAATGTCTTGTACAGCCGCAACATGACCTCCCAACTCCTGTACTCAATACTCTGACCAATAAAGGAAAGCATACCAAACGCCTTCTTCACTATCCTATCTACCTGCGACTCCACTTTCAAGGAGCTATGAACCTGCACTCCAAGGTCTCTTTGTTCAGCAACACTCCCTAGGACCTTACCATTAAGTGTATAAATTCTGCTAAGATTTGCATTCCCAAAATGCAGCATCTCTCATTTATTTGAATTAAACTCCATCTGCCACTTCTCAGCCCATTGGCCCATCTGGTCCAGATCCTGTTGTAATCTGAGGTAACCCTCTTTGCTGTGCACTACACTGCCAATTTTGGTGTCATCTGCAAACTTACTAACTGCACTTCTTATGCTCGCATCCAAATCATTTATGTAAATGACAAAAAGTAGAGGGCCCAGCACTGATCCTTGTGGCAATCCACTGGTCACAGGTCTCCAATCTGAAAAACAACCCTCCACCACCACCCTCTGTCTTCTACCTTTGAGCCAGTTCGATATCCAAATGGGTAGTTCTCCCTGTATTCCATGAGATCTAACCTTGCTAAGCAGTGTCCCATGGGGAACCTTGTTGAACGCCTTACTGAAGTCCATATAGATCACATCTACAGCTCTACCCTCATCAAACTTCTTTGTTACTTCTTCAAAAAACTAAATCAAGTTTGTGAGACATGATTTCCTACGCACAAAGCCATGTTGACTATCCCTAATCAGTCTTTGCCTTTCCAAATGCATGTACATCCTGTTCCTCAGGATTCCCTCCACAACTTGCCCACCACTGAGGTCAGGCTCACCAGTCTACAGTTCCCTGGCTTGTCTTTCTGTCCTTCTTAAACAGTGGCACCACGTTTGCCAACCTCCAGTCTTCCGGCACCTCACCAGTTACTATTAATGATACAAATATCTCAGTAAAAGGCCCAGCATTCACTTCTCTAGCTTCCCACAGAGTTCTCGGGTACACCTGATCAGGTCCTGGGGAATTATCCACCTTTAACCGTTTCAAGACATCCTGCACTTCCTCTCTGTAATCTGGACATTTTACAAGATATCACCATCTATTTCCCTGCAGTCTATATCTTCCATATCCTTTTCCACAGGAAATACTGTTGCAAAATATTCACTTAGTATCTCCCCCATTTTCTGTGGCTCCACACAAAGGCCGTCTTGCTGACCTTTGAGGGGCCCTATTCTCTCCCTAGCTACCCTTTTGTCTTTAATGTATTTGTAAAAACCCTTTGGATTCTCCTTAATTCTATTTGCCAAAGCTATCTCATGTACCCGTTTTGCCCTCCTGATTTCCCTCTTAAGTATACTCCGACTTCCTTTATACTCTTCTAAGGATTCACTTGATCTGTCCTGTCTATACCTGACATATGCTTCCTTCTTTTTCTTAACCAAACATCAATTTCTTTAGTCATCCAGCATTCCCTATACCTACCAGCCTTCCCTTTCACCCTGACAGGAATATACTTTCTCTGGATTCTTGTTATCTCACTTCTGAAGGCTTCCCATTTTCCAGCCGTCCCTTTACCTGCGAACATCTGCCTCCAATCAGCTTTCGAAAGTTCTTGCCTAATACCGTCAAAATTGGCCTTTCTCCAAATTAGAACTTCAACTTTTAGATCTGGTCTATCCTTTTCCATCACTATTTAAAATCTAATAGAATTATGGTCGCAGGCCCCAAAGTGCTCCCCCACTGATACCTCAGTCACCTGCCCTGCCCTATTTCCCAAGAGTAGGTCAAGTTTTGCACCTTCTCTAGTAGGTACATCCACATACTGAATCAGAAAATTGTCTTGTACGCACTTAAGAAACTCCTCTCCATCTAAACCTTTAACACTATGGCAGTCCCAGTCGATGTTTGGAAAGTTAAAATCCCCTACCATAACTACCCTATTATTCTTACAGGTAGCTGAGATCTCCTTACAAGTTTGTTTCCCAATTTCCCTCTGACTATTGGGGAGTCTATAATACAATCCCAATAAGGTGATCATCCCTTTCTTATTTCTCAGTTTCACCCAAATCACTTCCCTGGATGTATTTCCGGAAATATCCTCCCTCAGCATAGCTGCAATGCTATTCCTTATCAAAAACGCCACTCCCCCTCATCTCTTGCCTCCCTTTCTATCCTTCCTGTAGCATTTGTACATGGAACATTAAGCTGCCAGTCCTGCCCATCCCTGAGCCATGTTTCTGTAATTGCTGTGATATCCCAGTTCCATGTTCCTAACCATGCCCTGAGTTCATCTGCCTTCCCTGTTAGGCCCCTTGCATCGAAATAAATGCAGTTTAATTTATTAGTACCACTTTGTCCCTGCCTACCCTGACTGTTTGACTCACTTCTGTTCTCAACTGTACCAGTCTCAGATTGATCTCTTTCCTCACTATCTCCCTGGGCCCCACACCCCCACCTTATTGGTTTAAATCCTCCCAAGCAGTTCTAGCAAATTTCCCTGCCAGTATATTAGTCCCCTTCCAATTTAGGTGCAATCCGTCCTTCTTGTACAGGTCACTTCTACCCCAAAGGAGATGCCAATGATCCAAAAATGTGAATCCTTCTCCCATACACCAGCTCCTCAGCCATGCATTCATCTGCTCAATCCTCCTATTCCTGCCCTTACTAGCTCATAGCACCGAGAGTAATCCAGGTATTACTACCCTTGAGGACCTCCTTTTTAAATTTCTGTCTAACTCTTTGTAATCTCCCTTCAGAGTCTCAACCTTTTCCTTTCCTATGTCATTGGTTCCAATGTGGACAGTGACCTCTTGCTGGCCTCTCCCCGTGAGAACATTCTGCACCCTCTCCGAGATATCTTTGATCCTGGCACCAGGGAGGCAACACACCATTCTGCTTTTTCTCTGCTGGCCACAGAAACGTCTGTCTGTACCTCTGACTACAGAATCCCCTAACACAATTGATCTCTTGGAAGCCGACATACCCCTCGTTGCATTAGAGCCAGTCTCAATACCAGAAACTTGGCTATTTGTGCTACGTTCCCCTGAGAATCCATCACCCCCTACATTTTCCAAAACAGCATACCTGTTTGAAATGGGTATGTCCACAAAAGACTCCTGCACGAGCTGCCTACCTCTCTTACCCTTCCTGGAGTTACACCAGCTGTGTGACTGTATCTGAGACTTTCCCCCCTTCTGTTGCTGTTGCAAATTCCTCATCGCTTCTATCTGTCTCTCCAACCGATCAACTCGATCTGATAAGATCCGCATCCAACAGCATTTATGGCAGATATAATCCGCATTAACCCTTAAACTCTGTTTAAACTCCCATATCTGACAAGAAGTACATATCACTGCAAAGGCCATTTTTGCTCCTTCACAATCTATCGACCCAGAAAATAACACCATCTTATTCATCTACAAACACTGCCCCAGGTTAAATTAATAGCTATGGCTTATATTTTAAGTTTAATCAAGAGACTTATCTCCAACAACATATAATCAAGAAAGAACCCACTGTACTTACTAACACAGCCTTTCTCTTGGACAGACTTAAAACAACAATTAATTTATCTGATTCTGTGCTATGAACTTCGCCCAACAGTTCCTCCAAGATTAGTTGTGAATTTCACTGTTTGTTAATTTTCCCAGATGCACTCCGATGTCCAGCGATACATGAATTCAAAAACAGCAAAGGCAGTAACTGTGCAGGTTCTCTCTCTCACTCTCTCCTGCACTGTCCTCACCATGTGCTTCCTTTGTCTGCTCTTCTCCCTTTTAAAATGGCTGTTGTTTTGACTTTTTTTTTCCAAAGTTCCAAAACAATGCAACAGCATATAAGTCAGTAATTGTTGCTCCTGGAATTCGAGGAAATCACCTCCAACACCTAAAATACCTCAACAAAAGAGCAGCTCTTACAGCCAGATATTTTTCCCGTCCTCCATCTTGGATTACCCAGAATCCTCTTGTTTCTTAGTTATTGTCAGGAGCATGAAACTGGGTAATGAGTTTCAAGAAACAATTAGAGATATAGAGTCATAGAGATATACAGCATAGAAACAGACCCTTTGGTCCAACCCGTCCATGCTGACCAGATATTCCAACCCAATCTAGTCCCACCTGCCAACACCCGGCCCATAACCCTCCAAACCCATTCTATTCATATACCCATCCAGATGCCTTTTAAATGTTGCAATCGTACTAGTGTCCACCACTTCCTCTGGTAGTTCATTCCATACATGTACCACCCTCTACGTGAAAAGGTTGCCCTTTAGGTCCCTTTTATATCTTTCCCCCTCACCCTAAACCTATGCCCTCTACTTCTGGATTCGTCCAGGGAAGAGACTTTGTCTATTTATCCTATCCATGCCCTCATGACTTTATAAACCTCCATAAGATCACCCCTCAGCCTCTGATGCTCCAGACAAAACACCCCAGCTTATTCAACCTCTCCCTATAGTTCAAATCCTCCAACCCTGGCAACATCCTTGTAAATCGTTTCTGAACCCTTTCAAGTTTCACAACATCCTTCCAATAGGAAGGAGACCAGAATTGTATGCAATATTCCAAACGTGGCCTGACCAACATCCTGTTCAACCACAACATGACCTCCCAACTCCTGTATCCAATACTCTGACCAATAAAGGAAAGCATACCAAATGTCTTCTTCACTATCCTATCTACCTGCGACTGTTGGATCTTGGATGTCATGATTCCTTTTATGCCTATCTTCTTTATAAATTTATACAAAAAACCCATGTATAAAATATCTACATGTTTTGTAGATACATTATTAAAGAAAAAGCTAACCAAAACTGGAAAATATGATTGTTAATCAGGTCAATCACAAATGCCTACATTTCATGACACATACATTTTCAACTGTGGTAATAAAATTGAATCATGTTCCCCCTTCAATGATTTGTTTTTAATGCAAGGCAAAAACTAAGCAATTATATTCAATTACAATGCCCATAAGATTTTATGTTTGTAGGAATGCAACAGAGTTTGAGGTGTAATTTGAACAACTTCATTTCAGAAAATGAGTGCAGTTGGTAATGTCATCTAAACTTCCAACTGTTCCCAAACCAGCAGCTCTACTTCAATGCCTTCAATAATCTGTCAGCAGATAAAGGAGGAGCCACCGTCATTCAGAATAGAACTGATTACTGCAAGGAAATGTACCGATAACATGCACCGACTTCAACAGTAGTAATCAACACCTTCCACCTATGGAACTAGATTAATATAGGCAACAGGTAGAATGGGAGGTTATTAATATCTGCAAGGAATGTTATTTTTATGTATTCTGCAGTAATTTTGAAGTCCGTGTCTTCTAGCATGATTACAAGACAGTGCAGTTACTGCAGCTCAGTGAATAGCTATCAACACCAGAGATGAATCATCTCAGTGACAACATTTACATCTGAGGCACGCCCAGAAGAAAAAGTGAATGCACTGCAAAAAGCAATTTTTTTTTTCTTTTACAGTCCTATTGCGATTTCTTTTGAAATACAGATTGCCAAGTCAGAACAAAATAAATCATCCTGAACTGGTGATTGTGGTTTATTGAAAATTTAACGCATAATGGAAAAGTTATGGGATAAGCCTCAAGCGTACTATATAATCATTTGCAGTTTGATAAAGAGTAATGGATGGTCAGAGTGAATTATATTTGCCATTGTGGCCCTGATTTGGTTTTTGGTTTAGTCTCATGTGCATTTATAGGTCCCAATTCAACAAAAAAAGTATTAAAATCACTACTAACCATTATTTTTGTCAAATGTAGCAAAATATTTTTTCTGCATCCTAATGGGCACTGGGGTAAACAAACAAATTAGATAATTACGATTATTAAAATTGGAAAGTGCTGCCAATGTTGCAATATTACAATTGGTGGATAACAGAAATCTGCATCTAAGGTGAGAAAGTACACAATCTCGGTAGGATTTTCAGTGATTAGCATGACAGAAATAAACAAATTCATAACATTTTGCACAGTTAATATTCAAGCATCATAAGAATTAGTCTTGATTAAGCACTGATCTGTTAAAGTTGTTCACAATACTGTTATCAGCCTGTAATACAAGAATAAACCCTATTTTCATGTCACTATGGAAAACTGTCTCATTAAACACCTGAAAGTGTCAGAGCCCTTTTTTTATTTCAAAAATATACTTTATTCATAAAATTATTTGGATATCTATACAATTGGTCATGCCATTCTTGTGCCCACATTACATTGCTTTACATACAGACATCGAAATTTATTTTTCCTATATACAAGTCTGTACATTTACTATCCAGCTCATCTGCTGAGGTGTCAGCGGAGCCCAAATGACTGTGTGGGCCCCCTGTTCTTCGTTAGGCAGGCAGATGTTACACGGTGGTCTTTTCCCACCGCGCCTTGGCGGCAGCTGCCCCAAGCTTCAGCGCATCCCTCAACACGTAGTCCTGAACCTTGGAATGTGCCAGTCTGCAACACTCAGTTGGGGTCAACTCCTTCAGCTGGAAGATCAACAGGTTTTGGACCGGCCAAAGAGAGTCTTTCACCGAGTTGATGATCCTCTAGGCACAGTTGATGTTCGTCTCAGTGTGCGTCCCGGGAAACAGGCCGTAGATCACAGAGGCCTGCGTCACGGCGCTGCTCAGGACGAACCTCGCCAAACACCACTGCATTCCTCTCCAGACTTCTTCTGCGTAGGCACATTCCAGAAGGAGGTGTGTGACAGTCTCGTCCCCCCCGCAGCCACTTCGAGGGCAGCGTGCGGTGCGGCTGAGAGTCCGGGCGTGCATAAAGGATCTCACAGGCAGAGCCCTTCTCACCACCAGCCAAGCCATGTCTTGGTGCTCGTTGGAAAGTTCTGGCGATGAGGCATTCTGCCAAATGGCTTTGACAGTCTGCTCAGGGAACCGCTCGATAGGGTCCGCCCTTTCCTTTTCCCGAAGGGTCTCAAGGATACTACGTGCTAACCACTTCCTGATGGACTTGTGGTCAAAGGTGTTTTTCTTCATTAACTTCTCCACGAAGGACAGGTGATACGGAACGGTCCAACTACTCAGAGCGTTCCGAGGCAGCGAGGCCAGGCCCATCCTTCGCAACACCAGGGACAGGTAGAACCTCAGTACGTAGTGACACTTGGTGTTTGCGTACCGGGGATCCACGCACAGCATGATGCAGCCACACACAAAGGTGGCCATCAGGGTGAGGGTGGCATTGGGTGTATTTTTTCCCCCGTTGCCCAGATCTTTATATATCGAGTCCCTCCGGACACGGTCCATCTTTGATCTCCATATAAATTGGAAGATGGCCCGGGTGACTGCAGCGACACAGGTTCTGGGAATAGGCCAGACCTGTGCCACGTATAACAGCAATGACAGTGCCTCACACCTGATGACCAGGTTTTTTCCCACGATGGAGAGTGACCGTAGCTTCCATCTGCCCAGTTTACAGCACAGAAACGGACCCTTCGGCCCTACTCCATGAAGATATTGTCAATTCCTCAGCTTTATCACGATGGACAACGGCATGTTAGCACAGCCACCTCCTCCTCCAATTAGTTGCTTATTTCTCCATCACTATTCAGGACAAGAGTTGACAGTACAGGAGACCCTTGATCTGATCCATTCATTGAGGCACTGCATAGCTTTGCCTATAGCATGATGCTTCTTGAGTGTAATTTACATGTTGGACAGTCACCAGTTTGGGACATTACTTTTAGATGTACTTGGTGCTACAGCTGGTATGGGCTGTTCATGGCACGTGGGCACTGCTAACTGAACCAGCATTTATTACCCACCATTACTTGCCCAGAGGGCAGTTAAGAGTCAACCATATGACTGTGGATCTGGAATCACATGCAGGCCAGATCAGGTAAGGAGAACTGATTTCAATCCCAAGGTTATTGGTCAACCAGGTTGGTTTTTATTGACAATGGTTACATGATCATTAGGTTCATTTTTGTTCTAGCTACTGAATTCAAATTTTACCATCTTCCATGATGGGATTCAAATACATGCCCACAGAACATTAGCCTGAGGTTCTGAATGACTAGGTGAAACTGAGGACTGCCGATGCTGGAGATTAGAGTCAAGATTAGAGTGGTGCTGGAAAAGCACAGCAGGTCAGGCAGCATCCGAGGAGCAGGAAAATCGATGTTTCGGACAGGAGCCCTTCATCAGGAAACTAACTTCAAACAGGAAGCTTCTGTATGACTAGCCCAGTGATGTCACCTTTACCCCCTGCCTGCTCCCTGCCCACCCCCCCCCCCACACAAGACCCTACTTCACACAGAGGTCCCTCCAAGCTCCACAGCCAGATGGCATTGCTGGCTGATCAACGTGTGTATTGTCCTATGTGTTTCAATCAGGTCACCATGGCAAACGAGGTCGGGACTAATCGAGGAAACAGAGACCTGCAGCTGGACGGGCAAGGTGGATTGGCAGGCATCAGTGACACTTCTACATCTTGACAAATATATTGGCAACAACATGGGAGGTGTAATAAAAACAAAAGTCTATTTTTTACATTAAAACCCATCTGAGACACATTTTGGGTTGTGGGGGGGTGGAATTTTTCCCGTGGAACAGGCCAAAGAAGCAAAAAAAACCATTTCTGCATAAATATATCTGATCTTTTAAGTGTTATGGCATAGAAGGGAGACAGCAAGACCATGAGGGACAGCACGAGAGAGAGTGTGAGTGAGTGAGCGAGCACGGGAAAGAGCAACACAGTCGAAGAGTGAGAGAGAGAAAAAGCATAAAAGAGAGAGTGAGTGAGAGTGGGTGAGAGCGAGATAGAGTGAGACACAAAGAAAATCAAAGAATGTGCCTGTGTGTGTATCTGTGCAAAGTAGAGAGTTAGCTAGTAATGTTTGAAAGAGATCAGGACTTGGACCCTAGTCCTTTTCTCTCCAGCTGTTTCTCAACTGAAAAGAGAAAAAAAAAATAAGTTAGCTGTGATGATTGTCACATTTTAATGGTAATTTGTTATTAATTACTCATTTAAATTTATAAATTATTGCTTTAGATTTTATTCCTGAAATTCATGTTTACTGCTGCTCCCCAAGCGAGAGAGAAATGGAAATGTGGTCTCAGATGCAAACTGTTTGGAAGGCCCTGTTATAACACAACTTTGAGGAAAATGGTTAGAAATCCAAAGGTTTCTCTCAAAGTCTGAAAGCTGTACAAACAGAACACCGAGAAACTGTCTAATATTGGTATGGGATTACTAGACTATAGATCGAGTGTGCTGCAGGAGCTAAGATTGTTGTAAAAATCCATCCAATCCCCTCAGGAAAGGAAATCTGCTGTCCTTAGCAGACTAATCTACATTTGAGGCTAGACTCACAACGATGTGGTCAGCTCTGAACTGGCCTCGGAAATAACCAAGTAGACCACTCGGTTGTGAAGGACAGCAACTCATTGCCATTTTCTCATGGGTAATTTGGGATGGACAATGACTATCATCTGGTCACATGACCCACACTGTGTGAATGAATTCCAAAAAAATTGCGAATTAATACTCTTCAGCAAACCTCAATTAAATTTATAAATAAATGCCCACTGATAAACCCTTTTCTCCCCCACTTATAGAATCATATCTAACCCAGAGATAGAGTCATAGAGTGCTGGATGTCTTGAAACGGTTAAAAGTGGATAAACCCCGAGGACCTGATCAGGTGTACCCGAGAACTCTGTGGGAAGCTGGAGAAGTGATTGCTGGGCCTCTTGCTGAGATATTTGTATCATCGATAATCATAGGTGAGGTGCCGGAAGACTGAAGGTTGGCAAACGTGGTGCCACTGTTTAAGAAGGGCGGTAAAGACAAGCCAGGGAACTACACAGCGGTGAGCCTGACCTCGGTGGTGGGCAAGTTGTTGGAGGGAATCCTGAGGGACAGGATGTACATGCATTTGGAAAGGCAAGGACTGATTAGGGATAGTCAACATGGCTTTGTCCATGGAAAAGCATGTCTCACACACTTTATTGAGTTTTTTTGAAGAAGTAACAAAGAGGATTGATGAGGGCAGAGCAGTAGATGTGATCTATATGGACTTCAGTAAGACGTTTGACAAGGTTACCCATGGGAGACTGATTAGCAAGGTTAGATCTCATGGAATACAGAGAGAACTAGCCATTTGGATACAGAACTGGCTCAAAGGTAGAAGATAGAGGATGGTGGTGAAGGGTTGCTTTTCAGACTGGAGGCCTGTGACCAGTGGAGTGCCACAAGGATCGGTGCTGGGTCCTCTACTTTTTGTCATTTACATAAATGATTTGGATGCGAGCATAAGAGGTACAGTTAGTAAGTTTGCAGATGACACCAAAATTGGAGGTGTAGTGGACAGCGAAGAAGGTTATCTCAGATTACAACAGGATCTGGACCAGATTGGCCAATGGGCTGAGAAGTGGCAGATGGAGTTTAATTCAGATAAATGCGAGGTGCTGCATTTTGGGAAAGCAAATCTTAGCAGGACATATACATTTAATGGTAAGGTCTTAGGGAGTGTTGCTGAACAAAGAGACCTTGGAGTGCAGGTTCATAGCTCCTTGAAAGTGGAGTCACAGGTAGATAGGATAGTGAAGGCGGCATTTGGTATGCTTTCCTTTATTGGTCAGGGTATTGAGTACAGGAGTTGGGAGGTCATGTTGTGGCTATACAGGACATTGGTTAGACCATTGTTGGAATATTGCATGCAGTTCTGGTCTTCTTCCTATCGGAAAGATGTTGTGAAACTTGAAAGAGTTCGGGAAAGATTTACAAGGATGTTGCCAGGGTTGGAGGATCTGAGCTATAGGGAGAGGCTGAACAGGCTGGGGCTGTTTTCCCTGGAGCATCAGAGACTGAGGGGTGACCTTATAGAGGTTTACAAAATTATGAGGGGCATGGATAGAATACATAGGCAAAGTCTTTTCCCTGGGGTTGGGGAGTCCAGAACTAGAGGCATAGGTTTAGGGTGAGAGGGGAAAGATATAAAAGAGACCTAAAGGGCAACGTTTTCACGCAGAGGGTGGTACGTGCATGGAATGAGCTGCCAGGGGAAGTGGAGGCGGCTGGTACAGTTGCAACATTTAAGAAGCATTTGGATGGCTATATGAATAGGAAGGGCTTGGAGGGATATGGGCCGGGTGCTGGCAGAAGGGACTAGATTGGGTTGGGATATCTCGTTGGCATGGACGGGTTGGACCGAAGCGTCTGTTTCCATGCTGTACATCAATAGTGCATCTGTTAAATTGGAAATGTAAGGTTCACATGTGACACTATTTAAAATGGAACAATGGAGTTGCTTCAAGTTTGAGTGTGTGTGAAATGACTGATTGTGAAAATTCAAGGAGATAAAGTCATGATATATTCCACATTGATATCTCTACCATTTTCTTTGGCCTTATTCCTATTCACACGCCAGCTTGAATATTCTACTCCTTAAAGAACTGCTTCTGTGATGTCACTGAAGCCACACTGATAGATCAAAAGGGCCAGACAGACGACTCTGTCCATGTTTCTACTGGAAGTATAATGGAGAGATCTGCTCGAATAATCCAGAGAATCTGAGTTAAAATTCCATTTCATAGCATTTGGGAGAATTTTGAATTTAGTTTTCAAAAAGTTGGAATGACAAATGCTGAACATGCACTGCCAGGTTGTCATAAAAATCTGTTAATTTGATTGGATAAATGGCTTCCTGCTGTGTCATAATTAGCCTTATCGTTTACTAACATTCTTTCAGGAGGGAAACCTGCTGGGCTTGTTTGGTCAGGCCTGAAACTTCAGTCAATGCAGTCACCTCTTAACTGTCCTCTAGGGAGTTGTATCAAAATAGAGCTAGAAGGAATGGTAACGGTGTCAGAGATGTCCTCATTCTCAGAATGAACATTTTTAAAAAAACTATTCCTGCAACTTCTCTCAGCTCTTTATCCCACATTCTCTATTTCCTCCTCTCTAATCATTATTGATTGAGCTTTTAGCCACTACACCAAAGTCAGGAACTCTCTCATGCAATCCCTTTATCACACTGATCCTCCAGAAACAGGATTCAGTTATCTTAGTATATCTTTTTCCAGCTTCAAAAGCCTTCCTAACCTGTACCTCTGCAAACTCCATAATTGTTCAGGTCTTTCCCCAAGTTGTGAAGCACGGGCAAACATTTTGCCACATTAAAGGCACCAAGTAGAAAATGCTGGAAATACTGAGCAGGTTGGGTAGCATCTTGTAGTTCAATCTTGGAGTTTGATGAGAGGTTACAGCAGTGAAACCTGAACTGTTTCTCTCTTCTCAGATGCAACAAGACCTGCTGGAAATACAAGGTGATTGAACTCTGCTCACTGTACATTCACGACTATGTAGCTAAATTCCAAACAAATGCCATTTGCTGATGACAGGACGGATACCAAACAATGATGAGTCAGAATACAGAAAGGAGATAGAGGGCTTGGTGACATGGTGCAATGAGAACAACCTCTCTCTCAATGTCAGCAGAGCTGAAGAACTGATCATTGACTTCAGAAAGTTCTGTGCTGTACTTTTCTATGTCTATGCAAAAGACAACACATTCCTATCTATATTTTGAGAGTGTCAAGTTCCTAGGAGTGAAAAAAAATCAACCACCTGTCCTGGACTTTCCATGCAGATGCAATGGTCAAGAAGGCACAACAATGTCTCCTCTTCCTCAGGCGGCTCAGAAAATTTTACATCTTCATAATATCCCTCACCAACCTCTACAGATGCACAAAGGAAAGCATACTGTCAGGTTGAGTAATGGCCTGATGTGGCAACTGTTCTGCTCAGGACTATAAGAAACTACAGAAGGTTGTATACACAGCCCAGACCATCACGGAAGCCAACCTTCCATCTATGGACTCCATTTACACATTTCATTGCTGCGGAAAGGCTGCCAACATCATCAAAGACCCCTCACATCCCAGAAATGATCTCCTACAACCTCTTCCGTCAGGCAGAAAATACAGAAGCTTGAACATGCACCAGCAAATTTAAGAACAGATTCTTCTTCGCTGTTATTAGACTGCTGAATGGACTTTCTAGCTTCAAATAACATTGATCTTGCTAATGTTGATCTTGCTTCGTGTACATCCTGTGAGATGTAATCTGTATGCCTTGGCTTGTTCAAGTGTTTTTTCACCGTATGATCTGTATGTTCTTGTTTACCATAATCTGCCTGTACTGCTCACAAACAAAGCTCCTCACTGTACTTAGGTACACATGACACTAAATCAAATCAAGATGCTGCCCAACTTATTCAACATTTCCATTGTTTTCTGTTTTTATTTCATATTTCCATCACCCAAAGTACTTTGCTCCTATATTACATAAAAGTGTGGTTTTGAGTAAGCTCAATTGTTATGACACAAGCTAATGGTGCAGTGTTTCATTCCTCACCACCAATCTCCTTTGCACAATATTTAACTGGCTTTTAGAATTGAGCATATTGCTCTCTGCCTAACGTACAGTCAATTAAATAATTATATAATGTGTGTTGTAACACTGCAATGGGATGACCTCATTTTCAATTAGACAGAGTCATCCCACAGGAAGGGTTTGATGATTGTGATCCGAATAGATTCAAGTGTTTGCAAGCCTCATCCTTTTTATAACATTGTTTGACAATAACATTTACAACGTCGCTTTATCTTCCTTAGTTGTCATTCCTATCTTAGGCCTCCTAAATGGCCTGGTGTTGTGTGATTTTTAAAAAAACTTTGTACACCCCAGTCCAACACCAGCATCTCCAAATACAGGGCCTGGATACACTTTGTGGTTCTTTTCATGTGTGACTAGCTCTTGCTTTCATCTATTAACCATGAACATCATGTAAGAAACTACAGGGTTAGCAAAGATGATACAGTTCATCTGGCCATTTCCAAAAAAATGAATACCTCTCATACATTCTTTCATTTAAATATCTATTCCGTCCTCCTGTACATTTTCCACACCGTGTCGTCCACTGCAGACCTTCATAAACCTTTATATACAACAGACAAACCAAAACCATTCAGACATGTTATGACATGTTTATCTCCTCTCACCCCACAATGTTCTGGAAGTCACATCATGTACCAACAATGTAATTACCTACAGCAGTGTAAGTCTGCCAGTTTTAACCACTGAAAGTAACAAACACAATTGCCTTAATGCCAATCCTATTTCCATTTACAGTGCACTACCTTCCAGATGGTACAGGAAATAGGAGCCTGTAATTAATGAAGTATCATTACAACATGATTCAAACTTTCGAAAAAAAACAGAAATTGCAGAAGTAGCTCACCAGATCTGGCAGTGTCTGTGGACAGAAAGCCAAGTTAACTTCTTGGGTTCAGTGACCCTTCACCCAGTGACCCCTTAACCTGAAATGCTTTCTCTCCACAGGTGCTGCCAGATCTGCTGAGTTTCTCCAGCAATTTCTGATTTCCAACAACCATAGTTCTTTGTTTTATGCATATTTGATAGCTATATTCAAAGTTTTCTCAAAAATAAAACTGGCATCCAGCAAATAGTGTGTAACTATTGGAATGGGTCCATATGCCAACCATTCCTAGAGTCACCCTAAATTGCAAAACAGCCACACAACAGTTGCATAAACCATATACCTAAACTAATCAAGTCAAAGGCTGGTCAAAGTTGAATAAAAAAGTGTTTTATTTTGATCAGAGACTGTTCATATAAAAAAAAACTAACAAGTACAACAGTTTGGTGATACCGACAAAATAGGATGAGGACATTAAACCTGAAAGTTGTTAAAAAGGTTAAATGTAGATGAAGTCAAATAATGAAGAATTTCTAACTTGACAACATTCTCTTAGTGGCAAAGAAACACATCAATCAATAAGAATAGTTTCTTCCTCACTTCCAGAGCTGTTCACCTCCAGGTAATGCAGCAAATCAGACTGAACTAACTTACATAACATCTTTTGAATATATAATTTTGTCAACTTCAAGACTGAGTACCATTCAAAAAATGCCATACCACATCATGAGAAATTTTTCAGTTCACATTTTGAAAGAACGCAGTGTGTACTTTTTTGCCAAACATTTTGACTATGAACTAATTTTAAAAAATAAATTAGTTCATAAACCTATTAATAATGTTACAGAGCTTTCCTCTCACAATTACCTCAAAACAATTCACAAAGAAAGGTATTCGTTAGGACATCGACTGCCAGTATGTTACTGAATGCATCAAATCGACTATATAAAGGAAGATCCCACAAACAGCAGTGACTTTTAGTGCTGGTAGTTCACACCGGAATGTTGATCAAATGCCAAAAGAAATAGTTTTTTTTAATAAAGGTATTCTGATTATTTTAATGTCTACCTAAAGGATTAGCCACACAGAACCTTTTAGTTTACATTTGACCTGAACTTTAGGACCTTTGCTCATGCAGCCCTCCCTTTGATACTTCACTGCAGTGTTAGCCCAGATTACATGCTCACCCTCAAGTGGGTCTCAAATAAACAACCTACTAATTCTGCGTCACCTACTGAGCCAAGCTGACACAGCTTGACATTGTTATTAAATATTCATCACATCAGGCCATTCAGATATCAAATTAAAATAAAGCAATGTATTTCATGCAACTGGCAAGAAAATAACAATGTATATTCATGGAGCACCTATAATTTAATGAAACATCCACAGGGAGCTCACAGGAGTATTATAAAAGAAAGGATGACACTGAGCCACAGCAGAGTTAGGTCAGATGACCAAAAGCTTAGGCAAAAATAAGTTTTTTTTGACAGAAAAAGCAAGGTACAGAGATGGAGAATTAGGGTCATGTCACAGTTAAGGAGGACGTTTGTGATCTCGACAGCTGAAGACAAGGGCAACAGTGTGGAGTAACTGTAGTTGGGAATACACAAGATGCCAAATTAGAGGGACACTGTTTTCTGGAGTGTTGAGGGTTGGAGTTGCAGAGATAGGGAGGAGCAAGATTTGTAAACGAGACGACAATTTTAAAAAACAAGACATTGCTGGACTAGGTGCCACTGTAGATAGGTGATCACATGGGGGACAAGGGAACAGGAAGTTCTCTGAGTTTAGACACTAGATCTAAAAATTGTGCTTCACGTTTAGGCTAGAATGTGGGAGACTGGCCAGAAAATAGTTGAGTGTAGAGGCAGTGGAAGCAAAGATGAAGATTTCATCCGTGTAACTATATTATGTTATGCAGGTTGAAATGGGTGCTCCTAGCAATCACTCAATAGGAGGCCATCTCAGATCAAATGGGAGAGAGATGAGGAAACTTATTTTTCTCTCAGAAGGTGGAGGGCAATGTTTCCTTTGAGCTGTGTGCACAACCAGCCATGCCAACGTTCCGTGTACAGCAATCATCGTCAAGGCATCAATCATGGCACTGCCTCCTGGTTCCATAAGCCACCACTGCTCTTCGATCTCAGAGGTTCAGGCAGCCAGGAAAATGATTAGAGGGAGCGTTGATTGAGTGCCTTTCTTAAAAGAAAAGTGGATGCAGAATCTAAGTATTTTAAAGGCAGAGGTAGATACATTGCCAATTACCAAAGGGATGAAAGCATATGGGAACATGCAAGAATGTACAATGGAGGTTAAAATCAGATCAGCTAGGTCTTTTGTTTCCCCCCAATGGAGCAGGCTCAAACGGCCGAGTGTTCCTTGTTCGTATGGAGATACTGTCATCTGCAGGAAAGACAGAGTCTCAAAAGCTGCATTGCATACCTGGCACTTAGGTGCAAGATATCTCTTCTGGTCTCGACAAGATCTTAGACTGGGAGGGGATGGATCCTGTTGTCATTGGTACAATAACATAGGTAGGACAGAAGAAGAGGTTCTGAAAATTACAGGCAGTGCGAGGCTAAATTGAAAAGGAGAAACACAAACGGTAATCATCTCAGCATTACTACCTGAGCCACAGGCAAACTGACAAAGGGCAAATACAAATAAAGAGGTAGAGATTGATGTGGGTTCCATTTTATGGGGCACTCGCACCAATACTGGGAAAAGGATTTCATTTGAACACATGGGTGACCGGTGTCCTGGTGAATCATACAAGTTTGCAGATGGAGCTTTAAACAAATTAATGGGGGTAAGGTTCAATTAAAGAGAAGTTTAAACAAATCAAAAAGTAAAAGAAAACAGAGATACAGGTAGTGAAGAGGGAACAATGAACAAAGTGTGATAGGAAGGGGCAAAAATAATAAGAAGAGCACAGCAGAAATTAAAACCAGCATGGTATAAAAGTCAAAACTTAAGGCTCTTTATCGAAATGTATGCCGTGACTATGTAGATTACCGGACAGCACAAATAGAAATAAATGAAGGTGGCTTGCTTGTTATTATGGAGACATGGTTACAGACTGACAACTCAATAGTCTAGGGTATTCGACTATCCGGAAAAGGAAAAGAAGTGGAATAGTTTTGTTAGCAAGGGACGGTATCAGCATGGTGGTGAGTAGTGACATAGGATCAATAGATCATAACGTGGAATCACAAGTGGAAATAAGGAATAGTAAGGGAAGAAGTCATGGCTGGGAGTTAACTACAGGGCCCCAAACAGTTGCCTCACTACAGGACTAAGTATAAATCAGGAAACAATTGAGGCATGCAAGAAGGGCACTCCAATTGCCATGGGTCATTTTAAACATTTGAATTTAGGTGCATTTACCGTGCATGTAAGTGAACACACTGTTCATTGCATTTCAACAATGGGTCAAACAATAGAATCATGAAATCCCTACTCTGCAGAAGCCCATCGAGTCCACACCAACCTCACAAAGAGCAGCCTTGTAACTCCACAGTTAATTTGCTTCTTGCTCTGGGTAGAGGGATACCAAAAACTGGCTGCACCCGATTGATGCTGTGGGAGCTCCTGCATTCACCTGAATGGGGAAGGTTAGCTTGTGGGTTTCACATCTTACCAAATATTGCATCTGGAATAGATACTTTGTAGAAAAGCTGCACTGTCGGAGGGTCAGTACTGAGGGAATGCAACACTGTCGGATTATCAGTACTGAAGAATTGCTGCAGTGTCAGAGGGTCAGTTCAGATGGAGTGTTCTACTGTTGGAGGGTCAGTACTGAAAGAGTGTTGCACTGTCAGGGAGTCCATACTGAGGGAGTGGCACACTGTCAGAGGGTCAGTACTGAGGAAATGCCATACTGTCAGAGGGTCAGTACTGAGGGAGTGCCATACTGTTGGAGGGTCAGTATGGGCCGCGCCGCACTGTCATTGACTTTCCGGGAGTGTGGCGCTCCCTCAGTACTGATCCTCCAAGGTTCAGCCTACCCTCAGTGCTGAAGGAGTGCTGCACTTTTGGATAATTAGTACTGAGAGAGCGCTGCACTGTCAGAGGGTCTGTACTGAGGGAGTGCCGCACTGTCACAAGATCATTCCTGAGGAAAAGCTACACTCTCAAAGGGTCAGTACTGAGGGAGCACCACACTGTCAGAGGGTCAGTCGTGAGGGAGCACTACAAGTGGCTCAGTGGTTAGCACTGCTGCCTCCCAGCACCATGGTCCCAGGTTCGATTCCAGGCTCGGGTGACTGTGTGGAGTTTGCACATTTTCCCAGTGTCTGCGTGGGTTCCCTCTGGGTACTCCGGTTTCCTCCCACAGCACCAAAGATGTGCAGGTCAGGTGCATTGGTCATTCTAAATTGCCATAGTGTTAGGTGCATTAGTCAGATGGGTCTGGGTGGGTTACTCTTCGGAGGGTCAGTGTGGACTAGTTGGACCAAAGGGCCTGTTTCCACACTGTTGGGAATCTAATATCTCTAATCTCTGGATGTTGTAGCATCAGGAGAAGTGCTCTCTGCACAAGCACAACTGGTTATAAGAACATAGGAACAAGAGTAGGCCATATATTTCCTTGAGCATGTTCCACCATTCAGTGCGATCATGGCTGATCTGTGGCCAAACTCCATATCTCTTAACAAAAGTTGATCTATGTCAGATTTAATATTAACATTGTTATTCAACATTTATATCAACAATATGGATGAAAATACAGGAAGTATGGTTAGTAAATTTGCAGATGACACTAAAAATGTTGCCATAGTGGACTGTGTAGAAGGTTATCTAAGAGTACAACGAGATCTTGATCAGATGGGCCAGTGGGCCGAGAAGCGGAGATTAATTTACATAAATGTCAGGTTGTGTTTTGGTAAGAGCAGGACTTACACTATTAATAATTGGGCCCGGGGAGTATTGTTAAACAGAAGAATCCAGGTTCATAATTCCTTGAAAGTGTCACTGTAGGTAGACAGGGTGGTGAAGAAGTCTAGTGGCTGTACAAGACATTAGTGAGGTCTCTGAGAATACTATATACAATTCTGATCACCCTGCTATAGGAAGGATGTTGTTAAGCTAGACAGGGTATAGAAAAAAAATTACAAGGATGTTGCTGGGACTAGAGATTTTGAGTTAGAAGGAAGGGCTGGATAGGCTGGAACTTTTGTCCTTGAGACTACAAGACTGAGGGGACTAGCTGAGGGCACTTAAATGGTCATTGGATAAACATGTGAATGATAATGGAATAGTGTAGGATAGATGGACTTCAGATTGGTTTCACAGGTCGACGCAACATGGAGGGCTGAAGGGCCTGTACTGCGCTGTAATGTTCTATTTCCAAGGCTAGCCACATAACTTGCACTTTCCTGGTAACCCGGGGCAATACAGCATGGCCAATCCACCTAAACCTGCACATGACTGTGGGAGGAAACCAGAGTGACCAGAGGAAACACACACAGACACAGGGAGAACCTGTACACTCAGACAGTTGCCAGAGGGTTGAATTGAACCCAGATCCTGGGAACCATGAGGCAACAGTGTTAACCACTGAGCCATTGTGCTGCCCCAATAAAATGCTGTTTTCACAAAATTAGTGGATGGTAGGTCTCTCTCTATTGGCATATTCATGATGTTTTTTACATTTAAGAGTACATCTTTGATGATTAAGAGGAATTCCATTTTGAAAAAAAATTAATTATTTTTAATCTAAATATTTCAGAAAAGCAACTGCAATTTGCCATTGTTTCCTCAACAGAATTTTCCTAGTGCAATGAAACATTTGAGTTACCCTGCAATACATTCAGCTCAGAGGCAATGACAGATGATCTGTGTTTTAACTATTCCCAGTGGTAATCATCAGCCAGCCACTGTGGGCTCAGAGCAGTGACTTAACTTCTAATCAATATTAGGTCATAACAGGGTGATGTAACACCTGACTTGACCTTTCTTATATCACATACATTTTATGGAATTCCTAGCGATCTAAGAATTTTTAAAAAAATTAATGATTAATGATTATACTAATAGTATTTTCCATAACCTGAGTAATGTGGAATCCACTGAAAGGTGAGTTAAATTCTAAAGCGCTGAAGTTATTCAATGGAAATATGAGATGAATGCTTAATTCCTTCATCTGAAATTGGTCTCTGCACTTTATCTGCATGCACATGAACCTGTTTATTTTGATGGTATCAAAATAGCAAAAAGAGAAATTTCAAATCATTCTATTAACTTTTTGCTTATTCCCCCACGGACTATTTTCAGAGTTCCAACTAGTTTAATTTGATTAAAGATGAACTTTTGATGCAAAGTAATAGGAGGGTGATAAGTATCATTAGTAATGAAGAAACAATATGCAAATAATTGTCCGTTTAACAACCAGGGGCTACTGATAAATTGCTTAAAAGAAAGCCAGCTTGAATTGCAATGCTCTTGATAAAAATTTGTTTAGCCATCACAACATTTTTAAGAATTAAAGCTATCTCCTATCTATAAAGTTATTAATTTTCCAAAAAAAAATGCAACTAAAGTAGCTGGCTCAAATGAGGTAAGCATTTCATCATGAGTAATATAATTTGTAGTTTTAAAAATACTGAAGAACAAATCTAGAAATTGCCCTCATCAGTAGTGGCAAGGGTTTAACTGAGTTAATCTGGAGGCTCAGACCATTTATGTTATAATATGAAACACAGTGCTTCTTTCAGTGAGTGCACATTGCTTTGTGAACTACATACCCGGAGCCTTTTTATTAAGCAGTGTGGGATGCTGCCACAAAATTAATATTCAGCAACATTTTGCTATGCCTTTGGCCAGTAATTTTTAAAAATGTTTAAAGCACATAAAATGAGAAGTCCCGGAAGGCTTCTAGAAATGGTTCTTGACTTGTCTGCCACCTCCCTCTGGCACTCCAGATCATGAGTCTTAGCTTCTATGCAGCATTTAATAATTTTGCCACTTAAGTAACATAACAAAAAAAAATCAGATTTACACTGTGCGACTGATGGCAAAAACAGCACTTACGGTGACATTATAACCTCTGACTTCACTAGTTACATAGCCAGCACCAGCTCAAAAAAAAGTTGCACGGGCTTTAGTTTTATGATGGAAGCTCAGCTGTGGAATTATTATAGGTCTGGGGCTCACTTACCATGAAATTGTTCACAGATTTGCTGTTATGTCAGGAATTTCTGTTTTGAGAGTTATTCAGGAAAGAATGGTTCCCTTTTGTACATCCCTAAGAAAAGTGCTAAAACCTCAAAGCTGAATGAGCACCTGCTGGGGAAGAAGAATTAAACATATTCTTACCACACTTATCAGAATATGCAAAGAGGATTTTCTGCAGAAGGTTAATGTTTTCACAAGGTAGGTAGCCACAGTGTTGCTAACAGGCAGCTTCACCGGGGGCTTTGCTGCTGCAATGCATAACAACAGAGTACAAGGCTTTGAAGTTGAAGTCTTTAGACTTTGAACTATGCAAGGCTGCCCACTGCATATAGATTAGCTGTGCTGCCAACAGTTTCAGCTATCTCTGTATACAACCAAAAGTAGAATGTTTTCAAAGTCTACTCTCCCATCACAAATATATACATCAATGCTCCATCATGAGCGTAGATTTATGAAACCAAAATTCCTTTGTTATAAGCAAAGATTGCTAATGTAGTTTAAAGGCAAAGCATTTGGAAAGAAAAGGGAAATTTTATTTTTATATCATTGATTGATTGTCACGTGTACTGAGGTACAGTGAAAAGCTTTGTTTCTGAGGAGTACAAGCAGATCATAGTAAGCAAGGATGTACAGATCAAAAAGATTTAGACAGAGGCAGACAAGTTATGCTGCACAGGACGTGCACGTCATCCTGACATCAATCCTTGCAGATGACCCTTTTTATTCTTAGTACCGCTTTTCTTAATGTTGTAAATTGTGTAAAGTTATTTCTGCAATTAGCTTTTCATTATTAATGATGGCACTTTACAGTGCCCTCAATTATAAGGTGAAACAGTGATTATGCTATTGAACTATACTCACATGCAACACAAACACTTATTGTTAAGGGTATTCTTAAATAATTTAAATTAGTCATCGACATTGCCATTAAAAATCTGAAGTCAGTTTTTAATTGGAGAGCTGTCATCACTTGGATGTAGGGGTGTGAAGTAGCAGCTTGCAGATGATACAAAAATCGACAGAGTGTTGACAATGAAGAAGGAAGGTATAAACTGTGGGAAGGTATCAATGGATTAGTTACGTGGGTGGAACAGTGGCACACTGAGTTCATTCTGCAGCAGAGAAAGTGATGCGTCTGGGTAAGACTAACAAGGCAAGGGAATACAAAATGAATACAACGACACTGCCCAGTGTCCAGATACATCACTTGGGCCTTAGAGTGTCAGCCCACAGCTGTCTGAAGTTGATGAGTAGACAAGATGGTCAAGAAGGCACATAGGATATTTAAGAGAAAATGAGGGCTGCAGATGCTGGAGATCAGAGCTGAAAATGTGCTGCTGGAAAAGCGCAGTGATCTCTCCTCTCCAGTTTCTAACCTCAGCCCATACCACCTCAATAGACGGGTCCTCATGAAATGTTCTTTCAGCCACCGTTATACCGTCCTTGACTAACAAAGCCACACCTTCCCCTCTTTTACCCTTCCCTGATCTTAATGAAAAACCTAAACCCTGGAACCTGCAACATCCACTTGTGACCTTGCTCTATCCATGTCTCAGTAATGGCCACATCATCAAAGTCCCAGGTACCTATTGACACACTCTGCTGTTTGTCAGGGACAGAAAGGTCGAGACCCAGAGCTATCCATGCTGCAAGTTCACCTACCTTAATCCGGATACACCTGGCATTTAAGTAGACACTTCAAACCAGCTTGCTGTCTGCCAGCACACTCCTATGATGGTGAAATCCTGTCCTTGTCCTCCCTACTGTCATCCACCCGTGTACTGGAACTACAACACAGGTTCCCACCCCACTACTGAGCTAGTTTAAACCCAACCAAATAGCACTAGCAAATTTCCCACCCAAGATATTAGTACCCCTCTGGTTCAAGTAAAGACCACCCTGTTTGTAGAGGTCCCACCTTCCCCAGAATGAGCCCCAATTATCCACTTCCCCAAAACCATCCGCACAGCCACGTGTTCAATTGGTATCTCTCCCTGTTCTTCACCTTGCTATCACGTGGCACGAGTAACAATCCAGAGATAACAACTCTGTTTGTTCTTGCTCTCAGCTTCCACCCTAGCTCCCTGAAATCCTGCCTTAAAAATAAAGGATCAAGAGCTGGAGAGTAGGAAAAGGTTGGGTGAGTCCTTGTTGCCTGGTATGAAGACAGTGGGCTGAAAGGCCTCCTCCTGTGTTACATATTTTTGTGACTCAGTCCTCTGTAATTTGAGGGGCAAAGGAACTCTGGGAACAATTGGGGGGGGTGGGGTGGGGAGGAGTCACAGAGTTTTAGCACCCACTCCCAGCATTGGGAAGGAGAGGCCATTGAAACAGTCACTACTCTGGACTTGAAACCACTTGCTGCTCCTCTCAAGATCTTCCCATCCCATCCTGATTGGACTGAACCAGCGATGATCCTTTGTGAACTCCCTGCAGCAACATCTCCAGCAATATCTCGCCTGATGGTACAGCTCACCAGGGGAGTGCTGCTGGCTTCGGATTATCCAAAGGCTCTCTGAGCCAGCAGTGGTCTGGAGATGACCACTCAGGGGTCCTCTGACTCAGGAATAGCTCGACAATGGACAGTTCAGTTGGGTCTGCTATGCAGAAGTGGTGTTGATCAACAAGCAGAACTTGAAACATCAGGTGGGACCTAGATATGGAAAGTTAAATTCCACTCCATGTATGAGTGAGCAAAAATCCAGAAGAACAAGTAGCAAGATACTCAGTGAGACCAGAATTTCACTTTGTGAACACCTATGGTTAGATTCATCCAAGAAAGAAAGCTATGGGTTGAATCTTACCAGGAATCAGCCAAGTGTAATTTTCGAGTCAATGAAGGGTTTCTCCACGAGGCCTAATGTGTTTTCTTGCACACCTCATTTCTACCTGCTTTGCCCCATGATGCCCCTCTGTGTGATGCTAACTAGATTCTCCCTCTTGCCGTGGGTAAAATTGCTTGCTGTTCCTGGGAATCTCTGATGTCATAATTCTACTTTCTGTGCACTTAATCCAGTATTGGCAATCTGGAGCAGGAGCAGAGTTGGAGTTATTCACCTCAGACATGACAGACCGGGGGACATTGGTGACCACTTTGGGGCCAAGAACCTGGAGAATGGACAGGCAGAGGAGGCGAAGGCACCAGACACTGACCCTTTGTTGCCACCTAGATCAGGGCAGTGTCTATGGTCTGGTGAAATGTCTAGCAATGCTGACACGTCAATGACCTCTTCTGCTCTCCTACCTCACATCCGTTCTCTCTCACCCATTGCACACACCCCTCCCACCAAGGCTCTTGGTCCACTGCTCTCACTATTGCACACACTGACTTCCCTCACTCCCACCAGCAACATCCGTCCCATCCCACTAACCATCCCAATAGCCTCTGCGCTGCCCACTCACCAACTTGGAACACCTCAACTTTACCCTCACTAGCACTAATAGCTGTGCCACCCACTTTGACCTTCCTAAATCCCTTCCTTTCTCTCAATCCTGGAGAAAACGCCCTCCAACATGGTCAAAGAAGCAGGAGTAGATGATGAGGTGTCCAACTCTTATCTTCCCTGCCCCTATGAGGAGAGGATCTTGACTAGGGCCTGTTCAGTGCAGATGCTAAGACTTCCATTTCACAACAACCAAATAAGCAGCACTGCTCCATTGCTATGCTCATCTCAGAAAGACCTCTGTGGTATATTGTTGTTCTGCCACAACATCTACCCGTTGGTCAGGATGCATTTGCTCTTTTGTCTCCTGCAAGTACCAACGGGACCTCCAAGACATCCCCTCCTCCATTTCCAAAGAACAAAGAACCAATGCCTGAGGAAACACCAGGAAAGCTGCCCCTTGCACTCCCACCAGCTCACAACCTGATACCTTAGTGAGTATGTTGGCTTTAGAGATGAGAGTATCTACTGGTGGGCACATCACTGCCACGTCTCTGCAGCTGGTTAAGTAAGAAGCAATGCAGTTCACTGGTACGTGAAGGGCTGCTGGAGACCAGGCTTCTGCTCAGCCCCAGGCAGGACAGGAGCCCATAGTATCAGCAGTTACGAATGGCATCAACATGCACAAACAAACACAGCAGCAGCAGGTACACTGACTCAAAGATTGCAGGGCTGGAGTAATGCAATCAGGATCCTGCTGCCTAGGAATGTGAGCCTGCCGCTGCCATGGACAGCCAGGTCCAGCAAGCTCAGTCTGCTGGATGTGCACATAGCCCTGTTCTCCATCACTTTACTCATTGGCGCTCAGAGGCGACACGGGTCAAGGGAGGGCACCTTTAACTTGCCGAACGTGAGGAGTGCAGATGCTGGAGATCAGAGTCACGATTAGAGTGGTGCAGGCACTCTAATCCTGACCTTGAACTTGTCCCAGGTGCATCTTCCTCACAAAAGGGTACACGGCGGTGCCAATGTGCACCCAGATTGATTTGATTTAATTGACTGTCACATGTACCTAAGTACAGTGAAAAGCCTGTTTATGAGCAGTACACGTAGATCATAGGGTGAAAAACAAAATTAGACAGAGGCATACAATTCACATCACACAGGCCCTGCGCTAGGCAACATCAACATTACTTGAGGTTGGACAGTCCATTCACCAGTCTAATAACAGCAGAGAAGAAGCAGTCCTTGAACTGCTGATGTGTGTTCAAGCTTCTAAGTATCAATTGCCCGCCATTCCCCAGTAGCCTACACATGATGTAGGAGCTGCTCACTTCACATCTTGAACCGTCAAACATTATGTAGCACTAAGAATGGCTAGTCGCTTTACTTCCAGATTTATAGTTGCTACTAGACACAGTAATGATGGAAATTGAATATATATTTTAAATTCAAATGTGAAAACCTAGTTACATTGACGAGTCAACTATGCTGTCTAAGTGCCGTTTCAAGGTAGTCTTTGTTGATGATGTTGGCATCCTTTCCATGGCAGTGAGCCTGTAAATGAAATCCGTGAATGGAAGGTTAGCTTCTGAGATAGTCTGGGCTGTGCACACACCCTTATGGCATTTCCTACAGTCTTGGGCTGAGCAGTTCCTATCCAAGGCTGTTATGCACCCAGAGAGTATGCTTTCCAGGTGCATTTGTAAAAGTTGGTGAGGGACCTTGTGGACATGTCACATTTCCTGAGCTAGCTGATGAAGAGGAGACATTGGTGTGCCTTCTTGAGTGTCACATCTACGTGGGAAGTCCAGGAAAGGTTCTTGGTTATTGCCACTCCCAAGAATGTGATGCTCTCCACCCTCCCAACCTCAGCTCCTTTGATGTAGATGGGGGGCTGGAGTAGTGCGTGTTCATCGCCCTTCTTTCTGAAGTCAATAATCAGTTCTTTAGTTTTGCCGACATTGACAGAGAGGTTGTTCTCATTGCACCAAGCCCTCTATCTCCCTTCTGTATTCTGACTCATCATTCTTTGATGTCTGTCCTACCATGTTGGTGTCTTCAGCAACCTTGTAGATGGTGTTCATTCGGAATTTGGCTCCACAGTCGTGGGTGTACAGGGAGTACAGTAGCAGGCTGAGAATGTATGCCTAAGGTGCTGTAGTGTTGAGTGTTATCGTAGAATGGTGCTGTTGTCTACCTTCACTGATTGCGGTCTGTGGGTCAAAAAGCTGAGGATCAGTTACAAAGGGCAGAGCTGTGACCAAGTTCTTAGTTTTGAGATCAGTCTGGGGGGGATAATGGTGTTGAAAGCGGAGCTGTGCAGAAGTTTGACGTAGGTGTTCTTGTTGTTCAAATGTTCCAGGGACAAGCGCAGGCCTCGGGATATGGCGACCACTGTGGAGCTGGTACATCAGCAGGCAAACTGTAGAAGATCGAGACCAGCCTCTCAAAGCACTTCATGATTATGGAGGTCAGAGCCACTGGGCTTTGCATGTACTTTCTTAGGTACTGGAATGAGGAACCACAACAGACTCCTGAATAGTCCCCTCTCGGGACACTCCAGAGGTGACAAGTTCTTTCATCTCCATGTGGCCAGGCTTCCGCCGCCGCCCTGCCAATTCTCTCCCCTAATCCCACCCCCCGACCAATTCTTCCCCAGCATCCCCACCTCCCCTGCTAATTCTCCCCTCACACCCCCAGCCCTTTCAAACCAAACAGAGAGCACCTATGTTGGGACAGGGTACACTCGGCATGTCTGGGCCGTTTGGACAGAAACATCCCAAAGGTGGTCTCAGTGATCACTGGTGATCCATGGGGACCAGGCTCCAGTCTAGGGTAGATGCCCAGCTTTACAACACAGGCCTGTCCTGGAATAGATTGGGAAGGAAAGGAAGGAAGGCTATCTTATAACTGCACATAGGTGGCACAGTTGACTCATCAATGTAACAAGGTTTTCACATTTGAATTTAAAGTATATTTTCAGTTTTCATTATTACTGTGGCTAGCTGCAACTATAAATCTGGAAGTAAAGAGACTAGAAATTCTTAGTGCTACATGATGTTTGATGGTTCAAGGTGTGAAGTGAGCAGTTCCTGCATCATATGCAGGCTATGGGGAAATGTCAGGTAATTGAAACATTGGCAACTAGGGTCAATCTTTCCAGTAGTAAAACACTGCCAGGGCACTACAGGCGTTAGTGGGATTGACTTTAATGTTGCATGAGGTGATCAAGCATGCTGAGGTAAGGGTTTGAACTGTACACAGTATCGCCTAAGATTCACAATTTGTAGTGCTTGCAGATATGTTTCAACTTTAGTGGTGTTGGTGCCTGTGTAAAACTGTTACCCTTTTAAGGGCCTTGCGTTGCTTAGAATTGAAACCCCTTCACTCTCAGATTGAAATACTTATCCTGCCCACTCGGGTGTGGTGGCTGCAGCCATTTTCATCTCCATTGTGCACTTGTTATTTACAGTGTGATGAAAAGCAACAGCAGTTGCTCCTCCAGCAGCGAGTCTCAGGCTCAGCGCGAGCAACAATAAACAAGTTAAACACTACCCAGGTTACAGCACCTGGGTTGACTGGTATCCTATTTACAGTGTGATGAAAAGCAACAGCAGTTGCTCCTCCAGCAGCGAGTCTCACATTCAGTCCCTTCACCTTATTGCTCAGAAAGTCCCACTTGGTAACACAGTTGACTACCCCTCTATCACTGCTGATGACAGTAGACACCTAGGGTGCTTATTGGACATCCTTTTGTCAATGGGGCATCACTAGGCAATAGTACACACCATCTACAAAATGCATTCAATAATTCCCCAAGGCTCCAACAAGTAGAACTTACCAAACTTTCAATTCTAACTGCATCTGAAAGATCATAAGGTGAGGCCGGTGGGGTGGACAGTGAGGACTACATAAACATTGAATGAAAAATCGTTTCTTATTGTTGACATTCCAAATAATGCATTTAATCTAAAGCACATTCTGTGGAAAAAATAGATCTATACAAAGATCTTGCTGACAAAGACAGATGAATATGCCTTCAAGTTAGACCGTCATATCAGCAGAAACAACACTCGCCAAAGTAAAATGGTCAGGAGGCAGAAAACAAAGTAATGAAGTTCAACCCGTACAAAAAGTGGACAAATACTGCAAAGCTGTAGGAGCTTCGGCAAGAGTTAATACAAACTCATGGAATGTTTAAAACACTCCCAACAGATGGCTGCCAAGGAAACAAATACAAATAAGATCAATGAAAATATGAAGATAGTAATTTCTGAACTACAAATACTGAGCAATTAGGAGATGGGCATTTTTTTCAGCTGATCTATTTACGTAGTATTTCACAACAATTCTACAAGTCTAATTTGATTTTCTTTCCAGCTGAGTGACAACCTTGTAAGATGCAGGCATGTTTACTGCAGAATCTAATTAGCTAAGTGTTGTACAGCATTAAACAGTATATCGATCGCTGCAGATTTAAGAGTTGGAATTTAATTCAGCTCCTCACAGGAGAGAGAATGGCAGCTGACAACCATTTAAATTGCAGAAGAGGTCAGATATTGGTCTCCCAGCAATGGAAAAGCCTTTCCCGATTAAGAGGGTGAATGGGGTTTATGTGGGATTCCTGGTTGCTGCCTGCAGAATGTCAATTAGATTCATTGATTAATCAACTGGCATCCATTACCTATATTATCTGTATCTAATATTCAAGAATAGAAAGGGCCATAAAGGCAGAGGGGTAGCATTTTTAATCAAGGTTGCAATTGGTGCAATGGTTAGGGCTGATCTTGGTTCAGGAGATCAGAATGCAGAATTGATTTGGGTGGACACCAAGAATAATATATATGTGAAGTCACAGGTGGGACTGGTCTGCAGACCTCCTAACAGCAATCACAATGTACGACAGAGTATACAAAAAGATATATTAGATGCTTGAGAGAAAGGGATGGCAATAATGGGTGATTTTAAAATCTACATATAAATTGGAAAAAAATCAGATTAGCTCCTGTAGTCCAGAAGAGGAGTTCATAGAATGATTGAAATAGTTTCTTAGAGGATCATGCTTTTGAAACAGACAGCAGATTATGATATCCTTGGTATCGTGTAATATGACAGGATTGTTTAATGATCTCAAAGTAAAGGCATTCCAATGTAGCACTGACTATAATGTAATTGAATTTCTCCCTTCATTTCAAAGGGAGAATATTGGATTTAAGAATAATATTTTAAAACATAAATAAGGGCATGTTGGCATTCAAGCTGAACTGACTACAGTGAAATGGGATGCTAGACTAGAAGAGAGATCAACTGAGAAGCAGTGGTTGACTTTTAAGGATATACTTCAGAACACTTAGAGGAAGTATATACCCATTAGAAAGGAAAGTTCCAAGGGAAACTTGAAGGATACGTCAAATTTAAGGGAAAAGTATAATTGCATAAGGATGTGTGGCAGTCAGATGATTAGATTACATTAGATTAGATTACATTAGTGTGGAAACAGGCCCTTCGGCCCAACAAGTCCACACCGACCTGCCGAAGTGCAACCCACTCATACCCCTACATTTTCCCCTTACCTAACACTACGGGCAATTTAGCATGGCCAATTCACCTGACCTGCACATCTTTGGACTGTGGAAGGAAATCGGAGCACCCGGAGGAAACCCACCCAGACACGGGGAGAACGTGCAAACTCCATACAGTCAGTCGCCTGAGGCGGGAATTGAACCCTGGTCTCTGGCGCTGTGAGGCAGCAGTGCTAACCACTGTGCCACCGTGCCGCCCACTCATGACCAATGATGATTGGTCAGAAGATGAAAAAATGACAAAACAATTATAAGGTTAATCAGAAGGAAGAAATTTGAAGCCAACTAGGAATATTCAAATGAATATCAAAAGTTTCCCCATTTTCTGGAGGTTGGTAAGAGGAGTGGGGATTGTAGTGGTCACCATGCTGCCTGATCTGTTGTGCTTTTCCAGCACCACACTCTTGACTCTGATGTCCAGCATCTACAGTCCTCACTTTCTCCTCCATGGTGGCTGTCAGTCTAGAAAGTGTAAGGAGTAAGGGGAGATGTTGTTGGGGGCATGAATGATAAGTTGGGTGCCAGTTTAATAGTCACCCAGGAGAAAGTCTAGGTTTTTAATGTGATCTAACCTTTCCTCAGTAAGTATCAACAGAAAGAGAACTCTCAGAAATCCCCGATGTTACACAAGTTTCTTTTTTAAATCAGAGGCTTCCAGATGTAGAGGATCACCCATTGGAATCTTCCATTTCTTGGGCAATTCCCAAGGAGTCTGCTGCATTTTCAATTCCACAAGGTCCCATCAAACAACTCTAGTCAGTGTTGCGATGGATACCAAGCCGTTGGAATATCCAGGCCCATGTCTCAGTGATTTGGACAGTGACTTACAATAAACCAGCAATGGCTTCTAACTTAAAGTCACAAATACTGAATGATTTTCTAACTATGAAGAAAAATATTATTATTCTGAATTTTGGAATGGTAAATTTTTCTCCATAGTAAAAAGACAAGTTAATTCTGACAGGGTACATAGAATACAGTGATATTAGCCCATTTTCCAGTTCTTCTAGATGGTTGTGTGATGGTATAATGATTTTAATAGGTGTATTTTGGCCATTTTTTTGATGAAGAGAAGCTGAGACAGAGGAGACAAGCAGTGTGTTCCAAGCCTAAAAACTGCTTGTGAGGCCTTTTCTAAAAAGTTGGAACAATAGAAGCAGCATGACAAGGTGGGGTCAAATTCCCACAGAACCAGGATTTTAGTTTGGCTTTCAGTAGCTGTTGGGGTTCGGAAGCTGCTATACATCTCTCCCTGCCACAGTAAAATGCTTCAGATATCCCTCTTTGAGTTTTGTTTTGATACTCTTTCCTCCTGGATTGAGGAATTGCATGTTAAAAAAAATATATTTTACTGAACTTGCCTTTGCCAAAGGTGTTTACAGGATGTTATTATATTGGAACAGTTGCTGTTTAGAAGCTAAATAATTTGTCATTCTAAGTTTTGCAACAGAGTAAAGTTATTCCAATTCACCTTTCTTTTGTTTAAATTTGGTGTAAGAGTAAGGGGAATTTTACTTCAAGCCTGGCAGTTTGACCAATCAAATTGCATCTGGAACAATGCCTGACATTTGCCTTTAAAAATAAGAAAAACTTCAGGTCTAGGCTTTCTTTTTTATATTTTGAGGTGGTTTGGTTTGGTCCATAACAGTAGGAATCATGGGTTTGAAAGTGCTATCAAATAAACACTGACGAGTTGTTTCAGTACACCTTGTAGGTTTGCACTGCAGCCACAGTACACCAGTGGTGTAGGAAGAACAAAGTGATGGTGGTGGATAAGGGATGCTTCCATGCTATTTTTCTATGGATGAGCATACACTGAAAAAAAAAACCTCAAACAGATACTTTCTGAATGTCTAGACGTCTTTGCATCATGTTCTCTTCTTTGAATGCTTTCCTCAGTTGCTTGAAGAAGGACCATTGCGCGCACACATTCAGACTGGATCAAAACTGCAAACGGGCTCAACTTTGAAACAGTTTTAGATAGAAATTACACTGGCAGTAAATGAAACTGAACTGGATATTTTCCAAGTTAATTTACACCTGGAATGATATTTCATCTACAAATTAAACATTTCCACAATAGAAAAGCCTTTTTGCTTTTTCCCCCTCAATTTTCACAGCTCCCTATTTAAATGGATGAGTTAATTCTTCGTGTGCGCTTTTATGGGCACTGACCGCTCCTCTACAGTCCATGAAATTATCCGTTTTTAACAGTTACTAAGGAGTAACATTACGTCTATCTTTATCCAATATTATCTCTCATACTTTTTAACAGAAATTATTAGCTTCTGATCACAACCAAATCTATGTCTTTTCTCTGGAGCATTAAGATTTCAATTCCCGAGCTAAAATGAGCAAACTCCCCACCAATCAGAACTTAATATGATAGTGTTTTAGCTTGTGAGGTTGAATCTTCACAATTGGTCAATGGAAAACTACCTAAGGGCTTTGGAAGGAAATCTGCCATCCTTATCTAGTCTGGCCTACATGTGACTCAAGACGACACAAGCAATTAGGGATGAACTTAGCCAAAAACATTCACATCTCATGACCAAATAATAAAAATATTACAATACCACACAAGTACAGTGAATAATTTGTTTTATGTTGGCACTAAAAATACTCAAAATATGCTGTTTTAAAATATTTTTTCATGGATTGAGAGGGTTACTAACAAGGCAAGGCAAAATTTGCTGCTCATTCTTCATTGCCAATGAGAAAGTGATGGTGAGTTGCTGTGGCCCATCTGCTACTGAGGAATTCCAGAATTTGGATCCAGTGCCAGTTAAATGATAGGAAGATTGTTCCAGGTGAGAATAATTTGTTTCTTAGAGAGGAAGCTGCAGATGTCAGTGTTCACGTGTACCTGCTGCCCTTGTCTTTTTAGATGACAGAAATCATAGTTTTGAAAGGTGCTGGCAAAGCAGCCTTTATGACTAGCTGTAATGTACCTTATACATGTCATTATGAATTGACGGTATTATGTTTCTGTATTAATCTGTTATATTGATGCTGAGTTACTATGGCCTATAAAACCTACTGGAGTTTATGGTTTTCTCTTAGATCTTCCCTCAAGTACAATAGTGTTCGTTGCCCCTCTACATGGTCTGAGTATCTTGCATTTCGAGGCGTGTAAGTCCTGTACATTGAGTTAAAATAGATAGGTTCTGAATAAGACATTCACTGCTTGAGCCAGTTCATCACAGCAATCTTTTCCAAGGCAAGCAGAATAAATATTTGCTAAACTGAGGCAAGTTATGAAGACTTAACCTGATTTCACAGCACAGACACACAGTTGAGGTTGTGATTAGACCAACCTATTTTACCAGAATCACGTCTTTGGATAACAAAAGAATCACAACCTTTGCTGCCCAACATTAATACAGCATTGTGCTTGACCTAACAATATAAACTCCTGTCCACTAGGCTGCATCTGAACTGTCTGATCTGTGAAAGCTTGCCCTTCTAATTGCAGTTTAAAATCTGACTGACTATACCCATAACCAGAGGACAGCACCTCTGTTAGCCAGCCTTTGCCCTGTGCCCAGGATGAAGCATCCTCCCAGGAAGAGTTTTTGGAATTTCTGAGTTAACTTGATTCAGGTTATCATTGAATCTTAATGGATGAACCTTTAAAGGCCAGTTAGTCATTTTATTAACCAACTTCCTCCCTAGTACCTTTTCTTCCAACTTGTGTCAATACACATTGCTTTAAAACACAAACAAGTTAAATAATTTTTCTCAAAGCTCTTGAGAAAATGTTCACAAACTTCTGGAATGAGACATACCTGGAGGTCACAGTGACAATTCACTGGAACTGCCTCTTGTAACAGATTATGTTAAATAATACTGTCTCACAGTTAATTCATATTTTCTTTAGTTTGTTATGCTGTTATTTTTAAAACTGTTCCTCTGCCTCCAGCTACTAACATGAGACTTTTAAATAACTAGGAATTTCTAGGACAGCATCAAAATGTTAGCAGTGGAACCGCATTCATTTTAGACTCAAATCATACAAAGACAGATGAATATTTGCATGTAAATTTGAGAGAGCAGGATGGCTCAGTTATTCTTCCATAACCAAGTCTACAACATGAAAGCAGATTTACACTGTGGGCTCAATTTTAAACTCTGTATTAGTGAGTGGATTTTATGAGACTTTAAATCCCACACACAGTGTTCTACATAGACTTCTGAACACAAACTTATACTATCAATTTTAGTGTCCTTCTGTGATTATCAAAAATATTAAAAGAATGATGAAACATTCTGCTTAGATTTCACAAATCTTAAAACAGCTGTAATGAGTTAAGTCGTAAAATTTCTGCTCACTATTTTCTTTGTCAAGGTAACTCAGTAATGATAAGTTATGGACAAAAAATATTCCAGTAACTGACCGACAAATATTTTGGAGTTGTTCCAACAGTAAACACTTGAACCTTGTCAATTTGTCTGGGTGAGAAAACATTTATAAATTCTAATACTGTATCTTTTCCGTTTCCAACCACCAGTTGGTTAACCATAGCCTGCAATTGTACAAGCAGTTTTTCCCCAAAGCAGCAGATTGTGAGAAATGTAAAACAAAATGACACAAAGGCACATCACTTTCTAGCTGGGGAGTATATTTTGTTATGTAGGACAAGGAAGGTTTAGATCTCTGAGGTCTGCTTGGTTTGCTTTCCAATGATTCCAGTCTGAATCGGATTAAATATCTGCCAGCAAATCAACTAAGACCTGAAGGAATGCGGGTTTGTGTTGTCTGTCAGACAACACAGAACTGATTGCCTGTAATAACAAAGAGTCATAGAGATGTACAGCATGGAAACAGACCCTTCGGTCCCACCAGTCCATGCCGAACAGATATCCCAACCCAATCGAGTCCCAGCTGCCAGCACCCGGTCCATATCCCTCCAAAACCCTTCCTATTCATATACCCATCCAAATGCCTGTTAAATGTTGCAATTGTACCAGCCTCCACCACATCCTCTGGCAGTTCATTCCATACACGTACCACCCTCTGCGTGAAAACGTTGCCCCTCCAGTCTCTATTATATCCTTCCTCTCTCACCCTAAACCTATGCCCTCTAGTTCTGGACTCCCTGACCCTAGGGAAAAGACTTTGTCTATTTATCCTATCCATGCCCCTCATGATTTTGTAAACCTCTATAAGGTCACCCCTCAGCTTCTGATGATCCAGGGAAAACAGCCCCAGCCTGTTCAGCCTCTCCCTATAGCTCAGATCCTTCAACCCTGGCAACATCCTTGTAAATCTTTTCTGAACCCTTTCAAGATTCACAACATCTTTCCGATAGGAAGGAGACCAGAATTGCACGCAATATTCCAACAGTGTCCTAACCAATGTCCTGTACAGCTGCAACATGACCTCCCAACTTCTGTACTCAATACTCTGACCAATAAAGGAAAGCATACGAAACGCCGCCTTCACTATCCTATCTACCTGTGACTCCACTTTCAAGGAGTCATGAACCTGCACTCCAAGGTCTCTTTGTTCAGCAACATTCCCTAGGACCCTACCATTAAGTGTATAAGTCCTGCTAAGATTTGCTTTCCCAAAATGCAGCACCTCGCACTTATCTGAATTAAACTCCATCTGCCACTTCTCAGCCCATTGGCCCATCTGGTCCAGATCCTACTGTAATCTGAGATAACCCTCTTCGCTGTCCACTACACCTCCAATTTTGATTGCAAACTTACTAACTGTACCTCTTATGCTCACATCCAAATCATTTATGTAAATGACAAAAAGTAGAGTGCCACTGATCCTTATGGCACTCCACTGGTCACAGGCCTCCAGTCTAAAAAACAACCCTCCACCACCACCCTCTGTCTTCTACCTTTGAGCCAGTTCTGTATCCAAATGGCTCATTCTCCCTGTATTCCATGAGATCTAACCTTGCTAATCAGTCTCCCATGGGGAACCTTGTTGAACACCTTATTGAAGTCCATATAGATCACATCTACTGCTCTGCCCTCATCAATCCTCTTTGTTACTTCTTCAAAAAACTCAATCAAGTTTGTGAGACATGATTTCCCATGCACAAAGCCATGTCGACTATCCCTAATCAGTCCTTGCCTTTCCAAATACATGTACATCCTGTTCCTCAGGATTCCCCCCAACAATGTGCCCACCACTGAGGTCAGGCTCATCGGTCTATAGTTCCCTGGCTTGTCTTTACCGCCCTTCTTAAACAGTGGCACCACGTTTGCCAACCTCCAGTCTTACGACACCTCACCTGTGACTATCGATGATACAAATATCTCAGCAAGAGGCCCAGCAATCACTTCTCTAGCTTCCCACAGAGTTCTCGGGTACACCTGATCAGGTCCTGGGGATTTATCCACTTTTAACTGTTTCAAGACATCCAGCACTTCCTCTCTGTAATCTAGACATTTTGCAAGATGTCACCATCTATTTCCCTACAGTCTATATCTTCCATATTGTTTTCCACAGTAAATACTGATGCAAAATATTCATTTAGTATCTCCCCCATTTTCTGTGGCTCCACACAAAGGCCGCCTTGCTGATTAGATTAGATTAGATTAGATTAGATTAGATTACTTACAGTGTGGAAACAGGCCCTTCGGCCCAACAAGTCCACACCGACACACACCCACCCAGACCCATTCCCCTATGTTTACCCCTGCACCTAACACTACAGGTAATTTAGCATGGCCAATTCACCTAACCTGCACATTTTTGGATTGTGGGAGGAAACCCACACAGACACAGGGAGAATGTGTAAACTCCACACAGTCAGTCGCCTGAGGCAGGAATTGAACCCGGGTCTCTGGCGCTGTGAGGCAGCAGTGCTAACCACTGTGCCACCGTGCCACTTGTGGGAATTCCTTTCTTTCAAAATTATCAATTACTACAGAGGTCATAAAAGCATACAACAGGTAATATGCTTCATCTCACATGTAACTCACACGCTTCCTAGATTTGGGGAAGGTCCAGTTAGTTTGCAAGGTTGCAAATGTAACTTAGGATCACAGAATCATTACAGCACAGAAGGAGGCCATTGAGCCCATTCACACCAGCTCTCCAATAAGCACTATGTTAGTGTCACTCACTTGCTTTTCTCCCTTAACCCTTGAATACTCTTTTCAAATAATCATTCAATGTCCTCCTCAATGCCTGGATAACTTGGCTTCCACCACATTTCCAGCAACACATTCTCAGTCTCTTTTCACATCACATTTCTTATATTTGCAAGTCACTCTAAAACTTGGCCAACCTATTCTCAATTCCTTCATGAGCAAAAACAGTTTCTCCTTATTTAACTTCTCATGATTTTCAAATCTTCTTGCAGAACTTCAAGAAGAACAGACTGAACCTCTCTAATGTATGCTCTTAACTGAAGTTTCGCATCCGCACAATTTTCATAAATATCTTCTTCACTTTCTCCAATACATTCACAAGCTTCCTATAGTGTGGTGCCTAAAACTGTACACAAAACTCCAGCTGAGGTCTGAGTGTCTTGTATAATTTCAGGATAACCTTGTTGCTCATGTACTTGCCCCCAATAAAATATCAAAGTTACTGTACGCTTTATTAATTTCTTTACCTGTCCTGCCACCTTCAGTATCTATACACGTATACATCATGGTCCCTCTGCTCCTGCAGACCTTATGCATTGTTTCCTCTACTTTACAATGTCCTTGTGTGATATTAAAGAATTAACTTGCTCTGCTGACCTTCAGGAAAATGGATATTCCGAGGCTAGGGTGGGATGCCTCTGACTTAGATAGGTTGTAAGAAATTACATTATCATCTCCTATTCAGAGCCATTTACACGGCCATTTCTTTGACATTCAAAAGCCTACTTACATTTTCATCCCCTTTTCAGAAATCAGGAAGAACATTATAGTTGGAATTCTGACTACTCCGTGTAATTAAAAAGAAATACAATTCACACCAGATCTGGTCAATAAGGGATGATTTGAATAACATTGTTTCTGGAGGTGAGAAGGTCACTGCATTGCGTCTTGAGTAGCATGTGACTGTGAGGGAGTGACTGGGGATTGTCTTGTGAGCATTACTAACTGTGATGTAAAGATCTTGTATAAAGGGAGGACTGTTTCGTTTGTACAGGGAGAGCTTCCCTGGACACGCCTCACACGCATGCCAAGGAGTGGTCAGGGTTTTTTCAAAACTTGTATTATACTGTGCTTTATAAAATTTTGTTTGTTCACAGAAGTCGGTGTGTTGCAGTTGCATCAAGTATGTAAGAACCTCAGCAAAAAAGAACCTAATACATGCTGTTCCTATAAAAATAGATTAGCTCACACTTCTCTGCACTGAATTTCATTGACCACTTATCTGTTCACTCCACCATCCTGTCTATATCCTTTTGGAGTTTGACAATGTCCTTCCCATATTTTACAATGCTTTCAAGTTTTGTATCATGCTCAAATTTTAAAATAGTCTCCTGCATACCAAGATACATATCAGGAAAATTAAGGACCCAATTCTGACCCAGGGGACTTAATTACAAACATTTCTTTATCCCAAAATATATCTATTGACCACTTTTCTTTATTTCTTATTATGCAGTCAATTTTGTATCGTCCCTTTTTGCTCCATGAGCTATAACGTTTCTCACAAATCTACTGTGTGACACTGTATTGAATTTTTTTTTAAAGTCCATATGTATTACATCAACAGCATTACATTCATGAACCTTTTCTGTTACCACTTCAAAAATGTCAGCAAGTTAGTTAAAGACATTTTCTCTTTTAAAAATCCAGACTGACTATTTGCAAACAATGCACCTTTCTTATTGTAATGACTGATTTTATCCCAAGTAATTATGTCTGGAAGCCTCAACTTTAAAGTTAAACTGACTGGTTTGCAATTGTTGGGCTTACTCTTACAACTGTTTTTTTGAACAAGGGTGTAATGTCTACAATTCCCCAGTCTGCTGCATCTTTTCTGTGTCTGGGAAAGACTGAAAGATTGTGGCTAGTAACTCATGTATCTCATTCAATCCCGGTACCTTGTCAACTTTAAGTATTAAACACTTTCTTCTGATTAACTTTGCTTCTAGTGGCAGAAATTGCAGTTGGAGAGGATATTTCTCCATTTGTCACACCTAGAACTAGCCATCATTCTATAAAAATAAGGGATCACCCATTAAAAACTGAGATGAGGTCAAATTATTTCTCAAAGACGGCTGTGAGCTTTTGGAACAGTCTCTCTGAAAATCTATAAAAGCAGAGATTCAAATGTTTTTTAAGGCAGAGATCTTTGAGGGGCCCTATTCTCTCCCTAGCTACCCTTTTGTCCTTAATATATTTGCAAAAACCCTTTGGATTCTCCTTAATTCCATTTGCCAAAGCTATCTCATGTCCCCGTTTTGCCCTCCCGAATTTCCTCTCAAGTGTATTCCTACTTCCTTTATACTCTTCTAAGGATTCACTCAATCTATCCTGTCTATACCTGATGTATGCTTCCTTCTTTTTCTTAACCAAACCCTCAATTTCTTTAGTCATCCAGCATTCCCTAAACTACCAGCCTTCCCTTTCACCCTGACAGGAATATACTTTCTCTGGATTCTTGAGATCTCATTTCTGAAGGCTTCCCATTTTCCAGCCATCCCTTTACCTGCGAACATCTGCCTCCAATCAGCTTTCGAAAGTTCTTGCCTAATACTGTCAAAATTGGCCTTTCCCCAATTTAGAACTTCAACTTTTAGATATGGTCTATCCTTTTCCATCATGATTTTAAAACAAATAGAATTATGGTCGCTGGCCCCAAAGTGCTCCCCCACTGAAACCTCAGTCACCTGCCCTGCCTTATTTTCCTAAGAGCAGGTCAAGTTTTGCACCTTCTCTAGTAGGTACATCCACATACTGAATCAGAAAATTGTCTTGTACGCACTTAAGAAATTCCTCTCCATCTAAACCTTTAACACTATGGCAGTCCCAGTCGATGCTTGGAAAGTTAAAATCCCCTACCATAACTACCCTATTATTCTTGCAGATAGCTGAGATCTCCTTACAAGTTTGTTTCTCAATTTCCCTCTGACTATTAGGGGAGTCTATAATACAAGCCCAATAAGGTGATCATCCCTTTCTTATTTTTCAGTTCCACCCAAATCACTTCCCTGGATGTATTTCCAGGAATATCCTCCCTCAGCACAGCTGCAATGCTATCCCTTATCAAAAATGCCACTCCCCCTCCTCTCTTGCCTCCCTTTCTATCCCTCCTGTAGCATTTGTATCCTGGAACATTAAGCTGTCAGTCCTGCCCATCCCTGCGCCATGTTTCTGTAATTGCTGTGATATCCCAGTCCCATGTTCCTAACCATGCCCTGGGTTCATCTGCCTTCCCTGTTAGGCCCCTTGCATTGAAATAAATGCAGTTTAATTTATTAGTCCTACCTTGTCCCTGCCTGCCCTGACTGTTTGACTCACTTCTGTTCTCAGCTGTACCCGTCTCAGATCAATCTCTTTCCTCACTATCTCCCTGGGTCCCACTCCCCCCCACCTTACTAGTTTAAATCCTCCCAAGCAGTTCTAGCAAATTTCCCTGCCAGTATATTAGTCCCCTTCCAATTTAGGTGCAATCTGTCCTTCTTGTACAGGTCACTTCTACGCCAAAAGAGATTCCAATGATCCAAAAATGTGAATCCTTCTCCCATACACCAGCTCCTCAGCCATGCATTCATCTGCTCTATCCTCCTATTCCTGCCCTCACTAGCTCGTAGCACTGGGAGCAATCCAGATATTACTACCCTTTTTAAATTTCTGCCTAACTCTCTGTAATCTCCCTTCAGTGTCTCAACCTTTTCCCTTCCAATGTCGTTGGTTCCAATGTGGACAATGACCTCCTGCTGGCCCCTCTCCCCCGCGAGAACATTCTGCACCCTCTCTGAGACATCTTTGATCCTGGCACCAGGGAAACAACACACCATTCTGATTTTTCTCTGCTGGCCACAGAAACGTCTGTCTGTACCCGGTATGCTGTGAACTTTTCCCAACAGTTCCTCCAAGATTAGTTGTGAATTTCGCTGTTTGTTAATTTTCCCAGATGCACTCCGATGTCCAGCGATACACGAATTCAAACAGCAAAGGCGGTAACTGTGCAGGTTTTATCTCTCTCTCTCTCCTGCACTGTCCTCACCATGTGCTTCCTTTGTCTGCTCTTCTCCCTTTTAAACTGCTGTTGTTTTGACTTTTTTTTTCCAAAGTTCCAAAACAATGTAACAGCATATAAACAGTAATTGCTGCTCCTGGAATTTGAGGAAATCACCTCCAACACCTAAAATACCTTAAAAAAAAAAGGCGCAGCTCTTACAGCCAGAAAGTTTTCCCGTCTTCCATCTTGGATTACCCAGAAACTACAAAGGGTGTACCCAATATACTCTACCAAATGCTTACTTGGATGACATATGGGACAAGAGCCCACTCACCTGGATGGCATTATTTTTGAATTTTTACACAACACAGTCTATGATTCATTCAACATTTATAAAGCACAGCAAATTACACCAACATTGGTCAGTGCTTAGTGATTGAGGACTCCATTCACTCTGGTTCAAAGGGCTCTGAGATGACTGATCAGCCCAATCACAACAGATGGTAAGTGGAGGGTCATGTAGATGAGCTTTATGGAGATTCTACATTCTCTCTGACATGAGTTTATCTGCATATGTTCCCAACATCTCCTTAATTGTTTGATGCTGTTCTGAAGGAAACATTTCCATTGTTGTCAGTCACAAGCCAGGCTCTCCCATTCCTTGGCAGGTAGAATGACCTCTTCAAGGAAGCTTTGACAACACCTCCAAAGCATTTATTGTTCTCCAGGGTTTGAAGGATTCCGCAGTAGAGCTCTGAATCTGTTTGCGGGCATAGCTATGACATCCCAAGCCCAGGAGAAGTGCCCTTGAATCATTAGTGCCTTGATGCTTGTTGGATGGCAAGGTTGGATCACGTTTCTTTCTATTAGCTTTTGGGGATCTTAAAGGCACAACTGATGGTACATTTCCAGTGCTTTGCGTTGCCTGGTATAGGTTAAGACAGTGAAGCATAAGGAGAACAGGTACCATGGCTGCCAAGTAAATCTCGATCTTAGTTTTGGATTTGAAAACTAATATTATCTTGCAATATTATTGTTTTAGTCAGCCAGAGGGTAAGAGATCGTTTAATAATAGTTCATACATCCATGCAATCCAAGTGATAGTTCCAGATGTTGATCTGATAGAAATTCACAAACTGTAATTTAGGTAATTGTTCTCAGACCTGGCAAATTGATTCCCAAATTCATGGAGTTTTTTTTGTTAAACAACCAATATTAATTTGTGACAGCCAGAGGATTTAATATAATTTAAATCACAAAGATTTGAAATGTATGGATTATTTCTGGGTGTGGAATTACCACCCAATATGTTGGAGACTATAGAATCCCTAGAATCATAGAATCCGTACAGTGTGGAAACAGGCCCTTCTGCCCATTAAGTCCACCCCGACCCTCCGAAGGGTATCCCACCCAAACCCATTTCTCTACATTTCCCCTGACTAATGCACCTAACGTACAGGTCCCTGAATGTTATGGGCAATTTAGCATGGCCAATTCACCTGACATGCACATCTTTGGATTGTGGGAGGAAACCCACACAGACATGGGGAGAATGTGCAAACTCCACACAGTCAACCGAGGCTAGAATTGAACCAGGGTCTCTGGCGCTGTGAGGCAGCAGTGCTAACCACTGAGCTACAGTGTCGAGATAACATTACTACTTCTGAACATTTTGTAGATTCTAGCTGTACCTCACTTAAAAGGTAAACATCAAACTGGATACCTATGTGCTGCTCTTATCTCTTGATTTTCCATCTTTATATCTCTCTCTCACACCCTCATCGTTCACTAAGCTCGATGGGTGGTAAGAGATTTCCAAGCATATATGGCTGTCAAAGAAAATTCTAACTCTTTGGGACATGTGTGGTGCAGTGATAGTATCTCTGCCTATGAGCCAAGAGGCTCAGATTCAAGTCCCACCTACTCCAGAGGTGCATCCTAACACATCTGAACAGGCTGTTTAAAAATATCTATTTACAGCTGACAGTCTATGGAGTTGCTATTTGGAGCTTGGTCTGCTTCACCAACGGTCATAAACAACATTTCCATTTCTGGCCATGTCCTTCCTCAGAACAAAGCCAATCCCACAGAAGGGAGAGGAAGAGGAGAAAAAGGGAAAAGCAAGTGGCAAAATATGGAAATACGTGGAGTGTATGAAAAGTGCAAATCCAAATCACTGTGATACTGACTCTTCACATTTGTTTGAATGCTTTTGTAAAACGTGCATGCAAAATTAGGCAAAATATGCAAGAAAACATTACTGTTATACAATTTTTGAAACAAACAAGGAATTCTGACTGGCTAGTTCAAGTAATATCACTTACATATGATAAATAATTCCATAAATCAATGATGATAGAACAGTACCAACATCCCATATGATTGCAATCATATATAAAAGTGAAAGCAAAAATGCAAGTTGCACCTTTTCTCAATTAAAAAAAATCCTGTTGAGTTAGAATTGAATTTTTGTCCCTCCACAACGCTGTATTAAAAAGATGCACCAATTTGATCCCTCGCTCACAGAAAAAGTCTCTCCAACATTTCAAAGTAGTACAATCTTCTCTGACCTTTGAAAGTTTTATGTTAAAATATCAAAATTAAAATCTCCATGCTATCCATTTGAAGAGTATGGCTTTGCTAGAAAACACTGTGCTTAGACCACTGAGAAAATTGTAGTTTTAACTGAAAATCAGAGGAAAATTTCAAAACAACCACAGAACAGATGCAAACAATTAGATTTAGATGGTTTCTATCACTGTTCAATTAGACACCAGTTGGATAATTCCCTTTCCCACAAGTTCTTCCAAAGCTTAGGTAATGAATTATAATATTTTGTTTCTAAATCTACAATATTTCATATCCAACCTCAGCAGGATCAAGCTATATGAAAATAGATGAGTGTTGCTACCATTCCTCAGATTGAATCAGTGAAATTGATAACTTCAGAAGTTGACACTTGACTGGAAAATCATGGAAAAGTAGGAGATTGTTGTCAGAGATTCTATCCCCCTTAAGGAGGTGAGCTGGTGAGGCTTCCAAGACCCCTCTACTCAGTACGTAATCCTGAAACAATCAATCAGTCAAACGATTTTTTAAAAATCACTTCTTTGCTATAAGGCTTGCGGTAAAGCACTCAAGATATATCTAGGTTTTTAAACTAAATTCTTAAGCCCTGCTTGATACCATCACTGGCCCTGACAAGCTAGGTTTACATTTGTGGAACATCAAACTTATCCAATATGATATTTAAAAATCAACAATTCATTTATTTTTAAAATATTAATTAACGTTTAGCATCCATCCAACACAAGTGTGATTATTTTTTATTTTGCTATCTGGAAACTTCGATTGAAAATGTCAGATAGTCAATGCTCATACCTTCCTGTTTTGTAATATGATTGGCTACTAATTCAGTTTGTTGACATTGCTGCTGCTGCTGTTCACCTGGAGACCCCAATGGCTTGGTGCCAGATTTAAAGTGCCAATGAGATAGGGGTAATCCATGCTAGAGAGATCATTAGATCTTTGTGGATGACCTTCTTACAGGTCAGCAGCAAATAGCATTGCTTTGCTGTTGATGGGAAAATCCAGACTGATGTACAAAATTCTCAAGGAAATTAAGAAATAACTTATTAAAATGATCTGTGTTGATTAAATTAATGGTTACTACAAAACACTTATTCACTGGGATTATACTACATTAAACATATGTATTATTACAGAGGCAGAAAATTAAATCAAGAACGAACTTGTAGCTATTCATTGCAATTTAAGGCTTCAACATTCCGCTGCACTTCCCAGTCAATAGAATATTTGTGAAGTGAAGTCACATCTAATAAGCATGCCTCAGAAATGGTAATTAAATAACTGAGCATATTATTTGTTTTAAAGTACTGGTTGGTGGATAAATGTTGATCAGTACACCAAAAGTATATCATCTCTGCTTTTCTTTACTGAGTGCATTGAACCTTCTACATTCACCTGAGTGGCAAAAAGATCATGAGTTAGCACAACATCCAAAACACAGAATCTCTGAGTGCAATACTCTCTCAGTACTGCACTGAAACCCTAACATGATTATCTTTGCTCCTTGCGATTTTAGAATGTGCATGAACCCAGGATCTTCGGTTCAGACACATGAATCTTTGTCTTACTTCGGTGGTAGGTAAAGTAATGGAAAGGGTACTGAGGGATAGGATTTATGAGTATCTGGAAAGGCACTGCTTGATTAGGGACAGCCAGCACGGATTTGTGAAGGGTCGGTCTTGCCTTACAAGTCTGATTGAATTCTTTCAGGAGGTGACCAAGCATGTGGATGAGGGTAGAGCAGTGGATGTAGTATACATAGATTTTAGTAAGGCATTTGATACGGAAAGTCAGGAGGCATGGGATAGAGGGAAATTTGGCCAAGTGGATAGAAAACTGGCTAACCGGTCGAAGTCAGAGAGTGGTGGTAGATGGTAAATATTCAGCCTGGAGCCCAGTTACAAGTGGAGTTCCGCAGGGATCAGTTCTGGGTCCTTTGCTGTTCGTAATTTTTATTAATGACTTGGATGAAGGAGTCGAAGGGTCTGTCAGTAAATTTGCAGATGATACGAAGATTGGTGGAGTTGTGGATAGTGAGGAGGGCTCTTGTCGGCTGCAAAGGGACTTGGATATGATGCAGAGCTGGGCTGAGGAGTGGCAGATGGAGTTCAACCCTGTCAAGTGTGAGGTTGTCCATTTTGGAAAGACAAATAAGAATGTGGAATACAGGGTTAACGGTAGGGTTCTTAGTGAGGTGGAGGAACAGAGGGATCTTGGGGTCTATGTTCATAGGTCTTTGAAAGTTGCCACTCAAGTGGATAGAGCTTGTAAGAAGGCCTATGGTGTATTAGCGTTCATTAGCAGAGGGATTGAATTGAAGAGTCGTGAAGTGATGTTGCAACTGTACAGGACTTTGGTTAGGCCACATTTGGAGTACTATGTGCAGTTCTGGTCGCCTCACTTCAGGAAAGATGTGGAAGCTTTGGAGAGGGTGCAGAGAAGATTTACCAGGATGTTGCCTGGAATGGAGAATAGGTCGTAAGAGGATAGGTTGAGAGTGCTAGGCCTTTTCTCATTGGAACGGCGAAGGATGAGGTGTGACTTGATAGAGGTGTATAAGATGATCAGGGGAATAGATAGAGTAGACAGTCAGAAACTTTTTCCCCGGGTACAACAGAGTGTTACAAGGGGACATAAATTTAAGGTGAAGGGTGGAAGGTATAGGGGAGATGTCAGGGGTGGGTTCTTTACCCAGAGTGGTGGGGGCATGGAATGTGCTGCCTGTGGGAATGGTAGAGTCAGAATCTTTGGTGACCTTTAAGCAGCAATTGGATAGGTACATGGATGGGTGCTTAAGCTAGGACAAGTGTTCATCACAACATCGTGGGCTGAAGGGCCTGTTCTGTGCTGTATTGTTCTATGTTCTATGTCTATGAATGTTATCACTGGGCCAAGACAGACACCCATCAAGCTAACCAACTAGTAGCAGGATAGATCTTGTATTCACCCAATAGGCTGCAGTTGTAGAAATGTACTGACTCTGTTGCAATGTACTGTCTATTCTGCAATGATTCCATGTATTGTCTATTTTTATTAAGTTTGTTTTTCCTCCAATTCTAAGTTTGATGGTGCAGAACTTGTGCATTGCTGAAAAGAAGAGAGACAAGCTGTTGAAGTTCTTGCAATAATCAGGATACGCTTGCAAGAATACCAAACCTCCAGGGAAACAAAACTTTGTCATGCATGTAAAGAGGTTGCTGAATTGTTGGCAAATGGATTCCATTTGTTCGAGGCATTGTCAGGGAGAATGCAGGTTTAATTTCAAACCAGACAAGTTGATCCAGTGCCTGTTTTCATAATACAAATTGCTAATATGAAGTCCATGCCATCACCTTTTAGATGAGTGGGATACTTCTAGTTAATGACCATCTATCATTCTCAGCTGATGAATCAGTACTCCTTTATGTTGAAAACCAGCTGAAGATGTATTCAGGGCAGCAAGGAACTGAATATACTTGATCATAGAGATAAATGTTTCTCAGCAAGACTGGCCGAGGAGTAGTACTATGAACTGAAAACCATCAAATATGCTGTCTGACTGGCCTAGTCAAAGGTAATGAGAGTGGTAAAGGTAGTGTTGGACATGAAGAGGGTTACCTCAGATTACAATGGGATCTTGATCAGATGGGTCAATGGGCTGAGAAATGGCAGATGGAGTTTAATTCAGATAAATGTGAGGTGCTGCATTTCGGGAAAACAAATCTTAGCAAGACTGATACCCTTAATGGTAAGGTCCTAGGGAGTGTTGCTGAACAAAGAGACCTTGGAGTGCAGGTTCATAGCTCCTTAAAAGTGGAGTCGCAGGTAGATAGGATAGTGAAGAAGGTGTTGGTATGCTTTCCTTTATTGGTCAGAGTATTGAGTACAGGAGATGGGAGGTCATGTTGCAGCTGTACAGGACATTGGTTAGGCCACTGTTGGAATATTGCATGCAATTCTGGTCTCCTTCCTATCAGAAAGATGTTGTGAAACTTGAAAGGGTTCAGAGAAGATTTACAAGGATGTTGCCAGGGTTGGAGGACTTGAGCTATAAGGAGAGGCTGAACAGGCTGGGGCTGTTTTCCCTGAAGCATCGGAGGCTGAGGGGTGACCTTATAGGAAGTTTATAAAATCATGAGGGGCATGGATAGGATAAATAGACAAAGTCTTTTCACTGGGGTGGGAACTCCAGAACTAGTGGGCACAGGTTTAGGGTGAGAGGGGAAAGATATAAAAGAGACTGGAGGGGCAACATTTTCATGCAGAGTGTGGCACGTGTATGGAATGAGCTGCCAGAGGAAGTGGTGGAGGCTTGTACAATTGCAACATTTAAAAAGCATCTGGATAAGTATATGAATAGGAAGGGGTTGGAGGGATACGGGACAGGTGCTGGCAGGTGGGACTAGATTGGGTTGGGATATCTGGTCGGCATTGGACTGAAGGGGTCTGTTTCCATGCTGTACATCTCTATGACTGTATGACTCTCCCCTAACTAATACATTCAATCCCTTTGTTGGGCCATACACTGTTGGCTGTGTGCTGTCTAAGGAACACTCTGCAGCATCTCAGCAAGGCTATTTTGACAGCATCTGTCCCAAGGGACTGCTTATAGAGATGTCAGTATACAGAGATGATTAACCTCCAACAACCTTCTTTGTACTAGATATGTCTCTTTAAAATACTATTTTTGTCCAAAGGAGTTGGAGTTTAGCTCTTTCGTTCATGTTTGGGCCAAGGTTTCAGTGAGGTCAGGAACTGAGTGACCCTGATTGAATCCAACTGAGTGTCAGTGAGCAGGTTATTCCTTTGTAAGCAGGTTATTCCTTGTTAAGTATGCCTTCCATCACATTACTGATGACCCAGGAGTAGATGGATGGGGTGGTAATTGGCCAGCTTGGATTTATCCTACTTCCTGTGGACAGGACTTACTTGGGCAATTTTTCACATTGTTGAGTAGACGTCAGTGTGGTAATTGTACTGGAATAGCTTGATGAGGGGTGCAGGAGCAACAGTACTATTGCTGAAATATTGGCATGGCCCATAACTATTTCAGTATCGAGTACAATTTGCCGCTTCTTGGTGCAATTCAGACTGAAATGGCTGTCAGGGGGATGCCAAGGTGAATCATCCACTCTGTGACTCCCCTCACATCTTTGAGTATATTTCTACATCACTGCATGAAACAGCACTTCTACTTAACAAAGAAAAATCTACCTTAAAAAAAGGGATCAGTACATTTTGAAGTGTTCATCGATCTATTTCAAGCTGCAGCATGCAAAAGCATATTAAGGGTTAATGATTGCCACTGGCTGCTCGATTTCCTGGATGGGAGTGAATGTTTTAATCTATCAGCTTTATGAATTGGTAAAGGCAAGCCAACATCTTGTGCACAGCATCTTCAACCCAGATCCAATCCTCACCTGCTGGGCAGAGACAATCCCCCTCATGCTCAGAGTCCAGCATCCCCTTAAGCTGCATGTTCTGTAACCTTGGCAGCCCAGCCTTACACTATTCTGTGCATCTTGCAATCAGGCATCGCTACATAAAGACTGCAGCATCTTATTAGCCAACAACTGAGCATGAAATCACTACACTGCTATCCTCATGCTATGAGTCAATCCAGCCTTTTTTGTATTTGAAAGATGTACCTGGGGGGGAGGGGGAAGTCATAGGTTTGCTGTTTATTTGTACTCCATTAACTACCTACAAGATGGGTTTTCTCACAGGGACTGTCTCAGCAGGAGCAACATAACATAGAACCCTTTTTGTTAAGACTAAAAAGAATGGAATCCCAATTATATTTACAGATCAAGTATTGCAATGTCATTCATTGATCTTCCAAAATAGCTCTTATTATTTGCCATTATAAAGATTTTACATTTTCTTTAAGCTTTTACAAAATGAGGAAATAACTGATGCCTAGTTGTTCTGGATCAGTGAATACATACTTAGTAAAATTGCCTTTAAGTAAACAATCAACCTATATACCTCGAGTATTATTAAAACTGAGTTTTCACAAACAAATTTATTCAGAGTATTGATCAAAAATTATAACTTTCATGAATATTTTAAATTGTCTCAACTACAAGAAGATACAATCTCACTAAATTGAACCAAAGGCTTGTCACCATTGCACTCACACATTCTGACAGCTTTGCCTCTGAGCAATTATTTCCTCTTTCTCTCCCGCACACTGTATGAACAAAAACTTTGTGCCGTCTTTGATTGCTGAAGCACAGCCAGAATGAATAAATTGTACACTATGGAAAACAAGCGCATTCATTCCAAGCACGGTGGTGAGGTGCAGCTTTAATTAAAGCTTATCAAAAGCCACATAATGAATAAACTCAAGCTCCATCCCAACAAAGAATATTTTCATCTATTTAGTTTCAGCTTGTAATTTCCAGGCAATAATTAGCCACTGTTTGTGGGTTAAAGAGTTCAATTGTATTAGGGTTGGTGAAGATTTCATTACCGCTATTATCTGGAGACTGTTGGTTGTATGCATATCAATGATAGGCTTGGCTACTTTCACCCTTTGTTCTGTGTGTGGGTGCGTGTATATATTTAGACTTGTTCTCCTTGAAAACCAAGGTCTCTAACTGTATATCGTCGGCTCCACAATGAATGCACATAGTGACATGTGCAACTGTTGTTTCAATTTGGCGTAGCAGCTTGGACAGACAGTAGGGATCGTGACAGAAAATACACTGGACCTCAAAAGTCTGACCTTCCTGGTGGGAAAGAGACCATGGGCACTGTGCTCAACAAAACTCACAACAAAGAAACATATTTAGTCCCCCAAAATCAGACACGCTTCTCACAGGAAAAAGAAGTCAAAGAAAGGGTTTACCCCTTTCCAGCAGGCAATAGATTAGAGTGAATGTTGGAACTGAGCAGTTCTTACAAGTTTAAAACAAAATCTGAAACCCATGAATCCATCACTAATGAAATGGGAAGGTATATAATTATGGACTCTTACAGCACAATACATTGTAAAATTAACAAACAACTTTCACATGTCAGATTTACAAATTAAAGTGATTTCCTTTGTTTTTCACATTGATAATGAAATGTTTCTGCAATAACCAACAGTTATCATCATCATCCATTGTTTGGAGAGGCCTGCAATTCTAAATTAAAATCAACCAAACTGCTGCTGGTAAGCCTTTCACAATATTAACGTAATTGATAAATTGGGTAAAATTTAAGTACAAGGGTGGCCCAAAGATCCTGGAGCAGGGATGCGTTATGTGGCTAACATTTGGTTTTGATAAAGATTAATGGAAATTAAAGCTAAAACTGGGAGAATAGAGTGTTTATATTGGATTCAGCCTTTGTTCACCTCTTGGTTGAGGAATCCTTTGCCTCTTTCTCCCCCACCCCCTCTGAGGTTCTGCTTGACAAATGCACCCCTTTCTGCAGAGAGGTTTTACAGACACTATCCATCGCTCGTGCTCAGTGGCCTCCCTTATCACTGCTGCCAGTTGCTGGAGGCACTTTTACACACATCCCCACTTGAAATTGGCTGCCCTAACCATACATACACACAACTGTTTACTGAGCAGTAATGTGATCAGCAGGTTTGCTTGTGTCATGACAACTAAAAATCTATGGGTCATATTAGCCACAGCATTCTCTTCTTGCATCACTGATCTGGGCAAATAGTAAGCTGAGGGTGATATCCTGCATTTTCTTCAAAGGACCTTCTCTACCTCTTCTCTTGTCCTGGTCCTTTCCCTGGGCTCCAGCCTCAATGTGGATCACCAGGTTGGTATCTAGATCGGTTGGTCTCCAGGGGTCACAGCAGCAGCAAGTTCTTGCTTCAGTTTCCTGCCCTTCTTTCAGGGCTACAGTAGGCCTTCTCACAGGCTGGATGCACCACCTGAGATTCACAATACAGTTTATTCCAGGATTCCTCATTGCCATTCACTTCGTCAAGCCATCACACACAGACAGTTCAGCTTCTGCAATACAACTGAGTGAGCTCTTCATCTCCACACTATCTACCAGACTTTGAGCCTCAAGCAAATCCAAATTGTGAAGTTGCCTTTTGCCCACCAGTTCAACAAAGATACGGATTCCTACCTGTGTCCTTTTCCTTCTCAGCCATCCTGAGTGGCCCTCAATCCTATACAGCTCTATCAGGATCCTTGATGATTTGTTGGATTATGAACCCCAGACATCCTGTATCTAATTGCAACTCCATGATATTCTGCTTTTGAGAAATATGCCTGTGCCAATTGGAAAGTCAGTTCAGTGAACTGTATGATCACAAATATAAACCAGCTCCAAAGATACTCAAACCAGTTACGTTTACTCTGAGGCGGCAAGGTGAACAAACAGTCATGCAGAATACAAATAGATTCTTTGTACTGTCCATTAACATCCGGAAGATAGGAGACCTTGTGATTTCTGATGATACCATAGACCTTGCAAAGTTTCAAAAGTATCTTGTTCTTACCCCCCACCACTGCAAATGTGACATATAACACCAAAACAAATAAAACAATCAAATACAATCACTGATTGTAGTTGAAATCATTTGCTCATGGGTGGGAAAATAGAAAATGAGAGCAAATGCAGGTCATTTGGCCCAGTGAACCCACTCTGCCATTTAACATGATTATGGCTGATCCTCTATCTTGACTCCATACTCCCATGTACTCCGCATAACCCTTAATGCCTTTATTGTCTAGTAATCTATGGATGGCTTGATTAAACTCGAAGATGCCCCTGATATAGAAACATATTTGGTCCTCATTGCTATTGGAGTCAAGGACTGAAAAATCCATTGCAAAGAGCTCTCTTAACTAGGCATCTCCTGTTAAGGTGAAGTCGTTTTCCGCTTTGGGCCAAAGTACCGTTTCCCACAATTTCAACAGTAGTCATTGGCTTTAGCAGCCATTCTGGGTCAGTCACACTGCTGTCTGTCATGCCCTTGGTCTTTTCTGTTGTTGGATGTCCTGCTTGATCACGAACTGCTATGAACACTTGAGACTGTTGGGAAAGTTGAGTTGCTTAATCTCTCTCTCGTGTTACGATGAACCAGCTAATTGAAGACCCTACCTTCCAGCACCTCAGCTGGTTTTGACTCCCTACCATCTGCACTGAGCAAGTGGATGTTGTGCCTCCCAGCAGCAATGCCCATGTCAATGAGCTGAAGCTGCCTGAAGTCCTCTTTTGAGAGAGATAGCAAAGGTGAAACCATATCCGACTGTACCCCTCTGGACCTGGTTTGAATCTCACTCAGGAGTGCATCATTGGCACTCTGAAAAACCTTGGTTCAAATATCCTAAGGAATCAGGGTTGGAATGTTGCCTATGACTTGGGGCATGAGCAAACACACAGCCCCCTCCAACTGGGCTAGAGGGTGTTTCCTCCTATGATGTTAGTCAAATGACTGAATATCAATGTTTCTATTACTTTTACCTGACATGTACTGGGGCTGGAATCAAAACTGAGCAACTGAGTTTCATCAGTTCCTTGGGTCAATGTTACACCAACCTTGATGGATACATGAAAGTAGCAGAGTGGTTTGACATCTCTAAACAGTTCAAATTCTATGCCGATCAGAATGTCTCGAACTGGGAAATAGTCTGCCTCAGTTTGAGCAATTGAAATTAATACTGCTGTAACTCATGCCCCAAGTCATAGGCAATGTTGTGAAACTTGAAAGGGTTCAGAAAAGATTTACAAGGATGTTGCCAGGGTTGGAGGATTTGAGCTATAGGGAGAGGTTGAATAGGCTAGGGCTGTTTTCCTTGGAGCGTTTGAGGCTGAGGGGTGACCTTAAAGAGGTTTATAAAATCATGAGGGGCATGGATAGGATAAATAGACAAAGTCTTTTCCCTGGGTGGGGGAGTCCAGAACTATAGGGCATAGGTTTAGGGTGAGAGGCGAAAATATAAAAGAGACCTAAGGGAAAGAGACCCAAAGGGCAACTGCTTCACTCAGAGGGCGGAACGTGTATGGAATGAACTGCCAGAGGAAGTGGTGGCGACTGGTACAATTGCAACATTTAAAAGGCACCTGGATGGGTATATGAATAGGAAGGGTTTGGAGGGATATGGGCCAAGTGCTGGCAAATGGGACCAGATTAGGTTAGGATATCTGGTCGGCATGGACGAGTTGAACCGAAGGGTCTGTTTCCGTGCTGTGCATCTCTATGACTCAGCATATTCCACTTGTTTAGATTGAGACTGATTGCCATTAGCATTAACTGCTCTTTACTGTCCTTGAACCTGTGATACCATCGCACCTAGGCAAGGAAATGGCTTCCATTTCCATTGTGAAAGGGAGCTTAGAATCACATAGCCATTGCACAGGTAATGAAACAAACTTCTGCTCAAAAGGTACAGGAGTCTCCACAGGCTGAAATTTGTGAAGCTCTGTAAAATATCATGCTTTGGACATCCTTTCCCACCTGCTCCTTCAGCATTCTTTGGCTTCCTCAAAAATTATGGAGTGGGCCAGGCAACTATGCATTGACCTGCATAAATATCCCATCACAATGATCAGGAACACCAGCAATTAGCTCTGTCTTAGGCCAGGCGCTGCTGCTGGACCACCTGGATTTCCCCATTGTCAAAGTAATGCCTTCCTTGGTAAGAAAGTACTCAAGAAGACACTTGTATGACACCTTGCTCCATAGGGATCCCTGACTTACTGTCAAAGATTGGGGTGCCATCTGGCAGCAAGGAAGCCGATGACAATTGTTGAAATTGTGTGAACAGTACTTTGGCTCAATGCAGGAAAATGACTTCACTTTAGCATGGGATGCATCGTTGTTAAGAGAGCTCTAGATGTCCTTGAAATGGATTTTCCAGTCCTTGACTCCAGCAGTAATGGGAACCAAACATGTTTCTATAGCAGTGATGTCTTCAGTTGTCAAGTTCATGTATCTCCCCATAGTCCATGTGAGGAAAAAGGGCAGAAAACTTGGGATCTGTGTTGATCACCAGGATGCTAACCTTCTAGCTAGAATTGAGTAGGTATTACAAGCTTCCAAGGTGCAAAGTATTTCTGTGGTCTTGATTTGGCCCATACTTATTCTCAATTCTCATTGCTGACAAGTGTTGAAAAGGTAGCATTTCAGACATTCGCTGGGGCTTTTCTGAATAGATGTGAGTGCCAGTCAGCTCTGTCATGCCCCTATCTTTGTGTGAGAGATGGATAAAGCGTTTGATCTTTTTATCCCTATCACAATATTATGTTGTGTACATTATGATACCAGCACAGGCTATGTACTAACATGACAGCCCTCCCAACCCCACCAGAAAATAACTTCTCTGGAAGCAAATTGCACTGGAGTTGGGTGAAGTTTGTGCCTGTGTTGTGCATTCCAGTTTATTCTGAACTTCAAGTCTATGCATCCTGCAATATTTCATACATAGAGGTGCTCCAAATTTTATACAAATCCTGTCTGACACTGACTATTAGTCAATATGATTGGTATCATTCAATGTGCCCTTGCTGAAGTAAAGGAAAGGGTTAATAACAGTGACAGCAAGATTGTTTGTTGTACCCACGCACCAGTGCTTTTCAGGTCCTGTTCAAAGATTTTGTCAGGACTTAATCAGCCACATGTGGGAAATTGAATAGTTCAAAATGAATCAAAACTCGAGGCTTTTCCAAGTGCTGTTCATTGAAGTATGCATTCAGTAGGAGTCCAGAGATCCAGAGCTACAAGCAGGTTTTGCTGAACCAGGACACGTATAACTGTAGAGGATTTTATTTAATAAATTCACAACTTGTTTGACTTGTATCTAAGAACCACATGACGTATTATACATTACTACCCAAGGCCAAAGAGTCTTTTATTCACTTTAAATAGAGCAGGATTGTCAACAATGAAATGATGAGCCTGAGTCACTCAGATTTTGTTGGCATTGGCAAGGCTGGCACCAAAAGATAGGCACTTTTCTCTTCTCTCTCTTGGTTTTACTTGTATTCAGGTAGGTAAAAACAAGGACCGCAGATGCTGGAAACCAGATTCTAGATTAGAGTGGTGCTGGAAAAGCACAGCAGTTCAGGCAGCATCCGAAGAGCAGTATTCCTTGAACCTTAGCCAAACCGCATAGCTGACCTGAAGCTAGCTTCCTATATTAAAATATGGTGAGTGGTCCATATTTGTGAATGCCAATCCTCTAGTTTCTGGTGTGTACTTGCAGTGTGTCATCAGGTTACAGCCTAGTAGTATTATCACTTAGTACTGGTTAAAATTACAGATATTTTCTGATCAACCTGTTCAGAGGTGTTAATACACACCTCTGGGGCCTCGAGACGTGAACCCAAGCCTCCTGCAGCAAAGATAAAGCCAACATCACTGCACCACAAGAGCCCTTTACCTATTATTATGCAAAACTACCTACTTACTCCATCTCCATACTGCTTGCCTGATAGCAATATGGGCACCAAATCTTCCATATGGGCAATGGCGTAGTGGCATTATCACTAGGCTATAATCCTGAAACACAGATAATGTTCTGGGGACCTACTATGGCAGAGCGTTGAATTTGGATTCAATAACAATACAAATTTGGAATTCAGAGTCTTACGACGACCATGAATGCATTATCTATTGTTGGAAAACCCATCTGGTTCACTAATGTCCATTAGGGGAGGAAACTGCCATCCTTACTTGGTCTAGTCTACATTGCACTCCAATATGACGGAGTCTTATCTGCCCTGTGGGTTATTAGGGATAGGCAATAAATACTGGCCTAGCCAGTAACACCCTTATCCCATGGATGAATTAAAAAATACTTAGAAGTAACTCCTGTAGATAACCCAAAAAGTGATGAGATTCAAGATACATAAAGGGCCAGTGGTGGTATCTAATTTCACTGAGTTTTTAAATCCATAAAATTGATTAATTATGAACGTGTTTTTCCCATTATAAAAGAAATACATGATCATTATACTGCATAGTGTAGAAATTATGAAGACTTAACCAGTTATAAATCAGTCAATGAGCTACTTAGCATGTCAGTTTGGCCATGGAAAATATCGTTTAATCCAGAGCCCATATTAAAGGATTATTTCTCTGCCTCTCCAAAATTACAGTGCAGAGAAAAGAGAACAATATATTATTACATTCCCAAATGTAGGAATTATACTATTGTGAACATTCTGATGATAACAACATGTCATGACTGATACTAGTAGAATCCTTGGCTTGACTGGCAAAAGTAAATTTGGTAAAGTTATCTGTCATCAATATATAGTCTTGACAGTAGACTTGAAATTTGCCTGTAGTAATCTTGGACCACAGTTCAGATGGAACTTCAAGCGGCCCAAATGTTTCTCTACACTATTGGAATTGAAGAAGTTGACATGCCTCACACAACTAATGCAAAGCCGTAGAGTGATATTGTTGTGTGAGGCATGCCAATGTCTTGGCTAATATAAAGCCAACAGACTGATTTACGTCCTGGTCCTTTAGCTTTGCATGCACAAAATTGACCAATGTGGAAACAGTGCAACATATCTTGACACAAGAGCCCGAGAATCAAGACTTGCTTATCTTTGAATATTAGCTTTCTCAACCAGTCTAACGCATCCTTATTTGATCAAAATGAATGTAGTTGTTCAGGAACCTGCTTAACGTGTCCAGGTCACCTGAAACGGAGGTGTTTCAACTTTTCCAGCTGGTTACTTTCTGATCTAACATACTGTTCTACTCGATTATGACCAAAGTGGATCAAATCAATTTTTACTTCTGTGGTCCATGTTGTCACAGCAGACATTTTTGCTACCTCATGGATTATTAGAATGTGAAAGCACTGTAAACTATGAGGAGAACAATATAGAACTTTAAAGGAACATTGATAACTTGGAGGAGTGCATGGATAGATGGCAAAGTTCATTGGGGAGAGTACGAAGTTATACACTTTGGTGCAAAGAACAGGCAGAGACAGTATATAATAAAAGGCAACTATCTCAGAGTGTGCAGGAGCAGACAAACCTGGTTGTATATATACACACAAGAAAGGCAAGGACTGATTAGGGACAGTCAACATGGCTTTGTGCAAGAGAAATCATGTCTCACAAACTTGATTGAGGTTTTTAAAGTAACAAAGATGATTGATGAGGGCAGAGCAGTAGATGTGATCTATATGGACTTCAGTAAGGCGTTTGACAAGGTTACCCATGGGAGACTGATTAGCAAGGTTAGAACTCATGGAATACAGGGAGAACTAGCCATTTGGATACAGAACTGGCTCAAAGGTAGAAGATAGAGGGTGGTGGTGGAGGGTTGTTTTTCAGACTGGAGGCCTGTGACCTGTGGAGGGCCACAAGGATCGGTGCTGGGTCCTCTACTTTTTGTCATTTACATTAATGACTTGGATGTGAGCATAAGAGGTACACAGTTGGTAAGTTTGCAGATGACACCAAAATTGGAGGTGTAGTGGACAGCAAAGAGTGTTACCTCAGATTACAACAGGATCTGAACCAGATGAGCCAATGGGCTGAGAAGTGGCAGATGGAGTTTAATTCAGATAAATGCGAGGTGCTGCATTTTGGGAAAGCAAATCTTAGCAGAATTTATACACTTAATGGTAAGATCCTAGGGAGCGTTGCTAAACAAAGAGACCTTGGAGAGCAGATTCATAGCACCTTGAAAGTGGAGTCACAGGTAGATAGGATAGTGAAGGCGGCATTTGGTGTGCTTTCCTTTATTGGTCAGAGCATTGAGTACAGGAGTTGGGAGGTCATGTTGCGGCTGTACAGGACATTGGTTAGGCTACTGTTAGAATATTGCATGCAATTCTGGTCTCCTTCCTATCGGAAAGATGTTGTGAAACTTGAAAGGGTTCAGAAAAGATTTACAAGGATGTTGCCAGGGTTGGAGGATTTGAGCTACAGGGAGAGGCTGAACAGGCTGGGGCTGTTTTCTCTGGATCATCAGAAGCTGAGGGGTGACCTTATAGAGGTTTGCAAAATCATGAGGGGCATGGATAGGATAAATAGACAAAGTCTTTTCCCTGGGGTTGGGGAGCGCAGAACTAGAGGGCATAGTTTTAGGGTGAGAGGGGAAAGATATAAAAGAGACTGGAGGGGCAACTTTTTCACGTAGAGGGTGGTACGTGTATGGAATGAGCTTCCAGAGGAAGTGGTGGAGGCTGGTACAATAGCAACATTTAAGAGGCATTTGGATGGGTACATGAATAGGAAGGGTTTGGAGGGATATGGGCCGGGTGCTTGCAGGTGGGACTAGATTGGGTTGGGATATTTGGTTGGCATCGACAGGTTGGATCGATGGGTCTGTTTCCATGCTGTACATCTCTATGACTCTAAGTCATTAAAGGTGGCAAGCTAGCTATAGAGAACAGTTAATAAGGCATACGGTATTCAAGGAGCAGAGATTACAAACACAGGAAAGTTGAGCTCAAATTATATCGGACACTAGTAGACTCATCTAGAGTATTGAGTAGACTGTTCAGTTGAGGATAGCTTGGAGAAATTGAGACTGTTGCCTTGGAGATGAGAAGGTAAAGAGAATTTTGAAAACTTCTGCCAGATTTCATGGTGGGTCCCAACAGAATAACAGGGGAAAAATTATTCCCACTTGTAGGATAATCAAGAACCAGAGGGAACTAACACAGAAATTGCTGGAGAAACTCTGCAGGTCTGACAGCATCTGTGGAAAGAAAGCGGAGTTAATGCTTTGAGTCAAGTGACCCTTCTTCAGAACAAAGGGTACAGATTTGAAGTGTTTCAGAACATAAGTAAAAACCCTTCACGCATGGCAAGTGGTTATGGGATGCACAGTGGAGGAAGGTGCAATTGAGGCATTCAAGTTTTTAAAATGGAAACATCAGGGAGCATTCTGGGGAAAAGGCAGGAACTTGGCATGAAACTAAAATGATCAGAGCCAGTGCAGACACTGACAGGCTGAATAGCCTCTTTCTGCACTGTAACAGTTCTGCAATTCTGTTACAATGTGTTGATCCATGCACAACTAACAAAACAATAATAGCTGGACAACTTGTTTTGATAATGTAGGAAATTTCTGGTATCCATCCAGAAGAATCATATTGATATTTGGGCTACCAATGTCAAGACATTTTGTGATCAGGTCACTATTGTTTCACTACATTGTGCCAGTCATGCAACTCATGGAGCATGTGCAACAGGATAAGGTTAGTATGCATATCTATAGACTTTGACTAATCATTTGAGTTCACCATTTTTCTTTGAATACATAATCTTGATCATATGAACACTTCACCTCTTCTAACATTATGACCACATGCATGACTGGGTGGGTCTATTGACTGTCTTTATCATTGCTATTGTTGCAGAGCATGGAGACCTGGAATGATGGGTTCAAACTTTCATCCATCTTCCAACTGTCAAACAATAGCGTGTCCTTTAGTCTTGTCTAGGAGAAGCATCTGAAATGACTTAATTGATGTTGAAGCTATTACCAACTCCATAAACCTTTCCTCCTTGAAGTGACACTCTGTCTTTGCACCAATATCTGCCAACAAAATGGTCAATTGCTTTGCTCCCCTGTTGCCAGACATAAACTTCACAAGTTTCATATTTCTTCACTGCATTTCACATCTCTTGTGGAAAATCAAAATGACAGGAATTGAGTGATAATTTGATGGGAGGACAGCCTTGAAAAGGACCAAGACCCTGTTCAGGTGTTAATTTTACCATTAATCAAATACTGCCAGTTTTTAACCACTAGGAATGCATTGTTTCAGCTTATTGTTACAGTGGGATTGATAACCTCCAAGTTAATGTGCTTCAGTGTATCAATCACCAGGCCTTTGAAATAGAATATACTCTTATACCTTCCTATTCCCAAGGTGAAAGTGAGCTGAAGTACTTTGAGTTGACTGGTGCTCATTTCCATTCTGGAATCAGTGACATAGTTACCATGGTGACGGTCGAGATTTAACTAAATTTTTTTGGAATCTTCGAAATTCTTCCAATGCTGCACATTAGCTGCTGTTGTACCATATTCCCTACAGTTATTATGGTGACTCTGGCAACATGGACACAGACTGGATTCTTACTGAGAAAAATTATACACAGAGCAACTAAATACATTACAATACTATTATAGACATTGACATGGTTAACTAGCTTGAACCAAGACAAAGTGATTGTTCCAGATTGCTTACAATGTCCAACAGTAGTAATCAATATGGAGCTAATACCACTGATACAGGAATAACATGTGGCATAATGTAACACTGATGTCAACAGTTAATTCTCTTAAAGGTACATACAACGTCACAACACAAAAATACTTCACGGTGAAAATTTACACGTCAGTCCTTACATTAGGAGCTCAGGGTATTTACTCCAACTGTACTTTCCAGTTATTTAAAGACCTGAGTTAACAAAGAAAAATCTGAATATTCACATTTTATGATGTGAGTCCACTAAAAGTTGCAGCTTTCAACCATTAGCTATGCTGCTTAAAATCATTTGGCATTCCCTTAAGATCAGAAAGTAAAGCCGTGATCTAATTGAGGTGTCCACAATGACAAGGAGATTTGATCGTGCAGATACAGAGATGCTATTTCCTTTGGTGAGGAGAACAAAATGGCTTAACATAATGGCTTAATTAGATTTAGATTACTTAGGATGAAATCAGGAAACATTTTGTCATAAAAGGGATAAGAAAAATCTGCAACTCACTTCCACAAAGCTGTTGTGGATATCAAGTTCACCTGAAATCTATACTGATTCAATAGATTTTCTTTTGGTGGATATAATGGGTTATGGATCAATGATTGGCAAATGGAATTAAAGTACATATCGGCCATAATCTAACTGAACAAGTAGTAAATTAATGAAATTGTTTAATATTCTTGTAAACATTCACCCACATCAAAAGGACAACTGAACTCAGTAGGTATCATTGCCAAGTTAGGCTGATACATTCAATTCTTGGGTAGCAGGCAAGCAGTTCAGCAAGAATCTGACGCCAAAATCAAGTGGATGTTGAGAAAGGAGGGGTGGTTCTGGGATGAGGAATGATTATTTAGGCTGAAGGCAGGAATTCAGGGGAATTAGTCTGCCTAAGTAAAACAACATGAATCATTGATTTGGAAAGAGCATTATTTATTTATTATTTTGTATTATTACACAAGTTGCATTGTTCAAAATAAGAAAAACAGGTTGTAACTATTGCACTGCACATTAGCAAATAATGAAATAAAGCAGTTTAATCATTCTGATCAATTCACCAATTGTTTACTTCATCACTTTTGGAGAGATTGAGACAGAATGTATGCAAGACTATCCATATGGGAAAGCACAGGGATGTCATTACTTGTTTTGATTTGTTAATGTAAAGTGGATAATAAACCATTTGAGAGAATTGTTGTAAATATACGACGCAGAGATCATGTTTGGAAGTGACTAGTGCCATTGAACCCACATATCTCCCTTAATTTCTAACAGCAGTAATGAATGTATGCTTTGAGGAGGAGGAAAAATATTGGAGAGAAACTGTATCTCACTCAATTAATAATTTCCTGCATAAAACAATTCTATCCTCTCCAAACAAGCATGTAGATACACACACATACTTGCAGGGATGGAAGTGGTTAGTGGCAGAGGGAAAGGGTGGAGAAAAAGATTATATTAATTTTCTGCTTCTCATCTCAATTTAGTAAAGAAATGATAACCTGCAAAGGAGCAGATTAAGCTTATGCCATTCAATTAAATGCAGTTAACACTGGCTAAATGCATACCTGAAGGAAAGGAATTCAGCCGCAAACATTCAAAGTAAAAAATCTTTTCCAATTATTTCTAATGCAGTTAATGTGATCTAAGCATAAATATAAATGCAAATAATTAAATGTAAATATTCCCCAGTTACTTCTTAAACAATTTCTACAAAACTATAATCATTATAGTTATAGTTATCCTGCAACTGGAGACAGCAGTACAGATCAGAAGTCTAATCACGTTTGCTTAACATATATTTTTGGAGCATTTCCTGTGTTCTGATTCAATTGCTGAATCAACAATTAAATGGGCTGCTGAACTGTAATTTGCAAATTGGCCAGTTTTACCTTGAATTTATAGAGATCGTGAAGCGAGCATTACAAATCCTGTAATCGAGTAATGTGTTTATCAGGATTCAGCTGTATTTGACTTATTCCTTCCATCTTTCTGTGGCTGCATATCTTCCCCCACCCTCAATTGCTTTGATCTTTGCAGTTCTTTCCCTACTGGCCCCTCCTCCTGACAATTTCACAATCTGCATTTTCTTTTCTCACTGACACCTCTGACCTGTGTTGCTTTTTCTTTTGCTCTTTCTAACAGCTTTGATATTTGTCAGGTCTTTGCTCTCTAGAAAGCTCCATTTCTAACCAGTACAATTTTGTCCACGTACCATCGTGATATTTACTCGGAATTTAACACTCACTCCAACAACTCTGATAACTTCCCCAACCTTTCTCCTCCAGTCTCTGATGCTTTCTGACTCAAGCTTTGAACACGGAATATAGGTATACAGAAAAAAAGATTGAGTGGAAGAAAAAAAACTAATAAAACAGATAATTAATTTATGCCCTTTCTACCAAATAATTATACCCACTACCATACATATAAAAGGTTGAAAAAATATTAAAAATGCATGCTGACGATTCGAAAATATGTTCAACATTATTTGTAACTTCTCGGATGCTGAAGCAGTCCATGTCAAAATACAGCAAAACTCAGACAATATCCAGGTTAGGGCTGACAATAGCAAGTGACATTTGCAGAAGTGGTAGGCAATGACCATCTCCAACACAAGAGAGTCTAACCAACACCACCTGATTTTCAGTATATGTGACACTAAAATCTAAACCTAAAATTGGATTTTCAATGGTATTATCATTACTGAATCCTTCACTATCAACATCCTATGGGATTCCTATTGACCTTGAATTGAACTTCACCAGCCATACAGATACTGTTGTTACAAGAGCAGGGAAGTAGTTGGGAATTCTGCAGCAAATAATTCACCTCCCGACTCCCCAAAAGCTATTCACAATCTACAAGGCACACACCAAGAGTGTGATGGAAGACTCCCCACTTACCCAGATCGGGGAATGTTGCTAGCGTTGGAGGGTTTAAGCTACAGGGAGAGGCTGATTAGGCTGGGACTATCTTCCCTGAGGCGTCAGAGGCTGAGGAGTGACCTTCAAGAGGTTTATAAGGTCATGAGCGGCACGGATTGGGTAAATGGACAGGGTCTTTTCCCCCAGGTTGGGGGAGTCTGAAACTGGAGGCTGCAGGTTTAAGATGAGAGGGGAAATATTTAAAAGGGACTTAAGGGTTAACGTTTTCATGCAAAGGGTGGTGCATGTTTGGATCGAGCTGCCAGAGGAAATGATGGGGGCTGGTACAATTACAACATTTAATAGGCATCTAGATGGGTATATGAAAGGTTTAGAGGGATATTAGCCAAATGCTGGTAAATAACACTAAATTTAGGACTTCTGGTTGGCATGGATGAATTGGACCAAAAGGATCTGTTTCTATGCTGTGCATCTTTATGACTCTGAGTGCAGCTCCAAGAACAGTTAAGAAGCTTGACACCATTCAGGACAAATTAGCCCGCTTAACAGGCGCCATATCCAAAAAAAAACATTCACTCCCTCCACAATCACCGCTCAATAGCAGCAGTGTAGTGAATCTCTAACATGCCCTGCAAAAATTCACCAAGGCTGCTTAAACAGCACCTTCCAAAGCCATGACTACGAGTATGCAGAAGGACAATGGCAGCAGATACACCACCACCTGAAAGTTCTCCTCCAAGCCAATCGCCATCATCGTTGCTTCACTGTTGCTGGGTTAAAATCCTGGAACACTCTCTCCAATGGTATTGTGGATCTACTTACACCAAAATGGTTCAAGCAGTTCAAAATGGTTCAAGAAGGCAGCTCACCACCACCTTTCTCAAGGGCAACGAGAGATGGTCAAAAACCACTGGCCCAGCCTGTGGTGGCAATATCCAATGAATTAATAGAAAAACAATGTTTATATGTTGTCTCTGCAACATAACCCAACTGAGCCTCACCTTAGCTCAGGTCATTATAGCACAGATGGATGCCATTCACTTTACAAAAGCCAGCTTTTTACAGAGTAGAGTAATTTAGTTAGTTCCATTCCCCTGCTCTGTATTCCTATACCTGTAAATATTTTTCCTTCAAGCACCCATGTAATTTCCTTTTGAAGTCATTGATGAACTTTGCTTCCATCATCCTCATAAGCAGAATATTCTAAGTGATTGCTGTGTACAGTGTAAAAATGTTCTTCATAACCCCCTACATCTCTTGCTAAAAGCTAACGTTAACAACAGCTTAGGTCAATTGTAGGCACTTACTTGCTGTTTCACTTGAGCAAAAAGAAAGTGATAGTACAGATTCTTGTGGAACAGTTGTAGTGTGACTCATGGAAGGCATTGGTTCAAGTCTCATGTCAGGAGACAATGGCCATGGAAGTATATCACAACACATGCAAATATTTTGATAATTTTGTTTGAAATAAAGAGACACTGAATGAAGTAATGGAAAAAGCTGATCTGAAAGGTTCATGCTTGTGATGTTTCACTTTGTTAAAAATGGGCGACAGTACAGATTAGAGGCAGAATCCTTCATTAGTTAGCTTTCTAGAATGGAACACCTTCAGTTCCATCAACTGATGGAAGCAACCTTTGTTTACCTAATTGAACCAGTCAATCTTGTACAATTCATCAGATATTGCCTCAACATCCACACTCCAAGGAGAACAGCCAAAGCTTCTCTAACGTAATCTTGTAACTAAATGGCTTCATTGCTGCAAACATCCATGTAAATGTCCTCTGCACTTTCTCAAAGTGTGACACAACCTTCCTAAACGATGGTGAACATAATTGGACACAATATACTAAGCTGTGACCTAACCAGAGCTTTATACAGGTTCAGTATAACCGACCTGCTCTTGGACTTGATACCTCAAACCACGAACAAATATCTCAATATGATATGCTAGCCTTTCTCTTAAAATGTTGTTGCACTAAAGATTGAAGCATATAGAGTCATAGAGATGTACAGCATGGAAACAGACCCTTCGGTCCAACCTGTCCATGCCGACCAGATATCCCAACCCAATCGAGTCCCACCTACAAGGTGGATACCACATGCATTCTCTCCAAGGGCACCCAGGCACAAACATAGCTGCAGAAGAGGAAGGCAATTGGGAATTCCAAACCCCTCCACGCCCACTGCCTGAACTGTTGATGGCTACTTTAGCCATGCCGAGGAGCAGGCCATCGAGGCGGTACATCTACCTGCCTGCACTCTCTGTACTTTAAAATATAGGTTTAATTAACCTGTTCAGAAATGTTATTACACACCTTTGGAGCACATGGGGACTTGATTTTGGGTCTTATGCCCTAGAAGTAGGGACACTGTCACTGTATTAAAATAATGTCCATGCACACAGCTTGATATTTTTATTTAATCTGTTAAGACATGTTGTGACACATCTCTGAAGTAGGTGAGACTTGAATTCAGGCCCCAGAGATGGTTACAATACACATTTGGAGTAGGTGGGATTTGAACGCAAGTTTTCTGGCCCAGAGGTATGGACACAACCACTGTACAAGGACCCTTTACCTGAGCCCTCAATTCCAACGTGCATCTCCTGTTTTAGGTCAACTCTGGAACTCTCGAAGGGACATGCATTTCTAACACTTACATGCTTACGTTTTAGCCCTCGAACTTTGAAGGGAAAATGTCCGCTGCATATTAACCGGCATATTTACTGGATGCAAATTTGCACTTTGCCGCTATACAACTGAATTGGCCTCAGGATCACTGGATGACTGTGTGACAGAACCATATTGCCCAACATTCAGGATTGAATTGTAGAGAAGATTTAATAATAATCCACTTATTATCAGATCCACAGTTAGTGTTGTATTTAAACATTCACAGCTACTGCCTTCGTGTATGAAAATTCCATTGTTATATTAACGAGAGGTCACTGACCTGAAACATTACCTATTACTCTCTGCACAGCTGTTGCTAGACGTGCTGGATATTTCCAATATTTAAAGTTGTTGTTTGAAATAGAACATTTAACTAATCAGAGACTTGGGAAGCAAGCACTTAAGAGTAAACTGATGGAACAGATTATGAATGGGCAACAGCCATTTTTCTCAGTACTGTAATTGAATTGACAAATGATAACTGTAAAGATCTGTGCTAATAAGCACAAAAAAGTTTATTGATTTTCTTAAATTATTGTGACAGCATAACGATTAAGCACAAATTTCCAAATCACCTAAGATCATGCAGTTCTTCAAAATGGGATCCTTCCCGTAAAATATCAAAAGGTTAACCTTCTAAGTACAGTATTATATTGAAAATTAGAATTCTAGATAGAATATATCATCTTGGAAATGAAGGCTTTTTTTTAATGCTAGGATTAAACAATTAAACTTCCAAGTGTGAACATGAGCAAAATCAGTTTGTTTTCAAGGATTCCCATCAGCAGCTAAAAACAGCACCCAGAAGACCTGCTAATCTCTGTTGAATACTCAGAGGAGATTTCTTTTTTTGGAAATTATGCCAACATAATAATTAGGCTCTGGAACTTTAAACTCAGTTTTCTACTGGTGACCTAACCAATAGTTTGGAATTCACATTATTTTGAACAATTTTTTGTACTTAAAGATTAAAATAAAAATTACAAGATGTTCTTAAGGAAAAAAAAAAGCCAGTTTGGAAAGGCAATAATGTAATGGACATATCTAATAAATTTATTTTCTCTTATTTCTGCACGAGAGTAATTGATCTTGAAGATAAAATAAACCCTATGAAGGCTTGTGCTTCATCACACTGATGTGCATGTATCTTGTGATATAACATTAGGTGAAATAACATTTAATAAATAATTTTATTTAAATCAACACCATCTTCTAAAACACTTTTGAAATTATCTTTTGGCAATAAATTAATCAAAAATGTAGAGATGTTAAATCTCCTGTGGCCGTTCCCCTCAACAACAAGCTTTGGATATGTTTGGGGGGGGGGGGGGGGGGGAATGACATACCAGGGGTAAGCAATGGGACACAGGTCTCGAGCACAGAGTCTGTCCCTATTGTTCAGAAGGAGGAAGAGAAGCAGAACATTAGTTATTGGGGACTCCATCATTAGGGGGACAGATAGGAGGTTCTGTGGGAAGGAGAGAGACTCACAGTTGGTGTGTCGCCTCCCAGGTGCCAGAGTTCTTGATGTCTCTGATCATACTTTCGGGATCCTTGATGGGGAGAGGGAGCAGCCATAAGTCAGGTCCACACAGGCACCAATGACATAGGTAGGAAGAGAGTTGGGGATTTAAGGCAGAAATTCAGAGAGCTAAGGTGGAAGCTTAGAGCTAGAACAAACAGTTGTCATCTCTGGTTTGTTGCCTGTGCTAGCCAGGTGAGGAATAGGGAGAGAGAGAGAGAGAGAGAGAGAGAGAGAGAGAGAAGAGAGAGAGAGAGAGAGAGAGAGAGAGAGAGAGAGAGAGAGAGAGAGAGAGAGAGAGGAGTTGAACACAAGGTGACAGGGATGGTATAAGAGGGAGGGATTTGGATTCCTGGTTAATTGGGGCTCTTCCTGGGGTAGATGGGACCTCTACAAACAGGATGGACTTCATCTGAACCAGAGGGATATCAATATCCTGGGGGTGGGTGGGGGGAGAGAATTTGCTCATACTCTTCAGGTGGGTTTAAACTAATGCAGCAGGGGGATGGGAACCAAAATTGTAGTTCGAGTATACAGGAGGATGAGATTAGTGAAGTCAGAACTAAGGTTTCAAGGTTGCAAAAAGGCATCAGCAAGCAAGATGTTTGTCTAAAGTGTGTCTACTTCAACACCAAGAGCATCCAGAATAAGGTGGGTGAACGTGCATGGGTTTGTAACTGGGATTTTGATATTGCAGCCTTTCAGAGACATGGGTAGAGCAGGGACAGGAATGGTTATTGCAGGTTCCGGGATTTAGCTGTTTCAGTAAGAATAGAGAAAATCGTAAAAGGGGGGTGGTGTGGCACTGTTAGTCAAGGACAGTATTACAGATGCAGAAAGGATATTTGAGGACTGGTCTACTGAGCTAGTATGGGCTGAGATAAGAAACAGGAAAGGAGGTTACCCTGTTGGGAGTTTTCTATAGGCTCCCGAATAGTTCCAGAGATGTACAGGATAGGATAACAAAGATGATCCTCGATAGGAGCAAGAGTGGCAGGGTAGTTGTTTTGGGGAACTATAGTTTAAGTACTTGAGATGGGTCAGTTTTTGTCCAATATGTGCTGGAAGGTTTCCTGACGCAGTTAGTAGACAGGCCAACAAGGGGCAAGGCCACATTAGATTTGGTACTGGGCAATGAACCTGGATTTGGACGGAGGTGAGCACTTTGGTGATAGTGACCACAATTCAGTTATTTTACTTTAGTGATGAAAAGAGGTAGGTATATACTACAGGGCAAGTGTTATAGCTGGGGGAAAAGGCAATTACGATGCAATTAGGCAAGATTTGGGATGCACAGGATGGGGAAGGAAATTGCAGAGGTTGGACACAATCAAAATGTGGAGCTTATTCAGCTACTGTAGATCCTTAGTAAGTATGTACCTGTCAGGCAGGGAGGAAGTTGTCGAGCACAGAAGCCGTGGTTTGCAAAGGAAGTTGAATCTCTTGTCAAGAGGAAGAAGATGGCTTATCTTTGGATGAGTTGTGATGGCTCAGTTAGGGTGCTTGAGAGTTACAAGTTAGCCAGGAAAGACCTAAAGAGAGAGCTAAGAGGAGCCAGGAGAGGACATGAGAAGTCATTGGTAGATAGGATAAAAAAAAAACCCAAGGCTTTCTATAGCTAGATCAGGAATAAAAGAACGACGACAGTAAGTCAATCAAGGATAGTAGTGGGAAGTTGTGCGTGGAGTCAGAGGAAATAGGGGGAGCACTAAATAAATACTTTTCATCAGTATTCACACTAGAAAAAGACAATGTCGTCAAGAAGAATACTGAGATACAGGCTACTAGACTAGATGGGATTGAGATTCACAAGGTGGTAGTGTTAGCAATTCTGAAAATTGTAAAAATAGATAAATCCCTAAGCCTGCTGGGATTTATCCTAGGATTCTCTGGGAAGCCAGGGAAGAGATTAGCCTTGGGCTTTGATCTTTATGTCATCATTGTCTATAGGAATAGTGCCAGTCAACTGGAGGATTGCAAATGCTGTTCCCTTGTTCAAGAAGGGGAGAAGAGACAACCCCGGTAATTATAAACCTGAGCCTTACTTTGGTTGTGGGTAAAGTGTTGGAAACAGTTATAAGAGATAGGATTTATAATCATCTGGAAAGGAATAAGTTCATTAGGGATAGTCAACATGGTTTTGTGAAGGCTGGATTGTGCCTCTCAAATGTTATTGAGTTCTTTGAGAAGGTGACCAAACAGGTGGATGAGGGTAAAGCAGTTGATGTGGGGTATATGGATTTCAGTTGATAAGTTTCCCCATGGTAGGCTATTGCACAAAATACGGAGGCACGGGATTGAGGGTGATTTAGCAGTTTGGATCAGAAATTGGCTAGCTGAAAGAACGCTGAGTGTGGTGGTTGATGGGAAATATTCATCCTGGAGTTCAGTTACAAATGGTGTAACACAATAACCTGTTTTTGGGCCACTATTTGTCATTTTAACAAATGACCTGGATGAGGGCATAGAAGGATGGGTTAGTGAATTTGCGGATGACACAAATGATGTTGTAGGTTACAGAAGGACACAGATAAGCTGCAGAGTTGGGCCAAGAGGTGGCAAATAGAGTTTAATGCAGAAAAGTGTGAAGTGATTCACTTTGGAAGGAGGAACAGGAATACAGAGTAATGGGCTAATGCTAAGATTCTTGGTAGTGTAGGTGAGCAGAGATCTCGGTGTCCAGGTACATAGATCCCTGAAAGTTGCCACCCAGGTTGATAGGGTTGTTAAGAAGGCACACGGTGTGTTAGCTTTTATTGGTAGAGGGACTGAATTTCGGAGTCATAAGGTCATGCTGCAGCTATACAAAACTCTGGTGCGGCCTCACTTGGAGTATTGCGTTAGTTCTGGTCACCGCATTACAAGGAGGATGTGGAAACTTTGGAAAGGATTCAGAGGAGATTTACAAGGATGTTGCCTGGTATGGAAGGAAGATCTTATGAGGAAAGGCTGAGGAATTTGAGGCTGTTTTTGTTGGAGAGAAAAAGGTTGATCGGTGCAGGGCCCTCTACTTTGTCATTTACATAAATGATTTGGATGCGAGCATAAGAGGTACAGTTAGTAAGTTTGCAGATGACATCAAAATTGGAGGTGTAGTGGACAGTGTTATCTCAGATTACAACAGGATCTGAACCAGATGGGTCAATGGGCTTAGAAAGGGCAGATGGAGTTTAATTCAGATAAATGCGAGCTGCTGCATTTTGGGAAAGCAAATCTTAGCAGGACTTATACACTTAATGGTAGGGTCCTAGGGAGTGTTGTTGAACAAAGAGACCTTGGAGTGCAGGTTCATAGCTCCTTGAAAGTGGAGTCGCAGGTAGATAGGATAGTGAAGAAGGCGTTTGGTATGCTTTCGTTTATTGGTCAGAGTATTGAGTACAGGAGTTGGGAGGTCATGTTGTGGCTGTACAGGACATTGGTTAGGCCACTGTTGGAATATTGCATGCAATTCTGGTCTCCTTCCTATCGGAAAGATGTTGTGAAACTTGAAAGGGTTCAGAAAAGATTTACAAGGATGTTGCCAGGGTTGGAGGATTTGAGCTATAGGGAGAGGCTGAACAGGCTGGGGCTGTTTTCTCTGGAGCGTCGGAGGCTGAGGGGTGACCTTATAGAGGTTTACAAAATTATGAGGGGCATGGACAGGATAAATAGACAAAGTCTTTTCCCTGGGGTTGGGGAGTCCAGAACTAGAGGGCATAGGTTTAGGGTGAGAGGGGAAAGATATAAAAGAGACGGGGGCGGCACGGTGGCACAGTGGTTAGCACTGCTGCCTCACAGCGCCAGAGACCCGGGTTCAATTCCCGCCTCAGGCGACTGACTGTGTGGAGTTTGCACGTTCTCCCCGTGTCTGCGTGGGTTTCCTCCGGGTGCTCCGGTTTCCTCCCACAGTCCAAAGATGTGCAGGGCCAGGTGAATTGGCTATGCTAAATTGCCCGTAGTGTTAGGTAAGGGGTAAATGTAGGGGTATGGGTGGGTTTCGCTTCGGCGGGTCGGTGTGGACTTGTTGGGCCGAAGGGCCTGTTTCCACACTGTAATGTAATCTAACCTACGGAGCAACATTTTCACGCAGATGGTGGTAGGTGTATGGAATGAGCTGCCAGAGGAAGTGGTAGAGGCTGGTACAATAGCAACATTTAAGAGGCAGTTGGATGGGTATATGAATAGGAAGGGTTTGGAGGGATATGGGCCAGGTGCTGGCAGGTGGGACTAGATTGGTTTGGCATATCTGGTCGGCATGGACAGATTGGACCGAAGGGTCTGTTTCCATGCTGTACATCTCTGTGACTTAATTGAGATAAATAAGATAATCAGAGGGTTAGATAGGTTGGACAGTGAGAGCCTTTCTCCTCAGATGGCGATGGCTAGCACGAGGGGACATAGCTTTAAATTGAGAGGTGACAGATATAGGACAGATGTCAGAGGTAGTTTCTTTATTCAGAATAGTAGGGACAAGGAACACTCTGCCTGCAACAGTAGTAGATTCACCAACTTTAAGGGCATTTAAATGGTCATTGGATAGGCTTACGGATGAAAATGAGATAGTGTAGGTTAGATAGGCTTCAGATTGGTTCCACAGGTTGGCGCAACATCGAGGGCTGAAAGGCCTGTACTGCACTATAATGCTCTATGTTCTACTACCTTCTCTCCCATAAATTTTAAAAATGCAGTGCTTCACAGATACACTGGTATGGAAAATCTAATCAGGAAATACTTCTGCTTGTTGCATGCAGCATTTTGAGTGCACTTTGAGAAAAAGCATGTGTGTATTAACTAAAGGCAAAAAAGCCTGGCAGGAATGAGAGGGATAAGGCCCGACAATCCCTGAGCGATATTAAATGCTCTGAATTTAGACAATAAGAAGATAAGGTATCAACAATTTTAAATCTATCCTCAGACTGGGGCGAACTCTGGGTGAAGACGGAGGCTCCAGACAGACCCCTTCAGCAGATTTTTTTTTCCACACTCTTCATCCCTTAACAAAGCTTTAGCTAACAATATGGAAATCTCTTTCCATCTTTGGATTAAATCCTTTAGAGAAGTATGCAAATGCTTTGCTCTGTTCCCTCAACGGAGGCTGCTCTGAGAATAGCTATCTTTTCACTGTCTTGTTTTACATCTCAAGCGGCCCATCCCACTGGCTGACAAGGAGACCAGCCTTCCAATTCAATATCCCTCATAGCACTGACAGTTGAAACCCTGGGCCTGGCACTAACTCTAAAAGAACTCATTTAGTCATAATTAACTATTCCCTGCATATTCCCTAGGTATGGTAATTGTTTAAAAAAAGCCAACAACTGAAGCATTCATTCTGCGTTTCTTTTAAACTTTTCACAGCAGCTTTATTTTTTTCTCTCTCTCTGTGCTTCTTCCCTGGTAACATTTCAAGCACTGTGGTGGAATGTGGGTGGAGACAAGGCGATACCAAAACCCTGGATGTAAATACTTCACATGGCAGATGGGCCAAAAAAAATCTCTGCCATAAGAAATGCAAAGTTGAATCAATCAGGCATGAATTTATAGCACAGCATGGAGTCAGCTAAAAAGTCATCACATTTTATCTGATCTTAATACGAACATATGTTACTCAATATACTGGTCCTCCCCTTCATCTAGATAGCCTACGGCAACAGATTTTCTGTTTTATATTTCCTAATACAACTTTTTCTGGGCACATTTATAAGCTATAAAGTCATTTTGCAATTAAATAGGGACCCTGTCTCGCAACTGCAGCATGAAAAGGAAAGAGGCCACAATAGGGTCACTCTTTTCAGGTCTGCAGTGCGAGACACAACACAAATATCGAGCCATAAAATGTTGGTCCTTCTCAGGATGTCCAGGCAATATAAATCATAGGTCTGAAGAAAAGGGGTGCAAGTGGAAGAGCCTATCAGTAATTTACTTCAACACCAAAAATAAAACGAACATTCAGGAGCTTGGCAGTTGTTTAAAGGGTAGATAGCGAGTTAACAATCAAAACATTTGCATCACACTTTGTTACATTTTAAAATGTTTTACCCATTAAAATTCTGAAGGATCTATCCCCTATTGCTACACCCATTGTTTCTTATCATGGTTTGAATATTCCAAACTTTCTATTTTTGTTATTATTAAGTTATCAGTTGCAAAGCTTTCTCTTCCTGCTACTTTACCATTTCCTCTGGTGTTCCTCAGGGATCTTTGTGCCCACCCCTATCAATATCCTATCCAAATGCCACCCATAGCATAGTTTTCATTTTTGCACTGACAACACCCCACTCTAACTCACCACCATCTCCTTCTCTCTTCTGCACTGTTGCCAAATTATTAAGCTACTTATACCCAGTATTAGATAAGCAGAAATTTCAAACCAAAAATAACAAACTAAGATACAAAGTGCAAGAAATCCTCAGTAGGTTTGGCAGCATTTGTGGAGAAAGAATCAGACTGTGACCTCAGATTAGAATTGGGAAAGTTAGAAACATCACAGTGGTAGGGCAGGAGACAGGAGTCATTAATGGACATCAGGGACAAAAAGGGAAGTAAAAGGACAAATAAAGCGAAAACAGACAGGCCAACAAGAGTTGCTAATAACAGGATAATGGACAACCGCCATCTGAAAGCAAAAATAAGAAAAATAAAATTGGGACTGATTCACGCTGAGAGAGAGGAAACAACAGCGAGACAGAGTTCAGTCTGAAATAGTTGAACTCAACGTTGGTTCCATTCGGCAAAGAAGTGCCTAATTAAAAGAGATGGTGACGGCCCTCAAGATCGCATGGTTATCCATAAACAGATGTAAACAAGACAGCAAGATAGATCATTAAATAATAAGCCACCCAAAGCTGCAGATTAATCCACAGAAATGTAGAAAAGAGGAGAAAAATGCCCTTTGAGCTTGCTCTCCCATTTAATATGATCATGGCTGTTGCCACTTTCTCTTGATATTGTTTGATTCCGTTAGCCCTAAAAACCATTTCTAACTTCTTCTTGAAAACATTCAATGTTCTGTCCTCAATCACCGATACAGAGAATTTCAAAGGCTCACAAGTGGGTTTCTGAGATCAGTGTTCATTGTTCTAAACTCTTGTGAATATAGCTTTGATTTGGCAGGACAATCTCCATGCACCATTCCTGCCATCCCATGAATCGGTCTGGTTGAATGGGTGTTGTCCTCAGAGCTGTCACCCAATCTGCATTTATATCGAGGCTTCACGTGAAGAGAGAGGGATCTTGGATGTTGAGGAGAGAAGCAGTAAAGGACACGCATAATATATGCTGCGCTCGTATGGAAACATGCAGTAGGAGAGGACAGGTGTATCGGAGGCGATAGTGCAGTGAGGTAGGTGGTCACAGAATGCTGAAAGAGGACAGGATGCATTTGGTGGTGGCATCATGCTAGAGTTGGTGTAATGGGACCATATCATCTGTTGAAAGTGGAAACTGGTGGGGTGGAAGGGGAAGATGAGGGGAAACCCATCCTCACTCTTGGAGGGAAAGGAAAAGGCAAGAGGGCTTATGTGCAAAATGTGAGATTTCCCTCCCTATCAACCAGAGTGGGGGTCATGATTGGTAATGCAAAATCCTCAGTCAAGGAAGACATATTAAAGGCATAGGTATGGGTGGTTGTATTGTCAGAATAGATGCAACTTGGAGAGAGACACTTTGAGAATAGAATGGTCTCCTTTTCGGCTTTGGGGCATGAGGAAGTGTATTCAAGGTAGCTGCAGAAGTTAGCTGGTTTTGAATTTTAATTAATCCCCAAAATGAGGCCAAAGCAGCTGAGAAAAGAAAGGGAGGAATCAGAGATAGACCATGTCATTATGAGAGAAGGGAAAAACTGGAAGCAAACGCAGGATGACTATTGGCACCAATACAATCATCACTCTACATACAAAAGGATCGAGGAGGGGTCTCCCGATAGCACTGGAGAAAAAAATGTTCCATATACCCCATAAAAGACAGACATATCTCGGGCCCACATGGGTACCTTTAAATTTGAGGTAGTGAAAATAGTTAAAAAAGAACTTGTTTCACTGAGAACAAGGTAGAGAAGGATGGTGAAGGACGTGGACTGGATAGACATCTATCCAAGGGAAAAGCACAGAACTCTCAAGTCTATCCTGGTGGGGGCTGGAGAGACGTAGAGGCATTAAATGTCCATGGTGAAGAGAAGATGATTAAGGCCAAGAAATTGGAATCCATTAAAAGAAAAATCATGATATTGGTAGGGGGCGAGATTTATTAACTTGGGAAAATATAAATTTGAGATAAGAATAAATCAATTCAGTGGTTAAGAAACAGGCTGAGACATTAAATCTACCAGTCAGTCCTGTCTGGAGACCTGTGGAAGTGGCAGTGGTCTGTATTAGATTGGAAGACAGAGATAGGGAGCCTTAGAGGGAAGATCTCTGGATAAGATGAAGTCTTGAAATTTAATGTTTTGGGACTGAAGAAGCCATCATTTTCAGTCCCTGTTCCAAACACTCTCCCATCATTGTTGACTCAATCCCTCTTTCTAACTACCTTCTGGGACTGAGCAAACTGTTCACAAGCTTTGTACCATATTTGAGCCAAGATGATATAGTTCTGCCATCACTAAGACAGCCAGTTTCCACCGCTGAAATATCACATGAATTTTGATCCTGCCTCAGTTCATTTGCTGCAGACATCCTCACCTGTGCCTTAATATTGCTCGGCTTGACTATGCCAATGCATTTCTGGCTGTCTCCCACATGGGACTCTCAGTAAACCGAAGGTTATTTAAAACTGTCACCTATGCCTTAACACTCACCAAATCCCACTCATAGCAGTACTCACTGACGGACAAAGGCTTCTCAGTCAAGCAACATCTTTAAAATTATCATTCATGTTTTCAAATTCTTCCATGGATTCACACTTTCCACTGTGCTACCATTCTACAACCCTTCAAAATAACTCTGCTCAACTAGTTCTAGCTTCTTGGGCATTATAATTTTAACCACTCTTCAAACGTGGCCTTACCATCACTTAGAGTCATAGAAATGTACAGCATGGAAACAGACCCTTCAGACCAACTCATCCATACCAACCAGATATCCTAAATTAATCTTGCCCCATTTGCCAGCACCAGGCTCATATCCCTCTAAAACCTTCCTATTCATTTACCCATCCAGATGCCTTTTAAATGCTGTAATTGTACTAGCCTCCACCACTTCCTCTGGCAGCTCATTCCATACGCGCACCACCCTCTGTGTGAAAAAGTTGCCCCTTAGGTCTCTTTTATATCTTTCCCCTCTCACCCTAAACCTATGCCCTCTGATTCTGGACTCTCCGACCCCAGGGAAAAGACTTTGTCTATTTACCCTATCCATGCCCCTCATGATTTTATAAATCTCTATATAGCCTCCCCTCAGCCTCCAACACTCCAGGGAAAACAGCCCCAGCCGGTTCAGCCTCTCCCTATAGCTCAAATCCTCCAACTCAGGCAACATCCTTATAAATCTTTTCTGAATCCTTTCAAGCTTCACAACATCCTTCCGATAGGAAGGAGACCAGAACTGCACGCAATATTCCAACAGTGGCCTAACCAATGTCCTGTACAGCCGCAACATGACCTCCCAACTTCTGTACTCAATACTCTGACCAATAAACGAAAGCATACCAAACGCCTTCTTCACTATCCTACCTACCTGCGATTCTACTTTCAAGGAGCTATGAACCTGCACTCCAAGGTCTCTTTGTTCAGCAACACTCCCTTGGACATTACCATTCAGTGTATAATCCCTGCTAAGATTTGCTTCCCAAAATGAAGTACCTCGCATTTATCTGCCACTTCTCAGCCCATTAGCCCTTCTGATCAAGATCCTGTTGTAATCTGAGGTAACTTTCTTCACTGTCCACTACGCCTCCAATTTTGGTGTCATCTGCAAACTTACTAACTCTACCCTCTCAATTCTGTCAACTTCTATCAGTCATCCCCTCAGCTTCCGATATTATAGTGAAAACAAACCAGGTTTGCCCAATCTCTCCTCGTAACTAATACCCTCCAAACCAGGCATAATCCTGGTCAACCGTTTCCCTGCTCTCTCCAAAGCCTCTGCATCCTTCTTGTGGTATGGCAACCAGAAGATAAGATTATACAATTTATTATTCTCAACAGGAATTTAACATTGAAGAGAAACACAAAATGCTTATAATCTGATATTAAAACACATCTACAAGTATAATGGAAAAGAATACATTGGACCCTTTTCTTTTAGGGAAAGTAGCAAAATCCAGCAAAACATAAATGCAATTTCATATGACATAATGCTCCATTTATTTTATGGTTGGAAATTCACATAAGCCCTTAAGCGAAATAAATTACTGCTGAAAACAGCATTGACTGGACCTGAAAATAGTTTTGAATCATCATCCTACAATTTAGTTTTTACTGAACTTCATTGAATTATAATAGTTTCAGTACATATAGTAGATCAAATAAAAATATATACATCTTAATCTTTCTCTTTCCCTTCAGTGTGCTGTGTCATTGGAGCCATACAAACTCATGGTATACACTTTTATACCTAAGACCTTATACGGACATCAAAATTCAGTTCTTCTGAAGAAGACATCAGAGAGACGGTGTTGAAACATGAAAGTCTGAATAGATATAAAAATAAATAATTGCAAAATCACCCGAGGTCAATCAATAAAAAAAGGCAGATGTAAGATTTGTGTGTGGAGGTTGAATGACAGTCAAAGAATAAGCGTGACCTTTCCAAATGCAAGCAATTAAACATTCATCCTCATTCCATGAAGTGCAAATAAATTACGCAGAGTAGAACCAATCACATGTTACAAAATGAAAACAACCGAAGCGGCAAACTGTTTCCTTATGTTTTAAAACCATTGTTTTCTCACAGGATGTGTTATGATTTCCACTTTGATAGATACCTTATAGTCGTAGATTCATACAGTCAAACAGCACAAAAATAGACGTTTTGGTCCAACCAATTCAATGCTGACCATTATTCCCAATTAAACTAGTCCCACCTGCCTGCGCTTGGCCCATATTCCTCCAAACATTTCTCGTTCATGTATTTATCAAAAAGTCTTTTAAACATTGTAGCTGTACCTGCATCCACCACGTTCTTTGGAAGCTCAATCCACACACCAACCACCATGTAAAAAAATAAATTGCCCCTCATCTCTTTTAAAATTATTCTCCATTCACCTTAAAAATAAGTCACCGAGTCTTGAAACTAACACCTGCCATTCACCTTATCTATAACCTTCACGATGTTATAAAGTTCTGTAAGGTCACTCCTCGACCTCATATACACCAGTGAAAAACATCCCAGCCTATCCATCCTCTCCTTATAACTCAAATCCTCCATTCGCAACATCATCCTGGTAAATCTCTTCTGAACCCTCGCCAGCTTAATTATTCCTATAAACAGGGTGACCAGAACTGGACATAGTACTCTAGAAGAGGCCTCACCAATATCCTGTACACGTTCAACAGGACATTCCAACTCTCAAACTCAAAGGTCTAAGCAATGAAGACGAGCGTGCTAAACACCTTCCGTGACCCCCGAGGTCCCTCTGGTCTACAAACACTACCCAAGGCCCAACTTTTAATTGTACAAGTGCTGCCCTTGCTTGTTTTACCAAAATGGAATACCTCACATTTATCCAAATTATTCAATTTATCCTCAGCTCATTGATCCAATTAATCAAGATCTAAAGGGAGCAATCAAAAAAAATTGCAAGATTGATTATCACATTTGCTTTAACAAACAAATTAAACAATTCAACAAGCACTTACTAGACAATTAATAAACAAAGCTACAGAAATAGTCTTTATTAAAGTAGGGCAACTAAAAGTGCCATGCTATGTTTATAACTGTCAGCAAGAAGATGGCCTTCTGAATGTTCCTCCATGCTTTATTACAATATTTTGTCTCCTATCCCACCACAGTGTTTAATAGGACACAAAGAAATTTTCAATCTTCTGAGCATATTCAAATGAACTTCCTGTGGCAAGGTTCACAGCAATATGGTTGACTCTTAATTGCCGAGAAACACTCCATTCTTGCGCAAGCTCGTGTTATAGAAAAATCGCATTTTAGAAACAGCACTTAGTGTTGGCACTGTAAACGCGTCACAGAACTGTGGAACAGACTCAGATCTGGTCAGCCGTGTCCACATCCCATTAAAGAAAGAATAAGAGTCTAACTTTCCGAACAGACTGAAGTTACTCGGAGTATGTATCTATAACCTGGCTGAAATATTTTGTACATTGGTCGAACAGATGACCAAATGAACCTTTTGGTAAAACATATATTCTTCAATAATTTTGCTACATAATGGTGGCTCTAAATTATAGAATCCATACAGCATGAAAGCAAACCATTCAGCCAATCAAGTCCACACTGACCCTCTGAAGAGGATTCCATTCCCTACTCTATCCCCGTGGCTAATCCAACTAACCGACATATCCCTCAACATTATGAGCAATGTAGCATGGCCAGTCTCCCTAACCTGCACATCTTTGGGTGGAAACCGGACACTCGGTGGAAATCCACACAGACACAGGGAGAATGTGCAAACTCCACACTGTCAGTGACCAGAGGCTGGAATCGAGCCGGGGTCCTGGTGCTGGGAGGCAACAGTGTTAATCACTGAGCCACCATGCCACCCAGTTGCAAGCAAGATTGGAGAATAGAACATTTTGTAGCTGGAATTAGAAAATCAGTGAATGTCTGGAAAATAGCCAACTACGGTTCATTCTGCTATAACATACGTTTTGTCAATGCAAATCCACTGTAACACTATTGACAAATTGGGAACACTTTTTCTAAAGCGCAAACTTTTAAAACGTGTGTTGGCTGTGACGCGTTTACAGTGCCAACACTAAGTGCTGTTTCTAAAGTGCGATTTTTCTATAACACGAGCTTGCACAAAAACACAATCATCACGTTATAGAAGAACAACCTGTACCTAGATTCAATAACCTCTCTACAAAAGTCTAAGTGCTTCACAAATATCAAATAACAGTTGGGAACTGGCCAACACATGCACATTCTGTATTGACAGACCACAACTGAAACAAGTATTGGGAACATTATGTAAATAAGGAATTAAAGCCTGTTAAGACTCACTTTGTAAAACTCAGTATGTGCAGGCTAAACAGTGGCCCGTAACAGTATCACTGGAAAGTATCAAAATAAAGATTTGTTTTAAAAAAATCATGTGTCAGAGCTTCCTTCATGGCTCGGCTGCATTGCCAGCTCCCATGCTCCCCTCCTGTGACATGCCACCCCCTTCTTCTCAAAGCAGGGCTCCAAACCAGTATTATATAATATGGAAAAATGCAGTTTCCTTTGCTAAAAGAAAGGACAGCTAATTGACAAATTGTCCATACTCTCGGCATTTGTTGTTGCAATTTAATACCTTTCAACGTAATTCCATTAAATTTGAGAGAAACAACATCAAAAATAATGATGCCATATTGTTCTAGACAATACCTTTCTGACTATTTTACTCTTACACCATCAACATGTAGGTGAGAAATCTTTCTACACCAGACAAAAGATGAATAATGTAGCGTTTTCTGTTCATGTTTATGGCTATCAGAGTTCATGTTCTTTTGAGCAAAACCTCATTTCAGAGATTATGTTAATCAGTCCCACTTACTGCCAACAGTCGCCCATGCTCATTTCGCATTTGGGAATAGCAGTTTTTAGCCCTTGTAGTGATCAACAAATTATACATGAAATCAATTGCTGCTCACAATAATTTTCCCCTTTGGGTATTATCTTCCTCTCCCTCTCTCTTCAGTTAAACTTGCATCCTATACCTTGCAAATGAGCCAAGGGACTCCCATTCCACAGAACACCACCTGCCTCAAAGTCAGGACACTTTGCATTTTGAATGCTGCTGGCATTTCTGTTGCTCCTGTTAACTAGCCTTCTTGACCCATAGATAAGAGGAACTCATCTGATCGAATACTCCAAACTGTCAATCATCCTTGCATAGATCTTTTACAGTTGTTCCCAAGATTGTTGCTCTGGGGAAGAAGGAGACAAGGTGGTGGTAGAGAAAAAGGAAGTTCATAAATTGATTGTACTGAATATTTAATTGTCAATTAAATCTAGAGTTAAATCAGCTTTGGCATAGGAAATAATAGTCGATGATAAAACGCAGTGAAGCCACTAACTCTGCGGCTGCACTGAGGAACTGGTGTGAGCTCATTTGCTTCTAAAAGGCTAAATAAATGAGGTAGCAAAATTATTTTTCAATTTCTTTATCATTACATTTTTAAATTATTCTTCTTTCTATCTAGGTAACTTTACAACAAAAACAATTGGCATGATCATTGCCCATCTAAGTACAAGTTTGCTATTCAACTTCCAAATAGTCCAATAAAACTAACGCCACTATACAAGTAAAAGGAAAATAGTGCCACAGTGAATGCCAGAGAATTTTGAGAGATACTAAATCAAACAGGTGGACAAGAACAGAATTTCAGTCTAAAAGGAGACATGCAGGGCAGGGGTGTGGGGGGGGGGGGGGTGGGGGTGGGGGAGGGGTATGGAGCCAGATGCTAACATAGAAGTGAAATGGAAGGGAGCCAAGTGTTTTAAATAAATCATTGCACAGCAAACATTAAGTGATTTATAAAAGGAAAATAAGCCATAAAGGAAAATAATCCTAGAAACATTGGTGAAAGTAAATCCTCAATCTAAATTACTAACAGCAAAATTCTAAAAAAAGATTACTTTATTAAAATGCTAATTTTGTTTTAATCAGCTCAATTATATGTTGATCTGTAGCAAATTCTGGTGCGCATACTAAGTCCTTGTAGTTATTTCAACTGTCTGTTCAATTTACCCATATTATTCACAAGAGTAAGGACACAATCCTTATTTTCCAGAAGTAATATTACAATACCAGAACCTGGCATTTTTTTCATTCAGAGGGGATTATGTGTGAACCAAAAATAATATTAAGTATATATTAAACACAGCACTTAATATATTTAGATAGTGAGTCAAGCGTATTAAGATTCTGAATGTATAATTTCAGTTGTGTAAAGCACACCTTGGGTTCTATCAGATGTTATGACTCAGACATGGTAAAATTCACCTGAGGAAAGCAAGTTCCAAGTAATAGGTGACAACAGTTTGCAACCTATAACCCTTCTGGTTACTGGTGAATCACTCCAGCCACAATTATTTCAATGCTAATAGCTTCTATGAAACAATTCAATACATTGGAACATTTACAAGCCTAAAAAACTGAAGGTAGCAAAATAAAATGGAGAAGACATGTTGCGGCTGTACGAGACATTGGTGAGGCCACTTTTGGACTATTGTGTGCGATTCTGGTCTCCCTGCGACAGGAAAGATGATGTGAAACTTGAAGGATTTACAAGATGTTGCCAGGACTGGAGGGTTTAAGCTACAGGGAGAGGCTGAATAGGCTGGGGCTGTTTTCCCTGGAGCATCAGAGGCTGAGGGATGACCTTATAGAGGTTTATAAAATCATGAGGGGCACGGATAGGGTAAATAAACAAGGTTCTTTCCCTGGGGTGAGGAGAGTGCAGGGCTAGAGGGCATAGGTTTAGGGTGAGGGGGGGGGAAATTTAAAAGGTACCTAAGGGGCAACTTTTTCACGCAGAGGGTGGCGCACGTGTGGAATGAGCTGCCATAGGAAGTGGAGGAGGCTGGTGCAATTACATTTAAAAGGCATCTGGATGGATATATGAATAGGAAGCGTTTCGAGGGAAATGGGACTAACTAGATTAGGTTGGCATATCTGGTCAGCATGGACAAGTTGGACCAAAGGGTCCGTTTCCGTGCTGTACACCTCTATGACTCTAAGACAGGAGGACTAAAATCTTACAATCTTATAGCAAATTGATAAAAATTATTGGGCATAAAAACCTAAAAGATCTTGAGTTGGTGTTAAATTAGATAGAATCTGCTGAGGTATGTATAAAGGACACTAAAATTGACTTCAGTGTCCTGAGCAAGGATATAAAACTTAGTGATTCACTTTAATTTTTAGTCAATGATAATTATGGACTGAGTTTGAGAGGATCAGTCTAAAAGTTTACTTGCCCCGATGAATTATAAAATCCATTCCAGGTACAAATAGGTTTTTGCAATTTTTACAGAAGTTAAGTTTCTCATAAGTCACAGTGATACTATAATAGAGCAGAGATTTTGCAGTTGATCCAATTTGGGACTCTTGGTTTTTTTTTTTAAAACACTGCTTGACTAGACACAGGTCCCTTGCTTTGTTCTGTTGAATGAAGTTCTCTTTCTGTCTTTAAATCTTCTTTCTGTGCTTTGTTAAAACCCTATCCATTCTTTCTAACCTTTCCTTATAGGAGTAACTTTGACTGTTAATTTTTAAAGTTTGTCAGAAAGGTCCATGATTCAGTCCAGCTCCCAGCACCACTGGGGACATTGACCTTGGGGCAGGAGGAATCAGCATAGATCAGGATTGGCTGCTGATTGGTCACACCCCCAGCACCCTGTGCTGCAGAAAGAGCCAACCCAAAGAGGGAGTTTAGCCTATGACCATAAGAGGAAAATAAGTGTTACATCTGGAGGGAAAAGTGAGGGGCTGGAATTGTTAAGCCAGACTCCACAGCACCTATGTGGGGCACTGCTTGAAGTAAAGAACAAAAAACTGTGACTGGAGCAGTAAATGTTGACTGGAAAACTATTTTCAGCAAGGAGCTGTAGTGTGAGCAGTCGATGGGGAGATGACCACGGGGAGACTGCCCAGAAGGGGCCAACCCAACTCAGTAACTCTTTCAAAGACTTAAGCTCTCTTATCATCACACTGTCAGAGAGCTGCTCAGAGGGGTTTGGCACATTGGGAGGCTGGAACTGCTAGCCTAAGATTCAAATACTGAGTCCAGCCACATATCATGTCACCTTTCTCTCTTTCTATCTTTAACCTAATATCTAACCTCCACTAGTAATAATTTGTCTTGTCTGTCAGCTTTCAGTGCCAACTTAGGGGGGTGAAAAGGGGGATTTTGGGAAATAATTCAGGTATTTAGTTAGTTTGAAAAGTGTGTATCATTGCCACTCCTAGAATATTTTTTGAGTACTTTTCATTAGTAATAAATAGTATTCCTGTTATACATTAACCAAATGGTGTCAGAAGTCTTTATGATAAGTATAGCTGGGGAACAGTAAATTGAGGGACAGTCAGTTGGGAGGAATTATTACGATAACTTCACAATCTTGCACATTACACACTTGCGGTTCTCGACACAGAGTTTGTCTGTGTGGTTAATTCATATCCAGGACAGCATGAACCACTGTGGACCACTTCTCCTTTACTCTTTTGACCCTTGTGCACAACCGGAGATGTCTTGAACACTCATTGTCAGTGCATTGCCGACTCTGGATTGGCTAGGTGATTTATGCTAAGTCCAGACAGTTTTAATTGAAAGTAATTGGTCATTGTACTGAAATAATTCCTTCTAGTCTCCCGATTCATTCTTTGGCATGCCAATCATTTTGTAAAATTAATGCTTTTTCAACAGATCGTTTTTCTTGGCTTATAATCAAGATAAGCAGTCTTGAACAATTTGTGTCTGCTTAGAGTGAGTAGTGTCTCTTCGTCATGTTTAATGATCATCCCAAATATTTCAACAAATGGACCTAAAAAAGTCAAAACAGCCACAAAACCCCACCAGCACAAGGAAGGAAGGCTACCTAATTCCAATGTAATACTTAAACACCTACATGTATAAAACACACAGCTAGAGGTCTGTTACATACTTTACATGACAAAACTAAACCAATTTTAAACACTGCCTTGCTCTTAAGTTCAAACCTCAAATCATTTTCACATTTGTCAGCCTAAGTTTACATTAGCAAGAGCTACAAAATCATTCATAAACCATAAATTAATATTCTTGCTTTTGATCTGAGCCATCTACGTTTGTTCTTTCCAGAAATTGGTTTACAACTATAGTTTAAGTCCTCACTTCATCAAGTCAAAATGATTAATTATTCTTAAGACTGAGATTGGAGGAATGCACTGGTCAGAAGATTGGGAAGGCTACAAAAACAAACAGAGAATAACAAAGAGAGAAATAAGGAAGGAGAGGATCAAACATGAAGGTAGGCTAGCCAGTAATATTAGAAATGATAGTAAAAGTTTCTTTCAATACATAAGAAACAAACGACAGGCAAGAGTAGACATTGGGCCACTTCAAACTGATGCTGGAAGCCTAGTGATGGGAGATAAGGAAATAGCAGGAGAACTTAATAAGTACTTTGCGTCAGTCTTCACAGTGGAAGACATGAGTAATATCCCAACAATTAAAGGGAGTCAGGGGGCTGAGTTGAGTATGGTTGCCATTACAAAAGAGAAAGTGCTAGAAAAGCTAAAAGGTCTTAAAATTGATAAATCTCCTGGCCCTGATGGGTTACATCCTAGAATTCTGAGGGAGGTGGCTGAGGAAAAAGCGGAGGCGTTGGTCGAGATCTTTCAAAAGTCACTGGGAAAGTCCCAGATGATTGGAAGATCGCTGTTGTAACCCCCTTGTTCAAGAAAGGATCAAGGCAAAAGATGGAAAATTATAGGCCAATTAGCCTAACCTCGGTTGTTGGTAAAATTCTAGAATCCATCATTAAGGATGAGGTTTCTAAATTCTTGGAAGAGCAGGGTCGGATTAGAACAAGTCAACATGGATTTAGTAAGGGGAGGTCGTGCCTGACAAACCTGTTGGAGTTCTTTGAAGAGGTGACAAGTAGGTTAGACCGGGGAAACCCAGTGGATGTGGTCTACCTAGACTTCCAAAAGGCCTTTGATAAGGTGCCACATGGGAAGCTGCTGAGCAAGGTGAGGGCCCATGGTGTTCGAGGTGAGCTACTGGTATGGATAGAGGATTGACTGTCTGACAGGAGGCAGAGAGTTGGGATAAAAGGTTCTTTTTCGGAATGGCAGCTGGTGACAAGCGGTGTCCCGCAGGGTTCAGTGTTGGGGCCGCAGCTGTTCACATTATATATTAATGATCTGGATGAAGGGACTGGGTGCATTCTAGCGAAGTTTGCCAACGATACAAAGTTAGGTGGACAGGCAGGTAGTACTGAGGAAGTGGGGAGGCTGCAGAAGGATCTTGACAGTTTGGAGGAGTGGTCCAGGAAATGGTTGATGGAATTCAATGTGAGCAAATGCGAGGTCTTGCACTTTGGGAAAAAGAATAGAAGCATGGATTACTTTCTAAACAGTGAGAAAATTCGTAAAGCCAAAGTACAGGGCGGCACGGTGGTACAGTGGTTAGCACTGCTGCCTCACAGCGCCAGAGACCCGGGTTCAATTCCCGCCTCAGGCGACTGACTGTGTGGAGTTTGCATGTTCTCCCCGTGTCTGCGTGGGTTTCCTCCGGGTGCTCCGGTTTCCTCCCACCATCCAAAGATGTGCAGGGTCAGGTGAATTGGCCATACTAAATTGCCTGTAGTGTTAGGTAAGGGGTAAATGTAGGGGTATGGGTGGGTTTCGCTTCGGCGGGTCGGTGTGGACTTGTTGGGCCGAAGGGCCTGTTTCCACACTGTAATCTAATCTAATCTACAGAGGGATCTGGGAATGCTAGTCGAGGATTCTCTAAAGGTAAACATGCAGGTTGAGTCCGTGATTAAGAAAGCGAATGCAATGTTGTCAATTATCTCAAGGGGGTTGGAATATAAAAGCACTGTTGTGCTACCGAGACTTTATAAAGCTCTGGTTAGGCACCATTTGTAGTACTGTGTCCAGTTTTGGGCCCCACACCTCAGGAAGGACATACTGGCACTGGAGCGTGTCCAGCGGAGATTCACACAGATGATCCCTGGAATGGTAGGTCTAACATACGAGGAACGGCTGAGGATCCTGGGATTGTATTCATTGGAGTTTAGAAGATTAAGGGGAGATCTAATAGAAACTTACAAGATAATACATGGCTTGGAAAGGGTGGACGCTAGGAAATTGTTTCCGTTAGGCGAGGAGACTAGGACCCGTGGACACAGCCTTAGAATTAGAGGGGGTAAATTCAGAACAGAAATGCGGAGACATTTCTTCAGCCAGAGAGTGGTGGGCCTGTGGAATTCATTGCCACAGAGTGCAGTGGAGGCTGGGACGCTAAATGTCTTCAAGGCAGAAATTGATAAATTCTTGATGTCACAAGGAATTAAGGGCTGCGGGGAGAATGCGGGTAAGTGGAGTTGAAATGCCCATCAGCCATGATTGAATGGCGGAGTGGACTCAATGGGCCGAATGGCCTTACTTCCACTCCTATGTCTTATGGTCTTATCAAATCTCACTATTGCCCGAACAACACCGTAAGTATATGTTTTGATTCAATCTCCAAAAAGTCCAGTTGTTTTCTTATTAGTACTGTTAACCAGACCAAATATTACCACCAGGTTCTTTAATAAGCGCAAAAATTATTTGTGTTATAGAACAAAATCTATTTCTAAAAAGAAACATCTCAAAACTGCTTAACATCCAAGTTTTAATCTGGAATATTAAATCTGAAAAATTTCCCTAGGAAGGGCTTTTGCCTGAAACATCAATTTTCCTGCTCCTCGGATACTGCGTGACTGGCTGTACTTTTCCAGCTCCACACTCTTCGACTTTAATCTGGAATATGTCCTACACCCTCAGTCCCCAAGCCATGCACGATATAAACGACAAGACTCTGCAGAGAGTTTTTTTAAGGAAAGGAGCAAAAGTAATAACACAGTAACTAGCCCATATTCGGAGAAACAAAAGCGAGAATTTGATGAATTTTCTTAGTCCACTGGGTTTCTGGTTAAATTGAATTGCAGATAACTGTAGACTGATGGAAGATCTTCCAAGAACTTTCACTTCAGATGGGAGACTTGCTCCAGGTCTTTGGAAAGTGATCACAGTTTGGCATCTCAGGATTTACAAGAATATCAGACGCTAAGATATGCAAAGTTTATCAACTTAATTACTTCAACCAAGACAAAGGAGGGGGAAGAGAGCGAGCGTGAGACAGTACGAGGGGTTGCAGGTTTATTGTAATCTTTGAAAGTTTCTTTCCTTATGATTCCTTAGGTTTTTGAAGCAAACACCAATACCAGAAAGCATTACCAGGCAACTATCAGCAAAGGGGTCCCAAAGTCCCTCGCAGCGATCACAAGAAATAAATATTAAATCCCTAAAATCTTTTCTTTGTCATTCTGCCCAAGTCACTTGACTTTCAGTAATGCGCAGCTGCCTATGTTAAACAGTTGACCGAATTTTAAGGAAGCCCGTCTCCATCAAGTACAGACCCAGAGTCCTCAATCACTCCTCACATGACAAGCCCCTCATCTCCGCATTATTCTTGCAAACCACCTCTGGACTCCCACCAATACCGGTGCAGCCATCCTGAGATACAGGGCTCAATATTCCAAATACAGTCTGACCAGAGCTTTGTACAGGCTCAACAGTACATATCTGCTCTTGTACTCTCACCCTCACAAAATGAATGCTCACAAGGCATTTGCCATCCTAACTGCCAACTGAACCTGCATGTTAACCTTAAGAGCCTCCTAAACGAGGACTCCCAAGTCCCTTTGTGCTTCAGACTTCCAAACTCTTTCCCCACTTAGAAAATAGTCTATGCCTTTTTTCTGTCAAAGTGCATAATCTCACACTTTCTTACTGTCATTTCATTGATCACTCTCCTAGCTTGTCCCAAGTCCTCTGCAGCCTTATCACTTCCTCAACACCATCTGTCCCTCCAGCTATCTTTGTGTCATCTGTAACCTTCACAACAATGCCCTCAGTTCTTTGGTCCAGGCTGTCAATATATGACATGAATAGTTGTGGTCCCAACACTGACCCCTCCAGAACACCACTGGTCACCAGCTGCCACCCTGAGAAAGATACATTTATCTACATTCTCTGCCTTCTGACAGTCAGCCAATCCTCTACACAAGCCAATACTTTGTTTCTAACACCATGGGTCTTAGTTTATTTAGCAGCCTTCTATGCAGCAGTTTGTCAACTGGAAATAAAACAGAGAAAATTAATCTCACAGTCAACAAATTAAAACAAGGCTTGCAAACTTGTCATATCCAATAATGGATGTAAATTGACCAAACCACAAACAACAGGAGGTGGCTTCAATGAATATCTTGACTTTCCTCATCCTACATCATTAGGGAGAACAATATACGAGAATGCAAAAATTAAGGTTGAGATGTTTGTAACTCCAAAGTACTGAAGACGATGATCCATCTCAGCCTCCTCCCGAGGTCCTCAGTGTCACAGAAACCAGCTTTAGCAACTTCAATTTTTTTAGTATTCCATATTTAGTATTTCCTGTGTAGGATGAGATCTCAATTAACTGTGTAACTAGCCTTTCAGAAACTTGAATAAATTTTTGAGAAATGAAAACAAAGGAAAGGGCATAAGAATCACCAGAATCAAAGAGGTTATGATGTTCTGTTGGACTGATGGGAATGTCTTATGAGGCTCAATCTGCCTTATTATCGGTGTGGTGTTGGACAAAATAGGATGTTTTGGTCTTGGATGGAATGGCAACTGACTTTCAAATGGAGGTTTGGTATGAGATCAAAGCCATTAATAGGTGGGAATGTCTTATGAGGCTCAATCTGCCTTATTATCAGTGTGGTGTTGGACAAAATAGGATGTTTTGGTCTTGGATGGAATGGCAACTGACTTTCAAATGGAGGTTTGGTATGAGATCAAAGCCATTAATAGGTGCCTGTGCTATTGGCTGAAAGAATTCAGACAACTGATTGAGACAACTGTTAGAAATATGAGATATTAAGCGATGCCACAGAGGCCGGGGGCATTCCTCATCAGGGATCCTTGCAGATAGCAGTCATCATCAAGGAGCTGTTTTCTCCAGACAGAAGACAGACTAGAAGAGGACGACGAAGGCACAAGGAAATGTTCCCTAACCCCTCGGCCAGAGGGCTGAATACTGGCATCACAACTTCAACAATATCGATACATTCTACACCAACAACCCGTTTCTCCTCTAGTACCAGAGAGCCAGCCGCAGTTGGCAGATTAACTAATGCATTACATCTTAACTGCTGGTTCTCAACAAATTCAATAAAATCTCTGAAAATTGCTTACTCCTTGTCGTCTACCTATATAGTATGTCATTATGAACACAGACGTCTAAAAGCTGACTTGATATCAAGAAATGATTAAGTGCACAAGATACAGCAAAAGCCACGGGCTCAACAAAATCCGGGATTTAATACTGAGGACTTCAGAAGTAACCACACATCTAATCCAAGCTGTTGCTGTAAAATAACAACCTTGGCATCTACTTGGAAATCTGCAAAATTGCCCAGATATATCTTGTCTCCAAAGACAAGACCAATCCAAACCAACTGCTGCCCAGTCTCAAAAATGAATATATCACCAACAGCACTGTGAAGGGGCACTTGTACAACAACCACAACCTGATCACTTTATGCTCTGCCTCATGCCACGCAGCTCTAGACCTCTTTACAGCCTTGGTCCAAACATATATAAAAAGACATCGCTGACATCAAGGGAACATGTGACCAAAAGACCAATCATCTTGTTTCCAAGTCATGACAATAGAAGTACTTTAGGGTAGTGTCCCAGGAACAACTCATCATAACTGGAAACGGTGGCTGATGACTGCATAACATTCAGCACCACTCAATTCCTCAGGCACTGAAACACTGTGTCCACACACAGCAAGGCCTGGATAACATTCAGGTTTGGGGTCAGAAGAGGTAAGGAACATTCAGATCACACAGGTATTATTTCTCACGAGGAAGAATATAATCATCTTCCCTTAACATTCAAGGATTGCACAGTTACTGACTCGCCCACCATTAACGTCCTAACAGAAACCTAACAGGGCACACCACATAAATACAACAACTACAAGAACAGTCACAGGATGGGGATTCTGCTGTGATTAATCCATCCTTTGATTCCCCAAGAACGTGTCTATCTACAAGGCACAAATCAGAAACATGATAGATTACATTCACTTATCTGGATGAGCGAAGCTCCAATAATATTTATCCGGAGCAAAGAAGCATGTTTGTTCAACATCTCATCCACTAACTTAAAGATTCACTCTCCATCACTGGCACAATAAGGCTGCAGTGTATACTAACTGTAAGATGCACTGCAACAACTCAATAACGCTTCTTTAATAGTGCCTTCACAACTTCCACCTTGTCCCACGTAGGATGACAAGGGCTACAGGAAGATTGAAAAATCACTTGCAAGTTCCTCTCCAAGAGATAAACCATCCTAGCTCAGAAGGATAACTATTTCATTCATCATCACTGGGTCAAAATCCTTGAACGCTCTGACAAACCCCCACTCTACAGGGATTGCAATTTTCTGAAGATGGCTGACCATCGCCTACTTGATGGCATTTAGGAATGGGCAATAAATGCTGGACTCAGTGATGCCCGCATCCTCCTAATACATTTTAAAATGCATCATATTCGTAACTCAGCAATTATATCTTTGCAAGTGATTGGAATAGAATTGCCACACTGTTAACTGCAATTCTACATGCAGGAAGTAAATACCATATACATGCACCTGCTGTTTATGTACTCAATGCACTGGTGAATCCAAAGATCATTTGCTACCTTCTTTTCCACTACTGGTCAGGCAAGGAAGATGACATCATGGAAGTGGGGAGGGTGAGTGCAATGAATTGCTGGAAGATTTGAAGAGAGATGATGATGGTTGGCCTGAGCAAACAAAACAACGCTTTTATATCAGTATTAACAGTCAGCACAAGTACTGAACCTGAACTGGCAGGAATACAAGGTTAGGGAGGAATTTCAGTTTATAATAAATTATATATGTGACATTTATAAATCTGATCATTTATAAATACTTGAAATTAAACCCTCATCTATCTATCCTCTAGCTCTCACTTTAAACTGGGGGTTGATTAATAAATCAAGAGGTTGAAGTGAAATGACCACTTTCCTGTGTGAAACAGCACTGGTAATGAAAGTTAGCAAGCTGCCTTTGCAGCTGTCAAGTGAGATCCTTGAGGCCTCTGAGGCACGAAGAAATGAAGAAATTGGCAGGGGAAAACATTTGAACAGAATTACGACATGTAATTATTGGCACAAATCCCTGCCATGATAAGTGAGTATATAACACTTAATTACTGTCAATAAGATACATGGACATATGGGGACCTCAAAATAAGATCTGGCGTTCAACCCAGTTAACTACTTTCCCTAGTTAGTTCTCAAATTTTCATGTTACCTTTATCTGCGAAAGATGCTCTAAGTCTGAACAGAAGACAGCAGCTCATCAGACAGCCCGTCTCCATGGGTACGGGTCCTGTTTCAGCACAACAGCATGTGCTTTGTTCATGGCCTTAGATCAGTTTCTCCCCTTCAGTGATTTCACTTTTAAGAATAGGGTAGCAGGGATCATATGACAGATGCTCCCAAAATGAAGTGACCAGCCTTCAGACAAGAGGACTGATGGGCTCTCTCAGTAGAAATAGCTCATTGCGGTCATTATCATCATGATATAGTCCTTAGTGCATTCATGTGTTGTCGCAGACTGTCAGCCACTTCAGCTGAAGCAGCCTTTTATGCTGAGGCACTTCTCATACAACAGCACACAAAAGGCTGATGCTCAGTGCCTACAGGGACTTTGCAGTGAACCTTTCTTGGCTGATGTCTTCGTATAAATAATACAATAAAACACTCTGGATCCCGGCAGAATTACACATCTGCTTTTCCCACTCCCACTGCATAGCCAAGTATGCACATGCACATCAGAATAATATAAAAAAAGTCTGTACTTGTGTGAAGCTTTATCATATCTTTATGATTTCCTAAACCATACTTTTTCCAATGAATTGTTTTTGAAACAAGGTTACTAATATGTTGGCAGGCCATTTTTGAACACACAAGATAAGAAGCAAACATTTTCAAAAATTGTGGGGAATGTGGGCATCACTGGCTGGCCAGCATTTATTACCTGTACCCAGTTGCCCTTATGTAGGTGGTGGTGAGCTGCCTTCTTGAACTGCTACATTCCCTCCCACAAAGCTATTAGGGAGAGAATTCCAGGATTTTGACCCAGCAACAGTCAACAAACAGCGATACATTTCCAAGTCAGGATGGTGAGTGCCTTGGAGGGAAATTTCCAAGGGGTGATGTTCCTACAAAATTGCTGCCTTGTCCTTCAAGATAGAAGTGGCCATGTATTTGGAAGGTACTGTTTCAGGAGCTTTGGTAAATTTTGGCAAGGTTTCTTGTAGATAGTTAACACTGAGTACTATCTGCGATTGAGTATCTGTGGAGAAGGGAGTAGATGTTTGTGAATGTAGTGCCAATCAAGTGGGCTGCTCTGTCCCGGATAACATCACGGTTCTGGAGTGTTGATGTGGTGGAGATGCCGATGTTGGACTGGGGTGGACAAAGTTAAAAATCACACAACACCAGATTATATTCCAACAGGTTTATTTGCAAGTTTAAGCTTTCAGAGCTTCATCAGGTAGCTAGTGGAGCAGTGTTGATGGAGCTGCAAACATCCAGGCAAGTGAGAAACATTTCATCACACTCTTGACCTGTGCCTTGCAGATGATGGACGAGGTGGCGAGTTACTTGCTGCAGTATTCCTAGCCTCTGACCTGCTCTGTAGCCATTGTTTATGTGGTGAGTCCAGTTCAGTTTCTGGTCAATGGTAACCTCCAAGATGTTGATAGAGAGAGATTTAGTGATGGTAATACCACTGAATGTGATGGGGCGGTGTTTAGATTGTCTCTTATGGTCATAGTGTGTAATTTGTGTGGCGTGAATGTTACTTGCCACTTGTCAGCCCAAGCCTAGATATTGTCCAGATCTTGTTGCATTTGAAAGTGGACTGTTTCAGTATCTGAGGAGACACAAATGGTGCTGAACATTCTACAATAATCAGTGAACATCCCCACTTTGGGCCTTATGATGGAGGGAAGGTCATTGATGAAGCAGCTGAAGATGGTTGGGCCTAGACACTACCCTGAGAAGCTCCTGCAGATATTGAATTGAATTGAATCGAATTTATTGTCACATACTGAGGCACAGTGAAAAGCTTTGTCTTGCGAGCAATACAGGCAGATCACATAGCTAAGTAGCATGGATAGTAAATAATAGGTAAACAGCAGCAAAATCAAAAACACAGTTACAGGCGAATGTTAAGGGTTTGAGAGTCCATTCAGTATTCTAACAACAGTAGGGTAAAAACTGTTACAAAACTGGCTCGTGTGTGTGTGTGTTCAGGCTTCTATACCTTCTCCCCAACGGTAGAGGTTGTAGAAAAACATTGCCAGGGTGGGATGGACCTTTGAGAATGCTGGCGGCCTTTCCTTGACAGCGGGCCTGGTAGATGGATTCTATAGATGGGAGGTTGGCCTTTGCGATTGTCCAGGCTGAGTTCAGGTACCTTCCCTGAAAAGGTTAAAGATGAAAAGCCTGCTGGTACACTATCCCCCTCACCTTCATCTAGGGCCTCAAAAAGTCCTTCCAGGTGAGATAGAGGTTCACCTGCCTCTCCTCCAACCTAGTTTATGGTATCTGGTGCTCCCAATGTGGTCTTCTCCACATCAGTGAGCCCAAACGTAAACTAAGGGAATATTTCACTGAGCATCTCAGTCAGGGCCATTTGGGCCAGCCTGATCTCCCAGTCACCGCTCGTTTTAATTCCCCTTCACACTCCCTCTCCAACATGTCCATCCTCGACCTCCTCCATTGCTACACTGTAGATTGGAGGAACAACACCTCATCTTCTACCTGGGCAGCCTATAGCCCAGAAGACTCAACACGGAGTTCTCCAATTTCAAATAACTGCCCTTCCTATCTCCTGACTCCCTCTCCAGCCCCACCTCCTCCTTTCCATTCCTCCGACCGACCCTTCCTTCCAGCTACCAACCAGATTCATTCCTCCCATCGACCAACCAGATCTTACCTACAACTTATATTCACTTATCACCACCTCACCATTCCGCTTCTCTCGCCACCCATAACCTTCCCCCTCCCACTTATCTGCAACTCGCCCTACCCCCACCTCCATTCTTGAAGAAGGGTATACCCGAACTTGGACTTCTTCACCTTCTGATGCTGCCTGGCTTGCTGTGCTCTTCCAGCCTCCTGCTTGTCTACTTGCATTCAAACAGCAGAAAAGCAAGCGATAGACAAAGCTGTGGATGTGTCAACCAAAAGATCAAACCTAAGCTCAGTAGTTCTGCCCTATCCAGATAAATGAACAGTAAATCTGCTTTCCTTGGCATTAGTTAAGGGAGGAAGGTTGGCCAGGAAATTGAAGAAAATTGCTCCCACCCAAACAGTATTGCAGGATCTTTCAGATTACCTGTGCAGGAAGACCACCCGGGTTCCAGATCAATAATCAAAGCATAAATCTTTCCACAGTGGAGAGGGAAATCAACTCCTGCTTGAATCTTTAATCTTCTCTCAAGTTCAAATTTATTCCATGCACGTTAAATATATATTGCTGTCACAGGAATGTTAGACTGTTCCTTTTTCATCAAATATTAATCTAAAGTATTAAAACATTAAAACTGAAGTAATAAGATGATCTCAAAAAGACCATAACAGAACTCTGATACCAACTCCACATTCCCATGCTACTCCCACATCCGTCAATTCCATCAATGTCCAAAAATCTCCTGATCATAGCCTTGAGTATATTCAAATGACATCCGCCAGGACATTTCATTCCAGAGATTCACATCCTTTGACTGCTACAATTTCTTCTTTACCCAGTCTGAAATGGTCATCCCCTTATCTGGAGACTGTTTCTAGTGTTAGATCTCCCCAGCCAGAAAAATAAAGCCTTACAGCATTTTGCATGTCTACTCCTCTCAGAATTTTTAGATTTCATTGGAATCACATCTCATTCTTTTACACATTAGAGAATGTATTCTCATTCCACTCAAGCTCTCCTCATGGGTCAGCCCTCTTATTCCAGGGATCAACCTAATGAACCTTTGTCAATCTCTCTGTTAGGAAAATATATGTTTCCTTTCAGAAGGCAATCAAAACTACAAACACACTCCAGACGCAGCCTCATAAACAGCCTATATTATTTAGCAAGATGCCTTTACTCTTATGCTTCAACCCCTTTAAAATAATGGTAATGGTAATACACAGTTTTCTCTCCTATTCACCTACATATAAACTTTAATGTGCACAAACACTTAAATTCCTCTAAATTCTGACATTTACCTCTCTCTTAACTTTGAAGAGCATGTTCAACTTTTCCATTGTTCCTATCAAAGTGAATAATTTCACATTTGCACACATTTTCCACCATTACTTTGGCCAATTACTTAGCTGATATATATCCCTTGCCAGTCTCTTCACATTGCTTTCACAGCTGACCAATGAATTGTCAGACTTGAACTTCAAAACAACTCAACGTTTTCAAAATTGGACACAAAAGCTTAGAAGAGATGGCCACCCGAGATCACCTGTACTCTCTATCATACTATGTGGCACTATCATTGCCCTAAATAGGACAGATTTTAAACAAATCTAGCAACTCGAAGCTGAGCATCCATGAAACCAACTGACTGACAGCAGCAGCATTGTATTAAACCACAACCTATAATGTTAAAGCTTGGCACATACCCCACTCTACTGTTACCATCAAGTCAGGAGATGAACCCTGGTGCATGGAGAGTGCAGGAGGGCATGCCAGGAGCAACACCAAGCATACATTAAAATGAGATGTCAACCTACAAAGCTACTTGTATGCCAATAGCAGAAGCAGCATGTAATGGGCAGGGCTAAATGATCTCACATCCAATGGGAGAGTTTTAAGCTCTGCAGTCCTCTCACATCCAGGGATGAATGGTGATGGTTAATTAAACAACTAATAGGAAGTGGAGCCTCCACAAATATCTTTACATCTCAATATTTGGGAAGTCCAGTACATCAGTGTAAAAGGCAGGGCTGAAGTATTTGTATCCGGTTTCAGACAGAAGTGCCAAGTGGATGATTCATCTCGGTCTCCAGTCGTGATCCCAGCTTCACAGATTCAAGTCTTCAGTCCATTTTATTCACTGCATACAGTATCAAGAAATGGCTGAAAGCAGGGGATCCTGCAAAGGTTACGGACTCTGATAATATTGTGGCAACTCCACAGCGAATGTCTGATGCCCTTGCTAAGCAATTCTAGTACAGCTACTACACTGGTATCTACATGACAATATATCAAATTATTGTCAAATAAGGGCTCATGCCCGAAACGTCGATTCTCCCGCTCCTTGGATGCTGCCTGACCTGCTGCGCTTTACCAACGCCATATTTTCAGCTCTGATCTCCAGCATCTGCAGTCCTCACTTTCTCCTAGAATATATCAAATTACTCAGCGATGGCCTTTCCATAATGAGCAGTAAAATCCAATCTGGACAATTATCAGCCACCCTCCAGCCCCGCACTTCAATTCAAATGCATTATCCTAGCCAAATCCCCCACTAACCACCTTCTGGGGTTGTCACTGACCAAACATTGAGCTGTAGTAGCCTTATCAACACTGCGACAAGAGTAGGTCAGAGATTAGGAATACTATGTTGAGTAATCAACTTTCTGAATTCCCAAAGCTTGTTCACCATCCACAAGGCACTAGTCAGGACTGAGACAGAACTAGACAAATTAGGGCAGGGATGATGTTCCCAATGGTGGATATGTCCAGAACCAGGGGGTCATAGTCTGAAGATTCGGGTGGACCATTTCTGATGGAGATGAGGAGACATTTCTACACCCAAAGAGTGATCGGCCTGTGGAATTAATTGCCACAGGAAGGAGTTGATGCCAGAACATTGACTTTACTCAAGGGGTGGCTAAATATAGCAGTTGGGAAGAATGGGACCAAAGGTTATGGAGCAAAGGCAGGACTAGGCTATTGAGTTGGATGATAAGCCACGATCATGATAAATGGAGAAGGCTCGAAGGATCAAATAGTCTCCTCCTGTTCCTATGTTTCTAAATCATTCCCCTTTCTAAAGGGGGAACTAAAAAGCACTCCAGATTCATGAGAGTCTATACTGTTCCGTGAAACCAAAAGGCTACTATCAGATTTGAATAGGTCATTCTAAATTAATGGCACTGCCTGTTTCAAAACCACCGATGCATTTACTCACAATAAAGGATGCGGACTCAACATGACGACCATGCATTTGGAAAAATGTTCAACGTGTAAACACCTACCGCAAGACAGACATACCTCCTTTACCTGTTTAAGGACCAGCTAAAAGCTATTTGGAGGCAGAGCCACAATGATCATAACGAACAGTTTACCTAGTCTGCGAACGAGACTTGGAAACAAGCTGAGATGCATCAGGCAGCTAATCTTATGTATCCTGTTCCAGTAACAGGTTCAGCTGAAAACTAATGTCCTAGAAACTTGACTATAAGGAACCACACCACCCGACTGTGAATCCTTCACTTTGCAAGACCCTCATTTCAACTTTAAGTCATTGAAGACATTGAGAAGATCACAGGCCTGCCATGTTGGAGATGGGCAATTGTAAACTAATGATTGAGTTAGCTGCCAATTTTACTTGTAGCTAGTCTTTGTGTCTGAATGAGAGAGGGAGTGAGGTTGTAAATGAGATGGTGGTGTAGTAATTCACAGAGAGAGCGAGAGAGAGCGAGAGAATAAACAATCGGTAAGATTCTGTCCATGAGAGTTCAATCAGGAATTCAGACCTGGGGACTGCTGCTGAACAAAGAGACCTTGGAGTGCAAGTTCATAGTCCCTTAAAAGTGGAGGCTGAGAGAATTACAACATTTAAGCGGCATCTGGATGGGTATATGAATAGGAAGGGTTTAGAGGGATATTGGCCAAATGCTGACAAACAGGACAACATTTGTTTAGGATATCTTGCAAGCATTGATGAATTGGACCAAAGGGTCTGTTTCCATGCTGTACAACTCTACAACTACTCCTTTACCCAAGATGTTTAGAATACAAAAATGAGAACCATGTGGTGTAGTTGAGACCAACTGCACAGATGGATTGTACAGAAAGAAAAACTAAGGTCAACATATGAGAAAGAAAGTAATTGAAGGATATGTTGAAGTTGAGAGGTGTGGAACATAGACAGTGGTGAAATGGCATGTTTCAGTGCTGTAAATTCTGAGAGTTGTGAATCAGGTGAAAAAGAAAGAGATCATGTGGAAACAGTTATCCAAATATACCTGTCAGAGACATGTCTGTTCTCATCACTTGTGGCATGCCAAAAGAATGCTGATGCAAAGTGACACTTGAGCCATTCTTTTTAATTCCCAAACCAATGTTCTTAACCACCCCAGAATTTCCAAATTTTGGTAATGTTTTCAATTTCACCTTTCAGATTTTTAAAAATCATCCACATGCATCATAAAGTTGCCTCTCATGATGCCAATAAAATGTGACAAGTTTTGCTTTTAACTGGAGCCATCCCAATTTTAGCCAAGACAGAAGTATCAACGCTAGCAAAAACACGGAGATCACGTACACATGTATTTGAGTTCCAGACTGACTCCAATGAATTTGGTGCCTCTTTTGGAGGACAAAGAAACCACCTTTTTGAGCTGATCTATCTGCAGAAATGCTGCTTTAATATCAATCAATCTACATTTCCAAACATTTGCTAACAAAGCCAAGAAATTTTTCAAAATTGCTTCTCCTTTTTTTGATGAATCAAGCTATCTATATATTGGTCACCGGTTTTTCTTCAAAACTTTGAGCCACTAGCCTTGCTTTAATCTTACGTCACATCAAGAGAAACCTTTTCCATGCATATCCACCTCTGTATTATGGCTGGTTGTCCCTATGTGCTAAATCTATATACACCCCAAATTTTATTCAGCTTTTGTGATCTTGTTTGACAATTTTCATTCACTTGTTTTTTCTTTGTTCATTGCCATAAGATTTCCAAATGACAAGGACTCTGCTCCTGTTGGCATTTTTGACTTATAAGATATTTCTCCATTTTGTAAAACTGTGCCCTCTATTTTATTGTTTCCCTGTCTTTCTGCACTGCAACCGTTTGACTTCCCTCATATTAAGAGACTTAATTTCAAGATCTCTTTCTCGGGGCACACTGACTCCCAGGATCCACTGCTTAAGCTAACAATGTCTTTGCTTGTCTTCCATATCTGTATTCCATTTCCCAAGCCATGTATTTAACCTTCTGCCCTCACCCTGCGCATTCATCCAGTTTTTGTGTAATTGTTACATTTTTCCATTGACTAGCCTCTTCTGGGGAAATATCTGCCTTCTCCACCCACTTATGGTAGTTGCTCATTGGTTAATATGAGGACATTGGTCCCAACAAAACTCATTTGCCCATCATCAAACTGTCAATTGCAGCTCTACCTGGCTACTTGTTACTTTCTATCACTCATTTGGAATCTGCAAACGTGCAATTCATACCAAATAAGCTTGAGAAGTGTACATGAAACCTTTAATTCACATGGTCTAGAATAATTTTTTGTCTTTACCAATGATTTTGCCCAGGCTTCTCTGTTCTTTAAGCCCCTCTCTTATCATGAATCAAACCTTCTGGACTTTGAAGTCTGGCCAGTACTTATTGCCTGTCCCTAGCTGCATTGCAAAGGTGGTGGTGAGCTGCCTTCTTGAACCACTGCAGTTCAAGTGCTGCAGGTTGACTCTCAATGCCCAGAGGGAGGGGATTCCAAGGAATGGTGAATGGTTGACAGTGAAAGCTGCAGGCGATGGTATTCCCATGTATCTGCTGCCCTTGTCCTTCGTGATGGAAGTTGACCTGGGTTGGGAATGTGCTGTCTGAGGAGCTTTGGTGAATTTCTAGTGTGTGTCTCGTCACTAGTACACATTGCTGCCACTAACCGTCGGTGGAGATAGTGGATGTAGTGCCAATCAAGTGGGCTGTTTTGTCCTGGATGATGCCAAGCTTCTTAAGTGTTGTTGAAGTTGGACTCATCTAGGCAAGTGGGGTGTATTCCATCACACTCCTAACTTGTGCCTTGTAGATGGAGGACAGACTTTGAGGAGTCAGGTGGTGAGTTGCTCACCACAGTATTCCTAGACCTCAACCTGCTCCTGTCGCCAATGTTTATGTGGCCAGTCCATTTGAGTTTCCGGTCAATAGCAACCCTGAGGATGTAGATAATGGGGGAATTCAGTGATCGTAATATCATTGAATGTCAAGAGCTGGTAATTAGATTCTCTTTTATTGCTTTGATCTTGCTGCATTTGAATGTGGACTATTTCAGTATCCAAGTTATGAATGTGCAATGTTCAGCACCAATCATTGCCAACATTCCCACTTCCGACCTAATGATGGAAGGAAGGTTATTAAAGAAGCAACAGAGGATGGTTGGGCCTGAAACGCTATCGGAGGAACTCCTGCAGAGATGTCCTGGAGATGACTAGTCTCCAACCACCGGAGAAATTCCCCCCAATACCCATCGATTCCAGTTTTGCTAGGGCTCCTTGATACCACATGTGGTCAAATGTAGACTTGATATCAAGGGCAGTCACTCTCACCTCAACTCTGGCGTTTAGCTCTTGTATCTGTCTTTGAACCAAGGCTGTAATGAGATGCTGATGGTGGTGATGGTCGGACATTGTCTGTAGGTATAATTCTGTGAAACAGCTCTCCCAATTTTGGCACTAGCCCCCAAATGTTAATAAGGAGGACTTTGCAGGATTGACAGGGCTGTTCCTGCTGTTGCCATTTCCAGTGCTTAGGTCAATGCCAGGTGGTCCACCCGCTTTCACTTCTTTGTTGAGACTTTGTTTCAGTTGAGACAACTGAGTGGCTTGCCAGGCCATTTCAGAGGGCAGAGCCCAGACCAGCTGAGAATGGCAACTTTCTTTCCCTGAAGAACATTAGTGAGCCACATGGGCTGTTTCTAACAGTCTACAAGTGGTTTTACAGTCATCAATAGATTCTTAATTCCAGATTTTCTGTTTGAATTCAAATTCCATGATCTGCTGTGGTGGGATTTGAACCATGGTCCCCAGAAGATTAACTGAGTTTCTGGATTAATAGTCCAGTGATTATATCACCCGGTCAGTATCTCTGTATCATAAGGCTTACTGAGTACTTTGAGACACTTCAACTTTAATAAAAGCCTTCCTGCCTGCATGCAGTGTGTTTAAATGCACCAAAAAAAAGTAGAAGTAATTATAGCCTTGTGGTGGGGTGGGGCGGGGGGGTGGGGTGGGGAGGTGAGATGCAAATCACTTACTACTGATGGAATTTTAGGATTCTGACCAAAAACTAATAGATATGAACCATATCCTCCCACTATCTGCAACAAATTCTTATCACACATAACTTACATTATGTAGATGATTTACAGTTTGGCTTATCTGCCAAACTTTTACAAACCATTTTGTCTGTTACTGCAGGGTTCTTTTCCTATTCCCGTTACTAAAGGAGTTGTTTCTGCCGCATTCATAGCTATTATATTCATAATCACACACAAGTGAGTAATTTTGTCAGGATTTACAGGAAATAGGATGCGAGGATGTATAGTCCAGGTATCCAGTTTTTAGTGGATACGAGTGGCCAGTATATGCCCAGAAATGGAAACAGATGTTGAGGAAGGGAGGGGAGGAGTCAGAGATAGACCAGGTGGAAATGAGGATTGGTGGAAATTAGAAGCAAAATTGATGAGGTTTTCCAATTCCAGATGAGAGAGGGAAGCAGCACTAATGACATCATTGATATAGCAGAGAAAAAATTGTGGGTGGGGCTGGAATAGGACTGGAGCAAGGAATGTTCCACACACCCAACAAAGAGACAGGCAAAACTAAGGGCCATGCAAGTACCCATGGTTAACCCCTCTGACCTGAAGAAAATGAGGGGAGTTAAATGAGAAGTTGGTGAGGGTGAGGATGAACTCAGCCAGGCAGAAGAGGGTGGTGGTGGGTGGGGACAGTTCAGGTCTTTGCTCCAGGAAGAAACAGAGCACCCAGAGGCAATGATGGTGGGGGATGGATGTGTAAAGGGATTGCATGTCCATGGTAAACAGGTGGTGGCTGGAGCCTGAAAACTGGAAATTCCAAAATTGGGGTAAAGCGTCAGAGGAATCATAGACGTACGTGGGCAGCGATTGGACCGGCAAGATCTAAGCTTTGCAATGCTGCCAAATCCAGTAAATGGTTGGGAGCAATTAAACAAATTGAGGGAGGAGAACCCTCCACAAATCTCCTCATTCTAAATGATGGGAAAGCTCAACACACCAGTACAAAATAAAAGGTGGAATCACTCGCAACAAATTATGGCCAAAAGTGCTGAATAGATGATCCATCTCGGCCTCTTCCAGAGGTCCTTGGCATAACAAGTGCTAGTTATACTTAGCCATAATAGGATGATGGCTGTGGTGGTTGGAGATCAGTCACCTCAGCTCCAGGGTATCTCTGCAGGAGTTCGTCAGGGTAGTATACTAAGACCAACCACCTTCAGCTGCCTCATCAATGACTTTCTCTCCATCATAAGGTCAGAAGTGGGGATGTTTGCTGATGATTGCACTAAGTTCAGCACCATTCGTAACTCCTCTAAATCTGAAGCAGAAAGACCTGGACAAGAGTTGCACTTGGACTGACAAGTAACATGCACATCCCATGCCAATGATCGTCTTATTTGGAGACAATCTAACTAATACCCTTTGACATTCAGTAGCATTGCCAACACTGAATCCCCCACTAACATCTTCCTAGTGGTTACCATTTAGCAGAATCTAAACTGGACCAGTCATACAGGGTTAATGGCCAAGTTAGAGATGAGGGATACTGCAGTGAGTAACTCACCACCCGACCCCCCACCCAGATGTCTGTTCAACATCTGCAAGGCACAAGTCAGGACAGAGGAGACTGGGTGGCAGGACAAAAGAAAGAGAGAGGGGGAGCGGGATAGGAGAGAGAAAAGGGGAAGAAGGGAGTTAGGAGGAAAGAGGTATGGGGGCAAGAGGTAAAGAAGCATGTAGATCCTCTTCCGGCTCAGAAGGTGCCTGTTCTCTACAGTCAAAATCCAGTTTAAACCTGAAGAATGTCAGTTACCTTTCCTGCAGCAGTTGATATAAGCTACAGCTTTTAATTGTTAAATCAGAGACATTTTCCAAATGAATCAGCAACTGTATATTGTTTACAAAGCAGTGGAAGCTTCTAAAGAAGGAAAACCAAACAACAAGGGATCTAATTAGTCAAAAATTGGTCATCTCAACAACAAAACTGGGAAACAAAGACTACTGAACTGACTTTCCAGTTTTTCTACCTCTACTAATAATTGGCTTTCCCTATTTGTCTGTCTGTGCAAGCATGCCTGTGTAAGGGAAAGTTTATAAGGAAGTTAGAGCTAGTTAGGAGTGCTAATGGCTTATATCACTGATGACTAATTTGCTGTAGTCTAAGTATAATTAATAATTCGTGGTTAGAATTATTTCTTGGGCAGAAACCTAATCCATGCTTTGAAAAACCTTGGTTTGAAAGTCTGATAAATTTGGATAATGTGCGTAACTTTGTGCTGTACCTGAATGGGTCATAAAAATAGGCTGTACCTTGTTTCCTCTTTAGAAGAGCTATAACAGAGGTCCATGTCGTACTTCATTCTTCCACTAATCATATGGCCCATTTTCAGAAAATGGGTGTGTAATCATACCCCAGCTTCACATTTTAACTCAACCATCCTCTGTTCTCGATGTTATACATTAGAAGATAATTGCATTTAAACAGAGTCCAAGTCCGCACTTTTAGTGATAGCTTTACTTTTGTTAACCATGCCGCATTCAACATTTATCCCACTGATTACTAATTCTCCATATTTACACAAGTCACAACCAAATAACCCTTCATTACCTATTATCTTTTGATCTCATTTCTTAGATTACTTACAGTGTGGAAACAGGCCTTTCGGTCCAACAAGCCCACACCGACCCCGCCGAAGCGTAACCCACCCAGACCCATACCCCTACATTTACCCCTTACCTAACACTACGGGCAATTTAGCATGGCCAATTCACCTAACCTGCACATATTTGGACTGTGGGAGGAAAACGGAGCACCCGGAGGAAACCCACACAGACACGGGGAGAATGTGCAAACTCCACACAGTCAGTCACCTGAGGCGGGAATTGAACCCGGGTCTCTGGCGCTGTGAGGCAGCAGTGCTAACCACTGTGCCACCGTACCACCCTAATTTCATTAGGTCTCAGGAATTTCTTTAGACCATATTAGATCATAGCATTGGGTACCATCTGACTGGTGACCTCTTGAAGCAAGAAATATTAATGGAAGCATGCTAATTGGTAATACTTTATAGTTTAATTTTAGTCCAAACATGGCGTCAGTGAATGTAATATTTGTATTATTAGTGAGTCGTAATAAACATCTGTTGGAACTTTCAATACCATGTCCCCCATACCAAGGTTCTTATGAGGGGTATCAAGTAAATAAACTCAGCTGGAGGCAAAATCCACATCACTACTAAGAAATCATTTTGTTACTTACAATTTTATTTCAATTTAATATGTTTTAACTTTCTTAGCTTTATTTGAACACTTCACGATTAGCACACCTTTTCTGCACAACAAGTTTGTTTTTGCTTAAGGTAATGAAAAAGATTGAAAGAATAGACTGCCATCTGGTAAAGAATAAATCTGGTGCTTGTTAGAAATAACTCTCCAAAACAAAAAAGTTCATTCAATATTCTCAAAGCTAATTAATACGGAGTCTGTGCTGTGCTTAATTACACTGCAACTGATATTCTAACTACAGTAATTTGAAATGACTTGTTAAAAGTAAAACAACTTTGGCCAAATAGGAAACATAAAGCAAACAAAATTGCTACACAAAGGCTCACTTTGATATTGGAAGTTGGTAATAGAGTCATAGAGATGTACAGCATGGAAACAGACCCTTCGGTCCAACCCGTCCATGCCGACCAGATATCCCAACCCAATCTAGTCCCACCTGCCAGCACCCGGCCCATATCCCTCCAAACCCTTCCTATTCATATATCCATCCAAATGCCTCTTAAATGTTGTAATTGTATCAGCCTCCACCACTTCCCTGACCCCAGGGAAAAGACTGTCTATTTATCCTATATTGTGTATTAAATAGTTACAATGAAAACAAAACAAATGATAAATAAATTTATAGATCTGATTGAGAGATACAGGTTTAGAAATTATTATTGATCATAGTAAATATTGCATTCACTAAGCTAAAAGTAAATCATGTGGAAGTGTTAATTTACTTTAAATTATTCACTAATACCTTTGTTAAAACAACAGGCAGAGTGATGTAAATAAATGCACTGAGTGCTCATCTGCAATGCTTGTCAATAATAATTTCTATCTAGAGTACTGATCTAAAGCTAAATTTTGAACAAGGCTTATAGCATTTGTTTTTGATTTTTCAGTGACTGAAATTCATTTGCTGGGTTCTGCACTGGGAGCAGAACACAGCCTTATAGAATTGATCCTTTCGTCTAAAACTAAACATACCACAGCTGCTGATCTACAAGATGTTTTCTAACACACTGAGCAGTTCATCTAACTCTGCCAGTGGCAATGTAATTGATAGTTATCTTTGACTCACACTGAACTTTTAGAAGTCTCAGGTTCTACCATCACCTGATAACTTCAACAGAATACATCAACTTTCCTGCAACCCGAGGAAATGCAGTAATCACAATATCATGACTGGCTATTCCATAATTTTTTTACATGACAGGTTGCTTACGTGCAGAATGACATTCACTTCAAAGCATAAAACTACTTTCTATAATCAAAAGTCTTTATTCTCTTAACACTCAGGTATTTTGATATGGCAAAACACCACATTGTTTGCTGGCAGGTTTCCCAGTATCCTGTTGTGATTCCTTTATTCAGTCTCAACATGCAGTTTATACTCAAGGTCTGAAGCAGATCCGAACCTAGTGCTTGGGGAGGTGGGAGCAGGAGATGACTAGCTTGTTTCAATCCTGGTTATTGGCTATCAATCAGAATCTCTGTATTCCAGACTGACGGAATACAGATTATTGCTTTATTGAGTGCATTGCAGACCAGGTCGATGATTTTGAACAATCCAAATCTGCCATATATCTCTGCAAAGTTGTGCTCTTAATTCTTAGATTGTAATTCAGCCTTGGGGAAATATAAATAATGAAATTGCTGATTAGTAACTGCACAGGGCATTAATGAGTTCAAAAACTAAGCTGGCCAGGTATAAAACTGACTGTTAATATGCTAAAAAAAAAGCAGGAGTTCCTCAGGATAGTGCTCTGGGCCCAATCATCTTCAGCTGCTTCAATGACATTCCCCCCATGCCCAGGTCAGAAGTGGGGATGTCCACTGATGAGCACACAATGTTCAGTACCGTTCGTGACTCCTCAGATACTGAAACAGCCTATGCCCAAATTCAAGACGACATTGACAATATTCAGGCTTGAGCTGCAAAGTGGCAAATAACAATTGCAACCCCACAAATTCCAGGCAAAGGCCATCTCCATCAGGAGACAATGTAACCACCACCCCTTGACATTTAATGACATTACCATTACTGGCTACCCCACTATCAAAATCCTTGGCGTTACCATTGGTCAGAAAATGAACTGGGCAAGCTGTAGAAATACAGTGGCTGTAAGAGGAGGGCAAAGGCTAGGAATACTGCAGGAGGTAACTCACCACCTGACTCCCAAAAGTCTATCCACCATTGACAAGGCACAAATCAGGAGTGTGATGGAATACTCCCCATGTGCCTGGATGGGTGAAGCTCCAACACAAATCAGGAAGATGGCCTCATCTCAAGCAAAGCAGCTGACTTGACTGGCACCACATCCACAAACATCCACTTCCTCCACAACAGACACTCAGTACACATTGTTGCTACTATCTACAAGACACACTGAAGAAGTTCACCCATGATCCTTAAACTGCACCTTCTAAACTCATGACCACTTACATCTAGAAGGACAAGGGCAGCAGATACATGAGAACATCACCATGTGCAAGCTGTTCTCCAAGTCACTCACCATCCTGACTTGGAAATATCACTGTTCCTTCACAGTCTCTTGGTCAAAATCCTGGAATTCCTTCCCGACAGACATTGAGGGTCTACCTATAGCACATCGACTGCAGTTCAAACTGGTAGCTCACCATCATAACCTTTCTCAAGGATAACTGGGGACGGGCAACGAATGTTGGCCAGCCAGCAATACCTACATCCTGTGTGTGAATTTTTAAAAATACTGCAAACCAGAAATAAAAACAGGTGAAACTCAGGATGCCTGGCATCATCTGTGGAGTGAGAACTAGAGTTTCCATTTCCATTCCCACATGAAATTTTTTCACAGATGCTGAATCTCACTAATTGTTTATAGAAATGAAAGAAAAACATGGTCCTATAAAAATATAATTCATAAAAGATGTTAAAGTATCAATAAGTGAAGTCTTAAATTCATCATACCTCTTAACCTTCTGCAAATAAGCATACATTGACAAACGAAATCATAGGAAGAACAATTCATTGTAATGACTAAAAGATCTTAATCAAGTAAATCAAAAGTTCAAACATCCCTGATAAAGAACAAAGAAAATTTACAGCCCGGGAACAGGCCCTTCGGCCCTCCAAGCTTGTGCCGATCCAAATCCACTGTTTAAACCCATCACCCAATTCCTAAGGATCTGTATCCCTCTGCTCCCCACTGTAGGTGGCACAGTGGTTAGCACTGCTGCCTCACAGAGCCAGAGACCCAGGTTCAATTCCTGCCTCAGGCGACTGACTGTGTGGAGTTTGCACATTCTTCCTGTGTCTGCGTGGGTTTCTTCCGGGTGCTCCGGTTTCCTCTCTCAGTCCAAAAATGTGCAGGTTAGGTGAATTGCCCGTAGTCTTAGGTGTAGGGGAATGGGTCTGGGTGGGTTGCGCTTTAGAGGGTTGGCGTGGATTTGTTGGGCTGAAGGGCCTGTTTCCACACTGTAAGTAATCTAATCTAATCTACTCACACATCTGTCCAGTCACATCTTAAATGAATCTACCGTGCCTGCCTCTACTACTTCTGCTGGCAACACGTTCCAACACCTGCCACCCTTTGTATTTGCCGCGTATATCCCCCTTAAACTTTACATCTCTCACCCTGAAAGCATGACGTCTCGTTATTGAATCCTTCACCATGGGAAAAATCTTATCTCTATCTACCCTGTCTATAGCCTTCATGATTTTGTAGACTTCAATCAGGTCCCCCCTCAATCTCCTTTTTTCTGATGAAAACAATTCCAACCTACTCAACTTGTCATCGTCATAGCTAGCACCTTCCATACCAGGCAACATCCTCATAAACCCTCTCTGCACCCTCTCCAAAGCGTCCACATTCTGATGGTAATGTGGCGACCAGAACTGTACACAGTATTCTAAATGTGGCCTAACCAAAGTCTTATACAATTTTAATATGACCTGCCAGCTCTTGTACTCAAGAGGCGGTCTGATGAAGGCATGCATACCATATATGCCTTCTTGACCACTCTAACCACCTGTGCAGCCACCTTCAGGGTACAATGGACCTGAACTCCCAGATCTCTCTGCTCATCAAATTTTCCCAAGGCTCTTCCGTTTACAGTATAGTTCACTCTGGAATTAGACTTCCCAAAATGTATCACCTCACATTTGCCTGGATTGAACACCATCTGTCACTTCTCCACCCAACTCTCCAGTCTATCTAGATCCTCCTGTATTCTTTGACAGTCCCCAATGCTTTCTTCTACTCCACCAATCTTCGTGTCATCTGCAAACCTACTGAGCAGACCAACAATGTTCTCTTCCAGATCATTTATGTACATCCAAAACAACAGTGGCCCCAGCACTGATCCCTATGGAACAACACTGGTCACCTTTCTCCGTTTTGAGAAACTCCTTTCAACTACTACCCCGTCTCCTGTTGCTCAACCAATTTTTTATCCACCTAGCTGGAACACCCTGCACACCATGTGACTTTACTTTCTCCATTATTTTATCATAGGGAAACTTATCAAATGCCTTACTAAAGTCTATGTATATGACATCTACAGCCCTTCCTTCATCTAGCAACTTGGTCACTTCCTCAAAGAACTCTATTCAGTTGGTAAGGCACGATCTCTCCCGCTCAAAACTATGTTGCTTATCACTGATAAGCCCATTCTTTTCCATATATAAATAGATTTCATCTCTCAGTACCTTTTCCAGCAACTTTCCCACCACTGATGTCAGGCTCATTGGTCTGTAGTTACTTGGAATATTCCTCCTACCCTTCTTGTAAAAGGGGGACAACTTGACCAAACCTCCAGTCCTCTGGCATCACACCTCTGTTTAAGGATGCTACAAAGATATCTGTCAGGGCCCCAGCTATTTTCTCTCTCGCCTCCCTCAGCAACCTGGGATAGATCCCACTGGATTAGTGGTGCTGGAAGAGCACAGCAGTTCAGGCAGCATCCAAGGAGCTTCGAAATCGACGTTTCGGGCAAAAGTCCTTCATCAGGAAACTGATGACTTCATCAGTTGATGACTATCCTGTGACTTCATCAGGATAAAGTCACATGGTTTTTACCTTGTAGATCCCATCCGGTCCTGGGGATTTGTCCACTTTAATAACCTTTAGCCTACCCTACACATCTTCCTTCCTTACATCAACGTAATCCAGAGTAAACAAACTTCTATCTCTAATCTCAACATTCACCATGACCCTCTCCTCAATGAACACTGATGCAAAGTAATCATTGAGAATCTAACCCATTTTCACCCTGGGTGGCATGGTGGCTCAGTGGTTAGCACTGCTGCTTCACAGTGTCAGGGACCCAGATTCTATTCCTGCCTCAGGCAACTGTCTGTATGGAGTTTGCACATTCTCCCCGGGTCTGCATGGATTTCCTCCAGGTGTCCGGTTTCCTCCCACAATCCAAAGATGTACAGGTTAGATGAACTGGTCATGTTAAATTGCCCAAAGTGTTAGGTGCATTAGTCAGGGGTAAATATAGGATAGGGGAATGGTCTGCGTGGGTTACTCTTCAGAGGGTCAATTTGGACTTGTTGGGCCAAATGGCCTGTTTCCATACTATAGGTAATCTAACCTAATCTAATTTAAAAGCCTTCCTTCAACCTTTAGTGTACCAACCCTTTCTCTAGTTACCTCTTATATTTGGGATTCTCCTTAATTCTGCTCACTAAAGTTATTCCGTGAACCCTTTTAGCCCGCTTGATTCCTTGTTTAAGATTGGTCCTACTCTTCCGATATTTTGATAGCAGTAACCAAAGTAGGTGAGCAGGTAAAGGTGGTGTATGGCATGCTTGCCTTCATTAGTTTGGACAGTAAATATAAAAAGTTCGCAAGTCATGTTGCCATGACTTTCATGATGCCACATTTAGAGTATTGTGTGTAGTTCTAGCCAACAGACTGCGGGGAGAATGTGGAGGCTTTGGCAAGGGTGAAAAGGGAGTTTTACCAGGAATTGGAGTGTATTAGCTATAAGAGGAGGTTGGGCAAACTTGGATTGTTCACTAAAGCATCAGAGGTTGAGGGGTGACCTGATAGGTGTATATAAAATATGAGGCATGAATACAGTGGATAGTCAGTCTTTTTCCTATAGTAGAAATGTCAAATACTAGGGGGCATCGGTTTAAGGTGAGAGGGGGCAAGTTTACAGGAGATGTGCGAGGCAAGTGTTTTACACAGAGGGTGCTAGGTGCCTGCAATATGCTGCCAGATGATGTGATAGAAACAAATATGTTAGAAACATTCAAGAGGCATTTAGACAGACGTGAACAGACAAAGAAGAGAGGGATATGGACTGTGTACAGGCAGATTGGATTAGTTAAGAATGGCATCATGGTCAGTGGTCTAAAGTTCTGTTCCTGTGTTGTACTGTTTCTGTGGAACCCTTTGCTGATAATATTAAGACTAAGAACTTGTTCAACAGTAATAGATTGCTGTATTATATTGGTTTGATTGAGAACTCAAACTCATAAAAGGGCTTTGTCATATGAGGGGCACGAGTTGGCATTGAAGCCACAAAGGGTCATGGTGTTGGGAGGTAAACCTATCCTAGCATGGACACTTTGAGATTATCTTTTAAAATTCAGACTATGGTTTATTTCTTGAGGGACTGTGAAAAACAGCCATTCCAAATCTGGGCCTGACTCGGCAAGAATTGTGGGTTGCAGTACGGGTTCCAGATGTCTCCCACCTAGAACACAGCATCGCCAAGTACAGGATGGGAATCCCAAAACAGAACGGGAATCCCTGTCAGGTCTCTTCTGATATGCTAAAATGGGTTAGCAATTAGAGTCAGAGTCATAGAGATGTACAGCATGGAAACAGACCCTTCGGTCCAACCAATCCACACCGACCAGACATCCCAACCCTATATAGTCTCACCTGCCAGCCCGGTCCATATCCCTCCAAACCCTTCCTATTCATATACCCATCCAAATACCTCTTAAATGTTGCCATTGTACCTGCCTCCACCACATCGTCTGGCAGCTTATTCCATACACGTATCACCCTCTGCATGAAAACGTTGCCCCTTAGGTCTCTTTTATATCTTTCCCCTCTCACCCTAAACCTATGCCCTCTAGTTCTGGACTTCCCGACTCCAGGGAAAAGACTTGGTCTATTTGCTGTGGTTCTGTTCGCCGAGCTGGAAGTTTTTGTTGCAAACGTTTCGTCCCCTGTCTAGGTGACATCCTCAGTGCTTGGGAGCCTCTGTGAAGCGTTTCTGTGGTGTTTCCTCCGGCATTTGTAGTGGCCTGTCCCTGCCGCTTCCGGTTGTCAGTTTCAGCTGACGGCTGTAGTGGCCGGTATATTGGGTCCAGGTCGATGTGTTTGTTGATGGAGTTTGTGGATGAGTGCCATGCTTCTAGGAATTCCCTGGCTGTTCTTTGTTTGGCTTGCCCTATAATGGTAGTGTTGTCCCAGTCGAATTCATTGCTTGGCTTGCCCTATAATGGTAGTGTTGTCCCAGTTTCAGCTGGCCACTACAGCGGACAGCTGAAACTGACAACCGGAAGCGGCAGGGACAGGCCACTATAAATGCCGGAGGAAACACCACAGAAGCGCTTCACAGGAGGCTCCCAAGCACTGAGGATGTCACCGAGACAGGGGACGAAATGTTTGCAACAAAAACTTCCAGCTCGGCGAACAGAACCACAGCAAAGAGCACCCGAGCTACAAATCTTCTCACAAACTTTGAACTTTGTCTATTTATCCTATCCATGCCCCTCATAATTTTGTAAACCTCTAAGGTCACCCCTCAGCCTCCAATACTCGAGGGAAAACAGCCCCAACCTGTTCACCCTCTCCCTATAGCTCAAATCCTCCAACCCTGGCAACATCCTTGTAAATCTTTTCTGAACCCTTTCAAGTTTCACAACATCTTTCCAATAGGAAGGAGACCAGAATTGCATGCAATATTCCAACAATGGCCTGAGCAAAGTCCTGTACAGCCGCAACATGACCTCCCAACTCCTGTACTCCATACTCTGACCAATAAAGGAAAGCATACCAAATTGTTCCAACCTCGCAAAGATGTTAGCCATGCTGTTACCATGTTCCATTTCTTTATTTGGAGTTACTTGTCTCTTATACAGTTGGTTCTGAGGTTTGTGAACTACTACAATTGTCTTGCTAGTGCAATGTTTGTTCTGACCTACAAAATTTAAGAACTGGTTTGCAGACTGAAATAATTCCTTGCAGGGAACACATCAAGACTTTGGCAGCACACCACTATTAATAGAAACCAAAAGATAAAATGCTAGGAAATCTCAGCAGGTCTGGCAGCATCTGGAAGGAGAGAAAAGAGCTGACATTTCGAGTCTAACTGACCCTTTGTCAAAGCTAAAAAAGGGGAGAAATAGGGAGGTATTTATACTAGGCTGAGAGAAGGCGAGTCATGGCTCCAGAAGCAAAGGTACCAATAAAGAGGTAATAATGACAGTGAATAAAGAGATTATAGGGAGATTAGGAGCTGTGAATGACCAAGGCCGAAGCCAGTGCTGTGAGACAAAATATGTGGGGGATGGGGGGGTGGGGAGGGGAGAAGGGGTGAAGCAGAGGCAAAATGAAAAACAGGGGAGAAGGGTAGCAAAAGGGGAAGAGGAGAGGAAAAGAGTGATGAGAGTGCGGAGTGAGAGAAAGAGACAATCAAGAAATAAGAGGTACAGAACAGTGAAAAAAATATATTTACAAAAATAAATAAAATAAATGAAATAAAATTATCTGAAGTTGTTGAATTCAATGTTGAGACCGGCAGGCTGTAACGTGCCTAGTCGGAAGATGAGATGTTGTTCCTCCAGTTTGCGTTGAGCTTCACTGGAACATTGCAGCAGGCCAAGGACAGACATGAGGGCATGGGAGCAGGATTGGGTGTTGAAGTGGCAAGTCACGGGAAGGTCCAGGACCTGATTGCGTACAGACCAAAGATGCTCAGCAATCGATCACCCAGTCGGGTCGGAACAAATGCGGCGGAATCGAAGGAGGGGAGAGAAAGGGATAGAGTCCTTACAGGATGTAAGGTGAGAAGAGCTGTAGTCCAGATAGCTGTGGGAGTCAGTGGGCTTGTAATGGATATTAGTGGATAGACTATTGCCGGAAATGGAGACAGAAAGGTCAAGGAAAGGAAGGCAAGTGTCGGAGATGGACCAGGTGAAGGTGGTTGAGGGATGGAAACTAGAAGCGAAGTTTATGAATTTTTCCAGGTCAGGAAGAGAGCACCAAGCCGCTCCAAAATAGTCATCGATGTACCGATAAAGCAGTTGTGGGAGGGGACCACTATTAATAGAGATGGGCACAGTGGCTCAGCTGTTACCACTGTTATCACACAATGCCAGAGACCTGGGTTCAATCCCTTGGGCGACTGTGTGTGGAGTCTGTAAGTTTTCCCTCTGTCTGTATGGGTTTCTATCAGATGCTCCAATTTCCTCCCACAGTCCAAAGAAGAGCAGGTTAAGTGGATTAGCCATGCTAAAAATGGAGTTACAGGGATAGGGTGAAGAGCAGACTCTGAGTTGGATGCTCTTCGGAGGGTCAGTGGAGACTCAATGGGTTGAATGGCCTTTTTCCGCACTGGAAGGATTCTATGATTCCGAGATCAAGTGATGTGAGCTAATCCTACCTTAATTCAGCAAAACTAGCTTGAACAGAACCTTAAATGCTAGCATATCAAAATTGGTTGGCGTCTTAGACCCTGCTATTTATTTTTGTCATGTTTTAGCCAGTACAAAACACCAACTCTCAAAAAGATTGCAATAGAATTGTGACTTGAAGCAGAGGTTGCTTTTCTGATTTAAGAATTATGGATTCCCAGTGTGACAATCCACCTTTGTATCTGGACCTGGAATTAAGCTTTGGATGTCTGATCCAATTTTGGTAAATAATGACTGAAAACATTATTAAATTAAAGAATAATTAACACCTGTGCACACTTAGAAGTCTCAGTAAAATCCCATTATAATGCTATTTCCTCAGGAATTAGGTTCTAGAAACCTTCTGAATTTTTTACATGGAATCCATTACTTCTTGTTGCTTCTAATTTGTGCTATGATCAGGAAGCACAGAGTTATGAAAGCTCATGCTTCCAAATAAACCTGTTGGACTATCACCTGGTGTGGTGTGATTTTTAACTTTGCACTGAAAAGGAAGTGGAATGATGCTCAGTCTGTGTAGTTAGCAGCTGGACATCTGTTGTACTGTTAGAATTTAGATCAACATTTGAAGTGTCATAGCATTCAAGGCTATGGACCTAGTATGGGAAAGTGGGATGACCGCAGGTAGCAGTACATTTTAAGTGGTATAGAGTCAAATGGGCCAAAGGGTCTCTTTTGTACCATATGATACTGTGACCTTAATTAGTAGTTTTAGGAGTTAGTAGACAGCAAAGTGTTGGAGCCAGGTTGCTAGTAAAGTCCCAGGTGCTGTGGGGGCTCAGAAGCAGAGCACTAGAGAGTAGGGCTTGAATGCTCACAATGCCATAATTGTTTGTTGCAACTGAGACAGATGAGAGCTCAGATAAAGAAAACTCCAGTGGCAGAACTAGTTTAGCAAAGCTACTCATTTGTCAAAAGCTGGATTCGTGCTTGTTTATGTGGTAGAGTACACACACTGTCTACTTTTAAAATAAGTTACTTGCCTTCAGCCAGATTTTATTGTAAGTTTAGCATTCTAGTCTGGAATTATAAGATCTACTTGGCAAAATGTCTTGAGAGTGCCAGTTATGGCACATGGTTTCATGAAGGATATTCCAGTACAATGAAAAAGAACATTCAACATCATGCTCATTATCATTAAATTAAAAGATGTTTTTATCAATACCTCATCTATAATACAACTTGGGCACCTAGGCACCATTGTGGATGGATGCGCTGCTTGCAATATATTAGTTTTTCTTTGTGATATTATTTGCAGGCTTGCAGTCTTTCACATATTTTTTCTTGTACAGTACTAGTTACGCAATCTACTGGCACACATATCACTAAAGCACTTGGCAGTCCCTCAGCTTGTGGCAGTTCCTGAGAATAAAATGCAAGACCGCAGTGAGTTTTTGAACCAGGTAAACCAAAGGTTTTATTATGGAATACAGTCCATTCAGCCCATCGACTTCACACCGACTCTCTGAAAAGCATCACACACAGACACGGAGAATATGCAAACTCAACACAGACAGTTGCCCGAGGGTGGAATCGAACCCAGGTCCCTGGTGCTGTCAGCCAGCAATGCCAACCACTGAGCCATCAAGGTTATGATGTATCAGCTGAAGAGAAGCAAAGGTAAATAGTATTCTGGTAGTAGAATGACTTTTGCTTTCCCAATTTGCAGAATGTGAGATGACAGCAAGGTAACAAAGCCCCTTCTCACCACTCTATTAATCTTTATGCTCAGAAAGAATTATAATCGAAAAGCTGGTCTGTTCTTCAGCAAACAGGTGTTGTAGGTCTCAGTGAGCTTGAGTTTTAAAACAATCTGCTGCGGGCTCACAATTTACCAGATTTATTCAATTAAAATTTCATAAATAGCCATTAGGGCATCTAACTGTGGCCGCTATTCACTACCATAGACCTGCACAACCATACGCATTCACAGTAATGCTAATGTGAAAGGAACTGACCTTCTATTACTGCACATATATTATTATACTTTTTTTTGAAAGACTCTTGACCATTTTTCAGCTTGGCTATCTTGTAATGTTGGGAGGTGGAGGGGGATGGTGTAGCAGTAATGTCATTGAACCCATAATCCAGAATCCCAGGCCAGAGTCTGGTTCTCATCATGGCAGATGGTGCAACTTCAATTATATTTTTTAAAAATTATCTAGTACTACAAACTAGCCAATCATCAACATGATTGATTTTTGTAAAATCCCCATCTGGGTCATTTAAGTCCTTCAGGGAAGGAAATCTGCTGTTCTTCCCTGGGCTGGTTTACATGTAACTCCAGACCCACAGCAATGTGGTAGAATTTCACCAGATTCACCATGGTAACCTTTTCTGGGAGGAGGTCAGGCACAATGTTGGAGAGGCTGGGAGGAGGGAAAGGGAAATCCTGTGATGTGCCTTCAACTTGCAAACAGCTTAACATCAATCTGCTGGAGCTGTGAGGTTGTAGTGCTAACCACTGTGCTGCCCATAGGTAGCTTGAAAATCTCTCAAAAGGACAGATTAGTGATTTCCTTCATTTTATAGCAGAACAAACAGAAGACTTCTCACTATTAGAAGCATTGTATCCCTACAGTGCAAATAGAGGCCTTCGGCCCATCGAGTCTCACTGAATCGCCAAACAGCATCACACCCAGACCAATAAAACAGGGTATTCATCTTCAAAATGGCCCCAGCAAATGGAGAGCTAGGACCCATGATAGGGCTGCAGACCTTTGGCTATTGCAATTTCATTGCTTTTCAATAGTTTGTTTTCTCTAAAGACTTCACTTTTATTCATCAAATAAAACTGTTTCAGTATTACTGTTCGTGGTTCCCACCAGGCTTTCACTGAGCAACTTCAGAGAGCTCCGACAGCTGTCCACCATGATGGAAAATCTCCAGAAGTCAGATGGTGAATTCTTAATTTGCTCCCTAATGACCTCAGTATATCCAATTAGTTAAACAGCCAACCTCCCCCATCCCCGGAAATGTCAGTGTTGAGAATGGAGGTAGCAGACCAATAGGCAGGCGCCTGGTGCCATTTCTTTGCTGTCCTTGCCTCCATTCCAAGTTGTTTGGGACTAGAAAATCCAACTTTCAACTACAGTCATTTTGACACCAACAAACCTATTGGATTAAAAGAAGAGCCCAAAGAAGAAACTCAGCCCTAATATCTGAACAAAGATGGCAATTACATAATTTTAGGAATTATATTCAATGATCATTTTACAGTGGGAGAAGACCATCGCCAGTTGAGACACAACGTGGACAGGTGGTTAAGATGGATAACAATATGCCTGGCCTTACATAGTGAGGCACTGAGGAGATTTCAGTCTTCAATCGCTCAGCTACAATCTGCACAAAATCTTTGCTGCAGCCCAGCATTGAATTTTGGGACAGGAGGTTGATACCAAGCATCCAGACAAACAGTTCCTGGCTCCCAGCAAAGACCCACAGCTGCTTTGAAAACTGCATACAAAGAAGCAGAGTTAATGTGCCTCAGGTCAATGACCCATCTTTGTAAAATTCTGATAAAACAGCATCAAGCTGAAATCTGTGAATTCTGTCTCTCTCTCTCTCTCTCTCTCTCTCTCCCTGGATACTGCCTGACCTAAGTGTTCCCAACATTTTCCGCTTTTATGAACAAAATGGAGGTTGTTGTTAAAATGGACAGATTCTAAAGGACCTTGATTTGCAATTGAACAAAGGTCAATTTAGGAAGAGAATACACAAGGATGATAACACCATAAGTATACTTTTTACCACCTGAAAATAAGTTTAAAAGTAATAACACTGATTTGAAGATCTATTTTTTTTTCATGTTTTGCTGCTACAGGCAGATCCCTGATACAAAATGATGACTACAGCACCGAAATATTAAACGAACAGTCACATGTTAAAAAACCCACTACCTTACAGGAAGAACTAGTCTATTAACATATTCAGCAATGTAACAGATTGCGCTCTTAAATGCAAAACCTCTTACATATTTGATTAAAAACTTGCAAACGGGAAGGAATAATGCAAGTCAAGCTTGTAACATGTATGGTACGAAATAAAACACATTGTGTTGAGAAATACAAACCTATAAGCCTCATTGCGCAAGTATTTCTCCCATTTGCAATATGTAGATCAAAATGAGCAGAATTTTTCATTCTCTTCGTAAATAAGACTTCAAACAACAAATAACTGCAATGGTTCAGCCCGATAACCTAAAAGTGGCCTCTCCAGCAAGAGCATTTTATCACATCACTCATAGTGCTCATTTAAAAAAACAGAAATGTTAATGTTAGCAATGGCATCCCTGGTATAAAGCCAGATGTTTCACCATAGAGTGCCAATTTTTTTTTTAAACAGAGAATTAATTAAAGCCCATGAATTGGCTTCCTGAAATTGAAAACTAATTTTTGTGGTAGAGTCAGGTGATATCTAGTGAATGAGTCATGGATTCACTGGATTCAGAGCACAAATTAAATGTGATGAACAATAGATTTTATAAAGGTGAACTGGCAAAGGATTGTGTTCAACATATTTTCTTTGATCAAATGTAATGACAAACAAATAGGACTTCTGTTCTACCCCAAATTGGGATCCACACTATTTTGTGCACAAATAACAGCTCTTTCCATTTTAAAAAAATCATTTCAATCACACTGCTTCTATTATTTTTGCAAAATTTAAGGAAACTAAAATTTCTAGTTCTAGCAGAACTTGTTCCTTTTTTAAAATCCTCTTCCTTTTTTCTAAGCTTAAATTTTTGTCTGCAGAGATTATTTTGCTAGAAACACATTCGGTCAGAATAACTGTCAGTACAACCCTGGCCACGGCCTATTTTACATCTTTGGATTAATAGGCAGTCTACAATGGCAAGCCTCAGATAGGGGTGAGAAATCTGGGGAATTCCAACTCTGCAACACTTTAGAGTGATAGGCTAGCATTGTAAGAAGTAACACATCTGGCAAGTGCTGAGAAAAGCAAGTTTGCAAATGTTACAGCATGGCTTACATTCTCTACTGTTACAGTTTTCTTGATATTACTACAAATCAGGGACATGTGGTGGGAGATGATGTGGGGCTGCAGGAATGAAGCCACCAAAAAAAAGTTCAGTTTCAATGGAAGAAAGTGGCCTAAGAATAAGGGGCACACCCAGTAACTCAATATACCAATACTACATTGGAAGCTGTTGAACAATCTCACTGAATTAGTCAAGGAAAGTGTAGCCAATTATATTGTGTAACAATCAGCATTGCAGCTTCCAGGTCTGTACTGTTGACCATTATCTACAAATATAGAAATATGCTCGGTACTGAAATCTTTCACAGTCAACTTCTACACTTGAAAATGTAATTTCACCCTCAGCCCAACATGAAAACGAATTGTAAAAGCTCCACATAACATAGCTATTGTTTCCTCAAATTATTGTTTCCAACATGTCTGTCGCAGAGAGGATACAGAATGCACTGACATAGGATGCAGCCAAGACATAACGTGCTAATTCTGATTTTTGCCTGCAGGCGGAGGTCAAATAATGCAAATAATCTATTCACCCAGCCAAAAGTCAGGCTAAGACTTTGAGAAACTGAAACCAACAGTTTTGCTGCAACAACTATTTTAAAAAATTGTGTAGTCAGAATTTAATTATTTGTTTATACACCATAGCTGTCACAATTCCAAATATCAAAAGATACAACAGAAGGAATGACAGTATAGCCTATTCAAGTAATCTGTTGATCAGATAAACACTGCTTTTTAAACGAATCATTGGTATTATTATTTTCTTACCTTTGTACTGTAGGCAAGGACAATAATTCCTCAGTGCTTGTGGTTCAAAAAACTTTTGCCACTTCTTCCATAAACCTTTGAACTGTCACCTATCTCAGGCTGCAGCTTCACACTGGGCACCGAGAAAACAGAGGACACTGGCAATGAAGAAAACATGGGTCAAAAATAACAACACTGCTCAAGAGATGATCTGCATATTCCACTTCAGAATCAAGTTCAGTAGATAATCAGCTCAGTTTTTCCAATGATGTCTTTGAAACTCCTGGCTTCAATATGGTAAGGAACCCTTTACAAATGTATTCAGGGCCTATACAGAGAAACAAATAATTTTTCAGGGCAAGTGCAACTTCTATCACCGGTCACTCATTTATAATGCCATGAGTCTTGACTCTTCTAGATTCAGAACTACCTACTCAAAAACAAAGACTGAAAGGCACAGCAATGTTGAAAGCTACATTTTAGATGAACATTAGTCTATATTTGTTTGTGTTGCAACAAACTTTAGAAGCTCTAACCTTTACAAGATTTACACCAATAGTTCTGTTCATCATTTAAAATACAGGCTTGACACTCATTTTCCTTCGGTAAATATTCCAACTTATTTTTGCATTCAGAAACAATTCATTCACATCAATCAGCACTCTTCACTATAGAGTGACAGGCTGGTTCATCCCTGTGGACCTTCATAGTGGGAGCTGATGATTTCAGTCAGGCTGCTTGGAGGAGGATTCATGAAGAGGCAGAGAGTTGTGGAAGTAGCAGAGAATGTGCATTGACCTCCATTCTCCTTTGCATCCAAGCAAATCATCCACACAAGTCACTGATTATCAGACGTCTTAGCTAGGGAATGACGAATAGTGTCAATTTAGAAGTGGGACGGCAAAAAGAATGACTTTTGATACCAGATTAAGAGAAATTGCATTTCCTTTTTTGAAGGCAGAAACTAGTTCTAGAAGATACGATTTTAGAACCAGACCCGAGTTAACAGTCTGTGTACTCTTAACAAACATGTTGCATTATGTATAAAAACATTACAAAAAATTCTAGGACAACATTAACTAAATAGGATGATTGACCTCACATTCTATATGTAGGGCAGTGAATTAAATAATATCACAATTAAATACCAAATCAGTTTGGCATCTAGATAGTTAAGAGTCATCAAATTTCATTTCATTTCCTTGTTGTAATTATCTACAGAAAGCAGAATGTTACTTCACTACATCTAAACATTTCTCGAGGCTCGTAGCACTGCTTTTATTTAAAATATGTAGATTTTCATCTTTGGTCTGGCCTTCAAAAGGATTTGCATCAGTCACTGTTTGGAGCTCCACGCAGACCCATTCTGGAAATGAATATCACCTTATGGTTATGCTTGTGCAAATAACCTGCTGAGCACTGATAAAAGGATTAATACAGCAAAAATCTTAATATGGAAAATAACAAATTAAATTCTTATATTAAAATTACCACCCTTGAGGTATTTTTTTTCCCAATTTTAATTCCCCTCTGGTGTTCTGTAGAGATTGTGTCTGTTAATGATTGGAACAAGCATTTCTCTGCTGGCAGCCTGTTATAGTGTGATAATACAGGAGCATTTTAAAAATATTATAATTATATACTGGCAGATCAGGGTTTATCCGCATTATGATAACGAACTGGCAACCACTTAATAAGACAAAATTAGCCAAGAAGTCCCACTACAATATTCAAAATGTGTGGGGCACCATACGTTTCTCGAAATTCTGGCAATTCTTAACTGCCCCCCCCCTTGAGAGAAGAGAATTGAGATGTCACCACACAGCATGGAGCTGGTTAATTTCTTTTACCCAGCAAGAGGCGACAGTCTAATACCTCTCACTATCTTCGCTATTTACGAGTGAAATACTTCAACTCAAATGCCAATCATCAATATAGCAGTTTAAATGGGTGGTACAACAAAATCCCAGAAGCTGCTGTGTTAAGCCAGTTACAACAACAAAATGTAAAGCTTATTTCATTGGACTAATGAAATTCTAAATCGTTAATCATACTGGTTGGAAGAATTTGTAACTTCTGCATCACCAAATATTCTCAACAATCTATAATGGACCTACCTATGCACAGGCTTACTAATACAATTTTAAACAGCAACTAGCACAAAAGACACGTATGAAATCAAAAGGAGAACATTGTACATGGTCATAATTATAATTAAAATTAAATGATAGATGAATAACACATTCTAAAAGATTAATACAAATGTGATTTCATTTTTATTTCAAAATTAGGCCAGTGTCAATTATATGAATGTCATTCACCATGTTGGTAGTCAGACACTCAATAGAATGCTGAAAATATCAAATGATATCATCTGCATCACTGTGTTAATTTTTATAGGATTAGAGAGAAATTGTGAATGGCTTTAAAGGACAAGGGATACATATTTTTTCAGCCAAAGAAAACAAAGTCTGCTAAAGAGTCTCAGGCCACACAAAGTCTGAAAACCTGGTTCATTTTTTTTTCTCAGCAGAGAGCAGCGCGAGCTGGGCGGAAGTGAGGTTGGAGCGCAGAGCTGGTCGGGAAGGTAAGTGATTGATATTTGAGTGGGTGTGTTCTAGACCTCGGCCCTACATAGTAGGGCCTCCCTCCCATCCTCCTCCTCTAACCTAACTTTAAGGTTCACAGGTAAGCTACTTAGTGTTCTTGCTTTGGAGACGAAGTGTAGAGTAATGGCAGCGCAGGCAGTGGAATGTTCCTCCTGCCGGATGTTTGAGGTAGGGGTGACCACCGATACTCCTGCCGACTTCATCTGCAGGAAGTGCAGTCAGATTCTGCTCCTCATAGACCGAGTTAGGGAACTGGAACTGGAGTTGGATGAACTGAGGATTATTCGAGAGGCTGAGAGGGTGATAGATAGAAGCTACAGGGACATAGTTACGCCAGAGAACAGAGGTAGCTGGGTAACAGTTAGAGGTGGGAAGGGGAGGAAGCAGGCAGTGCAGGGATCCCCTGTAGTCATTCCCCTAAACAATAAGTATACCGCTTTGGATACTGGTGGGGGGGACAGCCTAGCAGGGGTAAGCTGCAGTGACCGGGTCTGTGGCGTGAGGTCTGGCTCTGAGATTCAGAAGGGAAAGGGGGAGAGGAGGAGAGCGCTAGTTATAGGAGACTCTCTAGTTAGAGGGACGGACAGGCAATTCTGTGGACATGGGCGAGACTCTCGGATGGTTTGTTGCCTCCCGGGTGCCAGGGTCCGAGACGTCTCGGATCGTGTCTTCAGAATCCTTGAGGGGGAGGGTGTGCAGCCAGAAGTTGTGGTGCACATTGGAACCAACGAAATAGGTAGGAAGAGAGGTGGGGAGGTCATTCAGGAGCTCAGGGAGTTAGGCTGGAAACTGAAAGCTAGGACAGACAGAGTCGTCATCTCTGGGTTGTTGCCGGTGCCACGTGACAGTGAGGCAAGGAATAGGGAGAGAGTGCAGTTGAACACGTGGCTGCAAGGATGGTGTAGGAGGGAGGGCTTCAGGTATTTGGACAATTGGACTGCATTCTGGGAAGGTGGGACCTGTACAAGCAGGACGGGTTGCACCTGAACCAGAAGGGCACCAATATCCTGGGGGGTAGGTTTGCAAGGACTCTTCGGGGGGGGTTTAAACTAATTTGGCAGGGGGATGGGATCCGAACTTGTAGTCCAGCAAGTAGGCTAGCTGTTTGTCAGGATGTCCAAGTGTGTGGAGAGGCTGTGAAGAAGGTAGCACAGACAGGGAATACTTGTGGACACAGAGATGGGTTCAAGTGTATTTACTTCAATGCAAGGAGTAACAGAAACAAGGTCGGTGAACTTAAGGCGTGGATAGGTACCTGGGACTACGATGTTGTGGCCATCACGGAAACGTGGATAGAAGAGGGACAGGAATGGTTGTTGGAGGTTCCTGGTTACAGATGTTTCAGTAGGATTAGGGAGGGTGGTAAAAAAGGACAGAGGGTGGCGTTGCTAATTAGAAATGGTATAACGGCTGCAGAAAGGCAGTTCGAGGGGGATCTGCCTTTAGAGGTAGTATGGGCTGAAGTCAGAAATAGGAAAGGTGCAGTCACCTTGTTGGGTGTTTACTATAGGCCCCCCAATAGCAGCAGAGATGTGGAGAAACAGATTGGGAAACAGATTTTGGAAAGGTGCAGAAGCCACAGGGTAGTAGTCATGGGCGATTTCAACTTTCCAAATATTGATTGGAAGCTCTTTAGATCAAGTAGATTGGATGGGGCGGTGTTTGTGCAGTGTGTCCAGGAAGCTTTTCTAACACAGTATGTAGATTGTCCGACCAGAGGGGAGGCCATTTTGGATTTGGTACTCGGTAATGAACCGGGACAAGTGATGGGCTTGTTAGTGGGTGAACATTTTGGTGATGGTGACCACAATTCTGTGACTTTCACCTTGGTTATGGAGAGAGATAGGTGCGTGCAACAGGGTAGGTTTTACAATTGGGGGAAGGGGAATTACGATGCTGTAAGACAGGATCTGAGGAGCATAAGTTGGGAGCATAGGCTGTCAGGGAAGGATGTCGTGGAAATGTGGAACTTTTTCAAGGAACAGATACGACGTGTCCTTGATATGTATGTACCGGTCAGGCAGGAAAGAAATGGTCGTGTGATGGAACCTTGGTTGACGAGGGAGGTTGAATGTCTTGTAAAGAGGAAGAAGGAGGCTTACATAAGGTTGAGGAAACAGGGTTCAGACAGAGCAGTGGAGGGATACAGGATAGCCAGAAGGGACCTGAAGAAAGGGATTAGGAGAGCCAAGAGAGGGCATGAAAAATCTCTGGCGGATAGGATCAAGGATAACCCAAAGGCATTTTATGCGTATGTGAGAAACATGAGAATGACGAGAACGAGGGTAGGTCCGATCAAGGACAGTAGTGGGAGACTGTGTATTGAGTCGGAAGAGATAGGAGAGGTCTTGAATGAGTACTTTTCTTCAGTATTTACGAATGAGAGGAACCGTATTATTGAAGAGGAGAGTGTGAAACGGACTTGTAAGCTAGAGGAGATACATGTTAGGAAGGAATATGTGTTGGACATTTTGAACAACTTGAGGATAGACAAGTCCCCCGGGCCTGATGGGACATATCCGAGGATTATGTGGGAAGCAAGAGAGGAAATTGCAGTACCGTTGGCAATGATCTTTTCATCTTCACTGTCAACGGGGGTGGTACCAGGGGACTGGAGAGTGGCGAATGTTGTGCCCCTGTTCAAAAAAGGGAATAGGGATAACCCCGGGAATTACAGGCCAGTTAGTCTTACTTCGGTGGTAGGTAAAGTAATGGAAAGGGTACTGAGGGATAGGATTTATGAGTATCTGGAAAGGCACTGCTTGATTAGGGACAGGCAGCACGGATTTGTGAAGGGTAGGTCTTGCCTTACAAGTCTGATTGAATTCTTTGAGGAGGTGACGAAGCATGTGGATGAGGGTAGAGCAGTGGATGTAGTATACATGGATTTTAGTAAGGCATTTGATAAGGTTCCTCATGGTAGGCTTATGCGGAAAGTCAGGAGGCATGGGATAGTGGGAAATTTGGCCAATTGGATAGAAAACTGGCTAACCGGTCGAAGTCAGAGAGTGGTGGTAGATGGTAAATATTCAGCCTGGAGGCCAGTTACAAGTGGAGTTCCGCAGGGATCAGTTCTGGGTTCTCTGCTGTTCGTAATTTTTATTAATGACTTGGATGAGGGAGTCGAAGGGTGGGTCAGTAAATTTGCAGATGATACGAAGATTGGTGGAGTTGTGGATAGTGAGGAGGGCTCTTGTCGGCTGCAAAGGGACTTGGATATGATGCAGAGCTGGGCTGAGGAGTGGCAGATGGAGTTCAACCCTGCCAAGTGTGAGGTTGTCCATTTTGGAAAGACAAATAAGAATGTGGAATACAGGGTTAATGGTAGGGTTCTTAGTGGGGTGGAGGAACAGAGGGATCTTGGGGTCAATGTTCATAGGTCTTTGAAAGTTGCCACTCAGGTGGATAGAGCTTGTAAGGAGGCCTATGGTGTATTAGCGTTCATTAGCAGAGGGATTGAATTGAAGAGTCGTGAAGTGATGTTGCAACTGTACAGGACTTTGGTTAGGCCACATTTGGAGTACTGTGTGCAGTTCTGGTCGCCTCACTTTAGGAAAGATGTGGAAGCTTTGGAGAGGGTGCAGAGAAGATTTACCAGGATGTTGCCTGGAATGGAGAATAGGTCGTACGAGGATAGGTTGAGTGCACTAGGCCTTTTCTCATTGGAACGGCAAAGGATGAGGGGTGATTTGATAGAGGTTTATAAGATGATCAGAGGAATAGATAGAGTAGACAGTCAGAAACTTTTTCCCCGGGTACAACAGAGTGTTACAAGGGGACATAAAGTTAAGGTGAAGGGTGGAAGGTATAGGGGAGATGTCAGGGGTGGGTTCTTTACCCAGAGAGTGGTGGGGGCATGGAATGCGCTGCCTGTGGGAGTGGTAGAGTCAGAATCTTTGGTGACCTTTAAGCGGCAATTAGATAGGTACATGGATGGGTGCTTAAGCTAGGACAAATGTTCAGCACAACATTGTGGGCCGAAGGGCCTGTTCTGTGCTGTATTGTTCTATGTTCTATGTTCTATTATTCATCTGTTTTAGGATGTGGCTTCTAGTTTCAGGATCATAACTTGTAGTTTCAAGGTTAAAGTGTTAAATCTAAAACAAATGGACAGACTGAGAAACTGAAGAATTCCGATGTGAATACAATTTAAAAAGCCTGGATTTATCACACTTAAATTATAACATTCGTTTATCTTACAAGGTCAGAGCTAATAGAACAAAAGCATTTTAGAAAGTGGATGCCTTATTTAGGGACTTCTGCATAGAACCAAGGTGCTTATCATTATCTCCACAAAAGCTCAAACTTAGACATTCTAGGAAAAAGTTTTGTAAAATCCATTAGAAATAAAATCGTGAGGGGTATAGTTAAGGTGAATAGCAAAGGCCTTTTTCCTAGGGTAGGCGAGTCCAAAACAAGAGGGTATATTTTTAAGGTGAGAGAAGATTGATTTAAAAGGGACCAGAGGGATAACTTTTTCCACACAGAGGGTGGCTCATATGTGGAATAAACTGCCAGTGGAAGTGGTAAATGCAGGTACAGTTGCAACATTTAAAAGATATTTCGACAGATAAATGAATAGGAAAGGTTTGGAGGGATTTGGGCCAAATGCAGGGAAATGAGACTAGTTTAGTTTGGCAAAGGTGATCGTCATGGACACTTAGGAATGAAGGGTCTGCTTCTGTGCTGTGACTTTATGAAAGGAAAATAATTTGTTTGCAGTTTGAACCATCTCAATGCATGTCACAAACAAACACAGAAATTGCTGGGAAAATTCAGGTGTGGACAGAAAGGGTAAATGTTAACTCTGCTCACAGATGCTGCCATACCTGCTGAGTTTCTCCAGCAATTTCTGATCTTGTTTCTGATTCCCAGCATCAACAGTTGTTTGCTTTTATTTTTGTCAAATGCCATAAACAGAGTAATTCAGGAAGGAGCTTTAGTTAAACTGTACTGTTACCGGTGTGTGCTTACCTACAGAACCAATGGGCTCAGTTTGGGAAACAGACAGGCATTTGTGGCTTTACTTTGACATACGCTGTTTCTCACCAGATTGAGAGAGCCCACAAGAGTTGAAATCAGTGAGGACTGCCCTCAGGCAAAGAAAATGCTAGCTACCTCATTAATCATGCTGAATGCAGCCTGGGATTGGGCAGGGGGTGGGGGGCGGTGGTATTAAACTGCTTACAGTAGCTAATTTGGAGTAGAATGCAATCATGCTTTGGCCTGTCAAAAGCCCACAAATTTAATTGTGCTTATCTATTAGTCTTTCTCTGTGGCCCGTTTACTGAAGTGACCAACTGATGATTTTGTGCCTTCTGCAGAACACATTTGACCTCTCCATCCAGTAAGCATGCACTTGTAATGCCCTTGTTCTGGCTGCAGTATCAACTTGTACCCATTGTCTCACCACATGCAGATCCTGTCTGAGGTATCCTCAAAAAAAAAGGTCTGTGCAGTGCCAGGATGTGGGTACGGGAATGAGCACCAGTGATGCTGTCACTTCATCAGTCTCCTGTTCTGCCACCTCTGACTGGCCAGCTCCCACCAATTGGCTGACTTCAAGGAAAGACACAGGAGGGTTGCTCTTGAGAGAAAGGGAACATGAAAGCAAGTCCACACGCTTACAGCATCCACAGATATCAAGGACTGAGGAATGACAGAAGTGTGATGGGAGTTGGAAGATTTCAAATGAAGCAGCTTTCAATTTTAATAGCTGCAGCATTTCTTGAGGCAAGTTCCAATGTTGGCAACAACCTTCCCCAGCATCACAATAAAGAGATAAATACTGCACCACACTCAGTCAGTCTGTTTGGGATCAAGGAATTTCCACAAAGAGTTGGTGGGCTGTGTATGTGTAGTGAGAAGCAGCTGTGAAGCTCACAGCAGTGCTAAGAACAACAATACAGCACAGAATCAGGCCCTTTGGCCCTCCAAGCCTGCTCCAACACATTCTGCCCTTCCATACTCAAACTGTCTTCACTTAAGGATCTGTATCTCTCTATTCCCTCCTTACTCATATTCATTCAGGGGGCTTCTTGAGTGCTACTATTGTATCTGCTTCCACCACCTCCTCCAGCAGCACTCACCACCTTTTGTGTGAAAAGCTTGCCTTGCACATCACTTTCAAACTTCCACCCCCAAAAACCTTGAACCTGTGTCCCCTAGTAATTACCCCTTCATCTTGGGGAAAAAGTCTCATACTTTCCACGTTTTTCACAATCTTATAAGCTATTAGGTTGCCCCTCAATCTCCTGCAGACCAGTGAAAGAGTGTGAGGTGAAGCAATAGAAATTAGATATAAATTGCAATTGATGTGAGTTCTTGGTGACAGGTTAGCATATTGAGCAGAGTGAGAGGCACATCATTGGAAGCCTGATATTTGAAGACACTCTACTGATGACGACCGGTTTGAGCTTCTTGCAAACACTGCTTTCGGATCCTTGAGGCTGGATCAACCACAACAGCAACATGGGTCCTCGGTCTTGGTAATGTTTATCTGCTGGGCCTCTGAAGCCCCATGTAGATGGTTAGCATTCGTCCTGACCTTCTGAAACAAGGTCTCCACGTCCAGCGTCAGAAAGCCTCAGAGCCCATTCTCTGCTATGCTGAGCCTTTCCCAGATCATTGTGTCGTGACTTCCAGCAAATGGACCAGTTCGAAAGTACTCCCCTTTTAAGAGATCCGAGCTTGTTTTAAGAATTACAGGTTAGTGGATTTGATGCTAGCCTCATGATTTTGTGCCTTCTGCAGAGACATAGTGTGACATTTGCCTGCTGCGTACATTAGAAGCAATGTGTGCTGAGATATCATGCCCTCTGACTCCCAAAGCAATATTGGTACAGTGATTCCATACCCTGCAGCTGGTGTTCAGTCTCAGCAGCAACACTGTCCAACTCTTGTCAAAAAGAGCACACAAAATTGCACAAAGTGCCCTGCAATGTCTGGGCACTGTAGTCCATCTTCGATTCCTGAACTTACTGCTGCTTCATTGCTGGTGGCAAAGATGGCAGCACTAGGCCATCTGAAATTACTCAGGAGCTCCATGGACTGGATTTTACACTCCCCAGGCAGTGAGTTTGAAAGCTGGGCAGGCAAGCCCGGACTCTCACTCCTGTCCCCAACACAATTTTTAACAGCAACGGCTACGGTGTTGGTTACATGCTCACAATCAGACTAATTAAGGGTCTTAAAAGGGCAATTAGTGTCCATTTAGGGTCTTATCTTCCCTCCAAAATGTCATTAATGGGACAAAAGAAGATGCCCATGCCACCGAGCAAGCCCATCAGTTTATGATTTGTCTCACTCTCACTCCACAATCTGTCATTCCTCTTTCTCCTTGATTACCTCTCGAGTGTCATGTATCATCATCATCAGCGATCGCTTGCAGATGAGGATGACTCTTTTCCACTCTCAGGGCAAGTCCATAGGTGGCTGTAAAGACCGATGTGGCTTCCACACGCTCCATTACATTAGGGGCAGAAAGTGGTCATGGGAAGGTGTGGTTGGGGTGTTGGCACAGCCAGATACTCCTTTTGCTGTTTTCGCCTAGCTTCCGCTTTGCCTCCCCCAATGGTGAGTCTCGAGGTGCTCAATGCTTTTTTGGATGTTCCTCCTCCATTTTGGACAGTCTAGGGCCAGTGATTCCCAGGTGTCTGTGGGAATGCCGCATTTTGCCAGTGAGGCCTTCAGCCCTTTCTCTGTCCACCTGGGGCTTGCCTGCTGTTTTGAAGCTGGGAATAGAGCACCTGCTTGGGGAATCTTGGGTCAGTCATGTGGACGGTGTGCCCAGCCCATCGCAGCCAATCAAGAGTGGTCAGAACCTTGATGATGGGGATATTGGCCTGGTTGAAAACACTGATATTGGCACGTCTTTCTTCCCAGTGGATTTTCAGAATCTTGTTCCAGCACCTGGAGGTATCTGCTGTCGAAAATCCACATCTCAGAGCCTTGTAGGAGAGCGGGAACTACCACAGCTCTGTGAACAATGTTCTTGGTATTGGAACTGATGTTATTGTCCTCAAACACCCTTTTCCTCAGGCGGCCGAAGGCTGAGTAGCACACTGGAAGCAATGCTGGATCTCTATCAGTAGCTGCTTTGGCCAACTGGACACTGCCGAGGTATTGGTCAAGCCTCGTGCACTTTGTGGCAGACTGCCTTTGGCCTAACTCTTACACCTGGCCACAAAATAGTACATTTGAGAATGGAGGAGAGAGTAGCAAGGTTCAGACAGAGTAGTTTGACCACAACACCAGTTTCTTTGCCTGCACAGATCGAGCATAAAGGTGTTTGCCAGGGTTGAAGGTAGTTTTTGAAGTTTATCTTAAAATGTCTCTCCAAGAGCTTAGAATGATCAATTGCTTTCTCTTCCTTACAACAATACACTCAATTATGCATTAAATTAATTTAAATTAAAATTTGGCAGGGGTGGGGAAGGTTGGGAACAATGTTTGCAAGTACCCTTCTGAACATATCAAAAAACAGATTTTCAGATTATGGAATCCAAACTGGAAGTGCACGCAAGGTAACACACCTCACCTTCCTGCAAAACAAAAATAAAGTTGAAATAATACTTACTTGTTCCCAGCAAAACACTACAAACATTTAATTTATCATCTGGTTTCTCCAACTCCAGAATGCCACATAGACCCCACTGGTAAAATCTGTCTGCAGGAGCTGTCAGTCACTTTTCACAGCAAACCTCAGGAACTGACAACTGAAAATTCACACAAAATAACTACAATGATAATTGATGATTTAGATTTGTGCTCCCTACATCCAATTTTAAATGAAATGTGTCAATTTTTCCAAAGTTTCAGATGCCAGTAGCCACATCCAGTATAAATAAAACATACACTGTTGTCAGATTAATGATGTGTATAGTATAAAGCTTAACAGCACCACTCTTCAAAGGAAATGAAATATACATCACAGAAAACTCAAATATCTTTAGATAAGGCTTTAATTAAAAAAAAGCATATTTGTTACAATGTGTAACCCCCATGCTCCTTTGAAAGCTAAATGCGAACTACAAGAGATCTCTGTATCAGCTAATAGACCATCAACTTTGAATTGAAGCAGTTGGACTGTATAAGTTACTCTGTCTTCTAGTGCTCCAGGCAAACAATTAGAGTGACAGGCAAGAGGGACATGACTGATGCAGTGCTGTATTTCAACAACAGAAACATCAGGAGCACAACATTGATTCCTATACCTGGCCTCTACCATACGAGAAAAATACTGAGGGACAGACAAAAACAAAAAAGAGCCCATGAAAATATAGCAGCTTACTAATGAAAGGTCTTAGTATCTCAGATTTGTTGGAACAATCCAACTTTAGTTAACAGTTCACTCATTAAATTTGATGCAATGCTATTTTTGATGTGACTCGCATTGATCCAAGAGCACAATAGATTATTGCGATAAAAAGCACAGAATGAGATTCCACAGGAGTGATTGCTTGCCATCAGGCAGTGCAGCATCGTCACCTAGAGTTTTGCCAATGGGAAGCAAGTCTAGTAATAGTTTTACAAAGTTTCTTCACTGTGGGTTCAATTTCTAGCTGTTCCGTCGAGAGCTTCCCTGAAGTCTCTTTCCAACAGAGGGGAGGCAATGCATCAGGCTGTGTGCGTGATGCAAAGATTGTGATCTTGTACAAGAACGAGAGTGACCACAACTACTGTAACAACTACCATGGTAGATTCCTTCTGAGTACTGTCCATATTGCCTTTAAAAGACTACTGATCATGGCTGAATGGACCTACCCGAAATCCCACTGTGGTTTTAGAACTGGAAATCCACAAGTTACATGATCTTCGGTCTCCTAACTGCAAGAGAAAGCTCATGAACAATGGAGGCGACCATACATTGTCATGAGTGACTTCAGCAAGACTGATTACACAGGATACAATCATTACCAAAGGCAAAACATGAAGTTGCTGGAAAAGCTCAGCCGAACTGGCAGCATCTGTGAAGAGAAATCAGACTTCATGTTTCAGGTCCTGTGATCCTTTCTAAGAACTGGTTCAGAATCGACTGAGCTATTCCAGCAAGTTCTGTTTTGCTTCTGATTTATACAATATCCACAGTCCTTTCAGCTTTCATTTCGAAGGGCACTTGTGGTGCAGTGATATTGTCTCTACTTCTGAGCCATGAGACTTGGGTTCAGGATCCACCTGCTCCAGAGGTGTGCAATAACATCGCTGATCAGGTTGATTGAAAAATATACACTCATTCCTGAGGGCAAGCATTGTGCAGTGACAGTGTTTCTTTCTTCGGGAGAGAAGGCCTGGCTTCCACTGTGGTAGTCGCAACACCAATTGATGGCTTGACTACTTTCATCAAATGAATGATTGCCATACAGCCAAAGACCTTCTGCTTAGCCTACACCACCACTACAAGGAGAGCTGGAAGATAAATAAGATAATGGTGGGCGCTGACATGTACAAGTTGGAGACAGTTGCAGACGATCAAGACCTCTGGAGGCTGATGGCCCAGAGGGGCATCAGAAACAGAGAGAAATGGTAAGCTCAGTTGGCTGACAGTTCTCAGAGAAAATAGCCCAACAAATGTGATATGACTTTTACAGCATCTCAGCCATTAAGCACAGCAAGAGAGGCAAGGTGGGGGCCTGAGCCAATGCTGGTGATGTTTATCACAGTTGATTGCAAAGGTGTAAACCACCATCTCGCAAGACAGATGGCCACCAGAAGGGAATGGAATCAGATCCAGCTTCACCAAAGCATTGTCTGCATTGTACACGTCACAACTTTCTTTCTGTTCACTAAAAGACCATAGGTTAAACACAAAAGGGGAATTTTCTGAATTCTTGGTCCTTGTAAAGGCCTTAGCTCTGTACAATTTACACCTGGAAAGCCTGCACATCCACCACTTGTTATTTTTAAAACATTAATTTAGCCAATCACATTACTGAAACGCCCTGAAACCAAACACAAGCCCTTCATTCACAAGTGAGAAACTTCAAAAGATTGAAGTTCAATTCACAAAAGCATAGAATGGCGACCTCTCAGAGAATCATGATGTTCGGCATGATGCATTTGCTTGATTATTCCCATAAACATACATTCTACCTCATAGATCCAACAGACTTGCATCTGCCAAAAAGTAGCCAATACTGCAGGTTTGACAATAGATTGATACAATGATTGACAACAAGCCACATAAATTACTAACTGCTTCTTGGGTGATCCAATTAATTCTACCAGTGAAGAAGTCTGCAACATTCATCCAGGTGTGGCTACTGAGTCAATCCACAGGAGCAAGTTTCATTGGGCTATGGCTAAAGCTTCTTTTTGCAAGAAAAAGAGGAAAGTTGATTAATTTTTCACAAAGAGGAAAAATCACAAGATAAGTTTTGTCAAGAAAGACAACAGAAAGCCACCCAACCCAGTTTGGTTTCTTGTGTCACCATTTGACACGATGTAATTTTCTGTGGGAAATGGGTCCTTACATTGTTACTCAATGGCAACCTTTTGGCTCGACAATGAAAGGATTTTTTTTTTAAAAAAGTCATTCATGAGATGAAGGCTGTTTAGGACAGCATTTATTGCCCATTCCTTATTGCCCAGTTCAAGAATCAACCACATGGCTGTGGGTCTAGAGTCACACTTAAGTCAGATTGGATAAGGATGGCGGTTTCCTTCCCGAAAGGACATTAGTGGACCAGATGGGTTTTTCCTGACAATCGAGAAAGGATTTATGGTTATAATTGGAATCTTAATTCCAATTTTTTTTAAAAACTGAATTCAAATCTCACCATCTGCTGTGATGGAATTCAAATCAGAGTCCCTGGATAGTTAACAGGACTAAACAATCCATCGATAATATCACGAGGATATTGCCTCCCCCAGCACCTCCTCTTGGAATTATTGCAAGGAAAACCATGGAACATCCTTAGCATTTTGGTTTCATTGAGAAGCTTGTGAAAACATGATCTTTGTTGCTTTATACTAAACTGTAGAGAAGCTGATAGCTAATTTTGTATTACTTTATATATATGTGTAATATACTTTCATTCCCCTCCTAATAATTAAAAAGGTCTAGGTTTGACACTAAGTACTAACGGTTAAAGAAAGCATTAAATATCAGACACAAATTCCTTAGAGACGCTACCACCCAACTTATGTTACTTGTGCAAACATTTGAGCTTCTACTGTAACTAATGCAGTACTTCTACTGTCAAAAAATGTTATAAGCTCTGATTTTAGTGTCTAACTTATATCATGGATTGCAAAATTATATTTAGTTTTGTAATTTTAGTTTGCATATAAATCTTGTGCTCATACTGAGGAACTGAGATAGGAGATGTATTCACTGGGACACAGGGTCTTTTGGGGTCTAGGCAATGGGTTGCCTCCTGCTATTGAGTCAGGGGTGGGGCCAATCTATACGTAACTAGATGTCTCATTTCACTAGGAACATGCCTGTGGCCCTTCATGGGATGGCCTGCTTGTAAAAGGTTTTTGCTCACAGTAAAACCCGATAAGTAAAAATCCAAGGGATCAGCCCATAAATTTGAGTAAAGTGGATAAGTTTTTTTTAAGTGATTTAACTTCTAATCAGGCTTGTTTTTGGGTTCTTGAATTGAAAGGGATCCAAGTTTTACTTCAGGTTTCCTTATTATTTATAGCCTGGCCATATGCGACTCGTGTGATGCTTAAATTGTCGCTATTCATTGCTGCATGTAGCAAGGGTGACATAAGAAAAAAATCTTTTTCACACAAATACCTAGGTTATAGAATGAACCAGCTGGAAAATGTGATGGTGACAGGTTCAACTTAGCCATTCAAGAGCTGTTGGATGGTTATTTGGATCGTAATCATGTGCAGGTCATAGTCATGATATGTAGGGAAAAGGCAGGAGATTGACAGTAGATATTAGACCCAGCACAGGCATGGTGGGCTGAATGGCCTCGTGCACTGTAATAACTCGGAGATAGTTCTTCAAAAAGATGAGCCTGTTTCAGGGGGAGGGGACAGAGCAAGATGTGTGAAATTGATCTCTACCTCGTTGTAATCAGCTTTGAGGTGAAAAGAAAACTGGATAAGATCTAAAATACAGCAAAAGTCCCAATTTTTACCTTCTTTATCTTAAACTGGGAAATACAATCAAAGAGAAAACATTTGCTGATCTTGGGAAGAAAGTTAATTGTCTGGCATTGGAGGTTGCATTTATGCATAATGAACCACTGTTTATAAATATATCTCCAGAGCCAACTTGGAAATTATTCACCCCCACCCTTATTAATTGGGACAATTCTGGTGAAATGAATGACACAGCATTTGAATAACTGGTTGTCCAGATAAGAATTCCTGCTGTTATATTACAGACGACTCAAATACTCAGTGAGCAGAGATCACCTGTCAACTCACCTAAATGACCAATAATATATTCAATCCAGTACCCTGGTGAATCAGTGATGACATGCAGGTTTTGCTGTGTGGTCAACTCTTCCTTATGTTCCTGGAGAACTGAATTGACCAGGTCTCTGGAACTGTGTTGCAGTTATCACCTGCATGCTGCTAGACAAGCTGCTTTGACTTTCCGGAGGTGGAATCACTCCCCGCAGTGCTTTGAATGACCAGATAACTTAAAAAAGGTTAGAATTTTGGCAATAACAACCAGAACAGCTGGAGTCACTAAGGACTCATCTAAATCAGATTCCACTTGAGCCAAGACCTAGGAGTTGTGTCCTCCCCTGGAGGGAGATAGGTAATTGATCCTGGGCCAATACAGCTGTTTTCAGTCCTGACTCTTCTCCTCCTCTGTGATTGCATCATCCTCATCCGCCTAATGTTCAGTTGACAGCACAGTTGTTGCTGTAACTAATGTAATATGCATTTGCTCAGAATCATTAAACAGGCAGGCTTTAGTCCTATGGCAACAGCAAAACCTGGCTCCACGTGGACTGAAGAACAACATTAATGCTTCTATAGCAGCCAAATATATTTCTTTTCAGCTGAACTGATTAGAGTCTGTTTCCCAATATTTAGCATTTGTGTTCTTAGTAAGGATTTAATATCAAGTCAAGTCTACAGCAGAAAATTCCACATTCAAATTCCCCACGGTGGAGGACTGTTTTTCTGACTGGAGGCCTGTGACCTGTGCAGTTGTGCTGGGACCAGTGCTGGGACCACTGCTGCTTGTAATTTCTACAAACAATTTGGATGAAAATGTAGGTGGTCCGATGACTAAGCTCACAGACGCAAAAATTGTTGGAACTGTGAATAGTGAGGAAGGTTGTCACGGGATACAGCAGGTTACAGGTTAGTTGGAAAGTTAGCCATAGAAATGGCAGATGGAGTTGAATCCAGACAAGTGTTAGATGATGCATTTTGTTTGGACTAACAGGGCAAGGGGAGTACATGATGAATTGTAGGATCCTGGGAAACACAGAAGATCAGAAGGAGTCAAAGTGTGTGGTGCTGGAAAAGCACAGCAGGTCAGGAAGCATCCAAAGAGCAGGAGAGTTGACATTTTGGGCATAAGCCTTTCATCAGGGATGTGGAGGGAGAAGGGGGTTGAGAGATAAATAGGGGAGTAGGGGTGGGGAGAAGGTAACTGGGAAGGCATTAGGTGGATGCAAGTGGGAGGTAATTGTCCTAGGACGGTAAGGAGGGGGGAGAGGATATGTGGGAAGGAAGATGGGCAGGTAGGTCAGGTCAAGAGGACTACAATTGGTTGGTGCTGGGTTGGACGATTGGATCTAGGATGTGTTGGGGGGAGGGGGGGGCGGGGAAAGAGTCGAGAGTCGAGATTGGAAACTGGTGTAGTCGACGTTGATGCCGTGTGGTTGTAGAGTCCTGAAGCAAAAGATAAGACGTTCTTCCTCCAGCTTGCAGGTGGCTTTGGTTTGGCGGCAGAGGAGGCCCAGAATTAGCATGTCCTTAGGGGAATAGGAAGGGGAGTTGAAGAGGCTGGCCACAGGCCGGTGGAGTTAGTTGCGGACCACAGATGTTCTCTGAACTGCTCTGAGAGTTGGTGTTTTGTCTCCCTGATGTAGAGGAGGCCACATCGAGAGTAACGGATGCAGTAGATGAAGGGTGGATGTGCAGGAAAAACTCTGCTGGATTTGAAATGAACTTTTAGGGTCTTGGATTAGACTTGGGGAGGGCAGGTTTTACACCTCATGTGATGGCTGAGGAAGGTGCCAGTTGTAGAGGGTGGGTTAGTGGGTGGCGTGGACTTGAGAGAGTTGCAATGGGAATGATCTCTGCGGAAAGAGATGGGGGTGGGGTGAGAAATATATTTTTAGTGGTGGGGCCTGACTGAAGGTGGCAGAATTGGCAGAGGACGATGTGCTATATCCAGAGATTCGTAGGATGGAAGGTGAGGAGCATGGGGGTTCTATCTTTGTTCGGTTAGACGGATGGGGTTCAAGGGCGGAGGTGTGGGCAATGGAGGAGATATGATTGAGGGCATTGATGATCATGTGGGATGGGAAATTGTGGTCCTTGAAATAGGAGGCCATCTGGAATGTCCCGGAATGGCATGTCCTTAGTTTCTTAAAAAGATAGATCAGGGATTTAAGGTGGTACAGGAGTTACTTACCCTTATTAGTTTAGGCATTAAATACATGAGGAAGGAGGCTAAAAAAGTGTATTAGTTATCAGAGAGTTTAGACAAACGGGAATTGTTTTTGCTGAGTGTAGGTTGAGGGGTAATCTGATGGACATATATATAATTCCTGAAGAAGGGCTCATGCCCGAAACGTCGATTCTCCTGTTCCTTGGATGCTGCCTGACCTGCTGCGCTTTTCCAGCAACACATTTTCAGCATATATACAATTATGAAAGGAATGAACAGGGGTGGATAGTCAGAATCTTTTTCCTAGGGTGAAAGTGTGTCTGTCTGTCCGTCCATGTGTCTTTGTCCGTCCGTGTCTGTGTGTGTGTGGCCATTTAAAGAGATGTGCAAGGCAAGTTTGTATTTTTACAGAAGGTGGGAGGTACCTGAGTGCACTACCGTGTGTACCAGAGGTGGTAGAAGCAGATACAATAGTAATGTTTGAGAGCCATTTAGATAGATACACAAATGTACAGGGCATAGAGAGATACAGATTATGTGAAGACAGATGGGATTAGCTTAGAATGGCATCATGGTTGGTTGAGACATGGTGGGCCAAAGGGCCTGTCCTATGCTGTTCTATGTTTGACGTAAACCGATAAGAAAAATGGTAACTTGAATACTGCTACTTTTGACTTGATAGTTGATGTTAGTGCCAGAACTGTCGAACTTGAAGTAGTACTATTTGTTAAACAAGTAGCAAAAAAAATGTTTTAGTAATAATAATACCCATCTTTGGGCATCTCAAAGAAATAGATTGAGTAGAATCTGGATTAAAGCTGGAAATAATACTCACTGTCTGAGAGTTCCCAAAGCCGTGGAGGAAGATCACTGAAGTACTCATGGTTCAGGGCAGCATGAGCCGACAGTCTGTTTTTTGGAAAGCACTGGAGAAGCTTTGAGGCAAGATCTTCAGCATGGGGCACATAATCTAGTCTGGAATACAAGGTTGTAAAAGGATATAAACATCTATTCGAAAGTAATCACCCAAAATAAGATCAATGCTGCACTAAAAATGAAAATAGCAGCTGAGGCTACAAAGCACACCAATAATTAGTTGCAACATGAAAGCATTGCTTCTAATGAAATGCTATGCATTTTTTGCATTCATGAGAGAAAAAAAAATACCAAGTAAAAACACTGTAATCAATATAAATTCACCCAAACTCCTGAAAAATAGATAAAAGGAAATTGATGCCTGTCTCAAGGTAAATAATAAAATTAACAAATGGAATCAATGACAACTCTTAATGTTCGGTGTGTTAATGGTCTTCGAAGATATCTAAAAATGTTTAGATATCTATGCTTACAACCAGGAAAAAATTAAAGCATTTTTGTAATTTATGCTCAGGTTCCACAGCCAGTTTGAACCAAATTTTCTGCAGGAGTAATGATAAAACAGTCTTGTTTATTCTTATACCTAGACCTAACCTACTTGAAAATCCTGGAGAAAGAATATAGCACAGTTAAAAGTGTGAAGGTGCTGTCATGGGGGCTGTTTGGTTTCAGTAGGAATGCATCCTCTTGAACCAACAGGATCCTGAATTTCCAAAATTTCCCACATTTCACTAACTGGTAAAGAGCTTCTTGCTCTGGTTCCAATTGTTCCTTGCCCTATAATGTAATCAAATCTATGATAAAATCTATTCCTAACCCAAAGTTGGGAGAACGTGTTTCTTTCTTTTTGTAAAAAGCCTTTGAGGAGAGTAACTTTTTGTCATTTCTACCATATATAGCTGATACAGTAAAAACGAGACAGCGTTCCTCCAGGACCAAGGGTGCTACATGGACAGCACAAACTACACGCTCATACACAACAAAGTGCATGAGAAGTGCAAACCACGCAAGTTACAATGTAATAGAAGAATGACAAATAATGGACATTTTTCTAGCAGCAATTTGAAGTTGTGCAAAGAATTTCAGATGGAAAAAAGACCGATCATACTATGTTAAGGAGCCTGATGTCTTAGGGGAAGAAACTTGCACAGTCTGGCCGTGAGAGACCGAATGCTCCAGTATCTTCTGCCAGATGGCAGGAGGGAGAACGTTTGGGTGAGGGGTGTGTGGGGTCTTCCACAATGGTCTGAGCCTTTTGGATGTAACATGCGGTGTAAATGTCTGTAATGAAGGGAAGAAACCCCGATGATCTTCTCAACTGTCCTCACTATCTGTTGTAGTGTCTTACGATCAGAGACGCTACAATTACTGAACCAGGTAGTGATGCAGCAGCTCAAAGTACTCTCAATGGATCATCTGTAGAATGTGGTGAGGATGGGGAGGGGGTGGGAGGTGGGCATTCCTCAGCCTGCGCAGAAAGTAGAGACACTGCTGGGCTTTCTTGGCTATGGAGCTGGCGTTGAGAATCCAGGTGAGATTCTCCGCCAGGTGTACGCCAAGAAATTTGGTGCTCTTCATCATCTCCATGGAAAAGCCGACGTCCAGCGGAGAGTGATCGCTCCGTGCCCTCCTGACGGCAACAACCACCTCTTTCATCTTGTCCACATTTAGAGACAAGCTGTTAGATCTGCACCAGTCCGTTAACCACTGACCTCCTCTCTGTATGCTGACTCATCATTTATGCTGCTGAGACCCACTACAAACATATCATCAGTGAACTTGATGATGTGATTTGACCTGTGCATCACTGCACAGCTGTGTGTCAGCAGAGTGAACAGCAGTGGACTGACCACACGTCCCTGGGTGCCCCCATGCTCAGCGTGATGGTATTGGAGATGCTGTTCCCAGTTTGGACTGACTTACATCGTTGACTGTTAAAATATCTGACAGTAGTTTCAAAAAACAGCTGCATTCAAAACCATTATATTTTCAACTTGCAACTTCATAGTTTAATGTCTCCAACTCTAACTAACAGTCCTGGATTCAGTGCCCTAGATCTGAGCAACTGTGTCACTTATACCATTCTAGTTTTCACCTTTATTACTCTGACTAAACATTTATTCTAAAGAAGCTGTTAATTTTTAGACAAGCCCTCCCACAAATGGAATGTTGGACTGAAAATACCAACAAATGACTGAATGATAGTGAGGCAATTTTAATTAATTGTCATTCTCAATCTTGTCACAATCACATGAATCATAAAGCTGTCTCAATGTGTCCGCAAGTGATGCAATCCATTAACACAATTTCAATACTTCATTGGCTCTTGTTATATACATTCAGATGTTATACATTCCTAAATTTAGCTCAGTCTCACAGCAAATCATACAGAAGAGATCTTGCAGCCAATCAAATCTGCCCTTCAAAAATACACAATCAACAATGAGCCCATTACCTTGAAAGCTAAGACAGTTCAAGTGTTCATCCAAGCACTTTTAAAGGTTAAGAGGTTACCTGCCTCAACTATCCTCCCAGGCAGTACACCACCCTCTGGGAGAAAGTGTTTTCCCTCAAACCATCCTGCCTTTCACCTTAAAAATGTGCTCCCACATGAGGGAACCAGTTGCTTTCAAACCACCCTGTCAATGTCACTCAGAATCTGACTCATCTCGATTAGGTCTCCTCTCAGCCTTCTCTGCTCCAAGTAAAACAACCTGATCTTTTCCAGCCCCTCTTTGTAACTAAGATGTTTCATCCCAGGAAACATCCTGGGTGAATCTCCTCTGCACCTTCTTCTGTACAACTACATCCTTCCTAGAGTGTGGCTACCAAAGATGCATGCAGTACTCCAGTTATGACCTAACCAAGGGCCAATACAGCTCTAACATAGCTGCCTTGTTCTTATTATGTATAGTTCGACCAGTTACCTTTTTAACCACACTATTAACTTGTTCTGCCATCTTCAGGGATCTGTGGACAGTTTTCCCAAGATTCCTCTGAGCTTCCTAATTTTAAATGTTATTCATATATGGAACTTCTGGCATGTTTTCAGTTTCATAAGACTATCAGAGGGGAGTTCCAGGAATAACAATAACAATAATCAGTATTTTCCAAGTATTGTGATATTGTTTATGAGTTCAAGAGAGCAACTATGCACTTAATTCCTACTAACTGCAGCAGCAGACTGGCTGGGGGAAGTGCTGTTGTCCTCACATCCTAATAAGCACTTTTGCAGATTGTGCAATATTTCATTGCTAGCGTTTGGCTTTCATGTTTATTACTGTTCAGAAATTGCACTTTTCCAAAACTATTCATTCTTTCTGACACTCTGGTGTGTACACTCTTAAGCAAATTCAAATGTTTTTGCAACAGTCAACTATCCTTTCGCTAAACTTCTGCCACTGGTGAATTTCACTGAATGCTTGCTTTTCACAGACTGGTGTTGCAAGGGTGAACAATGCAATTTCAGAGAGTTGAATGTTTACCCAAGCCCACAATTTCCCTTTAACAAAATCAGTGTTACATCAGTATTTACATCGAACAACTTGCATGATATGACTACACAGGTAGATCTAAAAATTAGATCATGTGTGTGTGTGTGACTTCAAAAGTGAAAGTACAAACCACTGTTATTAAGATCCTACCAGAGCACTCAAAACATGTCATGGCTCTGGCAGTTGTGCAAATGTCACAAAATGGATGAAGATGATCTCGTAGGATTGACGGCTAAAGCAAATGTGTTTCTTGGAAGAGCAACTGGGAGGGGGGTGATCATTGGTTGGTATTGTTCTATAGTTTTACCTTAGAGGCAGTAGTAACTGGCCTGCTCCTTAAGATTCCATTTCAGGTGAAGCAAAATGGTCAACTCATCTAACTGCAGTGTGACTGAGAAAGCTGATTGCTGTAATAGGATGGGTCAAAGGTCGACCTCTAGATGACCACCCTAACTGATCCCAGCCAAGAGTCCCGTGACACAACGAGCATGCATTCCATATCGACTCCAATTTCTCAGCTATTGTCTCCCAAGTCCAACAAAGGCAAGGAGAACATAAAATGCTTATTACAAAATTAAAAAATAAGAGCTTGAAGATTTTTATTTGCTTCTTTTATTCATTCATTCAAGAGTGGTGGACATGACTGGCAAGATGAATATTTATGGTTCAACCTCAAATGCCCTTCAGAAATCACTGACATTCTCACTTTGCAGTGAATTTATACCACTCCCCTATCTATTCTGCAGATATTTTCAATTTAAACTGTTTGTAAGCAGCAGCTTCATTTTTCAAAATGCTGCAGAAAGCCATTACAAAAACTCATGAAGTAGAAGGTATGTGCTGCAACAGGGAGCAGGTTTTTGTGCCTAAGAAAGAGTATAACATCCTGATTTAGTAAGTTTGAACCAGTGAAGAGAGTGTGCATTTCCAGTGATCAAAAGTCGAGAGATTGCACATAGAAGTTATAGCAAAAAGGTTGAGCATAATTTTAAATCAGGTAGTAAATACCATCAAGCTTTTGAACATTTGACAAATGATTCAGTACTTCAAACCCTATAATATTTACTACAAAAAACTAGCCAATAAAAGCAAGGACCTTTAATTTTCAAATACATTGATAATATCACAACCCCTTTTACAACAGCAAATAACACTAAGACCAGATGCAGATCCTGAATCTTCTCTCAAGTAGTATGGAATAAGAGTTTGAGAGAAGTAGTTTGTCACAGCATGGACTAATCATTGTATGGAGTCCAACTTGTGGAACCAAACTGAGATGAGTGAGAATTCAGGTGGTCTGGTTAAATTTGCCAAGAGCTTACTTAAAATATATCGGCAGTAGACAGCACTGCTAGGGCTCTCAAAAGTTTTAAAAATTTAATGCCTAGAAGCAGAGCTCTGCATGTTCATATACATGTAGAGCTCTCTGCTGGATTACAGCTGGGCAGTACAAACAAGGTACTACTATCTGTCTTGATGCTATCGATAGTGAGTAGATATCGATAGCTATATTCCTCAATTATCCATGAAAAAGTAATGGTTACGGATATCTTTTGCCAAATAAAATGTCAACAGTTATTTTAAACCACAAATGAATCATGGACAGGTGTTATAAATTTTCAGTTTGCTTTTGACATTGATGTTCAATGATACTTGTACCTATAAAATGACTCTTACATTCACCCGCACTGCCTAGTATCTATTTGTACAACGATATAAATTGTTACAACAATGGGCCCCTAGTTGTAGGTACTGGATTAAAGATCTCTCACATACCCCCTAAATAGAAGTTCCTCCAATTCTATAGAGGTGGACTGATTACAGGTTAACAATATGCTTCTACGCAAGTTCACCAATTTGTTTACTTCATGATTACTTAACAAACTAAGAAACATTCAAGGAAAATCTACAAAAGTAAGTTTCCAAAATGGACATATGTTGCAATCAAGTATAATGATGGGCGGCACGGTGACTCAATGGTTAGCACTACTGCCTCACAGCACCAGGGACCTGGGTGACTGTGTGGAGTTTGCACATTCTCCCAGTGTCTGTGTGGATTTTTTCCGGGTGCTCTGGTTTCCTCCCAGAATCCAAAGGTGTGCAGGTTAGGTGAACTGGCCATGCTAAATTGCCCAAAGGGTTCAGGGATGTGTAGGTTAGGTGCATTAGTCAGGAGTAAATATAGGATAATGGGGTCAGGGAAGGAGTCTAGGTGGGTTGTTCTTCGGAGGGTCAGTGTGGACTTGTTGGGCTGAAGAGCCCGTTTCCTCACTGTTGGGATTCTATGAATAAATACGTTTTGTTGCTTCTCTTAGCTTTCTTTGGGGAAAGGTCTTGCCATGAAGGCTGACCAGTTGACTAAGTCTAGCTGTGCTTTCTTTGTACATGAAGCATATATACCTCACTTGGCAGCCATTACTGGATGTTGGTCTTCAACGTTTGCTTCACCTTTCCTTTGAGCTCAGAAAACAGGGGGTGCCAGGAACTTGACTGCCAATCCTCCTCTGTCCAGAGTTTGGTCAGTCGACCTCCTGGTTAAAGTAATCCTTCCCTATCAGCTCCATCATACAGGTGAAGATTTCACCAGATCATCTCATGTTGTTTATAAAGAGATGATTCCAGTTTCAACAAGGCTCGAGTATGAATGTTTACCAGACCAAAACAGAGCAAGTGAGTGACTTTAAGAAAACAATGATGACATTAAGAGAATTAACATCAGCTAAGAAAGAGGATTGGAGAAATTTAAAGGGTCAAATCTAACAATTCTCTGGAACTGAATTGTCTATACCCTCATGTTCTAAATGATTTTCCTAAATTCCTTAGATTCAGGAACAGTTTGATCTGATTAGAAACTGAAAGCAAATGTAACATCTCTTTCTCTTCTTGAAAAGCATTTATTGAGAATCTAGCCATTAGTAGTCATTAAAATTAGATTGAAAGTACTTGGCTTTCCAAAACACATTTGATTTTGTGTCACATAAAATAGAATATGTTGTAAAAGGTGTGAAGCATGCAAATGTTGATCTTCAGTGAGACTTGGATGTGCTTGTACAAGGAGCACAAGTTAGCATACAGGTACACAAGCAATTGGCAAGGTAAGTGATAAGCTGGTCTTTATTGCGAGGAGACTGGAATATAGGAATAAGTCATCTTGCTACAGTTGTACAGAGTTTGGATGAGACCATGTCTGGAGTACAGTGTGCAGTTTGGTCTCCTATTTAAGGAAATATATATCTGCATTGGAGACAGTATGTTTACTATATTGGTTTCTGGGGCGAGAGAGTTATGCTAAGGTGACAGGCTGAGCAATTTGGGCCTTTATCTAGAGTTCAGAGGCATTATTTCACTGACATGTGGGGTGACAGGTGTCTGTCTTTCATTGCAGTTGTGTTCATTGTAATATAGAGTTACACATAAGCTTAGTGTGTCTCCTCCATAAGATCTCTCTAATTACGTAACCGCACATCATAAACATGCTGTTGTAACCCACTACAGTACAAGAATGAGAGACATTGAAACATTGCAAATTCAGAAGGGTCTTGATAGGCTAGTCAGAGAGATTGTTTCTACTGTTTGAGGAATCTAAAACATAGGGATATTACTATCAGAATCAGGGCTTATCATTTAGGACTGACATGAGGAGACATTACTTCATTCAAAAGGATTGTGAGCCTTTCAAGTTCCATACTCCAGAGGCTGCACAATCTTTATCACTGAACATATTCAAGGTTGCAACAGTTAGATTTTTGGTCTCTAGGGAATTCACAGGATATGGGATGCAGTCAAGGAAGTGGAGTTGAAGCTCAAAGATTAGTCAGGTTCATATTGAATGATGAAGACGGATCAAATAGGTCAAGAGACTGATTCCTGCTCCTATTTTTTGCATTCCTGATTAGTGGCAGCATCAGGTACAAAAAGTACATTCCCAAACTTGATGAACATTATGAACAAGAATAGCAATAATTGTTTATTCCTTCTCAGGTAGGGTACCTACGTATCAAATATCTTTTTGTCTCAAACATCTCCAGCATGTAGTTGGATTTTAAGGTTTAGTGAATTCATTAACATTAAATATTTTAATATAAATAGGATCATAGGTGTGAATATTTGACATGGCTGTTTCTTTAGGTGTGAAGTTAATGATGAGTCGCCATTAACTTCAAAATGTCACTAAATAAGTGAAATGAAAGATTTCAGCAATATGTTTATGCCTACAAAATGAGTAATCAAGGCAGATTATTGTGCCCTTAACAACAAAGTGTATAAACATTTGAAGCAGTGTATGTACAATATCGAATTTGCACTAACTTTCTGAGCATTTTAGTTGAGTGTCAATCTCCTATCTCTTGCCCATAATCTGCGGCACATTGTTTCTTCACAAGTTCAAATAATCAGTCAATGCCCTCTTGAATGCCCTCAGTTGAACCTGTTTTCAGGCAGATCATTCCAAATGCCATCGACATTTTTCATTTGTTTCTTTTGGAAAACACTACAATCTAGTAAAAATATTTCTAATTTAACAACCTGCTCCTTGAGGCCAGGACAGAAGTTTGACGTCATGGGTGCACCTGAATTTATTGAAGTAAAAATAAATTTATAAAGGTTTTGTTCTGCAGAGATTTTATTCCCGGGTAACTGATTCTCCAAAAGACTTCATGTTACCATATTAGTGCAGTTGGATAATGACAGAAGTTCAGACAGACTGGATAATTACCATTTAAGGCTGGGTCAGTTTTGAAACCCTTGTTCCATATTTAATGAAGATACACATCAGGAGAAGTACATACCTAAACAACTGTTAGTAGGAGGTTGAACAAAAAGTTTAAGCAGGAAGTAGAAGTTGCAAAAATGGTGAGGATTTTTTTAACATATCGATTCATAAATCTTTTTTTAAAAGCACAGCTTACATTAACTTTCAGATCAACAACTCTTTCCGACCCAATGATGTAAGCTTTCTCTGTTCAATCCATGCTTTTCTCGGAAACCATTACATTTAACGGACAGTGGTGATTCCATGCACTCTGATTTGTGAAAGGGACTGTCTCTGACTTCAGGAATATGACAGTTATAACTACCTTCAACCAAAAAAGGAGATAAATCTGCTGCAGAAAATCGAGGTATTCCCCTCTCATCCATTGCAGAGAACATCCTTACGTGCACTCTCCTGTTTCATCTACTTACTCCCCCAGAGGAAACCCTCCCAGAGACACATGATACAAGACCTTTAAAAAGGCCTTCAAGCCAACAATTGGCAAGCACAACATCAAGAACTCTCCACTGTGTTCATCAACCTGACCAAAGTAGTTAAGTCTAAACCACAAACCTCTGTGGACTATGCTCCAACAACTTGAATGTTCAACAAACTTCATCACAATATTGCAACTGGCTTACAATGATACCATTGCAATTGTCTTCTTGCGTGGGAAATGCAAAACTTCATAATCCAGATTGGCATTAAGCAAAGTTGTATGATAGACCTCAGTTTACTTACAATTCATATGACAATGGCTGTTCACCTCAAACTGCATTCTGGAGAGAGTATTGAGTGCCACCTAGATAGAAAACTCGAACTTCAGTCAGCTCCAAGCCAAAATTAAACTGATGACCACAAACATACACAATAAAAGTTTGTGGACAAATGGATTCTTGTTAGGCAGGGGAGTCAAGATTTATGCAGGGCAGATAGGAATGTGGAATTTGAAATGCAAACAGATCAGTCACAATCTTATAGAGTGGCAGGGCACTCAAAGGACTGAACAGCCCACTTCTGCTCCGAATCCATATGCTCATTTGACAGTAAAACTCCCACTGGAATTTGAGACCATGACAGGACCCAAGTAGGAGAGGACAGCACAAGGACAGAAGTAAGCAAAGTGGGGAAAAGAAAGGGAAATTTTCAGCAGATACTGGCAACAAGGTTACTGCAGGAAATCCAATATAACCAAGTGATGGTTAAAAGGCATATGCTTAAAAATAAGGGAGAGCCCATTTAAACAGAATGAGGAAACATATTTTCCTTTTAGAAGGTTGAGTATCTTTGGAATTGCCTTCCTCAAAAGGCAGTGGATGCAGAATCTTTAAATATTTTTAATTACGAAGGAGATGAAAGATCATTGAGTATAAGCAGCAATATAGAGTGAAGGTTAAAACAAAGTCAGTTATGGCTTTATTGAATAGTTGAACAGGCTTGAACGGCAAGTGGACTAGTCTTGTTCCTTGTTCATAAATATATAATGATATTGAAAGACCTGCAAGAAAAAAAAACGATGAAGGAATGGACAGAATTCTCTCAGAGGCTGGGCAATAAGGAAAAGGTAACGTGGTTGTTTAGATATACCCATTAAAATAAGACACTTCACGAAGTGATTAGCCTACAGTAACAATTACAGGCAGTTAGGAAAAGAAACACAGTCACCAAACAGCACATGTTTATCGGGTCATGAAGAAGGGAGGATAGCTTAAGGCAGAAAAGGTCAAAACAGTTGCAAATTGTGAGCAACCAGTACAGCCCAAGCATGTAAGGCAGCAGAAGAGATAAACACAGATTAAAGAGTTACATTGATCAGTGAGTGACAGAGGAAAATGTCAGAGTTTAAAGACCATTTACATGGTGGAGGAGGAGCAGAATCATGAACAATAGACCATTTAAGTCTCAGGGAAGAATAGAGTGGCAGAAACAACATTAGCCAATAGGTAAGGTGCAAGCCACAAGAGGAAGCTATAACGTAGAGAATGTTTCTTTAAAATTCATTCATGGGATGATAGCATCACTGGCTAGGCCAGAGGGCAGTTAAGAGTCAATCACATTGCTGTGGGTCTGGAGTCACATGCAGGCCAGGCTAGGTAGGGATGGCAGCTTCCTTCTCTGAAGGACATTACTGATCCTGATGGGTTTTTCCAAAAATCGACAATGAATTCATGGTGATCATTAGACTATCCATTCACTGAATTCAAATTCCACCATCTGCCATGGTGAGATTTGATCCAGAGTCCCAGAATAGTATCTTTGCCTCTGGACTAACAGGCCAACGATAATATCACTAGGCCATTGCCTCCCCCTATATTGGGGAACAGGTTCCTGAAGCATACTGATATATATGGGAAACCCACAAGGGAGCATTTGCTTGGAGTTAAAATAACTGAGGAACAATGGAGGGATTAGAAGTCCACATTGATGAGAAAACCCATGAGTAAATTCCAGAAACAATACAGAAATAGCAAAGAAATGTAAAAAGATATTGAGGGATGGTAACTGTGCTAGTGGAACAAGGAGTGCTTAGACCAATAGCTACACACATCAATTAACATCATTGGAGTCACCATTGTTGAGAAACTGAACTGGACTAGCGTTACAAATACAGTGGCTATCAGAGCAAGTCAGAGCTTGGAATCCTGTTAAAAAGTAACTCACCTCCTGATTCCTCAAAGCCTGTCCATGATCCACAAGGCACAAGTCAGGAGTGTGATATTGCCCATTTGCCTGTTGGGTACAGCTCTAACAACACAAGCAGCTTGACATCATCCAGGACAAAACAGCCCACTTGATTACATCCACAACCACAAGCATCCACTCCCTCCCTCCACCACTAACAACAGTAGCAACAGTACATATCACCCACAAGATGCGTTGCAGAAATTCACCAAGACTCTTTCCACAGCACCTTCCAAGTGCACAATCACTACTGTTTAGCAAGACAAGGGCAGCACATAAATGGGAACACCAGCACCTGAAAGGCACTCTCCAATCAACAGGCTGACTTGGAAATGCATCACCATTACTTTAGTGTCACTGGGTCAAAAACCTTTAACTCCCTCCCTAACAGCTGATGCTACTTTCTCACTGAACACTACCACTCTTAAATGATAGACATCGGGGGTGTCTCTAGGCTAAATGGATGACATCGGTTCAAGAATGTTGCTGACCACAATATTCTGAAAGGCAACTAGGGGTCAGCAATAAATGCTTGCCCAGCCACCTACATTCCTTGAATCAATAAAAAACTATTCTGCAACATGGCTGGCTATTATCCAGATGGGTCATGAAGAATGAGCACAAACTGAATAAAACCACGTTGCCTTACTCAACCACTATGGTGGCTGTAGGATTAATGGCCAAAATCTTAATGTCTACAGTGAGTTAAACATCTCAAATGTCTAACATAAAGAACAGCAGTATTCAGCGTGGAAGTACCGTCAGCTGTCAGTGATGTGTCACTGGATGTGAAAAGGAATCTCTATGTTAGAACGGAAAGGACTAGAGGAGACTCTCAAGATCAGGACTATGATTCTATATGTTTTGCTGCTACTAGTGGTATGTCAAGGAAAAGATGGATCTGTACACCAAAAGGGAAAAGTTACATGGTAGAGACAAATGAAACAGCAGTGGGAAAACATAGAAACTCATGTTGGAGAGTACAATCACATGTGAAGGATACAAGAAACCCCCTCCTGCTGGCACCAGAGAACATTGATAATCCAAAGTTACAGAAAGGGCCTCAGAATGGATTGTCCTTGATATCAAGAAGAAAAGTATTATGTCATGATATACACTATGAAGTGTTACTGTGATATTAAACCTAACTAGTTTGGGATTGCCAAGCTACTTTTCTAAGAGGAGCCTGACAGAAAGATAGAACATAGAACATTACAGCGCAGTACAGGCCCTCGATGTTGCGCTGACCTGTCATACCAATCTGAAGCCTATCTAACCTACATGTTCATATTGTTGTTCATATGTTCATATGCTTGTCCAATGTTCATATGCTTGTCCAATTTATGTTCATATGCTTGTCCAATGACTCAGTGAGCTTTGGAAAGAATCTTTGGGAAGTCCTGAAGGATTGGTGAAAATGATTTAAGACAAAAATACAAATTTAGTGACAATTATTGCTGCTGTGTTCAATACAGGAGATTCCCTGGTTAAAACAACCAGCCTCGATTCAGCTACTCTAAATGAAAAAGTTACACTGAATGATATTAATGAAGAACACCTTTGAGATGGGGCCCTAAATTCAATGGTGGGAATTAAGACCAGACCAGGTGGATGTGGTAGCACCTATAGTAATTATGGAAAAAGCAAAGGTAATTACTGGAATTATACAAAAGTTTTTTTTATTTCAAAAATATACTTTATTCATAAAATACTTTGATGATCTGTACAACTGGACATGCCATACATATGTAAACATTCCATTTGTTTGCATATCGAAAACAGAGTAATCATTCCTATTTACAGGTCTGTACGATTACATTTTTAGCTGAGGCGTCAGCAGAGCCCAAATGACTGCGCGAGCCCCATGTTCTTCTTTAGGCAGGCAGATGTTACACGGTGGTCTTTCCCCACCGTGCCTTGGCGGCAGCTGCCCCAAGCTTCAGCATGTCCCTCAACACGTAGTCCTGGACCTTGTGGAATTATACAAAAGTGCTTCTGATGAAGTGGCACAGGCAATAGTGGTTAGTACTGCTGCCTCACAGTGCCAGGGAACCAAGTTTGATTCCACCCTCAGGCGACTGTGTGGAGTTTGAACATTTGCCCCGTGTCTGCCTAGGTTTGTACTGGATGCTCATATTTCCCCCCACAGTCCAAAAAATGTGCAGGTTCTGTGGATTGGCCATACTAAATTGCCCATAGGTGTCCAGGGATGTGCAGGCTAGGTAAATTAGCCATGGGAAATGCAGGGTTACAGGGATATAGTGGGTCCGGGTGGGATGCTCTTTCGAGGCTTCGTGTGGACCCGATAGGCTAACTGGCCTACTTCTACGCTGTGGGGATCTATGATTTTTAAGAGGCGGTACAGGATGATACTTGTGCAACATACAGATCTTGGCTGAGCAGGCAAGCTAGAGAAAATTTACAACGAATCCACAGAGGGCAAGAATCCTCTAATAAATACTCAATGATCTAAGAGTTACACATTTACTGAAACAATATCACTGTGTGTCACCTCAGAGCTTAGATACAAGTATATCCTGTATAAGAGAATTATAATAGTACGATAATTATGTGTTCACTTGTTTCGTATTTCCCTATAATTTCCCTATAACTGAACCACTGCCCTAATACTTACTGGATAGAGAACAATGGAGTTAAGGCTCAGTGGTTAGCACTGCTGCCTCACAGCGCCAGGGACCCAGGTTCAATTCTCGCCTCGAGCAACCATCTGTGTGGAGTTTGCACATTCTCCCAGTGTCTGCGTAGGTTTTGTCTGGGTGCTCCGGTTTCCTCCCAGAGTCCAAAGACGTGCAGGTCAGGTGAATTGGCCATGCTAAATTGCCCAAAGTGTAAGGTGCATTAATCAGGGGTAAACTGTAGGGGAATGGGTCTGGGTGGGTTGCTCTTCGGAGGGTCGGTGTAGACTTATTGGGCTGAAGGGCCTGTTTCCACACTGTAGGGAATCTAATCTAATAGGATAACTGTTTATGTTATATAATTAGTTTTGAGGGTTGTTCAGAAAGCAAAGTGTTCCAATACAAAAAGATGGCCAGGTTTAACACAACAGATGAGAACGATCGGTGTTTGATTGACTGTTGATGGCACCTTCCATCAACTATCAGAATATCAAAGGGGGAACCTAAGGGACAACAACAGGTTAAATAAAAACTAGATTATGTACTGGTGCCTGCATGTCTGAAATCCGTATTGATCAGATCTCACCAGCAGAGTGCTCGAGTCATTAAGTCACAACACGAAGATTGGAAACTGATGGAAATGTGCAAATGACAAGGACAGTATAAATTAGCTTGGTTTTCGATTTGGGGCAGTTGATCTGCAGACAGTCTCACCAAGTGAACAGAGCCTAATCAGATCATTCAAACTTAACCTTATTGATGAAATGACTACCAGTTATAGGTTGCACTCTAGTAGCAAGAAGGAAAAGTCAGCTAGAAACAGGAAGTCATGAGGAGAATTTATTGCTGACTAAGTTTGCTGCTCTAAAAAATAGACAGAGTTAAGCACACTATATTGAGCTGTTCCTTGTTATGCTTGAATGCGTATTCACTAATTCCTGGACTTGTAGAACAATAAAACCTTAGCAGTCAAGCTCCTTACAGCAGTGACACCCATTAATTACTTTTTTTGTTCATACTTGGCTTTTTTCAAAAAGAGGAAAGTATTAAAACATTTCAAGTTTGAATTAACTTCTAATTATGTCATGTCAAATTGGTAATTCAATTAAATTGACAATTTTGCAAAGTTTTATACAATGACTTCCTGTTGACTTTATTCTGCAACATGGTGACATTTTGTACAAGCGGTAAATATGTAGTTATGTATAATTCAAATTCAAAATAAAATCTCTCAATTGCACCTCACATTTATTATGAAATGTTTTGAATAAGATCATCCAGATGGAACAGTGGTGAGAGAACTTTGACAGTTTTCCCAAACAAAAATCACTAAACCATTCTTCATCATAACACACCATGGCAACACTAAAAAAAAACATATTTATGGATGAAATACAGAGTGAAAATAAACATATAAAAAGATAGATTTTGTAGGCAATGGTAAAGCAGCAGACCTTGCTGCCTGGGTGAAGGAAAGCTGCCTGTAAGATCCAGCAATCTCTGTGATATGTGCATCACTCTTCCCAGTAATAGTTTGAATCTGGTCCTAAAACATGGGGACCTCCAGATAGCCCACAACAATCTGCTCACCCAGCAGGCTCTGCAGCCAGTCACTGTGAAATATTCTCATACAAACCTGGAAGTAAAATGCACTGACTGTCCTGCACTTTATTTATGTTTTACAGAAAACAAAGCGTATGATTTGGGACAGACTTTCAAAGCTGAAATATCAGGAGCAAATTATTAAAAATGTTAACAAGTTTCAAATTATTAGAATAAAAATGACTTACAGTATAAATATAAATTAGCTTCCCCAAGGCCAGAAAGATTTTTCAGAACAGGTATATCTCAGTATGCCATTAAAAAACCTCCATTGGAATGAGTTGGTGGATGGATGACAGATTTCTTTCTCAAATGGATACTGGTGAACCAGATAAGTTATTACAACAATCCATTAGTGTCCTGGTCATCTTGACTGACACTAACTGTTTGTTCCAGCTTTAAGTTATTTCGTCTGATTATACATTGTGAAGCACCTCAAGATATTTTTCTATAACTTAAAGCAGATATAAATGAGGGGCACAGACAGGGTGAATAGCCAAGTCTTTTTTCTAGGGTGTGGGAGTCAACACTAGAGGGCATAGGTTTAACATGAGCAGGGAAAGATTTAAAAAGGACCTGAGGAGTACCTTTGTCATGCAGAGGGTGGTGTATGAATGGAACGAGCTGCCAGAGGAAGTGGTGGAGGCAGGAATAATTATAACATTTAAAAGACATCTGGATGGGCAGATGAATAGGAAGGGTTAGAGGGATACGGGCCAAATGAGACCAGGGGAGATTGGGATGTCTGCTTGGCACAGATGAGGTGGACCAAAGGGTTTAATTCTGTGCTGTAGGACTATGACTCAAAGGAGAAAGTGAGGACTGCAGATGCTGGAAAGCAGAGAAAAGTGTAGCACTGGAAAAGCACAGATCAGGTAGCAAACGAGCAGGAGAATAGACGTTTCAGGCATAAGCCCTTCATCAGGAATGTACGAGGGTCAGGGAAGGGGGCTGAGATATAAATAGGAGGGTGAGAGTGGGGCAGGGGGGAGAAGGTTGTTGGGAAGGAGATAGATAGATGCAGGTAGAGGTTGATGAGGATAGATCAGAAGCAAGGGTGGAGCGGACAGGTGGGAAAGAGGATGGACTGGTAGGACAGTTCAAGAGGGCAGTGCCGAGTTGGCCGGTTGAATCTGGGGAAGTGGGGGATGGGGGGGGGGGGGGGGGGGGGGGGGGGGGGGAGAGAAAGGAAGCTGGGTTGCGGAGAGGAGATGAGGAAACTAGCAAAACAGACATTGATGCCATGTGGTTGGGGGGGGTCCCAAGACAGAAGATAAGGCTTTCTTCCTCCAGGCATCAGGTTGCTAGGATTTGGCAGTGGAGGCGACCCAGAACGTGCATGCCCTTGGCAGAGTGGGAGAGTTGAAGTGTTTGGCAACAGGGCAGTGGGGTTGTTTGGTGTGCATGTCCCAGAGATGTTGCCTGAAACGTTCCGCGAGTTGACGTCCTGCCTCTCAAATGTAGAGGAGACCACATTGAGAGCAATGGATAAGGTGTTTGGATGTGCAGGAAAATCCCTGCCAGATGTGAAAGGATCCTGTGCGGCCTTAGACAGGGATGAGGGGGCAAGTGTGGGTGCAGGTTTTACACCTCTTCTGGCAGCAAGGGAAGGTGCCGGGAGTGGAGCCTGGTTTGGGGGGGGAGGGGGGGCGTGGACTTAAAGGAGTCGCAGAATCATTGGCCTCTGCGGAATGCTGATAGGGGTGGAGAGGGAAATATAATGTCTGATGGTGGGTCTGATTTCAGATGGCAGAAATGACAGAGGATAATGCGCTGTATCTGGAGATTAGTGGGGTGGAAAGTGAGGATCAGTGGGGTTCTGTCTTTGTTGTGGTTGGAATTCAAGGGCAGAGGTGCAGGAAGTGGGGGAGATGCGCTGGAGGGCATTGTTGATCATGGGGGAGGAAAAATTGAGGTCTTTGAAATAGGAGGCCAACTGGGATGCTCTGGAGTGGAATTGCTCTTCCTGTGGGCAGATACAGCAGAGGCGGAAGAATTGGGAGTAAAGGATTGTGGTTATACAGGAGCTGGGGTTGGGAGGAGTTGGGCTTGAAGTAGATGTCAGTGTTGAGTTGGTTACTGGAGTTGGAGATGGGGATGGAGAGGTCCAGGAAGGGGAGGGAGGTGTCTGAGATGATCCAGGTGAACTTGAGCTCAGGGTGGAAGGTGTTAGTGAAGTTCAACCTCCTCATGGGAGCACGAGGTGGCGCTGATACAGTCATCAATGTAGCGGAGGAAAAGGTGGGAATGTTGCGAGTGTTACTGCAGGAGACAGACTGTTCCATGTATCTGACGAAGAGGCAGGCATAGATGGGCCCATGTGAGTGCCTTCTGGTCTGAAGGAAGTGGGAGGATTTGAAGAAAGTTGTTGAGCATGAGTGCCAGTTCCACCAACCGAATGAGTGTGTCAGTGGAGGAGTACTGGTTGGGTTGGTAGAAGAGGAAGAAACGAAGGGCTTGGAGGTCTTCGTCATGAAGGATGGATGTGTACAGGGACTGGATGACCATGGTGAAGATGAGGTGTTGGGGGCAGGGAAATGAAAGTCAAAGGAGATGGAGGGCATGAGTGGTATCCTGAATGTATGTGGTGGGTTCCTGGACCAGGGGGAACAGAATGGTGCCAAGATATGACAGCTGAGTTCAGTGGGGCAGGAGCAGGCTGAGATGATGGGTCAACCGGGGGAGTTAGGATTGGGAATTTTGGGTAATATATAGACCCAGGTGGTGCAGGGTTCTGGGAGGTTAGAGGCTGTGGATGGGAGATCCTCTTAGGCGATGAGGTTACGGATGGTCTGGGAGATGATGGTTTGGTGATGGGAGGGGAGGTCGTGGTTGAGGGGGCAGTAGGAGGTGGAGTCCACTTGTTGGAACCTGGCTTCAGTGGTGCAGAGGTTGTTCTAAAGGACTCTAAATACAAGCAGCGGTTGTTACAGAAGTGCTTGGGAATCTCTGTTGCAGCCTGCCTGTACCATTCCATACGAGTTCTTAATGTTGTTAAATGATCATAAAGTTGTGCAAACATTTGTGCAATATGCCAGTTTGGGTTAGGGCTGGTAATATTTCTGCAGCACTGTGGATAGACAATCTGCCTGTGCTACAGGAAATAAATACCAAAGCAGCTCACGTTGACACTCAAATTCAAGCATAAGGTGGGGCATCTCTGATGGCTCCTCCTTTCTAATTAAGTGACACAAACACAGTTCAGGTAACAATGAGAAGACATCACTTTATTTTCTATTCCTAGTAGTCACCCTCCCGACTTTATTGCCTAGCAGCATGCACGGCAGCTGTGTTTTGTCAACTGTGCAGCAAAGTTCTCAGTGCAATGCCGGAGGCAAATATGCAGCATAAACAATAATTAATTATTCCACCACAGTTAGCGACAGTGTTTAAGAATATGCTTAATGCAAAAAGTGATTTTCTTTTGTAGATATTCTAAAAAGAATGTACAATTAACTAACAGTCTGATCAACATCTACCAGGCCAAAACTAAAACACAATACATCAGATCAGTGGGGGAGCTTAAAATGACAGTGCTCAGCTTTCTGCTTTGTCCGTCTGCCAAACGCTCACCAAATACTTCAAATTGTTATGCAGCCATCATCCTACACAGCTATATTATCTGATCTTCTCAATCATGCTCATTACCAGCCCAAACCTGATTTCACAAAAGCTTCCCTCAGCACAGCTACTATTTGAACACAAGGCTATCCTTTGGTTACAAACATTAGCTGGACCCTAATGTTTTATACAGCCTCTTGTACAACCTGGCACATGATAAAAAGAAAACTTGTCACTGTAGTTAACATTCCACAGCATTCTTTCTTCACATATTTATTTCCTCATGGACTGGGCCCAAGCCAGAATTTACAAGGAAGGCAGAAATAACTAAAATAAGTGGCTGGCACGCAATGCAGCCAGTTTCTTGTTGTTAGTGGTTGCAATGGCTGATCTCAAAGAATTCTCAGAACTCCAAAAAGATAACTTGTTTTTGAGAAAATAGTCATGGAGAACAGCTGCTGCCTGTAGTAGACATGATTTGTCCCACTAGATCGCTGTAAAATGCAGCTGTCTGCACAGCAATTTCTCAACCGGGTTTTGAAAGCATTGCAGGACCTATAAAAATTTCAACAACATTGTATAAATCCTGTTCCTCTGGCAGAGACATTTCAGTTAAGAGTTTGAAAAAAGCACTCTCTTGCTTTCTCTTTAAAATGTAAATAAGAGCTCGTGAGCTGCTGGTCTGTTTGTTCAGGCCTTCATCAGGAATTTGCTGGAATTCTACAAAATGCTGTGCCGAATAGCTTGCACAGATGACCTCTGGGAGCCAAGAAAGTCAAAGATCATTTATCACAGTTAACCTCAAAATCAGTGCCGCAGGGGCCTCACATCTGTCAGCTGCCTAACAGTAACTACTTGTCTTGAAAGGATTCCGCTTTCTTGCCGTTGACCTATCTTTGCACCAAACAAATACAAAAGGCACAAGCAAGACAAAAACCATAATTAGGCGTACATATTTGAGAAGGGGCCTCTCTCATCTGACCTCTCCAAAAGCCCTACGTTGAGGATACATGTATGCTTTTTCATACGTAACATTCATGTTCATTTTCCCCGAATGGTACTGATGAAAGAAATGAACAATTTTGTATCACAGTATTTATTAAAGTGTGCACTGCGAGAATACTCCAGCTAATTTGCAGGCTGGTCCAAAATGCAAGTCACTGACATGCAGCACCATAGTTAAAGGCAGAGTAAAGACCGGCCTGAACTTTCACCCCCACTCACGTGGCAACATACAAACAGATTGGCTAACCAACATGCAGCACGTTTATGGATTTGATTCACGGGATATGGGAGTCACCAGCTAGGCAAGTATTTATTATCAATGAGAAGGTGGCAATGAGCTGCATCTTGAACTGTTTCAGTTCATGTGGCATCTGAAATCTCCTTCCCTGATCCAAATAAGATCTGTTAGGAAGGGAGTTCCAAGATTGTGACCCCATGACAGTGAAGCAATGGTGTTGTATTTCTAAGTTAGGATGGTGCATGCCGTGGAGGGGAACTTGCAGGTGGTGTTACGGTGTATCTACTGCTGTTGTCCTTCTAGGGCAGTAGAGGTCACAAGGATGGAAGTTGCTGTTCTAAGAGCATTGATGAGTTATCACAGAGCAGCCTATGGATGATGTACACTGCTGCTACTATGCATTAGTTGTGAAAGAAGCAAATGTTGAGGGTGGTGGATGGAGTGCCAATCATGCAAGCTGTTTTGTCATGGATGGTGCTGAATGCATTGCGTGCTGATGGAGCTGCACTAATCCTGGCAATCATTATCAATGGTCCCTTCCATACTTTTCTGATGATCAAGATGAAACTGATGTGGCCAGGTTGGATTGTCCTGCTTTGTGTGAATAGGTCATATCTGGACAATTGCCAGGTAGATGCCAATGTTGCAGTTGTCCAGGAACAGCTTGGTGAGAGCACAAGTCTTCACTACTATTGCTGAAGACATGTCAGAGTGTGTAGCATGTGCAGTACAGTAAGTTCTTCTATAATGCGGTAGTTGCATTCCTGTGCAACCTGCATTATAGAAAAATCACGCTTTTGAAACAGTGCTTAAAGTGTTGGCGATGTAATCATGTTAAAAGTTTTAACATTTTAAAAGTTTGCCCTTTAGAAACACTGTCCCCAATTCGTCAACTGCGTTACAGCAAATTTGCGTTAACGAAATGTGTGCTATATCAGAATGACCTGTACCTAGTGCCTTCAACTGTTTTTAACATCCCTTGTTTGGGGACTGAATTTTTTTTTTAAGAGACTGGTATCTGTGATCCTGTGGGCCTCTGCAGGGGGCCCAAGGTGAATCATCAACTCTGTCCTTCCAGCTGAAGATTGTTGCAAATGCTTCAGCCTCACCTTTTGCACTCGTGCGCTGGACTCAGCTTTCACTGGTTCATTCCATCATTCACAACTGGATGTGGCAGGACTGCAGAGCCTAGATAAAATCAGTTGGTTGTGGAATTATTTAGCCATGTCTGTTACATGCTGCATCCATGATCGAGCTTGCAAGTAGTTCTGTGTTTTAAGTATATAGAGTCATGAAGTTACAATTGGGAGCTGAATACAATTTTGCTGCTGATGGCTTCATGAATTTTCCACTTTGAGTTAAGGTCAAAGTCTGTTACAATTAGCATGCTGTAGTGCCATACAATTTGAGAGGTGGCATCTTCAATGCAAAGATGGAATTCATCTCTACAATGACTGCATGGCCATCACTCCAATCTATAATCGACATGGAGATTACAAGAGATTACATAGCTTTTCCCTCTTGTTGGTTTCCTCAGCACCTGACATTGAATAGTCTACCAGTCACCTATTAAGACTCATCAAGGTCAGTGTGCTGTTGAGCCAGACTTAGCAAAGGACATTGAAGTGCCTTACGCAGAGCATATTCTCTGTCCTTGTCACCCTCCATGCTCCCGCCAAGTTGTGCTCAATATGGAAGAGCACTGAGTCATCAGCCAAGGTACCTGCAGAAGTTGGTAATCAGCGTAAGAATTCCTTTCCCATCTTTAATCTGATGCCATGAGAAGATCATCAGGCTCACAGTCATTGTGCAGACCTACCAAGGCAAATCCCTCCTGACTGTATGCTGTTGTGCTACCATATTTGGTGGGTAGTCTGTTCTGCTGGTGCAAAAGGGATATTGATTTCTGAGTCATTGTTTGTAAGATATGATTTTGTGAGTATGACTATGTCAGGCATCTGAGACAGCTCACACCATTTTGGCAACCACCTCCACTCCCCAACTGATGGTGCTAAGGAGGGTTTTGCAGGGTCAACAGGGCTGGCATTACTATTGTGATTTCCACTATCTTAAGCAATGCAAGCATTAGTTTGGTTTCATTCAGAGGAAGCATAATTATCCATAACAGAGAGAAAACAATAAGATTAATCATGCTTCCCAAACTTTAATATTGATTTTTTTTTCTCTTAAACTGATGTATTAGTTCTAGAAAATTATTGGAACAACGTCAGAGTCAAAGATGTACAGCACGGAAACAGACCTTCAGTCCAACTCATCCATGCCGACCAGATTCTTAAATTAATCTAGTCCCACTTAGAGTGATAGAGTCAGAGTCATAAAGTCAAAAAGTCAAAGATGTACAGCATGGAAACAGACCCTTCGGTCCAACCCATACATGCCGACTAGATATCCCAACCCAATCTAGTCCCACCTGCCAGCACCCGGCCCATATCCCTCCAAACCCTTCCTATTCCTATACACATCCAAATGCCTCTTAAATGTTGCAATTGTACCAGCCTCCATCACTTGCTAAACCTATGCCCTCTAGTTCTGGACTCCCACACCCCAGGGAAAAGACTTTGTTTACTTACCCTATCCACGCCCCTCATTACTTTGTAAACCTCTATGAGGTCACCCCTCAGCCTCCGACGCTCCAGAGAAAAGAGCCCCAGCCTGTTCAGCTTCTCCCTATAGCTCAAGTTCTCCAACCCTGGCAACATCCTTGTAAATCTTTTCTGAACCCTTTCAAGTTTCACAACATCTTTCCGATAGGAAGGAGACTAGAACTGCACGCAATATTCCAACAGTGGCCTAACCAATGTCCTGTACAGCCGCAACATGACCTCCCAACTCCTGTACTCAATACTCTGACCAATAAAGGAAAGCATCCCAAATGCCTTCTTCACTATCCTATCTACCTGCGACTCCACTTTCAAGGAGCTATGAACCTGCATTTTGTTCAGCAACACTCCCTAGGACCTTACCATTAAGTGTATAAGTCCTGCTTTCCCAAAATGCAGCACCTTGCATTTATCTGAATTAAACTCCATCTGCCACTTCTCAGCCCATTGGCCCATCTGGTCAAGATGGGCCAATGTCCACTACACCTCCAATTTTGGTGGCATCTGCAAACTTACTAACTGTACCTCTTATGCTCGCATCCAAATCATTTATGCAAATGACAAAAAGTAGAGGACCCAGCACCAATCCTCGTGGCACTCCACTGGTCACAGGCCTCCAGTCTGAAAAGCAACCCTCCACCACCACCCTCTGTCTTTTACCTTTGAGCCAGTTCTGTATCCAGCACTTGGCCCATATCTCACCATACCCTTCCTATTTACATACCCATCCAGATGCCTCTTAAATGCTGTAATTGTACCAGCCTCCATCACTTCCTCTGGCAGCTCATTCCAGACATGCACAGCCCTCTGCGTGGAAAAGTTGCCCCTTAGGTCTCTTTTATATCTTTCCTCTCTCACCCTGAACCTATGTCCTCTAGTTTTGGACTCCCCGACCCCAGGGAAAAGATCTTATCTATCCATGCCCCTCATGATTTTATAAACCTCAAAGTTTGTATTAACTCAGTATGTTCTCTCATAGTATTAACATTTGCAAGAAAATAACTATACTTTGTTTCTGCCATGAACTCTTATCATACTTCATAAAACTTGCACAAATGTATTGCATTTTGTAGACGAGCAGCAAATGTTTCCTCTTGTCAGTCAGTCTTTAAATGATAGATCACCTTTTCAGGGAAGATGTGAAGATTGCTTTATGTATATATCTCAGAGTTGCACAGCTTTGAAACACTGTCACAGAAGGTGACGGAAAGGGGTCATTGAAGATTTTTCAGGCAGAGGTGGTTAGATTCTTGTTCAGCAGTAGCAATAAGTTTACTGGGAGGGTAGATGGGAATGTGAAGTTCAAAATGTGAACAGATCAGCAATGATTATGGTCATATTGAGTAGCAGAGTAGGCTCGAGGGGCCAGTTCGATTTTACTTCACATGATCGTTATGTAACATGTCTCGAGTATCTTTACATCCTTCTTTTCAAATCAATTTTCTGTAAATATTCACTGCTCTTTAATTCAAACCCAGCTCTAAATGCAGCTCTTTCCCTCAGGTACTTCTATTAACTCTCAATTCTTCAGTCAAAGCTGCCAGATTGTCTGACAGACAGCTGATGAACTCAATTGGCTGATCTGCTCCTCAACTCAGGAGACAATGAGGCTAACTGTATTACCATAATTAGTGTCCCACTGAACACCACCAAACCGGGTGCAGGCTGGTTAAGAAACCTGTGAAAAACCTGGCTGACAGATTACTTACCAACTCAACCTGAACATCTCTCTCTATGGTTTCAGTATTAAAAGCTAAATAAATTCACTAGTCTTTATGAGTGTAACTGTAAAGCAGAAGTTATAAAGTGACATTTCTCTAGGATTTGAAGACTCAAAAGGAACAGCATTAACTACTTGGAACCAGTAGCATTGCTCAGCTGAATGCCAATATAAAAGTAATTACAGTGCCTAATTAGAATAAGTAGGCATGTAGCTGTCTTTCAAATTAAGCCAGTGAGAATATTTCTATTCCCCAGAGCTGTTGAAAGCATCAATTGATTTAAAAAAACAAAAAAAAAATTACCAAGTTGAATCCACAACTGGAAATATGCATCTTTCTATTTAATGTCAGTGTACCCATGACTAGAATTGATTGTTAATTATTCGCACTGACACCATCTGTACTGTATGCAAGGGCAACCTCTTTGCTGTCCTTCTGCTGCCACAGATTTGGTGCCAGGAACACGCCTTACCACTTTGAGAATTCTCTGACATTCAAATTCAGCTTCTGCCATTCTAATGATTTTGGATTGCAAGCTTAAAGGAGAACAGCCCGAAGTACTTCAGTTTCTGCTTAGTCAAGTGACCATGTTGGGCTCTTTCCCCGAAATTACTTTCTAAGAACTCCGTAGTCTTTTTCAGTCCAATTATATGTAAAACACCAGAAAGATCCACAAAAAAAAATCTATAAAAACATGGTGATATTGTGGACCTTTCCATTGACTACATACACTGCTGCTGTTTTGGTCACCAATAATCAATTAAGAAATCTATTTTAATTTTGCCATAATCAATTAAGAGTGCATCCAATACTCTATTGTAGTTATTGAAGAATCATTTTCTTCTCTAAATCTCAAAATATCATAGGAGGTTTATTTGTGTTTTTTAAAGGAAAAGCTGCCTTTCATGGACTTATAATTCCACTGGAAATACTGAACAGAGGATTTCTTCTCCGAACAGATACAACAGTCACTCTTACACGAGTGTCAGCCTACCATGCACTATTTGGACTAGATACAGACAATTGCTCAATTTATATCATATCACCTTGAAGACGGAATGCCAACAGCATTCATGACAGGCCTCAACAGGTTACCACCTAACAATCTTTCTCTTTCTATTGCATTTTTTTTCCCCAACATTTGGAACAATTCAGCGTCTATTGGTTTGAGATACCAGCAAAAGAAACAGAACAGAACCCAAGAAGGGATGAAATTTGTTATTCCCATAGGAATAAAATAATAATTAGGAGCTTGAACAATATCAAAGGGTTACAGTGTGGACATTTTAAATAAAATTTGCAATTCACACCCAGTCCAAAAGGATCAGGTGAAGCTTCCAATAACTCAAAAAGGATCTGTCCTGCAACAAATTTGTGCAGTCTCAATTCTAATCACACCAGATGCCTGGCATTGGTTAACATGAATTAGTGACGATGTCAGGCTGGCACTGGTTGTTAACTGTCAAAAGGCAGGAGATCAAATTGTGTCTAAAACCAGGAAAGAATTTTGTAATTACATTCAGAATAAAAAAAAAAAATTCTCTTAGAACAAGTTTCCATAGTTACAAATCTAGACAAAAAAAAATAAAGTTATTGCCTTTACATACCAGAGCTCATTTGGGGATAAGTAGTCAAAGCTGTTGCTCAATAAGTGGTTGGAGTCTGAGAGGTCTACATGATCGGGGGAACGTGGCATTGCATGTGTATAGATCCCAGAACAGTGAACAAAAGGTGGAAAAGGTGGGATCGGGAACACTTTATTCATAAGGTACAGCATGCAAGAGTAGGGAGTTTACGCTACAATTGTATAAAACACTAGTTAGGCCACAACTGGAGTACTCCGTCCATTTCTGATTATAGGAAGGATGTGACCTGACTAACTAAGATACAGAGGAATGCACTGGATAAAAGCAAATTACTGCGAATGCTGGAATCTGAAACCAAAAAAGAAAATGCTGGAAAATCTCAGCAGATCTGGCAGCATCTGTAAGGAGAAAAGAGCTGACATTTCGAGTTGAACTGACCCTTTGTCAAAGCTGCCAGACCTGCTGAGATTTTCCAGCATTTTCTCTTTTGGTTACAGAGGAATGCAAACTCTTTGCTTGGACTGGAAGATTTTGCTCAGACTGGAACATTTCAGTTACAAGGAAAAGCTGGATATAGAGTCATAGAGATGTACAGCATGGAAACAGACACTTCGGTCCAACCTGTCCATGTCAACCAGATATCCCAACCCAATCTAGTCCCACCTGCCAGCACCCGGCCCATATCCCTTCAAACCCTTCCTATTCATATAGCCATCCAAATGTCTCTTAAAATGTTGCCATTGTACCAGCCTCCACCAATTCCTCTGGCAGCTCATTCCATACACGTACCACCTTCTGTGTGAAAAAGTTGCCCCTTAGGTCTCTTTTATATCATTCCCCTCTCACCCTAAATTTATACCCTCCAGTACTGAACTCCCCAACCCCAGGAAAAAGACTTTGCCTATTTACCCTACCCATGCCCCTCATAATTTTGTAAACCTCTAGAAGGTCACCCCTCAGCCTCTGACGCTCCAGGGAATTGTTTGGTTTAGAACAGAGCTAGTTGAGGGGAGGATTTAATGGAGCATTTAAAATTCCAATGGTTGCAGACAGATTGGACAGGAAAGACCTGGTTACCCTCGAGGGAGGTGAAAGTGAGGACTGCAGATGCTGGAAATCAAAGCCTAGATTAGAGTGGTGCTGGAAAAGCACAGCAGGTCAGGCAGCATCCGAGGAGCAGGAAAATCGATGTTTCGGGCAAAAGCCCTTAATCAGGAATGGCTTAATCAGGATTGGCTCTACTCTTGAGGGAGGTCAATAACTAGAAGGTGGCAATTAAAGCAATTTGTGAATTGATTAGAGGGAATTAAGCATTGCTCCTAAGCCTGTAGGCATCTGAAACCTCTACATAAAATTATGCTAACTGAAAAAAAAGTCACATTTAAAAAAAAAACTTGGATATGCTCCTGAAGTGTCTAACCTCTGTAATGTAACATGGAGAAGGGCACATCAGAGCCATTATTTATTTGTACATTCGAACAATGTATGGATTGTATACAAAATAGCAACATCTGTAGTTAACTGATCAGTTTTAAATAAAAATGACAAAACTAAGGCTGAGATATGATCTAGGTTGGAGCCTTAAATGTTGGGATGTGGATTATCAACATTGAGAGCTACACTTACAAGATTCTGGATTAGAATGGTGCTGGAAAAGCACAGCAGTTCAGGCAGCATCCGAGGAGCAAGAAAATTGACGTTTCGGGCAAAAGCCCTTCATCAAGAATATTCATAAGACATGATATAGATAGCTAGTGCAAATTGCAAGGGTCACTTCCTTCTGTGGAGTCCCTCCACTCCACCAATCGTTCCTTTGAATTTTGGTTTGCTTTTTTAATCAATACACATGATAAGCAGAGCGCTTATTTATTTGCCAGCTGTTACACTAATCTTTTCAATCAGCACAAATATTAATAAATATAAACTAGGTTTTCTCACTTCATTATAGTTTTCAATGCTGGCCACCTAGCCAAGAGGATAGCAGATCTTTCAAGCTCAATTTCACCCTCCTCTTGAACTTTGCTGTGCACAGCAATCTGTCACAGTTAGGATATTCATATGATACCAACAATTGCAGTAGCTCAAGGGTCATTGCACCACCACCAGAGCACCAGGCTGAATATAATTACTTTATTACAACACAAGTGATATTATAATTACCTTGATGAATTCATCTTTTGGTTTTGTTTACAAACACAGAACATTTTCAAGACAAAGATAGCACTCTCTTTTCAATGACCAATTTAAATAAAATGACAATGTTGAAAAGAAACAGAAAGATACTGATCAACTATCTCAAATTGGCCTGAGGCCCTATTTTCCTATGGGAGAAAGACATCAAGAGTCAGGACCAAATGCGACTCACATTCTGCCTGTCTCTCCAGGCTGCTGGGATATTGTGACTTTGTGGTTCCAGGAACCTGACTGGTCTGGACACAGCCATGCTGCTTGCAACAAACCCAACTTGGAACTTAGGGCAGAGACAACGAGCTCGATGAAAACCCCACCTTGGTCGCCATCTTTTTTGAAAGGAGGAAGTTTGATATCCATTTGGACAAATGTTCAGATAGCTGCAGCTCAGAGTGTGTGCTTGATCTTCACAGTGCAACACCTGAATGCTCCTCTGAAAGATGGTCCAGCATCAAGACCTCACGAAACTGTGAAAACCTTGCAGGCTTTCCTCCGTTGTCTCACCTCCTCCGGCATCTCGAAAGTGGCCGCACATTTTCATGTTAAACTGCAGCACTTTCCAACACATTACTGTAATAAACCACAGCAGCCTATTAAAGAGGCTGCTCTCTGTCGATATGCATGAAGTTTGCCACATATAAAGTGAGAGAGTCATCGAGATGTACAGCATGGAAACAGACCCTTCGGTCCAACTTGCCGAACAGATATCCCAACCCAATCTAGTCCCACCTGCCAGCACTCGGCCCATATCCCTCCAAACCCTTCCTATTCATATACCCATCCAAATGCCTCTTAAATATTGCAATTGTACCAGCCTCCACCACTTCGTCTGGCAGCTCATTCCATACACGTACCACCACCTGCGTGAAAAAGTTGCCCCTTAGGTCTCTTTTACATCTTTCCCCTCTCACCCTAAACCTATGCCCTTTAGTTCTGGATTCCCACACCCCAGGGAAAAAAGCTTTGCCTATTTATCCTAATCATGCCCCTCATGATTTTGTAAACCTCTATAAGGTCACCCCTCAGTCTCCGACGCTCCATGGAAAACAGCCCCAGCCTGTTCAGCCTCTACCTATAGCTCAAATTCTCCAACCCTGGCAACATCCTTGTAAATCTTTTCTGAACCCTTTCAAGTTTCACAACATCTTTGCGATAGGAAGGAGACCAGAATTGCATGCAACATTCCAACAGTGGCCTAACCAATGTCCTGTACAGCTGCAACATGACCTCCCAACTCCTGTACTCAATACTCTGACCAATACAGGAAAGCATACCAAACACCTCCTTCACTATCCTATTTACCTGCGACTCCACTTTCAAGGAGCTATGAACCTGCACTCCAAGGTCTCTTTGTTCAGCAACACTCCCTAGGACCTTACCATTAAGTGTATAAGTCCTGCTAAGATTTGCTTTCCGAAAATGCAGCAGCTCGCATTTATCTGAATTAAACTCTATCTGCTTCTTGGCCCATTGGCCCATCTGGTCAAGATTCTGGATTAGTGGTGCTGGAAGAGCACAGCAGTTCAGGCAACATCCGAGGAATAGTAAAATTGGCATTTCGGGCAAAAGCCCTTCATCAGGAATAAAGGCAGAGAGTCTGAAGCGTGGAGAGATAAGCTAGAGGTGGGTGGGGGTGGGGAGAAACTAGCATAGAGTACAATAGGTGAGTGGGGGAGGGGATGAAGATGATAGGTCAAGGAGGAGGGCGGGGTGGATAGGTGGAAAAGAAGATAGGCAGGTAGGACAAGTCATGGGGACAGTGCTGAGCTGGAAGTTCGGAACTAGGGTGAGGTGGGGGAAGGGGAAACGAGGAAACTGTTGAAGTCCACATTGATGCCCGGGGGTTGAAGTGTTCCGAGGCGGAAGACGAGGCGTTCTTCCTCCAGGAGTCTGGTGGTGAGGGAGCGGCGGTGAAGGTGGTTAAAGATGCCCTCCAACGCATCTTGTCCACATCCTGCACCTGCACCCTCGGATCCCTCCAACCGTAACAAGGACGCCCCTGGTGCTCACCTTCCACCCTACCAACCTTCGCATCAACCAAATCATCCGCCGACATTTCTGCCATCTCCAAAAAGACCCCACCACCAGGAATATATTTCCCTCCCCACCCCTTTCCGCCTTCCGCAAAGACAGTTCCCTCCGTGACTACCTGGTCAGGTCCACGTCCCCCTACAACCCACCCTCCCATCCTGGCACCTTCCCCTGACACCACAGGAACTGCAAAACCTGCGGCCACACCTCCTCCCTCACCTCCATCCAAGGCCCTAAAGGAGCCTTCCACATCCATCAAAGTTTACCTGCACATCCACTAATAATATCATATTATTTATCCGTTGCTCCCGATGCGGTCTCCTCCACATTGGGGAGACTGGATGCCTCCTCGCAGAGCACTTTTGGGAACGTCTCCGGGACACCCGCACCAATCAACCACACTGCCCTGTGGCCCAACATTTCGACCCCCCCTCCCTCTCTGCCAAGGACATGGAGGTCCTGGGCCTCCTTCACCGCCGCTCCCTCACCACCAGACGCCTGGAGGAAGAACGCCTCATCTTCCACCTCGGAACACTTCAACCTAAGGCATCAATGTGGACTTCACCAGTTTCCTCATTTCCCCTTCCCCCACCTCACCCTAGTTCCGAACTTCCAGCTCAGCACTGTCCCCATGACTTTTCCTACCTGCCTATCTTCTTTTCCACCTATCCACTCCATCTTCCTCCCTGACCTATCACCTTCATCCCGTCCCCCACTCACCTATTGTACTCTATGCTACTTTCTCCCCACCCCCACCCTTCTCTAGCTTATCTCTCCACGCTTCAGGCTCTCTGCCTTTATTCCTGATGAAGGGCTTTTGCCCGAAGCGTCGATTTTACTGATCCTCGGATGCTGCCTGAAATGCTGTGCTCTTCCAGCACCACTAATCCAGAATCTGGTTTCCAGCATCTGCAGTAATTGTTTTTACCATCTGGTCAAGATCCTGTTGTAATCTGAGGTAACCTTCTTCACTGTCCACTACACCTCCAATTTTGGTATCATCTGCAAGCTTACTAACTGTACCTCACATCCAAATCGTTTATGTAAATGACAAAAGTAGAGCACAGCACCGATCCTTGTGGCGCTCCACTGGTCACAGGCCTCCAATATGAAAAACAACCCTCCACCACCACCTTCTGTCTTCTACCTTTGAGCCAGTTCTGTATCCAAATGGCTAGTTCTCCCTGTATTCCATGAGATCTAACCTTGCTAATCAGTCTCCCATGGGGAACCTTGTCAAACGCCTTACTGAAGCCCATATAGATCACATCTACAGCTCTGCCCTCATCAATCTTCTTTGTTACTTCATCAAAAAACTCAATCAAGTTTGTGAGACATGATTTCCTACGCACAAAGCCATGTTGACTGTCCCTAATCAGTCCTTGCCTTTCCAAATACATGTACATCCTCTCCCTCAGGATTCCCTCCAACAACTTGCCCACCACTGAGGTCAGGTTCACCGGTCTACAGTTCCCTGGCTTGTCTTTACTGCCCTTCTTAAACAGTGGCACCACGTTTGCCAACCTCCAGTCTTCCGGCACCTCACCTGTGACTATTGATGATTCAAATATCTCAGCAAGAGGCCCAGCAATCACTTCTCTAGCTTCCCACAGAGTTCTCAGGTACACCTGATCAGGTCCTAGGGATTTATCCACCTTTAACCGTTTCAAGACATCCAGCACTTCCTCCTCTGTAGTATGGACATTTTGCAAGATGTCACCATCTATGTCCCTACAGTGTATATCTTCCATATCCTTTTCCACAGTAAATACTGATGCAAAATATTCATTTAGGGTCTCCCCCATTTTCTGTGACTCCACGCAAAGGCCGCCTTGCTGATCTTTGAGGGGCCCTATTCTCTCCCTAGTTACCCTTTTGTCTTTAATGTATTTGCAAAAACTCTTTGGAATCTCCTTAATTCTATTTGCCAATGCTATCTCATGTCCCCTTTTTGCCTTCCTGATTTCCCTCTTAAGTATACGCCGACTTCCTTTATACTCTTCTAAGGATTCACTCGATCTATCCTGCCTATACCTGACATATGCTTCCTTCTTTTTCTTAACCAAACCTTCAGTTTCTTTAGTCATCCAGCATTCCCTATACCTACCAGCCTTCCCTTTCACCCTGACAGGAATATACTTCCTTTGGATTCTTGTTATCTCATTTCTGAAGGCTTCCCATTTTCCAGCCATCCCTTTACCTGCGAACATCTGCTTCCAATCAGCTTTCGAAACTGCTTGCCTAATATCATCAAAATTGGCCTTCCTCCAATTTAGAACTTTACCTTTTAGATCTGGTCTATCCTTTTCCATCATGATTTTAAAACAAATAGAATTATGGTCGCTGGCCCCAAAGTGCTCCCCCACTGACACCTCAGTCACCTGCCCTGCCTTATTTCCCAAGAGTAGGTCAAGTTTTGCACCTTCTCTAGTAGGTACATCCACATACTGAATCAGAAAATTGTCTTGTACGCACTTAAGAAATTCCTCTCCATCTAAACCTTTAACACTATGGCAGTCCCAGTCAATGCTTGGAAAGTTAAAATCCCCTACCATAACTTCCCTATTATTCTTACAGATAGCCGAGATCTCCTTACAAGTTTGTTTCTCAATTTCCCTCTGACTATTACAGGGTCTATAATACAAGCCCAATAAGGTGACCATCCCTTTCTTATTTCTCAGTTCCACCTAAATAACTTCCCTGAATGTATTTCCAGGAATATCCTCCCTCAGCACAGCTGTAATGCTATCCCTTATCAAAAACGCCACTCCCCCTCCTCTTGCCTCCCTTTCTATCCTTCCTGTAGCATTTGTGCATGGAACATTAAGCTGCCAGTCCTGCCCATTCCTGAGCCATGTTTCTGTAATTGCTATGATATCCCAGTTCCATGTTCCTAACCATGCCCTGAGTTCATCTGCCTTCCCTGTTAGGCCCTTGCATTGAAATAAATGCAGTTTAATTTATTAGTACCACTTTGTCCCTGCCTGCCCTGACTGTTTGACTCACTTCTGTTCTCAACTGTACCAGTCTCAGATTGATCTCTTTCCTCACTATCTCCCTGGGTCTCACCTACCCCCCCCCCCCCCCCCCCCCCCGCCGCCACCTTACTAGTTTAAATCCTCCCAAGCAGTTCTAGCAAATTTCCCTGCCAGTATATTAGTCCCCTTCCAATTTAGGTGCAATCCGTCCTTCTTGTACAGGTCACTTCTCTCCCAAAAGAGATTCCAATGATCCAAAAATGTGAATCCTTCTCCCATACACCAGCTCCTCAGCCATGCATTCATCTCTTCTATCCTCCCATTCCTGCCCTCACCAGCTCGTAGCACTGGGAGCAATCTAGATATTACTACCCTTGAGGACCTCCTTTTTAAATTTCTGCCTAACTCTCTGTAATCTCCCTTCAGAATCTCAACCTTTTCCCTTCCTATGTCGTTGGTTCCAATGTGGACAGTGACCTCTTGTTAGCCCTCTCCCCGTGAGAACATTCTGCAACCTCTGAGGCATCCTTGATCCTGGCACCAGGGAGGCAACACACCATTCTGCTTTTTCTCTGCTGGCCACAGAAATGTCTGTCTGTACCTCTGACTACAGAATCCCCGAACACATTTGATCTCTTGGAAGCCGATGTACCCCTCGTTGCATTAGAGCCAGTCTCAATACCAGAAACTTGGCTGTTCATGCTACGCTCCCCTGAGAATCAATCACCCCCTACATTTTCCAAAACAGCATACCTGTTTGAAATGGGTATATCCACAAAAGACTCCTGCTCTAGGTGCTGACCTCTCTTACCCTTCCTGGAGTTAACCCATCTATGTGACTGTATCTGAGACTTTCCCCCCTTCCTATAACTGCCACCCATCACATACTGTTGCTGTTGCAAATTCCTCATCGCTTCTATTTGTCTCTCCAACCGATCCATTTGATCTGATAAGATTCGCATCCAACAGCATTTATGGCAGATATAATCCGCAGTAACCCTTAAACTCTCTTTAAACTCCCACATCTGACAAGAAGTACATATCACTGCAAAGGCCATTTTTGCTCCTTCACAATCTATCGACCCAGAAAATATCAACTTATTCCTCTACAAAACACTGCACTAGGTTAAATTAATAGCTATGGTTTATATTTTAAGTTTAATCAAGAGACTTATCTCCAATAACATATAATCAAGAAAGAACCCACTGTACTCACTAATACAGCCTCTCTCGGACAGACTTAAAACAACAATTAACTTATCTGATTCTGTGTTGTGAACTTCGCCCAAATTGCTCCTCCAAGATTAATTGTGAAATTCACTGTTTGTTAATTTTCCCAGATGCACTCCGATGTCAAGCGATACACGAATTCAAAAACAGCAAAGGCAGTAACTGTACAGGTTCTCTCTCTCTCGCACTGTCCTCACCATGTGCTTCCTTTGTCACACCAGGTCAATGGAAGTTATATCCCAAGAACTCATTCCACAACAGCCTGTACACGTGAACAGCAAGTTAACAAAATCTTTACATGACCTACCTGCTCATTAGCCCTTCACATTCACTGGCACAGCAGTTAGCACTGCTCCCTCACAGCGCCAGAGACCCGGGTTCAATTCCAATGCAAATCAACTGTTTGTGTGGAGTTTGTACATTCGCCTGGCGTCTGCTTGGGTTTGCTCGCATAGTTCAAAAATGTGCAGGATAGGTGGACTGGCTATGCTAAATTGCCCTGTAGTGTAGAGGGAAATGTAGGTAGATTGGCCATGGGGAATGCAGGGTTACAGGGACTGGGTGAGGGGGTGCGTCTGGGTGGGATGCTCTTCAGAGGGTCAGTGTGGACTTGATGGGCCAAATAGCCTGCTTCCACACTGTAGGGATTTTACGACTTTCCATGAAACATAAAACTGACGTAATTGGTGCACTCCAATGCCACAGTATCATGTGCCGTGACTGCTGTCTGATTGCTAGCCGAAATGTGGGCCGTTAGGTGCTCATGGGTGAGGTCAGGCACATAGGGAACATTACGTTGTGAAGACCATGGTTGCAGGAATGCACATTTATTTTTAAATGCCTGTTCCATCACGACTCATTCCAAATTAAAGTTGACCAGAATGACAATGTGCCTAATTATAAAAGGCTAAGGCTGTATCTGGTTTATTGTTGGAAATAATTCAGCCAGGTTTGTTTAGTTAAAAATGACAAGGTTATTACAAATAAAACCTCCACAACCAGGCAAATATTACTGACATGAAAAGTTCAGATTCTCTAAAAATAGTTATGACTTAGATTCTGACATCTCAAATATAACATCAGGCAAATATGGGTAACAGAGAGACTGTGCTTGAACTCACTCACCCCACCACAGGCCATATCAAATAGCAAATACCATCGAGATAGATCCGATATATTTTTTGGAAATGTCCCCCTCCAAATTAGTGACACTATGGGTCACCAAATCCTATTAGTGCTTCACGAGGGATTAAGATGCTTCACTTTTGACAACCTGATCTTGAACCTTCCTTAAGACCTACTCTGGCATAGACTAAATCGATGACAACCCATATTCTGGTGGCTCAGCTTCTTTCAGAGGACTATATTTTTCTAGATTCAGGAAGCTGCACTCCAGCACTTACACTTGGCTTTTCATAGACAGCTGTCTGTTCTTCACCTGGATTTTTTTTCCCCCAATGAAAACTCAGGGCCCCTAAGCAATTACTGCTTGCAGAGTTTCAAGCCTCAGTTTCTGTGTAGTGAACTATTCATGGTCATTGCCTTCTTCTGAGCTTCAAAAACTCCCAGGTGTCTTCCTAAACCCTCATTTCAACAGTGAGCTATATCTACTGACTCCTACAGCTTTTTCCCCCAAGTTCTTACTATACAGAGCCATTGGCTGTGAAAAAAAAACTGCTCAGCAGCACAGCTCAACAGATTCCCTCAGCCTGGAGCCTGCTGTTAGAGGACCTTCATGTCCAGTTGTGAAGAATAAACAGAAACAAAACTGCATCACTGGAGACTTTGTTGCCACTGAACGTACATGTCTACTCTGAACAATCACTTCCTTCTTGCTGGCTGCCTCTTTTTCACGTGTACAAAGTATAATC